>NW_027325359.1:23415204-24615204 GCF_036924035.1 Leuresthes tenuis | reverse complement strand
GCCCGTCTGGCCTGTCGGTACCTATCAGCTGCTTCCAGGGTCCCACTGGCCAAAAAGGCCCGATAGGACTCCTTCTTCAGCTTGACGGCTTCCCTCACCACTGGTGTCCACCAGCAGGTTCGAGGGTTGCCGCCACGACAGGCACCGACCACCTTACGGCCACAACTCCGATCAGCTGCCTCGGCAATGGAGTCACGGAACATGGCCCATTCGGACTCAATGTCCCCCACCTCCCCCGGGATATGGTTGAAGCTCTGCCGGAGGTGGGAGTTAAAGCTCCTTCTGACGGGGGATTCTGACAAACGCTCCCAGCAGACCCTCACAATACGTTTGGGCCTGCCAGGTCTGATCGGCATCCTCCCCCACCAGCGGAGCCAACTCACCACCAGGTGGTGATCAGTTGACAGCTCCGCCCCTCTCTTCACCCGAGTGTCCAGGACATACGGCCGCAAGTCCGCTGATACAACCACAAAGTCGATCATCGAACTGCGGCCAAGGGTGTCCTGGTGCCAAGTGCACATATGGACACCCTTATGTCTGAACATGGTGTTCGTTATGGACAGTCCATGACCAGCACAGAAGTCCAACAACATAACACCACTCTGGTTCAGATCGGGGGGGCCGTTCCTCCCAATCACACCCCTCCAGGTCTCACTGTCATTGCCCACGTGAGCATTGAAGTCCCCCAGCAGAACGAGGGAGTCTCCGGTAGGAGCATTCTCCAGTGCCTCCCCCAGAGACTCCAAAAAGGGTGGGTACTCTGAACTGCTGTTTGGCGCATAGGCACAAACAACAGTCAGGACTCGTCCCCCCACCCGAAGGCGGAGGGAGGCTACCCTCTCGTTCACTGGGGTAAACCCCAATGTACTGGCACACAGCCGGGGGGCAATAAGTATGCCCACACCTGCTCTGCGCCTCTCACCACGGGCAACTCCAGAGTGGAAGAGAGTCCAACCCCTCTCAAGAGGACTGGTTCCAGAGCCCAAGCCGTGCGTCGAGGTGAGTCCGACTATATCTAGTCTAGCCCGTCGGAAGGGGGACCCACGTCATCATTTCGGGCTATGCCCGACCGAGCCCCATGGGCACAGACCCGGCCACCAGGCGCCCGCTGCCGGGCCCCACCCCCGGGCCTGGCTCCGGGGGGAGGCCCCGGTGTCCCATATCCGGGCAAGGGATCACGAGGTCCAAATTTTTTGTTCATCATAAGGGGTCTTTTGAGCTGTTCTTTGTCTGGTCCCTCATCTAGGATCTGCTTGCCTTGGGTGACCCTACCAGGGGCTTAAAGCCCCGAGCAACATAGCTCCCGGACTCATTGGGGCACGCAAACTCCCCCACCACGATAAGGTGACAGCTCAGGAGGGAGGGATGTCAGATCATAATTTGCAAAAAGCTGATGAGAAAGGGTGAGAATGCCCAACTATACACCATCAAATGCGGGAGCGGAGTTGTTCGTCTGTGAGTAGGTGTGAATCTCCGACCATAATTGCTGAAAAATGTGTTAGAAAAGGTAAGAATGCCGGTCCATACATCATCAAAAGCGAGAGAAGTGGTGTTCTGCTGAAAGTAGGTGTGAATGTCCAGCCATAATTACTCACAAACGGGTAAGAAAATGTAGTGTTGCCAGACCATACATGATCAAAACAGGGAGCGGAGGTGTGAATGTCCGACTAAAGTTCAAATATATTAACAAAAGCGAGAGGAGAAGTCTTCGGATGAGAGTGTTTGAGAATTTCCAACCATAATCTATAAAATGCGGTGAAAAAAAGGTGTTATAGAACACTAAAAGGTGGAGCGGAAGTGTTCGGCTGCAAGAAGGTGTGAATGTCCGACTATATTTGGTGAAAAGCATGTGAAGCAAGGTCTGAATGCCCAACCTTACATCATCAAAAGCGAGATCAGAGGTGTTTGGCTGCAAGAAGGCCATAGTTTGCCAAAAGCGGGTAAGGTGCGAATGACCGACTAAATATCAACAAAAGTGGGGGCGGAGGTCTTCGGATGCAAGTGGGTGTGAATATTCCACCATACAAGTATGGTGGAGAGGAAGCTATGAATTGCTGACCATTGTTTGCAAAAAGCGGGTGAGAAAAGGTGCGAATGTCCAACCATACATGATCAAAACAGGGAGCGGACGTGTTTGGCTGCGACAAGGTTTTAATGTCCACCCATAATTAATGAATAGCGGGCAACAAGTAGGTTCGAATGCCCAACCATACATCATCAAAAGCAGGAGTGGATGTGTTCGGCTACAAGAAGGTTTGAATGTCCGAGCATAGTTTGTAAAAAGCGGGTAAGAAAAGCTTCGAATGCCCGAACATACACCATCAAAAGACAGACCGGACGTGTTCCGCTGTAAGTAGGTGTGAATGCCCAACCATAGTTGGTAAAAAGAAGGTAAGAAAAGGTTCAAATATCCGACTGTACACAATCAATAGCGGGAGCGGATGTGTTCGGCTACAAGAAGGTGTGAAAGTCTCACCATGGTTTGTAAAAAGCGGGTAAGAAAAGGTGCGAATGCCCGACAATGTATGATCAAAAGAGGGAGCGGAGGTTTTCGGCTACAAGAAGGTCTGAATGTCCGACCAAAGTTTGTAAAAAGCGGGTAAGAAAGGTTTGAATGCCCGACTATACACCATCAAAAGCGGGAGCGGAGGTGTTGCACTGTAAGACGGTGTGAATGTCTGACCATAGTTTGTAAAAAGCAGTAGGTGTGAATGTCAGATCATAATTTGCAAAAAGCTGATGAGAAAGGGTGAGAATGCCCTACTATACACCATCAAATGCGAGAGCGGAGGTGTTTGTCTGTGAGTAGGTGTGAATGTCCCACCCTAGTTGCTGAAAAATGTGTTAGAAAAGGTAAGAATGCCAGCCCATACATCATCAAAAGCGGGAGAGGTGGTGTTCGGCTGCAAGAAGGTGTGAATATCCAGCCATAATTACTCACAAACGGGTAAGAAAAGGTAAGAATACCAAACCATAAATTATCAAAAGCGGCAGCAGAGATGTTCGGCTGGTATTTATAAATGTCTAGATAGATTTGAACAAAAAACAACGTAGTATTTTGCAGTAAAAGAAAGAAAGGTTCAGAAATCCGAGAAAAAGCTTTTCATGAGTTCTGCATGATTTGGGATTTTGCTTATAAAATGCATTCCTTCAATCAAACTATGGTAAAACGGCTTTTACCTTCATATTTATCAATGTCTAGATCGACTTCAACAAAGAACAACATTAGATTTTGCAGTAGAAGAAAGAGAGACACTGAAGGATCAGGAATCCGAGAATAAGCTTATTTTCATACGTTCTGCATGATTTGGGATTTTGCTATAAAATGAATTCCTTCACTCAAACTATGTTAAAACTGCTTTTACCTTCATATTTATCGATGTCTAGATCGACTTCAACAAAGAACAACATTGTATATTGCAGTAGAAGAAAGAGCAACACTGAAGGAACAGGAATCCGAGAATAAGCTTACTTTCATACGTTCTGCATGATTTGGGATTTTATGTATAAAATGAATTCCTTCACTCAAACCAAGTGAAAACTTCTTTGTCCTTCATATTTATCAATGTCTAGATCGACTTCAACAAAGAACAACATTGTATATTGCAGTAGAAGAAAGAGAGACACTGAAGGAACAGGAATCCGAGAATAAGCTTCTTTTCATACGTTCTGCATGATTTGGGATTTTGCTATAAAATGAATTGCTTTGCTCAAACCAAGTTAAAATTGCTTTGTCTTCATATTTATCAATGTCAACGCAGTTTTAACATAGTTTGAGTGAAGGAATTCATTTTAAAACAAAATCTCAAAACATGCACAACACATGAAAAGCTTATTCTCGGATTCCTGATCCTTCAGTGTTGCTATTTGTTATATTGCAAAGTACAACGTGTTTTCTTTGTTTTGTTTAAATCTATCTCGACATTGATAAATATGGAAGGACAAAGCAGGTTTAACTTGGTTTGAGCAAAGCAATTCATTTTGTAGCAAAATCCGAAATCGTGAAGAACTCATGAAAGCAAGCTTATACTCGGATTCCTGAAACTTTTAGATCTTAGATTTGCTCTTTCTTTTACTGCAAAGTACGTTGGGTTTTTTTTTTGTTTAAATCTTTCTAGACAAGGTAAATATGAAGGACAAATCAGTTTTAACATAGTTTGAGTGAAGGAATGCATTTTATAAGCAAAATCCCAAATCATGCAAAACTAACGAAAAGCTTTTTCTCGCTTTTCACTGCTTTTTACAAACTGGTCGGACGTTCACACCTTCTTGCAGCCGAACAATTCCGCTTCCACTTTTGATGGTGTATATTCGGGCATTCAAACCTTTTCTTACCCGCTTTTTACAAACCATGGTCGGACTTTCACACCTTCTTGCAGCCGAACACCACCTCTCCCGCTTTTGATGATGTATGGTCCAGCATTCTTACCTTTTCTAACACATTTTTCAGCAATTATGGTCGGACATTCACACCTACTCACAGCCAAACACTTCCGCTCCCGCATTTGATGGTGTTTAGTCAGGCATTCTCACCCTTTCTCATCAACTTTTTGCATATGATCTGATATTCACACCTACTTGCAGTCGAACACCTCTGCTTCCGCTTTTGATGGTACATATTTGGGCATTCGAACCTTTTGTTACCCGCTTTTTACATACCATGGGTGGACTTTCACACCTTCTTGTAGCCGAACAACTCTGCTCCCGCTATTGATTGTGTACAGTCGGGTATTTTAACCTTTTCTTACCCGCTTTTTACCAACTATGGTCGGACATTCACACCTTCTTACAGCGGAACACGTCCGCTCCCTCTTTTGATGGTGTATGTTCGGGCATTCGAACCTTTTCTTACCTGCTTTTTACAAACCATGGTCGGACTTTCACACCTTCTTGTAGCCGAACACCTCCGCTCCCTCTTTTGATCATACATTGTTGGGCATTCGCACCTTGTCTTACCCGCTTTTTACAAACTATAGTCAGACATTCACACGTTGCAGCTGAACCACCTCCGCTCCCTGTTTTGATCATGTATGGTCTGGCAATACTAGCTTTTCTTACCCATTTGTGAGTAATTATGGCTGGACATTCACACCTACTTGCAGTCGAACAGCTCTGCTCCCGCTTTTGATTTTGTTTGGTTGGATATTCGACGCTTTTCTTAACTGCTTTTTACAAACTTTGGTCGGACGTTCAAACCTTCTTGCAACCGAACACCTCCGCTTCCGCTTTTGATGGTATATATTCGGGAATTCGAACCTTTTCTTACCCGCTTTTTACAAACCATGGTCGGACTTTCACACCTTCTTGTAGCCGAACAACTCCACTCACGCTATTGATTGTGTACAGTCGGGTAGTTTAACCTTTTCTTACCCGCTTTTTACCAACTATGGTTGGACATTCACACCGTCTTACAGCGGAACACCTCCGCTTCCGCTTTTGATGGTGTATAGTCGGGCATTCGAACCTTTTCTTACCCGCTTTTTACAAACTATGGTCGGACATTCAATCCTTCTTGTAGCCGAAAAGCTCCGCTCCCTCTTTTGATCATACATTGTCGGGCATTTGCAACTTTTCTTACCCACTTTTTACAAACCATGGTCGGACTGTCACACCTTCTTGTAGCTGAACACATCCGCTCCCACTATTGATTGTGTACAGTCAGGTTTTTTAACGTTTTCTTACCCGCTTCTTACCAACTCTGGTCGGACATTCACACCTTCTTAAAGCGGAACACGTCCGCTCCCTCTTTTGATGGTGTATGTTTGGGCATTCGAACCTTTTCTTACCCGCTTTTTACAAACTATGCTCGGACATTCAAACCTTCTTGTAGCCGAACACATCCACTCCTGCTTTTGATGATGTGTGGTTGGGCATTCGAACCTACTTCTTGCCCGCTTTTCATTAATTATGGGTGGACATTCACACCTTGTCGCAGCCAAACACCTCCGCTCCCTGTTTTGATCATGTATGGTTGGACATTCGCACCTTTTCTCAACCGCTTTTTGCAAACTATGGTCAGCAATTCACAGCTTCCTCTCCACCATACTTGTATGGTGGAAGATTCACACCCACTTGCATCCGAAGACCTCCGCCCCCACTTTTGTTGATATTTAGTCGGTCATTCGCACCTTACCCGCTTTTGGCAAACTATGGCCTTCTTGCAGCCAAACACCTCTGATCTCGCTTTTGATGATGTAAGGTTGGGCATTCAGACCTTGCTTCCCCTGCTTTTCACCAAATATAGTCGGACATTCACACCTTCTTGCAGCCGAACACTTCCGCTCCACCTTTTAGTGTTCTATAACACCTTTTTTTCACCGCATTTTATAGATTATGGTTGGAAATTCTCAACCATTGTCATCCGAAGACCTCTCCTCCCGCTTTTGTTAATATATTTGAACTTTAGTCGGACATTCACACCTTCTTGCAGCTGAACCACCTCCGCTCCCTGTTTTGATCATGTATGGTCTGGCAATACTACCTTTTCTTACCCGTTTGTGAGTAATTATGGCTGGACATTCACACCTACTTGCAGCCGAACACCTCCGCTTCCGCTTTTGATAGTATATATTCGGGCATTCGAACCTTTTGTTACCCGCTTTTTACAAACCATGGGTGGACTTTCACACCTTCTTGTACCCGAACAACCCTGCTCCCGCTATTGGTGGTGTACAGTCGGGTATTTTAACCTTTTCTTACCCGCTTTTTACCAGCTCTGGTCGGACATTCACACCTTCTTACAGCGGAACACGTCCGCTCCCTCTTTTGATGGTGTATTTTCGGGCATTCAAACCTTTTCTTACCCGCTTTTTACAAACTATGCTCGGACATTCAGACCTTCTTGCAGCTGAATCACCTCCGCTCCCTGTTTTTATTATGTATGGTCTGGCAATACTACCTTTTCTTACCCGTTTGTGAGTAATTATGGCTGGACATTCACACCTACTTTCAGCAGAACACCACCTCTCTCGCTTTTGATGATGTATGGACCGGCATTCTTACCTTTTCTAACACATTTTTCAGCAATTATGGTCGGACATTCCCACCTACTCACAGACAAACAACTCCGCTCCCGCATTTGATGGTGTATAGTCGGGCATTCTCACTCTTTCTCATCAGCTTTTTGCAAATTATGATCTGATATTCACAGCTGCTTTTGATAATGTATGGTTGGGCATTCGCACCTTTTTTTACCCATTTTTCAGGAATTATGGGTGGACATTCACACCGTCTTGCAGCTGAAAACATCCTCTCCCGCTTATGATCATGTGCGGTTTGATATTCGAAAATTTTCTTTCATGTTTTAAAGAAATTATTGATGGACATTCAGACCTTCTTGCAGCTGAACCCCTCTGCTCGCGCTTTTGATGGTGTATAGTAGGGCTTTCGAGCCTTTTCTTCCCGGTTTTTACAAATTATGGTTGGACATTCAGACCTTCTTGCAACCTAACACCTCCGCTCCCTCTTTTGATCATACATTGTCTGGCATTCGCACCTTGTCTTACGCGCTTTTTACAAACTTTAGTCGGACATTCAGACCTTCTTGCAGCTGAACCACCTCCGCTCCCTGTTTTGATCATGTATGGTCTGGCAATACTACCTTTTCTTACCCGTTTGTGAGTAATTTTGGCTGGACATTCACACCTACTCAAAGCCGAACAACTCCGCTACCGCATTTGATGGTGTATAGTCGGGCATTCTCACCCTTTCTCATCAGCTTTTTGCAAATTATGATCTGACATTCACACCTACTTGCAGTCGAACAGCTCTGCTCCCGCTTTTGATTATGTTTGGTTGGATATTCGAACCTTTTCTTAACTGCTTTTTACAAACTTTGTTCGGAGGTACACGTCTTCTTGAAGCCGAACACCTCCGCTTCCGCTTTTGATGGTGTATAGTCGGGCTTTCGAGCCTTTTCTTACCTGGTTTTTAGAAATTATGGTTGGACATTCAGACCTCGCAGCCGAACACCTCCGCTCCCTCTTTTGATCATACATTGTCGGTTATTCGCACCTTGTCTTACCCGCTTTTTGCAAACTATAGTCAGACATTCACACGTTGCAGCTGAACCACCTCTTCTCCCTGTTTTGATTATGTATGGTCTGGCAATACTACCTTTTCTTACCCGGTTGTGAGTAATTATGGCTGGACATTCACACCTACTTGCAGCCGAACACCTCCGCTTCCGCTTTTGATAGTATATATTCGGGCATTCGAACCTTTTGTTACCCGCTTTTTACAAACCATGGGTGGACTTTCACACCTTCTTGTACCCGAACAACCCTGCTCCCGCTATTGGTGGTGTACAGTCGGGTATTTTAACCTTTTCTTACCCGCTTTTTACAAACTATGGTCGGACATTCACACCTTCTTACAGCGGAACACGTCTGCTCCACCTTTTAGTGTTCTATCACACCTTTTTTTCACCGCATTTTATGGATTATGGTTGGAAATTCTCAACCACTCTCATCCCAAGACCTCTCCTCCCGCTTTTGTGAATATATTTGAACTTTAGTCGGACATTCACACCTTCTTGCAGCTGAACCACCTCCGCTCCCTGTTTTGATCATGTATGATCTGGCAATACTACATTTTCTTACCTGTTTGTGAGTAATTATGGCTGGACATTCACACCTACTTTCAGCAGAACACCACCTCTCTCGCTTTTGATGATGTATGGACCGGCATTCTTACCTTTTCTAACACATTTTTCAGCAATTATGGTCGGAGATTCACACCTACTAACAGACGAACAACTCCGCTCCCGCATTTGATGGTGTATAGTTGTTGTTTTGCAAATTATGATCTGACATTCACACTTACTTGCAGTCGAACAGTTCTGCTCCCGCTTTTGATTATGTTTGGTTGGATATTCGAAACTTTTCTTAACTGCTTTTTACAAACTTTGGTTGGACGTTCAAACCTTCTTGTAGCCGAACACATCCACAGCTGCTTTTGATGATGTATGGTTGGGTATTCGCACCTTTTTTTTACCCATTTTTCAGTAATTATGGGTGGACATTCACACCTTCTTGCAGCTGAACACCTCCTCTCCCACTTATGATCATGTGCGGTTTGATTTTCAAAATTTTACTTTCAATTTTTTCTAGCAATTATTGATGGACATTCAGACCTTCTTGCAGCTGAACAACTCCGCTCCCTCTTTTGATCATAAATTGTCGGGCATTCGAACCTTTTCTTACCCGCTTTTTACAAAACTTGGTCGGACTTTCACACCTTTTAGTAGCCGAACAACTCCGCTCCCGCTATTGATTGTGTACAGTCGGGTATTTTAACCTTTTCTTACCCGCTTTTTACCAACTATGGTCGGACATTCATAACTTCTTACAACGGAACACCTCCGCTCCTTATTTTGATGATGTATGGTTGGGCATTCAAACCTACTTGTTGCCCGCTTTTCATTAATTATGGGTGGACATTCACACCTTGTCGCAGCCAAACACCTCCGCTCCCTGTTTTGATGGTGTATAATGGTGGACATTCGCACCTTTTCTCACCCGCTTTTTACTATGGTCGGCCATTCACAGCTTCCTCTCCACCATACTTGTATGGTGGGATATTCACACCCACTTGCATCCGAAGACCTCCGCCCCCACTTTTGTTGATATTTAGTCGGTCATTCGCACCTTACCCGCTTTTGGCAAACTATGGCCTTCTTGCAGCCAAACACCTGATCTCGCTTTTGATGATGTAAGGTTGGGCATTCAGACCTTGCTTCACCTACTTTTCACCAAATATAGTCGGACATTCACACCTTCTTGCAGCCGAACACTTCCGCTCCACTTTTGAGTGTTCTATGTAGCATTCACACCTTTTTCTTCACCGCATTTTATAGATTATGGTTGGAAATTCTCACCCACTCTCATCCGAAGACCTCTCCTCCCGCTTTTGTTAATGTATAGTCGGGCATGAGAACCTTTTCTTACCCGCTTTTTACAAATTATGGTTGGACATTCACACCTACTTGCAGCCGAATACTGATACTGATCCTCCCGTAATAAAATGGTCGGATCTTATCAAACACACTTTGTTTCTTGTGACAATCAAGTCAGCGAAACAGCGTATACACGTCAAGACACTGAATCAAGTTTGCCACAAGAACTCATAAGTTTGGCAGTATTGCTCTGCCGTCAGCAATCATACACCCATTTTATTTTCGTGAGACATGTGCAGGCACCTGTTCATCTACTGTTCTATCACTATGAATTAGTTTATCTATTATCAATAAGGATACTTCTACAACTACTATCAAAGTATGTCCGGACTTCTTATGTTGTCAGTTGCTATATATGAATAAGTGGGTAGCTACTGACAAGCATTAAGCATGTCACACAGCCCAAACATATAACATTTCAGGACACACCACACAGTTAACAACCACAGTGAAGCGTGTCAAAGCCCAAACATGTAACATTCAACGGGACACTTACACAACACATTCAAATCAAACAGTCAGACAACATACAAGAACATATACCCCAGCCGGCATTGCTCCCTGCCTATTTTCCTACAGCTCACTATGTGTGCGCACACCTTTATTCACAAACTCTTCAACTTATACTCTTTTACCGAAGCTGCTACAGCTCGATTGGCCGAATACCCTTAGATCCTATTTCGGTGAATTTGACATCTGCCTTACATGTAACAGATTAGCGATTTAGTTTGAGTGAAGGAATTCATTTTATAGCAAAATCCCAAATCGTGAAGAACTCATGAAAGTAAGCTTATTCTCGGATTCATGAAACTTTAGATTTGCTCTGTCTTTTACTGCAAAGTACAACGTTGTTTTTTTTGTTTAAATCTTTCTAGACATGGTAAATATGAAGGACAAAGCAGTTTTAACATAGTTTGAGTGAAGGAATTCATTTTATAGATAAAATCCCAAGAGTCTGCTGAGAAACAAGAATGAATGCGAAGTAGACTTTAACACGGCTCTAGGAGCGAGCCGAGTGTGGGCTAACCGGGAGAATTGCTTGAAAGAAACGCGACACCGAATGAGCGGTCAGAACAAAGCCTCAATACGGTTTTCCCGTGGTGTTTTTGTTGCTGCCTTGTCTTTTGCACAGAGTAAAAGACAAGGCAGCCATCGAATAGGGCCCGATTGTTCCTACTTGGTCAGCCGAGGAGCAAGGGGGGGAGCAAGCGTCTCAACCAAGCAAAGCTCACCATGGGGAAGGTGGCTATGCCAACTAGCCTGATGCCCTGCTCCCGCAGTGATGGATAATCGTACTCTGGTTTCTCTTCATAACGTACAAGTCTTTCGCCTTTTACTAAAGACTTCCGTGGAAAGCAGCACTAATGAGTTGTTGCTATTTTTGGCAGGCTTTACCTTTGCGGGTGAAGCCCTTTCCGTCTGTGCAAAAGAAATCTTGTTACTGTGCAGAGTGACTTCTCTGAGTAGAGTCGCCTTACTTGTTGCAACTGTGCCGATGTTTGAAGCTGGAGTGCAACGTTGTTGCTTGGATGGTGCTTGCTGGAGCGTGCGGGAGTGCAAAGTTATACCATTTAAAAGGGCTGAAGAGTGCTCAGTGCAGCGGGTGGGCGGAGGTGCAAAGTGACACTCTGGCCACCTATGGCCATAAAAAGAACACCGCTACAAGTGCGCATTGTGCCAGGAAGGGCCCTTGGACGTGAACCAGTGGACAGATATCACTTCTCGGCCTTTTGGCTAAGATCAAGTGTAGTACCTGTTCTTATCAGTTTAATATCTGATATGGCCTTTGTACGAGGACTACATATTAAATTGATTTTTAGCAATAGGAGTTGAAAAAGGAGCTTGCTCCGTTCACTCCAAGCATCGACCCGGTACTGCAGTGCCGCTGGGAACGGTGCGCTCTTCTCTGCTCTTGTGAAAAAGCAAACAGTGGTAGACTTTAACACAGCTCTGGGGGCGAGCCGAGTGCGGGCTAACCGGGAGAATTGCTTGAAAGAAACGCGACACTGAATGAGCGGTCAGAACAAAGCCTCAATACGGTGTTCCCGTGGTGTTTGTGGCTGCCTTGTCTTTTGCACAGAGTAAAAGACAAGGCAGCCATCGAATAGGGCCCGATTTTTCCTACTTGGTCAGCCGAGGAGCAAGGAGGGGGAGCAAGCGTCTCAACCAAGCAAAGCTCACCATGGGGAAGGTGGCTATGCCAACTAGCCTGATGCCCTGCTCCCGCAGTGACAGATAATCGTACTCTGGTTTCTCTTCATAATGTACAAGTCTTTCGCCTTTTACTAAAGACTTCCGTGGAGAGCAGCACTAATGAGTTGTTGCTATTTTTGGCAGGCTTTACCTTTGCGGGTGAAGCCCTTTCTGTCTGTGCAAAAGAAATCTTGTTACTGTGCAGAGTGACTTCTCTGAGTAGAGTTGCCTTACTTGTTGCGACTGTGCCGATGTTTGAAGCTGGAGTGCAAAGTTGTTGCTTGAATGGTGCTCGCTGGAGCGTGCGGGAGTGCAAAGTTATACCATTTAAAAGGGCTGAAGAGTGCTCAGTGCAGCGGGTGGGCGGAGATGCAAAGTGACACTCTGGCCACCTCGAAAACCGAGGTTACATCCAGTACCAGGGGCAGCCCAAGCTCTGCCGCAAGTGTGGTGAGCATGGGCACCTGGTTGAGGCTTGTACCAAGGTGATATGTGGGAAGTGCAGAGAAATTGGGGACACTTTTGGAGAGTGTCCAAATGGCAGGAAATGTAATCTCTGTGGAGAATTAAATCACCTCTTCTGAGATTGCCCTAAATCTTTTGCCAACAAATTAAAGACGGTAAAGCCACAGTCAAGCCAACAAAGAGAAGGACCAGAGGTGGCAGTTGGTGAACAAAGTGAAGAGGTTGACCCAATAAATTCAAACTTCCCGCTAAAAGCTTGGATTGGAAGTGAGGAGCAAAAAGGAGAGGGGCCTGTAGAGGCCTCACCACTCAGTGCTGAAGTCTGTGAGAATTCACAGGCAGAGGGTGGAGCTAAGCTAAATGAGGAGGAAGAGCAGACAGGTGAGTCTAGTGAAGGTACTCACCTCCCCGAAGGTCAACAGCCGAGGAGGACGGCATCTGAGTTGTCCTCTGATTCCCTTTAGCTCTGCAATCAACCCCCAGGGACTCAAAGTTAAATGCAACATTGCATCAGAGGCCAACACGAGAGTCCGAAAAGGAGAGCTAGTTTCCCAAGAAATAACCTGAGTGTGTAATTTGTTTTGATAACTTAGAAAAACGAAAATGACATACCTACTTTCCTTTATCCTTTTAATGGTTCTCACCTTCTCAACACTAAATGTGAGAAGTGTGAAATCAAAGACAAGAGCCCAGAGTATTATATCCTTCTTAGACTCCATAAAATCAGATGTGTTTTTAATACAAGAATGTGGACTACCTTTTTTGAAAAACCATAGACATTGGGAGGAAATGTGGCCCAATTTATCGATATGGAGTGGCTCAAATCAAATTAAAAATGATGGTGTGGCCATTCTAATTAAAAATCCGCATGTTCTGGTGCGAGACGGACGGGCACTTTTAGCACACTTGAATTTTATGGGGCAAGACCTCTTAAATATTTATGGTTTCAATGGAAAAAATGACAGGTATGACCTTTTAGAAGATTACTCACAAACGGGTAAGAAATGGTAGTATTGCCAGACAATACATGATCAAAACAGGGTGCGGAGGTGGTTCAGCTGAAAGGTGTGAATTTCTGACTAAAGTTTGTAAAAAGCGCGTAAGACAAGGTGCGAATGCCCAACAATGTATGATCAAAAGAGGGAGCGGAGGTTTTCGGCTGCAAGGTCTGAATGTCCAACCATAATTTGTAAAAACCGGGGAAGAAAAGGCTCGAAAGCCCGACTATACACCATCAAAAGCGGGAGCGGAGGTGTTCAGCTGCAAGAAGGTGTGAATGTCCGACCATAGTTGGTAAAAAGCGGGTAAGAAAAGGTTAAAATGCCCGACTGTACACCATCAAAAGCGGAAGCGGAGGTGTTCGGCTTCAAGAAGACGTGAACCTCCGAACAAAGTTTGTAAAAAGCAGTTAAGAAAAGGTTCGAATATCCAACCAAACATAATCAAAAGCGGGAGCAGAGCTTTTCGACTGCAAGTAGGTGTGAATGTCAGATCATGATTTGCAAAAAGCTGATGAGAAAGGGTGAGAATGCCCGACTATACACCATCAAATGCGGTAGCGGAGTTGTTTGTCTGTGAGTAGGTGTGAATCTGCGACCATAATTGCTGAAAAATGTGTTAGAAAAGGTAAGAATGCCGGTCCATACATCATCAAAAGCGAGAGAGGTGGTGTTCTGCTGAAAGTAGGTGTGAATGTCCAGCCATAATTACTCACAAACGGGTAAGAAAAGGTAGTATTGCCAGACCATACATGATCAAAACAGGGAGCGGAGGTGGTTCAGCTGCAACGTGTGAATGTCTGACTATAGTTTGTAAAAAGCGGGTAAGACAAGGTGCGAATGCCCGACAATGTATAATCAAAAGAGGGAGCGGAGGTGTTCGGCTGCAAGGTCTGAATGTCCAACCATAATTTCTAAAAACCGGGTAAGAAAAGGCTCAAAAGCCCGACTTTACACCATCAAAAGCGGGAGCGGAGGTGTTCAGCTGCAACGTGTGAATGTCTGACTATAGTTTGTAAAAAGCGGGTAAGACAAGGTGCGAATGCCCGACAATGTATAATCAAAAGAGGGAGCGGAGGTGTTCGGCTGCAAGGTCTGAATGTCCAACCATAATTTCTAAAACCCGGGTAAGAAAAGGCTCAAAAGCCCGACTTTACACCATCAAAAGCGGGAGCGGAGGTGTTCAGCTGCAAGAAGGTGTGAATGTTCGACTAAAGTTTGTAAAAATCTGGTAAGACAAGGTATGAATGTCCGACAATGTATGATCAAAAGCGGGAGCGGAGGTGTTCATCTGCAAGCAGGTCTGAATGTCCATCAATAATTGCTAGAAAAAATTAAAGTAAAAATTTCGAAAATCAAACCGCACATGATCATAAGTGGGAGAGGAGGTGTTCAGCTGCAAGAAGGTGTGAATGTCCACCCATAATTCCTTAAAAATGGGTAAAAAAAAGGTGCGAATACCCAACCATACATCATCAAAAGCAGGTGTTAATGTCAGATCATAATTTGCAAAAAGCTGATGAGAAAGGGTGAGAATGCCCGACTATACACCATCAAATGCGGGAGCGGAGTTGTTTGTCTGTGAGTAGGTGTGAATCTCCGACCATAATTGCTGAAAAATGTGTTAGAAAAGGTAAGAATGCCGGTCCATACATCATCAAAAGCGAGAGAGGTGGTGTTCTGCTGAAAGTAGGTGTGAATGTCCAGCCATAATTACTCACAAACGGGTAAAAAAAAGTAGTATTGCCAGACCATACATGATCAAAACAGGGAGCGGAGGTGGTTCAGCTGCAAGAAGGTGTGAATGTCTGACTAAAGTTCAAATATATTAACAAAAGCGGGAGGAGAGGTCTTCGGATAGATTGGTTGAGAATTTCCAACCATAATCTATAAAATGCGGTGAAAAAAAGGTGTGATAGAACACTAAAAGGTGGAGCGGAAGTGTTCGGCTGCAAGAAGGTGTGAATGTCCGACTATATTTGGTGAAAAGCAGGTGAAGCAAGGTCTGAATGCCCAACCTTACATCATCAAAAGTGAGATCAGAGGTGTTTGGCTGCAAGAAGGCCATAGTTTGCCAAAAGCGGGTAAGGTGCGAATGACCGACTAAATATCAACAAAAGTGGGGGCGGAGGTCTTCGGATGCAAGTGGGTGTGAATATCCCACCATACAAGTATGGTGGAGAGGAAGCTGTGAATTGCTGACCATAGTTTGCAAAAAGCGGGTGAGAAAAGGTGCGAATGTCCAACCATACACCATCAAAACAGGGAGCGGAGGTGTTTGGCTGCGACAAGGTGTGAATGTCCACCCATAATTAATGAAAAGCGGGCAAGAAGTAGGTTCGAATGCCCAACCACTCATCATCAAAAGCAGGAGTGGATGTGTTCGGCTATAAAAAGGTTTGAATGTCCGAGCATAATTTGTAAAAAGCGGGTAAGAAAAGGTTCGAATGCCCGAACATACACCATCAAAAGAGGGAGCGGAGGTGTTCCGCTGTAAGAAGGTGTGAATGTCCGACCAGAGTTGGTAAAAAGCGGGTAAGAAAAGGTTAAAAAACCCGACTGTACACAATCAATAGCGGGAGCATATGTGTTCGGCTACAAGAAGGTGTGACAGTCCGACCATGGTTTGTAAAAAGCGGGTAAGAAAAGGTGCAAATGCCCGACAATGTATGATCAAAAGAGGGAGCGGAGCTTTTCGGCTACAAGAAGGTTTGAATGTCCGACCATAGTTTGTAAAAAGCGGGTAAGAAAAGGTTCGAATGCCCGACTATACACCATCAAAAGCGGAAGCGGAGGTGTTCCGCTGTAGACGGTGTGAATGTCCGACCATAGTTGTTAAAAAGCGGGTAAGAAAAGGTTAAACTACACGACTGTACACAATCAATAGCGGGAGTGGAGTTGTTCGGCTACAAGAAGGTGTGAAAGTCCGACCATGGTTTGTAAAAAACGGGTAAGAAAAGGTTCGAATTCCCGAATATATACCATCAAAAGCGGAAGCGGAGGTGTTCGGTTGCAAGAAGGTGTGAACGTCCGACCAAAGTTTGTAAAAAGCAGTTAAGAAAAGGTTCGAATATCCAACCAAACAAAATCAAAAGCAGGAGCAGAGCTGTTCGACTGCAAGTAGGTGTGAATGTCCAGCCATAATTACTCACAAACGGGTAAGAAAAGGTAGTATTGCCACTCCATACATGATCAAAACAGGGAGCGGAGGTGGTTCAGCTGCAACGTGTGAATGTCTGACTATAGTTTGTAAAAAGCGGGTAAGACAAGGTGCGAATGCCCGACAATGTATGATCAAAAGTGGGAGCGGAGGTGTTCGGCTGCAAGGTCTGAATATCCAACCATAATTTCTAAAAACCGGGTAAGAAAAGGCTCGAAAGCCCGACTTTACACCATCAAAAGCGGGAGCGGAGGTGTTCAGCTGCAAGAAGGTGTGAATGTTCGACTAAAGTTTGTAAAAATCTGGTAAGACAAGGTATGAATGTCCGACAATGTATGATCAAAAGCGGGAGCGGAGGTGTTCATCTGCAAGCAGGTCTGAATGTCCATCAATAATTGCTAGAAAACATGAAAGTAAAAATTTCTAAAATCAAACCACACATGATCATAAGTGGGAGAGGAGGTGTTCAGCTGCAAGAAGGTGTGAATATCCACCCATAATTCCTGAAAAATGGGTAAAAAAAAGGTGCGAATGCCCAACCATACATCATCAAAAGCAGCTGTGGATGTGTTCGGCTACAAGAAGGTGTGAACGTCCAACAAAAATTTGTAAAAAGCAGTTAAGAAAAGGTTCGAATATCCAACCAAACATAATCAAAAGCGGGAGCAGAACTCTTCGACTGCAAGTAGGTGTGGATGTCAGATCATAATTTGCAAAAAGCTGATGAGAAAGGGTGAGAATGCCCGACTATACACCATCAAATGCGGGAGCGGAGTTGTTTGTCTGTGAGTAGGTGTGAATCTGCGACCATAATTGCTGAAAAATGTGTTAGAAAAGGTAAGAATGCCGGTCCATACATCATCAAAAGCGAGAGAGGTGGTGTTCTGCTGAAAGTAGGTGTGAATGTCCAGCCATAATTACTCACAAACGGGTAAGAAAAGGTAGTATTGCCAGACCATACATGATCAAAACAGGGAGCGGAGGTGGTTCAGCTGCAACGTGTGAATGTCTGACTATAGTTTGTAAAAAGCGGGTAAGACAAGGTGCGAATGCACGACAATGTATAATCAAAAGAGGGAGCGGAGGTGTTCAGCTGCAAGAAGGTGTGAATGTTCGACTAAAGTTTGTAAAAATCTGGTAAGACAAGGTGCGAATGCCCGACAATGTATGATCAAAAGCGGGAGCGGAGGTGTTCAGCTGCAAGAAGGTCTGAATGTCCATCAATAATTGCTAGAAAAAAATAAAGTAAAAATTTCGAAAATCAAACCGCACATGATCATAAGTGGGAGAGGAGGTGTTCAGCTGCAAGAAGGTGTGAATGTCCACCCATAATTGCTGAAAAATGGGTAAAAAAAAGGTGCGAATACCCAACCATACATCATCAAAAGCAGGTGTTAATGTCAGATCATAATTTGCAAAAAGCTGATGAGAAAGGGTGAGAATGCCCGACTATACACCATCAAATGCGGGAGCGGAGTTGTTTGTCTGTGAGTAGGTGTGAATCTCCGACCATAATTGCTGAAAAATGTGTTAGAAAAGGTAAGAATGCCGGTCCATACATCATCAAAAGCGAGAGAGGTGGTGTTCTGCTGAAAGTAGGTGTGAATGTCCAGCCATAATTACTCACAAACGGGTAAGAAAAAGTAGTATTGCCAGACCATACATGATCAAAACAGGGAGCGGAGGTGGTTCAGCTGCAAGAAGGTGTGAATGTCCGACTAAAGTTCAAATATATTAACAAAAGCGGGAGGAGAGGTCTTCGGATGAGAGTGGTTGAGAATTTCCAACCATAATCTATAAAATGCGGTGAAAAAAAGGTGTGATAGAACACTAAAAGGTGGAGCGGAAGTGTTCGGCTGCAAGAAGGTGTGAATGTCCGACTATATTTGGTGAAAAGCATGTGAAGCAAGGTCTGAATGCCCAACCTTACATCATCAAAAGCGAGATCAGAGGTGTTTGGCTGCAAGAAGGCCATAGTTTGCCAAAAGCGGGTAAGGTGCGAATGACCGACTAAATATCAACAAAAGTGGGGGCGGAGGTCTTCGGATGCAAGTGGGTGTGAATATTCCACCATACAAGTATGGTGGAGAGGAAGCTATGAATTGCTGACCATTGTTTGCAAAAAGCGGGTGAGAAAAGGTGCGAATGTCCAACCATACATGATCAAAACAGGGAGCGGACGTGTTTGGCTGCGACAAGGTTTTAATGTCCACCCATAATTAATGAATAGCGGGCAACAAGTAGGTTCCAATGCCCAACCATACATCATCAAAAGCAGGAGTGGATGTGTTCGGCTACAAGAAGGTTTGAATGTCCGAGCATAGTTTGTAAAAAGCGGGTAAGAAAAGCTTCGAATGCCCGAATATACACCATCAAAAGACAGACCGGACGTGTTCCGCTGTAAGTAGGTGTGAATGCCCAACCATAGTTGGTAAAAAGAAGGTAAGAAAAGGTTCAAATATCCGACTGTACACAATCAATAGCGGGAGCGGATGTGTTCGGCTACAAGAAGGTGTGAAAGTCTCACCATGGTTTGTAAAAAGCGGGTAAGAAAAGGTGCGAATGCCCGACAATGTATGATCAAAAGAGGGAGCGGAGGTTTTCGGCTACAAGAAGGTCTGAATGTCCGACCAAAGTTTGTAAAAAGCGGGTAAGAAAGGTTTGAATGCCCGACTATACACCATCAAAAGCGGGAGCGGAGGTGTTGCACTGTAAGACGGTGTGAATGTCTGACCATAGTTTGTAAAAAGCAGTAGGTGTGAATGTCAGATCATAATTTGCAAAAAGCTGATGAGAAAGGGTGAGAATGCCCTACTATACACCATCAAATGCGAGAGCGGAGGTGTTTGTCTGTGAGTAGGTGTGAATGTCCCACCCTAGTTGCTGAAAAATGTGTTAGAAAAGGTAAGAATGCCAGCCCATACATCATCAAAAGCGGGAGAGGTGGTGTTCGGCTGCAAGAAGGTGTGAATATCCAGCCATAATTACTCACAAACGGGTAAGAAAAGGTAAGAATACCAAACCATAAATTATCAAAAGCGGCAGCAGAGATGTTCGGCTGGTATTTATAAATGTCTAGATAGATTTGAACAAAAAACAACGTAGTATTTTGCAGTAAAAGAAAGAAAGGTTCAGAAATCCGAGAAAAAGCTTTTCATGAGTTCTGCATGATTTGGGATTTTGCTTATAAAATGCATTCCTTCAATCAAACTATGGTAAAACGGCTTTTACCTTCATATTTATCAATGTCTAGATCGACTTCAACAAAGAACAACATTAGATTTTGCAGTAGAAGAAAGAGAGACACTGAAGGAACAGGAATCCGAGAATAAGCTTACTTTCATACGTTCTGCATGATTTGGGATTTTATGTATAAAATGAATTCCTTCACTCAAACCAAGTGAAAACTTCTTTGTCCTTCATATTTATCAATGTCTAGATCGACTTCAACAAAGAACAACATTGTATATTGCAGTAGAAGAAAGAGAGACACTGAAGGAACAGGAATCCGAGAATAAGCTTCTTTTCATACGTTCTGCATGATTTGGGATTTTGCTATAAAATGAATTCCTTCACTCAAACTATGTTAAAACTGCTTTTAACTTCATATTTATCAATGTCTAGATCGACTTCAACAAAGAACAACATTGTATATTGCAGTAGAAGAAAGAGCAACACTGAAGGAACAGGAATCCGAGAATAAGCTTATTTTCATACGTTCTGCATGATTTGGGATTTTCCTATAAAATGAATTGCTTTGCTCAAACCAAGTTAAAATTGCTTTGTCTTCATATTTATCAATGTCAAAGCAGTTTTAACATAGTTTGAGTGAAGGAATTCATTTTAAAACAAAATCTCAAAACATGCACAACACATGAAAAGCTTATTCTCGGATTCCTGATCCTTCAGTGTTGCTATTTGTTATATTGCAAAGTACAACGTGTTTTCTTTGTTTTGTTTAAATCTATCTCGACATTGATAAATATGGAAGGACAAAGCAGGTTTAACTTGGTTTGAGCAAAGCAATTCATTTTGTAGCAAAATCCGAAATCGTGAAGAACTCATGAAAGCAAGCTTATACTCGGATTCCTGAAACTTTTAGATCTTAGATTTGCTCTTTCTTTTACTGCAAAGTACGTTGGGGTTTTTTTTTGTTTAAATCTTTCTAGACAAGGTAAATATGAAGGACAAATCAGTTTTAACATAGTTTGAGTGAAGGAATGCATTTTATAAGCAAAATCCCAAATCATGCAAAACTAACGAAAAGCTTTTTCTCGCTTTTCACTGCTTTTTACAAACTGGTCGGACGTTCACACCTTCTTGCAGCCGAACAATTCCGCTTCCACTTTTGATGGTGTATATTCGGGCATTCAAACCTTTTCTTACCCGCTTTTTACAAACCATGGTCGGACTTTCACACCTTCTTGCAGCCGAACACCACCTCTCCCGCTTTTGATGATGTATGGTCCAGCATTCTTACCTTTTCTAACACATTTTTCAGCAATTATGGTCGGACATTCACACCTACTCACAGCCAAACACTTCCGCTCCCGCATTTGATGGTGTTTAGTCAGGCATTCTCACCCTTTCTCATCAACTTTTTGCATATGATCTGATATTCACACCTACTTGCAGTCGAACACCTCTGCTTCCGCTTTTGATGGTACATATTTGGGCATTCGAACCTTTTCTTACCCGCTTTTTACATACCATGGGTGGACTTTCACACCTTCTTGTAGCCGAACAACTCTGCTCCCGCTATTGATTGTGTACAGTCGGGTATTTTAACCTTTTCTTACCCGCTTTTTACCAACTATGGTCGGACATTCACACCTTCTTACAGCGGAACACGTCCGCTCCCTCTTTTGATGGTGTATGTTCGGGCATTCGAACCTTTTCTTACCTGCTTTTTACAAACCATGGTCGGACTTTCACACCTTCTTGTAGCTGAACACCTCCGCTCCCTCTTTTGATCATACATTGTTGGGCATTCGCACCTTGTCTTACCCGCTTGTTACAAACTATAGTCAGACATTCACACGTTGCAGCTGAACCACCTCCGCTCCCTGTTTTGATCATGTATGGTCTGGCAATACTAGCTTTTCTTACCCGTTTGTGAGTAATTATGGCTGGACATTCACACCTACTTGCAGTCGAACAGCTCTGCTCCCGCTTTTGATTTTGTTTGGTTGGATATTCGAACCTTTTCTTAACTGCTTTTTACAAACTTTGGTCGGACGTTCACACCTTCTTGCAGCCGAACAACTCCACTCCCGCTATTTATTGTGTACAGTCGGGTAGTTTAACCTTTTCTTACCCGCTTTTTACCAACTATGGTCGGACATTCACACCGTCTTACAGCGGAACACCTCCGCTTCCGCTTTTGATGGTGTATAGTCGGGCATGCCAACCTTTTCTTACCCGCTTTTTACAAACTATGGTCGGACATTCAAACCTTCTTGTAGCCGAAAGCCTCCGCTGCCTCTTTTGATCATACATTGTCGGGCATTCGCACCCTTTCTTACCCGCTTTTTATAAAACCATGGTCGGACTGTCACAACTTCTTGTAGCCGAACACATCTGCTCCCGCTATCGATTGTGTACAGTTGGGTTTTTTAACCTTTTCTTACCCGCTTTTTACCAGCTCTGGTCGGACATTCACACCTTCTTACAGCGGAACACGTCCGCTCCCTCTTTTGATGGTGTATTTTCGGGCATTCAAACCTTTTCTTACCCGCTTTTTACAAACTATGCTCGGACATTCAGACCTTCTTGCAGCTGAATCACCTCCGCTCCCTGTTTTGATTATGTATGGTCTGGCAATACTACCTTTTCTTACCCGTTTGTGAGTAATTATGGCTGGACATTCACACCTACTTTCAGCAGAACACCACCTCTCTCGCTTTTGATGATGTATGGACCGGCATTCTTACCTTTTCTAACACATTTTTCAGCAATTATGGTCGGACATTCCCACCTACTCAGAGCCGAACACCTCCGTTCCCGCATTTGATGGTGTATAGTCGGGCATTCTCACTCTTTCTCATCAGCTTTTTGCAAATTATGATCTGATATTCACAGCTGCTTTTGATAATGTATGGTTGGGCATTCGCACCTTTTTTTACCCATTTTTCAGGAATTATGGGTGGACATTCACACCGTCTTGCAGCTGAAAACATCCTCTCCCGCTTATGATCATGTGTGGTTTGATATTCGAAAATTTTCTTTCATGTTTTAAAGAAATTATTGATGGACATTCAGACCTTCTTGCAGCTGAACCCCTCTGCTCGCGCTTTTGATGGTGTATAGTAGGGCTTTCGAGCCTTTTCTTCCCGGTTTTTACAAATTATGGTTGGACATTCAGACCTTCTTGCAACCTAACACCTCCGCTCCCTCTTTTGATCATACATTGTCTGGCATTCGCACCTTGTCTTACGCGCTTTTTACAAACTTTAGTCGGACATTCAGACCTTCTTGCAGCTGAACCACCTCCGCTCCCTGTTTTGATCATGTATGGTCTGGCAATACTACCTTTTCTTACCCGTTTGTGAGTAATTTTGGCTGGACATTCACACCTACTCAAAGCCGAACAACTCCGCTACCGCATTTGATGGTGTATAGTCGGGCATTCTCACCCTTTCTCATCAGCTTTTTGCAAATTATGATCTGACATTCACACCTACTTGCAGTCGAACAGCTCTGCTCCCGCTTTTGATTATGTTTGGTTGGATATTCGAACCTTTTCTTCACTGCTTTTTACAAACTTTGTTCGGAGGTACACGTCTTCTTGAAGCCGAACACCTCCGCTTCCGCTTTTGATGGTGTATAGTCGGGCTTTCGAGCCTTTTCTTACCTGGTTTTTAGAAATTATGGTTGGACATTCAGACCTCGCAGCCGAACACCTCCGCTCCCTCTTTTGATCATACATTGTCGGTTATTCGCACCTTGTCTTACCCGCTTTTTACAAACTATAGTCAGACATTCACACGTTGCAGCTGAACCACCTCTGCTCCCTGTTTTGATTATGTATGGTCTGGCAATACTACCTTTTCTTACCCGGTTGTGAGTAATTATGGCTGGACATTCACACCTACTTGCAGTCGAACAGCTCTGCTCCCGCTTTTGATTTTGTTTGGTTGGATATTCGAACCTTTTCTTAACTGCTTTTTACAAACTTTGGTCGGACGTTCACACCTTCTTGCAGCCGAACAACTCCACTCCCGCTATTTATTGTGTACAGTCGGGTAGTTTAACCTTTTCTTACCCGCTTTTTACCAACTATGGTCGGACATTCACACCGTCTTACAGCGGAACACCTCCGCTTCCGCTTTTGATGGTGTATAGTCGGGCATGCGAACCTTTTCTTACCCGCTTTTTACAAACTATGGTCGGACATTCAAACCTTCTTGTAGCCGAAAGCCTCCGCTGCCTCTTTTGATCATACATTGTCGGGCATTCGCACCCTTTCTTACCCGCTTTTTATAAAACCATGGTCGGACTGTCACAACTTCTTGTAGCCGAACACATCTGCTCCCGCTATTGATTGTGTACAGTTGGGTTTTTTAACCTTTTCTTACCCGCTTTTTACCAGCTCTGGTCGGACATTCACACCTTCTTACAGCGGAACACGTCCGCTCCCTCTTTTGATGGTGTATTTTCGGGCATTCAAACCTTTTCTTACCCGCTTTTTACAAACTATGCTCGGACATTCAGACCTTCTTGCAGCTGAATCACCTCCGCTCCCTGTTTTGATTATGTATGGTCTGGCAATACTACCTTTTCTTACCCGTTTGTGAGTAATTATGGCTGGACATTCACACCTACTTGCAGTCGAACAGCTCTGCTCCCGCTTTTGATTTTGTTTGGTTGGATATTCAAACCTTTTCTTAACTGCTTTTTACAAACTTTGGTCGGACGTTCACACCTTCTTGCAGCCGAACACCTCCGCTTCCGCTTTTGATAGTATATATTCGGGCATTCGAACCTTTTGTTACCCGCTTTTTACAAACCATGGGTGGACTTTCACACCTTCTTGTACCCGAACAACCCTGCTCCCGCTATTGGTGGTGTACAGTCGGGTATTTTAACCTTTTCTTACCCGCTTTTTACAAACTATGGTCGGACATTCACACCTTCTTACAGCGGAACACGTCTGCTCCACCTTTTAGTGTTCTATCACACCTTTTTTTCACCGCATTTTATGGATTATGGTTGGAAATTCTCAACCACTCTCATCCGAAGACCTCTCCTCCCGCTTTTGTGAATATATTTGAACTTTAGTCGGACATTCACACCTTCTTGCAGCTGAACCACCTCCGCTCCCTGTTTTGATCATGTATGATCTGGCAATACTACATTTTCTTACCTGTTTGTGAGTAATTATGGCTGGACATTCACACCTACTTTCAGCAGAACACCACCTCTCTCGCTTTTGATGATGTATGGACCGGCATTCTTACCTTTTCTAACACATTTTTCAGCAATTATGGTCGGAGATTCACACCTACTAACAGACGAACAACTCCGCTCCCGCATTTGATGGTGTATAGTTGTTGTTTTGCAAATTATGATCTGACATTCACACTTACTTGCAGTCGAACAGTTCTGCTCCCGCTTTTGATTATGTTTGGTTGGATATTCGAAACTTTTCTTAACTGCTTTTTACAAACTTTGGTTGGACGTTCAAACCCTCTTGTAGCCGAACACATCCACAGCTGCTTTTGATGATGTATGGTTGGGTATTCGCACCTTTTTTTTACCCATTTTTCAGTAATTATGGGTGGACATTCACACCTTCTTGCAGCTGAACACCTCCTCTCCCACTTATGATCATGTGCGGTTTGATTTTCAAAATTTTTACTTTAATTTTTTCTAGCAATTATTGATGGACATTCAGACCTTCTTGCAGCTGAACAACTCCGCTCCCTCTTTTGATCATAAATTGTCGGGCATTCGAACCTTTTCTTACCCGCTTTTTACAAAACTTGGTCGGACTTTCACACCTTTTAGTAGCCGAACAACTCCGCTCCCGCTATTGATTGTGTACAGTCGGGTATTTTAACCTTTTCTTACCCGCTTTTTACCAACTATGGTCGGACATTCATAACTTCTTACAACGGAACACCTCCGCTCCTTATTTTGATGATGTATGGTTGGGCATTCAAACCTACTTGTTGCCCGCTTTTCATTAATTATGGGTGGACATTCACACCTTGTCGCAGCCAAACACCTCCGCTCCCTGTTTTGATGGTGTATAATGGTGGACATTCGCACCTTTTCTCACCCGCTTTTTACTATGGTCGGCCATTCACAGCTTCCTCTCCACCATACTTGTATGGTGGGATATTCACACCCACTTGCATCCGAAGACCTCCGCCCCCACTTTTGTTGATATTTAGTCGGTCATTCGCACCTTACCCGCTTTTGGCAAACTATGGCCTTCTTGCAGCCAAACACCTGATCTCGCTTTTGATGATGTAAGGTTGGGCATTCAGACCTTGCTTCACCTACTTTTCACCAAATATAGTCGGACATTCACACCTTCTTGCAGCCGAACACTTCCGCTCCACTTTTGAGTGTTCTATGTAGCATTCACACCTTTTTCTTCACCGCATTTTATAGATTATGGTTGGAAATTCTCACCCACTCTCATCCGAAGACCTCTCCTCCCGCTTTTGTTAATGTATAGTCGGGCATGAGAACCTTTTCTTACCCGCTTTTTACAAATTATGGTTGGACATTCACACCTACTTGCAGCCGAATACTGATACTGATCCTCCCGTAATAAAATGGTCGGATCTTATCAAACACACTTTGTTTCTTGTGACAATCAAGTCAGCGAAACAGCGTATACACGTCAAGACACTGAATCAAGTTTGCCACAAGAACTCATAAGTTTGGCAGTATTGCTCTGCCGTCAGCAATCATACACCCATTTTATTTTCGTGAGACATGTGCAGGCACCTGTTCATCTACTGTTCTATCACTATGAATTAGTTTATCTATTATCAATAAGGATACTTCTACAACTACTATCAAAGTATGTCCGGACTTCTTATGTTGTCAGTTGCTATATATGAATAAGTGGGTAGCTACTGACAAGCATTAAGCATGTCACACAGCCCAAACATATAACATTTCAGGACACACCACACAGTTAACAACCACAGTGAAGCGTGTCAAAGCCCAAACATGTAACATTCAACGGGACACTTACACAACACATTCAAATCAAACAGTCAGACAACATACAAGAACATATACCCCAGCCGGCATTGCTCCCTGCCTATTTTCCTACAGCTCACTATGTGTGCGCACACCTTTATTCACAAACTCTTCAACTTATACTCTTTTACCGAAGCTGCTACAGCTCGATTGGCCGAATACCCTTAGATCCTATTTCGGTGAATTTGACATCTGCCTTACATGTAACAGATTAGCGATTTAGTTTGAGTGAAGGAATTCATTTTATAGCAAAATCCCAAATCGTGAAGAACTCATGAAAGTAAGCTTATTCTCGGATTCATGAAATTTTAGATTTGCTCTGTCTTTTACTGCAAAGTACAACGTTGTTTTTTTTGTTTAAATCTTTCTAGACATGGTAAATATGAAGGACAAAGCAGTTTTAACATAGTTTGAGTGAAGGAATTCATTTTATAGATAAAATCCCAAGAGTCTGCTGAGAAACAAGAATGAATGAGAAGTAGACTTTAACACGGCTCTAGGAGCGAGCCGAGTGTGGGCTAACCGGGAGAATTGCTTGAAAGAAACGCGACACCGAATGAGCGGTCAGAACAAAGCCTCAATACGGTTTTCCCGTGGTGTTTTTGTTGCTGCCTTGTCTTTTGCACAGAGTAAAAGACAAGGCAGCCATCGAATAGGGCCCGATTGTTCCTACTTGGTCAGCCGAGGAGCAAGGGGGGGAGCAAGCGTCTCAACCAAGCAAAGCTCACCATGGGGAAGGTGGCTATGCCAACTAGCCTGATGCCCTGCTCCCGCAGTGATGGATAATCGTACTCTGGTTTCTCTTCATAACGTACAAGTCTTTCGCCTTTTACTAAAGACTTCCGTGGAAAGCAGCACTAATGAGTTGTTTCTATTTTTGGCAGGCTTTACCTTTGCGGGTGAAGCCCTTTCCGTCTGTGCAAAAGAAATCTTGTTACTGTGCAGAGTGACTTCTCTGAGTAGAGTCGCCTTACTTGTTGCAACTGTGCCAATGTTGCTTGGATGGTGCTTGCTGGAGCGTGCGGGAGTGCAAAGTTATACCATTTAAAAGGGCTGAAGAGTGCTCAGTGCAGCGGGTGTGCGGAGGTGCAAAGTGACACTCTGGCCACCTATGGCCATAAAAAGAACACCGCTACAAGTGCGCATTGTGCCAGGAAGGGCCCTTGGACGTGAACCAGTGGACAGATATCGCTTCTCGGCCTTTTGGCTAAGATCAAGTGTAGTACCTGTTCTTATCAGTTTAATATCTGATATGGCCTTTGTACGAGGACTACATATTAAATTGATTTTTAGCAATAGGAGTTGAAAAAGGAGCTTGCTCCGTTCACTCCAAGCATCGACCCGGTACTGCAGTGCCGCTGGGAACGGTGCGCTCTTCTCTGCTCTTGTGAAAAAGCAAACAGTGGTGCAGGATGGAAGTTTCAGGGAGCCCAAGATGAAACTTTCTTTTAGTCTGCTGAGAAAAGAGAGTGAATGCGAAGTAGACTTTAACACAGCTCTGGGGGCGAGCCGAGTGCGGGCTAACCGGGAGAATTGCTTGAAAGAAACGCGACACTGAATGAGCGGTCAGAACAAAGCCTCAATACGGTGTTCCCGTGGTGTTTGTGGCTGCCTTGTCTTTTGCACAGAGTAAAAGACAAGGCAGCCATCGAATAGGGCCCGATTTTTCCTACTTGGTCAGCCGAGGAGCAAGGAGGGGGAGCAAGCGTCTCAACCAAGCAAAGCTCACCATGGGGAAGGTGGCTATGCCAACTAGCCTGATGCCCTGCTCCCGCAGTGACAGATAATCGTACTCTGGTTTCTCTTCATAATGTACAAGTCTTTCGCCTTTTACTAAAGACTTCCGTGGAGAGCAGCACTAATGAGTTGTTGCTATTTTTGGCAGGCTTTACCTTTGCGGGTGAAGCCCTTTCTGTCTGTGCAAAAGAAATCTTGTTACTGTGCAGAGTGACTTCTCTGAGTAGAGTTGCCTTACTTGTTGCGACTGTGCCGATGTTTGAAGCTGGAGTGCAAAGTTGTTGCTTGAATGGTGCTCGCTGGAGCGTGCGGGAGTGCAAAGTTATACCATTTAAAAGGGCTGAAGAGTGCTCAGTGCAGCGGGTGGGCGGAGATGCAAAGTGACACTCTGGCCACCTCGAAAACCGAGGTTACATCCAGTACCAGGGGCAGCCCAAGCTCTGCCGCAAGTGTGGTGAGCATGGGCACCTGGTTGAGGCTTGTACCAAGGTGATATGTGGGAAGTGCAGAGAAATTGGGGACACTTTTGGAGAGTGTCCAAATGGCAGGAAATGTAATCTCTGTGGAGAATTAAATCACCTCTTCTGAGATTGCCCTAAATCTTTTGCCAACAAATTAAAGACGGTAAAGCCACAGTCAAGCCAACAAAGAGAAGGACCAGAGGTGGCAGTTGGTGAACAAAGTGAAGAGGTTGACCCAATAAATTCAAACTTCCCGCTAAAAGCTTGGATTGGAAGTGAGGAGCAAAAAGGAGAGGGGCCTGTAGAGGCCTCACCACTCAGTGCTGAAGTCTGTGAGAATTCACAGGCAGAGGGTGGAGCTAAGCTAAATGAGGAGGAAGAGCAGACAGGTGAGTCTAGTGAAGGTACTCACCTCCCCGAAGGTCAACAGCCGAGGAGGACGGCATCTGAGTTGTCCTCTGATTCCCTTTAGCTCTGCAATCAACCCCCAGGGACTCAAAGTTAAATGCAACATTGCATCAGAGGCCAACACGAGAGTCCGAAAAGGAGAGCTAGTTTCCCAAGAAATAACCTGAGTGTGTAATTTGTTTTGATAACTTAGAAAAACGAAAATGACATACCTACTTTCCTTTATCCTTTTAATGGTTCTCACCTTCTCAACACTAAATGTGAGAAGTGTGAAATCAAAGACAAGAGCCCAGAGTATTATATCCTTCTTAGACTCCATAAAATCAGATGTGTTTTTAATACAAGAATGTGGACTACCTTTTTTGAAAAACCATAGACAATGGGAGGAAATGTGGCCCAATTTATCGATATGGAGTGGCTCAAATCAAATTAAAAATGATGGTGTGGCCATTCTAATTAAAAATCCGCATGTTCTGGTGCGAGACGGACGGGCACTTTTAGCACACTTGAATTTTATGGGGCAAGACTTTAACCTCTTAAATATTTATGGTTTCAATGGAAAAAATGACAGGTATGACCTTTTAGAAGATTACTCACAAACGGGTAAGAAATGGTAGTATTGCCAGACAATACATGATCAAAACAGGGAGCGGAGGTGGTTCAGCTGCAAGGTGTGAATTTCTGACTAAAGTTTGTAAAAAGCGCGTAAGACAAGGTGCGAATGCCCAACAATGTATGATCAAAAGAGGGAGCGGAGGTTTTCGGCTGCAAGGTCTGAATGTCCAACCATAATTTGTAAAAACCGGGGAAGAAAAGGCTCGAAAGCCCGACTATACACCATCAAAAGCGGGAGCGGAGGTGTTCAGCTGCAAGAAGGTGTGAATGTCCGACCATAGTTGGTAAGAAGCGGGTAAGAAAAGGTTAAAATGCCCGACTGTACACCATCAAAAGCGGAAGCGGAGGTGTTCGGCTTCAAGAAGACGTGAACCTCCGAACAAAGTTTGTAAAAAGCAGTTAAGAAAAGGTTCGAATATCCAACCAAACATAATCAAAAGCGGGAGCAGAGCTTTTCGACTGCAAGTAGGTGTGAATGTCAGATCATGATTTGCAAAAAGCTGATGAGAAAGGGTGAGAATGCCCGACTATACACCATCAAATGCGGTAGCGGAGTTGTTTGTCTGTGAGTAGGTGTGAATCTGCGACCATAATTGCTGAAAAATGTGTTAGAAAAGGTAAGAATGCCGGTCCATACATCATCAAAAGCGAGAGAGGTGGTGTTCTGCTGAAAGTAGGTGTGAATGTCCAGCCATAATTACTCACAAACGGGTAAGAAAAGGTAGTATTGCCAGACCATACATGATCAAAACAGGGAGCGGAGGTGGTTCAGCTGCAACGTGTGAATGTCTGACTATAGTTTGTAAAAAGCGGGTAAGACAAGGTGCGAATGCCCGACAATGTATAATCAAAAGAGGGAGCGGAGGTGTTCGGCTGCAAGGTCTGAATGTCCAACCATAATTTCTAAAAACCGGGTAAGAAAAGGCTCAAAAGCCCGACTTTACACCATCAAAAGCGGGAGCGGAGGTGTTCAGCTGCAACGTGTGAATGTCTGACTATAGTTTGTAAAAAGCGGGTAAGACAAGGTGCGAATGCCCGACAATGTATAATCAAAAGAGGGAGCGGAGGTGTTCGGCTGCAAGGTCTGAATGTCCAACCATAATTTCTAAAAACCGGGTAAGAAAAGGCTCAAAAGCCCGACTTTACACCATCAAAAGTGGGAGCTGAGGTGTTCAGCTGCAAGAAGGTGTGAATGTTCGACTAAAGTTTGTAAAAATCTGGTAAGACAAGGTATGAATGTCCGACAATGTATGATCAAAAGCGGGAGCGGAGATGTTCAGCTGCAAGAAGGTCTGAATGTCCATCAATAATTGCTAGAAAAAATTAAAGTAAAAATTTCGAAAATCAAACCGCACATGATCATAAGTGGGAGAGGAGGTGTTCAGCTGCAAGAAGGTGTGAATGTCCACCCATAATTCCTTAAAAATGGGTAAAAAAAAGGTGCGAATACCCAACCATACATCATCAAAAGCAGGTGTTAATGTCAGATCATAATTTGCAAAAAGCTGATGAGAAAGGGTGAGAATGCCCGACTATACACCATCAAATGCGGGAGCGGAGTTGTTTGTCTGTGAGTAGGTGTGAATCTCCGACCATAATTGCTGAAAAATGTGTTAGAAAAGGTAAGAATGCCGGTCCATACATCATCAAAAGCGAGAGAGGTGGTGTTCTGCTGAAAGTAGGTGTGAATGTCCAGCCATAATTACTCACAAACGGGTAAAAAAAAGTAGTATTGCCAGACCATACATGATCAAAACAGGGAGCGGAGGTGGTTCAGCTGCAAGAAGGTGTGAATGTCTGACTAAAGTTCAAATATATTAACAAAAGCGGGAGGAGAGGTCTTCGGATAGATTGGTTGAGAATTTCCAACCATAATCTATAAAATGCGGTGAAAAAAAGGTGTGATAGAACACTAAAAGGTGGAGCGGAAGTGTTCCGCTGCAAGAAGGTGTGAATGTCCGACTATATTTGGTGAAAAGCAGGTGAAGCAAGGTCTGAATGCCCAACCTTACATCATCAAAAGTGAGATCAGAGGTGTTTGGCTGCAAGAAGGCCATAGTTTGCCAAAAGCGGGTAAGGTGCGAATGACCGACTAAATATCAACAAAAGTGGGGGCGGAGGTCTTCGGATGCAAGTGGGTGTGAATATCCCACCATACAAGTATGGTGGAGAGGAAGCTGTGAATTGCTGACCATAGTTTGCAAAAAGCGGGTGAGAAAAGGTGCGAATGTCCAACCATACACCATCAAAACAGGGAGCGGAGGTGTTTGGCTGCGACAAGGTGTGAATGTCCACCCATAATTAATGAAAAGCGGGCAAGAAGTAGGTTCGAATGCCCAACCACTCATCATCAAAAGCAGGAGTGGATGTGTTCGGCTATAAAAAGGTTTGAATGTCCGAGCATAATTTGTAAAAAGCGGGTAAGAAAAGGTTAAACTACACGACTGTACACAATCAATAGCGGGAGTGGAGTTGTTCGGCTACAAGAAGGTGTGAAAGTCCGACCATGGTTTGTAAAAAACGGGTAAGAAAAGGTTCGAATTCCCGAATATATACCATCAAAAGCGGAAGCGGAGGTGTTCGGTTGCAAGAAGGTGTGAACGTCCGACCAAAGTTTGTAAAAAGCAGTTAAGAAAAGGTTCGAATATCCAACCAAACAAAATCAAAAGCAGGAGCAGAGCTGTTCGACTGCAAGTAGGTGTGAATGTCCAGCCATAATTACTCACAAACGGGTAAGAAAAGGTAGTATTGCCACTCCATACATGATCAAAACAGGGAGCGGAGGTGGTTCAGCTGCAACGTGTGAATGTCTGACTATAGTTTGTAAAAAGCGGGTAAGACAAGGTGCGGATGCCCGACAATGTATGATCAAAAGTGGGAGCGGAGGTGTTCGGCTGCAAGGTCTGAATATCCAACCATAATTTCTAAAAACCGGGTAAGAAAAGGCTCGAAAGCCCGACTTTACACCATCAAAAGCGGGAGCGGAGGTGTTCAGCTGCAAGAAGGTGTGAATGTTCGACTAAAGTTTGTAAAAATCTGGTAAGACAAGGTATGAATGTCCGACAATGTATGATCAAAAGCGGGAGCGGAGGTGTTCATCTGCAAGCAGGTCTGAATGTCCATCAATAATTGCTAGAAAACATGAAAGTAAAAATTTCTAAAATCAAACCACACATGATCATAAGTGGGAGAGGAGGTGTTCAGCTGCAAGAAGGTGTGAATATCCACCCATAATTCCTGAAAAATGGGTAAAAAAAAGGTGCGAATGCCCAACCATACATCATCAAAAGCAGCTGTGGATGTGTTCGGCTACAAGAAGGTGTGAACGTCCAACCAAAGTTTGTAAAAAGCAGTTAAGAAAAGGTTCGAATATCCAACCAAACATAATCAAAAGCGGGAGCAGAACTCTTCGACTGCAAGTAGGTGTGGATGTCAGATCATGATTTGCAAAAAGCTGATGAGAAAGGGTGAGAATGCCCGACTATACACCATCAAATGCGGGAGCGGAGTTGTTTGTCTGTGAGTAGGTGTGAATCTGCGACCATAATTGCTGAAAAATGTGTTAGAAAAGGTAAGAATGCCGGTCCATACATCATCAAAAGCGAGAGAGGTGGTGTTCTGCTGAAAGTAGGTGTGAATGTCCAGCCATAATTACTCACAATCGGGTAAGAAAAGGTAGTATTGCCAGACCATACATGATCAAAACAGGGAGCGGAGGTGGTTCAGCTGCAACGTGTGAATGTCTGACTATAGTTTGTAAAAAGCGGGTAAGACAAGGTGCGAATGCCCGACAATGTATAATCAAAAGAGGGAGCGGAGGTGTTCAGCTGCAAGAAGGTGTGAATGTTCGACTAAAGTTTGTAAAAATCTGGTAAGACAAGGTGCGAATGCCCGACAATGTATGATCAAAAGCGGGAGCGGAGGTGTTCAGCTGCAAGAAGGTCTGAATGTCCATCAATAATTGCTAGAAAAAAATAAAGTAAAAATTTCGAAAATCAAAGCGCACATGATCATAAGTGGGAGAGGAGGTGTTCAGCTGCAAGAAGGTGTGAATGTCCACCCATAATTGCTGAAAAATGGGTAAAAAAAAGGTGCGAATACCCAACCATACATCATCAAAAGCAGGTGTTAATGTCAGATCATAATTTGCAAAAAGCTGATGAGAAAGGGTGAGAATGCCCGACTATACACCATCAAATGCGGGAGCGGAGTTGTTTGTCTGTGAGTAGGTGTGAATCTCCGACCATAATTGCTGAAAAATGTGTTAGAAAAGGTAAGAATGCCGGTCCATACATCATCAAAAGCGAGAGAGGTGGTGTTCTGCTGAAAGTAGGTGTGAATGTCCAGCCATAATTACTCACAAACGGGTAAGAAAAAGTAGTATTGCCAGACCATACATGATCAAAACAGGGAGCGGAGGTGGTTCAGCTGCAAGAAGGTGTGAATGTCCGACTAAAGTTCAAATATATTAACAAAAGCGGGAGGAGAGGTCTTCGGATGAGAGTGTTTGAGAATTTCCAACCATAAGCTATAAAATGCGGTGAAAAAAAGGTGTGATAGAACACTAAAAGGTGGAGCGGAAGTGTTCGGCTGCAAGAAGGTGTGAATGTCCGACTATATTTGGTGAAAAGCAGGGGAAGCAAGGTCTGAATGCCCAACCTTACATCATCAAAAGCGAGATCAGAGGTGTTTGGCTGCAAGAAGGCCATAGTTTGCCAAAAGCGGGTAAGGTGCGAATGACCGACTAAATATCAACAAAAGTGGGGGCGGAGGTCTTCGGATGCAAGTGGGTGTGAATATCCCACCATACAAGTATGGTGGAGAGGAAGCTGTGAATTGCTGACCATAGTTTGCAAAAAGCGGGTGAGAAAAGGTGCGAATGTCCAACCATATGTGATCAAAACAGGGAGCGGAGGTGTTTGGCTGCGACAAGGTGTGAATGTCCACCCATAATTAATGAAAAGCGGGCAAGAAGTGGGTTCGAATGCCCAACCACACATCATCAAAAGCAGGAGTGGATGTGTTCGGCTATAAGAAGGTTTGAATGTCCGAGCATAGTTTGTAAAAAGCGGGTAAGAAAAGGTTCGAATGCCCGAACATACACCATCAAAAGAGGGAGCGGAGGTGTTCCGCTGTAAGAAGGTGTGAATGTCCGACCAGAGTTGGTAAAAAGCGGGTAAGAAAAGGTTAAAAAAACCCGACTGTACACAATCAATAGCGGGAGCAGATGTGTTCGGCTACAAGAAGGTGTGACAGTCCGACCATGGTTTGTAAAAAGCGGGTAAGAAAAGGTGCAAATGCCCGACAATGTATGATCAAAAGAGGGAGCGGAGCTTTTCGGCTACAAGAAGGTTTGAATGTCCGACCATAGTTTGTAAAAAGCGGGTAAGAAAAGGTTCGAATGCCCGACTATACACCATCAAAAGCGGAAGCGGAGGTGTTCCGCTGTAGACGGTGTGAATGTCCGACCATAGTTGGTAAAAAGCGGGTAAGAAAAGGTTAAACTACACGACTGTACACAATCAATAGCGGGAGTGGAGTTGTTCGGCTACAAGAAGGTGTGAAAGTCCGACCATGGTTTGTAAAAAACGGGTAAGATAATGTTCGAATTCCCGAATATATACCATCAAAAGCGGAAGCGGAGGTGTTCGGTTGCAAGAAGGTGTGAACGTCCGACCAAAGTTTGTAAAAAGCAGTTAAGAAAAGGTTCGAATATCCAACCAAACAAAATCAAAAGCAGGAGCAGAGCTGTTCGACTGCAAGTAGGTGTGAATGTCCAGCCATAATTACTCACAAATGGGTAAGAAAAGGTAGTATTGCCACTCCATACATGATCAAAACAGGGAGCGGAGGTGGTTCAGCTGCAACGTGTGAATGTCTGACTATAGTTTGTAAAAAGCGGGTAAGACAAGGTGCGAATGCCCGACAATGTATGATCAAAAGAGGGAGCGGAGGTGTTCGGCTGCAAGGTCTGAATATCCAACCATAATTTCTAAAAACCGGGTAAGAAAAGGCTCGAAAGCCCGACTTTACACCATCAAAAGCGGGAGCGGAGGTGTTCAGCTGCAAGAAGGTGTGAATGTTCGACTAAAGTTTGTAAAAATCTGGTAAGACAAGTTATGAATGCCCGACAATGTATGATCAAAAGCGGGAGCGGAGGTGTTCAGCTGCAAAGAAGGTCTGAATGTCCATCAATAATTGCTAGAAAACATGAAAGTAAAAATTTCTAATATCAAACCGCGCATGATCATAAGTGGGAGAGGAGGTGTTCAGCTGCAAGAAGGTGTGAATGTCCATCAATAATTGCTAGAAAACATGAAAGTAAAAATTTCTAAAATCAAACCGCACATGATCATAAGTGGGAGAGGAGGTGTTCAGCTGCAAGAAGGTGTGAATATCCACCCATAATTCCTGAAAAATGGGTAAAAAAAAGGTGCGAATGCCCAACCATACATCATCAAAAGCAGCTGTGGATGTGTTCGGCTACAAGAAGGTGTGAACGTCCAACCAAAGTTTGTAAAAAGCAGTTAAGAAAAGGTTCGAATATCCAACCAAACATAATCAAAAGCGGGAGCAGAACTGTTCGACTGCAAGTAGGTGTGGATGTCAGATCATAATTTGCAAAAAGCTGATGAGAAAGGGTGAGAATGCCCGACTATACACCATCAAATGCGGGAGCGGAGTTGTTCGTCTGTGAGTAGGTGTGAATCTCCGAACATAATTGCTGAAAAATGTGTTAGAAAAGGTAAGAATGCCGGTCCATACATCATCAAAAGCGAGAGAGGTGGTGTTCTGCTGAAAGTAGGTGTGAATGTCCAGCCATAATTACTCACAAACGGGTAAGAAAAGGTAGTATTGCCAGACCATACATGATCAAAACAGTAAGCGGAGGTGGTTCAGCTGCAAGAAGGTGTGGATGTCTGACTATAGTTTGTAAAAAGCGGGTAAGACAAGGTGCGAATGCCCGACAATGTAAGGCAAGGCAAGACAAGGCAAGTATATTTGTATAGCACAATTCAACAACAAGGTGATTCAAAGTGCTTCACAGAGACATTAAAACAGAAGAAATAAAAAGCATGATTTAAAATTTAAACAAAAGAAGGAAATAAGAACAATAGATAAAATCAGAAAAAATTATATATATGAAAGATAAAATCAATAGTTAAAACATGATTCCGTTTTGAAACTCAAGCTTATTCAAATGCAGCTGAAAATAGATGTGTCTTCAACCTGGACTTAAATACACTGAGTGTTTCAGCTGATCTGAGGCTTTCTGGGACTTTGTTCCAGACATGTGGAGCATAGAAGCTGAATGCAGCTTCTCCATGTCTGGTTTTGACTCTGGGAACTGATAAAATACCGGATCCAGATGACCTGAGGGGTCTGGAAGGTTCATAGTGGGTCAGGAGGTCACTGATGTATTTTGGTCCTTGACCATTCAGAGCTTTATAGACCAGCATCAGAACTTTAAAGTCTATCCTCTGATGGACAGGCAGCCAGTGTAAAGACTTGAGAGCTGGACTGTGATGTGCTCCACTTTTTTGGTCTTAGTGAGGACTCGAGCAGCTGAGTTCTGGATGAGCTGCAGTTGTCTAACTGACTTTTTAGGCAGACCTGTAAAGATGCTATTACAATAATCAAGCCTACTAAAGATGAATGCATGGACTAGTTTTTCCAGGTCCTGCTGAGACATCAGATCTTTTAGCCTTGATATATTCTTAAGGTGATAGTAGGCTGACTTTGTTAATGCCTTAATGTGTTTGTCCAAATTTAGGTCTGAGTCCATCACTACACCCAGATTTCTGGCCTGGTTGGTCGTTTTTAGATTTATAGATTGAAGCTCTGTGGTGACTTTCAATCGTTTATCTTTGGCTCCAAAGACAATTACCTCAGTTTTGTTTTTGTTTAGCTGGAGGAAGTTGTGGCACATCCAGTCATTAATCTCCTCAATGCATTTTCCAAGGGCCTGTACAGGCCCTCTGTCTCCTGGTGACATTGTTATATACATCTGTGTGTCATCTGCATAGCTATGGTAGTTTATTTGGTTGTTTTTTATAATCTGTGCCAGTGGGAGCATGTAGATGTTAAACAGAAGAGGTCCCAGGATGGAACCTTGGGGAACTTGTGATTCTTGTCTGCTCAGATGTAAAGTTACCTATTGACACAAAGTACTTCCTGTTCTCTAAGTATGTTTTGAACCAGTTTAGTACAGTTCCGGAAAGACCAGCCCAGTTCTCCAGTTGTTTGAGTAATATATTGTGGTCAACTGTATCAAAGGCAGCACTGAGATCCAGTAAAACTAAGACTGACATTTTTCCACTGTCTGTATTCAGACATATGTCATTAAACACTTTGGTCAGAGCAGTCTCAGTGCTGTGGTGCTGTCTAAAGCCTGACTGGAAGGTATCATAGCAGTTATTTTGTGTTAAAAAGTAATTAAGCTGTTGAAAAACCGCTTTTTCAATGATCTTACTTAAAAATGGGAGATTTGAGATGGGCCTGTAGTTGTTCATTTGCGTCTTATCAAGATTGTCCTTTTTCAGCAGAGGTTTAATTACAGCTGTTTTTAGTGGCTCTGGAAACACACACTGACGTTAAGGACAGGTTCACAATCAGTAACAGGTCTGACTCCAAAGTCTTTGAGACCCCTTTGAAAAAACCTGTTGGTAGGATGTCTAAACAGCAAGAGGAGGACTTCAGGTGACGTAAGATGTCCTCCAGGTCTTTACTGTTAATGGGTTGAAATAGTGTCATGGTGTTTAAACCGGTTTTCGGTGGACACAGTACATATGCTGAACCTGCTGCTGATGTACCAACTGCTTGTCTAATATTTTGGACTTTGTCTATGAAGAATTTGGCAAAGTCATTGCAGGCCATGGTGGAATGGAGTTCATTTGCCACTGACACAGGAGGGTTTGTTAGCCTGTCAACTGTAGCAAATAAGGCCCGAGCATTATGACTGTTTTTGGTGATGATGTCAGGGAAGTAGGATTTCCTTGCATTCCTCAGTTGTAAATTATAAGAGTGAAGTTTCTCTTTATAGATGTCATAATGAACCTGGAGATTTGTTTTTCTCCATCGGCGCTCAGCTTTCCGACACACTCTTTTCCCATTTTTCACCAGTGTGGAATTTCGCCATGGAGACTTCTTCCTTCCAGAGATAACCTTCACCTTAATGGGAGCAATAGTATCCTTAACATTTAACATTTTAGTATTAAAGCTACTGACGAGCTCACTGACTGAACCCCCAGACAGGGCAGGTGCTAAGGAGAAAACCTGGTTAAAGATCTTACTACTGTTTTCAGTTTTGAGATCACTGCTGTTGAGACATTTGTGTGCACTGAAATCGTACTCTCAAAGAAAACACAGGAATGGTCAGACAGGCCCACATCAGACACAGTAATCTTTGAAATGCTTAGACCCTTGGAGATCACTAAGTCTAGAGTGTGCCCCCTATTGTGCGTATGCTCTGTTATATGCTGAGTCAGCCCAAAGTTGTCCAGAGTGTTACTCAGGTCTTTAGTCCCTCTGTCCTGAGGATTGTCCATATGGATGTTAAAATCACCAACAATAATTATACAGTCAAAATCAACACAGATCATAGACAGCAGTTCACTGAGGTCTTCAGAAAAATCTGAACAGTATTTAGGGGGCCTGTAAATATTCAGAAACAGGACACTGGGTGAGGCCTTCACCTGTATAGCCATATATTCAAAGGACTGAAAACTTCCAGGAGATAACTGCTTACATTGAAAGGATTCATTGAATAAGACTGCGACCCCTCCTCCTCTCCTGCTCACTCTGGCCTCGCTGATAAAACTGTAACCAGGAGGGGTTGACTCAATAAGAACAGCAGCACTGTTATTTTGTTCCAACCAAGTTTCAGTTAAAAACATAAAATCCAGGGTGTGCTCAGTGATAAAATCATCAATTAAGAATGTTTTCCCAGCTAAAGACCTAACATTTAATAAAGCCAACTTAAGTGTTTTAGAGGTATTATTTGCCCCCTCGTGTTTGGGTGCAGTCTGTGGCACACAAGGTATGTTTACTTTATTTAAAGATCTTTTTGAGTGCAACTCTCTGTGTTTTGACTGGGTCACATTTCTCCTTCTGTCACCTAAAAGTACAGAAATTTTAAGATCTTCTAATAAACAGGGTCCCAGCTTGTCCTGGGAAAAGTCACGACTGTCAGAATTCACACAGCCTGGACCCCTCACACATCACACATCAGACTGCGGAGACAGTACATGGTGGCAGCGTGAAGGGACAGAAGGGGGTGGGGCTGGGCTCCGTCGCTTCGGCTGCTCTAGTAGGGGCGGGGCTCGGCGGGGAACCTTTGGCCGCTTTGGTGGGGGGTTTATGGGGGATAAAAAGGGATTGGGCTGGGGGGTAGATCTAAGCCCAGCATTGACCCGTTCCATCATCTCCTCAGTGAATTTCAGGTGAGGGGAGGAGGAGGGAGAAAGGGAGGGTGAGGAGCACAATGACCTGTCAGGGGTTTGGGGGGCTGGGGAAGGTCCTGGTCCTGGTCCCTGGTCCTGGTCATTAGTGCTGTTGAGAGGGTTTGGGGCAAATAAAGACCTCTCTTCTTGCCTCTGATGTCTCTCCTTTCCAAAGTTCCTCTTGGGTGGGGGCAGATGGAGTTCCTCCTCAAGGTTTCTGCTGGGATTTGTTTGTTCCTCTCTATGAGATAACTCCTTGTTTATCTCAGCCTTGGCCCCGAGCACAGATGGATGACGTAGGAAATAAAATATGTTGGAGGTGAACAGTTTCACCCCTGACTTGTTAAAATTAAATCCATTTGCCATGTATGATCAAAAGAGGGAGCGGAGGTGTTTGGCTGCAAGGTCTGAATGTCCAGCCATAATTTCTAAAAACCGGGTAAGAAAAGGCTCGAAAGCCCGACTTTACACCATCAAAAGCGGGAGCGGAGGTGTTCAGCTGCAAGAAGGTGTGAATGTTCGACTAAAGTTTGTAAAAATCTGGTAAGACAAGGTGCGAATGCCCAACAATGTATGATCAAAAGCGGGAGCGGAGGTGTTCAGCTGCAAGAAGGTCTGAATGTCCATCAATAATTGCTAGAAAACATGAAAGTAAAAATTTCGAAAATCAAACCGCACATGATCATAAGTGGGAGAGGAGGTGTTCCGCTGCAAGAAGATGTGAATATCCACCCATAATTCCTGAAAAAAGGGGAAAAAAATGGTGCGAATGCCCAACCATACATCATCAAAAGCAGCTGTAGATGTGTTCGGCTACAAGAAGGTGTGAACGTCCAACCAAAGTTTGTAAAAAGCAGTTAAGAAAAGGTTCGAATATCCAACCAAACATAATCAAAAGCGGGAGCAGAACTGTTCGACTGCAAGTAGGTGTGGATGTCAGATCCATCCATCCATCCATCATCTGCCGCTTATCCGGGGGTCGGGTCGCGGGGGCAGCAGCTTGAGCAGAGAAACCCAGACGTCTCTGTCCCCGGCCACTTCCTCCAGCTCTTCCGGGGGGACCCCGAGGCGTTCCCAGGCCAGCCGAGAGACATAGTCTCTCCAGCGTGTCCTGGGTCTTCCCCGGGGTCTCCTCCCAGTGGGACGTGCCCGGAACACCTCCCCAGGGAGGCGCCCAGGGGGCATCCTAACCAGATGCCCGAGCCACCTCATCTGACTCCTCTCAATGCGGAGGAGCAGCGGTTCTACTCCGAGCCCCTCCCGGATGACTGAGCTTCTCACCCTATCTCTAAGGGAGAGCCCAGACACCCTGCGGAGGAAACCCATTTCGGCCGCTTGTATTCGCGATCTTGTTCTTTCGGTCACTACCCACAACTCGTGACCATAGGTGAGGATGGGAACGTAGATTGACCAGTAAGTAGAGAGCTTCGCCTTCTGGCTCAGCTCCCTCTTCACAACGACGGGTCGGTGCAGAGCCCGCAACACTGCAGACGCCGCACCGATCCGCCCGTCAATCTCCCGCTCCATTCGTCCCTCACTCGTGAACAAGACCCCGAGATACTTGAACTCCTCCACTTGGGGAAGGATCTCATTCCCGACCCGGAGAGAGCATTCCACCCTTTTCCGGCTGAGAACCATAGTCTCGGATTTGGAGGTGCTGATTCTCATCCCAGCCGCTTCACACTCGGCTGCGAATCGCTCCAGTGAGAGCTGAAGGTCACGGCCTGACGACGCTAACAGAACCACATCATCTGCAAAAAGCAGAGACCCGATTCTGAGGTCGCCAAATCGGACACCCTCAACGCCCTGGCTGCGCCTAGAAATTCTGTCCATAAAAGTTAGGAACAGAATCGGTGACAAAGGGCAGCCCTGACGGAGTCCAACTCTCACCGGAAACGTATCCGACTTACTGCCGGCAATGCGGACCAAACTCTGGCACCGGTCATACAGAGACCGAACGGACCCTATCAAGGGGTCCGGCACTCCATATTCCCGGAGCACCCCCCACAGGACTCCACGAGGGACACGGTCGAACGCTTTCTCCAAGTCCACAAAACACATGTAGACTGGTTGAGCGAACTCCCATGCACCCTCCAGGATCCTGCCGAGGGTATAGAGCTGGTCCACTGTTCCACGGCCAGGACGAAAGCCACACTGCATCTCCTGAATCCGAGGCTCGATTATCCGACGGATCTTCCTCTCCAATACCCCCGAATAGACCTTACCAGGGAGGCTGAGGAGTGTGATACCCCTATAGTTGGAACACACCCTCCGGTCCCCCTTTTTAAAGAGGGGGACCACCACCCCAATCTGCCAGTCCAGAGGCACTGTCCCCGATGTCCACGCGATGCTGCAGAGGCGTGTCAGCCAAGACAGCCCTACAACATCCAGAGCCTTGAGAAACTCAGGACGGACCTCATCCACCCCCGGGGCCTTGCCACCGAGGAGCTTTTTGACCACCTCGGCAACCTCAGCCCCAGAAATGGGAGGCCCCGTCTCCGAGCTCTCCGACTCTGCCTCTTCCGAGCACGTGTTGGTAGGATTGAGGAGTTCCTCGAAGTACTCCCCCCACCGACTCACAACATCCCTAGTTGAGGTCAGCAAAGCCCCGTCCCCACTGTAAACAGTGTTGACTGTGAGCCGCTTCCCCCCCCTGAGACGCCGGATGGTGGACCAGAATCTCTTCGAGGCCGTCCGGAAATCGTTCTCCATGGTCTCACCGAACTCCTCCCAGGCCCGAGTTTTTTTCTCAGCAACCGCCGAAGCCGCAGCCCGTCTGGCCTGTCGGTACCTATCAGCTGCTTCCAGGGTCCCACTGGCCAAAAAGGCCCGATAGGACTCCTTCTTCAGCTTGACGGCTTCCCTCACCACTGGTGTCCACCAGCAGGTTCGAGGGTTGCCGCCACGACAGGCACCGACCACCTTACGGCCACAACTCCGATCAGCTGCCTCGGCAATGGAGTCACGGAACATGGCCCATTCGGACTCAATGTCCCCCACCTCCCCCGGGATATGGTTGAAGCTCTGCCGGAGGTGGGAGTTAAAGCTCCTTCTGACGGGGGATTCTGACAAACGCTCCCAGCAGACCCTCACAATACGTTTGGGCCTGCCAGGTCTGATCGGCATCCTCCCCCACCAGCGGAGCCAACTCACCACCAGGTGGTGATCAGTTGACAGCTCCGCCCCTCTCTTCACCCGAGTGTCCAGGACATACGGCCGCAAGTCCGATGATACAACCACAAAGTCGATCATCGAACTGCGGCCAAGGGTGTCCTGGTGCCAAGTGCACATATGGACACCCTTATGTCTGAACATGGTGTTCGTTATGGACAGTCCATGACCAGCACAGAAGTCCAACAACATAACACCACTCTGGTTCAGATCGGGGGGGCCGTTCCTCCCAATCACACCCCTCCAGGTCTCACTGTCATTGCCCACGTGAGCATTGAAGTCCCCCAGCAGAACGAGGGAGTCTCCGGTAGGAGCATTCTCCAGTGCCTCCCCCAGAGACTCCAAAAAGGGTGGGTACTCTGAACTGCTGTTTGGCGCATAGGCACAAACAACAGTCAGGACTCGTCCCCCCACCCGAAGGCGGAGGGAGGCTACCCTCTCGTTCACTGGGGTAAACCCCAATGTACTGGCACACAGCCGGGGGGCAATAAGTATGCCCACACCTGCTCTGCGCCTCTCACCACGGGCAACTCCAGAGTGGAAGAGAGTCCAACCCCTCTCAAGAGGACTGGTTCCAGAGCCCAAGCCGTGCGTCGAGGTGAGTCCGACTATATCTAGCCGGAACCGCTCAGCGTCGCGCACCAGCTCCGGCTCCTTCCCCAACAGAGAGGTGACATTCCACGTCCCAAGAGCTAGCTTCAGTAGCCGAGGATCAGACCGCCAAGGCCTCTGCCTTCGGCCGCTACCCAGCTCACATCGCACCCGACCCCCTTGGCCCCTCCCACGGGTGGTGAGCCCGTCGGAAGGGGGACCCACGTCATCATTTCGGGCTATGCCCGACCGAGCCCCATGGGCACAGACCCGGCCACCAGGCGCCCGCTGCCGGGCCCCACCCCCGGGCCTGGCTCCGGGGGGAGGCCCCGGTGTCCCATATCCGGGCAAGGGATCACGAGGTCCAAATTTTTTGTTCATCATAAGGGGTCTTTTGAGCTGTTCTTTGTCTGGTCCCTCATCTAGGATCTGCTTGCCTTGGGTGACCCTACCAGGGGCTTAAAGCCCCGAGCAACATAGCTCCCGGACTCATTGGGGCACGCAAACTCCCCCACCACGATAAGGTGACAGCTCAGGAGGGAGGGATGTCAGATCATAATTTGCAAAAAGCTGATGAGAAAGGGTGAGAATGCCCAACTATACACCATCAAATGCGGGAGCGGAGTTGTTCGTCTGTGAGTAGGTGTGAATCTCCGACCATAATTGCTGAAAAATGTGTTAGAAAAGGTAAGAATGCCGGTCCATACATCATCAAAAGCGAGAGAAGTGGTGTTCTGCTGAAAGTAGGTGTGAATGTCCAGCCATAATTACTCACAAACGGGTAAGAAAAGGTAGTATTGCCAGACCATACATGATCAAAACAGGGAGCGGAGGTGGTTCAGCTGCAAGAAGGTGTGAATGTCCGACTAAAGTTCAAATATATTAACAAAAGCGAGAGGAGAAGTCTTCGGATGAGAGTGTTTGAGAATTTCCAACCATAATCTATAAAATGCGGTGAAAAAAAGGTGTTATAGAACACTAAAAGGTGGAGCGGAAGTGTTCGGCTGCAAGAAGGTGTGAATGTCCGACTATATTTGGTGAAAAGCATGTGAAGCAAGGTCTGAATGCCCAACCTTACATCATCAAAAGCGAGATCAGAGGTGTTTGGCTGCAAGAAGGCCATAGTTTGCCAAAAGCGGGTAAGGTGCGAATGACCGACTAAATATCAACAAAAGTGGGGGCGGAGGTCTTCGGATGCAAGTGGGTGTGAATATTCCACCATACAAGTATGGTGGAGAGGAAGCTATGAATTGCTGACCATTGTTTGCAAAAAGCGGGTGAGAAAAGGTGCGAATGTCCAACCATACATGATCAAAACAGGGAGCGGACGTGTTTGGCTGCGACAAGGTTTTAATGTCCACCCATAATTAATGAATAGCGGGCAACAAGTAGGTTCCAATGCCCAACCATACATCATCAAAAGCAGGAGTGGATGTGTTCGGCAACAAGAAGGTTTGAATGTCCGAGCATAGTTTGTAAAAAGCGGGTAAGAAAAGCTTCGAATGCCCGAACATACACCATCAAAAGACAGACCGGACGTGTTCCGCTGTAAGTAGGTGTGAATGCCCAACCATAGTTGGTAAAAAGAAGGTAAGAAAAGGTTCAAATATCCGACTGTACACAATCAATAGCGGGAGCGGATGTGTTCGGCTACAAGAAGGTGTGAAAGTCTCACCATGGTTTGTAAAAAGCGGGTAAGAAAAGGTGCGAATGCCCGACAATGTATGATCAAAAGAGGGAGCGGAGGTTTTCGGCTACAAGAAGGTCTGAATGTCCGACCAAAGTTTGTAAAAAGTGGGTAAGAAAGGTTTGAATGCCCGACTATACACCATCAAAAGCGGGAGCGGAGGTGTTGCACTGTAAGACGGTGTGAATGTCTGACCATAGTTTGTAAAAAGCAGTAGGTGTGAATGTCAGATCATAATTTGCAAAAAGCTGATGAGAAAGGGTGAGAATGCCCTACTATACACCATCAAATGCGAGAGCGGAGGTGTTTGTCTGTGAGTAGGTGTGAATGTTCCACCCTAGTTGCTGAAAAATGTGTTAGAAAAGGTAAGAATGCCAGCCCATACATCATCAAAAGCGGGAGAGGTGGTGTTCGGCTGCAAGAAGGTGTGAATATCCAGCCATAATTACTCACAAACGGGTAAGAAAAGGTAAGAATACCAAACCATAAATTATCAAAAGCGGCAGCAGAGATGTTCGGCTGGTATTTATAAATGTCTAGATAGATTTGAACAAAAAACAACGTAGTATTTTGCAGTAAAAGAAAGAAAGGTTCAGAAATCCGAGAAAAAGCTTTTCATGAGTTCTGCATGATTTGGGATTTTGCTTATAAAATGCATTCCTTCAATCAAACTATGGTAAAACGGCTTTTACCTTCATATTTATCAATGTCTAGATCGACTTCAACAAAGAACAACATTAGATTTTGCAGTAGAAGAAAGAGAGACACTGAAGGATCAGGAATCCGAGAATAAGCTTATTTTCATACGTTCTGCATGATTTGGGATTTTGCTATAAAATGAATTCCTTCACTCAAACTATGTTAAAACTGCTTTTACCTTCATATTTATCAATGTCTAGATCGACTTCAACAAAGAACAACATTGTATATTGCAGTAGTAGAAAGAGCAACACTGAAGGAACAGGAATCCGAGAATAAGCTTACTTTCATACGTTCTGCATGATTTGGGATTTTATGTATAAAATGAATTCCTTCACTCAAACCAAGTGAAAACTTCTTTGTCCTTCATATTTATCAATGTCTAGATCGACTTCAACAAAGAACAACATTGTATATTGCAGTAGAAGAAAGAGAGACACTGAAGGAACAGGAATCCGAGAATAAGCTTCTTTTCATACGTTCTGCATGATTTGGGATTTTGCTATAAAATGAATTCCTTCACTCAAACTATTTTAAAACTGCTTTTAACTTCATATTTATCAATGTCTAGATCGACTTCAACAAAGAACAACATTGTATATTGCAGTAGAAGAAAGAGCAACACTGAAGGAACAGGAATCCGAGAATAAGCTTATTTTCATACGTTCTGCATGATTTGGGATTTTCCTATAAAATGAATTGCTTTGCTCAAACCAAGTTAAAATTGCTTTGTCTTCATATTTATCAATGTCAAAGCAGTTTTAACATAGTTTGAGTGAAGGAATTCATTTTAAAACAAAATCTCAAAACATGCACAACACATGAAAAGCTTATTCTCGGATTCCTGATCCTTCAGTGTTGCTATTTGTTATATTGCAAAGTACAACGTGTTTTCTTTGTTTTGTTTAAATCTATCTCGACATTGATAAATATGGAAGGACAAAGCAGGTTTAACTTGGTTTGAGCAAAGCAATTCATTTTGTAGCAAAATCCGAAATCGTGAAGAACTCATGAAAGCAAGCTTATACTCGGATTCCTGAAACTTTTAGATCTTAGATTTGCTCTTTCTTTTACTGCAAAGTACGTTGGGGTTTTTTTTTTGTTTAAATCTTTCTAGACAAGGTAAATATGAAGGACAAATCAGTTTTAACATAGTTTGAGTGAAGGAATGCATTTTATAAGCAAAATCCCAAATCATGCAAAACTAACGAAAAGCTTTTTCTCGCTTTTCACTGCTTTTTACAAACTGGTCGGACGTTCACACCTTCTTGCAGCCGAACAATTCCGCTTCCACTTTTGATGGTGTATATTCGGGCATTCAAACCTTTTCTTACCCGCTTTTTACAAACCATGGTCGGACTTTCACACCTTCTTGCAGCCGAACACCACCTCTCCCGCTTTTGATGATGTATGGTCCAGCATTCTTACCTTTTCTAACACATTTTTCAGCAATTATGGTCGGACATTCACACCTACTCACAGCCAAACACTTCCGCTCCCGCATTTGATGGTGTTTAGTCAGGCATTCTCACCCTTTCTCATCAACTTTTTGCATATGATCTGATATTCACACCTACTTGCAGTCGAACACCTCTGCTTCCGCTTTTGATGGTACATATTTGGGCATTCGAACCTTTTCTTACCCGCTTTTTACATACCATGGGTGGACTTTCACACCTTCTTGTAGCCGAACAACTCTGCTCCCGCTATTGATTGTGTACAGTCGGGTATTTTAACCTTTTCTTACCCGCTTTTTACCAACTATGGTCGGACATTCACACCTTCTTACAGCGGAACACGTCCGCTCCCTCTTTTGATGGTGTATGTTCGGGCATTCAAACCTTTTCTTACCTGCTTTTTACAAACCATGGTCGGACTTTCACACCTTCTTGTAGCCGAACACCTCCGCTCCCTCTTTTGATCATACATTGTTGGGCATTCGCACCTTGTCTTACCCGCTTGTTACAAACTATAGTCAGACATTCACACGTTGCAGCTGAACCACCTCCGCTCCCTGTTTTGATCATGTATGGTCTGGCAATACTAGCTTTTCTTACCCGTTTGTGAGTAATTATGGCTGGACATTCACACCTACTTGCAGTCGAACAGCTCTGCTCCCGCTTTTGATTTTGTTTGGTTGGATATTCGACGCTTTTCTTAACTGCTTTTTACAAACTTTGGTCGGACGTTCAAACCTTCTTGCAACCGAACACCTCCGCTTCCGCTTTTGATGGTATATATTCGGGAATTCGAACCTTTTCTTACCCGCTTTTTACAAACCATGGTCGAACTTTCACACCTTCTTGTAGCCGAACAACTCCACTCACGCTATTGATTGTGTACAGTCGGGTAGTTTAACCTTTTCTTACCCGCTTTTTACCAACTATGGTTGGACATTCACACCGTCTTACAGCGGAACACCTCCGCTTCCGCTTTTGATGGTGTATAGTCGGGCATTCGAACATTTTCTTACCCGCTTTTTACAAACTATGGTCGGACATTCAATCCTTCTTGTAGCCGAAAAGCTCCGCTCCCTCTTTTGATCATACATTGTCGGGCATTTGCAACTTTTCTTACCCGCTTTTTACAAACCATGGTCGGACTGTCACACCTTCTTGTAGCTGAACACATCCGCTCCCACTATTGATTGTGTACAGTCAGGTTTTTTAACGTTTTCTTACCCGCTTCTTACCAACTCTGGTCGGACATTCACACCTTCTTAAAGCGGAACACGTCCGCTCCCTCTTTTGATGGTATATGTTTGGGCATTCGAACCTTTTCTTACCCGCTTTTTACAAACTATGCTCGGACATTCAAACCTTCTTGTAGCCGAACACATCCACTCCTGCTTTTGATGATGTGTGGTTGGGCATTCGAACCTACTTCTTGCCCGCTTTTCATTAATTATGGGTGGACATTCACACCTTGTCGCAGCCAAACACCTCCGCTCCCTGTTTTGATCATGTATGGTTGGACATTCGCACCTTTTCTCAACCGCTTTTTGCAAACTATGGTCAGCGATTCACAGCTTCCTCTCCACCATACTTGTATGGTGGAAGATTCACACCCACTTGCATCCGAAGACCTCCGCCCCCACTTTTGTTGATATTTAGTCGGTCATTCGCACCTTACCCGCTTTTGGCAAACTATGGCCTTCTTGCAGCCAAACACCACTGATCTCGTTTTTGATGATGTAAGGTTGGACAATCAGACCTTGCTTCACCTGCTTTTCACCAAATATAGTCGGACATTCACACCTTCTTGCAGCCGAACACTTCCGCTCCACCTTTTAGTGTTCTATCACACCTTTTTTTCACCGCATTTTATAGATTATGGTTGGAAATTCTCAACCATTGTCATCCGAAGACCTCTCCTCCCGCTTTTGTTAATATATTTGAACTTTAGTCGGACATTCACACCTTCTTGCAGCTGAACCACCTCCTCTCCCTGTTTTGATCATGTATGGTCTGGCAATACTACCTTTTCTTACCCGTTTGTGAGTAATTATGGCTGGACATTCACACCTACTTTCAGCAGAACACCACCTCTCTCGCTTTTGATGATGTATGGACCGGCATTCTTACCTTTTCTAACACATTTTTCAGCAATTATGGTCGGACATTCCCACCTACTCAGAGCCGAACACCTCCGCTCCCGCATTTGATGGTGTATAGTCGGGCATTCTCACTCTTTCTCATCAGCTTTTTGCAAATTATGATCTGATATTCACAGCTGCTTTTGATAATGTATGGTTGGGCATTCGCACCTTTTTTTACCCATTTTTCAGGAATTATGGGTGGATATTCACACCGTCTTGCAGCTGAAAACATCCTCTCCCGCTTATGATCATGTGCGGTTTGATATTCGAAAATTTTCTTTCATGTTTTAAAGAAATTATTGATGGACATTCAGACCTTCTTGCAGCTGAACCCCTCTGCTCGCGCTTTTGATGGTGTATAGTAGGGCTTTCGAGCCTTTTCTTCCCGGTTTTTACAAATTATGGTTGGACATTCAGACCTTCTTGCAACCTAACACCTCCGCTCCCTCTTTTGATCATACATTGTCTGGCATTCGCACCTTGTCTTACGCGCTTTTTACAAACTTTAGTCGGACATTCAGACCTTCTTGCAGCTGAACCACCTCCGCTCCCTGTTTTGATCATGTATGGTCTGGCAATACTACCTTTTCTTACCCGTTTGTGAGTAATTTTGGCTGGACATTCACACCTACTCAAAGCCGAACAACTCCGCTACCGCATTTGATGGTGTATAGTCGGGCATTCTCACCCTTTCTCATCAGCTTTTTGCAAATTATGATCTGACATTCACACCTACTTGCAGTCGAACAGCTCTGCTCCCGCTTTTGATTATGTTTGGTTGGATATTTGAACCTTTTCTTCACTGCTTTTTACAAACTTTGTTCGGAGGTACACGTCTTCTTGAAGCCGAACACCTCCGCTTCCGCTTTTGATGGTGTATAGTCGGGCTTTCGAGCCTTTTCTTACCTGGTTTTTAGAAATTATGGTTGGACATTCAGACCTCGCAGCCGAACACCTCCGCTCCCTCTTTTGATCATACATTGTCGGTTATTCGCACCTTGTCTTACCCGCTTTTTACAAACTATAGTCAGACATTCACACGTTGCAGCTGAACCACCTCTGCTCCCTGTTTTGATTATGTATGGTCTGGCAATACTAGCTTTTCTTACCCGTTTGTGAGTAATTATGGCTGGACATTCACACCTACTTGCAGTCGAACAGCTCTGCTCCCGCTTTTGATTTTGTTTGGTTGGATATTCGAACCTTTTCTTAACTGCTTTTTACAAACTTTGGTCGGACGTTCACACCTTCTTGCAGCCGAACAACTCCACTCCCGCTATTTATTGTGTACAGTCGGGTAGTTTAACCTTTTCTTACCCGCTTTTTACCAACTATGGTCGGACATTCACACCGTCTTACAGCGGAACACCTCCGCTTCCGCTTTTGATGGTGTATAGTCGGGCATGCGAACCTTTTCTTACCCGCTTTTTACAAACTATGGTCGGACATTCAAACCTTCTTGTAGCCGAAAGCCTCCGCTGCCTCTTTTGATCATACATTGTCGGGCATTCGCACCCTTTCTTACCCGCTTTTTATAAAACCATGGTCGGACTGTCACAACTTCTTGTAGCCGAACACATCTGCTCCCGCTATCGATTGTGTACAGTTGGGTTTTTTAACCTTTTCTTACCTGCTTTTTACCAGCTCTGGTCGGACATTCACACCTTCTTACAGCGGAACACGTCCGCTCCCTCTTTTGATGGTGTATTTTCGGGCATTCAAACCTTTTCTTACCCGCTTTTTACAAACTATGCTCGGACATTCAGACCTTCTTGCAGCTGAATCACCTCCGCTCCCTGTTTTGATTATGTATGGTCTGGCAATACTACCTTTTCTTACCCGTTTGTGAGTAATTATGGCTGGACATTCACACCTACTTTCAGCAGAACACCACCTCTCTCGCTTTTGATGATGTATGGACCGGCATTCTTACCTTTTCTAACACATTTTTCAGCAATTATGGTCGGACATTCCCACCTACTCAGAGCCGAACACCTCCGTTCCCGCATTTGATGGTGTATAGTCGGGCATTCTCACTCTTTCTCATCAGCTTTTTGCAAATTATGATCTGATATTCACAGCTGCTTTTGATAATGTATGGTTGGGCATTCGCACCTTTTTTTACCCATTTTTCAGGAATTATGGGTGGACATTCACACCGTCTTGCAGCTGAAAACATCCTCTCCCGCTTATGATCATGTGCGGTTTGATATTCGAAAATTTTCTTTCATGTTTTAAAGAAATTGTTGATGGACATTCAGACCTTCTTGCAGCTGAACCCCTCTGCTCGCGCTTTTGATGGTGTATAGTAGGGCTTTCGAGCCTTTTCTTCCCGGTTTTTACAAATTATGGTTGGACATTCAGACCTTCTTGCAACCTAACACCTCCGCTCCCTCTTTTGATCATACATTGTCTGGCATTCGCACCTTGTCTTACGCGCTTTTTACAAACTTTAGTCGGACATTCAGACCTTCTTGCAGCTGAACCACCTCCGCTCCCTGTTTTGATCATGTATGGTCTGGCAATACTACCTTTTCTTACCCGTTTGTGAGTAATTTTGGCTGGACATTCACACCTACTCAAAGCCGAACAACTCCGCTACCGCATTTGATGGTGTATAGTCGGGCATTCTCACCCTTTCTCATCAGCTTTTTGCAAATTATGATCTGACATTCACACCTACTTGCAGTCGAACAGCTCTGCTCCCGCTTTTGATTATGTTTGGTTGGATATTCGAACCTTTTCTTAACTGCTTTTTACAAACTTTGTTCGGAGGTACACGTCTTCTTGAAGCCGAACACCTCCGCTTCCGCTTTTGATGGTGTATAGTCGGGCTTTCGAGCCTTTTCTTACCTGGTTTTTAGAAATTATGGTTGGACATTCAGACCTTGCAGCCGAACACCTCCGCTCCCTCTTTTGATCATACATTGTCGGTTATTCGCACCTTGTCTTACCCGCTTTTTGCAAACTATAGTCAGACATTCACACGTTGCAGCTGAACCACCTCTGCTCCCTGTTTTGATTATGTATGGTCTGGCAATACTACCTTTTCTTACCCGGTTGTGAGTAATTATGGCTGGACATTCACACCTACTTGCAGTCGAACAGCTCTGCTCCCGCTTTTGATTTTGTTTGGTTGGATATTCGAACCTTTTCTTAACTGCTTTTTACAAACTTTGGTCGGACGTTCACACCTTCTTGCAGCCGAACACCTCCGCTTCCGCTTTTGATAGTATATATTCGGGCATTCGAACCTTTTGTTACCCGCTTTTTACAAACCATGGGTGGACTTTCACACCTTCTTGTACCCGAACAACCCTGCTCCCGCTATTGGTGGTGTACAGTCGGGTATTTTAACCTTTTCTTACCCGCTTTTTACAAACTATGGTCGGACATTCACACCTTCTTACAGCGGAACACGTCTGCTCCACCTTTTAGTGTTCTATCACACCTTTTTTTCACCGCATTTTATGGATTATGGTTGGAAATTCTCAACCACTCTCATCCGAAGACCTCTCCTCCCGCTTTTGTGAATATATTTGAACTTTAGTCGGACATTCACACCTTCTTGCAGCTGAACCACCTCCGCTCCCTGTTTTGATCATGTATGATCTGGCAATACTACATTTTCTTACCTGTTTGTGAGTAATTATGGCTGGACATTCACACCTACTTTCAGCAGAACACCACCTCTCTCGCTTTTGATGATGTATGGACCGGCATTCTTACCTTTTCTAACACATTTTTCAGCAATTATGGTCGGAGATTCACACCTACTAACAGACGAACAACTCCGCTCCCGCATTTGATGGTGTATAGTTGTTGTTTTGCAAATTATGATCTGACATTCACACTTACTTGCAGTCGAACAGTTCTGCTCCCGCTTTTGATTATGTTTGGTTGGATATTCGAAACTTTTCTTAACTGCTTTTTACAAACTTTGGTTGGACGTTCAAACCCTCTTGTAGCCGAACACATCCACAGCTGCTTTTGATGATGTATGGTTGGGTATTCGCACCTTTTTTTTACCCATTTTTCAGTAATTATGGGTGGACATTCACACCTTCTTGCAGCTGAACACCTCCTCTCCCACTTATGATCATGTGCGGTTTGATTTTCAAAATTTTTACTTTAATTTTTTCTAGCAATTATTGATGGACATTCAGACCTTCTTGCAGCTGAACAACTCCGCTCCCTCTTTTGATCATAAATTGTCGGGCATTCGAACCTTTTCTTACCCGCTTTTTACAAAACTTGGTCGGACTTTCACACCTTTTAGTAGCCGAACAACTCCGCTCCCGCTATTGATTGTGTACAGTCGGGTATTTTAACCTTTTCTTACCCGCTTTTTACCAACTATGGTCGGACATTCATAACTTCTTACAACGGAACACCTCCGCTCCTTATTTTGATGATGTATGGTTGGGCATTCAAACCTACTTGTTGCCCGCTTTTCATTAATTATGGGTGGACATTCACACCTTGTCGCAGCCAAACACCTCCGCTCCCTGTTTTGATGGTGTATAATGGTGGACATTCGCACCTTTTCTCACCCGCTTTTTACTATGGTCGGCCATTCACAGCTTCCTCTCCACCATACTTGTATGGTGGGATATTCACACCCACTTGCATCCGAAGACCTCCGCCCCCACTTTTGTTGATATTTAGTCGGTCATTCGCACCTTACCCGCTTTTGGCAAACTATGGCCTTCTTGCAGCCAAACACCTGATCTCGCTTTTGATGATGTAAGGTTGGGCATTCAGACCTTGCTTCACCTACTTTTCACCAAATATAGTCGGACATTCACACCTTCTTGCAGCCGAACACTTCCGCTCCACTTTTGAGTGTTCTATGTAGCATTCACACCTTTTTCTTCACCGCATTTTATAGATTATGGTTGGAAATTCTCACCCACTCTCATCCGAAGACCTCTCCTCCCGCTTTTGTTAATGTATAGTCGGGCATGAGAACCTTTTCTTACCCGCTTTTTACAAATTATGGTTGGACATTCACACCTACTTGCAGCCGAATACTGATACTGATCCTCCCGTAATAAAATGGTCGGATCTTATCAAACACACTTTGTTTCTTGTGACAATCAAGTCAGCGAAACAGCGTATACACGTCAAGACACTGAATCAAGTTTGCCACAAGAACTCATAAGTTTGGCAGTATTGCTCTGCCGTCAGCAATCATACACCCATTTTATTTTCGTGAGACATGTGCAGGCACCTGTTCATCTACTGTTCTATCACTATGAATTAGTTTATCTATTATCAATAAGGATACTTCTACAACTACTATCAAAGTATGTCCGGACTTCTTATGTTGTCAGTTGCTATATATGAATAAGTGGGTAGCTACTGACAAGCATTAAGCATGTCACACAGCCCAAACATATAACATTTCAGGACACACCACACAGTTAACAACCACAGTGAAGCGTGTCAAAGCCCAAACATGTAACATTCAACGGGACACTTACACAACACATTCAAATCAAACAGTCAGACAACATACAAGAACATATACCCCAGCCGGCATTGCTCCCTGCCTATTTTCCTACAGCTCACTATGTGTGCGCACACCTTTATTCACAAACTCTTCAACTTATACTCTTTTACCGAAGCTGCTACAGCTCGATTGGCCGAATACCCTTAGATCCTATTTCGGTGAATTTGACATCTGCCTTACATGTAACAGATTAGCGATTTAGTTTGAGTGAAGGAATTCATTTTATAGCAAAATCCCAAATCGTGAAGAACTCATGAAAGTAAGCTTATTCTCGGATTCATGAAACTTTAGATTTGCTCTGTCTTTTACTGCAAAGTACAACGTTGTTTTTTTTGTTTAAATCTTTCTAGACATGGTAAATATGAAGGACAAAGCAGTTTTAACATAGTTTGAGTGAAGGAATTCATTTTATAGATAAAATCCCAAGAGTCTGCTGAGAAACAAGAATGAATGAGAAGTAGACTTTAACACGGCTCTAGGAGCGAGCCGAGTGTGGGCTAACCGGGAGAATTGCTTGAAAGAAACGCGACACCGAATGAGCGGTCAGAACAAAGCCTCAATACGGTTTTCCCGTGGTGTTTTTGTTGCTGCCTTGTCTTTTGCACAGAGTAAAAGACAAGGCAGCCATCGAATAGGGCCCGATTGTTCCTACTTGGTCAGCCGAGGAGCAAGGGGGGGAGCAAGCGTCTCAACCAAGCAAAGCTCACCATGGGGAAGGTGGCTATGCCAACTAGCCTGATGCCCTGCTCCCGCAGTGATGGATAATCGTACTCTGGTTTCTCTTCATAACGTACAAGTCTTTCGCCTTTTACTAAAGACTTCCGTGGAAAGCAGCACTAATGAGTTGTTTCTATTTTTGGCAGGCTTTACCTTTGCGGGTGAAGCCCTTTCCGTCTGTGCAAAAGAAATCTTGTTACTGTGCAGAGTGACTTCTCTGAGTAGAGTCGCCTTACTTGTTGCAACTGTGCCGATGTTGCTTGGATGGTGCTTGCTGGAGCGTGCGGGAGTGCAAAGTTATACCATTTAAAAGGGCTGAAGAGTGCTCAGTGCAGCGGGTGGGCGGAGGTGCAAAGTGACACTCTGGCCACCTATGGCCATAAAAAGAACACCGCTACAAGTGCGCATTGTGCCAGGAAGGGCCCTTGGACGTGAACCAGTGGACAGATATCACTTCTCGGCCTTTTGGCTAAGATCAAGTGTAGTACCTGTTCTTATCAGTTTAATATCTGATATGGCCTTTGTACGAGGACTACATATTAAATTGATTTTTAGCAATAGGAGTTGAAAAAGGAGCTTGCTCCGTTCACTCCAAGCATCGACTCGGTACTGCAGTGCCGCTGGGAACGGTGCGCTCTTCTCTGCTCTTGTGAAAAAGCAAACAGTGGTGCAGGATGGAAGTTTCAGGGAGCCCAAGATGAAACTTTCTTTTAGTCTGCTGAGAAAAGAGAGTGAATGCGAAGTAGACTTTAACACAGCTCTGGGGGCAAGCCGAGTGCGGGCTAACCGGGAGAATTACTTGAAAGAAACGCGACACTGAATGAGCGGTCAGAACAAAGCCTCAATACAGTGTTCCCGTGGTGTTTGTGGCTGCCTTGTCTTTTGCACAGAGTAAAAGACAAGGCAGCCATCGAATAGGGCCCGATTTTTCCTACTTGGTCAGTCGAGGATCATGGAGGGGGAGCAAGCGTCTCAACCAAGCAAAGCTCACCATGGGGAAGGTGGCTATGCCAACTAGCCTGATGCCCTGCTCCCGCAGTGACGGATAATCGTACTCTGGTTTCTCTTCATAACGTACAAGTCTTTCGCCTTTTACTAAAGACTTCCGTGGAAAGCAGCACTAATGAGTTGTTTCTATTTTTGGCAGGCTTTACCTTTGCGCAGTGTTTCTCAATTCCGGTCCTCATGACCCACTGCCCTGCATGTTTTCAATGTTTCCCTCCTCCACCACACCTGATTCAAATGATCAGCTCATCATCAAGCTCTGCAGTGGCCTGATAAGGAGCCATTCATTTGAATCAGGTGTGGTGGAGGAGGGAAACATTGAAAACATGCAGGGCAGTGGGTCATGAGGACCGGAATTGAGAAACACTGCCTTTGCGGGTGAAGCCCTTTCCGTCTGTGCAAAAGAAATCTTGTTACTGTGCAGAGTGACTTCTCTGAGTAGAGTCGCCTTACTTGTTGCGACTGTGCCGATGTTTGAAGCTGGAGTGCAACGTTGTTGCTTGGATGGTGCTTGCTGGAGCGTGCGGGAGTGCAAAGTTATACCATTTAAAAGGGCTGAAGAGTGCTCAGTGCAGCGGGTGGGCGGAGGTGCAAAGTGACACTCTGGCCACCTATGGCCATAAAAAGAACACCGCTACAAGTGCGCATTGTGCCAGGAAGGGCCCTCGGACGTGAACCAGTGGACAGTTATCGCTTCTCGGCCTTTTGGCTAAGATCAAGTGTAGTACCTGTTCTTATCAGTTTAATATCTGATATGGCCTTTGTACGAGGACTGCATATTAAATGGATTTTTAGCAATAGGAGTTGAAAAAGGAGCTTGCTCCGTTCACTCCAAGCATCGACCCGGTACTGCAGTGCCGCTGGGAACGGTGCGCTCTTCTCTGCTCTTGTGAAAAAGCAAACAGTGGTGCAGGATGGAAGTTTTAGGGAGCCCAAGATGAAACTTTCTTTTAGTCTGCTGAGAAAAGAGAGTGAATGCGAAGTAGACTTTAACACAGCTCTGGGGGCGAGCCGAGTGCGGGCTAACCGGGAGAATTGCTTGAAAGAAACGCGACACTGAATGAGCGGTCAGAACAAAGCCTCAATACGGTGTTCCCGTGGTGTTTGTGGCTGCCTTGTCTTTTGCACAGAGTAAAAGACAAGGCAGCCATCGAATAGGGCCCGATTTTTCCTACTTGGTCAGCCGAGGAGCAAGGAGGGGGAGCAAGCGTCTCAACCAAGCAAAGCTCACCATGGGGAAGGTGGCTATGCCAACTAGCCTGATGCCCTGCTCCCGCAGTGACAGATAATCGTACTCTGGTTTCTCTTCATAATGTACAAGTCTTTCGCCTTTTACTAAAGACTTCCGTGGAGAGCAGCACTAATGAGTTGTTGCTATTTTTGGCAGGCTTTACCTTTGCGGGTGAAGCCCTTTCTGTCTGTGCAAAAGAAATCTTGTTACTGTGCAGAGTGACTTCTCTGAGTAGAGTTGCCTTACTTGTTGCGACTGTGCCGATGTTTGAAGCTGGAGTGCAAAGTTGTTGCTTGAATGGTGCTCGCTGGAGCGTGCGGGAGTGCAAAGTTATACCATTTAAAAGGGCTGAAGAGTGCTCAGTGCAGCGGGTGGGCGGAGATGCAAAGTGACACTCTGGCCACCTCGAAAACCGAGGTTACATCCAGTACCAGGGGCAGCCCAAGCTCTGCCGCAAGTGTGGTGAGCATGGGCACCTGGTTGAGGCTTGTACCAAGGTGATATGTGGGAAGTGCAGAGAAATTGGGGACACTTTTGGAGAGTGTCCAAATGGCAGGAAATGTAATCTCTGTGGAGAATTAAATCACCTCTTCTGAGATTGCCCTAAATCTTTTGCCAACAAATTAAAGACGGTAAAGCCACAGTCAAGCCAACAAAGAGAAGGACCAGAGGTGGCAGTTGGTGAACAAAGTGAAGAGGTTGACCCAATAAATTCAAACTTCCCGCTAAAAGCTTGGATTGGAAGTGAGGAGCAAAAAGGAGAGGGGCCTGTAGAGGCCTCACCACTCAGTGCTGAAGTCTGTGAGAATTCACAGGCAGAGGGTGGAGCTAAGCTAAATGAGGAGGAAGAGCAGACAGGTGAGTCTAGTGAAGGTACTCACCTCCCCGAAGGTCAACAGCCGAGGAGGACGGCATCTGAGTTGTCCTCTGATTCCCTTTAGCTCTGCAATCAACCCCCAGGGACTCAAAGTTAAATGCAACATTGCATCAGAGGCCAACACGAGAGTCCGAAAAGGAGAGCTAGTTTCCCAAGAATTAACCTGAGTGTGTAATTTGTTTTGATAACTTAGAAAAACGAAAATGACATACCTACTTTCCTTTATCCTTTTAATGGTTCTCACCTTCTCAACACTAAATGTGAGAAGTGTGAAATCAAAGACAAGAGCCCAGAGTATTATATCCTTCTTAGACTCCATAAAATCAGATGTGTTTTTAATACAAGAATGTGGACTACCTTTTTTGAAAAACCATAGACAATGGGAGGAAATGTGGCCCAATTTATCGATATGGAGTGGCTCAAATCAAATTAAAAATGATGGTGTGGCCATTCTAATTAAAAATCCGCATGTTCTGGTGCGAGACGGACGGGCACTTTTAGCACACTTGAATTTTATGGGGCAAGACTTTAACCTCTTAAATATTTATGGTTTCAATGGAAAAAATGACAGGTATGACCTTTTAGAAGATTACTCACAAACGGGTAAGAAATGGTAGTATTGCCAGACAATACATGATCAAAACAGGGAGCGGAGGTGGTTCAGCTGCAAGGTGTGAATTTCTGACTAAAGTTTGTAAAAAGCGCGTAAGACAAGGTGCGAATGCCCAACAATGTATGATCAAAAGAGGGAGCGGAGGTTTTCGGCTTCAAGAAGACGTGAACCTCCGAACAAAGTTTGTAAAAAGCAGTTAAGAAAAGGTTCGAATATCCAACCAAACATAATCAAAAGCGGGAGCAGAGCTTTTCGACTGCAAGTAGGTGTGAATGTCAGATCATGATTTGCAAAAAGCTGATGAGAAAGGGTGAGAATGCCCGACTATACACCATCAAATGCGGTAGCGAAGTTGTTTGTCTGTGAGTAGGTGTGAATCTGCGACCATAATTGCTGAAAAATGTGTTAGAAAAGGTAAGAATGCCGGTCCATACATCATCAAAAGCGAGAGAGGTGGTGTTCTGCTGAAAGTAGGTGTGAATGTCCAGCCATAATTACTCACAAACGGGTAAGAAAAGGTAGTATTGCCAGACCATACATGATCAAAACAGGGAGCGGAGGTGGTTCAGCTGCAACGTGTGAATGTCTGACTATAGTTTGTAAAAAGCGGGTAAGACAAGGTGCGAATGCCCGACAATGTATAATCAAAAGAGGGAGCGGAGGTGTTCGGCTGCAAGGTCTGAATGTCCAACCATAATTTCTAAAAACCGGGTAAGAAAAGGCTCAAAAGCCCGACTTTACACCATCAAAAGCGGGAGCGGAGGTGTTCAGCTGCAACGTGTGAATGTCTGACTATAGTTTGTAAAAAGCGGGTAAGACAAGGTGCGAATGCCCGACAATGTATAATCAAAAGAGGGAGCGGAGGTGTTCGGCTGCAAGGTCTGAATGTCTAACCATAATTTCTAAAAACCGGGTAAGAAAAGGCTCAAAAGCCCGACTTTACACCATCAAAAGTGGGAGCGGAGGTGTTCAGCTGCAAGAAGGTGTGAATGTTCAACTAAAGTTTGTAAAAATCTGGTAAGACAAGGTATGAATGTCCGACAATGTATGATCAAAAGCGGGAGCGGAGATGTTCAGCTGCAAGAAGGTCTGAATGTCCATCAATAATTGCTAGAAAAAATTAAAGTAAAAATTTCGAAAATCAAACCGCACATGATCATAAGTGGGAGAGGAGGTGTTCAGCTGCAAGAAGGTGTGAATGTCCACCCATAATTCCTTAAAAATGGGTAAAAAAAAGGTGCGAATACCCAACCATACATCATCAAAAGCAGGTGTTAATGTCAGATCATAATTTGCAAAAAGCTGATGAGAAAGGGTGAGAATGCCCGACTATACACCATCAAATGCGGGAGCGGAGTTGTTTGTCTGTGAGTAGGTGTGAATCTCCGACCATAATTGCTGAAAAATGTGTTAGAAAAGGTAAGAATGCCGGTCCATACATCATCAAAAGCGAGAGAGGTGGTGTTCTGCTGAAAGTAGGTGTGAATGTCCAGCCATAATTACTCACAAACGGGTAAAAAAAGTAGTATTGCCAGACCATACATGATCAAAACAGGGAGCGGAGGTGGTTCAGCTGCAAGAAGGTGTGAATGTCTGACTAAAGTTCAAATATATTAACAAAAGCGGGAGGAGAGGTCTTCGGATAGATTGGTTGAGAATTTCCAACCATAATCTATAAAATGCGGTGAAAAAAAGGTGTGATAGAACACTAAAAGGTGGAGCGGAAGTGTTCGGCTGCAAGAAGGTGTGAATGTCCGACTATATTTGGTGAAAAGCAGGTGAAGCAAGGTCTGAATGCCCAACCTTACATCATCAAAAGTGAGATCAGAGGTGTTTGGCTGCAAGAAGGCCATAGTTTGCCAAAAGCGGGTAAGGTGCGAATGACCGACTAAATATCAACAAAAGTGGGGGCGGAGGTCTTCGGATGCAAGTGGGTGTGAATATCCCACCATACAAGTATGGTGGAGAGGAAGCTGTGAATTGCTGACCATAGTTTGCAAAAAGCGGGTGAGAAAAGGTGCGAATGTCCAACCATACACCATCAAAACAGGGAGCGGAGGTGTTTGGCTGCGACAAGGTGTGAATGTCCACCCATAATTAATGAAAAGCGGGCAAGAAGTAGGTTCGAATGCCCAACCACTCATCATCAAAAGCAGGAGTGGATGTGTTCGGCTATAAAAAGGTTTGAATGTCCGAGCATAATTTGTAAAAAGCGGGTAAGAAAAGGTTCGAATGCCCGAACATACACCATCAAAAGAGGGAGCGGAGGTGTTCCGCTGTAAGAAGGTGTGAATGTCCGACCAGAGTTGGTAAAAAGCGGGTAAGAAAAGGTTAAAAAACCCGACTGTACACAATCAATAGCGGGAGCAGATGTGTTCGGCTACAAGAAGGTGTGACAGTCCGACCATGGTTTGTAAAAAGCGGGTAAGAAAAGGTGCAAATGCCCGACAATGTATGATCAAAAGAGGGAGCGGAGCTTTTCGGCTACAAGAAGGTTTGAATGTCCGACCATAGTTTGTAAAAAGCGGGTAAGAAAAGGTTCGAATGCCCGACTATACACCATCAAAAGCGGAAGCGGAGGTGTTCCGCTGTAGACGGTGTGAATGTCCGACCATAGTTGTTAAAAAGCGGGTAAGAAAAGGTTAAACTACACGACTGTACACAATCAATAGCGGGAGTGGAGTTGTTCGGCTACAAGAAGGTGTGAAAGTCCGACCATGGTTTGTAAAAAACGGGTAAGAAAAGGTTCGAATTCCCGAATATATACCATCAAAAGCGGAAGCGGAGGTGTTCGGTTGCAAGAAGGTGTGAACGTCCGACCAAAGTTTGTAAAAAGCAGTTAAGAAAAGGTTCGAATATCCAACCAAACAAAATCAAAAGCAGGAGCAGAGCTGTTCGACTGCAAGTAGGTGTGAATGTCCAGCCATAATTACTCACAAACGGGTAAGAAAAGGTAGTATTGCCACTCCATACATGATCAAAACAGGGAGCGGAGGTGGTTCAGCTGCAACGTGTGAATGTCTGACTATAGTTTGTAAAAAGCGGGTAAGACAAGGTGCGAATGCCCGACAATGTATGATCAAAAGTGGGAGCGGAGGTGTTCGGCTGCAAGGTCTGAATATCCAACCATAATTTCTAAAAACCGGGTAAGAAAAGGCTCGAAAGCCCGAGTTTACACCATCAAAAGCGGGAGCGGAGGTGTTCAGCTGCAAGAAGGTGTGAATGTTCGACTAAAGTTTGTAAAAATCTGGTAAGACAAGGTATGAATGTCCGACAATGTATGATCAAAAGCGGGAGCGGAGGTGTTCATCTGCAAGCAGGTCTGAATGTCCATCAATAATTGCTAGAAAACATGAAAGTAAAAATTTCTAAAATCAAACCACACATGATCATAAGTGGGAGAGGAGGTGTTCCGCTGCAAGAAGATGTGAATATCCACCCATAATTCCTGAAAAATGGGTAAAAAAAAGGTGCGAATGCCCAACCATACATCATCAAAAGCAGCTGTGGATGTGTTCGGCTACAAGAAGGTGTGAACGTCCAACCAAAGTTTGTAAAAAGCAGTTAAGAAAAGGTTCGAATATCCAACCAAACATAATCAAAAGCGGGAGCAGAACTCTTCGACTGCAAGTAGGTGTGGATGTCAGATCATGATTTGCAAAAAGCTGATGAGAAAGGGTGAGAATGCCCGACTATACACCATCAAATGCGGGAGCGGAGTTGTTTGTCTGTGAGTAGGTGTGAATCTGCGACCATAATTGCTGAAAAATGTGTTAGAAAAGGTAAGAATGCCGGTCCATACATCATCAAAAGCGAGAGAGGTGGTGTTCTGCTGAAAGTAGGTGTGAATGTCCAGCCATAATTACTCACAATCGGGTAAGAAAAGGTAGTATTGCCAGACCATACATGATCAAAACAGGGAGTGGAGGTGGTTCAGCTGCAACGTGTGAATGTCTGACTATAGTTTGTAAAAAGCGGGTAAGACAAGGTGCGAATGCCCGACAATGTATAATCAAAAGAGGGAGCGGAGGTGTTCAGCTGCAAGAAGGTGTGAATGTTCGACTAAAGTTTGTAAAAATCTGGTAAGACAAGGTGCGAATGCCCGACAATGTATGATCAAAAGCGGGAGCGGAGGTGTTCAGCTGCAAGAAGGTCTGAATGTCCATCAATAATTGCTAGAAAAAAATAAAGTAAAAATTTCGAAAATCAAACCGCACATGATCATAAGTGGGAGAGGAGGTGTTCAGCTGCAAGAAGGTGTGAATGTCCACCCATAATTGCTGAAAAATGGGTAAAAAAAAGATGCGAATACCCAACCATACATCATCAAAAGCAGGTTTTAATGTCAGATCATAATTTGCAAAAAGCTGATGAGAAAGGGTGAGAATGCCCGACTATACACCATCAAATGCGGGAGCGGAGTTGTTTGTTTGTGAGTAGGTGTGAATCTCCGACCATAATTGCTGAAAAATGTGTTAGAAAAGGTAAGAATGCCGGTCCATACATCATCAAAAGCGAGAGAGGTGGTGTTCTGCTGAAAGTAGGTGTGAATGTCCAGCCATAATTACTCACAAACGGGTAAGAAAAAGTAGTATTGCCAGACCATACATGATCAAAACAGGGAGCGGAGGTGGTTCAGCTGCAAGAAGGTGTGAATGTCCGACTAAAGTTCAAATATATTAACAAAAGCGGGAGGAGAGGTCTTCGGATGAGAGTGGTTGAGAATTTCCAACCATAATCTATAAAATGCGGTGAAAAAAAGGTGTGATAGAACACTAAAAGGTGGAGCGGAAGTGTTCGGCTGCAAGAAGGTGTGAATGTCCGACTACATTTGGTGAAAAGCAGGGGAAGCAAGGTCTGAATGCCCAACCTTACATCATCAAAAGCGAGATCAGAGGTGTTTGGCTGCAAGAAGGCCATAGTTTGCCAAAAGCGGGTAAGGTGCGAATGACCGACTAAATATCAACAAAAGTGGGGGCGGAGGTCTTCGGATGCAAGTGGGTGTGAATATCCCACCATACAAGTATGGTGGAGAGGAAGCTGTGAATTGCTGACCATAGTTTGCAAAAAGCGGGTGAGAAAAGGTGCGAATGTCCAACCATACGTGATCAAAACAGGGAGCGGAGGTGTTTGGCTGCGACAAGGTGTGAATGTCCACCCATAATTAATGAAAAGCGGGCAAGAAGTGGGTTCGAATGCCCAACCACACATCATCAAAAGCAGGAGTGGATGTGTTCGGCTATAAGAAGGTTTGAATGTCCGAGCATAGTTTGTAAAAAGCGGGTAAGAAAAGGTTCGAATGCCCGAACATACACCATCAAAAGAGGGAGCGGAGGTGTTCCGCTGTAAGAAGGTGTGAATGTCCGACCAGAGTTGGTAAAAAGCGGGTAAGAAAAGGTTAAAAAAACCCGACTGTACACAATCAATAGCGGGAGCAGATGTGTTCGGCTACAAGAAGGTGTGACAGTCCGACCATGGTTTGTAAAAAGCGGGTAAGAAAAGGTGCAAATGCCCGACAATGTATGATCAAAAGAGGGAGCGGAGCTTTTCGGCTACAAGAAGGTTTGAATGTCCGACCATAGTTTGTAAAAAGCGGGTAAGAAAAGGTTCGAATGCCCGACTATACACCATCAAAAGCGGAAGCGGAGGTGTTCCGCTGTAGACGGTGTGAATGTCCGACCATAGTTGGTAAAAAGCGGGTAAGAAAAGGTTAAACTACACTACTGTACACAATCAATAGCGGGAGTGGAGTTGTTCGGCTACAAGAAGGTGTGAAAGTCCGACCATGGTTTGTAAAAAACGGGTAAGATAATGTTCGAATTCCCGAATATATACCATCAAAAGCGGAAGCGGAGGTGTTCGGTTGCAAGAAGGTGTGAACGTCCGACCAAAGTTTGTAAAAAGCAGTTAAGAAAAGGTTCGAATATCCAACCAAACAAAATCAAAAGCAGGAGCAGAGCTGTTCGACTGCAAGTAGGTGTGAATGTCCAGCCATAATTACTCACAAATGGGTAAGAAAAGGTAGTATTGCCACTCCATACATGATCAAAACAGGGAGCGGAGGTGGTTCAGCTGCAACGTGTGAATGTCTGACTATAGTTTGTAAAAAGCGGGTAAGACAAGGTGCGAATGCCCGACAATGTATGATCAAAAGAGGGAGCGGAGGTGTTCGGCTGCAAGGTCTGAATATCCAACCATAATTTCTAAAAACCGGGTAAGAAAAGGCTCAAAAGCCCGACTTTACACCATCAAAAGCGGGAGCGGAGGTGTTCAGCTGCAAGAAGGTGTGAATGTTCGACTAAAGTTTGTAAAAATCTGGTAAGACAAGTTATGAATGCCCGACAATGTATGATCAAAAGCGGGAGCGGAGGTGTTCAGCTGCAAAGAAGGTCTGAATGTCCATCAATAATTGCTAGAAAACATGAAAGTAAAAATTTCTAATATCAAACCGCGCATGATCATAAGTGGGAGAGGAGGTGTTCAGCTGCAAGAAGGTCTGAATGTCCATCAATAATTGCTAGAAAACATGAAAGTAAAAATTTCGAAAATCAAACCGCACATGATCATAAGTGGGAGAGGAGGTGTTCCGCTGCAAGAAGATGTGAATATCCACCCATAATTCCTGAAAAAAGGGGAAAAAAATGGTGCGAATGCCCAACCATACATCATCAAAAGCAGCTGTAGATGTGTTCGGCTACAAGAAGGTGTGAACGTCCAACCAAAGTTTGTAAAAAGCAGTTAAGAAAAGGTTCGAATATCCAACCAAACATAATCAAAAGCGGGAGCAGAACTGTTCGACTGCAAGTAGGTGTGGATGTCAGATCCATCCATCCATCCATCATCTGCCGCTTATCCGGGGGTCGGGTCGCGGGGGCAGCAGCTTGAGCAGAGAAACCCAGACGTCTCTGTCCCCGGCCACTTCCTCCAGCTCTTCCGGGGGGACCCCGAGGCGTTCCCAGGCCAGCCGAGAGACATAGTCTCTCGAGCGTGTCCTGGGTCTTCCCCGGGGTCTCCTCCCAGTGGGACGTGCCCGGAACACCTCCCCAGGGAGGCGCCCAGGGGGCATCCTAACCAGATGCCCGAGCCACCTCATCTGACTCCTCTCAATGCGGAGGAGCAGCGGTTCTACTCCGAGCCCCTCCCGGATGACTGAGCTTCTCACCCTATCTCTAAGGGAGAGCCCAGACACCCTGCGGAGGAAACCCATTTCGGCCGCTTGTATTCGCGATCTTGTTCTTTCGGTCACTACCCACAACTCGTGACCATAGGTGAGGATGGGAACGTAGATTGACCAGTAAGTAGAGAGCTTCGCCTTCTGGCTCAGCTCCCTCTTCACAACGACGGGTCGGTGCAGAGCCCGCAACACTGCAGACGCCGCACCGATCCGCCCGTCAATCTCCCGCTCCATTCGTCCCTCACTCGTGAACAAGACCCCGAGATACTTGAACTCCTCCACTTGGGGAAGGATCTCATTCCCGACCCGGAGAGAGCATTCCACCCTTTTCCGGCTGAGAACCATAGTCTCGGATTTGGAGGTGCTGATTCTCATCCCAGCCGCTTCACACTCGGCTGCGAATCGCTCCAGTGAGAGCTGAAGGTCACGGCCTGACGACGCTAACAGAACCACATCATCTGCAAAAAGCAGAGACCCGATTCTGAGGTCGCCAAATCGGACACCCTCAACGCCCTGGCTGCGCCTAGAAATTCTGTCCATAAAAGTTAGGAACAGAATCGGTGACAAAGGGCAGCGCTGACGGAGTCCAACTCTCACCGGAAACGTATCCGACTTACTGCCGGCAATGCGGACCAAACTCTGGCACCGGTCATACAGAGACCGAACGGACCCTATCAAGGGGTCCGGCACTCCATATTCCCGGAGCACCCCCCACAGGACTCCACGAGGGACACGGTCGAACGCTTTCTCCAAGTCCACAAAACACATGTAGACTGGTTGGGCGAACTCCCATGCACCCTCCAGGATCCTGCCGAGGGTATAGAGCTGGTCCACTGTTCCACGGCCAGGACGAAAGCCACACTGCATCTCCTGAATCCGAGGCTCGATTATCCGACGGATCCTCCTCTCCAATACCCCCGAATAGACCTTACCAGGGAGGCTGAGGAGTGTGATACCCCTATAGTTGGAACACACCCTCCGGTCCCCCTTTTTAAAGAGGGGGACCACCACCCCAATCTGCCAGTCCAGAGGCACTGTCCCCGATGTCCACGCGATGCTGCAGAGGCGTGTCAGCCAAGACAGCCCTACAACATCCAGAGCCTTGAGAAACTCAGGACGGACCTCATCCACCCCCGGGGCCTTGCCACCGAGGAGCTTTTTGACCACCTCGGCAACCTCAGCCCCAGAAATGGGAGGCCCCGTCTCCGAGCTCTCCGACTCTGCCTCTTCCGAGCACGTGTTGGTAGGATTGAGGAGTTCCTCGAAGTACTCCCCCCACCGACTCACAACATCCCTAGTTGAGGTCAGCAAAGCCCCGTCCCCACTGTAAACAGTGTTGACTGTGAGCCGCTTCCCCCCCCTGAGACGCCGGATGGTGGACCAGAATCTCTTCGAGGCCGTCCGGAAATCGTTCTCCATGGTCTCACCGAACTCCTCCCAGGCCCGAGTTTTTTTCTCAGCAACCGCCGAAGCCGCAGCCCGTCTGGCCTGTCGGTACCTATCAGCTGCTTCCAGGGTCCCACTGGCCAAAAAGGCCCGATAGGACTCCTTCTTCAGCTTGACGGCTTCCCTCACCACTGGTGTCCACCAGCAGGTTCGAGGGTTGCCGCCACGACAGGCACCGACCACCTTACGGCCACAACTCCGATCAGCTGCCTCGGCAATGGAGTCACGGAACATGGCCCATTCGGACTCAATGTCCCCCACCTCCCCCGGGATATGGTTGAAGCTCTGCCGGAGGTGGGAGTTAAAGCTCCTTCTGACGGGGGATTCTGACAAACGCTCCCAGCAGACCCTCACAATACGTTTGGGCCTGCCAGGTCTGATCGGCATCCTCCCCCACCAGCGGAGCCAACTCACCACCAGGTGGTGATCAGTTGACAGCTCCGCCCCTCTCTTCACCCGAGTGTCCAGGACATACGGCCGCAAGTCCGATGATACAACCACAAAGTCGATCATCGAACTGCGGCCAAGGGTGTCCTGGTGCCAAGTGCACATATGGACACCCTTATGTCTGAACATGGTGTTCGTTATGGACAGTCCATGACCAGCACAGAAGTCCAACAACATAACACCACTCTGGTTCAGATCGGGGGGGCCGTTCCTCCCAATCACACCCCTCCAGGTCTCACTGTCATTGCCCACGTGAGCATTGAAGTCCCCCAGCAGAACGAGGGAGTCTCCGGTAGGAGCATTCTCCAGTGCCTCCCCCAGAGACTCCAAAAAGGGTGGGTACTCTGAACTGCTGTTTGGCGCATAGGCACAAACAACAGTCAGGACTCGTCCCCCCACCCGAAGGCGGAGGGAGGCTACCCTCTCGTTCACTGGGGTAAACCCCAATGTACTGGCACACAGCCGGGGGGCAATAAGTATGCCCACACCTGCTCTGCGCCTCTCACCACGGGCAACTCCAGAGTGGAAGAGAGTCCAACCCCTCTCAAGAGGACTGGTTCCAGAGCCCAAGCCGTGCGTCGAGGTGAGTCCGACTATATCTAGCCGGAACCGCTCAGCCTCGCGCACCAGCTCCGGCTCCTTCCCCAACAGAGAGGTGACATTCCACGTCCCAAGAGCTAGCTTCAGTAGCCGAGGATCAGACCGCCAAGGCCTCTGCCTTCGGCCGCTACCCAGCTCACATCGCACCCGACCCCCTTGGCCCCTCCCACGGGTGGTGAGCCCGTCGGAAGGGGGACCCACGTCATCATTTCGGGCTATGCCCGACCGAGCCCCATGGGCACAGACCCGGCCACCAGGCGCCCGCTGCCGGGCCCCACCCCCGGGCCTGGCTCCGAGGTCCAAATTTTTTGTTCATCATAAGGGGTCTTTTGAGCTGTTCTTTGTCTGGTCCCTCATCTAGGATCTGCTTGCCTTGGGTGACCCTACCAGGGGCTTAAAGCCCCGAGCAACATAGCTCCCGGACTCATTGGGGCACGCAAACTCCCCCACCACGATAAGGTGACAGCTCAGGAGGGAGGGATGTCAGATCATAATTTGCAAAAAGCTGATGAGAAAGGGTCAAAAGCGAGATCAGAGGTGTTTGGCTGCAAGAAGGCCATAGTTTGCCAAAAGCGGGTAAGGTGCGAATGACCGACTAAATATCAACAAAAGTGGGGGCGGAGGTCTTCGGATGCAAGTGGGTGTGAATATTCCACCATACAAGTATGGTGGAGAGGAAGCTATGAATTGCTGACCATTGTTTGCAAAAAGCGGGTGAGAAAAGGTGCGAATGTCCAACCATACATGATCAAAACAGGGAGCGGACGTGTTTGGCTGCGACAAGGTTTTAATGTCCACCCATAATTAATGAATAGCGGGCAACAAGTAGGTTCCAATGCCCAACCATACATCATCAAAAGCAGGAGTGGATGTGTTCGGCTACAAGAAGGTTTGAATGTCCGAGCATAGTTTGTAAAAAGCGGGTAAGAAAAGCTTCAAATGCCCGAACATACACCATCAAAAGACAGACCGGACGTGTTCCGCTGTAAGGGTGTAAGGGTGTGAATGCCCAACCATAGTTGGTAAAAAGAAGGTAAGAAAAGGTTCAAATATCCGACTGTACACAATCAATAGCGGGAGCGGATGTGTTCGGCTACAAGAAGGTGTGAAAGTCTCACCATGGTTTGTAAAAAGCGGGTAAGAAAAGGTGCGAATGCCCGACAATGTATGATCAAAAGAGGGAGCGGAGGTTTTCGGCTACAAGAAGGTCTGAATGTCCGACCAAAGTTTGTAAAAAGTGGGTAAGAAAGGTTTGAATGCCCGACTATACACCATCAAAAGCGGGAGCGGAGGTGTTGCACTGTAAGACGGTGTGAATGTCTGACCATAGTTTGTAAAAAGCAGTAGGTGTGAATGTCAGATCATAATTTGCAAAAAGCTGATGAGAAAGGGTGAGAATGCCCTACTATACACCATCAAATGCGAGAGCGGAGGTGTTTGTCTGTGAGTAGGTGTGAATGTCCCACCCTAGTTGCTGAAAAATGTGTTAGAAAAGGTAAGAATGCCAGCCCATACATCATCAAAAGCGGGAGAGGTGGTGTTCGGCTGCAAGAAGGTGTGAATATCCAGCCATAATTACTCACAAACGGGTAAGAAAAGGTAAGAATACCAAACCATAAATTATCAAAAGCGGCAGCAGAGATGTTCGGCTGGTATTTATAAATGTCTAGATAGATTTGAACAAAAAACAACGTAGTATTTTGCAGTAAAAGAAAGAAAGGTTCAGAAATCCGAGAAAAAGCTTTTCATGAGTTCTGCATGATTTGGGATTTTGCTTATAAAATGCATTCCTTCAATCAAACTATGGTAAAACGGCTTTTACCTTCATATTTATCAATGTCTAGATCGACTTCAACAAAGAACAACATTAGATTTTGCAGTAGAAGAAAGAGAGACACTGAAGGATCAGGAATCCGAGAATAAGCTTATTTTCATACGTTCTGCATGATTTGGGATTTTGCTATAAAATGAATTCCTTCACTCAAACTATGTTAAAACTGCTTTTACCTTCATATTTATCAATGTCTAGATCGACTTCAACAAAGAACAACATTGTATATTGCAGTAGTAGAAAGAGCAACACTGAAGGAACAGGAATCCGAGAATAAGCTTACTTTCATACGTTCTGCATGATTTGGGATTTTATGTATAAAATGAATTCCTTCACTCAAACCAAGTGAAAACTTCTTTGTCCTTCATATTTATCAATGTCTAGATCGACTTCAACAAAGAACAACATTGTATATTGCAGTAGAAGAAAGAGAGACACTGAAGGAACAGGAATCCGAGAATAAGCTTCTTTTCATACGTTCTGCATGATTTGGGATTTTGCTATAAAATGAATTCCTTCACTCAAACTATGTTAAAACTGCTTTTAACTTCATATTTATCAATGTCTAGATCAACTTCAACAAAGAACAACATTGTATATTGCAGTAGAAGAGAGAGCAACACTGAAGGAACAGGAATCCGAGAATAAGCTTATTTTCATACGTTCTGCATGATTTCGGATTTTCCTATAAAATGAATTGCTTTGCTCAAACCAAGTTAAAATTGCTTTGTCTTCATATTTATCAATGTCAAAGCAGTTTTAACATAGTTTGAGTGAAGGAATTCATTTTAAAACAAAATCTCAAAACATGCACAACACATGAAAAGCTTATTCTCGGATTCCTGATCCTTCAGTGTTGCTATTTGTTATATTGCAAAGTACAACGTGTTTTCTTTGTTTTGTTTAAATCTATCTCGACATTGATAAATATGGAAGGACAAAGCAGGTTTAACTTGGTTTGAGCAAAGCAATTCATTTTGTAGCAAAATCCGAAATCGTGAAGAACTCATGAAAGCAAGCTTATACTCGGATTCCTGAAACTTTTAGATCTTAGATTTGCTCTTTCTTTTACTGCAAAGTACGTTGGGGTTTTTTTTTGTTTAAATCTTTCTAGACAAGGTAAATATGAAGGACAAATCAGTTTTAACATAGTTTGAGTGAAGGAATGCATTTTATAAGCAAAATCCCAAATCATGCAAAACTAACGAAAAGCTTTTTCTCGCTTTTCACTGCTTTTTACAAACTGGTCGGACGTTCACACCTTCTTGCAGCCGAACAATTCCGCTTCCACTTTTGATGGTGTATATTCGGGCATTCAAACCTTTTCTTACCCGCTTTTTACAAACCATGGTCGGACTTTCACACCTTCTTGCAGCCGAACACCACCTCTCCCGCTTTTGATGATGTATGGTCCAGCATTCTTACCTTTTCTAACACATTTTTCAGCAATTATGGTCGGACATTCACACCTACTCACAGCCAAACACTTCCGCTCCCGCATTTGATGGTGTTTAGTCAGGCATTCTCACCCTTTCTCATCAACTTTTTGCATATGATCTGATATTCACACCTACTTGCAGTCGAACACCTACGCTTCCGCTTTTGATAGTATATATTCGGGCATTCGAACCTTTTCTTACCCGCTTTTTACATACCATGGGTGGACTTTCACACCTTCTTGTAGCCGAACAACTCTGCTCCCGCTATTGATTGTGTACAGTCGGGTATTTTAACCTTTTCTTACCCGCTTTTTACCAACTATGGTCGGACATTCACACCTTCTTACAGCGGAACACGTCCGCTCCCTCTTTTGATGGTGTATGTTCGGGCATTCGAACCTTTTCTTACCTGCTTTTTACAAACCATGGTCGGACTTTCACACCTTCTTGTAGCCGAACACCTCCGCTCCCTCTTTTGATCATACATTGTTGGGCATTCGCACCTTGTCTTACCCGCTTGTTACAAACTATAGTCAGACATTCACACGTTGCAGCTGAACCACCTCCGCTCCCTGTTTTGATCACGTATGGTCTGGCAATACTAGCTTTTCTTACCCGTTTGTGAGTAATTATGGCTGGACATTCACACCTACTTGCAGTCGAACAGCTCTGCTCCCGCTTTTGATTTTGTTTGGTTGGATATTCGACGCTTTTCTTAACTGCTTTTTACAAACTTTGGTCGGACGTTCAAACCTTCTTGCAACCGAACACCTCCGCTTCCGCTTTTGATGGTATATATTCGGGAATTCGAACCTTTTCTTACCCGCTTTTTACAAACCATGGTCGAACTTTCACACCTTCTTGTAGCCGAACAACTCCACTCACGCTATTGATTGTGTACAGTCGGGTAGTTTAACCTTTTCTTACCCGCTTTTTACCAACTATGGTTGGACATTCACACCGTCTTACAGCGGAACACCTCCGCTTCCGCTTTTGATGGTGTATAGTCGGGCATTCGAACATTTTCTTACCCGCTTTTTACAAACTATGGTCGGACATTCAATCCTTCTTGTAGCCGAAAAGCTCCGCTCCCTCTTTTGATCATACATTGTCGGGCATTTGCAACTTTTCTTACCCGCTTTTTACAAACCATGGTCGGACTGTCACACCTTCTTGTAGCTGAACACATCCGCTCCCACTATTGATTGTGTACAGTCAGGTTTTTTAACGTTTTCTTACCCGCTTCTTACCAACTCTGGTCGGACATTCACACCTTCTTAAAGCGGAACACGTCCGCTCCCTCTTTTGATGGTGTATGTTTGGGCATTCGAACCTTTTCTTACCCGCTTTTTACAAACTATGCTCGGACATTCAAACCTTCTTGTAGCCGAACACATCCACTCCTGCTTTTGATGATGTGTGGTTGGGCATTCGAACCTACTTCTTGCCCGCTTTTCATTAATTATGGGTGGACATTCACACCTTGTCGCAGCCAAACACCTCCGCTCCCTGTTTTGATCATGTATGGTTGGACATTCGCACCTTTTCTCAACCGCTTTTTGCAAACTATGGTCAGCGATTCACAGCTTCCTCTCCACCATACTTGTATGGTGGAAGATTCACACCCACTTGCATCCGAAGACCTCCGCCCCCACTTTTGTTGATATTTAGTCGGTCATTCGCACCTTACCCGCTTTTGGCAAACTATGGCCTTCTTGCAGCCAAACACCACTGATCTAATTTTTGATGATGTAAGGTTGGACAATCAGACCTTGCTTCACCTGCTTTTCACCAAATATAGTCGGACATTCACACCTTCTTGCAGCCGAACACTTCCGCTCCACCTTTTAGTGTTCTATCACACCTTTTTTTCACCGCATTTTATAGATTATGGTTGGAAATTCTCAACCATTGTCATCCGAAGACCTCTCCTCCCGCTTTTGTTAATATATTTGAACTTTAGTCGGACATTCACACCTTCTTGCAGCTGAACCACCTCCGCTCCCTGTTTTGATCATGTATGGTCTGGCAATACTACCTTTTCTTACCCGTTTGTGAGTAATTATGGCTGGACATTCACACCTACTTTCAGCAGAACACCACCTCTCTCGCTTTTGATGATGTATGGACCGGCATTCTTACCTTTTCTAACACATTTTTCAGCAATTATGGTCGGACATTCCCACCTACTCAGAGCCGAACACCTCCGCTCCCGCATTTGATGGTGTATAGTCGGGCATTCTCACTCTTTCTCATCAGCTTTTTGCAAATTATGATCTGATATTCACAGCTGCTTTTGATAATGTATGGTTGGGCATTCGCACCTTTTTTTACCCATTTTTCAGGAATTATGGGTGGACATTCACACCGTCTTGCAGCTGAAAACATCCTCTCCCGCTTATGATCATGTGCGGTTTGATATTCGAAAATTTTCTTTCATGTTTTAAAGAAATTATTGATGGACATTCAGACCTTCTTGCAGCTGAACCCCTCTGCTCGCGCTTTTGATGGTGTATAGTAGGGCTTTCGAGCCTTTTCTTCCCGGTTTTTACAAATTATGGTTGGACATTCAGACCTTCTTGCAACCTAACACCTCCGCTCCCTCTTTTGATCATACATTGTCTGGCATTCGCACCTTGTCTTACGCGCTTTTTACAAACTTTAGTCGGACATTCAGACCTTCTTGCAGCTGAACCACCTCCGCTCCCTGTTTTGATCATGTATGGTCTGGCAATACTACCTTTTCTTACCCGTTTGTGAGTAATTTTGGCTGGACATTCACACCTACTCAAAGCCGAACAACTCCGCTACCGCATTTGATGGTGTATAGTCGGGCATTCTCACCCTTTCTCATCAGCTTTTTGCAAATTATGATCTGACATTCACACCTACTTGCAGTCGAACAGCTCTGCTCCCGCTTTTGATTATGTTTGGTTGGATATTCGAACCTTTTCTTCACTGCTTTTTACAAACTTTGTTCGGAGGTACACGTCTTCTTGAAGCCGAACACCTCCGCTTCCGCTTTTGATGGTGTATAGTCGGGCTTTCGAGCCTTTTCTTACCTGGTTTTTAGAAATTATGGTTGGACATTCAGACCTCGCAGCCGAACACCTCCGCTCCCTCTTTTGATCATACATTGTCGGTTATTCGCACCTTGTCTTACCCGCTTTTTACAAACTATAGTCAGACATTCACACGTTGCAGCTGAACCACCTCTGCTCCCTGTTTTGATTATGTATGGTCTGGCAATACTACCTTTTCTTACCCGGTTGTGAGTAATTATGGCTGGACATTCACACCTACTTGCAGTCGAACAGCTCTGCTCCCGCTTTTGATTTTGTTTGGTTGGATATTCGAACCTTTTCTTAACTGCTTTTTACAAACTTTGGTCGGACGTTCACACCTTCTTGCAGCCGAACAACTCCACTCCCGCTATTTATTGTGTACAGTCGGGTAGTTTAACCTTTTCTTACCCGCTTTTTACCAACTATGGTCGGACATTCACACCGTCTTACAGCGGAACACCTCCGCTTCCGCTTTTGATGGTGTATAGTCGGGCATGCGAACCTTTTCTTACCCGCTTTTTACAAACTATGGTCGGACATTCAAACCTTCTTGTAGCCGAAAGCCTCCGCTGCCTCTTTTGATCATACATTGTCGGGCATTCGCACCCTTTCTTACCCGCTTTTTATAAAACCATGGTCGGACTGTCAAAACTTCTTGTAGCCGAACACATCTGCTCCCGCTATCGATTGTGTACAGTTGGGTTTTTTAACCTTTTCTTACCCGCTTTTTACCAGCTCTGGTCGGACATTCACACCTTCTTACAGCGGAACACGTCCGCTCCCTCTTTTGATGGTGTATTTTCGGTCATTCAAACCTTTTCTTACCCGCTTTTTACAAACTATGCTCGGACATTCAGACCTTGCAGCTGAATCACCTCCGCTCCCTGTTTTGATTATGTATGGTCTGGCAATACTACCTTTTCTTACCCGTTTGTGAGTAATTATGGCTGGACATTCACACCTACTTTCAGCAGAACACCACCTCTCTCGCTTTTGATGATGTATGGACCGGCATTCTTACCTTTTCTAACACATTTTTCAGCAATTATGGTCGGACATTCCCACCTACTCAGAGCCGAACACCTCCGTTCCCGCATTTGATGGTGTATAGTCGGGCATTCTCACTCTTTCTCATCAGCTTTTTGCAAATTATGATCTGATATTCACAGCTGCTTTTGATAATGTATGGTTGGGCATTCGCACCTTTTTTTACCCATTTTTCAGGAATTATGGGTGGACATTCACACCGTCTTGCAGCTGAAAACATCCTCTCCCGCTTATGATCATGTGCGGTTTGATATTCGAAAATTTTCTTTCATGTTTTAAAGAAATTATTGATGGACATTCAGACCTTCTTGCAGCTGAACCCCTCTGCTCGCGCTTTTGATGGTGTATAGTAGGGCTTTCGAGCCTTTTCTTCCCGGTTTTTACAAATTATGGTTGGACATTCAGACCTTCTTGCAACCTAACACCTCCGCTCCCTCTTTTGATCATACATTGTCTGGCATTCGCACCTTGTCTTACGCGCTTTTTACAAACTTTAGTCGGACATTCAGACCTTCTTGCAGCTGAACCACCTCCGCTCCCTGTTTTGATCATGTATGGTCTGGCAATACTACCTTTTCTTACCCGTTTGTGAGTAATTTTGGCTGGACATTCACACCTACTCAAAGCCGAACAACTCCGCTACCGCATTTGATGGTGTATAGTCGGGCATTCTCACCCTTTCTCATCAGCTTTTTGCAAATTATGATCTGACATTCACACCTACTTGCAGTCGAACAGCTCTGCTCCCGCTTTTGATTATGTTTGGTTGGATATTCGAACCTTTTCTTCACTGCTTTTTACAAACTTTGTTCGGAGGTACACGTCTTCTTGAAGCCGAACACCTCCGCTTCCGCTTTTGATGGTGTATAGTCGGGCTTTCGAGCCTTTTCTTACCTGGTTTTTAGAAATTATGGTTGGACATTCAGACCTCGCAGCCGAACACCTCCGCTCCCTCTTTTGATCATACATTGTCGGTTATTCGCACCTTGTCTTACCCGCTTTTTACAAACTATAGTCAGACATTCACACGTTGCAGCTGAACCACCTCTGCTCCCTGTTTTGATTATGTATGGTCTGGCAATACTACCTTTTCTTACCCGGTTGTGAGTAATTATGGCTGGACATTCACACCTACTTGCAGTCGAACAGCTCTGCTCCCGCTTTTGATTTTGTTTGGTTGGATATTCGAACCTTTTCTTAACTGCTTTTTACAAACTTTGGTCGGACGTTCACACCTTCTTGCAGCCGAACAACTCCACTCCCGCTATTTATTGTGTACAGTCGGGTAGTTTAACCTTTTCTTACCCGCTTTTTACCAACTATGGTCGGACATTCACACCGTCTTACAGCGGAACACCTCCGCTTCCGCTTTTGATGGTGTATAGTCGGGCATGCGAACCTTTTCTTACCCGCTTTTTACAAACTATGGTCGGACATTCAAACCTTCTTGTAGCCGAAAGCCTCCGCTGCCTCTTTTGATCATACATTGTCGGGCATTCGCACCCTTTCTTACCCGCTTTTTATAAAACCATGGTCGGACTGTCAAAACTTCTTGTAGCCGAACACATCTGCTCCCGCTATCGATTGTGTACAGTTGGGTTTTTTAACCTTTTCTTACCCGCTTTTTACCAGCTCTGGTCGGACATTCACACCTTCTTACAGCGGAACACGTCCGCTCCCTCTTTTGATGGTGTATTTTCGGTCATTCAAACCTTTTCTTACCCGCTTTTTACAAACTATGCTCGGACATTCAGACCTTCTTGCAGCTGAATCACCTCCGCTCCCTGTTTTGATTATGTATGGTCTGGCAATACTACCTTTTCTTACCCGTTTGTGAGTAATTATGGCTGGACATTCACACCTACTTTCAGCAGAACACCACCTCTCTCGCTTTTGATGATGTATGGACCGGCATTCTTACCTTTTCTAACACATTTTTCAGCAATTATGGTCGGACATTCCCACCTACTCAGAGCCGAACACCTCCGTTCCCGCATTTGATGGTGTATAGTCGGGCATTCTCACTCTTTCTCATCAGCTTTTTGCAAATTATGATCTGATATTCACAGCTGCTTTTGATAATGTATGGTTGGGCATTCGCACCTTTTTTTACCCATTTTTCAGGAATTATGGGTGGACATTCACACCGTCTTGCAGCTGAAAACATCCTCTCCCGCTTATGATCATGTGCGGTTTGATATTCGAAAATTTTCTTTCATGTTTTAAAGAAATTATTGATGGACATTCAGACCTTCTTGCAGCTGAACCCCTCTGCTCGCGCTTTTGATGGTGTATAGTAGGGCTTTCGAGCCTTTTCTTCCCGGTTTTTACAAATTATGGTTGGACATTCAGACCTTCTTGCAACCTAACACCTCCGCTCCCTCTTTTGATCATACATTGTCTGGCATTCGCACCTTGTCTTACGCGCTTTTTACAAACTTTAGTCGGACATTCAGACCTTCTTGCAGCTGAACCACCTCCGCTCCCTGTTTTGATCATGTATGGTCTGGCAATACTACCTTTTCTTACCCGTTTGTGAGTAATTTTGGCTGGACATTCACACCTACTCAAAGCCGAACAACTCCGCTACCGCATTTGATGGTGTATAGTCGGGCATTCTCACCCTTTCTCATCAGCTTTTTGCAAATTATGATCTGACATTCACACCTACTTGCAGTCGAACAGCTCTGCTCCCGCTTTTGATTATGTTTGGTTGGATATTCGAACCTTTTCTTAACTGCTTTTTACAAACTTTGTTTGGAGGTACACGTCTTCTTGAAGCCGAACACCTCCGCTTCCGCTTTTGATGGTGTATAGTCGGGCTTTCGAGCCTTTTCTTACCTGGTTTTTAGAAATTATGGTTGGACATTCAGACCTTGCAGCCGAACACCTCCGCTCCCTCTTTTGATCATACATTGTCGGTTATTCGCACCTTGTCTTACCCGCTTTTTGCAAACTATAGTCAGACATTCACACGTTGCAGCTGAACCACCTCTGCTCCCTGTTTTGATTATGTATGGTCTGGCAATACTACCTTTTCTTACCCGGTTGTGAGTAATTATGGCTGGACATTCACACCTACTTGCAGTCGAACAGCTCTGCTCCCGCTTTTGATTTTGTTTGGTTGGATATTCAAACCTTTTCTTAACTGCTTTTTACAAACTTTGGTCGGACGTTCACACCTTCTTGCAGCCGAACACCTCCGCTTCCGCTTTTGATAGTATATATTCGGGCATTCGAACCTTTTGTTACCCGCTTTTTACAAACCATGGGTGGACTTTCACACCTTCTTGTACCCGAACAACCCTGCTCCCGCTATTGGTGGTGTACAGTCGGGTATTTTAACCTTTTCTTACCCGCTTTTTACAAACTATGGTCGGACATTCACACCTTCTTACAGCGGAACACGTCTGCTCCACCTTTTAGTGTTCTATCACACCTTTTTTTCACCGCATTTTATGGATTATGGTTGGAAATTCTCAACCACTCTCATCCGAAGACCTCTCCTCCCGCTTTTGTGAATATATTTGAACTTTAGTCGGACATTCACACCTTCTTGCAGCTGAACCACCTCCGCTCCCTGTTTTGATCATGTATGATCTGGCAATACTACATTTTCTTACCTGTTTGTGAGTAATTATGGCTGGACATTCACACCTACTTTCAGCAGAACACCACCTCTCTCGCTTTTGATGATGTATGGACCGGCATTCTTACCTTTTCTAACACATTTTTCAGCAATTATGGTCGGAGATTCACACCTACTAACAGACGAACAACTCCGCTCCCGCATTTGATGGTGTATAGTTGTTGTTTTGCAAATTATGATCTGACATTCACACTTACTTGCAGTCGAACAGTTCTGCTCCCGCTTTTGATTATGTTTGGTTGGATATTCGAAACTTTTCTTAACTGCTTTTTACAAACTTTGGTTGGACGTTCAAACCCTCTTGTAGCCGAACACATCCACAGCTGCTTTTGATGATGTATGGTTGGGTATTCGCACCTTTTTTTTACCCATTTTTCAGTAATTATGGGTGGACATTCACACCTTCTTGCAGCTGAACACCTCCTCTCCCACTTATGATCATGTGCGGTTTGATTTTCAAAATTTTTACTTTAATTTTTTCTAGCAATTATTGATGGACATTCAGACCTTCTTGCAGCTGAACAACTCCGCTCCCTCTTTTGATCATAAATTGTCGGGCATTCGAACCTTTTCTTACCCGCTTTTTACAAAACTTGGTCGGACTTTCACACCTTTTAGTAGCCGAACAACTCCGCTCCCGCTATTGATTGTGTACAGTCGGGTATTTTAACCTTTTCTTACCCGCTTTTTACCAACTATGGTCGGACATTCATAACTTCTTACAACGGAACACCTCCGCTCCTTATTTTGATGATGTATGGTTGGGCATTCAAACCTACTTGTTGCCCGCTTTTCATTAATTATGGGTGGACATTCACACCTTGTCGCAGCCAAACACCTCCGCTCCCTGTTTTGATGGTGTATAATGGTGGACATTCGCACCTTTTCTCACCCGCTTTTTACTATGGTCGGCCATTCACAGCTTCCTCTCCACCATACTTGTATGGTGGGATATTCACACCCACTTGCATCCGAAGACCTCCGCCCCCACTTTTGTTGATATTTAGTCGGTCATTCGCACCTTACCCGCTTTTGGCAAACTATGGCCTTCTTGCAGCCAAACACCTGATCTCGCTTTTGATGATGTAAGGTTGGGCATTCAGACCTTGCTTCACCTACTTTTCACCAAATATAGTCGGACATTCACACCTTCTTGCAGCCGAACACTTCCGCTCCACTTTTGAGTGTTCTATGTAGCATTCACACCTTTTTCTTCACCGCATTTTATAGATTATGGTTGGAAATTCTCACCCACTCTCATCCGAAGACCTCTCCTCCCGCTTTTGTTAATGTATAGTCGGGCATGAGAACCTTTTCTTACCCGCTTTTTACAAATTATGGTTGGACATTCACACCTACTTGCAGCCGAATACTGATACTGATCCTCCCGTAATAAAATGGTCGGATCTTATCAAACACACTTTGTTTCTTGTGACAATCAAGTCAGCGAAACAGCGTATACACGTCAAGACACTGAATCAAGTTTGCCACAAGAACTCATAAGTTTGGCAGTATTGCTCTGCCGTCAGCAATCATACACCCATTTTATTTTCGTGAGACATGTGCAGGCACCTGTTCATCTACTGTTCTATCACTATGAATTAGTTTATCTATTATCAATAAGGATACTTCTACAACTACTATCAAAGTATGTCCGGACTTCTTATGTTGTCAGTTGCTATATATGAATAAGTGGGTAGCTACTGACAAGCATTAAGCATGTCACACAGCCCAAACATATAACATTTCAGGACACACCACACAGTTAACAACCACAGTGAAGCGTGTCAAAGCCCAAACATGTAACATTCAACGGGACACTTACACAACACATTCAAATCAAACAGTCAGACAACATACAAGAACATATACCCCAGCCGGCATTGCTCCCTGCCTATTTTCCTACAGCTCACTATGTGTGCGCACACCTTTATTCACAAACTCTTCAACTTATACTCTTTTACCGAAGCTGCTACAGCTCGATTGGCCGAATACCCTTAGATCCTATTTCGGTGAATTTGACATCTGCCTTACATGTAACAGATTAGCGATTTAGTTTGAGTGAAGGAATTCATTTTATAGCAAAATCCCAAATCGTGAAGAACTCATGAAAGTAAGCTTATTCTCGGATTCATGAAACTTTAGATTTGCTCTGTCTTTTACTGCAAAGTACAACGTTGTTTTTTTTGTTTAAATCTTTCTAGACATGGTAAATATGAAGGACAAAGCAGTTTTAACATAGTTTGAGTGAAGGAATTCATTTTATAGATAAAATCCCAAGAGTCTGCTGAGAAACAAGAATGAATGAGAAGTAGACTTTAACACGGCTCTAGGAGCGAGCCGAGTGTGGGCTAACCGGGAGAATTGCTTGAAAGAAACGCGACACCGAATGAGCGGTCAGAACAAAGCCTCAATACGGTTTTCCCGTGGTGTTTTTGTTGCTGCCTTGTCTTTTGCACAGAGTAAAAGACAAGGCAGCCATCGAATAGGGCCCGATTGTTCCTACTTGGTCAGCCGAGGAGCAAGGGGGGGAGCAAGCGTCTCAACCAAGCAAAGCTCACCATGGGGAAGGTGGCTATGCCAACTAGCCTGATGCCCTGCTCCCGCAGTGATGGATAATCGTACTCTGGTTTCTCTTCATAACGTACAAGTCTTTCGCCTTTTACTAAAGACTTCCGTGGAAAGCAGCACTAATGAGTTGTTTCTATTTTTGGCAGGCTTTACCTTTGCGGGTGAAGCCCTTTCCGTCTGTGCAAAAGAAATCTTGTTACTGTGCAGAGTGACTTCTCTGAGTAGAGTCGCCTTACTTGTTGCAACTGTGCCGATGTTGCTTGGATGGTGCTTGCTGGAGCGTGCGGGAGTGCAAAGTTATACCATTTAAAAGGGCTGAAGAGTGCTCAGTGCAGCGGGTGGGGGGAGGTGCAAAGTGACACTCTGGCCACCTATGGCCATAAAAAGAACACCGCTACAAGTGTGCATTGTGCCAGGAAGGGCCCTCGGACGTGAACCAGTGGACAGTTATCGCTTCTCGGCCTTTTGGCTAAGATCAAGTGTAGTACCTGTTCTTATCAGTTTAATATCTGATATGGCCTTTGTACGAGGACTACATATTAAATGGATTTTTAGCAATAGGAGTTGAAAAAGGAGCTTGCTCCGTTCACTCCAAGCATCGACCCGGTACTGCAGTGCCGCTGGGAACGGTGCGCTCTTCTCTGCTCTTGTGAAAAAGCAAACAGTGGTGCAGGATGGAAGTTTCAGGGAGCCCAAGATGAAACTTTCTTTTAGTCTGCTGAGAAAAGAGAGTGAATGCGAAGTAGACTTTAACACAGCTCTGGGGGCGAGCCGAGTGCGGGCTAACCGGGAGAATTGCTTGAAAGAAACGCGACACTGAATGAGCGGTCAGAACAAAGCCTCAATACGGTGTTCCCGTGGTGTTTGTGGCTGCCTTGTCTTTTGCACAGAGTAAAAGACAAGGCAGCCATCGAATAGGGCCCGATTTTTCCTACTTGGTCAGCCGAGGAGCAAGGAGGGGGAGCAAGCGTCTCAACCAAGCAAAGCTCACCATGGGGAAGGTGGCTATGCCAACTAGCCTGATGCCCTGCTCCCGCAGTGACAGATAATCGTACTCTGGTTTCTCTTCATAATGTACAAGTCTTTCGCCTTTTACTAAAGACTTCCGTGGAGAGCAGCACTAATGAGTTGTTGCTATTTTTGGCAGGCTTTACCTTTGCGGGTGAAGCCCTTTCTGTCTGTGCAAAAGAAATCTTGTTACTGTGCAGAGTGACTTCTCTGAGTAGAGTTGCCTTACTTGTTGCGACTGTGCCGACGTTTGAAGCTGGAGTGCAAAGTTGTTGCTTGAATGGTGCTCGCTGGAGCGTGCGGGAGTGCAAAGTTATACCATTTAAAAGGGCTGAAGAGTGCTCAGTGCAGCGGGTGGGCGGAGATGCAAAGTGACACTCTGGCCACCTTTAAAACCGAGGTTACATCCAGTACCAGGGGCAGCCCAAGCTCTGCCGCAAGTGTGGTGAGCATGGGCACCTGGTTGAGGCTTGTACCAAGGTGATATGTGGGAAGTGCAGAGAAATTGGGGACACTTTTGGAGAGTGTCCAAATGGCAGGAAATGTAATCTCTGTGGAGAATTAAATCACCTCTTCTGAGATTGCCCTAAATCTTTTGCCAACAAATTAAAGACGGTAAAGCCACAGTCAAGCCAACAAAGAGAAGGACCAGAGGTGGCAGTTGGTGAACAAAGTGAAGAGGTTGACCCAATAAATTCAAACTTCCCGCTAAAAGCTTGGATTGGAAGTGAGGAGCAAAAAGGAGAGGGGCCTGTAGAGGCCTCACCACTCAGTGCTGAAGTCTGTGAGAATTCACAGGCAGAGGGTGGAGCTAAGCTAAATGAGGAGGAAGAGCAGACAGGTGAGTCTAGTGAAGGTACTCACCTCCCCGAAGGTCAACAGCCGAGGAGGACGGCATCTGAGTTGTCCTCTGATTCCCTTTAGCTCTGCAATCAACCCCCAGGGACTCAAAGTTAAATGCAACATTGCATCAGAGGCCAACACGAGAGTCCGAAAAGGAGAGCTAGTTTCCCAAGAAATAACCTGAGTGTGTAATTTGTTTTGATAACTTAGAAAAACGAAAATGACATACCTACTTTCCTTTATCCTTTTAATGGTTCTCACCTTCTCAACACTAAATGTGAGAAGTGTGAAATCAAAGACAAGAGCCCAGAGTATTATATCCTTCTTAGACTCCATAAAATCAGATGTGTTTTTAATACAAGAATGTGGACTACCTTTTTTGAAAAACCATAGACAATGGGAGGAAATGTGGCCCAATTTATCGATATGGAGTGGCTCAAATCAAATTAAAAATGATGGTGTGGCCATTCTAATTAAAAATCCGCATGTTCTGGTGCGAGACGGACGGGCACTTTTAGCACACTTGAATTTTATGGGGCAAGACTTTAACCTCTTAAATATTTATGGTTTCAATGGAAAAAATGACAGGTATGACCTTTTAGAAGATTACTCACAAACGGGTAAGAAATGGTAGTATTGCCAGACAATACATGATCAAAACAGGGAGCGGAGGTGGTTCAGCTGCAAGGTGTGAATTTCTGACTAAAGTTTGTAAAAAGCGCGTAAGACAAGGTGCGAATGCCCAACAATGTATGATCAAAAGAGGGAGCGAAGGTTTTCGGCTGCAAGGTCTGAATGTCCAACCATAATTTGTAAAAACCGGGGAAGAAAAGGCTCGAAAGCCCGACTATACACCATCAAAAGCGGGAGCGGAGGTGTTCAGCTGCAAGAAGGTGTGAATGTCCGACCATAGTTGGTAAAAAGCGGGTAAGAAAAGGTTAAAATGCCCGACTGTACACCATCAAAAGCGGAAGCGGAGGTGTTCGGCTTCAAGAAGACGTGAACCTCCGAACAAAGTTTGTAAAAAGCAGTTAAGAAAAGGTTCGAATATCCAACCAAACATAATCAAAAGCGGGAGCAGAGCTTTTCGACTGCAAGTAGGTGTGAATGTCAGATCATAATTTGCAAAAAGCTGATGAGAAAGGGTGAGAATGCCCGACTATACACCATCAAATGCGGTAGCGGAGTTGTTTGTCTGTGAGTAGGTGTGAATCTGCGACCATAATTGCTGAAAAATGTGTTAGAAAAGGTAAGAATGCCGGTCCATACATCATCAAAAGCGAGAGAGGTGGTGTTCTGCTGAAAGTAGGTGTGAATGTCCAGCCATAATTACTCACAAACGGGTAAGAAAAGGTAGTATTGCCAGACCATACATGATCAAAACAGGGAGCGGAGGTGGTTCAGCTGCAACGTGTGAATGTCTGACTATAGTTTGTAAAAAGCGGGTAAGACAAGGTGCGAATGCCCGACAATGTATAATCAAAAGAGGGAGCGGAGGTGTTCGGCTGCAAGGTCTGAATGTCCAACCATAATTTCTAAAAACCGGGTAAGAAAAGGCTCAAAAGCCCGACTTTACACCATCAAAAGCGGTAGCGGAGGTGTTCAGCTGCAACGTGTGAATGTCTGACTATAGTTTGTAAAAAGCTGGTAAGACAAGGTGCGAATGCCCGACAATGTATAATCAAAAGAGGGAGCGGAGGTGTTCGGCTGCAAGGTCTGAATGTCCAACCATAATTTCTAAAAACCGGGTAAGAAAAGGCTCAAAAGCCCGACTTTACACCATCAAAAGTGGGAGCGGAGGTGTTCAGCTGCAAGAAGGTGTGAATGTTCGACTAAAGTTTGTAAAAATCTGGTAAGACAAGGTATGAATGTCCGACAATGTATGATCAAAAGCGGGAGCGGAGATGTTCAGCTGCAAGAAGGTCTGAATGTCCATCAATAATTGCTAGAAAAAATTAAAGTAAAAATTTCGAAAATCAAACCGCACATGATCATAAGTGGGAGAGGAGGTGTTCAGCTGCAAGAAGGTGTGAATGTCCACCCATAATTCCTTAAAAATGGGTAAAAAAAAAGGTGCGAATACCCAACCATACATCATCAAAAGCAGGTGTTAATGTCAGATCATAATTTGCAAAAAGCTGATGAGAAAGGGTGAGAATGCCCGACTATACACCATCAAATGCGGGAGCGGAGTTGTTTGTCTGTGAGTAGGTGTGAATCTGCGACCATAATTGCTGAAAAATGTGTTAGAAAAGGTAAGAATGCCGGTCCATACATCATCAAAAGCGAGAGAGGTGGTGTTCTGCTGAAAGTAGGTGTGAATGTCCAGCCATAATTACTCACAAACGGGTAAAAAAAAGTAGTATTGCCAGACCATACATGATCAAAACAGGGAGCGGAGGTGGTTCAGCTGCAAGAAGGTGTGAATGTCCGACTAAAGTTCAAATATATTAACAAAAGCGGGAGGAGAGGTCTTCGGATAGATTGGTTGAGAATTTCCAACCATAATCTATAAAATGCGGTGAAAAAAAGGTGTGATAGAACACTAAAAGGTGGAGCGGAAGTGTTCGGCTGCAAGAAGGTGTGAATGTCCGACTATATTTGGTGAAAAGCAGGTGAAGCAAGGTCTGAATGCCCAACCTTACATCATCAAAAGTGAGATCAGAGGTGTTTGGCTGCAAGAAGGCCATAGTTTGCCAAAAGCGGGTAAGGTGCGAATGACCGACTAAATATCAACAAAAGTGGGGGCGGAGGTCTTCGGATGCAAGTGGGTGTGAATATCCCACCATACAAGTATGGTGGAGAGGAAGCTGTGAATTGCTGACCATAGTTTGCAAAAAGCGGGTGAGAAAAGGTGCGAATGTCCAACCATACACCATCAAAACAGGGAGCGGAGGTGTTTGGCTGCGACAAGGTGTGAATGTCCACCCATAATTAATGAAAAGCGGGCAAGAAGTAGGTTCGAATGCCCAACCACTCATCATCAAAAGCAGGAGTGGATGTGTTCGGCTATAAAAAGGTTTGAATGTCCGAGCATAATTTGTAAAAAGCGGGTAAGAAAAGGTTCGAATGCCCGAACATACACCATCAAAAGAGGGAGCGGAGGTGTTCCGCTGTAAGAAGGTGTGAATGTCCGACCAGAGTTGGTAAAAAGCGGGTAAGAAAAGGTTAAAAAACCCGACTGTACACAATCAATAGCGGGAGCAGATGTGTTCGGCTACAAGAAGGTGTGACAGTCCGACCATGGTTTGTAAAAAGCGGGTAAGAAAAGGTGCAAATGCCCGACAATGTATGATCAAAAGAGGGAGCGGAGCTTTTCGGCTACAAGAAGGTTTGAATGTCCGACCATAGTTTGTAAAAAGCGGGTAAGAAAAGGTTCGAATGCCCGACTATACACCATCAAAAGCGGAAGCGGAGGTGTTCCGCTGTAGACGGTGTGAATGTCCGACCATAGTTGTTAAAAAGCGGGTAAGAAAAGGTTAAACTACACGACTGTACACAATCAATAGCGGGAGTGGAGTTGTTCGGCTACAAGAAGGTGTGAAAGTCCGACCATGGTTTGTAAAAAACGGGTAAGAAAAGGTTCGAATTCCCGAATATATACCATCAAAAGCGGAAGCGGAGGTGTTCGGTTGCAAGAAGGTGTGAACGTCCGACCAAAGTTTGTAAAAAGCAGTTAAGAAAAGGTTCGAATATCCAACCAAACAAAATCAAAAGCAGGAGCAGAGCTGTTCGACTGCAAGTAGGTGTGAATGTCCAGCCATAATTACTCACAAACGGGTAAGAAAAGGTAGTATTGCCACTCCATACATGATCAAAACAGGGAGCGGAGGTGGTTCAGCTGCAACGTGTGAATGTCTGACTATAGTTTGTAAAAAGCGGGTAAGACAAGGTGCGAATGCCCGACAATGTATGATCAAAAGTGGGAGCGGAGGTGTTCGGCTGCAAGGTCTGAATATCCAACCATAATTTCTAAAAACCGGGTAAGAAAAGGCTCGAAAGCCCGACTTTACACCATCAAAAGCGGGAGCGGAGGTGTTCAGCTGCAAGAAGGTGTGAATGTTCGACTAAAGTTTGTAAAAATCTGGTAAGACAAGGTATGGATGTCCGACAATGTATGATCAAAAGCGGGAGCGGAGGTGTTCATCTGCAAGCAGGTCTGAATGTCCATCAATAATTGCTAGAAAACATGAAAGTAAAAATTTCTAAAATCAAACCACACATGATCATAAGTGGGAGAGGAGGTGTTCAGCTGCAAGAAGGTGTGAATATCCACCCATAATTCCTGAAAAATGGGTAAAAAAAAGGTGCGAATGCCCAACCATACATCATCAAAAGCAGCTGTGGATGTGTTCGGCTACAAGAAGGTGTGAAGGTCCAACCAAAGTTTGTAAAAAGCAGTTAAGAAAAGGTTCGAATATCCAACCAAACATAATCAAAAGCGGGAGCAGAACTCTTCGACTGCAAGTAGGTGTGGATGTCAGATCATGATTTGCAAAAAGCTGATGAGAAACGGTGAGAATGCCCGACTATACACCATCAAATGCGGGAGCGGAGTTGTTTGTCTGTGAGTAGGTGTGAATCTGCGACCATAATTGCTGAAAAATGTGTTAGAAAAGGTAAGAATGCCGGTCCATACATCATCAAAAGCGAGAGAGGTGGTGTTCTGCTGAAAGTAGGTGTGAATGTCCAGCCATAATTACTCACGATCGGGTAAGAAAAGGTAGTATTGCCAGACCATACATGATCAAAACAGGGAGCGGAGGTGGTTCAGCTGCAACGTGTGAATGTCTGACTATAGTTTGTAAAAAGCGGGTAAGACAAGGTGCGAATGCCCGACAATGTATAATCAAAAGAGGGAGCGGAGGTGTTCAGCTGCAAGAAGGTGTGAATGTTCGACTAAAGTTTGTAAAAATCTGGTAAGACAAGGTGCGAATGCCCGACAATGTATGATCAAAAGCGGGAGCGGAGGTGTTCAGCTGCAAGAAGGTCTGAATGTCCATCAATAATTGCTAGAAAAAAATAAAGTAAAAATTTCGAAAATCAAACCGCACATGATCATAAGTGGGAGAGGAGGTGTTCAGCTGCAAGAAGGTGTGAATGTCCACCCATAATTGCTGAAAAATGGGTAAAAAAAAGGTGCGAATACCCAACCATACATCATCAAAAGCAGGTGTTAATGTCAGATCATAATTTGCAAAAAGCTTATGAGAAAGGGTGAGAATGCCCGACTATACACCATCAAATGCGGGAGCGGAGTTGTTTGTCTGTGAGTAGGTGTGAATCTCCGACCATAATTGCTGAAAAATGTGTTAGAAAAGGTAAGAATGCCGGTCCATACATCATCAAAAGCGAGAGAAGTGGTGTTCTGCTGAAAGTAGGTGTGAATGTCCAGCCATAATTACTCACAAACGGGTAAGAAAAGGTAGTATTGCCAGACCATACATGATCAAAACAGGGAGCGGAGGTGGTTCAGCTGCAAGAAGGTGTGAATGTCCGACTAAAGTTCAAATATATTAACAAAAGCGGGAGGAGAGGTCTTCGGATGAGAGTGGTTGAGAATTTCCAACCATAATCTATAAAATGCGGTGAAAAAAAGGTGTGATAGAACACTAAAAGGTGGAGCGGAAGTGTTCGGCTGCAAGAAGGTGTGAATGTCCGACTATATTTGGTGAAAAGCAGGGGAAGCAAGGTCTGAATGCCCAACCTTACATCATCAAAAGCGAGATCAGAGGTGTTTGGCTGCAAGAAGGCCATAGTTTGCCAAAAGCGGGTAAGGTGCGAATGACCGACTAAATATCAACAAAAGTGGGGGCGGAGGTCTTCGGATGCAAGTGGGTGTGAATATCCCACCATACAAGTATGGTGGAGAGGAAGCTGTGAATTGCTGACCATAGTTTGCAAAAAGCGGGTGAGAAAAGGTGCGAATGTCCAACCATACGTGATCAAAACAGGGAGCGGAGGTGTTTGGCTGCGACAAGGTGTGAATGTCCACCCATAATTAATGAAAAGCGGGCAAGAAGTGGGTTCGAATGCCCAACCACACATCATCAAAAGCAGGAGTGGATGTGTTCGGCTATAAGAAGGTTTGAATGTCCGAGCATAGTTTGTAAAAAGCGGGTAAGAAAAGGTTCGAATGCCCGAACATACACCATCAAAAGAGGGAGCGGAGGTGTTCCGCTGTAAGAAGGTGTGAATGTCCGACCAGAGTTGGTAAAAAGCGGGTAAGAAAAGGTTAAAAAAACCCGACTGTACACAATCAATAGCGGGAGCAGATGTGTTCGGCTACAAGAAGGTGTGACAGTCCGACCATGGTTTGTAAAAAGCGGGTAAGAAAAAGGTGCAAATGCCCGACAATGTATGATCAAAAGAGGGAGCGGAGCTTTTCGGCTACAAGAAGGTTTGAATGTCCGACCATAGTTTGTAAAAAGCGGGTAAGAAAAGGTTCGAATGCCCGACTATACACCATCAAAAGCGGAAGCGGAGGTGTTCCGCTGTAGACGGTGTGAATGTCCGACCATAGTTGGTAAAAAGCGGGTAAGAAAAGGTTAAACTACACGACTGTACACAATCAATAGCGGGAGTGGAGTTGTTCGGCTACAAGAAGGTGTGAAAGTCCGACCATGGTTTGTAAAAAACGGGTAAGATAATGTTCGAATTCCCGAATATATACCATCAAAAGCGGAAGCGGAGGTGTTCGGTTGCAAGAAGGTGTGAACGTCCGACCAAAGTTTGTAAAAAGCAGTTAAGAAAAGGTTCGAATATCCAACCAAACAAAATCAAAAGCAGGAGCAGAGCTGTTCGACTGCAAGTAGGTGTGAATGTCCAGCCATAATTACTCACAAATGGGTAAGAAAAGGTAGTATTGCCACTCCATACATGATCAAAACAGGGAGCGGAGGTGGTTCAGCTGCAACGTGTGAATGTCTGACTATAGTTTGTAAAAAGCGGGTAAGACAAGGTGCGAATGCCCGACAATGTATGATCAAAAGAGGGAGCGGAGGTGTTCGGCTGCAAGGTCTGAATATCCAACCATAATTTCTAAAAACCGGGTAAGAAAAGGCTCGAAAGCCCGACTTTACACCATCAAAAGCGGGAGCGGAGGTGTTCAGCTGCAAGAAGGTGTGAATGTTCGACTAAAGTTTGTAAAAATCTGGTAAGACAAGTTATGAATGCCCGACAATGTATGATCAAAAGCGGGAGCGGAGGTGTTCAGCTGCAAAGAAGGTCTGAATGTCCATCAATAATTGCTAGAAAACATGAAAGTAAAAATTTCTAATATCAAACCGCGCATGATCATAAGTGGGAGAGGAGGTGTTCAGCTGCAAGAAGGTCTGAATGTCCATCAATAATTGCTAGAAAACATGAAAGTAAAAATTTCTAAAATCAAACCGCACATGATCATAAGTGGGAGAGGAGGTGTTCAGCTGCAAGAAGGTGTGAATATCCACCCATAATTCCTGAAAAATGGGTAAAAAAAAGGTGCGAATGCCCAACCATACATCATCAAAAGCAGCTGTGGATGTGTTCGGCTACAAGAAGGTGTGAACGTCCAACCAAAGTTTGTAAAAAGCAGTTAAGAAAAGGTTCGAATATCCAACCAAACATAATCAAAAGCTTGAGCAGAACTGTTCGACTGCAAGTAGGTGTGGATGTCAGATCATAATTTGCAAAAAGCTGATGAGAAAGGGTGAGAATGCCCGACTATACACCATCAAATGCGGGAGCGGAGTTGTTCGTCTGTGAGTAGGTGTGAATCTCCGAACATAATTGCTGAAAAATGTGTTAGAAAAGGTAAGAATGCCGGTCCATACATCATCAAAAGCGAGAGAGGTGGTGTTCTGCTGAAAGTAGGTGTGAATGTCCAGCCATAATTACTCACAAACGGGTAAGAAAAGGTAGTATTGCCAGACCATACATGATCAAAACAGTAAGCGGAGGTGGTTCAGCTGCAAGAAGGTGTGGATGTCTGACTATAGTTTGTAAAAAGCGGGTAAGACAAGGTGCGAATGCCCGACAATGTAAGGCAAGGCAAGACAAGGCAAGTATATTTGTATAGCACAATTCAACAACAAGGTGATTCAAAGTGCTTCACAGAGACATTAAAACAGAAGAAATAAAAAGCATGATTTAAAATTTAAACAAAAGAAGGAAATAAGAACAATAGATAAAATCAGAAAAAATTATATATATGAAAGATAAAATCAATAGTTAAAACATGATTCCGTTTTGAAACTCAAGCTTATTCAAATGCAGCTGAAAATAGATGTGTCTTCAACCTGGACTTAAATACACTGAGTGTTTCAGCTGATCTGAGGCTTTCTGGGACTTTGTTCCAGACATGTGGAGCATAGAAGCTGAATGCAGCTTCTCCATGTCTGGTTTTGACTCTGGGAACTGATAAAATACCGGATCCAGATGACCTGAGGGGTCTGGAAGGTTCATAGTGGGTCAGGAGGTCACTGATGTATTTTGGTCCTTGACCATTCAGAGCTTTATAGACCAGCATCAGAACTTTAAAGTCTATCCTCTGATGGACAGGCAGCCAGTGTAAAGACTTGAGAGCTGGACTGTGATGTGCTCCACTTTTTTGGTCTTAGTGAGGACTCGAGCAGCTGAGTTCTGGATGAGCTGCAGTTGTCTAACTGACTTTTTAGGCAGACCTGTAAAGATGCTATTACAATAATCAAGCCTACTAAAGATGAATGCATGGACTAGTTTTTCCAGGTCCTGCTGAGACATCAGATCTTTTAGCCTTGATATATTCTTAAGGTGATAGTAGGCTGACTTTGTTAATGCCTTAATGTGTTTGTCCAAATTTAGGTCTGAGTCCATCACTACACCCAGATTTCTGGCCTGGTTGGTCGTTTTTAGATTTATAGATTGAAGCTCTGTGGTGACTTTCAATCGTTTATCTTTGGCTCCAAAGACAATTACCTCAGTTTTGTTTTTGTTTAGCTGGAGGAAGTTGTGGCACATCCAGTCATTAATCTCCTCAATGCATTTTCCAAGGGCCTGTACAGGCCCTCTGTCTCCTGGTGACATTGTTATATACATCTGTGTGTCATCTGCATAGCTATGGTAGTTTATTTGGTTGTTTTTTATAATCTGTGCCAGTGGGAGCATGTAGATGTTAAACAGAAGAGGTCCCAGGATGGAACCTTGGGGAACTTGTGATTCTTGTCTGCTCAGATGTAAAGTTACCTATTGACACAAAGTACTTCCTGTTCTCTAAGTATGTTTTGAACCAGTTTAGTACAGTTCCGGAAAGACCAGCCCAGTTCTCCAGTTGTTTGAGTAATATATTGTGGTCAACTGTATCAAAGGCAGCACTGAGATCCAGTAAAACTAAGACTGACATTTTTCCACTGTCTGTATTCAGACATATGTCATTAAACACTTTGGTCAGAGCAGTCTCAGTGCTGTGGTGCTGTCTAAAGCCTGAGTGGAAGGTATCATAGCAGTTATTTTGTGTTAAAAAGTAATTAAGCTGTTGAAAAACCGCTTTTTCAATGATCTTACTTAAAAATGGGAGATTTGAGATGGGCCTGTAGTTGTTCATTTGCGTCTTATCAAGATTGTCCTTTTTCAGCAGAGGTTTAATTACAGCTGTTTTTAGTGGCTCTGGAAACGCACCTGACGTTAAGGACAGGTTCACAATCAGTAACAGGTCTGACTCCAAAGTCTTTGAGACCCCTTTGAAAAAACCTGTTGGTAGGATGTCTAAACAGCAAGAGGAGGACTTCAGGTGACGTAAGATGTCCTCCAGGTCTTTACTGTTAATGGGTTGAAATAGTGTCATGGTGTTTAAACCGGTTTTCGGTGGACACAGTACATATGCTGAACCTGCTGCTGATGTACCAACTGCTTGTCTAATATTTTGGACTTTGTCTATGAAGAATTTGGCAAAGTCATTGCAGGCCATGGTGGAATGGAGTTCATTTGCCACTGACACAGGAGGGTTTGTTAGCCTGTCAACTGTAGCAAATAAGGCCCGAGCATTATGACTGTTTTTGGTGATGATGTCAGGGAAGTAGGATTTCCTTGCATTCCTCAGTTGTAAATTATAAGAGTGAAGTTTCTCTTTATAGATGTCATAATGAACCTGGAGATTTGTTTTTCTCCATCGGCGCTCAGCTTTCCGACACACTCTTTTCCCATTTTTCACCAGTGTGGAATTTCGCCATGGAGACTTCTTCCTTCCAGAGATAACCTTCACCTTAATGGGAGCAATAGTATCCATAACATTTAACATTTTAGTATTAAAGCTACTGACGAGCTCACTGACTGAACCCCCGGACAGGGCAGGTGCTAAGGAGAAAACCTGGTTAAAGATCTTACTACTGTTTTCAGTTTTGAGATCACTGCTGTTGAGACATTTGTGTGCACTGAAATCGTACTCTCAAAGAAAACACAGGAATGGTCAGACAGGCCCACATCAGACACAGTAATCTTTGAAATGCTTAGACCCTTGGAGATCACTAAGTCTAGAGTGTGCCCCCTATTGTGCGTAGGCTCTGTTATATGCTGAGTCAGCCAAAAGTTGTCCAGAGTGTTACTCAGGTCTTTAGTCCCTCTGTCCTGAGGATTGTCCATATGGATGTTAAAATCACCAACAATAATTATACAGTCAAAATCAACACAGATCATAGACAGCAGTTCACTGAGGTCTTCAGAAAAATCTGAACAGTATTTAGGGGGCCTGTAAATATTCAGAAACAGGACACTGGGTGAGGCCTTCACCTGTATAGCCATATATTCAAAGGACTGAAAACTTCCAGGAGATAACTGCTTACATTGAAAGGATTCATTGAATAAGACTGCGACCCCTCCTCCTCTCCTGCTCACTCTGGCCTCGCTGATAAAACTGTAACCAGGAGGGGTTGACTCAATAAGAACAGCAGCACTGTTATTTTGTTCCAACCAAGTTTCATTTAAAAACATAAAATCCAGGGTGTGCTCAGTGATAAAATCATCAATTAAGAATGTTTTCCCAGCTAAAGACCTAACATTTAATAAAGCCAACTTAAGTGTTTTAGAGGTATTATTTGCCCCCTCGTGTTTGGGTGCAGTCTGTGGCACACAAGGTATGTTTACTTTATTTAAAGATCTTTTTGAGTGCAACTCTCTGTGTTTTGACTGGGTCACATTTCTCCTTCTGTCACCTAAAAGTACAGAAATTTTAAGATCTTCTAATAAACAGGGTCCCAGCTTGTCCTGGGAAAAGTCACGACTGTCAGAATTCACACAGCCTGGACCCCTCACACATCACACATCAGACTGCGGAGACAGTACATGGTGGCAGCGTGAAGGGACAGAAGGGGGTGGGGCTGGGCTCCGTCGCTTCGGCTGCTCTAGTAGGGGCGGGGCTCGGCGGGGAACCTTTGGCCGCTTTGGTGGGGGGTTTATGGGGGATAAAAAGGGATTGGGCTGGGGGGTAGATCTAAGCCCAGCATTGACCCGTTCCATCATCTCCTCAGTGAATTTCAGGTGAGGGGAGGAGGAGGGAGAAAGGGAGGGTGAGGAGCACAATGACCTGTCAGGGGTTTGGGGGGCTGGGGAAGGTCCTGGTCCTGGTCCCTGGTCCTGGTCATTAGTGCTGTTGAGAGGGTTTGGGGCAAATAAAGACCTCTCTTCTTGCCTCTGATGTCTCTCCTTTCCAAAGTTCCTCTTGGGTGGGGGCAGATGGAGTTCCTCCTCAAGGTTTCTGCTGGGACTTGTTTGTTCCTCTCTATGAGATAACTCCTTGTTTATCTCAGCCTTGGCCCCGAGCACAGATGGATGACGTAGGAAATAAAATATGTTGGAGGTGAACAGTTTCACCCCTGACTTGTTAAAATTAAATCCATTTGCCATGTATGATCAAAAGAGGGAGCGGAGGTGTTTGGCTGCAAGGTCTGAATGTCCAGCCATAATTTCTAAAAACCGGGTAAGAAAAGGCTCGAAAGCCCGACTTTACACCATCAAAAGCAGGAGCGGAGGTGTTCAGCTGCAAGAAGGTGTGAATGTTCGACTAAAGTTTGTAAAAATCTGGTAAGACAAGGTGCGAATGCCCAACAATGTATGATCAAAAGCGGGAGCGGAGGTGTTCAGCTGCAAGAAGGTCTGAATGTCCATCAATAATTGCTAGAAAACATGAAAGTAAAAATTTCGAAAATCAAACCGCACATGATCATAAGTGGGAGAGGAGGTGTTCCGCTGCAAGAAGATGTGAATATCCACCCATAATTCCTGAAAAAAGGGGAAAAAAATGGTGCGAATGCCCAACCATACATCATCAAAAGCAGCTGTAGATGTGTTCGGCTACAAGAAGGTGTGAACGTCCAACCAAAGTTTGTAAAAAGCAGTTAAGAAAAGGTTCGAATATCCAACCAAACATAATCAAAAGCGGGAGCAGAACTGTTCGACTGCAAGTAGGTGTGGATGTCAGATCCATCCATCCATCCATCATCTGCCGCTTATCCGGGGGTCGGGTCGCGGGGGCAGCAGCTTGAGCAGAGAAACCCAGACGTCTCTGTCCCCGGCCACTTCCTCCAGCTCTTCCGGGGGGACCCCGAGGCGTTCCCAGGCCAGCCGAGAGACATAGTCTCTCCAGCGTGTCCTGGGTCTTCCCCGGGGTCTCCTCCCAGTGGGACGTGCCCGGAACACCTCCCCAGGGAGGCGCCCAGGGGGCATCCTAACCAGATGCCCGAGCCACCTCATCTGACTCCTCTCAATGCGGAGGAGCAGCGGTTCTACTCCGAGCCCCTCCCGGATGACTGAGCTTCTCACCCTATCTCTAAGGGAGAGCCCAGACACCCTGCGGAGGAAACCCATTTCGGCCGCTTGTATTCGCGATCTTGTTCTTTCGGTCACTACCCACAACTCGTGACCATAGGTGAGGATGGGAACGTAGATTGACCAGTAAGTAGAGAGCTTCGCCTTCTGGCTCAGCTCCCTCTTCACAACGACGGGTCGGTGCAGAGCCCGCAACACTGCAGACGCCGCACCGATCCGCCCGTCAATCTCCCGCTCCATTCGTCCCTCACTCGTGAACAAGACCCCGAGATACTTGAACTCCTCCACTTGGGGAAGGATCTCATTCCCGACCCGGAGAGAGCATTCCACCCTTTTCCGGCTGAGAACCAGAGTCTCGGATTTGGAGGTGCTGATTCTCATCCCAGCCGCTTCACACTCGGCTGCGAATCGCTCCAGTGAGAGCTGAAGGTCACGGCCTGACGACGCTAACAGAACCACATCATCTGCAAAAAGCAGAGACCCGATTCTGAGGTCGCCAAATCGGACACCCTCAACGCCCTGGCTGCGCCTAGAAATTCTGTCCATAAAAGTTAGGAACAGAATCGGTGACAAAGGGCAGCCCTGACGGAGTCCAACTCTCACCGGAAACGTATCCGACTTACTGCCGGCAATGCGGACCAAACTCTGGCACCGGTCATACAGAGACCGAACGGACCCTATCAAGGGGTCCGGCACTCCATATTCCCGGAGCACCCCCCACAGGACTCCACGAGGGACACGGTCGAACGCTGCTTTCTCCAAGTCCACAAAACACATGTAGACTGGTTGGGCGAACTCCCATGCACCCTCCAGGATCCTGCCGAGGGTATAGAGCTGGTCCACTGTTCCACGGCCAGGACGAAAGCCACACTGCATCTCCTGAATCCGAGGCTCGATTATCCGACGGATCCTCCTCTCCAATACCCCCGAATAGACCTTACCAGGGAGGCTGAGGAGTGTGATACCCCTATAGTTGGAACACACCCTCCGGTCCCCCTTTTTAAAGAGGGGGACCACCACCCCAATCTGCCAGTCCAGAGGCACTGTCCCCGATGTCCACGCGATGCTGCAGAGGCGTGTCAGCCAAGACAGCCCTACAACATCCAGAGCCTTGAGAAACTCAGGACGGACCTCATCCACCCCCGGGCCCTTGCCACCGAGGAGCTTTTTGACCACCTCGGCAACCTCAGCCCCAGAAATGGGAGGCCCCGTCTCCGAGCTCTCCGACTCTGCCTCTTCCGAGCACGTGTTGGTAGGATTGAGGAGTTCCTCGAAGTACTCCCCCCATCGACTCACAACATCCCTAGTTGAGGTCAGCAAAGCCCCGTCCCCACTGTAAACAGTGTTGACTGTGAGCCGCTTCCCCCCCCTGAGACGCCGGATGGTGGACCAGAATCTCTTCGAGGCCGTCCGGAAATCGTTCTCCATGGTCTCACCGAACTCCTCCCAGGCCCGAGTTTTTTTCTCAGCAACCGCCGAAGCCGCAGCCCGTCTGGCCTGTCGGTACCTATCAGCTGCTTCCAGGGTCCCACTGGCCAAAAAGGCCCGATAGGACTCCTTCTTCAGCTTGACGGCTTCCCTCACCACTGGTGTCCACCAGCAGGTTCGAGGGTTGCCGCCACGACAGGCACCGACCACCTTACGGCCACAACTCCGATCAGCTGCCTCGGCAATGGAGTCACGGAACATGGCCCATTCGGACTCAATGTCCCCCACCTCCCCCGGGATATGGTTGAAGCTCTGCCGGAGGTGGGAGTTAAAGCTCCTTCTGACGGGGGATTCTGACAAACGCTCCCAGCAGACCCTCACAATACGTTTGGGCCTGCCAGGTCTGATCGGCATCCTCCCCCACCAGCGGAGCCAACTCACCACCAGGTGGTGATCAGTTGACAGCTCCGCCCCTCTCTTCACCCGAGTGTCCAGGACATACGGCCGCAAGTCCGATGATACAACCACAAAGTCGATCATCGAACTGCGGCCAAGGGTGTCCTGGTGCCAAGTGCACATATGGACACCCTTATGTCTGAACATGGTGTTCGTTATGGACAGTCCATGACCAGCACAGAAGTCCAACAACATAACACCACTCTGGTTCAGATCGGGGGGGCCGTTCCTCCCAATCACACCCCTCCAGGTCTCACTGTCATTGCCCACGTGAGCATTGAAGTCCCCCAGCAGAACGAGGGAGTCTCCGGTAGGAGCATTCTCCAGTGCCTCCCCCAGAGACTCCAAAAAGGGTGGGTACTCTGAACTGCTGTTTGGCGCATAGGCACAAACAACAGTCAGGACTCGTCCCCCCACCCGAAGGCGGAGGGAGGCTACCCTCTCGTTCACTGGGGTAAACCCCAATGTACTGGCACACAGCCGGGGGGCAATAAGTATGCCCACACCTGCTCTGCGCCTCTCACCACGGGCAACTCCAGAGTGGAAGAGAGTCCAACCCCTCTCAAGAGGACTGGTTCCAGAGCCCAAGCCGTGCGTCGAGGTGAGTCCGACTATATCTAGCCGGAACCGCTCAGCCTCGCGCACCAGCTCCGGCTCCTTCCCCAACAGAGAGGTGACATTCCACGTCCCAAGAGCTAGCTTCAGTAGCCGAGGATCAGACCGCCAAGGCCTCTGCCTTCGGCCGCTACCCAGCTCACATCGCACCCGACCCCCTTGGCCCCTCCCACGGGTGGTGAGCCCGTCGGAAGGGGGACCCACGTCATCATTTCGGGCTATGCCCGACCGAGCCCCATGGGCACAGACCCGGCCACCAGGTGCCCGCTGCCGGGCCCCACCCCCGGGCCTGGCTCCGGGGGGAGGCCCCGGTGTCCCATATCCGGGCAAGGGATCACGAGGTCCAAATTTTTTGTTCATCATAAGGGGTCTTTTGAGCTGTTCTTTGTCTGGTCCCTCATCTAGGATCTGCTTGCCTTGGGTGACCCTACCAGGGGCTTAAAGCCCCGAGCAACATAGCTCCCGGACTCATTGGGGCACGCAAACTCCCCCACCACGATAAGGTGACAGCTCAGGAGGGAGGGATGTCAGATCATAATTTGCAAAAAGCTGATGAGAAAGGGTGAGAATGCCCAACTATACACCATCAAATGCGGGAGCGGAGTTGATTGTCTGTGAGTAGGTGTGAATCTCCGACCATAATTGCTGAAAAATGTGTTAGAAAAGGTAAGAATGCCGGTCCATACATCATCAAAAGCGAGAGAAGTGGTGTTCTGCTGAAAGTAGGTGTGAATGTCCAGCCATAATTACTCACAAACGGGTAAGAAAAGGTAGTATTGCCAGACCATACATGATCAAAACAGGGAGCGGAGGTGGTTCAGCTGCAAGAAGGTGTGAATGTCCGACTAAAGTTCAAATATATTAACAAAAGCGAGAGGAGAAGTCTTCGGATGAGAGTGTTTGAGAATTTCCAACCATAATCTATAAAATGCGGTGAAAAAAAGGTATTATAGAACACTAAAAGGTGGAGCGGAAGTGTTCGGCTGCAAGAAGGTGTGAATGTCCGACTATATTTGGTGAAAAGCATGTGAAGCAAGGTCTGAATGCCCAACCTTACATCATCAAAAGCGAGATCAGAGGTGTTTGGCTGCAAGAAGGCCATAGTTTGCCAAAAGCGGGTAAGGTGCGAATGACCGACTAAATATCAACAAAAGTGGGGGCGGAGGTCTTCGGATGCAAGTGGGTGTGAATATTCCACCATACAAGTATGGTGGAGAGGAAGCTATAAATTGCTGACCATTGTTTGCAAAAAGCGGGTGAGAAAAGGTGCGAATGTCCAACCATACATGATCAAAACAGGGAGCGGACGTGTTTGGCTGCGACAAGGTTTTAATGTCCACCCATAATTAATGAATAGCGGGCAACAAGTAGGTTCCAATGCCCAACCAAACATCATCAAAAGCAGGAGTGGATGTGTTCGGGTACAAGAAGGTTTGAATGTCCGAGCATAGTTTGTAAAAAGCGGGTAAGAAAAGCTTCGAATGCCCGAACATACACCATCAAAAGACAGACCGGACGTGTTCCGCTGTAAGTAGGTGTGAATGCCCAACCATAGTTGGTAAAAAGAAGGTAAGAAAAGGTTCAAATATCCGACTGTACACAATCAATAGCGGGAGCGGATGTGTTCGGCTACAAGAAGGTGTGAAAGTCTCACCATGGTTTGTAAAAAGCGGGTAAGAAAAGGTGCGAATGCCCGACAATGTATGATCAAAAGAGGGAGCGGAGGTTTTCGGCTACAAGAAGGTCTGAATGTCCGACCAAAGTTTGTAAAAAGCGGGTAAGAAAGGTTTGAATGCCCGACTATACACCATCAAAAGCGGGAGCGGAGGTGTTGCACTGTAAGACGGTGTGAATGTCTGACCATAGTTTGTAAAAAGCAGTAGGTGTGAATGTCAGATCATAATTTGCAAAAAGCTGATGAGAAAGGGTGAGAATGCCCTACTATACACCATCAAATGCGAGAGCGGAGGTGTTTGTCTGTGAGTAGGTGTGAATGTCCCACCCTAGTTGCTGAAAAATGTGTTAGAAAAGGTAAGAATGCCAGCCCATACATCATCAAAAGCGGGAGAGGTGGTGTTCGGCTGCAAGAAGGTGTGAATATCCAGCCATAATTACTCACAAACGGGTAAGAAAAGGTAAGAATACCAAACCATAAATTATCAAAAGCGGCAGCAGAGATGTTCGGCTGGTATTTATAAATGTCTAGATAGATTTGAACAAAAAACAACGTAGTATTTTGCAGTAAAAGAAAGAAAGGTTCAGAAATCCGAGAAAAAGCTTTTCATGAGTTCTGCATGATTTTGGATTTTGCTTATAAAATGCATTCCTTCAATCAAACTATGGTAAAACGGCTTTTACCTTCATATTTATCAATGTCTAGATCGACTTCAACAAAGAACAACATTAGATTTTGCAGTAGAAGAAAGAGAGACACTGAAGGATCAGGAATCCGAGAATAAGCTTATTTTCATACGTTCTGCATGATTTGGGATTTTGCTATAAAATGAATTCCTTCACTCAAACTATGTTAAAACTGCTTTTACCTTCATATTTATCAATGTCTAGATCGACTTCAACAAAGAACAACATTGTATATTGCAGTAGAAGAAAGAGCAACACTGAAGGAACAGGAATCCGAGAATAAGCTTACTTTCATACGTTCTGCATGATTTGGGATTTTATGTATAAAATGAATTCCTTCACTCAAACCAAGTGAAAACTACTTTGTCCTTCATATTTATCAATGTCTAGATCGACTTCAACAAAGAACAACATTGTATATTGCAGTAGAAGAAAGAGAGACACTGAAGGAACAGGAATCCGAGAATAAGCTTCTTTTCATACGTTCTGCATGATTTGGGATTTTGCTATAAAATGAATTCCTTCACTCAAACTATGTTAAAACTGCTTTTAACTTCATATTTATCAATGTCTAGATCGACTTCAACAAAGAACAACATTGTATATTGCAGTAGAAGAAAGAGCAACACTGAAGGAACAGGAATCCGAGAATAAGCTTATTTTCATACGTTCTGCATGATTTCGGATTTTCCTATAAAATGAATTGCTTTGCTCAAACCAAGTTAAAATTGCTTTGTCTTCATATTTATCAATGTCAAAGCAGTTTTAACATAGTTTGAGTGAAGGAATTCATTTTAAAACAAAATCTCAAAACATGCACAACACATGAAAAGCTTATTCTCGGATTCCTGATCCTTCAGTGTTGCTATTTGTTATATTGCAAAGTACAACGTGTTTTCTTTGTTTTGTTTAAATCTATCTCGACATTGATAAATATGGAAGGACAAAGCAGGTTTAACTTGGTTTGAGCAAAGCAATTCATTTTGTAGCAAAATCCGAAATCGTGAAGAACTCATGAAAGCAAGCTTATACTCGGATTCCTGAAACTTTTAGATCTTAGATTTGCTCTTTCTTTTACTGCAAAGTACGTTGGGGTTTTTTTTTGTTTAAATCTTTCTAGACAAGGTAAATATGAAGGACAAATCAGTTTTAACATAGTTTGAGTGAAGGAATGCATTTTATAAGCAAAATCCCAAATCATGCAAAACTAACGAAAAGCTTTTTCTCGCTTTTCACTGCTTTTTACAAACTGGTCGGACGTTCACACCTTCTTGCAGCCGAACAATTCCGCTTCCACTTTTGATGGTGTATATTCGGGCATTCAAACCTTTTCTTACCCGCTTTTTACAAACCATGGTCGGACTTTCACACCTTCTTGCAGCCGAACACCACCTCTCCCGCTTTTGATGATGTATGGTCCAGCATTCTTACCTTTTCTAACACATTTTTCAGCAATTATGGTCGGACATTCACACCTACTCACAGCCAAACACTTCCGCTCCCGCATTCGATGGTGTTTAGTCAGGCATTCTCACCCTTTCTCATCAACTTTTTGCATATGATCTGATATTCACACCTACTTGCAGTCGAACACCTCTGCTTCCGCTTTTGATGGTACATATTTGGGCATTCGAACCTTTTGTTACCCGCTTTTTACATACCATGGGTGGACTTTCATACCTTCTTGTAGCCGAACAACTCTGCTCCCGCTATTGATTGTGTACAGTCGGGTATTTTAACCTTTTCTTACCCGCTTTTTACCAACTATGGTCGGACATTCACACCTTCTTACAGCGGAACACGTCCGCTCCCTCTTTTGATGGTGTATGTTCGGGCATTCGAACCTTTTCTTACCTGCTTTTTACAAACCATGGTCGGACTTTCACACCTTCTTGTAGCCGAACACCTCCGCTCCCTCTTTTGATCATACATTGTTGGGCATTCGCACCTTGTCTTACCCGCTTTTTACAAACTATAGTCAGACATTCACACGTTGCAGCTGAACCACCTCCGCTCCCTGTTTTGATCATGTATGGTCTGGCAATACTAGCTTTTCTTACCCGTTTGTGAGTAATTATGGCTGGACATTCACACCTACTTGCAGTCGAACAGCTCTGCTCCCGCTTTTGATTTTGTTTGGTTGGATATTCGACGCTTTTCTTAACTGCTTTTTACAAACTTTGGTCTGACGTTCAAACCTTCTTGCAACCGAACACCTCCGCTTCCGCTTTTGATGGTATATATTCGGGAATTCGAACCTTTTCTTACCCGCTTTTTACAAACCATGGTCGGACTTTCACACCTTCTTGTAGCCGAACAACTCCACTCACGCTATTGATTGTGTACAGTCGGGTAGTTTAACCTTTTCTTACCCGCTTTTTACCAACTATGGTTTGACATTCACACCGTCTTACAGCGGAACACCTCCGCTTCCGCTTTTGATGGTGTATAGTCGGGCATTCGAACCTTTTCTTACCCGCTTTTTACAAACTATGGTCGGACATTCAATCCTTCTTGTAGCCGAAAAGCTCCGCTCCCTCTTTTGATCATACATTGTCGGGCATTTGCAACTTTTCTTACCCGCTTTTTACAAACCATGGTCGGACTGTCACACCTTCTTGTAGCTGAACACATCCGCTCCCACTATTGATTGTGTACAGTCAGGTTTTTTAACGTTTTCTTACCCGCTTCTTACCAACTCTGGTCGGACATTCACACCTTCTTAAAGCGGAACACGTCCGCTCCCTCTTTTGATGGTGTATGTTTGGGCATTCGAACCTTTTCTTACCCGCTTTTTACAAACTATGCTCGGACATTCAAACCTTCTTGTAGCCGAACACATCCACTCCTGCTTTTGATGATGTGTGGTTGGGCATTCGAACCTACTTCTTGCCCGCTTTTCATTAATTATGGGTGGACATTCACACCTTGTCGCAGCCAAACACCTCCGCTCCCTGTTTTGATCATGTATGGTTGGACATTCGCACCTTTTCTCAACCGCTTTTTGCAAACTATGGTCAGCAATTCACAGCTTCCTCTCCACCATACTTGTATGGTGGAAGATTCACACCCACTTGCATCCGAAGACCTCCGCCCCCACTTTTGTTGATATTTAGTCGGTCATTCGCACCTTACCCGCTTTTGGCAAACTATGGCCTTCTTGCAGCCAAACACCTCTGATCTCGCTTTTGATGATGTAAGGTTGGGCATTCAGACCTTGCTTCCCCTGCTTTTCACCAAATATAGTCGGACATTCACACCTTCTTGCAGCCGAACACTTCCGCTCCACCTTTTAGTGTTCTATAACACCTTTTTTTCACCGCATTTTATAGATTATGGTTGGAAATTCTCAACCATTGTCATCCGAAGACCTCTCCTCCCGCTTTTGTTAATATATTTGAACTTTAGTCGGACATTCACACCTTCTTGCTGCTGAACCACCTCCGCTCCCTGTTTTGATCATGTATGGTCTGGCAATACTACCTTTTCTTACCCGTTTGTGAGTAATTATGGCTGGACATTCACACCTACTTTCAGCAGAACACCACCTCTCTCGCTTTTGATGATGTATGGACCGGCATTCTTACCTTTTCTAACACATTTTTCAGCAATTATGGTCGGACATTCCCACCTACTCAGAGCCGAACACCTCCGCTCCCGCATTTGATGGTGTATAGTCGGGCATTCTCACTCTTTCTCATCAGCTTTTTGCAAATTATGATCTGATATTCACAGCTGCTTTTGATAATGTATGGTTGGGCATTCGCACCTTTTTTTACCCATTTTTCAGGAATTATGGGTGGACATTCACACCGTCTTTCAGCTGAAAACATCCTCTCCCGCTTATGATCATGTGCGGTTTGATATTCGAAAATTTTCTTTCATGTTTTAAAGAAATTATTGATGGACATTCAGACCTTCTTGCAGCTGAACCCCTCTGCTCGCGCTTTTGATGGTGTATAGTAGGGCTTTCGAGCCTTTTCTTCCCGGTTTTTACAAATTATGGTTGGACATTCAGACCTTCTTGCAACCTAACACCTCCGCTCCCTCTTTTGATCATACATTGTCTGGCATTCGCACCTTGTCTTACGCGCTTTTTACAAACTTTAGTCGGACATTCAGACCTTCTTGCAGCTGAACCACCTCCGCTCCCTGTTTTGATCATGTATGGTCTGGCAATACTACCTTTTCTTACCCGTTTGTGAGTAATTTTGGCTGGACATTCACACCTACTCAAAGCCGAACAACTCCGCTACCGCATTTGATGGTGTATAGTCGGGCATTCTCACCCTTTCTCATCAGCTTTTTGCAAATTATGATCTGACATTCACACCTACTTGCAGTCGAACAGCTCTGCTCCCGCTTTTGATTATGTTTGGTTGGATATTCGAACCTTTTCTTAACTGCTTTTTACAAACTTTGTTCGGAGGTACACGTCTTCTTGAAGCCGAACACCTCCGCTTCCGCTTTTGATGGTGTATAGTCGGGCTTTCGAGCCTTTTCTTACCTGGTTTTTAGAAATTATGGTTGGACATTCAGACCTCGCAGCCGAACACCTCCGCTCCCTCTTTTGATCATACATTGTCGGTTATTCGCACCTTGTCTTACCCGCTTTTTACAAACTATAGTCAGACATTCACACGTTGCAGCTGAACCACCTCTGCTCCCTGTTTTGATTATGTATGGTCTGGCAATACTACCTTTTCTTACCCGGTTGTGAGTAATTATGGCTGGACATTCACACCTACTTGCAGTCGAACAGCTCTGCTCCCGCTTTTGATTTTGTTTGGTTGGATATTCGAACCTTTTCTTAACTGCTTTTTACAAACTTTGGTCGGACGTTCACACCTTCTTGCAGCCGAACAACTCCACTCCCGCTATTTATTGTGTACAGTCGGGTAGTTTAACCTTTTCTTACCCGCTTTTTACCAACTATGGTCGGACATTCACACCGTCTTACAGCGGAACACCTCCGCTTCCGCTTTTGATGGTGTATAGTCGGGCATGCGAACCTTTTCTTACCCGCTTTTTACAAACTATGGTCGGACATTCAAACCTTCTTGTAGCCGAAAGCCTCCACTGCCTCTTTTGATCATACATTGTCGGGCATTCGCACCCTTTCTTACCCGCTTTTTATAAAACCATGGTCGGACTGTCACAACTTCTTGTAGCCGAACACATCTGCTCCCGCTATCGATTGTGTACAGTTGGGTTTTTTAACCTTTTCTTACCCGCTTTTTACCAGCTCTGGTCGGACATTCACACCTTCTTACAGCGGAACACGTCCGCTCCCTCTTTTGATGGTGTATTTTCGGGCATTCAAACCTTTTCTTACCCGCTTTTTACAAACTATGCTCGGACATTCAGACCTTCTTGCAGCTGAATCACCTCCGCTCCCTGTTTTGATTATGTATGGTCTGGCAATACTACCTTTTCTTACCCGTTTGTGAGTAATTATGGCTGGACATTCACACCTACTTTCAGCAGAACACCACCTCTCTCGCTTTTGATGATGTATGGACCGGCATTCTTACCTTTTCTAACACATTTTTCAGCAATTATGGTCGGACATTCCCACCTACTCAGAGCCGAACACCTCCGTTCCCGCATTTGATGGTGTATAGTCGGGCATTCTCACTCTTTCTCATCAGCTTTTTGCAAATTATGATCTGATATTCACAGCTGCTTTTGATAATGTATGGTTGGGCATTCGCACCTTTTTTTACCCATTTTTCAGGAATTATGGGTGGACATTCACACCGTCTTGCAGCTGAAAACATCCTCTCCCGCTTATGATCATGTGCGGTTTGATATTCGAAAATTTTCTTTCATGTTTTAAAGAAATTATTGATGGACATTCAGACCTTCTTGCAGCTGAACCCCTCTGCTCGCGCTTTTGATGGTGTATAGTAGGGCTTTCGAGCCTTTTCTTCCCGGTTTTTACAAATTATGGTTGGACATTCAGACCTTCTTGCAACCTAACACCTCCGCTCCCTCTTTTGATCATACATTGTCTGGCATTCGCACCTTGTCTTACGCGCTTTTTACAAACTTTAGTCGGACATTCAGACCTTCTTGCAGCTGAACCACCTCCGCTCCCTGTTTTGATCATGTATGGTCTGGCAATACTACCTTTTCTTACCCGTTTGTGAGTAATTTTGGCTGGACATTCACACCTACTCAAAGCCGAACAACTCCGCTACCGCATTTGATGGTGTATAGTCGGGCATTCTCACCCTTTCTCATCAGCTTTTTGCAAATTATGATCTGACATTCACACCTACTTGCAGTCGAACAGCTCTGCTCCCGCTTTTGATTATGTTTGGTTGGATATTCGAACCTTTTCTTCACTGCTTTTTACAAACTTTGTTCGGAGGTACACGTCTTCTTGAAGCCGAACACCTCCGCTTCCGCTTTTGATGGTGTATAGTCGGGCTTTCGAGCCTTTTCTTACCTGGTTTTTAGAAATTATGGTTGGACATTCAGACCTTGCAGCCGAACACCTCCGCTCCCTCTTTTGATCATACATTTTCGGTTATTCGCACCTTGTCTTACCCGCTTTTTGCAAACTATAGTCAGACATTCACACGTTGCAGCTGAACCACCTCTGCTCCCTGTTTTGATTATGTATGGTCTGGCAATACTACCTTTTCTTACCCGGTTGTGAGTAATTATGGCTGGACATTCACACCTACTTGCAGTCGAACAGCTCTGCTCCCGCTTTTGATTTTGTTTGGTTGGATATTCGAACCTTTTCTTAACTGCTTTTTACAAACTTTGGTCGGACGTTCACACCTTCTTGCAGCCGAACACCTCCGCTTCCGCTTTTGATAGTATATATTCGGGCATTCGAACCTTTTGTTACCCGCTTTTTACAAACCATGGGTGGACTTTCACACCTTCTTGTACCCGAACAACCCTGCTCCCGCTATTGGTGGTGTACAGTCGGGTATTTTAACCTTTTCTTACCCGCTTTTTACAAACTATGGTCGGACATTCACACCTTCTTACAGCGGAACACGTCTGCTCCACCTTTTAGTGTTCTATCACACCTTTTTTTCACCGCATTTTATGGATTATGGTTGGAAATTCTCAACCACTCTCATCCGAAGACCTCTCCTCCCGCTTTTGTGAATATATTTGAACTTTAGTCGGACATTCACACCTTCTTGCAGCTGAACCACCTCCGCTCCCTGTTTTGATCATGTATGATCAGGCAATACTACATTTTCTTACCTGTTTGTGAGTAATTATGGCTGGACATTCACACCTACTTTCAGCAGAACACCACCTCTCTCGCTTTTGATGATGTATGGACCGGCATTCTTACCTTTTCTAACACATTTTTCAGCAATTATGGTCGGAGATTCACACCTACTAACAGACGAACAACTCCGCTCCCGCATTTGATGGTGTATAGTTGTTGTTTTGCAAATTATGATCTGACATTCACACTTACTTGCAGTCGAACAGTTCTGCTCCCGCTTTTGATTATGTTTGGTTGGATATTCGAAACTTTTCTTAACTGCTTTTTACAAACTTTGGTTGGACGTTCAAACCCTCTTGTAGCCGAACACATCCACAGCTGCTTTTGATGATGTATGGTTGGGTATTCGCACCTTTTTTTTACCCATTTTTCAGTAATTATGGGTGGACATTCACACCTTCTTGCAGCTGAACACCTCCTCTCCCACTTATGATCATGTGCGGTTTGATTTTCAAAATTTTTACTTTAATTTTTTCTAGCAATTATTGATGGACATTCAGACCTTCTTGCAGCTGAACAACTCCGCTCCCTCTTTTGATCATAAATTGTCGGGCATTCGAACCTTTTCTTACCCGCTTTTTACAAAACTTGGTCGGACTTTCACACCTTTTAGTAGCCGAACAACTCCGCTCCCGCTATTGATTGTGTACAGTCGGGTATTTTAACCTTTTCTTACCCGCTTTTTACCAACTATGGTCGGACATTCATAACTTCTTACAACGGAACACCTCCGCTCCTTATTTTGATGATGTATGGTTGGGCATTCAAACCTACTTGTTGCCCGCTTTTCATTAATTATGGGTGGACATTCACACCTTGTCGCAGCCAAACACCTCCGCTCCCTGTTTTGATGGTGTATAATGGTGGACATTCGCACCTTTTCTCACCCGCTTTTTACTATGGTCGGCCATTCACAGCTTCCTCTCCACCATACTTGTATGGTGGGATATTCACACCCACTTGCATCCGAAGACCTCCGCCCCCACTTTTGTTGATATTTAGTCGGTCATTCGCACCTTACCCGCTTTTGGCAAACTATGGCCTTCTTGCAGCCAAACACCTGATCTCGCTTTTGATGATGTAAGGTTGGGCATTCAGACCTTGCTTCACCTACTTTTCACCAAATATAGTCGGACATTCACACCTTCTTGCAGCCGAACACTTCCGCTCCACTTTTGAGTGTTCTATGTAGCATTCACACCTTTTTCTTCACCGCATTTTATAGATTATGGTTGGAAATTCTCACCCACTCTCATCCGAAGACCTCTCCTCCCGCTTTTGTTAATGTATAGTCGGGCATGAGAACCTTTTCTTACCCGCTTTTTACAAATTATGGTTGGACATTCACACCTACTTGCAGCCGAATACTGATACTGATCCTCCCGTAATAAAATGGTCGGATCTTATCAAACACACTTTGTTTCTTGTGACAATCAAGTCAGCGAAACAGCGTATACACGTCAAGACACTGAATCAAGTTTGCCACAAGAACTCATAAGTTTGGCAGTATTGCTCTGCCGTCAGCAATCATACACCCATTTTATTTTCGTGAGACATGTGCAGGCACCTGTTCATCTACTGTTCTATCACTATGAATTAGTTTATCTATTATCAATAAGGATACTTCTACAACTACTATCAAAGTATGTCCGGACTTCTTATGTTGTCAGTTGCTATATATGAATAAGTGGGTAGCTACTGACAAGCATTAAGCATGTCACACAGCCCAAACATATAACATTTCAGGACACACCACACAGTTAACAACCACAGTGAAGCGTGTCAAAGCCCAAACATGTAACATTCAACGGGACACTTACACAACACATTCAAATCAAACAGTCAGACAACATACAAGAACATATACCCCAGCCGGCATTGCTCCCTGCCTATTTTCCTACAGCTCACTATGTGTGCGCACACCTTTATTCACAAACTCTTCAACTTATACTCTTTTACCGAAGCTGCTACAGCTCGATTGGCCGAATACCCTTAGATCCTATTTCGGTGAATTTGACATCTGCCTTACATGTAACAGATTAGCGGTTTAGCAGTTTTAATTTAGTTTGAGTGAAGGAATTCATTTTATAGCAAAATCCCAAATCGTGAAGAACTCATGAAAGTAAGCTTATTCTCGGATTCATGAAACTTTAGATTTGCTCTGTCTTTTACTGCAAAGTACAACGTTGTTTTTTTTGTTTAAATCTTTCTAGACATGGTAAATATGAAGGACAAAGCAGTTTTAACATAGTTTGAGTGAAGGAATTCATTTTATAGATAAAATCCCAAGAGTCTGCTGAGAAACAAGAATGAATGCGAAGTAGACTTTAACACGGCTCTAGGAGCGAGCCGAGTGTGGGCTAACCGGGAGAATTGCTTGAAAGAAACGCGACACCGAATGAGCGGTCAGAACAAAGCCTCAATACGGTTTTCCCGTGGTGTTTTTGTTGCTGCCTTGTCTTTTGCACAGAGTAAAAGACAAGGCAGCCATCGAATAGGGCCCGATTGTTCCTACTTGGTCAGCCGAGGAGCAAGGGGGGGAGCAAGCGTCTCAACCAAGCAAAGCTCACCATGGGGAAGGTGGCTATGCCAACTAGCCTGATGCCCTGCTCCCGCAGTGATGGATAATCGTACTCTGGTTTCTCTTCATAACGTACAAGTCTTTCGCCTTTTACTAAAGACTTCCGTGGAAAGCAGCACTAATGAGTTGTTTCTATTTTTGGCAGGCTTTACCTTTGCGGGTGAAGCCCTTTCCGTCTGTGCAAAAGAAATCTTGTTACTGTGCAGAGTGACTTCTCTGAGTAGAGTCGCCTTACTTGTTGCAACTGTGCCGATGTTGCTTGGATGGTGCTTGCTGGAGCGTGCGGGAGTGCAAAGTTATACCATTTAAAAGGGCTGAAGAGTGCTCAGTGCAGCGGGTGGGCGGAGGTGCAAAGTGACACTCTGGCCACCTATGGCCATAAAAAGAACACCGCTACAAGTGCGCATTGTGCCAGGAAGGGCCCTTGGACGTGAACCAGTGGACAGATATCACTTCTCGGCCTTTTGGCTAAGATCAAGTGTAGTACCTGTTCTTATCAGTTTAATATCTGATATGGCCTTTGTACGAGGACTACATATTAAATTGATTTTTAGCAATAGGAGTTGAAAAAGGAGCTTGCTCCGTTCACTCCAAGCATCGACCCGGTACTGCAGTGCCGCTGGGAACGGTGCGCTCTTCTCTGCTCTTGTGAAAAAGCAAACAGTGGTGCAGGATGGAAGTTTCAGGGAGCCCAAGATGAAACTTTCTTTTAGTCTGCTGAGAAAAGAGAGTGAATGCGAAGTAGACTTTAACACAGCTCTGGGGGCAAGCCGAGTGCGGGCTAACCGGGAGAATTACTTGAAAGAAACGCGACACTGAATGAGCGGTCAGAACAAAGCCTCAATACAGTGTTCCCGTGGTGTTTGTGGCTGCCTTGTCTTTTGCACAGAGTAAAAGACAAGGCAGCCATCGAATAGGGCCCGATTTGTCCTACTTGGTCAGCCGAGGATCATGGAGGGGGAGCAAGCGTCTCAACCAAGCAAAGCTCACCATGGGGAAGGTGGCTATGCCAACTAGCCTGATGCCCTGCTCCCGCAGTGACGGATAATCGTACTCTGGTTTCTCTTCATAACGTACAAGTCTTTCGCCTTTTACTAAAGACTTCCGTGGAAAGCAGCACTAATGAGTTGTTTCTATTTTTGGCAGGCTTTACCTTTGCGGGTGAAGCCCTTTCCGTCTGTGCAAAAGAAATCTTGTTACTGTGCAGAGTGACTTCTCTGAGTAGAGTCGCCTTACTTGTTGCGACTGTGCCGATGTTTGAAGCTGGAGTGCAACGTTGTTGCTTGGATGGTGCTTGCTGGAGCGTGCGGGAGTGCAAAGTTATACCATTTAAAAGGGCTGAAGAGTGCTCAGTGCAGCGGGTGGGCGGAGGTGCAAAGTGACACTCTGGCCACCTATGGCCATAAAAAGAACACCGCTACAAGTGCGCATTGTGCCAGGAAGGGCCCTCGGACGTGAACCAGTGGACAGTTATCGCTTCTCGGCCTTTTGGCTAAGATCAAGTGTAGTACCTGTTCTTATCAGTTTAATATCTGATATGGCCTTTGTACGAGGACTACATATTAAATGGATTTTTAGCAATAGGAGTTGAAAAAGGAGCTTGCTCCGTTCACTCCAAGCATCGACCCGGTACTGCAGTGCCGCTGGGAACGGTGCGCTCTTCTCTGCTCTTGTGAAAAAGCAAACAGTGGTGCAGGATGGAAGTTTCAGGGAGCCCAAGATGAAACTTTCTTTTAGTCTGCTGAGAAAAGAGAGTGAATGCGAAGTAGACTTTAACACAGCTCTGGGGGCAAGCCGAGTGCGGGCTAACCGGGAGAATTACTTGAAAGAAACGCGACACTGAATGAGCGGTCAGAACAAAGCCTCAATACAGTGTTCCCGTGGTGTTTGTGGCTGCCTTGTCTTTTGCACAGAGTAAAAGACAAGGCAGCCATCGAATAGGGCCCGATTTGTCCTACTTGGTCAGCCGAGGATCATGGAGGGGGAGCAAGCGTCTCAACCAAGCAAAGCTCACCATGGGGAAGGTGGCTATGCCAACTAGCCTGATGCCCTGCTCCCGCAGTGACGGATAATCGTACTCTGGTTTCTCTTCATAACGTACAAGTCTTTCGCCTTTTACTAAAGACTTCCGTGGAAAGCAGCACTAATGAGTTGTTTCTATTTTTGGCAGGCTTTACCTTTGCGGGTGAAGCCCTTTCCGTCTGTGCAAAAGAAATCTTGTTACTGTGCAGAGTGACTTCTCTGAGTAGAGTCGCCTTACTTGTTGCGACTGTGCCGATGTTTGAAGCTGGAGTGCAACGTTGTTGCTTGGATGGTGCTTGCTGGAGCGTGCGGGAGTGCAAAGTTATACCATTTAAAAGGGCTGAAGAGTGCTCAGTGCAGCGGGTGGGCGGAGGTGCAAAGTGACACTCTGGCCACCTATGGCCATAAAAAGAACACCGCTACAAGTGCGCATTGTGCCAGGAAGGGCCCTCGGACGTGAACCAGTGGACAGTTATCGCTTCTCGGCCTTTTGGCTAAGATCAAGTGTAGTACCTGTTCTTATCAGTTTAATATCTGATATGGCCTTTGTACGAGGACTACATATTAAATGGATTTTTAGCAATAGGAGTTGAAAAAGGAGCTTGCTCCGTTCACTCCAAGCATCGACCCGGTACTGCAGTGCCGCTGGGAACGGTGCGCTCTTCTCTGCTCTTGTGAAAAAGCAAACAGTGGTGCAGGATGGAAGTTTCAGGGAGCCCAAGATGAAACTTTCTTTTAGTCTGCTGAGAAAAGAGAGTGAATGCGAAGTAGACTTTAACACAGCTCTGGGGGCGAGCCGAGTGCGGGCTAACCGGGAGAATTGCTTGAAAGAAACGAGACACTGAATGAGCGGTCAGAACAAAGCCTCAATACGGTGTTCCCGTGGTGTTTGTGGCTGCCTTGTCTTTTGCACAGAGTAAAAGACAAGGCAGCCATCGAATAGGGCCCGATTTTTCCTACTTGGTCAGCCGAGGAGCAAGGAGGGGGAGCAAGCGTCTCAACCAAGCAAAGCTCACCATGGGGAAGGTGGCTATGCCAACTAGCCTGATGCCCTGCTCCCGCAGTGACAGATAATCGTACTCTGGTTTCTCTTCATAATGTACAAGTCTTTCGCCTTTTACTAAAGACTTCCGTGGAGAGCAGCACTAATGAGTTGTTGCTATTTTTGGCAGGCTTTACCTTTGCGGGTGAAGCCCTTTCTGTCTGTGCAAAAGAAATCTTGTTACTGTGCAGAGTGACTTCTCTGAGTAGAGTTGCCTTACTTGTTGCGACTGTGCCGATGTTTGAAGCTGGAGTGCAAAGTTGTTGCTTGAATGGTGCTCACTGGAGCGTGCGGGAGTGCAAAGTTATACCATTTAAAAGGGCTGAAGAGTGCTCAGTGCAGCGGGTGGGCGGAGATGCAAAGTGACACTCTGGCCACCTCGAAAACCGAGGTTACATCCAGTACCAGGGGCAGCCCAAGCTCTGCCGCAAGTGTGGTGAGCATGGGCACCTGGTTGAGGCTTGTACCAAGGTGATATGTGGGAAGTGCAGAGAAATTGGGGACACTTTTGGAGAGTGTCCAAATGGCAGGAAATGTAATCTCTGTGGAGAATTAAATCACCTCTTCTGAGGTGGCAGTTGGTGAACAAAGTGAAGAGGTTGACCCAATAAATTCAAACTTCCCGCTAAAAGCTTGGATTGGAAGTGAGGAGCAAAAAGGAGAGGGGCCTGTAGAGGCCTCACCACTCAGTGCTGAAGTCTGTGAGAATTCACAGGCAGAGGGTGGAGCTAAGCTAAATGAGGAGGAAGAGCAGACAGGTGAGTCTAGTGAAGGTACTCACCTCCCCGAAGGTCAACAGCCGAGGAGGACGGCATCTGAGTTGTCCTCTGATTCCCTTTAGCTCTGCAATCAACCCCCAGGGACTCAAAGTTAAATGCAACATTGCATCAGAGGCCAACACGAGAGTCCGAAAAGGAGAGCTAGTTTCCCAAGAAATAACCTGAGTGTGTAATTTGTTTTGATAACTTAGAAAAACGAAAATGACATACCTACTTTCCTTTATCCTTTTAATGGTTCTCACCTTCTCAACACTAAATGTGAGAAGTGTGAAATCAAAGACAAGAGCCCAGAGTATTATATCCTTCTTAGACTCCATAAAATCAGATGTGTTTTTAATACAAGAATGTGGACTACCTTTTTTGAAAAACCATAGACAATGGGAGGAAATGTGGCCCAATTTATCGATATGGAGTGGCTCAAATCAAATTAAAAATGATGGTGTGGCCATTCTAATTAAAAATCCGCATGTTCTGGTGCGAGACGGACGGGCACTTTTAGCACACTTGAATTTTATGGGGCAAGACTTTAACCTCTTAAATATTTATGGTTTCAATGGAAAAAATGACAGGTATGACCTTTTAGAAGATTACTCACAAACGGGTAAGAAATGGTAGTATTGCCAGACTATACATGATCAAAACAGGGAGCGGAGGTGGTTCAGCTGCAAGGTGTGAATTTCTGACTAAAGTTTGTAAAAAGCGCGTAAGACAAGGTGCGAATGCCCAACAATGTATGATCAAAAGAGGGAGCGGAGGTTTTCGGCTGCAAGGTCTGAATGTCCAACCATAATTTGTAAAAACCGGGGAAGAAAAGGCTCAAAAGCCCGACTATACACCATCAAAAGCGGGAGCGGAGGTGTTCAGCTGCAAGAAGGTGTGAATGTCCGACCATAGTTGGTAAAAAGCGGGTAAGAAAAGGTTAAAATGCCCGACTGTACACCATCAAAAGCGGAAGCGGAGGTGTTCGGCTTCAAGAAGACGTGAACCTCCGAACAAAGTTTGTAAAAAGCAGTTAAGAAAAGGTTCGAATATCCAACCAAACATAATCAAAAGCGGGAGCAGAGCTTTTCGACTGCAAGTAGGTGTGAATGTCAGATCATGATTTGCAAAAAGCTGATGAGAAAGGGTGAGAATGCCCGACTATACACCATCAAATGCGGGAGCGGAGTTGTTTGTCTGTGAGTAGGTGTGAATCTGCGACCATAATTGCTGAAAAATGTGTTAGAAAAGGTAAGAATGCCGGTCCATACATCATCAAAAGCGAGAGAGGTGGTGTTCTGCTGAAAGTAGGTGTGAATGTCCAGCCATAATTACTCACAAACGGGTAAGAAAAGGTAGTATTGCCAGACCATACATGATCAAAACAGGGAGCGGAGGTGGTTCAGCTGCAACGTGTGAATGTCTGACTATAGTTTGTAAAAAGCGGGTAAGACAAGGTGCGAATGCCCGACAATGTATAATCAAAAGAGGGAGCGGAGGTGTTCGGCTGCAAGGTCTGAATGTCCAACCATAATTTCTAAAAACCGGGTAAGAAAAGGCTCAAAAGCCAGACTTTACACCATCAAAAGCGGGAGCGGAGGTGTTCAGCTGCAAGAAGGTGTGAATGTTCGACTAAAGTTTGTAAAAATCTGGTAAGACAAGGTATGAATGTCCGACAATGTATGATCAAAAGCGGGAGCGGAGATGTTCAGCTGCAAGAAGGTCTGAATGTCCATCAATAATTGCTAGAAAAAATTAAAGTAAAAATTTCGAAAATCAAACCGCACATGATCATAAGTGGGAGAGGAGGTGTTCAGCTGCAAGAAGGTGTGAATGTCCACCCATAATTCCTTAAAAATGGGTAAAAAAAAGGTGCGAATACCCAACCATACATCATCAAAAGCAGGTGTTAATGTCAGATCATAATTTGCAAAAAGCTGATGAGAAAGGGTGAGAATGCCCGACTATACACCATCAAATGCGGGAGCGGAGTTGTTTGTCTGTGAGTAGGTGTGAATCTCCGACCATAATTGCTGAAAAATGTGTTAGAAAAGGTAAGAATGCCGGTCCATACATCATCAAAAGCGAGAGAGGTGGTGTTCTGCTGAAAGTAGGTGTGAATGTCCAGCCATAATTACTCACAAACGGGTAAGAAAAAGTAGTATTGCCAGACCATACATGATCAAAACAGGGAGCGGAGGTGGTTCAGCTGCAAGAAGGTGTGAATGTCCGACTAAAGTTCAAATATATTAACAAAAGCGGGAGGAGAGGTCTTCGGATGAGAGTGGTTGAGAATTTCCAACCATAATCTATAAAATGCGGTGAAAAAAAGGTGTGATAGAACACTAAAAGGTGGAGCGGAAGTGTTCGGCTGCAAGAAGGTGTGAATGTCCGACTATATTTGGTGAAAAGCAGGGGAAGCAAGGTCTGAATGCCCAACCTTACATCATCAAAAGCGAGATCAGAGGTGTTTGGCTGCAAGAAGGCCATAGTTTGCCAAAAGCGGGTAAGGTGCGAATGACCGACTAAATATCAACAAAAGTGGGGGCGGAGGTCTTCGGATGCAAGTGGGTGTGAATATCCCACCATACAAGTATGGTGGAGAGGAAGCTGTGAATTGCTGACCATAGTTTGCAAAAAGCGGGTGAGAAAAGGTGCGAATGTCCAACCATACACCATCAAAACAGGGAGCGGAGTTGTTTGGCTGCGACAAGGTGTGAATGTCCACCCATAATTAATGAAAAGCGGGCAAGAAGTGGGTTCGAATGCCCAACCACACATCATCAAAAGCAGGAGTGGATGTGTTCGGCTATAAGAAGGTTTGAATGTCCGAGCATAGTTTGTAAAAAGCGGGTAAGAAAAGGTTCGAATGCCCGAACATACACCATCAAAAGAGGGAGCGGAGGTGTTCCGCTGTAAGAAGGTGTGAATGTCCGACCAGAGTTGGTAAAAAGCGGGTAAGAAAAGGTTAAAAAAACCCGACTGTACACAATCAATAGCGGGAGCAGATGTGTTCGGCTACAAGAAGGTGTGACAGTCCGACCATGGTTTGTAAAAAGCGGGTAAGAAAAGGTGCAAATGCCCGACAATGTATGATCAAAAGAGGGAGCGGAGCTTTTCGGCTACAAGAAGGTTTGAATGTCCGACCATAGTTTGTAAAAAGCGGGTAAGTAAAGGTTCGAATGCCCGACTATACACCATCAAAAGCGGAAGCGGAGGTGTTCCGCTGTAGACGGTGTGAATGTCCGACCATAGTTGGTAAAAAGCGGGTAAGAAAAGGTTAAACTACACGACTGTACACAATCAATAGCGGGAGTGGAGTTGTTCGGCTACAAGAAGGTGTGAAAGTCCGACCATGGTTTGTAAAAAACGGGTAAGATAATGTTCGAATTCCCGAATATATACCATCAAAAGCGGAAGCGGAGGTGTTCGGTTGCAAGAAGGTGTGAACGTCCGACCAAAGTTTGTAAAAAGCAGTTAAGAAAAGGTTCGAATATCCAACCAAACAAAATCAAAAGCAGGAGCAGAGCTGTTCGACTGCAAGTAGGTGTGAATGTCCAGCCATAATTACTCACAAATGAAAAGAAAAGTAAGAAAAGGTAGTATTGCCACTCCATACATGATCAAAACAGGGAGCGGAGGTGGTTCAGCTGCAACGTGTGAATGTCTGACTATAGTTTGTAAAAAGCGGGTAAGACAAGGTGCGAATGCCCGACAATGTATGATCAAAAGAGGGAGCGGAGGTGTTCGGCTGCAAGGTCTGAATATCCAACCATAATTTCTAAAAACCGGGTAAGAAAAGGCTCGAAAGCCCGACTTTACACCATCAAAAGCGGGAGCGGAGGTGTTCAGCTGCAAGAAGGTGTGAATGTTGGACTAAAGTTTGTAAAAATCTGGTAAGACAAGTTATGAATGCCCGACAATGTATGATCAAAAGCGGGAGCGGAGGTGTTCAGCTGCAAAGAAGGTCTGAATGTCCATCAATAATTGCTAGAAAACATGAAAGTAAAAATTTCTAATATCAAACTGCGCATGATCATAAGTGGGAGAGGAGGTGTTCAGCTGCAAGAAGGTGTGAATGTCCATCAATAATTGCTAGAAAACATGAAAGTAAAAATTTCTAAAATCAAACCGCACATGATCATAAGTGGGAGAGGAGGTGTTCAGCTGCAAGAAGGTGTGAATATCCACCCATAATTCCTGAAAAATGGGTAAAAAAAAGGTGCGAATGCCCAACCATACATCATCAAAAGCAGCTGTGGATGTGTTCGGCTACAAGAAGGTGTGAACGTCCAACCAAAGTTTGTAAAAAGCAGTTAAGAAAAGGTTCGAATATCCAACCAAACATAATCAAAAGCGGGAGCAGAACTGTTCGACTGCAAGTAGGTGTGGATGTCAGATCATAATTTGCAAAAAGCTGATGAGAAAGGGTGAGAATGCCCGACTATACACCATCAAATGCGGGAGCGGAGTTGTTCGTCTGTGAGTAGGTGTGAATCTCCGAACATAATTGCTGAAAAATGTGTTAGAAAAGGTAAGAATGCCGGTCCATACATCATCAAAAGCGAGAGAGGTGGTGTTCTGCTGAAAGTAGGTGTGAATGTCCAGCCATAATTACTCACAAACGGGTAAGAAAAGGTAGTATTGCCAGACCATACATGATCAAAACAGTAAGCGGAGGTGGTTCAGCTGCAAGAAGGTGTGGATGTCAGATCATAATTTGCAAAAAGCTGATGAGAAAGGGTGAGAATGCCCGACTATACACCATCAAATGCGGGAGCGGAGTTGTTCGTCTGTGAGTAGGTGTGAATCTCCGAACATAATTGCTGAAAAATGTGTTAGAAAAGGTAAGAATGCCGGTCCATACATCATCAAAAGCAAGAGAGGTGGTGTTCTGCTGAAAGTAGGTGTGAATGTCCAGCCATAATTACTCACAAACGGGTAAGAAAAGGTAGTATTGCCAGACCATACATGATCAAAACAGTAAGCGGAGGTGGTTCAGCTGCAAGAAGGTGTGGATGTCTGACTATAGTTTGTAAAAAGCGGGTAAGACAAGGTGCGAATGCCCGACAATGTAAGGCAAGGCAAGACAAGGCAAGTATATTTGTATAGCACAATTCAACAACAAGGTGATTCAAAGTGCTTCACAGAGACATTAAAACAGAAGAAATAAAAAGCATGATTTAAAATTTAAACAAAAGAAGGAAATAAGAACAATAGATAAAATCAGAAAAAATTATATATATGAAAGATAAAATCAATAGTTAAAACATGATTCCGTTTTGAAACTCAAGCTTATTCAAATGCAGCTGAAAATAGATGTGTCTTCAACCTGGACTTAAATACACTGAGTGTTTCAGCTGATCTGAGGCTTTCTGGGACTTTGTTCCAGACATGTGGAGCATAGAAGCTGAATGCAGCTTCTCCATGTCTGGTTTTGACTCTGGGAACTGATAAAATACCGGATCCAGATGACCTGAGGGGTCTGGAAGGTTCATAGTGGGTCAGGAGGTCACTGATGTATTTTGGTCCTTGACCATTCAGAGCTTTATAGACCAGCATCAGAACTTTAAAGTCTATCCTCTGATGGACAGGCAGCCAGTGTAAAGACTTGAGAGCTGGACTGTGATGTGCTCCACTTTTTTGGTCTTAGTGAGGACTCGAGCAGCTGAGTTCTGGATGAGCTGCAGTTGTCTAACTGACTTTTTAGGCAGACCTGTAAAGATGCTATTACAATAATCAAGCCTACTAAAGATGAATGCATGGACTAGTTTTTCCAGGTCCTGCTGAGACATCAGATCTTTTAGCCTTGATATATTCTTAAGGTGATAGTAGGCTGACTTTGTTAATGCCTTAATGTGTTTGTCCAAATTTAGGTCTGAGTCCATCACTACACCCAGATTTCTGGCCTGGTTGGTCGTTTTTAGATTTATAGATTGAAGCTCTGTGGTGACTTTCAATCGTTTATCTTTGGCTCCAAAGACAATTACCTCAGTTTTGTTTATGTTTAGCTGGAGGAAGTTGTGGCACATCCAGTCATTAATCTCCTCAATGCATTTTCCAAGGGCCTGTACAGGCCCTCTGTCTCCTGGTGACATTGTTATATACATCTGTGTGTCATCTGCATAGCTATGGTAGTTTATTTGGTTGTTTTTTATAATCTGTGCCAGTGGGAGCATGTAGATGTTAAACAGAAGAGGTCCCAGGATGGAACCTTGGGGAACTTGTGATTCTTGTCTGCTCAGATGTAAAGTTACCTATTGACACAAAGTACTTCCTGTTCTCTAAGTATGTTTTGAACCAGTTTAGTACAGTTCCGGAAAGACCAGCCCAGTTCTCCAGTTGTTTGAGTAATATATTGTGGTCAACTGTATCAAAGGCAGCACTGAGATCCAGTAAAACTAAGACTGACATTTTTCCACTGTCTGTATTCAGACATATGTCATTAAACACTTTGGTCAGAGCAGTCTCAGTGCTGTGGTGCTGTCTAAAGCCTGACTGGAAGGTATCATAGCAGTTATTTTGTGTTAAAAAGTAATTAAGCTGTTGAAAAACCGCTTTTTCAATGATCTTACTTAAAAATGGGAGATTTGAGATGGGCCTGTAGTTGTTCATTTGCGTCTTATCAAGATTGTCCTTTTTCAGCAGAGGTTTAATTACAGCTGTTTTTAGTGGCTCTGGAAACACACCTGACGTTAAGGACAGGTTCACAATCAGTAACAGGTCTGACTCCAAAGTCTTTGAGACCCCTTTGAAAAAACCTGTTGGTAGGATGTCTAAACAGCAAGAGGAGGACTTCAGGTGACGTAAGATGTCCTCCAGGTCTTTACTGTTAATGGGTTGAAATAGTGTCATGGTGTTTAAACCGGTTTTCGGTGGACACAGTACATATGCTGAACCTGCTGCTGATGTACCAACTGCTTGTCTAATATTTTGGACTTTGTCTATGAAGAATTTGGCAAAGTCATTGCAGGCCATGGTGGAATGGAGTTCATTTGCCACTGACACAGGAGGGTTTGTTAGCCTGTCAACTGTAGCAAATAAGGCCCGAGCATTATGACTGTTTTTGGTGATGATGTCAGGGAAGTAGGATTTCCTTGCATTCCTCAGTTGTAAATTATAAGAGTGAAGTTTCTCTTTATAGATGTTATAATGAACCTGGAGATTTGTTTTTCTCCATCGGCGCTCAGCTTTCCGACACACTCTTTTCCCATTTTTCACCAGTGTGGAATTTCGCCATGGAGACTTCTTCCTTCCAGAGATAACCTTCACCTTAATGGGAGCAATAGTATCCATAACATTTAACATTTTAGTATTAAAGCTACTGACGAGCTCACTGACTGAACCCCCGGACAGGGCAGGTGCTAAGGAGAAAACCTGGTTAAAGATCTTACTACTGTTTTCAGTTTTGAGATCACTGCTGTTGAGACATTTGTGTGCACTGAAATCGTACTCTCAAAGAAAACACAGGAATGGTCAGACAGGCCCACATCAGACACAGTAATCTTTGAAATGCTTAGACCCTTGGAGATCACTAAGTCTAGAGTGTGCCCCCTATTGTGCGTAGGCTCTGTTATATGCTGAGTCAGCCCAAAGTTGTCCAGAGTGTTACTCAGGTCTTTAGTCCCTCTGTCCTGAGGATTGTCCATATGGATGTTAAAATCACCAACAATAATTATACAGTCAAAATCAACACAGATCATAGACAGCAGTTCACTGAGGTCTTCAGAAAAATCTGAACAGTATTTAGGGGGCCTGTAAATATTCAGAAACAGGACACTGGGTGAGGCCTTCACCTGTATAGCCATATATTCAAAGGACTGAAAACTTCCAGGAGATAACTGCTTACATTGAAAGGATTCATTGAATAAGACTGCGACCCCTCCTCCTCTCCTGCTCACTCTGGCCTCGCTGATAAAACTGTAACCAGGAGGGGTTGACTCAATAAGAACAGCAGCACTGTTATTTTGTTCCAACCAAGTTTCAGTTAAAAACATAAAATCCAGGGTGTGCTCAGTGATAAAATCATCAATTAAGAATGTTTTCCCAGCTAAAGACCTAACATTTAATAAAGCCAACTTAAGTGTTTTAGAGGTATTATTTGCCCCCTCGTGTTTGGGTGCAGTCTGTGGCACACAAGGTATGTTTACTTTATTTAAAGATCTTTTTGAGTGCAACTCTCTGTGTTTTGACTGGGTCACATTTCTCCTTCTGTCACCTAAAAGTACAGAAATTTTAAGATCTTCTAATAAACAGGGTCCCAGCTTGTCCTGGGAAAAGTCACGACTGTCAGAATTCACACAGCCTGGACCCCTCACACATCACACATCAGACTGCGGAGACAGTACATGGTGGCAGCGTGAAGGGACAGAAGGGGGTGGGGCTGGGCTCCGTCGCTTCGGCTGCTCTAGTAGGGGCGGGGCTCGGCGGGGAACCTTTGGCCGCTTTGGTGGGGGGTTTATGGGGGATAAAAAGGGATTGGGCTGGGGGGTAGATCTAAGCCCAGCATTGACCCGTTCCATCATCTCCTCAGTGAATTTCAGGTGAGGGGAGGAGGAGGGAGAAAGGGAGGGTGAGGAGCACAATGACCTGTCAGGGGTTTGGGGGGCTGGGGAAGGTCCTGGTCCTGGTGCCTGGTCCTGGTCATTAGTGCTGTTGAGAGGGTTTGGGGCAAATAAAGACCTCTCTTCTTGCCTCTGATGTCTCTCCTTTCCAAAGTTCCTCTTGGGTGGGGGCAGATGGAGTTCCTCCTCAAGGTTTCTGCTGGGATTTGTTTGTTCCTCTCTATGAGATAACTCCTTGTTTATCTCAGCCTTGGCCCCGAGCACAGATGGATGACGTAGGAAATAAAATATGTTGGAGGTGAACAGTTTCACCCCTGACTTGTTAAAATTAAATCCATTTGCCATGTATGATCAAAAGAGGGAGCGGAGGTGTTTGGCTGCAAGGTCTGAATGTCCAGCCATAATTTCTAAAAACCGGGTAAGAAAAGGCTCGAAAGCCCGACTTTACACCATCAAAAGCGGGAGCGGAGGTGTTCAGCTGCAAGAAGGTGTGAATGTTCGACTAAAGTTTGTAAAAATCTGGTAAGACAAGGAGCGAATGCCCAACAATGTATGATCAAAAGCGGGAGCGGAGGTGTTCAGCTGCAAGAAGGTCTGAATGTCCATCAATAATTGCTAGAAAACATGAAAGTAAAAATTTCGAAAATCAAACCGCACATGATCATAAGTGGGAGAGGAGGTGTTCCGCTGCAAGAAGATGTGAATATCCACCCATAATTCCTGAAAAAAGGGGAAAAAAATGGTGCGAATGCCCAACCATACATCATCAAAAGCAGCTGTAGATGTGTTCGGCTACAAGAAGGTGTGAACGTCCAACCAAAGTTTGTAAAAAGCAGTTAAGAAAAGGTTCGAATATCCAACCAAACATAATCAAAAGCGGGAGCAGAACTGTTCGACTGCAAGTAGGTGTGGATGTCAGATCCATCCATCCATCCATCATCTGCCGCTTATCCGGGGGTCGGGTCGCGGGGGCAGCAGCTTGAGCAGAGAAACCCAGACGTCTCTGTCCCCGGCCACTTCCTCCAGCTCTTCCGGGGGGACCCCGAGGCGTTCCCAGGCCAGCCGAGAGACATAGTCTCTCCAGCGTGTCCTGGGTCTTCCCCGGGGTCTCCTCCCAGTGGGACGTGCCCGGAACACCTCCCCAGGGAGGCGCCCAGGGGGTATCCTAACCAGATGCCCGAGCCACCTCATCTGACTCCTCTCAATGCGGAGGAGCAGCGGTTCTACTCCGAGCCCCTCCCGGATGACTGAGCTTCTCACCCTATCTCTAAGGGAGAGCCCAGACACCCTGCGGAGGAAACCCATTTCGGCCGCTTGTATTCGCGATCTTGTTCTTTCGGTCACTACCCACAACTCGTGACCATAGGTGAGGATGGGAACGTAGATTGACCAGTAAGTAGAGAGCTTCGCCTTCTGGCTCAGCTCCCTCTTCACAACGACGGGTCGGTGCAGAGCCCGCAACACTGCAGACGCCGCACCGATCCGCCCGTCAATCTCCCGCTCCATTCGTCCCTCACTCGTGAACAAGACCCCGAGATACTTGAACTCCTCCACTTGGGGAAGGATCTCATTCCCGACCCGGAGAGAGCATTCCACCCTTTTCCGGCTGAGAACCATAGTCTCGGATTTGGAGGTGCTGATTCTCATCCCAGCCGCTTCACACTCGGCTGCGAATCGCTCCAGTGAGAGCTGAAGGTCACGGCCTGACGACGCTAACAGAACCACATCATCTGCAAAAAGCAGAGACCCGATTCTGAGGTCGCCAAATCGGACACCCTCAACGCCCTGGCTGCGCCTAGAAATTCTGTCCATAAAAGTTAGGAACAGAATCGGTGACAAAGGGCAGCCCTGACGGAGTCCAACTCTCACCGGAAACGTATCCGACTTACTGCCGGCAATGCGGACCAAACTCTGGCACCGGTCATACAGAGACCGAACGGACCCTATCAAGGGGTCCGGCACTCCATATTCCCGGAGCACCCCCCACAGGACTCCACGAGGGACACGGTCGAACGCTTTCTCCAAGTCCACAAAACACATGTAGACTGGTTGGGCGAACTCCCATGCACCCTCCAGGATCCTGCCGAGGGTATAGAGCTGGTCCACTGTTCCACGGCCAGGACGAAAGCCACACTGCATCTCCTGAATCCGAGGCTCGATTATCCGACGGATCCTCCTCTCCAATACCCCCGAATAGACCTTACCAGGGAGGCTGAGGAGTGTGATACCCCTATAGTTGGAACACACCCTCCGGTCCCCCTTTTTAAAGAGGGGGACCACCACCCCAATCTGCCAGTCCAGAGGCACTGTCCCCGATGTCCACGCGATGCTGCAGAGGCGTGTCAGCCAAGACAGCCCTACAACATCCAGAGCCTTGAGAAACTCAGGACGGACCTCATCCACCCCCGGGCCCTTGCCACCGAGGAGCTTTTTGACCACCTCGGCAACCTCAGCCCCAGAAATGGGAGGCCCCGTCTCCGAGCTCTCCGACTCTGCCTCTTCTGAGCACGTGTTGGTAGGATTGAGGAGTTCCTCGAAGTACTCCCCCCACCGACTCACAACATCCCTAGTTGAGGTCAGCAAAGCCCCGTCCCCACTGTAAACAGTGTTGACTGTGAGCCGCTTCCCCCCCCTGAGACGCCGGATGGTGGACCAGAATCTCTTCGAGGCCGTCCGGAAATCGTTCTCCATGGTCTCACCGAACTCCTCCCAGGCCCGAGTTTTTTTCTCAGCAACCGCCGAAGCCGCAGCCCGTCTGGCCTGTCGGTACCTATCAGCTGCTTCCAGGGTCCCACTGGCCAAAAAGGCCCGATAGGACTCCTTCTTCAGCTTGACGGCTTCCCTCACCACTGGTGTCCACCAGCAGGTTCGAGGGTTGCCGCCACGACAGGCACCGACCACCTTACAGCCACAACTCCGATCAACTGCCTCGGCAATGGAGTCACGGAACATGGCCCATTCGGACTCAATGTCCCCCACCTCCCCCGGGATATGGTTGAAGCTCTGCCGGAGGTGGGAGTTAAAGCTCCTTCTGACGGGGGATTCTGACAAACGCTCCCAGCAGACCCTCACAATACGTTTGGGCCTGCCAGGTCTGATCGGCATCCTCCCCCACCAGCGGAGCCAACTCACCACCAGGTGGTGATCAGTTGACAGCTCCGCCCCTCTCTTCACCCGAGTGTCCAGGACATACGGCCGCAAGTCCGATGATACAACCACAAAGTCGATCATCGAACTGCGGCCAAGGGTGTCCTGGTGCCAAGTGCACATATGGACACCCTTATGTCTGAACATGGTGTTCGTTATGGACAGTCCATGACCAGCACAGAAGTCCAACAACATAACACCACTCTGGTTCAGATCGGGGGGGCCGTTCCTCCCAATCACACCCCTCCAGGTCTCACTGTCATTGCCCACGTGAGCATTGAAGTCCCCCAGCAGAACGAGGGAGTCTCCGGTAGGAGCATTCTCCAGTGCCTCCCCCAGAGACTCCAAAAAGGGTGGGTACTCTGAACTGCTGTTTGGCGCATAGGCACAAACAACAGTCAGGACTCGTCTCCCCACCCGAAGGCGGAGGGAGGCTACCCTCTCGTTCACTGGGGTAAACCCCAATGTACTGGCACACAGCCGGGGGGCAATAAGTATGCCCACACCTGCTCTGCGCCTCTCACCACGGGCAACTCCAGAGTGGAAGAGAGTCCAACCCCTCTCAAGAGGACTGGTTCCAGAGCCCAAGCCGTGCATCGAGGTGAGTCCGACTATATCTAGCCGGAACCGCTCAGCCTCGCGCACCAGCTCCGGCTCCTTCCCCAACAGAGAGGTGACATTCCACGTCCCAAGAGCTAGCTTCAGTAGCCGAGGATCAGACCGCCAAGGCCTCTGCCTTCGGCCGCTACCCAGCTCACATCGCACCCGACCCCCTTGGCCCCTCCCACGGGTGGTGAGCCCGTCGGAAGGGGGACCCACGTCATCATTCCTGGCTCCGGGGGGAGGCCCCGGTGTCCCATATCCGGGCAAGGGATCACGAGGTCCAAATTTTTTGTTCATCATAAGGGGTCTTTTGAGCTGTTCTTTGTCTGGTCCCTCATCTAGGATCTGCTTGCCTTGGGTGACCCTACCAGGGGCTTAAAGCCCCGAGCAACATAGCTCCCGGACTCATTGGGGCACGCAAACTCCCCCACCACGATAAGGTGACAGCTCAGGAGGGAGGGATGTCAGATCATAATTTGCAAAAAGCTGATGAGAAAGGGTGAGAATGCCCAACTATACACCATCAAATGCGGGAGCGGAGTTGTTCGTCTGTGAGTAGGTGTGAATCTCCGACCATAATTGCTGAAAAATGTGTTAGAAAAGGTAAGAATGCCGGTCCATACATCATCAAAAGCGAGAGAAGTGGTGTTCTGCTGAAAGTAGGTGTGAATGTCCAGCCATAATTACTCACAAACGGGTAAGAAAAGGTAGTATTGCCAGACCATACATGATCAAAACAGGGAGCGGAGGTGGTTCAGCTGCAAGAAGGTGTGAATGTCCGACTAAAGTTCAAATATATTAACAAAAGCGAGAGGAGAAGTCTTCGGATGAGAGTGTTTGAGAATTTCCAACCATAATCTATAAAATGCGGTGAAAAAAAGGTGTTATAGAACACTAAAAGGTGGAGCGGAAGTGTTCGGCTGCAAGAAGGTGTGAATGTCCGACTATATTTGGTGAAAAGCATGTGAAGCAAGGTCTGAATGCCCAACCTTACATCATCAAAAGCGAGATCAGAGGTGTTTGGCTGCAAGAAGGCCATAGTTTGCCAAAAGCGGGTAAGGTGCGAATGACCGACTAAATATCAACAAAAGTGGGGGCGGAGGTCTTCGGATGCAAGTGGGTGTGAATATTCCACCATACAAGTATGGTGGAGAGGAAGCTATAAATTGCTGACCATTGTTTGCAAAAAGCGGGTGAGAAAAGGTGCGAATGTCCAACCATACATGATCAAAACAGGGAGCGGACGTGTTTGGCTGCGACAAGGTTTTAATATCCACCCATAATTAATGAATAGCGGGCAACAAGTAGGTTCCAATGCCCAACCATACATCATCAAAAGCAGGAGTGGATGTGTTCGGCTACAAGAAGGTTTGAATGTCCGAGCATAGTTTGTAAAAAGCGGGTAAGAAAAGCTTCGAATGCCCGAACATACACCATCAAAAGACAGACCGGACGTGTTCCGCTGTAAGTAGGTGTGAATGCCCAACCATAGTTGGTAAAAAGAAGGTAAGAAAAGGTTCAAATATCCGACTGTACACAATCAATAGCGGGAGCGGATGTGTTCGGCTACAAGAAGGTGTGAAAGTCTCACCATGGTTTGTAAAAAGCGGGTAAGAAAAGGTGCGAATGCCCGACAATGTATGATCAAAAGAGGGAGCGGAGGTTTTCGGCTACAAGAAGGTCTGAATGTCCGACCAAAGTTTGTAAAAAGCGGGTAAGAAAGGTTTGAATGCCCGACTATACACCATCAAAAGCGGGAGCGGAGGTGTTGCACTGTAAGACGGTGTGAATGTCTGACCATAGTTTGTAAAAAGCAGTAGGTGTGAATGTCAGATCATAATTTGCAAAAAGCTGATGAGAAAGGGTGAGAATGCCCTACTATACACCATCAAATGCGAGAGCGGAGGTGTTTGTCTGTGAGTAGGTGTGAATGTCCCACCCTAGTTGCTGAAAAATGTGTTAGAAAAGGTAAGAATGCCAGCCCATACATCATCAAAAGCGGGAGAGGTGGTGTTCGGCTGCAAGAAGGTGTGAATATCCAGCCATAATTACTCACAAACGGGTAAGAAAAGGTAAGAATACCAAACCATAAATTATCAAAAGCGGCAGCAGAGATGTTCGGCTGGTATTTATAAATGTCTAGATAGATTTGAACAAAAAACAACGTAGTATTTTGCAGTAAAAGAAAGACAGGTTCAGAAATCCGAGAAAAAGCTTTTCATGAGTTCTGCATGATTTGGGATTTTGCTTATAAAATGCATTCCTTCAATCAAACTATGGTAAAACGGCTTTTACCTTCATATTTATCAATGTCTAGATCGACTTCAACAAAGAACAACATTAGATTTTGCAGTAGAAGAAAGAGAGACACTGAAGGATCAGGAATCCGAGAATAAGCTTATTTTCATACGTTCTGCATGATTTGGGATTTTGCTATAAAATGAATTCCTTCACTCAAACTATGTTAAAACTGCTTTTACCTTCATATTTATCAATGTCTAGATCGACTTCAACAAAGAACAACATTGTATATTGCAGTAGAAGAAAGAGCAACACTGAAGGAACAGGAATCCGAGAATAAGCTTACTTTCATACGTTCTGCATGATTTGGGATTTTATGTATAAAATGAATTCCTTCACTCAAACCAAGTGAAAACTTCTTTGTCCTTCATATTTATCAATGTCTAGATCGACTTCAACAAAGAACAACATTGTATATTGCAGTAGAAGAAAGAGAGACACTGAAGGAACAGGAATCCGAGAATAAGCTTATTTTCATACGTTCTGCATGATTTCGGATTTTCCTATAAAATGAATTGCTTTGCTCAAACCAAGTTAAAATTGCTTTGTCTTCATATTTATCAATGTCAAAGCAGTTTTAACATAGTTTGAGTGAAGGAATTCATTTTAAAACAAAATCTCAAAACATGCACAACACATGAAAAGCTTATTCTCGGATTCCTGATCCTTCAGTGTTGCTATTTGTTATATTGCAAAGTACAACGTGTTTTCTTTGTTTTGTTTAAATCTATCTCGACATTGATAAATATGGAAGGACAAAGCAGGTTTAACTTGGTTTGAGCAAAGCAATTCATTTTGTAGCAAAATCCGAAATCGTGAAGAACTCATGAAAGCAAGCTTATACTCGGATTCCTGAAACTTTTAGATCTTAGATTTGCTCTTTCTTTTACTGCAAAGTACGTTGGGGTTTTTTTTGTTTAAATCTTTCTAGACAAGGTAAATATGAAGGACAAATCAGTTTTAACATAGTTTGAGTGAAGGAATGCATTTTATAAGCAAAATCCCAAATCATGCAAAACTAACGAAAAGCTTTTTCTCGCTTTTCACTGCTTTTTACAAACTGGTCGGACGTTCACACCTTCTTGCAGCCGAACAATTCCGCTTCCACTTTTGATGGTGTATATTCGGGCATTCAAACTTTTTCTTACCCGCTTTTTACAAACCATGGTCGGACTTTCACACCTTCTTGCAGCCGAACACCACCTCTCCCGCTTTTGATGATGTATGGTCCAGCATTCTTACCTTTTCTAACACATTTTTAAGCAATTATGGTCGGACATTCACACCTACTCACAGCCAAACACTTCCGCTCCCGCATTTGATGGTGTTTAGTCAGGCATTCTCACCCTTTCTCATCAACTTTTTGCATATGATCTGATATTCACACCTACTTGCAGTCGAACACCTCTGCTTCCGCTTTTGATGGTACATATTTGGGCATTCGGACCTTTTGTTACCCGCTTTTTACATACCATGGGTGGACTTTCACACCTTCTTGTAGCCGAACAACTCTGCTCCCGCTATTGATTGTGTACAGTCGGGTATTTTAACCTTTTCTTACCCGCTTTTTATCAACTATGGTCGGACATTCACACCTTCTTACAGCGGAACACGTCCGCTCCCTCTTTTGATGGTGTATGTTCGGGCATTCGAACCTTTTCTTACCTGCTTTTTACAAACCATGGTCGGACTTTCACACCTTCTTGTAGCCGAACACCTCTGCTCCCTCTTTTGATCATACATTGTTGGGCATTCGCACCTTGTCTTACCCGCTTTTTACAAACTATAGTCAGAAATTCACACGTTGCAGCTGAACCACCTCCGCTCCCTGTTTTGATCATGTATGGTCTGGCAATACTAGCTTTTCTTACCCGTTTGTGAGTAATTATGGCTGGACATTCACACCTACTTGCAGTCGAACAGCTCTGCTCCCGCTTTTGATTTTGTTTGGTTGGATATTCGACGCTTTTCTTAACTGCTTTTTACAAACTTTGGTCGGACGTTCAAACCTTCTTGCAACCGAACACCTCCGCTTCCGCTTTTGATGGTATATATTCGGGAATTCGAACCTTTTCTTACCCGCTTTTTACAAACCATGGTCGGACTTTCACACCTTCTTGTAGCCGAACAACTCCACTCACGCTATTGATTGTGTACAGTCGGGTAGTTTAACCTTTTCTTACCCGCTTTTTACCAACTATGGTTGGACATTCACACCGTCTTACAGCGGAACACCTCCGCTTCCGCTTTTGATGGTGTATAGTCGGGCATTCGAACCTTTTCTTACCCGCTTTTTACAAACTATGGTCGGACATTCAATCCTTCTTGTAGCCGAAAAGCTCCGCTCCCTCTTTTGATCATACATTGTCGGGCATTTGCAACTTTTCTTACCCGCTTTTTACAAACCATGGTCGGACTGTCACACCTTCTTGTAGCTGAACACATCCGCTCCCACTATTGATTGTGTACAGTCAGGTTTTTTAACGTTTTCTTACCCGCTTCTTACCAACTCTGGTCGGACATTCACACCTTCTTAAAGCAGAACACGTCCGCTCCCTCTTTTGATGGTGTATGTTTGGGCATTCGAACCTTTTCTTACCCGCTTTTTACAAACTATGCTCGGACATTCAAACCTTCTTGTAGCCGAACACATCCACTCCTGCTTTTGATGATGTGTGGTTGGGCATTCGAACCTACTTCTTGCCCGCTTTTCATTAATTATGGGTGGACATTCACACCTTGTCGCAGCCAAACACCTCCGCTCCCTGTTTTGATCATGTATGGTTGGACATTCGCACCTTTTCTCAACCGCTTTTTGCAAACTATGGTCAGCAATTCACAGCTTCCTCTCCACCATACTTGTATGGTGGAAGATTCACACCCACTTGCATCCGAAGACCTCCGCCCCCACTTTTGTTGATATTTAGTCGGTCATTCGCACCTTACCCGCTTTTGGCAAACTATGGCCTTCTTGCAGCCAAACACCTCTGATCTCGCTTTTGATGATGTAAGGTTGGGCATTCAGACCTTGCTTCCCCTGCTTTTCACCAAATATAGTCGGACATTCACACCTTCTTGCAGCCGAACACTTCCGCTCCACCTTTTAGTGTTCTATAACACCTTTTTTTCACCGCATTTTATAGATTATGGTTGGAAATTCTCAACCATTGTCATCCGAAGACCTCTCCTCCCGCTTTTGTTAATATATTTGAACTTTAGTCGGACATTCACACCTTCTTGCAGCTGAACCACCTCCGCTCCCTGTTTTGATCATGTATGGTCTGGCAATACTACCTTTTCTTACCCGTTTGTGAGTAATTATGGCTGGACATTCACACCTACTTTCAGCAGAACACCACCTCTCTCGCTTTTGATGATGTATGGACCGGCATTCTTACCTTTTCTAACACATTTTTCAGCAATTATGGTCGGACATTCCCACCTACTCAGAGCCGAACACCTCCGCTCCCGCATTTGATGGTGTATAGTCGGGCATTCTCACTCTTTCTCATCAGCTTTTTGCAAATTATGATCTGATATTCACAGCTGCTTTTGATAATGTATGGTTGGGCATTCACACCTTTTTTTACCCATTTTTCAGGAATTATGGGTGGACATTCACACCGTCTTGCAGCTGAAAACATCCTCTCCCGCTAATGATCATGTGCGGTTTGATATTCGAAAATTTTCTTTCATGTTTTAAAGAAATTATTGATGGACATTCAGACCTTCTTGCAGCTGAACCCCTCTGCTCGCGCTTTTGATGGTGTATAGTAGGGCTTTCGAGCCTTTTCTTCCCGGTTTTTACAAATTATGGTTGGACATTCAGACCTTCTTGCAACCTAACACCTCCGCTCCCTCTTTTGATCATACATTGTCTGGCATTCGCACCTTGTCTTACGCGCTTTTTACAAACTTTAGTCGGACATTCAGACCTTCTTGCAGCTGAACCACCTCCGCTCCCTGTTTTGATCATGTATGGTCTGGCAATACTACCTTTTCTTACCCGTTTGTGAGTAATTTTGGCTGGACATTCACACCTACTCAAAGCCGAACAACTCCGCTACCGCATTTGATGGTGTATAGTCGGGCATTCTCACCCTTTCTCATCAGCTTTTTGCAAATTATGATCTGACATTCACACCTACTTGCAGTCGAACAGCTCTGCTCCCGCTTTTGATTATGTTTGGTTGGATATTCGAACCTTTTCTTCACTGCTTTTTACAAACTTTGTTCGGAGGTACACGTCTTCTTGAAGCCGAACACCTCCGCTTCCGCTTTTGATGGTGTATAGTCGGGCTTTCGAGCCTTTTCTTACCTGGTTTTTAGAAATTATGGTTGGACATTCAGACCTTGCAGCCGAACACCTCCGCTCCCTCTTTTGATCATACATTTTCGGTTATTCGCACCTTGTCTTACCCGCTTTTTACAAACTATAGTCAGACATTCACACGTTGCAGCTGAACCACCTCTGCTCCCTGTTTTGATTATGTATGGTCTGGCAATACTACCTTTTCTTACCCGGTTGTGAGTAATTATGGCTGGACATTCACACCTACTTGCAGTCGAACAGCTCTGCTCCCGCTTTTGATTTTGTTTGGTTGGATATTCGAACCTTTTCTTAACTGCTTTTTACAACCTTTGGTCGGACGTTCACACCTTCTTGCAGCCGAACACCTCCGCTTCCGCTTTTGATAGTATATATTCGGGCATTCGAACCTTTTCTTACCCGCTTTTTACAAACCATGGGTGGACTTTCACACCTTCTTGTACCCGAACAACCCTGCTCCCGCTATTGGTGGTGTACAGTCGGGTATTTTAACCTTTTCTTACCCGCTTTTTACAAACTATGGTCGGACATTCACACCTTCTTACAGCGGAACACGTCTGCTCCACCTTTTAGTGTTCTATCACACCTTTTTTTCACCGCATTTTATGGATTATGGTTGGAAATTCTCAACCACTCTCATTCGAAGACCTCTCCTCCCGCTTTTGTGAATATATTTGAACTTTAGTCGGACATTCACACCTTCTTGCAGCTGAACCACCTCCGCTCCCTGTTTTGATCATGTATGATCTGGCAATACTACATTTTCTTACCTGTTTGTGAGTAATTATGGCTGGACATTCACACCTACTTTCAGCAGAACACCACCTCTCTCGCTTTTGATGATGTATGGACCGGCATTCTTACCTTTTCTAACACATTTTTCAGCAATTATGGTCGGAGATTCACACCTACTAACAGACGAACAACTCCGCTCCCGCATTTGATGGTGTATAGTTGTTGTTTTGCAAATTATGATCTGACATTCACACTTACTTGCAGTCGAACAGTTCTGCTCCCGCCTTTGATTATGTTTGGTTGGATATTCGAAACTTTTCTTAACTGCTTTTTACAAACTTTGGTTGGACGTTCAAACCTTCTTGTAGCCGAACACATCCACAGCTGCTTTTGATGATGTATGGTTGGGTATTCGCACCTTTTTTTTACCCATTTTTCAGTAATTATGGGTGGACATTCACACCTTCTTGCAGCTGAACACCTCCTCTCCCACTTATGATCATGTGCGGTTTGATTTTCAAAATTTTTACTTTAATTTTTTCTAGCAATTATTGATGGACATTCAGACCTTCTTGCAGCTGAACAACTCCGCTCCCTCTTTTGATCATAAATTGTCGGGCATTCGAACCTTTTCTTACCCGCTTTTTACAAAACTTGGTCGGACTTTCACACCTTTTAGTAGCCGAACAACTCCGCTCCCGCTATTGATTGTGTACAGTCGGGTATTTTAACCTTTTCTTACCCGCTTTTTACCAACTATGGTCGGACATTCATAACTTCTTACAACGGAACACCTCCGCTCCTTATTTTGATGATGTATGGTTGGGCATTCAAACCTACTTGTTGCCCGCTTTTCATTAATTATGGGTGGACATTCACACCTTGTCGCAGCCAAACACCTCCGCTCCCTGTTTTGATGGTGTATAATGGTGGACATTCGCACCTTTTCTCACCCGCTTTTTACTATGGTCGGCCATTCACAGCTTCCTCTCCACCATACTTGTATGGTGGGATATTCACACCCACTTGCATCCGAAGACCTCCGCCCCCACTTTTGTTGATATTTAGTCGGTCATTCGCACCTTACCCGCTTTTGGCAAACTATGGCCTTCTTGCAGCCAAACACCTGATCTCGCTTTTGATGATGTAAGGTTGGGCATTCAGACCTTGCTTCACCTACTTTTCACCAAATATAGTCGGACATTCACACCTTCTTGCAGCCGAACACTTCCGCTCCACTTTTGAGTGTTCTATGTAGCATTCACACCTTTTTCTTCACCGCATTTTATAGATTATGGTTGGAAATTCTCACCCACTCTCATCCGAAGACCTCTCCTCCCGCTTTTGTTAATGTATAGTCGGGCATGAGAACCTTTTCTTACCCGCTTTTTACAAATTATGGTTGGACATTCACACCTACTTGCAGCCGAATACTGATACTGATCCTCCCGTAATAAAATGGTCGGATCTTATCAAACACACTTTGTTTCTTGTGACAATCAAGTCAGCGAAACAGCGTATACACGTCAAGACACTGAATCAAGTTTGCCACAAGAACTCATAAGTTTGGCAGTATTGCTCTGCCGTCAGCAATCATACACCCATTTTATTTTCGTGAGACATGTGCAGGCACCTGTTCATCTACTGTTCTATCACTATGAATTAGTTTATCTATTATCAATAAGGATACTTCTACAACTACTATCAAAGTATGTCCGGACTTCTTATGTTGTCAGTTGCTATATATGAATAAGTGGGTAGCTACTGACAAGCATTAAGCATGTCACACAGCCCAAACATATAACATTTCAGGACACACCACACAGTTAACAACCACAGTGAAGCGTGTCAAAGCCCAAACATGTAACATTCAACGGGACACTTACACAACACATTCAAATCAAACAGTCAGACAACATACAAGAACATATACCCCAGCCGGCATTGCTCCCTGCCTATTTTCCTACAGCTCACTATGTGTGCGCACACCTTTATTCACAAACTCTTCAACTTATACTCTTTTACCGAAGCTGCTACAGCTCGATTGGCCGAATACCCTTAGATCCTATTTCGGTGAATTTGACATCTGCCTTACATGTAACAGATTAGCGATTTAGTTTGAGTGAAGGAATTCATTTTATAGCAAAATCCCAAATCGTGAAGAACTCATGAAAGTAAGCTTATTCTCGGATTCATGAAACTTTAGATTTGCTCTGTCTTTTACTGCAAAGTACAACGTTGTTTTTTTTTGTTTAAATCTTTCTAGACATGGTAAATATGAAGGACAAAGCAGTTTTAACATAGTTTGAGTGAAGGAATTCATTTTATAGATAAAATCCCAAGAGTCTGCTGAGAATCAAGAATGAATGCGAAGTAGACTTTAACACGGCTCTAGGAGCGAGCCGAGTGTGGGCTAACCGGGAGAATTGCTTGAAAGAAACGCGACACCGAATGAGCGGTCAGAACAAAGCCTCAATACGGTTTTCCCGTGGTGTTTTTGTTGCTGCCTTGTCTTTTGCACAGAGTAAAAGACAAGGCAGCCATCGAATAGGGCCCGATTGTTCCTACTTGGTCAGCCGAGGAGCAAGGGGGGGAGCAAGCGTCTCAACCAAGCAAAGCTCACCATGGGGAAGGTGGCTATGCCAACTAGCCTGATGCCCTGCTCCCGCAGTGATGGATAATCGTACTCTGGTTTCTCTTCATAACGTACAAGTCTTTCGCCTTTTACTAAAGACTTCCGTGGAAAGCAGCACTAATGAGTTGTTTCTAATTTTGGCAGGCTTTACCTTTGCGGGTGAAGCCCTTTCCGTCTGTGCAAAAGAAATCTTGTTACTGTGCAGAGTGACTTCTCTGAGTAGAGTCGCCTTACTTGTTGCAACTGTGCCGATGTTGCTTGGATGGTGCTTGCTGGAGCGTGCGGGAGTGCAAAGTTATACCATTTAAAAGGGCTGAAGAGTGCTCAGTGCAGCGGGTGGGCGGAGGTGCAAAGTGACACTCTGGCCACCTATGGCCATAAAAAGAACACCGCTACAAGTGCGCATTGTGCCAGGAAGGGCCCTTGGACGTGAACCAGTGGACAGATATCACTTCTCGGCCTTTTGGCTAAGATCAAGTGTAGTACCTGTTCTTATCAGTTTAATATCTGATATGGCCTTTGTACGAGGACTACATATTAAATTGATTTTTAGCAATAGGAGTTGAAAAAGGAGCTTGCTCCGTTCACTCCAAGCATCGACCCGGTACTGCAGTGCCGCTGGGAACGGTGCGCTCTTCTCTGCTCTTGTGAAAAAGCAAACAGTGGTGCAGGATGGAAGTTTCAGGGAGCCCAAGATGAAACTTTCTTTTAGTCTGCTGAGAAAAGAGAGTGAATGCGAAGTAGACTTTAACACAGCTCTGGGGGCAAGCCGAGTGCGGGCTAACCGGGAGAATTACTTGAAAGAAACGCGACACTGAATGAGCGGTCAGAACAAAGCCTCAATACAGTGTTCCCGTGGTGTTTGTGGCTGCCTTGTCTTTTGCACAGAGTAAAAGACAAGGCAGCCATCGAATAGGGCCCGATTTTTCCTACTTGGTCAGCCGAGGATCATGGAGGGGGAGCAAGCGTCTCAACCAAGCAAAGCTCACCATGGGGAAGGTGGCTATGCCAACTAGCCTGATGCCCTGCTCCCGCAGTGACGGATAATCGTACTCTGGTTTCTCTTCATAACGTACAAGTCTTTCGCCTTTTACTAAAGACTTCCGTGGAAAGCAGCACTAATGAGTTGTTTCTATTTTTGGCAGGCTTTACCTTTGCGGGTGAAGCCCTTTCCGTCTGTGCAAAAGAAATCTTGTTACTGTGCAGAGTGACTTCTCTGAGTAGAGTCGCCTTACTTGTTGCGACTGTGCCGATGTTTGAAGCTGGAGTGCAACGTTGTTGCTTGGATGGTGCTTGCTGGAGCGTGCGGGAGTGCAAAGTTATACCATTTAAAAGGGCTGAAGAGTGCTCAGTGCAGCGGGTGGGCGGAGGTGCAAAGTGACACTCTGGCCACCTATGGCCATAAAAAGAACACCGCTACAAGTGTGCATTGTGCCAGGAAGGGCCCTCGGACGTGAACCAGTGGACAGTTATCGCTTCTCGGCCTTTTGGCTAAGATCAAGTGTAGTACCTGTTCTTATCAGTTTAATATCTGATATGGCCTTTGTACGAGGACTACATATTAAATGGATTTTTAGCAATAGGAGTTGAAAAAGGAGCTTGCTCCGTTCACTCCAAGCATCGACCCGGTACTGCAGTGCCGCTGGGAACGGTGCGCTCTTCTCTGCTCTTGTGAAAAAGCAAACAGTGGTGCAGGATGGAAGTTTCAGGGAGCCCAAGATGAAACTTTCTTTTAGTCTGCTGAGAAAAGAGAGTGAATGCGAAGTAGACTTTAACACAGCTCTGGGGGCGAGCCGAGTGCGGGCTAACCGGGAGAATTGCTTGAAAGAAACGCGACACTGAATGAGCGGTCAGAACAAAGCCTCAATACGGTGTTCCCGTGGTGTTTGTGGCTGCCTTGTCTTTTGCACAGAGTAAAAGACAAGGCAGCCATCGAATAGGGCCCGATTTTTCCTACTTGGTCAGCCGAGGAGCAAGGAGGGGGAGCAAGCGTCTCAACCAAGCAAAGCTCACCATGGGGAAGGTGGCTATGCCAACTAGCCTGATGCCCTGCTCCCGCAGTGACAGATAATCGTACTCTGGTTTCTCTTCATAATGTACAAGTCTTTCGCCTTTTACTAAAGACTTCCGTGGAGAGCAGCACTAATGAGTTGTTGCTATTTTTGGCAGGCTTTACCTTTACCTTTGCGGGTGAAGCCCTTTCTGTCTGTGCAAAAGAAATCTTGTTACTGTGCAGAGTGACTTCTCTGAGTAGAGTTGCCTTACTTGTTGCGACTGTGCCGATGTTTGAAGCTGGAGTGCAAAGTTGTTGCTTGAATGGTGCTCGCTGGAGCGTGCGGGAGTGCAAAGTTATACCATTTAAAAGGGCTGAAGAGTGCTCAGTGCAGCGGGTGGGCGGAGATGCAAAGTGACACTCTGGCCACCTCGAAAACCGAGGTTACATCCAGTACCAGGGGCAGCCCAAGCTCTGCCGCAAGTGTGGTGAGCATGGGCACCTGGTTGAGGCTTGTACCAAGGTGATATGTGGGAAGTGCAGAGAAATTGGGGACACTTTTGGAGAGTGTCCAAATGGCAGGAAATGTAATCTCTGTGGAGAATTAAATCACCTCTTCTGAGATTGCCCTAAATCTTTTGCCAACAAATTAAAGACGGTAAAGCCACAGTCAAGCCAACAAAGAGAAGGACCAGAGGTGGCAGTTGGTGAACAAAGTGAAGAGGTTGACCCAATAAATTCAAACTTCCCGCTAAAAGCTTGGATTGGAAGTGAGGAGCAAAAAGGAGAGGGGCCTGTAGAGGCCTCACCACTCAGTGCTGAAGTCTGTGAGAATTCACAGGCAGAGGGTGGAGCTAAGCTAAATGAGGAGGAAGAGCAGACAGGTGAGTCTAGTGAAGGTACTCACCTCCCCGAAGGTCAACAGCCGAGGAGGACGGCATCTGAGTTGTCCTCTGATTCCCTTTAGCTCTGCAATCAACCCCCAGGGACTCAAAGTTAAATGCAACATTGCATCAGAGGCCAACACGAGAGTCCGAAAAGGAGAGCTAGTTTCCCAAGAAATAACCTGAGTGTGTAATTTGTTTTGATAACTTAGAAAAACGAAAATGACATACCTACTTTCCTTTATCCTTTTAATGGTTCTCACCTTCTCAACACTAAATGTGAGAAGTGTGAAATCAAAGACAAGAGCCCAGAGTATTATATCCTTCTTAGACTCCATAAAATCAGATGTGTTTTTAATACAAGAATGTGGACTACCTTTTTTGAAAAACCATAGACAATGGGAGGAAATGTGGCCCAATTTATCGATATGGAGTGGCTCAAATCAAATTAAAAATGATGGTGTGGCCATTCTAATTAAAAATCCGCATGTTCTGGTGCGAGACGGACGGGCACTTTTAGCACACTTGAATTTTATGGGGCAAGACTTTAACCTCTTAAATATTTATGGTTTCAATGGAAAAAATGACAGGTATGACCTTTTAGAAGATTACTCACAAACGGGTAAGAAATGGTAGTATTGCCAGACAATACATGATCAAAACAGGGAGCGGAGGTGGTTCAGCTGCAAGGTGTGAATTTCTGACTAAAGTTTGTAAAAAGCGCGTAAGACAAGGTGCGAATGCCCAACAATGTATGATCAAAAGAGGGAGCGGAGGTTTTCGGCTGCAAGGTCTGAATGTCCAACCATAATTTGTAAAAACCGGGGAAGAAAAGGCTCGAAAGCCCGACTATACACCATCAAAAGCGGGAGCGGAGGTGTTCAGCTGCAAGAAGGTGTGAATGTCCGACCATAGTTGGTAAAAAGCGGGTAAGAAAAGGTTAAAATGCCCGACTGTACACCATCAAAAGCGGAAGCGGAGGTGTTCGGCTTCAAGAAGACGTGAACCTCCGAACAAAGTTTGTAAAAAGCAGTTAAGAAAAGGTTCGAATATCCAACCAAACATAATCAAAAGCGGGAGCAGAGCTTTTCGACTGCAAGTAGGTGTGAATGTCAGATCATGATTTGCAAAAAGCTGATGAGAAAGGGTGAGAATGCCCGACTATACACCATCAAATGCGGTAGCGGAGTTGTTTGTCTGTGAGTAGGTGTGAATCTGCGACCATAATTGCTGAAAAATGTGTTAGAAAAGGTAAGAATGCCGGTCCATACATCATCAAAAGCGAGAGAGGTGGTGTTCTGCTGAAAGTAGGTGTGAATGTCCAGCCATAATTACTCACAAACGGGTAAGAAAAGGTAGTATTGCCAGACCATACATGATCAAAACAGGGAGCGGAGGTGGTTCAGCTGCAACGTGTGAATGTCTGACTATAGTTTGTAAAAAGCGGGTAAGACAAGGTGCGAATGCCCGACAATGTATAATCAAAAGAGGGAGCGGAGGTGTTCGGCTGCAAGGTCTGAATGTCCAACCATAATTTCTAAAAACCGGGTAAGAAAAGGCTCAAAAGCCCGACTTTACACCATCAAAAGCGGGAGCGGAGGTGTTCAGCTGCAACGTGTGAATGTCTGACTATAGTTTGTAAAAAGCGGGTAAGACAAGGTGCGAATGCCCGACAATGTATAATCAAAAGAGGGAGCGGAGGTGTTCGGCTGCAAGGTCTGAATGTCCAACCATAATTTCTAAAAACCGGGTAAGAAAAGGCTCAAAAGCCCGACTTTACACCATCAAAAGCGGGAGCGGAGGTGTTCAGCTGCAAGAAGGTGTGAATGTTCGACTAAAGTTTGTAAAAATCTGGTAAGACAAGGTATGAATGTCCGACAATGTATGATCAAAAGCGGGAGCGGAGATGTTCAGCTGCAAGAAGGTCTGAATGTCCATCAATAATTGCTAGAAAAAATTAAAGTAAAAATTTCGAAAATCAAACCGCACATGATCATAAGTGGGAGAGGAGGTTTTCAGCTGCAAGAAGGTGTGAATGTCCACCCATAATTCCTTAAAAATGGGTAAAAAAAAGGTGCGAATACCCAACCATACATCATCAAAAGCAGGTGTTAATGTCAGATCATAATTTGCAAAAAGCTGATGAGAAAGGGTGAGAATGCCCGACTATACACCATCAAATGCGGGAGCGGAGTTGTTTGTCTGTGAGTAGGTGTGAATCTCCGACCATAATTGCTGAAAATGTGTTAGAAAAGGTAAGAATGCCGGTCCATACATCATCAAAAGCGAGAGAGGTGGTGTTCTGCTGAAAGTAGGTGTGAATGTCCAGCCATAATTACTCACAAACGGGTAAAAAAAAGTAGTATTGCCAGACCATACATGATCAAAACAGGGAGCGGAGGTGGTTCAGCTGCAAGAAGGTGTGAATGTCTGACTAAAGTTCAAATATATTAACAAAAGCGGGAGGAGAGGTCTTCGGATAGATTGGTTGAGAATTTCCAACCATAATCTATAAAATGCGGTGAAAAAAAGGTGTGACAGAACACTAAAAGGTGGAGCGGAAGTGTTCGGCTGCAAGAAGGTGTGAATGTCCGACTATATTTGGTGAAAAGCAGGTGAAGCAAGGTCTGAATGCCCAACCTTACATCATCAAAAGTGAGATCAGAGGTGTTTGGCTGCAAGAAGGCCATAGTTTGCCAAAAGCGGGTAAGGTGCGAATGACCGACTAAATATCAACAAAAGTGGGGGCGGAGGTCTTCGGATGCAAGTGGGTGTGAATATCCCACCATACAAGTATGGTGGAGAGGAAGCTGTGAATTGCTGACCATAGTTTGCAAAAAGCGGGTGAGAAAAGGTGCGAATGTCCAACCATACACCATCAAAACAGGGAGCGGAGGTGTTTGGCTGCGACAAGGTGTGAATGTCCACCCATAATTAATGAAAAGCGGGCAAGAAGTAGGTTCGAATGCCCAACCACTCATCATCAAAAGCAGGAGTGGATGTGTTCGGCTATAAAAAGGTTTGAATGTCCGAGCATAATTTGTAAAAAGCGGGTAAGAAAAGGTTCGAATGCCCGAACATACACCATCAAAAGAGGGAGCGGAGGTGTTCCGCTGTAAGAAGGTGTGAATGTCCGACCAGAGTTGGTAAAAAGCGGGTAAGAAAAGGTTAAAAAACCCGACTGTACACAATCAATAGCGGGAGCAGATGTGTTCGGCTACAAGAAGGTGTGACAGTCCGACCATGGTTTGTAAAAAGCGGGTAAGAAAAGGTGCAAATGCCCGACAATGTATGATCAAAAGAGGGAGCGGAGCTTTTCGGCTACAAGAAGGTTTGAATGTCCGACCATAGTTTGTAAAAAGCGGGTAAGAAAAGGTTCGAATGCCCGACTATACACCATCAAAAGCGGAAGCGGAGGTGTTCCGCTGTAGACGGTGTGAATGTCCGACCATAGTTGTTAAAAAGCGGGTAAGAAAAGGTTAAACTACACGACTGTACACAATCAATAGCGGGAGTGGAGTTGTTCGGCTACAAGAAGGTGTGAAAGTCCGACCATGGTTTGTAAAAAACGGGTAAGAAAAGGTTCGAATTCCCGAATATATACCATCAAAAGCGGAAGCGGAGGTGTTCGGTTGCAAGAAGGTGTGAACGTCCGACCAAAGTTTGTAAAAAGCAGTTAAGAAAAGGTTCGAATATCCAACCAAACAAAATCAAAAGCAGGAGCAGAGCTGTTCGACTGCAAGTAGGTGTGAATGTCCAGCCATAATTACTCACAAACGGGTAAGAAAAGGTAGTATTGCCACTCCATACATGATCAAAACAGGGAGCGGAGGTGGTTCAGCTGCAACGTGTGAATGTCTGACTATAGTTTGTAAAAAGCGGGTAAGACAAGGTGCGAATGCCCGACAATGTATGATCAAAAGTGGGAGCGGAGGTGTTCGGCTGCAAGGTCTGAATATCCAACCATAATTTCTAAAAACCGGGTAAGAAAAGGCTCGAAAGCCCGACTTTACACCATCAAAAGCGGGAGCGGAGGTGTTCAGCTGCAAGAAGGTGTGAATGTTCGACTAAAGTTTGTAAAAATCTGGTAAGACAAGGTATGAATGTCCGACAATGTATGATCAAAAGCGGGAGCGGAGGTGTTCATCTGCAAGCAGGTCTGAATGTCCATCAATAATTGCTAGAAAACATGAAAGTAAAAATTTCTAAAATCAAACCACACATGATCATAAGTGGGAGAGGAGGTGTTCAGCTGCAAGAAGGTGTGAATATCCACCCATAATTCCTGAAAAATGGGTAAAAAAAAGGTGCGAATGCCCAACCATACATCATCAAAAGCAGCTGTGGATGTGTTCGGCTACAAGAAGGTGTGAACGTCCAACCAAAGTTTGTAAAAAGCAGTTAAGAAAAGGTTCGAATATCCAACCAAACATAATCAAAAGCGGGAGCAGAACTCTTCGACTGCAAGTAGGTGTGGATGTCAGATCATAATTTGCAAAAAGCTGATGAGAAAGGGTGAGAATGCCCGACTATACACCATCAAATGCGGGAGCGGAGTTGTTTGTCTGTGAGTAGGTGTGAATCTGCGACCATAATTGCTGAAAAATGTGTTAGAAAAGGTAAGAATGCCGGTCCATACATCATCAAAAGCGAGAGAGGTGGTGTTCTGCTGAAAGTAGGTGTGAATGTCCAGCCATAATTACTCACAAACGGGTAAGAAAAGGTAGTATTGCCAGACCATACATGATCAAAACAGGGAGCGGAGGTGGTTCAGCTGCAACGTGTGAATGTCTGACTATAGTTTGTAAAAAGCGGGTAAGACAAGGTGCGAATGCCCGACAATGTATAATCAAAAGAGGGAGCGGAGGTGTTCAGCTGCAAGAAGGTGTGAATGTTCGACTAAAGTTTGTAAAAATCTGGTAAGACAAGGTGCGAATGCCCGACAATGTATGATCAAAAGCGGGAGCGGAGGTGTTCAGCTGCAAGAAGGTCTGAATGTCCATCAATAATTGCTAGAAAAAAATAAAGTAAAAATTTCGAAAATCAAACCGCACATGATCATAAGTGGGAGAGGAGGTGTTCAGCTGCAAGAAGGTGTGAATGTCCACCCATAATTGCTGAAAAATGGGTAAAAAAAAGGTGCGAATACCCAACCATACATCATCAAAAGCAGGTGTTAATGTCAGATCATAATTTGCAAAAAGCTGATGAGAAAGGGTGAGAATGCCCGACTATACACCATCAAATGCGGGAGCGGAGTTGTTTGTCTGTGAGTAGGTGTGAATCTCCGACCATAATTGCTGAAAAATGTGTTAGAAAAGGTAAGAATGCCGGTCCATACATCATCAAAAGCGAGAGAGGTGGTGTTCTGCTGAAAGTAGGTGTGAATGTCCAGCCATAATTACTCACAAACGGGTAAGAAAAAGTAGTATTGCCAGACCATACATGATCAAAACAGGGAGCGGAGGTGGTTCAGCTGCAAGAAGGTGTGAATGTCCGACTAAAGTTCAAATATATTAACAAAAGCGGGAGGAGAGGTCTTCGGATGAGAGTGGTTGAGAATTTCCAACCATAATCTATAAAATGCGGTGAAAAAAAGGTGTGATAGAACACTAAAAGGTGGAGCGGAAGTGTTCGGCTGCAAGAAGGTGTGAATGTCCGACTATATTTGGTGAAAAGCAGGGGAAGCAAGGTCTGAATGCCCAACCTTACATCATCAAAAGCGAGATCAGAGGTGTTTGGCTGCAAGAAGGCCATAGTTTGCCAAAAGCGGGTAAGGTGCGAATGACCGACTAAATATCAACAAAAGTGGGGGCGGAGGTCTTCGGATGCAAGTGGGTGTGAATATCCCACCATACAAGTATGGTGGAGAGGAAGCTGTGAATTGCTGACCATAGTTTGCAAAAAGCGGGTGAGAAAAGGTTCGAATGCCCGAACATACACCATCAAAAGAGGGAGCGGAGGTGTTCCGCTGTAAGAAGGTGTGAATGTCCGACCAGAGTTGGTAAAAAGCGGGTAAGAAAAGGTTAAAAAAACCCGACTGTACACAATCAATAGCGGGAGCAGATGTGTTCGGCTACAAGAAGGTGTGACAGTCCGACCATGGTTTGTAAAAAGCGGGTAAGAAAAGGTGCAAATGCCCGACAATGTATGATCAAAAGAGGGAGCGGAGCTTTTCGGCTACAAGAAGGTTTGAATGTCCGACCATAGTTTGTAAAAAGCGGGTAAGAAAAGGTTCGAATGCCCGACTATACACCATCAAAAGCGGAAGCGGAGGTGTTCCGCTGTAGACGGTGTGAATGTCCGACCATAGTTGGTAAAAAGCGAGTAAGAAAAGGTTAAACTACACGACTGTACACAATCAATAGCGGGAGTGGAGTTGTTCGGCTACAAGAAGGTGTGAAAGTCCGACCATGGTTTGTAAAAAACGGGTAAGATAATGTTCGAATTCCCGAATATATACCATCAAAAGCGGAAGCGGAGGTGTTCGGTTGCAAGAAGGTGTGAACGTCCGACCAAAGTTTGTAAAAAGCAGTTAAGAAAAGGTTCGAATATCCAACCAAACAAAATCAAAAGCAGGAGCAGAGCTGTTCGACTGCAAGTAGGTGTGAATGTACAGCCATAATTACTCACAAATGGGTAAGAAAAGGTAGTATTGCCACTCCATACATGATCAAAACAGGGAGCGGAGGTGGTTCAGCTGCAACGTGTGAATGTCTGACTATAGTTTGTAAAAAGCGGGTAAGACAAGGTGCGAATGCCCGACAATGTATGATCAAAAGAGGGAGCGGAGGTGTTCGGCTGCAAGGTCTGAATATCCAACCATAATTTCTAAAAACCGGGTAAGAAAAGGCTCGAAAGCCCGACTTTACACCATCAAAAGCGGGAGCGGATGTGTTCAGCTGCAAGAAGGTGTGAATGTTCGACTAAAGTTTGTAAAAATCTGGTAAGACAAGTTATGAATGCCCGACAATGTATGATTAAAAGCGGTAGCGGAGGTGTTCAGCTGCAAAGAAGGTCTGAATGTCCATCAATAATTGCTAGAAAACATGAAAGTAAAAATTTCTAATATCAAACCGCGCATGATCATAAGTGGGAGAGGAGGTGTTCAGCTGCAAGCAGGTCTGAATGTCCATCAATAATTGCTAGAAAACATGAAAGTAAAAATTTCTAAAATCAAACCACACATGATCATAAGTGGGAGAGGAGGTGTTCAGCTGCAAGAAGGTGTGAATATCCACCCATAATTCCTGAAAAATGGGTAAAAAAAAGGTGCGAATGCCCAACCATACATCATCAAAAGCAGCTGTGGATGTGTTCGGCTACAAGAAGGTGTGAACGTCCAACCAAAGTTTGTAAAAAGCAGTTAAGAAAAGGTTTGAATATCCAACCAAACATAATCAAAAGCGGGAGCAGAACTGTTCGACTGCAAGTAGGTGTGGATGTCAGATCATAATTTGCAAAAAGCTGATGAGAAAGGGTGAGAATGCCCGACTATACACCATCAAATGCGGGAGCGGAGTTGTTCGTCTGTGAGTAGGTGTGAATCTCCGAACATAATTGCTGAAAAATGTGTTAGAAAAGGTAAGAATGCCGGTCCATACATCATCAAAAGCGAGAGAGGTGGTGTTCTGCTGAAAGTAGGTGTGAATGTCCAGCCATAATTACTCACAAACGGGTAAGAAAAGGTAGTATTGCCAGACCATACATGATCAAAACAGTAAGCGGAGGTGGTTCAGCTGCAAGAAGGTGTGGATGTCTGACTATAGTTTGTAAAAAGCGGGTAAGACAAGGTGCGAATGCCCGACAATGTAAGGCAAGGCAAGACAAGGCAAGTATATTTGTATAGCACAATTCAACAACAAGGTGATTCAAAGTGCTTCACAGAGACATTAAAACAGAAGAAATAAAAAGCATGATTTAAAATTTAAACAAAAGAAGGAAATAAGAACAATAGATAAAATCAGAAAAAATTATATATATGAAAGATAAAATCAATAGTTAAAACATGATTCCGTTTTGAAACTCAAGCTTATTCAAATGCAGCTGAAAATAGATGTGTCTTCAACCTGGACTTAAATACACTGAGTGTTTCAGCTGATCTGAGGCTTTCTGGGACTTTGTTCCAGACATGTGGAGCATAGAAGCTGAATGCAGCTTCTCCATGTCTGGTTTTGACTCTGGGAACTGATAAAATACCGGATCCAGATGACCTGAGGGGTCTGGAAGGTTCATAGTGGGTCAGGAGGTCACTGATGTATTTTGGTCCTTGACCATTCAGAGCTTTATAGACCAGCATCAGAACTTTAAAGTCTATCCTCTGATGGACAGGCAGCCAGTGTAAAGACTTGAGAGCTGGACTGTGATGTGCTCCACTTTTTTGGTCTTAGTGAGGACTCGAGCAGCTGAGTTCTGGATGAGCTGCAGTTGTCTAACTGACTTTTTAGGCAGACCTGTAAAGATGCTATTACAATAATCAAGCCTACTAAAGATGAATGCATGGACTAGTTTTTCCAGGTCCTGCTGAGACATCAGATCTTTTAGCCTTGATATATTCTTAAGGTGATAGTAGGCTGACTTTGTTAATGCCTTAATGTGTTTGTCCAAATTTAGGTCTGAGTCCATCACTACACCCAGATTTCTGGCCTGGTTGGTCGTTTTTAGATTTATAGATTGAAGCTCTGTGGTGACTTTCAATTGTTTATCTTTGGCTCCAAAGACAATTACCTCAGTTTTGTTTTTGTTTAGCTGGAGGAAGTTGTGGCACATCCAGTCATTAATCTCCTCAATGCATTTTCCAAGGGCCTGTACAGGCCCTCTGTCTCCTGGTGACATTGTTATATACATCTGTGTGTCATCTGCATAGCTATGGTAGTTTATTTGGTTGTTTTTTATAATCTGTGCCAGTGGGAGCATGTAGATGTTAAACAGAAGAGGTCCCAGGATGGAACCTTGGGGAACTTGTGATTCTTGTCTGCTCAGATGTAAAGTTACCTATTGACACAAAGTACTTCCTGTTCTCTAAGTATGTTTTGAACCAGTTTAGTACAGTTCCGGAAAGACCAGCCCAGTTCTCCAGTTGTTTGAGTAATATATTGTGGTCAACTGTATCAAAGGCAGCACTGAGATCCAGTAAAACTAAGACTGACATTTTTCCACTGTCTGTATTCAGACATATGTCATTAAACACTTTGGTCAGAGCAGTCTCAGTGCTGTGGTGCTGTCTAAAGCCTGACTGGAAGGTATCATAGCAGTTATTTTGTGTTAAAAAGTAATTAAGCTGTTGAAAAACCGCTTTTTCAATGATCTTACTTAAAAATGGGAGATTTGAGATGGGCCTGTAGTTGTTCATTTGCGTCTTATCAAGATTGTCCTTTTTCAGCAGAGGTTTAATTACAGCTGTTTTTAGTGGCTCTGGAAACACACCTGACGTTAAGGACAGGTTCACAATCAGTAACAGGTCTGACTCCAAAGTCTCTGAGACCCCTTTGAAAAAACCTGTTGGTAGGATGTCTAAACAGCAAGAGGAGGACTTCAGGTGACGTAAGATGTCCTCCAGGTCTTTACTGTTAATGGGTTGAAATAGTGTCATGGTGTTTAAACCGGTTTTCGGTGGACACAGTACATATGCTGAACCTGCTGCTGATGTACCAACTGCTTGTCTAATATTTTGGACTTTGTCTATGAAGAATTTGGCAAAGTCATTGCAGGCCATGGTGGAATGGAGTTCATTTGCCACTGACACAGGAGGGTTTGTTAGCCTGTCAACTGTAGCAAATAAGGCCCGAGCATTATGACTGTTTTTGGTGATGATGTCAGGGAAGTAGGATTTCCTTGCATTCCTCAGTTGTAAATTATAAGAGTGAAGTTTCTCTTTATAGATGTCATAATGAACCTGGAGATTTGTTTTTCTCCATCGGCGCTCAGCTTTCCGACACACTCTTTTCCCATTTTTCACCAGTGTGGAATTTCGCCATGGAGACTTCTTCCTTCCAGAGATAACCTTCACCTTAATGGGAGCAATAGTATCCATAACATTTAACATTTTAGTATTAAAGCTACTGACGAGCTCACTGACTGAACCCCCGGACAGGGCAGGTGCTAAGGAGAAAACCTGGTTAAAGATCTTACTACTGTTTTCAGTTTTGAGATCACTGCTGTTGAGACATTTGTGTGCACTGAAATCGTACTCTCAAAGAAAACACAGGAATGGTCAGACAGGCCCACATCAGACACAGTAATCTTTGAAATGCTTAGACCCTTGGAGATCACTAAGTCTAGAGTGTGCCCCCTATTGTGCGTAGGCTCTGTTATATGCTGAGTCAGCCCAAAGTTGTCCAGAGTGTTACTCAGGTCTTTAGTCCCTCTGTCCTGAGGATTGTCCATATGGATGTTAAAATCACCAACAATAATTATACAGTCAAAATCAACACAGATCATAGACAGCAGTTCACTGAGGTCTTCAGAAAAATCTGAACAGTATTTAGGGGGCCTGTAAATATTCAGAAACAGGACACTGGGTGAGGCCTTCACCTGTATAGCCATATATTCAAAGGACTGAAAACTTCCAGGAGATAACTGCTTACATTGAAAGGATTCATTGAATAAGACTGCGACCCCTCCTCCTCTCCTGCTCACTCTGGCCTCGCTGATAAAACTGTAACCAGGAGGGGTTGACTCAATAAGAACAGCAGCACTGTTATTTTGTTCCAACCAAGTTTCAGTTAAAAACATAAAATCCAGGGTGTGCTCAGTGATAAAATCATCAATTAAGAATGTTTTCCCAGCTAAAGACCTAACATTTAATAAAGCCAACTTAAGTGTTTTAGAGGTATTATTTGCCCCCTCGTGTTTGGGTGCAGTCTGTGGCACACAAGGTATGTTTACTTTATTTAAAGATCTTTTTGAGTGCAACTCTCTGTGTTTTGACTGGGTCACATTTCTCCTTCTGTCACCTAAAAGTACAGAAATTTTAAGATCTTCTAATAAACAGGGTCCCAGCTTGTCCTGGGAAAAGTCACGACTGTCAGAATTCACACAGCCTGGACCCCTCACACATCACACATCAGACTGCGGAGACAGTACATGGTGGCAGCGTGAAGGGACAGAAGGGGGTGGGGCTGGGCTCCGTCGCTTCGGCTGCTCTAGTAGGGGCGGGGCTCGGCGGGGAACCTTTGGCCGCTTTGGTGGGGGGTTTATGGGGGATAAAAAGGGATTGGGCTGGGGGGTAGATCTAAGCCCAGCATTGACCCGTTCCATCATCTCCTCAGTGAATTTCAGGTGAGGGGAGGAGGAGGGAGAAAGGGAGGGTGAGGAGCACAATGACCTGTCAGGGGTTTGGGGGGCTGGGGAAGGTCCTGGTCCTGGTCCCTGGTCCTGGTCATTAGTGCTGTTGAGAGGGTTTGGGGCAAATAAAGACCTCTCTTCTTGCCTCTGATGTCTCTCCTTTCCAAAGTTCCTCTTGGGTGGGGGCAGATGGAGTTCCTCCTCAAGGTTTCTGCTGGGATTTGTTTGTTCCTCTCTATGAGATAACTCCTTGTTTATCTCAGCCTTGGCCCCGAGCACAGATGGATGACGTAGGAAATAAAATATGTTGGAGGTGAACAGTTTCACCCCTGACTTGTTAAAATTAAATCCATTTGCCATGTATGATCAAAAGAGGGAGCGGAGGTGTTTGGCTGCAAGGTCTGAATGTCCAGCCATAATTTCTAAAAACCGGGTAAGAAAAGGCTCGAAAGCCCGACTTTACACCATCAAAAGCGGGAGCGGAGGTGTTCAGCTGCAAGAAGGTGTGAATGTTCGACTAAAGTTTGTAAAAATCTGGTAAGACAAGGTGCGAATGCCCAACAATGTATGATCAAAAGCGGGAGCGGAGGTGTTCAGCTGCAAGAAGGTCTGAATGTCCATCAATAATTGCTAGAAAACATGAAAGTAAAAATTTCGAAAATCAAACCGCACATGATCATAAGTGGGAGAGGAGGTGTTCCGCTGCAAGAAGATGTGAATATCCACCCATAATTCCTGAAAAAAGGGGAAAAAAATGGTGCGAATGCCCAACCATACATCATCAAAAGCAGCTGTAGATGTGTTCGGCTACAAGAAGGTGTGAACGTCCAACCAAAGTTTGTAAAAAGCAGTTAAGAAAAGGTTCGAATATCCAACCAAACATAATCAAAAGCGGGAGCAGAACTGTTCGACTGCAAGTAGGTGTGGATGTCAGATCCATCCATCCATCCATCATCTGCCGCTTATCCGGGGGTCGGGTCGCGGGGGCAGCAGCTTGAGCAGAGAAACCCAGACGTCTCTGTCCCCGGCCACTTCCTCCAGCTCTTCCGGGGGGACCCCGAGGCGTTCCCAGGCCAGCCGAGAGACATAGTCTCTCCAGCGTGTCCTGGGTCTTCCCCGGGGTCTCCTCCCAGTGGGACGTGCCCGGAACACCTCCCCAGGGAGGCGCCCAGGGGGCATCCTAACCAGATGCCCGAGCCACCTCATCTGACTCCTCTCAATGCGGAGGAGCAGCGGTTCTACTCCGAGCCCCTCCCGGATGACTGAGCTTCTCACCCTATCTCTAAGGGAGAGCCCAGACACCCTGCGGAGGAAACCCATTTCGGCCGCTTGTATTCGCGATCTTGTTCTTTCGGTCACTACCCACAACTCGTGACCATAGGTGAGGATGGGAACGTAGATTGACCAGTAAGTAGAGAGCTTCGCCTTCTGGCTCAGCTCCCTCTTCACAACGACGGGTCGGTGCAGAGCCCGCAACACTGCAGACGCCGCACCGATCCGCCCGTCAATCTCCCGCTCCATTCGTCCCTCACTCGTGAACAAGACCCCGAGATACTTGAACTCCTCCACTTGGGGAAGGATCTCATTCCCGACCCGGAGAGAGCATTCCACCCTTTTCCGGCTGAGAACCATAGTCTCGGATTTGGAGGTGCTGATTCTCATCCCAGCCGCTTCACACTCGGCTGCGAATCGCTCCAGTGAGAGCTGAAGGTCACGGCCTGACGACGCTAACAGAACCACATCATCTGCAAAAAGCAGAGACCCGATTCTGAGGTCGCCAAATCGGACACCCTCAACGCCCTGGCTGCGCCTAGAAATTCTGTCCATAAAAGTTAGGAACAGAATCGGTGACAAAGGGCAGCCCTGACGGAGTCCAACTCTCACCGGAAACGTATCCGACTTACTGCCGGCAATGCGGACCAAACTCTGGCACCGGTCATACAGAGACCGAACGGACCCTATCAAGGGGTCCGGCACTCCATATTCCCGGAGCACCCCCCACAGGACTCCACGAGGGACACGGTCGAACGCTTTCTCCAAGTCCACAAAACACATGTAGACTGGTTGGGCGAACTCCCATGCACCCTCCAGGATCCTGCCGAGGGTATAGAGCTGGTCCACTGTTCCACGGCCAGGACGAAAGCCACACTGCATCTCCTGAATCCGAGGCTCGATTATCCGACGGATCCTCCTCTCCAATACCCCCGAATAGACCTTACCAGGGAGGCTGAGGAGTGTGATACCCCTATAGTTGGAACACACCCTCCGGTCCCCCTTTTTAAAGAGGGGGACCACCACCCCAATCTGCCAGTCCAGAGGCACTGTCCCCGATGTCCACGCGATGCTGCAGAGGCGTGTCAGCCAAGACAGCCCTACAACATCCAGAGCCTTGAGAAACTCAGGACGGACCTCATCCACCCCCGGGGCCTTGCCACCGAGGAGCTTTTTGACCACCTCGGCAACCTCAGCCCCAGAAATGGGAGGCCCCGTCTCCGAGCTCTCCGACTCTGCCTCTTCCGAGCACGTGTTGGTAGGATTGAGGAGTTCCTCGAAGTACTCCCCCCACCGACTCACAACATCCCTAGTTGAGGTCAGCAAAGCCCCGTCCCCACTGTAAACAGTGTTGACTGTGAGCCGCTTCCCCCCCCTGAGACGCCGGATGGTGGACCAGAATCTCTTCGAGGCCGTCCGGAAATCGTTCTCCATGGTCTCACCGAACTCCTCCCAGGCCCGAGTTTTTTTCTCAGCAACCGCCGAAGCCGCAGCCCGTCTGGCCTGTCGGTACCTATCAGCTGCTTCCAGGGTCCCACTGGCCAAAAAGGCCCGATAGGACTCCTTCTTCAGCTTGACGGCTTCCCTCACCACTGGTGTCCACCAGCAGGTTCGAGGGTTGCCGCCACGACAGGCACCGACCACCTTACGGCCACAACTCCGATCAGCTGCCTCGGCAATGGAGTCACGGAACATGGCCCATTCGGACTCAATGTCCCCCACCTCCCCCGGGATATGGTTGAAGCTCTGCCGGAGGTGGGAGTTAAAGCTCCTTCTGACGGGGGATTCTGACAAACGCTCCCAGCAGACCCTCACAATACGTTTGGGCCTGCCAGGTCTGATCGGCATCCTCCCCCACCAGCGGAGCCAACTCACCACCAGGTGGTGATCAGTTGACAGCTCCGCCCCTGTCTTCACCCGAGTGTCCAGGACATACGGCCGCAAGTCCGATGATACAACCACAAAGTCGATCATCGAACTGCGGCCAAGGGTGTCCTGGTGCCAAGTGCACATATGGACACCCTTATGTCTGAACATGGTGTTCGTTATGGACAGTCCATGACCAGCACAGAAGTCCAACAACATAACACCACTCTGGTTCAGATCGGGGGGGCCGTTCCTCCCAATCACACCCCTCCAGGTCTCACTGTCATTGCCCACGTGAGCATTGAAGTCCCCCAGCAGAACGAGGGAGTCTCCGGTAGGAGCATTCTCCAGTGCCTCCCCCAGAGACTCCAAAAAGGGTGGGTACTCTGAACTGCTGTTTGGCGCATAGGCACAAACAACAGTCAGGACTCGTCCCCCCACCCGAAGGCGGAGGGAGGCTACCCTCTCGTTCACTGGGGTAAACCCCAATGTACTGGCACACAGCCGGGGGGCAATAAGTATGCCCACACCTGCTCTGCGCCTCTCACCACGGGCAACTCCAGAGTGGAAGAGAGTCCAACCCCTCTCAAGAGGACTGGTTCCAGAGCCCAAGCCGTGCGTCGAGGTGAGTCCGACTATATCTAGCCGGAACCGCTCAGCCTCGCGCACCAGCTCCGGCTCCTTCCCCAACAGAGAGGTGACATTCCACGTCCCAAGAGCTAGCTTCAGTAGCCGAGGATCAGACCGCCAAGGCCTCTGCCTTCGGCCGCTACCCAGCTCACATCGCACCCGACCCCCTTGGCCCCTCCCACGGGTGGTGAGCCCGTCGGAAGGGGGACCCACGTTATCATTTCGGGCTATGCCCGACCGAGCCCCATGGGCACAGACCCGGCCACCAGGCGCCCGCTGCCGGGCCCCACCCCCGGGCCTGGCTCCGGGGGGAGGCCCCGGTGTCCCATATCCGGGCAAGGGATCACGAGGTCCAAATTTTTTGTTCATCATAAGGGGTCTTTTGAGCTGTTCTTTGTCTGGTCCCTCATCTAGGATCTGCTTGCCTTGGGTGACCCTACCAGGGGCTTAAAGCCCCGAGCAACATAGCTCCCGGACTCATTGGGGCACGCAAACTCCCCCACCACGATAAGGTGACAGCTCAGGAGGGAGGGATGTCAGATCATAATTTGCAAAAAGCTGATGAGAAAGGGTGAGAATGCCCAACTATACACCATCAAATGCGGGAGCGGAGTTGTTCGTCTGTGAGTAGGTGTGAATCTCCGACCATAATTGCTGAAAAATGTGTTAGAAAAGGTAAGAATGCCGGTCCATACATCATCAAAAGCGAGAGAAGTGGTGTTCTGCTGAAAGTAGGTGTGAATGTCCAGCCATAATTACTCACAAACGGGTAAGAAAAGGTAGTATTGCCAGACCATACATGATCAAAACAGGGAGCGGAGGTGGTTCAGCTGCAAGAAGGTGTGAATGTCCGACTAAAGTTCAAATATATTAACAAAAGCGAGAGGAGAAGTCTTCGGATGAGAGTGTTTGAGAATTTCCAACCATAATCTATAAAATGCGGTGAAAAAAAGGTGTTATAGAACACTAAAAGGTGGAGCGGAAGTGTTCGGCTGCAAGAAGGTGTGAATGTCCGACTATATTTGGTGAAAAGCATGTGAAGCAAGGTCTGAATGCCCAACCTTACATCATCAAAAGCGAGATCAGAGGTGTTTGGCTGCAAGAAGGCCATAGTTTGCCAAAAGCGGGTAAGGTGCGAATGACCGACTAAATATCAACAAAAGTGGGGGCGGAGGTCTTCGGATGTAAGTGGGTGTGAATATTCCACCATACAAGTATGGTGGAGAGGAAGCTATGAATTGCTGACCATTGTTTGCAAAAAGCGGGTGAGAAAAGGTGCGAATGTCCAACCATACATGATCAAAACAGGGAGCGGACGTGTTTGGCTGCGACAAGGTTTTAATGTCCACCCATAATTAATGAATAGCGGGCAACAAGTAGGTTCCAATGCCCAACCATACATCATCAAAAGCAGGAGTGGATGTGTTCGGCTACAAGAAGGTTTGAATGTCCGAGCATAGTTTGTAAAAAGCGGGTAAGAAAAGCTTCGAATGCCCGAACATACACCATCAAAAGACAGACCGGACGTGTTCCGCTGTAAGGGTGTAAGGGTGTGAATGCCCAACCATAGTTGGTAAAAAGAAGGTAAGAAAAGGTTCAAATATCCGACTGTACACAATCAATAGCGGGAGCGGATGTGTTCGGCTACAAGAAGGTGTGAAAGTCTCACCATGGTTTGTAAAAAGCGGGTAAGAAAAGGTGCGAATGCCCGACAATGTATGATCAAAAGAGGGAGCGGAGGTTTTCGGCTACAAGAAGGTCTGAATGTCCGACCAAAGTTTGTAAAAAGTGGGTAAGAAAGGTTTGAATGCCCGACTATACACCATCAAAAGCGGGAGCGGAGGTGTTGCACTGTAAGACGGTGTGAATGTCTGACCATAGTTTGTAAAAAGCAGTAGGTGTGAATGTCAGATCATAATTTGCAAAAAGCTGATGAGAAAGGGTGAGAATGCCCTACTATACACCATCAAATGCGAGAGCGGAGGTGTTTGTCTGTGAGTAGGTGTGAATGTCCCACCCTAGTTGCTGAAAAATGTGTTAGAAAAGGTAAGAATGCCAGCCCATACATCATCAAAAGCGGGAGAGGTGGTGTTCGGCTGCAAGAAGGTGTGAATATCCAGCCATAATTACTCACAAACGGGTAAGAAAAGGTAAGAATACCAAACCATAAATTATCAAAAGCGGCAGCAGAGATGTTCGGCTGGTATTTATAAATGTCTAGATAGATTTGAACAAAAAACAACGTAGTATTTTGCAGTAAAAGAAAGAAAGGTTCAGAAATCCGAGAAAAAGCTTTTCATGAGTTCTGCATGATTTGGGATTTTGCTTATAAAATGCATTCCTTCAATCAAACTATGGTAAAACGGCTTTTACCTTCATATTTATCAATGTCTAGATCGACTTCAACAAAGAACAACATTGTATATTGCAGTAGAAGAAAGAGAGACACTGAAGGAACAGGAATCCGAGAATAAGCTTCTTTTCATACGTTCTGCATGATTTGGGATTTTGCTATAAAATGAATTCCTTCACTCAAACTATGTTAAAACTGCTTTTACCTTCATATTTATCAATATCTAGATCGACTTCAACAAAGAACAACATTGTATATTGCAGTAGTAGAAAGAGCAACACTGAAGGAACAGGAATCCGAGAATAAGCTTACTTTCATACGTTCTGCATGATTTGGGATTTTATGTATAAAATGAATTCCTTCACTCAAACCAAGTGAAAACTTCTTTGTCCTTCATATTTATCAATGTCTAGATCGACTTCAACAAAGAACAACATTGTATATTGCAGTAGAAGAAAGAGAGACACTGAAGGAACAGGAATCCGAGAATAAGCTTCTTTTCATACGTTCTGCATGATTTGGGATTTTGCTATAAAATGAATTCCTTCACTCAAACTATGTTAAAACTGCTTTTAACTTCATATTTATCAATGTCTAGATCGACTTCAACAAAGAACAACATTGTATATTGCAGTAGAAGAGAGAGCAACACTGAAGGAACAGGAATCCGAGAATAAGCTTATTTTCATACGTTCTGCATGATTTCGGATTTTCCTATAAAATGAATTGCTTTGCTCAAACCAAGTTAAAATTGCTTTGTCTTCATATTTATCAATGTCAAAGCAGTTTTAACATAGTTTGAGTGAAGGAATTCATTTTAAAACAAAATCTCAAAACATGCACAACACATGAAAAGCTTATTCTCGGATTCCTGATCCTTCAGTGTTGCTATTTGTTATATTGCAAAGTACAACGTGTTTTCTTTGTTTTGTTTAAATCTATCTCGACATTGATAAATATGGAAGGACAAAGCAGGTTTAACTTGGTTTGAGCAAAGCAATTCATTTTGTAGCAAAATCCGAAATCGTGAAGAACTCATGAAAGCAAGCTTATACTCGGATTCCTGAAACTTTTAGATCTTAGATTTGCTCTTTCTTTTACTGCAAAGTACGTTGGGGTTTTTTTTTTGTTTAAATCTTTCTAGACAAGGTAAATATGAAGGACAAATCAGTTTTAACATAGTTTGAGTGAAGGAATGCATTTTATAAGCAAAATCCCAAACCATGCAAAACTAACGAAAAGCTTTTTCTCGCTTTTCACTGCTTTTTACAAACTGGTCGGACGTTCACACCTTCTTGCAGCCGAACAATTCCGCTTCCACTTTTGATGGTGTATATTCGGGCATTCAAACCTTTTCTTACCCGCTTTTTACAAACCATGGTCGGACTTTCACACCTTCTTGCAGCCGAACACCACCTCTCCCGCTTTTGATGATGTATGGTCCAGCATTCTTACCTTTTCTAACACATTTTTCAGCAATTATGGTCGGACATTCACACTTACTCACAGCCAAACACTTCCGCTCCCGCATTTGATGGTGTTTAGTCAGGCATTCTCACCCTTTCTCATCAACTTTTTGCATATGATCTGATATTCACACCTACTTGCAGTCGAACACCTCTGCTTCCGCTTTTGATGGTACATATTTGGGCATTCGAACCTTTTCTTACCCGCTTTTTACATACCATGGGTGGACTTTCACACCTTCTTGTAGCCGAACAACTCTGCTCCCGCTATTGATTGTGTACAGTCGGGTATTTTAACCTTTTCTTACCCGCTTTTTACAAACCATGGTCGGACATTCAATCCTTCTTGTAGCCGAAAAGCTCCGCTCCCTCTTTTGATCATACATTGTCGGGCATTTGCAACTTTTCTTACCCGCTTTTTACAAACCATGGTCGGACTGTCACACCTTCTTGTAGCTGAACACATCCGCTCCCACTATTGATTGTGTACAGTCAGGTTTTTTAACGTTTTCTTACCCGCTTCTTACCAACTCTGGTCGGACATTCACACCTTCTTAAAGCGGAACACGTCCGCTCCCTCTTTTGATGGTGTATGTTTGGGCATTCGAACCTTTTCTTACCCGCTTTTTACAAACTATGCTCGGACATTCAAACCTTCTTGTAGCCGAACACATCCACTCCTGCTTTTGATGATGTGTGGTTGGGCATTCGAACCTACTTCTTGCCCGCTTTTCATTAATTATGGGTGGACATTCACACCTTGTCGCAGCCAAACACCTCCGCTCCCTGTTTTGATCATGTATGGTTGGACATTCGCACCTTTTCTCAACCGCTTTTTGCAAACTATGGTCAGCGATTCACAGCTTCCTCTCCACCATACTTGTATGGTGGAAGATTCACACCCACTTGCATCCGAAGACCTCCGCCCCCACTTTTGTTGATATTTAGTCGGTCATTCGCACCTTACCCGCTTTTGGCAAACTATGGCCTTCTTGCAGCCAAACACCACTGATCTCATTTTTGATGATGTAAGGTTGGACAATCAGACCTTGCTTCACCTGCTTTTCACCAAATATAGTCGGACATTCACACCTTCTTGCAGCCGAACACTTCCGCTCCACCTTTTAGTGTTCTATCACACCTTTTTTTCACCGCATTTTATAGATTATGGTTGGAAATTCTCAACCATTGTCATCCGAAGACCTCTCCTCCCGCTTTTGTTAATATATTTGAACTTTAGTCGGACATTCACACCTTCTTGCAGCTGAACCACCTCCGCTCCCTGTTTTGATCATGTATGGTCTGGCAATACTACCTTTTCTTACCCGTTTGTGAGTAATTATGGCTGGACATTCACACCTACTTTCAGCAGAACACCACCTCTCTCGCTTTTGATGATGTATGGACCGGCATTCTTACCTTTTCTAACACATTTTTCAGCAATTATGGTCGGACATTCAACCTACTCAGAGCCGAACACCTCCGCTCCCGCATTTGATGGTGTATAGTCGGGCATTCTCACTCTTTCTCATCAGCTTTTTGCAAATTATGATCTGATATTCACAGCTGCTTTTGATAATGTATGGTTGGGCATTCGCACCTTTTTTTACCCATTTTTCAGGAATTATGGGTGGACATTCACACCGTCTTGCAGCTGAAAACATCCTCTCCCGCTTATGATCATGTGCGGTTTGATATTCGAAAATTTTCTTTCATGTTTTAAAGAAATTATTGATGGACATTCAGACCTTCTTGCAGCTGAACCCCTCTGCTCGCGCTTTTGATGGTGTATAGTAGGGCTTTCGAGCCTTTTCTTCCCGGTTTTTACAAATTATGGTTGGACATTCAGACCTTCTTGCAACCTAACACCTCCGCTCCCTCTTTTGATCATACATTGTCTGGCATTCGCACCTTGTCTTACGCGCTTTTTACAAACTTTAGTCGGACATTCAGACCTTCTTGCAGCTGAACCACCTCCGCTCCCTGTTTTGATCATGTATGGTCTGGCAATACTACCTTTTCTTACCCGTTTGTGAGTAATTTTGGCTGGACATTCACACCTACTCAAAGCCGAACAACTCCGCTACCGCATTTGATGGTGTATAGTCGGGCATTCTCACCCTTTCTCATCAGCTTTTTGCAAATTATGATCTGACATTCACACCTACTTGCAGTCGAACAGCTCTGCTCCCGCTTTTGATTATGTTTGGTTGGATATTCGAACCTTTTCTTCACTGCTTTTTACAAACTTTGTTCGGAGGTACACGTCTTCTTGAAGCCGAACACCTCCGCTTCCGCTTTTGATGGTGTATAGTCGGGCTTTCGAGCCTTTTCTTACCTGGTTTTTAGAAATTATGGTTGGACATTCAGACCTCGCAGCCGAACACCTCCGCTCCCTCTTTTGATCATACATTGTCGGTTATTCGCACCTTTTCTCAACCGCTTTTTGCAAACTATGGTCAGCGATTCACAGCTTCCTCTCCACCATACTTGTATGGTGGGATATTCACACCCACTTGCATCCGAAGACCTCCGCCCCCACTTTTGTTGATATTTAGTCGGTCATTCGCACCTTACCCGCTTTTGGCAAACTATGGCCTTCTTGCAGCCAAACACCTCTGATCTCGCTTTTGATGATGTAAGGTTGGGCATTCAGACCTTGCTTCACATGCTTTTCACCAAATATAGTCGGACATTCACACCTTCTTGCAGCCGAACACTTCCGCTCCACCTTTTAGTGTTCTATCACACCTTTTTTTCACCGCATTTTATGGATTATGGTTGGAAATTCTCAACCACTCTCATCCGAAGACCTCTCCTCCCGCTTTTGTGAATATATTTGAACTTTAGTCGGACATTCACACCTTCTTGCAGCTGAACCACCTCCGCTCCCTGTTTTGATCATGTATGATCTGGCAATACTACATTTTCTTACCTGTTTGTGAGTAATTATGGCTGGACATTCACACCTACTTTCAGCAGAACACCACCTCTCTCGCTTTTGATGATGTATGGACCGGCATTCTTACCTTTTCTAACACATTTTTCAGCAATTATGGTCGGAGATTCACACCTACTAACAGACGAACAACTCTGCTCCCGCATTTGATGGTGTATAGTTGTTGTTTTGCAAATTATGATCTGACATTCACACTTACTTGCAGTCGAACAGTTCTGCTCCCGCTTTTGATTATGTTTGGTTGGATATTCGAAACTTTTCTTAACTGCTTTTTACAAACTTTGGTTGGACGTTCAAACCCTCTTGTAGCCGAACACATCCACAGCTGCTTTTGATGATGTATGGTTGGGTATTCGCACCTTTTTTTTACCCATTTTTCAGTAATTATGGGTGGACATTCACACCTTCTTGCAGCTGAACACCTCCTCTCCCACTTATGATCATGTGCGGTTTGATTTTCAAAATTTTTACTTTAATTTTTTCTAGCAATTATTGATGGACATTCAGACCTTCTTGCAGCTGAACAACTCCGCTGCCTCTTTTGATCATAATTTGTCGGGCATTCGAACCTTTTCTTACCCGCTTTTTACAAAACTTGGTCGGACTTTCACACCTTTTAGTAGCCGAACAACTCCGCTCCCGCTATTGATTGTGTACAGTCGGGTATTTTAACCTTTTCTTACCCGCTTTTTACCAACTATGGTCGGACATTCATAACTTCTTACAACGGAACACCTCCGCTCCTTATTTTGATGATGTATGGTTGGGCATTCAAACCTACTTGTTGCCCGCTTTTCATTAATTATGGGTGGACATTCACACCTTGTCGCAGCCAAACACCTCCGCTCCCTGTTTTGATGGTGTATAATGGTGGACATTCGCACCTTTTCTCACCCGCTTTTTACTATGGTCGGCCATTCACAGCTTCCTCTCCACCATACTTGTATGGTGGGATATTCACACCCACTTGCATCCGAAGACCTCCGCCCCCACTTTTGTTGATATTTAGTCGGTCATTCGCACCTTACCCGCTTTTGGCAAACTATGGCCTTCTTGCAGCCAAACACCTGATCTCGCTTTTGATGATGTAAGGTTGGGCATTCAGACCTTGCTTCACCTACTTTTCACCAAATATAGTCGGACATTCACACCTTCTTGCAGCCGAACACTTCCGCTCCACTTTTGAGTGTTCTATGTAGCATTCACACCTTTTTCTTCACCGCATTTTATAGATTATGGTTGGAAATTCTCACCCACTCTCATCCGAAGACCTCTCCTCCCGCTTTTGTTAATGTATAGTCGGGCATGAGAACCTTTTCTTACCCGCTTTTTACAAATTATGGTTGGACATTCACACCTACTTGCAGCCGAATACTGATACTGATCCTCCCGTAATAAAATGGTCGGATCTTATCAAACACACTTTGTTTCTTGTGACAATCAAGTCAGCGAAACAGCGTATACACGTCAAGACACTGAATCAAGTTTGCCACAAGAACTCATAAGTTTGGCAGTATTGCTCTGCCGTCAGCAATCATACACCCATTTTATTTTCGTGAGACATGTGCAGGCACCTGTTCATCTACTGTTCTATCACTATGAATTAGTTTATCTATTATCAATAAGGATACTTCTACAACTACTATCAAAGTATGTCCGGACTTCTTATGTTGTCAGTTGCTATATATGAATAAGTGGGTAGCTACTGACAAGCATTAAGCATGTCACACAGCCCAAACATATAACATTTCAGGACACACCACACAGTTAACAACCACAGTGAAGCGTGTCAAAGCCCAAACATGTAACATTCAACGGGACACTTACACAACACATTCAAATCAAACAGTCAGACAACATACAAGAACATATACCCCAGCCAGCATTGCTCCCTGCCTATTTTCCTACAGCTCACTATGTGTGCGCACACCTTTATTCACAAACTCTTCAACTTATACTCTTTTACCGAAGCTGCTACAGCTCGATTGGCCGAATACCCTTAGATCCTATTTCGGTGAATTTGACATCTGCCTTACATGTAACAGATTAGCGATTTAGTTTGAGTGAAGGAATTCATTTTATAGCAAAATCCCAAATCGTGAAGAACTCATGAAAGTAAGCTTATTCTCGGATTCATGAAACTTTAGATTTGCTCTGTCTTTTACTGCAAAGTACAACGTTGTTTTTTTTGTTTAAATCTTTCTAGACATGGTAAATATGAAGGACAAAGCAGTTTTAACATAGTTTGAGTGAAGGAATTCATTTTATAGATAAAATCCCAAGAGTCTGCTGAGAAACAAGAATGAATGAGAAGTAGACTTTAACACGGCTCTAGGAGCGAGCCGAGTGTGGGCTAACCGGGAGAATTGCTTGAAAGAAACGCGACACCGAATGAGCGGTCAGAACAAAGCCTCAATACGGTTTTCCCGTGGTGTTTTTGTTGCTGCCTTGTCTTTTGCACAGAGTAAAAGACAAGGCAGCCATCGAATAGGGCCCGATTGTTCCTACTTGGTCAGCCGAGGAGCAAGGGGGGGAGCAAGCGTCTCAACCAAGCAAAGCTCACCATGGGGAAGGTGGCTATGCCAACTAGCCTGATGCCCTGCTCCCGCAGTGATGGATAATCGTACTCTGGTTTCTCTTCATAACGTACAAGTCTTTCGCCTTTTACTAAAGACTTCCGTGGAAAGCAGCACTAATGAGTTGTTTCTATTTTTGGCAGGCTTTACCTTTGCGGGTGAAGCCCTTTCCGTCTGTGCAAAAGAAATCTTGTTACTGTGCAGAGTGACTTCTCTGAGTAGAGTCACCTTACTTGTTGCAACTGTGCCGATGTTGCTTGGATGGTGCTTGCTGGAGCGTGCGGGAGTGCAAAGTTATACCATTTAAAAGGGCTGAAGAGTGCTCAGTGCAGCGGGTGGGCGGAGGTGCAAAGTGACACTCTGGCCACCTATGGCCATAAAAAGAACACCGCTACAAGTGTGCATTGTGCCAGGAAGGGCCCTCGGACGTGAACCAGTGGACAGTTATCGCTTCTCGGCCTTTTGGCTAAGATCAAGTGTAGTACCTGTTCTTATCAGTTTAATATCTGATATGGCCTTTGTACGAGGACTACATATTAAATGGATTTTTAGCAATAGGAGTTGAAAAAGGAGCTTGCTCCGTTCACTCCAAGCATCGACCCGGTACTGCAGTGCCGCTGGGAACGGTGCGCTCTTCTCTGCTCTTGTGAAAAAGCAAACAGTGGTGCAGGATGGAAGTTTCAGGGAGCCCAAGATGAAACTTTCTTTTAGTCTGCTGAGAAAAGAGAGTGAATGCGAAGTAGACTTTAACACAGCTCTGGGGGCAAGCCGAGTGCGGGCTAACCGGGAGAATTACTTGAAAGAAACGCGACACTGAATGAGCGGTCAGAACAAAGCCTCAATACAGTGTTCCCGTGGTGTTTGTGGCTGCCTTGTCTTTTGCACAGAGTAAAAGACAAGGCAGCCATCGAATAGGGCCCGATTTTTCCTACTTGGTCAGTCGAGGATCATGGAGGGGGAGCAAGCGTCTCAACCAAGCAAAGCTCACCATGGGGAAGGTGGCTATGCCAACTAGCCTGATGCCCTGCTCCCGCAGTGACGGATAATCGTACTCTGGTTTCTCTTCATAACGTACAAGTCTTTCGCCTTTTACTAAAGACTTCCGTGGAAAGCAGCACTAATGAGTTGTTTCTATTTTTGGCAGGCTTTACCTTTGCGGGTGAAGCCCTTTCCGTCTGTGCAAAAGAAATCTTGTTACTGTGCAGAGTGACTTCTCTGAGTAGAGTCGCCTTACTTGTTGCGACTGTGCCGATGTTGCTTGGATGGTGCTTGCTGGAGCGTGCGGGAGTGCAAAGTTATACCATTTAAAAGGGCTGAAGAGTGCTCAGTGCAGCGGGTGGGCGGAGGTGCAAAGTGACACTCTGGCCACCTATGGCCATAAAAAGAACACCGCTACAAGTGTGCATTGTGCCAGGAAGGGCCCTCGGACGTGAACCAGTGGACAGTTATCGCTTCTCGGCCTTTTGACTAAGATCAAGTGTAGTACCTGTTCTTATCAGTTTAATATCTGATATGGCCTTTGTACGAGGACTACATATTAAATGGATTTTTAGCAATAGGAGTTGAAAAAGGAGCTTGCTCCGTTCACTCCAAGCATCGACCCGGTACTGCAGTGCCGCTGGGAACGGTGCGCTCTTCTCTGCTCTTGTGAAAAAGCAAACAGTGGTGCAGGATGGAAGTTTCTTTTAGTCTGCTGAGAAAAGAGAGTGAATGCGAAGTAGACTTTAACACAGCTCTGGGGGCGAGCCGAGTGCGGGCTAACCGGGAGAATTGCTTGAAAGAAACGCGACACTGAATGAGCGGTCAGAACAAAGCCTCAATACGGTGTTCCCGTGGTGTTTGTGGCTGCCTTGTCTTTTGCACAGAGTAAAAGACAAGGCAGCCATCGAATAGGGCCCGATTTTTCCTACTTGGTCAGCCGAGGAGCAAGGAGGGGGAGCAAGCGTCTCAACCAAGCAAAGCTCACCATGGGGAAGGTGGCTATGCCAACTAGCCTGATGCCCTGCTCCCGCAGTGACAGATTATCGTACTCTGGTTTCTCTTCATAATGTACAAGTCTTTCGCCTTTTACTAAAGACTTCCGTGGAGAGCAGCACTAATGAGTTGTTGCTATTTTTGGCAGGCTTTACCTTTGCGGGTGAAGCCCTTTCTGTCTGTGCAAAAGAAATCTTGTTACTGTGCAGAGTGACTTCTCTGAGTAGAGTTGCCTTACTTGTTGCGACTGTGCCGACGTTTGAAGCTGGAGTGCAAAGTTGTTGCTTGAATGGTGCTCGCTGGAGCGTGCGGGAGTGCAAAGTTATACCATTTAAAAGGGCTGAAGAGTGCTCAGTGCAGCGGGTGGGCGGAGATGCAAAGTGACACTCTGGCCACCTCGAAAACCGAGGTTACATCCAGTACCAGGGGCAGCCCAAGCTCTGCCACAAGTGTGGTGAGCATGGGCACCTGGTTGAGGCTTGTACCAAGGTGATATGTGGGAAGTGCAGAGAAATTGGGGACACTTTTGGAGAGTGTCCAAATGGCAGGAAATGTAATCTCTGTGGAGAATTAAATCACCTCTTCTGAGATTGCCCTAAATCTTTTGCCAACAAATTAAAGACGGTAAAGCCACAGTCAAGCCAACAAAGAGAAGGACCAGAGGTGGCAGTTGGTGAACAAAGTGAAGAGGTTGACCCAATAAATTCAAACTTCCCGCTAAAAGCTTGGATTGGAAGTGAGGAGCAAAAAGGAGAGGGGCCTGTAGAGGCCTCACCACTCAGTGCTGAAGTCTGTGAGAATTCACAGGCAGAGGGTGGAGCTAAGCTAAATGAGGAGGAAGAGCAGACAGGTGAGTCTAGTGAAGGTACTCACCTCCCCGAAGGTCAACAGCCGAGGAGGACGGCATCTGAGTTGTCCTCTGATTCCCTTTAGCTCTGCAATCAACCCCCAGGGACTCAAAGTTAAATGCAACATTGCATCAGAGGCCAACACGAGAGTCCGAAAAGGAGAGCTAGTTTCCCAAGAAATAACCTGAGTGTGTAATTTGTTTTGATAACTTAGAAAAACGAAAATGACATACCTACTTTCCTTTATCCTTTTAATGGTTCTCACCTTCTCAACACTAAATGTGAGAAGTGTGAAATCAAAGACAAGAGCCCAGAGTATTATATCCTTCTTAGACTCCATAAAATCAGATGTGTTTTTAATACAAGAATGTGGACTACCTTTTTTGAAAAACCATAGACAATGGGAGGAAATGTGGCCCAATTTATCGATATGGAGTGGCTCAAATCAAATTAAAAATGATGGTGTGGCCATTCTAATTAAAAATCCGCATGTTCTGGTGCGAGACGGACGGGCACTTTTAGCACACTTGAATTTTATGGGGCAAGACTTTAACCTCTTAAATATTTATGGTTTCAATGGAAAAAATGACAGGTATGACCTTTTAGAAGATTACTCACAAACGGGTAAGAAATGGTAGTATTGCCAGACAATACATGATCAAAACAGGGAGCGGAGGTGGTTCAGCTGCAAGGTGTGAATTTCTGACTAAAGTTTGTAAAAAGCGCGTAAGACAAGGTGCGAATGCCCAACAATGTATGATCAAAAGAGGGAGCGGAGGTTTTCGGCTGCAAGGTCTGAATGTCCAACCATAATTTGTAAAAACCGGGGAAGAAAAGGCTCGAAAGCCCGACTATACACCATCAAAAGCGGAAGCGGAGGTGTTCGGCTTCAAGAAGACGTGAACCTCCGAACAAAGTTTGTAAAAAGCAGTTAAGAAAAGGTTCGAATATCCAACCAAACATAATCAAAAGCGGGAGCAGAGCTTTTCGACTGCAAGTAGGTGTGAATGTCAGATCATGATTTGCAAAAAGCTGATGAGAAAGGGTGAGAATGCCCGACTATACACCATCAAATGCGGTAGCGGAGTTGTTTGTCTGTGAGTAGGTGTGAATCTGCGACCATAATTGCTGAAAAATGTGTTAGAAAAGGTAAGAATGCCGGTCCATACATCATCAAAAGCGAGAGAGGTGGTGTTCTGCTGAAAGTAGGTGTGAATGTCCAGCCATAATTACTCACAAACGGGTAAGAAAAGGTAGTATTGCCAGACCATACATGATCAAAACAGGGAGCGGAGGTGGTTCAGCTGCAAGAAGGTGTGAATGTCCGACTAAAGTTCAAATATATTAACAAAAGCGGGAGGAGAGGTCTTCGGATAGATTGGTTGAGAATTTCCAACCATAATCTATAAAATGCGGTGAAAAAAAGGTGTGATAGAACACTAAAAGGTGGAGCGGAAGTGTTCGGCTGCAAGAAGGTGTGAATGTCCGACTATATTTGGTGAAAAGCAGGTGAAGCAAGGTCTGAATGCCCAACCTTACATCATCAAAAGTGAGATCAGAGGTGTTTGGCTGCAAGAAGGCCATAGTTTGCCAAAAGCGGGTAAGGTGCGAATGACCGACTAAATATCAACAAAAGTGGGGGCGGAGGTCTTCGGATGCAAGTGGGTGTGAATATCCCACCATACAAGTATGGTTGAGAGGAAGCTGTGAATTGCTGACCATAGTTTGCAAAAAGCGGGTGAGAAAAGGTGCGAATGTCCAACCATACACCATCAAAACAGGGAGCGGAGGTGTTTGGCTGCGACAAGGTGTGAATGTCCACCCATAATTAATGAAAAGCGGGCAATAAGTAGGTTCGAATGCCCAACCACTCATCATCAAAAGCAGGAGTGGATGTGTTCGGCTATAAAAAGGTTTGAATGTCCGAGCATAATTTGTAAAAAGCGGGTAAGAAAAGGTTCGAATGCCCGAACATACACCATCAAAAGAGGGAGCGGAGGTGTTCCGCTGTAAGAAGGTGTGAATGTCCGACCAGAGTTGGTAAAAAGCGGGTAAGAAAAGGTTAAAAAACCCGACTGTACACAATCAATAGCGGGAGCAGATGTGTTCGGCTACAAGAAGGTGTGACAGTCCGACCATGGTTTGTAAAAAGCGGGTAAGAAAAGGTGCAAATGCCCGACAATGTATGATCAAAAGAGGGAGCGGAGCTTTTCGGCTACAAGAAGGTTTGAATGTCCGACCATAGTTTGTAAAAAGCGGGTAAGAAAAGGTTCGAATGCCCGACTATACACCATCAAAAGCGGAAGCGGAGGTGTTCCGCTGTAGACGGTGTGAATGTCCGACCATAGTTGTTAAAAAGCGGGTAAGAAAAGGTTAAACTACACGACTGTACACAATCAATAGCGGGAGTGGAGTTGTTCGGCTACAAGAAGGTGTGAAAGTCCGACCATGGTTTGTAAAAAACGGGTAAGAAAAGGTTCGAATTCCCGAATATATACCATCAAAAGCGGAAGCGGAGGTGTTCGGTTGCAAGAAGGTGTGAACGTCCGACCAAAGTTTGTAAAAAGCAGTTAAGAAAAGGTTCGAATATCCAACCAAACAAAATCAAAAGCAGGAGCAGAGCTGTTCGACTGCAAGTAGGTGTGAATGTCCAGCCATAATTACTCACAAACGGGTAAGAAAAGGTAGTATTGCCACTCCATACATGATCAAAACAGGGAGCGGAGGTGGTTCAGCTGCAACGTGTGAATGTCTGACTATAGTTTGTAAAAAGCGGGTAAGACAAGGTGCGAATGCCCGACAATGTATGATCAAAAGTGGGAGCGGAGGTGTTCGGCTGCAAGGTCTGAATATCCAACCATAATTTCTAAAAACCGGGTAAGAAAAGGCTCGAAAGCCCGACTTTACACCATCAAAAGCGGGAGCGGAGGTGTTCAGCTGCAAGAAGGTGTGAATGTTCGACTAAAGTTTGTAAAAATCTGGTAAGACAAGGTATGAATGTCCGACAATGTATGATCAAAAGCGGGAGCGGAGGTGTTCATCTGCAAGCAGGTCTGAATGTCCATCAATAATTGCTAGAAAACATGAAAGTAAAAATTTCTAAAATCAAACCACACATGATCATAAGTGGGAGAGGAGGTGTTCAGCTGCAAGAAGGTGTGAATATCCACCCATAATTCCTGAAAAATGGGTAAAAAAAGGTGCGAATGCCCAACCATACATCATCAAAAGCAGCTGTGGATGTGTTCGGCTACAAGAAGGTGTGAACGTCCAACCAAAGTTTGTAAAAAGCAGTTAAGAAAAGGTTCGAATATCCAACCAAACATAATCAAAAGCGGGAGCAGAACTCTTCGACTGCAAGTAGGTGTGGATGTCAGATCATGATTTGCAAAAAGCTGATGAGAAAGGGTGAGAATGCCCGACTATACACCATCAAATGCGGGAGCGGAGTTGTTTGTCTGTGAGTAGGTGTGAATCTGCGACCATAATTGCTGAAAAATGTGTTAGAAAAGGTAAGAATGCCGGTCCATACATCATCAAAAGCGAGAGAGGTGGTGTTCTGCTGAAAGTAGGTGTGAATGTCCAGCCATAATTACTCACAATCGGGTAAGAAAAGGTAGTATTGCCAGACCATACATGATCAAAACAGGGAGCGGAGGTGGTTCAGCTGCAACGTGTGAATGTCTGACTATAGTTTGTAAAAAGCGGGTAAGACAAGGTGCGAATGCCCGACAATGTATAATCAAAAGAGGGAGCGGAGGTGTTCAGCTGCAAGAAGGTGTGAATGTTCGACTAAAGTTTGTAAAAATCTGGTAAGACAAGGTGCGAATGCCCGACAATGTATGATCAAAAGCGGGAGCGGAGGTGTTCAGCTGCAAGAAGGTCTGAATGTCCATCAATAATTGCTAGAAAAAAATAAAGTAAAAATTTCGAAAATCAAACCGCACATGATCATAAGTGGGAGAGGAGGTGTTCAGCTGCAAGAAGGTGTGAATGTCCACCCATAATTGCTGAAAAATGGGTAAAAAAAAGGTGCGAATACCCAACCATACATCATCAAAAGCAGGTGTTAATGTCAGATCATAATTTGCAAAAAGCTGATGAGAAAGGGTGAGAATGCCCGACTATACACCATCAAATGCGGGAGCGGAGTTGTTTGTCTGTGAGTAGGTGTGAATCTCCGACCATAATTGCTGAAAAATGTGTTAGAAAAGGTAAGAATGCCGGTCCATACATCATCAAAAGCGAGAGAAGTGGTGTTCTGCTGAAAGTAGGTGTGAATGTCCAGCCATAATTACTCACAAACGGGTAAGAAAAGGTAGTATTGCCAGACCATACATGATCAAAACAGGGAGCGGAGGTGGTTCAGCTGCAAGAAGGTGTGAATGTCCGACTAAAGTTCAAATATATTAACAAAAGCGGGAGGAGAGGTCTTCGGATGAGAGTGGTTGAGAATTTCCAACCATAATCTATAAAATGCGGTGAAAAAAAGGTGTGATAGAACACTAAAAGGTGGAGCGGAAGTGTTCGGCTGCAAGAAGGTGTGAATGTCCGACTATATTTGGTGAAAAGCAGGGGAAGCAAGGTCTGAATGCCCAACCTTACATCATCAAAAGCGAGATCAGAGGTGTTTGGCTGCAAGAAGGCCATAGTTTGCCAAAAGCGGGTAAGGTGCGAATGACCGACTAAATATCAACAAAAGTGGGGGCGGAGGTCTTCGGATGCAAGTGGGTGTGAATATCCCACCATACAAGTATGGTGGAGAGGAAGCTGTGAATTGCTGACCATAGTTTGCAAAAAGCGGGTGAGAAAAGGTGCGAATGTCCAACCATACGTGATCAAAACAGGGAGCGGAGGTGTTTGGCTGCGACAAGGTGTGAATGTCCACCCATAATTAATGAAAAGCGGGCAAGAAGTGGGTTCGAATGCCCAACCACACATCATCAAAAGCAGGAGTGGATGTGTTCGGCTATAAGAAGGTTTGAATGTCCGAGCATAGTTTGTAAAAAGCGGGTAAGAAAAGGTTCGAATGCCCGAACATACACCATCAAAAGAGGGAGCGGAGGTGTTCCGCTGTAAGAAGGTGTGAATGTCCGACCAGAGTTGGTAAAAAGCGGGTAAGAAAAGGTTAAAAAAACCCGACTGTACACAATCAATAGCGGGAGCAGATGTGTTCGGCTACAAGAAGGTGTGACAGTCCGACCATGGTTTGTAAAAAGCGGGTAAGAAAAGGTGCAAATGCCCGACAATGTATGATCAAAAGAGGGAGCGGAGCTTTTCGGCTACAAGAAGGTTTGAATGTCCGACCATAGTTTGTAAAAAGCGGGTAAGAAAAGGTTCGAATGCCCGACTATACACCATCAAAAGCGGAAGCGGAGGTGTTCCGCTGTAGACGGTGTGAATGTCCGACCATAGTTGGTAAAAAGCGGGTAAGAAAAGGTTAAACTACACGACTGTACACAATCAATAGCGGGAGTGGAGTTGTTCGGCTACAAGAAGGTGTGAAAGTCCGACCATGGTTTGTAAAAAACGGGTAAGATAATGTTCGAATTCCCGAATATATACCATCAAAAGCGGAAGCGGAGGTGTTCGGTTGCAAGAAGGTGTGAACGTCCGACCAAAGTTTGTAAAAAGCAGTTAAGAAAAGGTTCGAATATCCAACCAAACAAAATCAAAAGCAGGAGCAGAGCTGTTCGACTGCAAGTAGGTGTGAATGTCCAGCCATAATTACTCACAAATGGGTAAGAAAAGGTAGTATTGCCACTCCATACATGATCAAAACAGGGAGCGGAGGTGGTTCAGCTGCAACGTGTGAATGTCTGACTATAGTTTGTAAAAAGCGGGTAAGACAAGGTGCGAATGCCCGACAATGTATGATCAAAAGAGGGAGCGGAGGTGTTCGGCTGCAAGGTCTGAATATCCAACCATAATTTCTAAAAACCGGGTAAGAAAAGGCTCGAAAGCCCGACTTTACACCATCAAAAGCGGGAGCGGAGGTGTTCAGCTGCAAGAAGGTGTGAATGTTCGACTAAAGTTTGTAAAAATCTGGTAAGACAAGTTATGAATGCCCGACAATGTATGATCAAAAGCGGGAGCGGAGGTGTTCAGCTGCAAAGAAGGTCTGAATGTCCATCAATAATTGCTAGAAAACATGAAAGTAAAAATTTCTAATATCAAACCGCGCATGATCATAAGTGGGAGAGGAGGTGTTCAGCTGCAAGAAGGTGTGAATGTCCATCAATAATTGCTAGAAAACATGAAAGTAAAAATTTCTAAAATCAAACCGCACATGATCATAAGTGGGAGAGGAGGTGTTCAGCTGCAAGAAGGTGTGAATATCCACCCATAATTCCTGAAAAATGGGTAAAAAAAAGGTGCGAATGCCCAACCATACATCATCAAAAGCAGCTGTGGATGTGTTCGGCTACAAGAAGGTGTGAACGTCCAACCAAAGTTTGTAAAAAGCAGTTAAGAAAAGGTTCGAATATCCAACCAAACATAATCAAAAGCTTGAGCAGAACTGTTCGACTGCAAGTAGGTGTGGATGTCAGATCATAATTTGCAAAAAGCTGATGAGAAAGGGTGAGAATGCCCGACTATACACCATCAAATGCGGGAGCGGAGTTGTTCGTCTGTGAGTAGGTGTGAATCTCCGAACATAATTGCTGAAAAATGTGTTAGAAAAGGTAAGAATGCCGGTCCATACATCATCAAAAGCGAGAGAGGTGGTGTTCTGCTGAAAGTAGGTGTGAATGTCCAGCCATAATTACTCACAAACGGGTAAGAAAAGGTAGTATTGCCAGACCATACATGATCAAAACAGTAAGCGGAGGTGGTTCAGCTGCAAGAAGGTGTGGATGTCTGACTATAGTTTGTAAAAAGCGGGTAAGACAAGGTGCGAATGCCCGACAATGTAAGGCAAGGCAAGACAAGGCAAGTATATTTGTATAGCACAATTCAACAACAAGGTGATTCAAAGTGCTTCACAGAGACATTAAAACAGAAGAAATAAAAAGCATGATTTAAAATTTAAACAAAAGAAGGAAATAAGAACAATAGATAAAATCAGAAAAAATTATATATATGAAAGATAAAATCAATAGTTAAAACATGATTCCGTTTTGAAACTCAAGCTTATTCAAATGCAGCTGAAAATAGATGTGTCTTCAACCTGGACTTAAATACACTGAGTGTTTCAGCTGATCTGAGGCTTTCTGGGACTTTGTTCCAGACATGTGGAGCATAGAAGCTGAATGCAGCTTCTCCATGTCTGGTTTTGACTCTGGGAACTGATAAAATACCGGATCCAGATGACCTGAGGGGTCTGGAAGGTTCATAGTGGGTCAGGAGGTCACTGATGTATTTTGGTCCTTGACCATTCAGAGCTTTATAGACCAGCATCAGAACTTTAAAGTCTATCCTCTGATGGACAGGCAGCCAGTGTAAAGACTTGAGAGCTGGACTGTGATGTGCTCCACTTTTTTGGTCTTAGTGAGGACTCGAGCAGCTGAGTTCTGGATGAGCTGCAGTTGTCTAACTGACTTTTTAGGCAGACCTGTAAAGATGCTATTACAATAATCAAGCCTACTAAAGATGAATGCATGGACTAGTTTTTCCAGGTCCTGCTGAGACATCAGATCTTTTAGCCTTGATATATTCTTAAGGTGATAGTAGGCTGACTTTGTTAATGCCTTAATGTGTTTGTCCAAATTTAGGTCTGAGTCCATCACTACACCCAGATTTCTGGCCTGGTTGGTCGTTTTTAGATTTATAGATTGAAGCTCTGTGGTGACTTTCAATCGTTTATCTTTGGCTCCAAAGACAATTACCTCAGTTTTGTTTTTGTTTAGCTGGAGGAAGTTGTGGCACATCCAGTCATTAATCTCCTCAATGCATTTTCCAAGGGCCTGTACAGGCCCTCTGTCTCCTGGTGACATTGTTATATACATCTGTGTGTCATCTGCATAGCTATGGTAGTTTATTTGGTTGTTTTTTATAATCTGTGCCAGTGGGAGCATGTAGATGTTAAACAGAAGAGGTCCCAGGATGGAACCTTGGGGAACTTGTGATTCTTGTCTGCTCAGATGTAAAGTTACCTATTGACACAAAGTACTTCCTGTTCTCTAAGTATGTTTTGAACCAGTTTAGTACAGTTCCGGAAAGACCAGCCCAGTTCTCCAGTTGTTTGAGTAATATATTGTGGTCAACTGTATCAAAGGCAGCACTGAGATCCAGTAAAACTAAGACTGACATTTTTCCACTGTCTGTATTCAGACATATGTCATTAAACACTTTGGTCAGAGCAGTCTCAGTGCTGTGGTGCTGTCTAAAGCCTGACTGGAAGGTATCATAGCAGTTATTTTGTGTTAAAAAGTAATTAAGCTGTTGAAAAACCGCTTTTTCAATGATCTTACTTAAAAATGGGAGATTTGAGATGGGCCTGTAGTTGTTCATTTGCGTCTTATCAAGATTGTCCTTTTTCAGCAGAGGTTTAATTACAGCTGTTTTTAGTGGCTCTGGAAACACACCTGACGTTAAGGACAGGTTCACAATCAGTAACAGGTCTGACTCCAAAGTCTTTGAGACCCCTTTGAAAAAACCTGTTGGTAGGATGTCTAAACAGCAAGAGGAGGACTTCAGGTGACGTAAGATGTCCTCCAGGTCTTTACTGTTAATGGGTTGAAATAGTGTCATGGTGTTTAAACCGGTTTTCGGTGGACACAGTACATATGCTGAACCTGCTGCTGATGTACCAACTGCTTGTCTAATATTTTGGACTTTGTCTATGAAGAATTTGGCAAAGTCATTGCAGGCCATGGTGGAATGGAGTTCATTTGCCACTGACACAGGAGGGTTTGTTAGCCTGTCAACTGTAGCAAATAAGGCCCGAGCATTATGACTGTTTTTGGTGATGATGTCAGGGAAGTAGGATTTCCTTGCATTCCTCAGTTGTAAATTATAAGAGTGAAGTTTCTCTTTATAGATGTCATAATGAACCTGGAGATTTGTTTTTCTCCATCGGCGCTCAGCTTTCCGACACACTCTTTTCCCATTTTTCACCAGTGTGGAATTTCGCCATGGAGACTTCTTCCTTCCAGAGATAACCTTCACCTTAATGGGAGCAATAGTATCCATAACATTTAACATTTTAGTATTAAAGCTACTGACGAGCTCACTGACTGAACCCCCGGACAGGGCAGGTGCTAAGGAGAAAACCTGGTTAAAGATCTTACTACTGTTTTCAGTTTTGAGATCACTGCTGTTGAGACATTTGTGTGCACTGAAATCGTACTCTCAAAGAAAACACAGGAATGGTCAGACAGGCCCACATCAGACACAGTAATCTTTGAAATGCTTAGACCCTTGGAGATCACTAAGTCTAGAGTGTGCCCCCTATTGTGCGTAGGCTCTGTTATATGCTGAGTCAGCCCAAAGTTGTCCAGAGTGTTACTCAGGTCTTTAGTCCCTCTGTCCTGAGGATTGTCCATATGGATGTTAAAATCACCAACAATAATTATACAGTCAAAATCAACACAGATCATAGACAGCAGTTCACTGAGGTCTTCAGAAAAATCTGAACAGTATTTAGGGGGCCTGTAAATATTCAGAAACAGGACACTGGGTGAGGCCTTCACCTGTATAGCCATATATTCAAAGGACTGAAAACTTCCAGGAGATAACTGCTTACATTGAAAGGATTCATTGAATAAGACTGCGACCCCTCCTCCTCTCCTGCTCACTCTGGCCTCGCTGATAAAACTGTAACCAGGAGGGGTTGACTCAATAAGAACAGCAGCACTGTTATTTTGTTCCAACCAAGTTTCATTTAAAAACATAAAATCCAGGGTGTGCTCAGTGATAAAATCATCAATTAAGAATGTTTTCCCAGCTAAAGACCTAACATTTAATAAAGCCAACTTAAGTGTTTTAGAGGTATTATTTGCCCCCTCGTGTTTGGGTGCAGTCTGTGGCACACAAGGTATGTTTACTTTATTTAAAGATCTTTTTGAGTGCAACTCTCTGTGTTTTGACTGGGTCACATTTCTCCTTCTGTCACCTAAAAGTACAGAAATTTTAAGATCTTCTAATAAACAGGGTCCCAGCTTGTCCTGGGAAAAGTCACGACTGTCAGAATTCACACAGCCTGGACCCCTCACACATCACACATCAGACTGCGGAGACAGTACATGGTGGCAGCGTGAAGGGACAGAAGGGGGTGGGGCTGGGCTCCGTCGCTTCGGCTGCTCTAGTAGGGGCGGGGCTCGGCGGGGAACCTTTGGCCGCTTTGGTGGGGGGTTTATGGGGGATAAAAAGGGATTGGGCTGGGGGGTAGATCTAAGCCCAGCATTGACCCGTTCCCTCATCTCCTCAGTGAATTTCAGGTGAGGGGAGGAGGAGGGAGAAAGGGAGGGTGAGGAGCACAATGACCTGTCAGGGGTTTGGGGGGCTGGGGAAGGTCCTGGTCCTGGTCCCTGGTCCTGGTCATTAGTGCTGTTGAGAGGGTTTGGGGCAAATAAAGACCTCTCTTCTTGCCTCTGATGTCTCTCCTTTCCAAAGTTCCTCTTGGGTGGGGGCAGATGGAGTTCCTCCTCAAGGTTTCTGCTGGGATTTGTTTGTTCCTCTCTATGAGATAACTCCTTGTTTATCTCAGCCTTGGCCCCGAGCACAGATGGATGACGTAGGAAATAAAATATGTTGGAGGTGAACAGTTTCACCCCTGACTTGTTAAAATTAAATCCATTTGCCATGTATGATCAAAAGAGGGAGCGGAGGTGTTTGGCTGCAAGGTCTGAATGTCCAGCCATAATTTCTAAAAACCGGGTAAGAAAAGGCTCGAAAGCCCGACTTTACACCATCAAAAGCGGGAGCGGAGGTGTTCAGCTGCAAGAAGGTGTGAATGTTCGACTAAAGTTTGTAAAAATCTGGTAAGACAAGGTGCGAATGCCCAACAATGTATGATCAAAAGCGGGAGCGGAGGTGTTCAGCTGCAAGAAGGTCTGAATGTCCATCAATAATTGCTAGAAAACATGAAAGTAAAAATTTCGAAAATCAAACCGCACATGATCATAAGTGGGAGAGGAGGTGTTCCGCTGCAAGAAGATGTGAATATCCACCCATAATTCCTGAAAAAAGGGGAAAAAAATGGTGCGAATGCCCAACCATACATCATCAAAAGCAGCTGTAGATGTGTTCGGCTACAAGAAGGTGTGAACGTCCAACCAAAGTTTGTAAAAAGCAGTTAAGAAAAGGTTCGAATATCCAACCAAACATAATCAAAAGCGGGAGCAGAACTGTTCGACTGCAAGTAGGTGTGGATGTCAGATCCATCCATCCATCCATCATCTGCCGCTTATCCGGGGGTCGGGTCGCGGGGGCAGCAGCTTGAGCAGAGAAACCCAGACGTCTCTGTCCCCGGCCACTTCCTCCAGCTCTTCCGGGGGGACCCCGAGGCGTTCCCAGGCCAGCCGAGAGACATAGTCTCTCCAGCGTGTCCTGGGTCTTCCCCGGGGTCTCCTCCCAGTGGGACGTGCCCGGAACACCTCCCCAGGGAGGCGCCCAGGGGGCATCCTAACCAGATGCCCGAGCCACCTCATCTGACTCCTCTCAATGCGGAGGAGCAGCGGTTCTACTCCGAGCCCCTCCCGGATGACTGAGCTTCTCACCCTATCTCTAAGGGAGAGCCCAGACACCCTGCGGAGGAAACCCATTTCGGCCGCTTGTATTCGCGATCTTGTTCTTTCGGTCACTACCCACAACTCGTGACCATAGGTGAGGATGGGAACGTAGATTGACCAGTAAGTAGAGAGCTTCGCCTTCTGGCTCAGCTCCCTCTTCACAACGACGGGTCGGTGCAGAGCCCGCAACACTGCAGACGCCGCACCGATCCGCCCGTCAATCTCCCGCTCCATTCGTCCCTCACTCGTGAACAAGACCCCGAGATACTTGAACTCCTCCACTTGGGGAAGGATCTCATTCCCGACCCGGAGAGAGCATTCCACCCTTTTCCGGCTGAGAACCATAGTCTCGGATTTGGAGGTGCTGATTCTCATCCCAGCCGCTTCACACTCGGCTGCGAATCGCTCCAGTGAGAGCTGAAGGTCACGGCCTGACGACGCTAACAGAACCACATCATCTGCAAAAAGCAGAGACCCGATTCTGAGGTCGCCAAATCGGACACCCTCAACGCCCTGGCTGCGCCTAGAAATTCTGTCCATAAAAGTTAGGAACAGAATCGGTGACAAAGGGCAGCCCTGACGGAGTCCAACTCTCACCGGAAACGTATCCGACTTACTGCCGGCAATGCGGACCAAACTCTGGCACCGGTCATACAGAGACCGAACGGACCCTATCAAGGGGTCCGGCACTCCATATTCCCGGAGCACCCCCCACAGGACTCCACGAGGGACACGGTCGAACGCTTTCTCCAAGTCCACAAAACACATGTAGACTGGTTGGGCGAACTCCCATGCACCCTCCAGGATCCTGCCGAGGGTATAGAGCTGGTCCACTGTTCCACGGCCAGGACGAAAGCCACACTGCATCTCCTGAATCCGAGGCTCGATTATCCGACGGATCCTCCTCTCCAATACCCCCGAATAGACCTTACCAGGGAGGCTGAGGAGTGTGATACCCCTATAGTTGGAACACACCCTCCGGTCCCCCTTTTTAAAGAGGGGGACCACCACCCCAATCTGCCAGTCCAGAGGCACTGTCCCCGATGTCCACGCGATGCTGCAGAGGCGTGTCAGCCAAGACAGCCCTACAACATCCAGAGCCTTGAGAAACTCAGGACGGACCTCATCCACCCCCGGGCCCTTGCCACCGAGGAGCTTTTTGACCACCTCGGCAACCTCAGCCCCAGAAATGGGAGGCCCCGTCTCCGAGCTCTCCGACTCTGCCTCTTCCGAGCACGTGTTGGTAGGATTGAGGAGTTCCTCGAAGTACTCCCCCCACCGACTCACAACATCCCTAGTTGAGGTCAGCAAAGCCCCGTCCCCACTGTAAACAGTGTTGACTGTGAGCCGCTTCCCCCCCCTGAGACGCCGGATGGTGGACCAGAATCTCTTCGAGGCCGTCCGGAAATCGTTCTCCATGGTCTCACCGAACTCCTCCCAGGCCCGAGTTTTTTTCTCAGCAACCGCCGAAGCCGCAGCCCGTCTGGCCTGTCGGTACCTATCAGCTGCTTCCAGGGTCCCACTGGCCAAAAAGGCCCGATAGGACTCCTTCTTCAGCTTGACGGCTTCCCTCACCACTGGTGTCCACCAGCAGGTTCGAGGGTTGCCGCCACGACAGGCACCGACCACCTTACGGCCACAACTCCGATCAGCTGCCTCGGCAATGGAGTCACGGAACATGGCCCATTCGGACTCAATGTCCCCCACCTCCCCCGGGATATGGTTGAAGCTCTGCCGGAGGTGGGAGTTAAAGCTCCTTCTGACGGGGGATTCTGACAAACGCTCCCAGCAGACCCTCACAATACGTTTGGGCCTGCCAGGTCTGATCGGCATCCTCCCCCACCAGCGGAGCCAACTCACCACCAGGTGGTGATCAGTTGACAGCTCCGCCCCTCTCTTCACCCGAGTGTCCAGGACATACGGCCGCAAGTCCGATGATACAACCACAAAGTCGATCATCGAACTGCGGCCAAGGGTGTCCTGGTGCCAAGTGCACATATGGACACCCTTATGTCTGAACATGGTGTTCGTTATGGACAGTCCATGACCAGCACAGAAGTCCAACAACATAACACCACTCTGGTTCAGATCGGGGGGGCCGTTCCTCCCAATCACACCCCTCCAGGTCTCACTGTCATTGCCCACGTGAGCATTGAAGTCCCCCAGCAGAACGAGGGAGTCTCCGGTAGGAGCATTCTCCAGTGCCTCCCCCAGAGACTCCAAAAAGGGTGGGTACTCTGAACTGCTGTTTGGCGCATAGGCACAAACAACAGTCAGGACTCGTCCCCCCACCCGAAGGCGGAGGGAGGCTACCCTCTCGTTCACTGGGGTAAACCCCAATGTACTGGCACACAGCCGGGGGGCAATAAGTATGCCCACACCTGCTCTGCGCCTCTCACCACGGGCAACTCCAGAGTGGAAGAGAGTCCAACCCCTCTCAAGAGGACTGGTTCCAGAGCCCAAGCCGTGCGTCGAGGTGAGTCCGACTATATCTAGCCGGAACCGCTCAGCCTCGCGCACCAGCTCCGGCTCCTTCCCCAACAGAGAGGTGACATTCCACGTCCCAAGAGCTAGCTTCAGTAGCCGAGGATCAGACCGCCAAGGCCTCTGCCTTCGGCCGCTACCCAGCTCACATCGCACCCGACCCCCTTGGCCCCTCCCACGGGTGGTGAGCCCGTCGGAAGGGGGACCCACGTCATCATTTCGGGCTATGCCCGACCGAGCCCCATGGGCACAGACCCGGCCACCAGGCGCCCGCTGCCGGGCCCCACCCCCGGGCCTGGCTCCGGGGGGAGGCCCCGGTGTCCCATATCCGGGCAAGGGATCACGAGGTCCAAATTTTTTGTTCATCATAAGGGGTCTTTTGAGCTGTTCTTTGTCTGGTCCCTCATCTAGGATCTGCTTGCCTTGGGTGACCCTACCAGGGGCTTAAAGCCCCGAGCAACATAGCTCCCGGACTCATTGGGGCACGCAAACTCCCCCACCACGATAAGGTGACAGCTCAGGAGGGAGGGATGTCAGATCATAATTTGCAAAAAGCTGATGAGAAAGGGTGAGAATGCCCAACTATACACCATCAAATGCGGGAGCGGAGTTGTTCGTCTGTGAGTAGGTGTGAATCTCCGACCATAATTGCTGAAAAATGTGTTAGAAAAGGTAAGAATGCCGGTCCATACATCATCAAAAGCGAGAGAAGTGGTGTTCTGCTGAAAGTAGGTGTGAATGTCCAGCCATAATTACTCACAAACGGGTAAGAAAAGGTAGTATTGCCAGACCATACATGATCAAAACAGGGAGCGGAGGTGGTTCAGCTGCAAGAAGGTGTGAATGTCCGACTAAAGTTCAAATATATTCACAAAAGCGAGAGGAGAAGTCTTCGGATGAGAGTGTTTGAGAATTTCCAACCATAATCTATAAAATGCGGTGAAAAAAAGGTGTTATAGAACACTAAAAGGTGGAGCGGAAGTGTTCGGCTGCAAGAAGGTGTGAATGTCCGACTATATTTGGTGAAAAGCATGTGAAGCAAGGTCTGAATGCCCAACCTTACATCATCAAAAGCGAGATCAGAGGTGTTTGGCTGCAAGAAGGCCATAGTTTGCCAAAAGCGGGTAAGGTGCGAATGACCGACTAAATATCAACAAAAGTGGGGGCGGAGGTCTTCGGATGCAAGTGGGTGTGAATATTCCACCATACAAGTATGGTGGAGAGGAAGCTATAAATTGCTGACCATTGTTTGCAAAAAGCGGGTGAGAAAAGGTGCGAATGTCCAACCATACATGATCAAAACAGGGAGCGGACGTGTTTGGCTGCGACAAGGTTTTAATGTCCACCCATAATTAATGAATAGCGGGCAACAAGTAGGTTCCAATGCCCAACCAAACATCATCAAAAGCAGGAGTGGATGTGTTCGGCTACAAGAAGGTTTGAATGTCCGAGCATAGTTTGTAAAAAGCGGGTAAGAAAAGCTTCGAATGCCCGAACATACACCATCAAAAGACAGACCGGACGTGTTCCGCTGTAAGTAGGTGTGAATGCCCAACCATAGTTGGTAAAAAGAAGGTAAGAAAAGGTTCAAATATCCGACTGTACACAATCAATAGCGGGAGCGGATGTGTTCGGCTACAAGAAGGTGTGAAAGTCTCACCATGGTTTGTAAAAAGCGGGTAAGAAAAGGTGCGAATGCCCGACAATATATGATCAAAAGAGGGAGCGGAGGTTTTCGGCTACAAGAAGGTCTGAATGTCCGACCAAAGTTTGTAAAAAGCGGGTAAGAAAGGTTTGAATGCCCGACTATACACCATCAAAAGCGGGAGCGGAGGTGTTGCAATGTAAGACGGTGTGAATGTCTGACCATAGTTTGTAAAAAGCAGTAGGTGTGAATGTCAGATCATAATTTGCAAAAAGCTGATGAGAAAGGGTGAGAATGCCCTACTATACACCATCAAATGCGAGAGCGGAGGTGTTTGTCTGTGAGTAGGTGTGAATGTCCCACCCTAGTTGCTGAAAAATGTGTTAGAAAAGGTAAGAATGCCAGCCTATACACCATCAAAAGCGGGAGCGGAGGTGTTGCACTGTAAGACGGTGTGAATGTCTGACCATAGTTTGTAAAAAGCAGTAGGTGTGAATGTCAGATCATAATTTGCAAAAAGCTGATGAGAAAGGGTGAGAATGCCCTACTATACACCATCAAATGCGAGAGCGGAGGTGTTTGTCTGTGAGTAGGTGTGAATGTCCCACCCTAGTTGCTGAAAAATGTGTTAGAAAAGGTAAGAATGCCAGCCCATACATCATCAAAAGCGGGAGAGGTGGTGTTCGGCTGCAAGAAGGTGTGAATATCCAGCCATAATTACTCACAAACGGGTAAGAAAAGGTAAGAATACCAAACCATAAATTATCAAAAGCGGCAGCAGAGATGTTCGGCTGGTATTTATAAATGTCTAGATAGATTTGAACAAAAAACAACGTAGTATTTTGCAGTAAAAGAAAGAAAGGTTCAGAAATCCGAGAAAAAGCTTTTCATGAGTTCTGCATGATTTGGGATTTTGCTTATAAAATGCATTCCTTCAATCAAACTATGGTAAAACGGCTTTTACCTTCATATTTATCAATGTCTAGATCGACTTCAACAAAGAACAACATTGTATATTGCAGTAGAAGAAAGAGAGACACTGAAGGAACAGGAATCCGAGAATAAGCTTCTTTTCATACGTTCTGCATGATTTGGGATTTTGCTATAAAATGAATTCCTTCACTCAAACTATGTTAAAACTGCTTTTACCTTCATATTTATCAATGTCTAGATCGACTTCAACAAAGAACAACATTGTATATTGCAGTAGAAGAAAGAGCAACACTGAAGGAACAGGAATCCGAGAATAAGCTTACTTTCATACGTTCTGCATGATTTGGGATTTTATGTATAAAATGAATTCCTTCACTCAAACCAAGTGAAAACTACTTTGTCCTTCATATTTATCAATGTCTAGATCGACTTCAACAAAGAACAACATTGTATATTGCAGTAGAAGAAAGAGAGACACTGAAGGAACAGGAATCCGAGAATAAGCTTCTTTTCATACGTTCTGCATGATTTGGGATTTTGCTATAAAATGAATTCCTTCACTCAAACTATGTTAAAACTGCTTTTAACTTCATATTTATCAATGTCTAGATCGACTTCAACAAAGAACAACATTGTATATTGCAGTAGAAGAAAGAGCAACACTGAAGGAACAGGAATCCGAGAATAAGCTTATTTTCATACGTTCTGCATGATTTCGGATTTTCCTATAAAATGAATTGCTTTGCTCAAACCAAGTTAAAATTGCTTTGTCTTCATATTTATCAATGTCAAAGCAGTTTTAACATAGTTTGAGTGAAGGAATTCATTTTAAAACAAAATCTCAAAACATGCACAACACATGAAAAGCTTATTCTCGGATTCCTGATCCTTCAGTGTTGCTATTTGTTATATTGCAAAGTACAACGTGTTTTCTTTGTTTTGTTTAAATCTATCTCGACATTGATAAATATGGAAGGACAAAGCAGGTTTAACTTGGTTTGAGCAAAGCAATTCATTTTGTAGCAAAATCCGAAATCGTGAAGAACTCATGAAAGCAAGCTTATACTCGGATTCCTGAAACTTTTAGATCTTAGATTTGCTCTTTCTTTTACTGCAAAGTACGTTGGGGTTTTTTTTTGTTTAAATCTTTCTAGACAAGGTAAATATGAAGGACAAATCAGTTTTAACATAGTTTGAGTGAAGGAATGCATTTTATAAGCAAAATCCCAAATCATGCAAAACTAACGAAAAGCTTTTTCTCGCTTTTCACTGCTTTTTACAAACTGGTCGGACGTTCACACCTTCTTGCAGCCGAACAATTCCGCTTCCACTTTTGATGGTGTATATTCGGGCATTCAAACCTTTTCTTACCCGCTTTTTACAAACCATGGTCGGACTTTCACACCTTCTTGCAGCCGAACACCACCTCTCCCGCTTTTGATGATGTATGGTCCAGCATTCTTACCTTTTCTAACACATTTTTCAGCAATTATGGTCGGACATTCACACCTACTCACAGCCAAACACTTCCGCTCCCGCATTTGATGGTGTTTAGTCAGGCATTCTCACCCTTTCTCATCAACTTTTTGCATATGATCTGATATTCACACCTACTTGCAGTCGAACACCTCTGCTTCCGCTTTTGATGGTACATATTTGGGCATTCGAACCTTTTGTTACCCGCTTTTTACATACCATGGGTGGACTTTCACACCTTCTTGTAGCCGAACAACTCTGCTCCCGCTATTGATTGTGTACAGTCGGGTATTTTAACCTTTTCTTACCCGCTTTTTACCAACTATGGTCGGACATTCACACCTTCTTACAGCGGAACACGTCCGCTCCCTCTTTTGATGGTGTATGTTCGGGCATTCGAACCTTTTCTTACCTGCTTTTTACAAACCATGGTCGGACTTTCACACCTTCTTGTAGCCGAACACCTCCGCTCCCTCTTTTGATCATACATTGTTGGGCATTCGCACCTTGTCTTACCCGCTTTTTACAAACTATAGTCAGACATTCACACGTTGCAGCTGAACCACCTCCGCTCCCTGTTTTGATCATGTATGGTCTGGCAATACTAGCTTTTCTTACCCGTTTGTGAGTAATTATGGCTGGACATTCACACCTACTTGCAGTCGAACAGCTCTGCTCCCGCTTTTGATTTTGTTTGGTTGGATATTCGACGCTTTTCTTAACTGCTTTTTACAAACTTTGGTCGGACGTTCAAACCTTCTTGCAACCGAACACCTCCGCTTCCGCTTTTGATGGTATATATTCGGGAATTCGAACCTTTTCTTACCCGCTTTTTACAAACCATGGTCGGACTTTCACACCTTCTTGTAGCCGAACAACTCCACTCACGCTATTGATTGTGTACAGTCGGGTAGTTTAACCTTTTCTTACCCGCTTTTTACCAACTATGGTTGGACATTCACACCGTCTTACAGCGGAACACCTCCGCTTCCGCTTTTGATGGTGTATAGTCGGGCATTCGAACCTTTTCTTACCCGCTTTTTACAAACTATGGTCGGACATTCAATCCTTCTTGTAGCCGAAAAGCTCCGCTCCCTCTTTTGATCATACATTGTCGGGCATTTGCAACTTTTCTTACCCGCTTTTTACAAACCATGGTCGGACTGTCACACCTTCTTGTAGCTGAACACATCCGCTCCCACTATTGATTGTGTACAGTCAGGTTTTTTAACGTTTTCTTACCCGCTTCTTACCAACTCTGGTCGGACATTCACACCTTCTTAAAGCGGAACACGTCCGCTCCCTCTTTTGATGGTGTATGTTCGGGCATTCGAACCTTTTCTTACCCGCTTTTTACAAACTATGCTCGGACATTCAAACCTTCTTGTAGCCGAACACATCCACTCCTGCTTTTGATGATGTGTGGTTGGGCATTCGAACCTACTTCTTGCCCGCTTTTCATTAATTATGGGTGGACATTCACACCTTGTCGCAGCCAAACACCTCCGCTCCCTGTTTTGATCATGTATGGTTGGACATTCGCACCTTTTCTCAACCGCTTTTTGCAAACTATGGTCAGCAATTCACAGCTTCCTCTCCACCATACTTGTATGGTGGAAGATTCACACCCACTTGCATCCGAAGACCTCCGCCCCCACTTTTGTTGATATTTAGTCGGTCATTCGCACCTTACCCGCTTTTGGCAAACTATGGCCTTCTTGCAGCCAAACACCTCTGATCTCGCTTTTGATGATGTAAGGTTGGGCATTCAGACCTTGCTTCCCCTGCTTTTCACCAAATATAGTCGGACATTCACACCTTCTTGCAGCCGAACACTTCCGCTCCACCTTTTAGTGTTCTATAACACCTTTTTTTCACCGCATTTTATAGATTATGGTTGGAAATTCTCAACCATTGTCATCCGAAGACCTCTCCTCCCGCTTTTGTTAATATATTTGAACTTTAGTCGGACATTCACACCTTCTTGCAGCTGAATCACCTCCGCTCCCTGTTTTGATCATGTATGGTCTGGCAATACTACCTTTTCTTACCCGTTTGTGAGTAATTATGGCTGGACATTCACACCTACTTTCAGCAGAACACCACCTCTCTCGCTTTTGATGATGTATGGACCGGCATTCTTACCTTTTCTAACACATTTTTCAGCAATTATGGTCGGACATTCCCACCTACTCAGAGCCGAACACCTCCGCTCCCGCATTTGATGGTGTATAGTCGGGCATTCTCACTCTTTCTCATCAGCTTTTTGCAAATTATGATCTGATATTCACAGCTGCTTTTGATAATGTATGGTTGGGCATTCGCACCTTTTTTTACCCATTTTTCAGGAATTATGGGTGGACATTCACACCGTCTTGCAGCTGAAAACATCCTCTCCCGCTTATGATCATGTGCGGTTTGATATTCGAAAATTTTCTTTCATGTTTTAAAGAAATTATTGATGGACATTCAGACCTTCTTGCAGCTGAACCCCTCTGCTCGCGCTTTTGATGGTGTATAGTAGGGCTTTCGAGCCTTTTCTTCCCGGTTTTTACAAATTATGGTTGGACATTCAGACCTTCTTGCAACCTAACACCTCCGCTCCCTCTTTTGATCATACATTGTCTGGCATTCGCACCTTGTCTTACGCGCTTTTTACAAACTTTAGTCGGACATTCAGACCTTCTTGCAGCTGAACCACCTCCGCTCCCTGTTTTGATCATGTATGGTCTGGCAATACTACCTTTTCTTACCCGTTTGTGAGTAATTTTGGCTGGACATTCACACCTACTCAAAGCCGAACAACTCCGCTACCGCATTTGATGGTGTATAGTCGGGCATTCTCACCCTTTCTCATCAGCTTTTTGCAAATTATGATCTGACATTCACACCTACTTGCAGTCGAACAGCTCTGCTCCCGCTTTTGATTATGTTTGGTTGGATATTCGAACCTTTTCTTAACTGCTTTTTACAAACTTTGTTCGGAGGTACACGTCTTCTTGAAGCCGAACACCTCCGCTTCCGCTTTTGATGGTGTATAGTCGGGCTTTCGAGCCTTTTCTTACCTGGTTTTTAGAAATTATGGTTGGACATTCAGACCTTGCAGCCGAACACCTCCGCTCCCTCTTTTGATCATACATTGTCGGTTATTCGCACCTTGTCTTACCCGCTTTTTGCAAACTATAGTCAGACATTCACACGTTGCAGCTGAACCACCTCTGCTCCCTGTTTTGATTATGTATGGTCTGGCAATACTACCTTTTCTTACCCGGTTGTGAGTAATTATGGCTGGACATTCACACCTACTTGCAGTCGAACAGCTCTGCTCCCGCTTTTGATTTTGTTTGGTTGGATATTCGAACCTTTTCTTAACTGCTTTTTACAAACTTTGGTCGGACGTTCACACCTTCTTGCAGCCGAACACCTCCGCTTCCGCTTTTGATAGTATATATTCGGGCATTCGAACCTTTTGTTACCCGCTTTTTACAAACCATGGGTGGACTTTCACACCTTCTTGTACCCGAACAACCCTGCTCCCGCTATTGGTGGTGTACAGTCGGGTATTTTAACCTTTTCTTACCCGCTTTTTACAAACTATGGTCGGACATTCACACCTTCTTACAGCGGAACACGTCTGCTCCACCTTTTAGTGTTCTATCACACCTTTTTTTCACCGCATTTTATGGATTATGGTTGGAAATTCTCAACCACTCTCATCCGAAGACCTCTCCTCCCGCTTTTGTGAATATATTTGAACTTTAGTCGGACATTCACACCTTCTTGCAGCTGAACCACCTCCGCTCCCTGTTTTGATCATGTATGATCTGGCAATACTACATTTTCTTACCTGTTTGTGAGTAATTATGGCTGGACATTCACACCTACTTTCAGCAGAACACCACCTCTCTCGCTTTTGATGATGTATGGACCGGCATTCTTACCTTTTCTAACACATTTTTCAGCAATTATGGTCGGAGATTCACACCTACTAACAGACGAACAACTCCGCTCCCGCATTTGATGGTGTATAGTTGTTGTTTTGCAAATTATGATCTGACATTCACACTTACTTGCAGTCGAACAGTTCTGCTCCCGCTTTTGATTATGTTTGGTTGGATATTTGAAACTTTTCTTAACTGCTTTTTACAAACTTTGGTTGGACGTTCAAACCCTCTTGTAGCCGAACACATCCACAGCTGCTTTTGATGATGTATGGTTGGGTATTCGCACCTTTTTTTTACCCATTTTTCAGTAATTATGGGTGGACATTCACACCTTCTTGCAGCTGAACACCTCCTCTCCCACTTATGATCATGTGCGGTTTGATTTTCAAAATTTTTACTTTAATTTTTTCTAGCAATTATTGATGGACATTCAGACCTTCTTGCAGCTGAACAACTCCGCTCCCTCTTTTGATCATAAATTGTCGGGCATTCGAACCTTTTCTTACCCGCTTTTTACAAAACTTGGTCGGACTTTCACACCTTTTAGTAGCCGAACAACTCCGCTCCCGCTATTGATTGTGTACAGTCGGGTATTTTAACCTTTTCTTACCCGCTTTTTACCAACTATGGTCGGACATTCATAACTTCTTACAACGGAACACCTCCGCTCCTTATTTTGATGATGTATGGTTGGGCATTCAAACCTACTTGTTGCCCGCTTTTCATTAATTATGGGTGGACATTCACACCTTGTCGCAGCCAAACACCTCCGCTCCCTGTTTTGATGGTGTATAATGGTGGACATTCGCACCTTTTCTCACCCGCTTTTTACTATGGTCGGCCATTCACAGCTTCCTCTCCACCATACTTGTATGGTGGGATATTCACACCCACTTGCATCCGAAGACCTCCGCCCCCACTTTTGTTGATATTTAGTCGGTCATTCGCACCTTACCCGCTTTTGGCAAACTATGGCCTTCTTGCAGCCAAACACCTGATCTCGCTTTTGATGATGTAAGGTTGGGCATTCAGACCTTGCTTCACCTACTTTTCACCAAATATAGTCGGACATTCACACCTTCTTGCAGCCGAACACTTCCGCTCCACTTTTGAGTGTTCTATGTAGCATTCACACCTTTTTCTTCACCGCATTTTATAGATTATGGTTGGAAATTCTCACCCACTCTCATCCGAAGACCTCTCCTCCCGCTTTTGTTAATGTATAGTCGGGCATGAGAACCTTTTCTTACCCGCTTTTTACAAATTATGGTTGGACATTCACAACTACTTGCAGCCGAATACTGATACTGATCCTCCCGTAATAAAATGGTCGGATCTTATCAAACACACTTTGTTTCTTGTGACAATCAAGTCAGCGAAACAGCGTATACACGTCAAGACACTGAATCAAGTTTGCCACAAGAACTCATAAGTTTGGCAGTATTGCTCTGCCGTCAGCAATCATACACCCATTTTATTTTCGTGAGACATGTGCAGGCACCTGTTCATCTACTGTTCTATCACTATGAATTAGTTTATCTATTATCAATAAGGATACTTCTACAACTACTATCAAAGTATGTCCGGACTTCTTATGTTGTCAGTTGCTATATATGAATAAGTGGGTAGCTACTGACAAGCATTAAGCATGTCACACAGCCCAAACATATAACATTTCAGGACACACCACACAGTTAACAACCACAGTGAAGCGTGTCAAAGCCCAAACATGTAACATTCAACGGGACACTTACACAACACATTCAAATCAAACAGTCAGACAACATACAAGAACATATACCCCAGCCGGCATTGCTCCCTGCCTATTTTCCTACAGCTCACTATGTGTGCGCACACCTTTATTCACAAACTCTTCAACTTATACTCTTTTACCGAAGCTGCTACAGCTCGATTGGCCGAATACCCTTAGATCCTATTTCGGTGAATTTGACATCTGCCTTACATGTAACAGATTAGCGATTTAGTTTGAGTGAAGGAATTCATTTTATAGCAAAATCCCAAATCGTGAAGAACTCATGAAAGTAAGCTTATTCTCGGATTCATGAAACTTTAGATTTGCTCTGTCTTTTACTGCAAAGTACAACGTTGTTTTTTTTGTTTAAATCTTTCTAGACATGGTAAATATGAAGGACAAAGCAGTTTTAACATAGTTTGAGTGAAGGAATTCATTTTATAGATAAAATCCCAAGAGTCTGCTGAGAAACAAGAATGAATGCGAAGTAGACTTTAACACGGCTCTAGGAGCGAGCCGAGTGTGGGCTAACCGGGAGAATTGCTTGAAAGAAACGCGACACCGAATGAGCGGTCAGAACAAAGCCTCAATACGGTTTTCCCGTGGTGTTTTTGTTGCTGCCTTGTCTTTTGCACAGAGTAAAAGACAAGGCAGCCATCGAATAGGGCCCGATTGTTCCTACTTGGTCAGCCGAGGAGCAAGGGGGGGAGCAAGCGTCTCAACCAAGCAAAGCTCACCATGGGGAAGGTGGCTATGCCAACTAGCCTGATGCCCTGCTCCCGCAGTGATGGATAATCGTACTCTGGTTTCTCTTCATAACGTACAAGTCTTTCGCCTTTTACTAAAGACTTCCGTGGAAAGCAGCACTAATGAGTTGTTTCTATTTTTGGCAGGCTTTACCTTTGCGGGTGAAGCCCTTTCCGTCTGTGCAAAAGAAATCTTGTTACTGTGCAGAGTGACTTCTCTGAGTAGAGTCGCCTTACTTGTTGCAACTGTGCCGATGTTGCTTGGATGGTGCTTGCTGGAACGTGCGGGAGTGCAAAGTTATACCATTTAAAAGGGCTGAAGAGTGCTCAGTGCAGCGGGTGGGCGGAGGTGCAAAGTGACACTCTGGCCACCTATGGCCATAAAAAGAACACCGCTACAAGTGCGCATTGTGCCAGGAAGGGCCCTTGGACGTGAACCAGTGGACAGATATCACTTCTCGGCCTTTTGGCTAAGATCAAGTGTAGTACCTGTTCTTATCAGTTTAATATCTGATATGACCTTTGTACGAGGACTACATATTAAATTGATTTTTAGCAATAGGAGTTGAAAAAGGAGCTTGCTCCGTTCACTCCAAGCATCGACCCGGTACTGCAGTGCCGCTGGGAACGGTGCGCTCTTCTCTGCTCTTGTGAAAAAGCAAACAGTGGTGCAGGATGGAAGTTTCAGGGAGCCCAAGATGAAATTTTCTTTTAGTCTGCTGAGAAAAGAGAGTGAATGCGAAGTAGACTTTAACACAGCTCTGGGGGCAAGCCGAGTGCGGGCTAACCGGGAGAATTACTTGAAAGAAACGCGACACTGAATGAGCGGTCAGAACAAAGCCTCAATACAGTGTTCCCGTGGTGTTTGTGGCTGCCTTGTCTTTTGCACAGAGTAAAAGACAAGGCAGCCATCGAATAGGGCCCGATTTTTCCTACTTGGTCAGCCGAGGATCATGGAGGGGGAGCAAGCGTCTCAACCAAGCAAAGCTCACCATGGGGAAGGTGGCTATGCCAACTAGCCTGATGCCCTGCTCCCGCAGTGACGGATAATCGTACTCTGGTTTCTCTTCATAACGTACAAGTCTTTCGCCTTTTACTAAAGACTTCCGTGGAAAGCAGCACTAATGAGTTGTTTCTATTTTTGGCAGGCTTTACCTTTGCGGGTGAAGCCCTTTCCGTCTGTGCAAAAGAAATCTTGTTACTGTGCAGAGTGACTTCTCTGAGTAGAGTCGCCTTACTTGTTGCGACTGTGCCGATGTTTGAAGCTGGAGTGCAACGTTGTTGCTTGGATGGTGCTTGCTGGAGCGTGCGGGAGTGCAAAGTTATACCATTTAAAAGGGCTGAAGAGTGCTCAGTGCAGCGGGTGGGCGGAGGTGCAAAGTGACACTCTGGCCACCTATGGCCATAAAAAGAACACCGCTACAAGTGTGCATTGTGCCAGGAAGGGCCCTCGGACGTGAACCAGTGGACAGTTATCGCTTCTCGGCCTTTTGGCTAAGATCAAGTGTAGTACCTGTTCTTATCAGTTTAATATCTGATATGGCCTTTGTACGAGGACTACATATTAAATGGATTTTTAGCAATAGGAGTTGAAAAAGGAGCTTGCTCCGTTCACTCCAAGCATCGACCCGGTACTGCAGTGCCGCTGGGAACGGTGCGCTCTTCTCTGCTCTTGTGAAAAAGCAAACAGTGGTGCAGGATGGAAGTTTCAGGGAGCCCAAGATGAAACTTTCTTTTAGTCTGCTGAGAAAAGAGAGTGAATGCGAAGTAGACTTTAACACAGCTCTGGGGGCGAGCCGAGTGCAGGCTAACCGGGAGAATTGCTTGAAAGAAACGCGACACTGAATGAGCGGTCAGAACAAAGCCTCAATACGGTGTTCCCGTGGTGTTTGTGGCTGCCTTGTCTTTTGCACAGAGTAAAAGACAAGGCAGCCATCGAATAGGGCCCGATTTTTCCTACTTGGTCAGCCGAGGAGCAAGGAGGGGGAGCAAGCGTCTCAACCAAGCAAAGCTCACCATGGGGAAGGTGGCTATGCCAACTAGCCTGATGCCCTGCTCCCGCAGTGACAGATAATCGTACTCTGGTTTCTCTTCATAATGTACAAGTCTTTCGCCTTTTACTAAAGACTTCCGTGGAGAGCAGCACTAATGAGTTGTTGCTATTTTTGGCAGGCTTTACCTTTGCGGGTGAAGCCCTTTCTGTCTGTGCAAAAGAAATCTTGTTACTGTGCAGAGTGACTTCTCTGAGTAGAGTTGCCTTACTTGTTGCGACTGTGCCGATGTTTGAAGCTGGAGTGCAAAGTTGTTGCTTGAATGGTGCTCGCTGGAGCGTGCGGGAGTGCAAAGTTATACCATTTAAAAGGGCTGAAGAGTGCTCAGTGCAGCGGGTGGGCGGAGATGCAAAGTGACACTCTGGCCACCTCGAAAACCGAGGTTACATCCAGTACCAGGGGCAGCCCAAGCTCTGCCGCAAGTGTGGTGAGCATGGGCACCTGGTTGAGGCTTGTACCAAGGTGATATGTGGGAAGTGCAGAGAAATTGGGGACACTTTTGGAGAGTGTCCAAATGGCAGGAAATGTAATCTCTGTGGAGAATTAAATCACCTCTTCTGAGGTGGCAGTTGGTGAACAAAGTGAAGAGGTTGACCCAATAAATTCAAACTTCCCGCTAAAAGCTTGGATTGGAAGTGAGGAGCAAAAAGGAGAGGGGCCTGTAGAGGCCTCACCACTCAGTGCTGAAGTCTGTGAGAATTCACAGGCAGATGGTGGAGCTAAGCTAAATGAGGAGGAAGAGCAGACAGGTGAGTCTAGTGAAGGTACTCACCTCCCCGAAGGTCAACAGCCGAGGAGGACGGCATCTGAGTTGTCCTCTGATTCCCTTTAGCTCTGCAATCAACCCCCAGGGACTCAAAGTTAAATGCAACATTGCATCAGAGGCCAACACGAGAGTCCGAAAAGGAGAGCTAGTTTCCCAAGAAATAACCTGAGTGTGTAATTTGTTTTGATAACTTAGAAAAACGAAAATGACATACCTACTTTCCTTTATCCTTTTAATGGTTCTCACCTTCTCAACACTAAATGTGAGAAGTGTGAAATCAAAGACAAGAGCCCAGAGTATTATATCCTTCTTAGACTCCATAAAATCAGATGTGTTTTTAATACAAGAATGTGGACTACCTTTTTTGAAAAACCATAGACAATGGGAGGAAATGTGGCCCAATTTATCTATATGGAGTGGCTCAAATCAAATTAAAAATGATGGTGTGGCCATTCTAATTAAAAATCCGCATGTTCTGGTGCGAGACGGACGGGCACTTTTAGCACACTTGAATTTTATGGGGCAAGACTTTAACCTCTTAAATATTTATGGTTTCAATGGAAAAAATGACAGGTATGACCTTTTAGAAGATTACTCACAAACGGGTAAGAAATGGTAGTATTGCCAGACTATACATGATCAAAACAGGGAGCGGAGGAGGTTCAGCTGCAAGGTGTGAATTTCTGACTAAAGTTTGTAAAAAGCGCGTAAGACAAGGTGCGAATGCCCAACAATGTATGATCAAAAGAGGGAGCGGAGGTTTTCGGCTGCAAGGTCTGAATGTCCAACCATAATTTGTAAAAACCGGGGAAGAAAAGGCTCGAAAGCCCGACTATACACCATCAAAAGCGGGAGCGGAGGTGTTCAGCTGCAAGAAGGTGTGAATGTCCGACCATAGTTGGTAAAAAGCGGGTAAGAAAAGGTTAAAATGCCCGACTGTACACCATCAAAAGCGGAAGCGGAGGTGTTCGGCTTCAAGAAGACGTGAACCTCCGAACAAAGTTTGTAAAAAGCAGTTAAGAAAAGGTTCGAATATCCAACCAAACATAATCAAAAGCGGGAGCAGAGCTTTTCGACTGCAAGTAGGTGTGAATGTCAGATCATGATTTGCAAAAAGCTGATGAGAAAGGGTGAGAATGCCCGACTATACACCATCAAATGCGGGAGCGGAGTTGTTTGTCTGTGAGTAGGTGTGAATCTGCGACCATAATTGCTGAAAAATGTGTTAGAAAAGGTAAGAATGCCGGTCCATACATCATCAAAAGCGAGAGAGGTGGTGTTCTGCTGAAAGTAGGTGTGAATGTCCAGCCATAATTACTCACAAACGGGTAAGAAAAGGTAGTATTGCCAGACCATACATGATCAAAACAGGGAGCGGAGGTGGTTCAGCTGCAACGTGTGAATGTCTGACTATAGTTTGTAAAAAGCGGGTAAGACAAGGTGCGAATGCCCGACAATGTATAATCAAAATAGGGAGCGGAGGTGTTCGGCTGCAAGGTCTGAATGCCCAACCATAATTTCTAAAAACCGGGTAAGAAAAGGCTCAAAAGCCCGGCTTTACACCATCAAAAGCGGGAGCGGAGGTGTTCAGCTGCAAGAAGGTGTGAATGTTCGACTAAAGTTTGTAAAAATCTGGTAAGACAAGGTATGAATGTCCGACAATGTATGATCAAAAGCGGGAGCGGAGATGTTCAGCTGCAAGAAGGTCTGAATGTCCATCAATAATTGCTAGAAAAAATTAAAGTAAAAATTTCGAAAATCAAACCGCACATGATCATAAGTGGGAGAGGAGGTGTTCAGCTGCAAGAAGGTGTGAATGTCCACCCATAATTCCTTAAAAATGGGTAAAAAAAAGGTGCGAATACCCAACCATACATCATCAAAAGCAGGTGTTAATGTCAGATCATAATTTGCAAAAAGCTGATGAGAAAGGGTGAGAATGCCCGACTATACACCATCAAATGCGGGAGCGGAGTTGTTTGTCTGTGAGTAGGTGTGAATCTCCGACCATAATTGCTGAAAAATGTGTTAGAAAAGGTAAGAATGCCGGTCCATACATCATCAAAAGCGAGAGAGGTGGTGTTCTGCTGAAAGTAGGTGTGAATGTCCAGCCATAATTACTCACAAACGGGTAAGAAAAAGTAGTATTGCCAGACCATACATGATCAAAACAGGTAGCGGAGGTGGTTCAGCTGCAAGAAGGTGTGAATGTCCGACTAAAGTTCAAATATATTAACAAAAGCGGGAGGAGAGGTCTTCGGATGAGAGTGGTTGAGAATTTCCAACCATAATCTATAAAATGCGGTGAAAAAAAGGTGTGATAGAACACTAAAAGGTGGAGCGGAAGTGTTCGGCTGCAAGAAGGTGTGAATGTCCGACTATATTTGGTGAAAAGCATGTGAAGCAAGGTCTGAATGCCCAACCTTACATCATCAAAAGCGAGATCAGAGGTGTTTGGCTGCAAGAAGGCCATAGTTTGCCAAAAGCGGGTAAGGTGCGAATGACCGACTAAATATCAACAAAAGTGGGGGCGGAGGTCTTCGGATGCAAGTGGGTGTGAATATCCCACCATACAAGTATGGTGGAGAGGAAGCTGTGAATTGCTGACCATAGTTTGCAAAAAGCGGGTGAGAAAAGGTGCGAATGTCCAACCATACACCATCAAAACAGGGAGCGGAGGTGTTTGGCTGCGACAAGGTGTGAATGTCCACCCATAATTAATGAAAAGCGGGCAAGAAGTGGGTTCGAATGCCCAACCACACATCATCAAAAGCAGGAGTGGATGTGTTCGGCTATAAAAAGGTTTGAATGTCCGAGCATAGTTTGTAAAAAGCGGGTAAGAAAAGGTTCGAATGCCCGAACATACACCATCAAAAGAGGGAGCGGAGGTGTTCCGCTGTAAGAAGGTGTGAATGTCCGACCAGAGTTGGTAAAAAGCGGGTAAGAAAAGGTTAAAAAAACCCGACTGTACACAATCAATAGCGGGAGCAGATGTGTTCGGCTACAAGAAGGTGTGACAGTCCGACCATGGTTTGTAAAAAGCGGGTAAGAAAAGGTGCAAATGCCCGACAATGTATGATCAAAAGAGGGAGCGGAGGTTTTCGGCTGCAAGGTCTGAATGTCCAACCATAATTTGTAAAAAGCGGGTAAGAAAAGGTTCGAATGCCCGACTATACACCATCAAAAGCGGAAGCGGAGGTGTTCCGCTGTAGACGGTGTGAATGTCCGACCATAGTTGGTAAAAAGCGGGTAAGAAAAGGTTAAACTACACGACTGTACACAATCAATAGCGGGAGTGGAGTTGTTCGGCTACAAGAAGGTGTGAAAGTCCGACCATGGTTTGTAAAAAACGGGTAAGATAATGTTCGAATTCCCGAATATATACCATCAAAAGCGGAAGCGGAGGTGTTCGGTTGCAAGAAGGTGTGAACGTCCGACCAAAGTTTGTAAAAAGCAGTTAAGAAAAGGTTCGAATATCCAACCAAACAAAATCAAAAGCAGGAGCAGAGCTGTTCGACTGCAAGTAGGTGTGAATGTCCAGCCATAATTACTCACAAATGGGTAAGAAAAGGTAGTATTGCCACTCCATACATGATCAAAACAGGGAGCGGAGGTGGTTCAGCTGCAACGTGTGAATGTCTGACTATAGTTTGTAAAAAGCGGGTAAGACAAGGTGCGAATGCCCGACAATGTATGATCAAAAGAGGGAGCGGAGGTGTTCGGCTGCAAGGTCTGAATATCCAACCATAATTTCTAAAAACCGGGTAAGAAAAGGCTCGAAAGCCCGACTTTACACCATCAAAAGCGGGAGCGGAGGTGTTCAGCTGCAAGAAGGTGTGAATGTTCGACTAAAGTTTGTAAAAATCTGGTAAGACAAGTTATGAATGCCCGACAATGTATGATCAAAAGCGGGAGCGGAGGTGTTCAGCTGCAAAGAAGGTCTGAATGTCCATCAATAATTGCTAGAAAACATGAAAGTAAAAATTTCTAATATCAAACCGCGCATGATCATAAGTGGGAGAGGAGGTGTTCAGCTGCAAGAAGGTGTGAATGTCCATCAATAATTGCTAGAAAACATGAAAGTAAAAATTTCTAAAATCAAACCGCACATGATCATAAGTGGGAGAGGAGGTGTTCAGCTGCAAGAAGGTGTGAATATCCACCCATAATTCCTGAAAAATGGGTAAAAAAAAGGTGCGAATGCCCAACCATACATCATCAAAAGCAGCTGTGGATGTGTTCGGCTACAAGAAGGTGTGAACGTCCAACCAAAGTTTGTAAAAACCAGTTAAGAAAAGGTTCGAATATCCAACCAAACATAATCAAAAGCGGGAGCAGAACTGTTCGACTGCAAGTAGGTGTGGATGTCAGATCATAATTTGCAAAAAGCTGATGAGAAAGGGTGAGAATGCCCGACTATACACCATCAAATGCGGGAGCGGAGTTGTTCGTCTGTGAGTAGGTGTGAATCTCCGAACATAATTGCTGAAAAATGTGTTAGAAAAGGTAAGAATGCCGGTCCATACATCATCAAAAGCGAGAGAGGTGGTGTTCTGCTGAAAGTAGGTGTCCAGCCATAATTACTCACAAACGGGTAAGAAAAGGTAGTATTGCCAGACCATACATGATCAAAACAGTAAGCGGAGGTGGTTCAGCTGCAAGAAGGTGTGGATGTCTGACTATAGTTTGTAAAAAGCGGGTAAGACAAGGTGCGAATGCCCGACAATGTAAGGCAAGGCAAGACAAGGCAAGTATATTTGTATAGCACAATTCAACAACAAGGTGATTCAAAGTGCTTCACAGAGACATTAAAACAGAAGAAATAAAAAGCATGATTTAAAATTTAAACAAAAGAAGGAAATAAGAACAATAGATAAAATCAGAAAAAATTATATATATGAAAGATAAAATCAATAGTTAAAACATGATTCCGTTTTGAAACTCAAGCTTATTCAAATGCAGCTGAAAATAGATGTGTCTTCAACCTGGACTTAAATACACTGAGTGTTTCAGCTGATCTGAGGCTTTCTGGGACTTTGTTCCAGACATGTGGAGCATAGAAGCTGAATGCAGCTTCTCCATGTCTGGTTTTGACTCTGGGAACTGATAAAATACCGGATCCAGATGACCTGAGGGGTCTGGAAGGTTCATAGTGGGTCAGGAGGTCACTGATGTATTTTGGTCCTTGACCATTCAGAGCTTTATAGACCAGCATCAGAACTTTAAAGTCTATCCTCTGATGGACAGGCAGCCAGTGTAAAGACTTGAGAGCTGGACTGTGATGTGCTCCACTTTTTTGGTCTTAGTGAGGACTCGAGCAGCTGAGTTCTGGATGAGCTGCAGTTGTCTAACTGACTTTTTAGGCAGACCTGTAAAGATGCTATTACAATAATCAAGCCTACTAAAGATGAATGCATGGACTAGTTTTTCCAGGTCCTGCTGAGACATCAGATCTTTTAGCCTTGATATATTCTTAAGGTGATAGTAGGCTGACTTTGTTAATGCCTTAATGTGTTTGTCCAAATTTAGGTCTGAGTCCATCACTACACCCAGATTTCTGGCCTGGTTGGTCGTTTTTAGATTTATAGATTGAAGCTCTGTGGTGACTTTCAATCGTTTATCTTTGGCTCCAAAGACAATTACCTCAGTTTTGTTTATGTTTAGCTGGAGGAAGTTGTGGCACATCCAGTCATTAATCTCCTCAATGCATTTTCCAAGGGCCTGTACAGGCCCTCTGTCTCCTGGTGACATTGTTATATACATCTGTGTGTCATCTGCATAGCTATGGTAGTTTATTTGGTTGTTTTTTATAATCTGTGCCAGTGGGAGCATGTAGATGTTAAACAGAAGAGGTCCCAGGATGGAACCTTGGGGAACTTGTGATTCTTGTCTGCTCAGATGTAAAGTTACCTATTGACACAAAGTACTTCCTGTTCTCTAAGTATGTTTTGAACCAGTTTAGTAGAGTTCCGGAAAGACCAGCCCAGTTCTCCAGTTGTTTGAGTAATATATTGTGGTCAACTGTATCAAAGGCAGCACTGAGATCCAGTAAAACTAAGACTGACATTTTTCCACTGTCTGTATTCAGACATATGTCATTAAACACTTTGGTCAGAGCAGTCTCAGTGCTGTGGTGCTGTCTAAAGCCTGACTGGAAGGTATCATAGCAGTTATTTTGTGTTAAAAAGTAATTAAGCTGTTGAAAAACCCCTTTTTCAATGATCTTACTTAAAAATGGGAGATTTGAGATGGGCCTGTAGTTGTTCATTTGCGTCTTATCAAGATTGTCCTTTTTCAGCAGAGGTTTAATTACAGCTGTTTTTAGTGGCTCTGGAAACACACCTGACGTTAAGGACAGGTTCACAATCAGTAACAGGTCTGACTCCAAAGTCTTTGAGACCCCTTTGAAAAAACCTGTTGGTAGGATGTCTAAACAGCAAGAGGAGGACTTCAGGTGACGTAAGATGTCCTCCAGGTCTTTACTGTTAATGGGTTGAAATAGTGTCATGGTGTTTAAACCGGTTTTCGGTGGACACAGTACATATGCTGAACCTGCTGCTGATGTACCAACTGCTTGTCTAATATTTTGGACTTTGTCTATGAAGAATTTGGCAAAGTCATTGCAGGCCATGGTGGAATGGAGTTCATTTGCCACTGACACAGGAGGGTTTGTTAGCCTGTCAACTGTAGCAAATAAGGCCCGAGCATTATGACTGTTTTTGGTGATGATGTCAGGGAAGTAGGATTTCCTTGCATTCCTCAGTTGTAAATTATAAGAGTGAAGTTTCTCTTTATAGATGTCATAATGAACCTGGAGATTTGTTTTTCTCCATCGGCGCTCAGCTTTCCGACACACTCTTTTCCCATTTTTCACCAGTGTGGAATTTCGCCATGGAGACTTCTTCCTTCCAGAGATAACCTTCACCTTAATGGGAGCAATAGTATCCATAACATTTAACATTTTAGTATTAAAGCTACTGACGAGCTCACTGACTGAACCCCCGGACAGGGCAGGTGCTAAGGAGAAAACCTGGTTAAAGATCTTACTACTGTTTTCAGTTTTGAGATCACTGCTGTTGAGACATTTGTGTGCACTGAAATCGTACTCTCAAAGAAAACACAGGAATGGTCAGACAGGCCCACATCAGACACAGTAATCTTTGAAATGCTTAGACCCTTGGAGATCACTAAGTCTAGAGTGTGCCCCCTATTGTGCGTAGGCTCTGTTATATGCTGAGTCAGCCCAAAGTTGTCCAGAGTGTTACTCAGGTCTTTAGTCCCTCTGTCCTGAGGATTGTCCATATGGATGTTAAAATCACCAACAATAATTATACAGTCAAAATCAACACAGATCATAGACAGCAGTTCACTGAGGTCTTCAGAAAAATCTGAACAGTATTTAGGGGGCCTGTAAATATTCAGAAACAGGACACTGGGTGAGGCCTTCACCTGTATAGCCATATATTCAAAGGACTGAAAACTTCCAGGAGATAACTGCTTACATTGAAAGGATTCATTGAATAAGACTGCGACCCCTCCTCCTCTCCTGCTCACTCTGGCCTCGCTGATAAAACTGTAACCAGGAGGGGTTGACTCAATAAGAACAGCAGCACTGTTATTTTGTTCCAACCAAGTTTCAGTTAAAAACATAAAATCCAGGGTGTGCTCAGTGATAAAATCATCAATTAAGAATGTTTTCCCAGCTAAAGACCTAACATTTAATAAAGCCAACTTAAGTGTTTTAGAGGTATTATTTGCCCCCTCGTGTTTGGGTGCAGTCTGTGGCACACAAGGTATGTTTACTTTATTTAAAGATCTTTTTGAGTGCAACTCTCTGTGTTTTGACTGGGTCACATTTCTCCTTCTGTCACCTAAAAGTACAGAAATTTTAAGATCTTCTAATAAACAGGGTCCCAGCTTGTCCTGGGAAAAGTCACGACTGTCAGAATTCACACAGCCTGGACCCCTCACACATCACACATCAGACTGCGGAGACAGTACATGGTGGCAGCGTGAAGGGACAGAAGGGGGTGGGGCTGGGCTCCGTCGCTTCGGCTGCTCTAGTAGGGGCGGGGCTCGGCGGGGAACCTTTGGCCGCTTTGGTGGGGGGTTTATGGGGGATAAAAAGGGATTGGGCTGGGGGGTAGATCTAAGCCCAGCATTGACCCGTTCCCTCATCTCCTCAGTGAATTTCAGGTGAGGGGAGGAGGAGGGAGAAAGGGAGGGTGAGGAGCACAATGACCTGTCAGGGGTTTGGGGGGCTGGGGAAGGTCCTGGTCCTGGTCCCTGGTCCTGGTCATTAGTGCTGTTGAGAGGGTTTGGGGCAAATAAAGACCTCTCTTCTTGCCTCTGATGTCTCTCCTTTCCAAAGTTCCTCTTGGGTGGGGGCAGATGGAGTTCCTCCTCAAGGTTTCTGCTGGGATTTGTTTGTTCCTCTCTATGAGATAACTCCTTGTTTATCTCAGCCTTGGCCCCGAGCACAGATGGATGACGTAGGAAATAAAATATGTTGGAGGTGAACAGTTTCACCCCTGACTTGTTAAAATTAAATCCATTTGCCATGTATGATCAAAAGAGGGAGCGGAGGTGTTTGGCTGCAAGGTCTGAATGTCCAGCCATAATTTCTAAAAACCGGGTAAGAAAAGGCTCGAAAGCCCGACTTTACACCATCAAAAGCGGGAGCGGAGGTGTTCAGCTGCAAGAAGGTGTGAATGTTCGACTAAAGTTTGTAAAAATCTGGTAAGACAAGGTGCGAATGCCCAACAATGTATGATCAAAAGCGGGAGCGGAGGTGTTCAGCTGCAAGAAGGTCTGAATGTCCATCAATAATTGCTAGAAAACATGAAAGTAAAAATTTCGAAAATCAAACCGCACATGATCATAAGTGGGAGAGGAGGTGTTCCGCTGCAAGAAGATGTGAATATCCACCCATAATTCCTGAAAAAAGGGGAAAAAAATGGTGCGAATGCCCAACCATACATCATCAAAAGCAGCTGTAGATGTGTTCGGCTACAAGAAGGTGTGAACGTCCAACCAAAGTTTGTAAAAAGCAGTTAAGAAAAGGTTCGAATATCCAACCAAACATAATCAAAAGCGGGAGCAGAACTGTTCGACTGCAAGTAGGTGTGGATGTCAGATCCATCCATCCATCCATCATCTGCCGCTTATCCGGGGGTCGGGTCGCGGGGGCAGCAGCTTGAGCAGAGAAACCCAGACGTCTCTGTCCCCGGCCACTTCCTCCAGCTCTTCCGGGGGGACCCCGAGGCGTTCCCAGGCCAGCCGAGAGACATAGTCTCTCCAGCGTGTCCTGGGTCTTCCCCGGGGTCTCCTCCCAGTGGGACGTGCCCGGAACACCTCCCCAGGGAGGCGCCCAGGGGGCATCCTAACCAGATGCCCGAGCCACCTCATCTGACTCCTCTCAATGCGGAGGAGCAGCGGTTCTACTCCGAGCCCCTCCCGGATGACTGAGCTTCTCACCCTATCTCTAAGGGAGAGCCCAGACACCCTGCGGAGGAAACCCATTTCGGCCGCTTGTATTCGCGATCTTGTTCTTTCGGTCACTATCCACAACTCGTGACCATAGGTGAGGATGGGAACGTAGATTGACCAGTAAGTAGAGAGCTTCGCCTTCTGGCTCAGCTCCCTCTTCACAACGACGGGTCGGTGCAGAGCCCGCAACACTGCAGACGCCGCACCGATCCGCCCGTCAATCTCCCGCTCCATTCGTCCCTCACTCGTGAACAAGACCCCGAGATACTTGAACTCCTCCACTTGGGGAAGGATCTCATTCCCGACCCGGAGAGAGCATTCCACCCTTTTCCGGCTGAGAACCATAGTCTCGGATTTGGAGGTGCTGATTCTCATCCCAGCCGCTTCACACTCGGCTGCGAATCGCTCCAGTGAGAGCTGAAGGTCACGGCCTGACGACGCTAACAGAACCACATCATCTGCAAAAAGCAGAGACCCGATTCTGAGGTCGCCAAATCGGACACCCTCAACGCCCTGGCTGCGCCTAGAAATTCTGTCCATAAAAGTTAGGAACAGAATCGGTGACAAAGGGCAGCCCTGACGGAGTCCAACTCTCACCGGAAACGTATCCGACTTACTGCCGGCAATGCGGACCAAACTCTGGCACCGGTCATACAGAGACCGAACGGACCCTATCAAGGGGTCCGGCACTCCATATTCCCGGAGCACCCCCCACAGGACTCCACGAGGGACACGGTCGAACGCTTTCTCCAAGTCCACAAAACACATGTAGACTGGTTGGGCGAACTCCCATGCACCCTCCAGGATCCTGCCGAGGGTATAGAGCTGGTCCACTGTTCCACGGCCAGGACGAAAGCCACACTGCATCTCCTGAATCCGAGGCTCGATTATCCGACGGATCCTCCTCTCCAATACCCCCGAATAGACCTTACCAGGGAGGCTGAGGAGTGTGATACCCCTATAGTTGGAACACACCCTCCGGTCCCCCTTTTTAAAGAGGGGGACCACCACCCCAATCTGCCAGTCCAGAGGCACTGTCCCCGATGTCCACGCGATGCTGCAGAGGCGTGTCAGCCAAGACAGCCCTACAACATCCAGAGCCTTGAGAAACTCAGGACGGACCTCATCCACCCCCGGGGCCTTGCCACCGAGGAGCTTTTTGACCACCTCGGCAACCTCAGCCCCAGGCCGTCCGGAAATCGTTCTCCATGGTCTCACCGAACTCCTCCCAGGCCCGAGTTTTTTTCTCAGCAACCGCCGAAGCCGCAGCCCGTCTGGCCTGTCGGTACCTATCAGCTGCTTCCAGGGTCCCACTGGCCAAAAAGGCCCGATAGGACTCCTTCTTCAGCTTGACGGCTTCCCTCACTACTGGTGTCCACCAGCAGGTTCGAGGGTTGCCGCCACGACAGGCACCGACCACCTTACGGCCACAACTCCGATCAGCTGCCTCGGCAATGGAGTCACGGAACATGGCCCATTCGGACTCAATGTCCCCCACCTCCCCCGGGATATGGTTGAAGCTCTGCCGGAGGTGGGAGTTAAAGCTCCTTCTGACGGGGGATTCTGACAAACGCTCCCAGCAGACCCTCACAATACGTTTGGGCCTGCCAGGTCTGATCGGCATCCTCCCCCACCAGCGGAGCCAACTCACCACCAGGTGGTGATCAGTTGACAGCTCCGCCCCTCTCTTCACCCGAGTGTCCAGGACATACGGCCGCAAGTCCGATGATACAACCACAAAGTCGATCATCGAACTGCGGCCAAGGGTGTCCTGGTGCCAAGTGCACATATGGACACCCTTATGTCTGAACATGGTGTTCGTTATGGACAGTCCATGACCAGCACAGAAGTCCAACAACATAACACCACTCTGGTTCAGATCGGGGGGGCCGTTCCTCCCAATCACACCCCTCCAGGTCTCACTGTCATTGCCCACGTGAGCATTGAAGTCCCCCAGCAGAAAGAGGGAGTCTCCGGTAGGAGCATTCTCCAGTGCCTCCCCCAGAGACTCCAAAAAGGGTGGGTACTCTGAACTGCTGTTTGGCGCATAGGCACAAACAACAGTCAGGACTCGTCCCCCCACCCGAAGGCGGAGGGAGGCTACCCTCTCGTTCACTGGGGTAAACCCCAATGTACTGGCACACAGCCGGGGGGCAATAAGTATGCCCACACCTGCTCTGCGCCTCTCACCACGGGCAACTCCAGAGTGGAAGAGAGTCCAACCCCTCTCAAGAGGACTGGTTCCAGAGCCCAAGCCGTGCGTCGAGGTGAGTCCGACTATATCTAGCCGGAACCGCTCAGCCTCGCGCACCAGCTCCGGCTCCTTCCCCAACAGAGAGGTGACATTCCACGTCCCAAGAGCTAGCTTCAGTAGCCGAGGATCAGACCGCCAAGGCCTCTGCCTTCGGCCGCTACCCAGCTCACATCGCACCCGACCCCCTTGGCCCCTCCCACGGGTGGTGAGCCCGTCGGAAGGGGGACCCACGTCATCATTTCGGGCTATGCCCGACCGAGCCCCATGGGCACAGACCCGGCCACCAGGCGCCCGCTGCCGGGCCCCACCCCGGGCCTGGCTCCGGGGGGAGGCCCCGGTGTCCCATATCCGGGCAAGGGATCACGAGGTCCAAATTTTTTGTTCATCATAAGGGGTCTTTTGAGCTGTTCTTTGTCTGGTCCCTCATCTAGGATCTGCTTGCCTTGGGTGACCCTACCAGGGGCTTAAAGCCCCGAGCAACATAGCTCCCGGACTCATTGGGGCACGCAAACTCCCCCACCACGATAAGGTGACAGCTCAGGAGGGAGGGATGTCAGATCATAATTTGCAAAAAGCTGATGAGAAAGGGTGAGAATGCCCAACTATACACCATCAAATGCGGGAGCGGAGTTGTTCGTCTGTGAGTAGGTGTGAATCTCCGACCATAATTGCTGAAAAATGTGTTAGAAAAGGTAAGAATGCCGGTCCATACATCATCAAAAGCGAGAGAAGTGGTGTTCTGCTGAAAGTAGGTGTGAATGTCCAGCCATAATTACTCACAAACGGGTAAGAAAAGGTAGTATTGCCAGACCATACATGATCAAAACAGGGAGCGGAGGTGGTTCAGCTGCAAGAAGGTGTGAATGTCCGACTAAAGTTCAAATATATTAACAAAAGCGAGAGGAGAAGTCTTCGGATGAGAGTGTTTGAGAATTTCCAACCATAATCTATAAAATGCGGTGAAACAAAGGTGTTATAGAACACTAAAAGGTGGAGCGGCCTTTGTTGCTGACCATTGTTTGCAAAAAGCGGGTGAGAAAAGGTGCGAATGTCCAACCATACATGATCAAAACAGGGAGCGGACGTGTTTGGCTGCGACAAGGTTTTAATGTCCACCCATAATTAATGAATAGCGGGCAACAAGTAGGTTCCAATGCCCAACCATACATCATCAAAAGCAGGAGTGGATGTGTTCGGCTACAAGAAGGTTTGAATGTCCGAGCATAGTTGGTAAAAAGCGGGTAAGAAAAGCTTCGAATGCCCGAACATACACCATCAAAAGACAGACCGGACGTGTTCCACTGTAAGTAGGTGTGAATGCCCAACCATAGTTGGTAAAAAGAAGGTAAGAAAAGGTTCAAATATCCGACTGTACACAATCAATAGCGGGAGCGGATGTGTTCGCCTACAAGAAGGTGTGAAAGTCTCACCATGGTTTGTAAAAAGCGGGTAAGAAAAGGTGCGAATGCCCGACAATGTATGATCAAAAGAGGGAGCGGAGGTTTTCGGCTACAAGAAGGTCTGAATGTCCGACCAAAGTTTGTAAAAAGCGGGTAAGAAAGGTTTGAATGCCCGACTATACACCATCAAAAGCGGGAGCGGAGGTGTTGCACTGTAAGACGGTGTGAATGTCTGACCATAGTTTGTAAAAAGCAGTAGGTGTGAATGTCAGATCATAATTTGCAAAAAGCTGATGAGAAAGGGTGAGAATGCCCTACTATACACCATCAAATGCGAGAGCGGAGGTGTTTGTCTGTGAGTAGGTGTGAATGTCCCACCCTAGTTGCTGAAAAATGTGTTAGAAAAGGTAAGAATGCCAGCCCATACATCATCAAAAGCGGGAGAGGTGGTGTTCGGCTGCAAGAAGGTGTGAATATCCAGCCATAATTACTCACAAACGGGTAAGAAAAGGTAAGAATACCAAACCATAAATTATCAAAAGCGGCAGCAGAGATGTTCGGCTGGTATTTATAAATGTCTAGATAGATTTGAACAAAAAACAACGTAGTATTTTGCAGTAAAAGAAAGAAAGGTTCAGAAATCCGAGAAAAAGCTTTTCATGAGTTCTGCATGATTTGGGATTTTGCTTATAAAATGCATTCCTTCAATCAAACTATGGTAAAACGGCTTTTACCTTCATATTTATCAATGTCTAGATCGACTTCAACAAAGAACAACATTAGATTTTGCAGTAGAAGAAAGAGAGACACTGAAGGAACAGGAATCCGAGAATAAGCTTACTTTCATACGTTCTGCATGATTTGGGATTTTATGTATAAAATGAATTCCTTCACTCAAACCAAGTGAAAACTTCTTTTAACTTCATATTTATCAATGTCTAGATCGACTTCAACAAAGAACAACATTGTATATTGCAGTAGAAGAAAGAGCAACACTGAAGGAACAGGAATCCGAGAATAAGCTTATTTTCATACGTTCTGCATGATTTCGGATTTTCCTATAAAATGAATTGCTTTGCTCAAACCAAGTTAAAATTGCTTTGTCTTCATATTTATCAATGTCAAAGCAGTTTTAACATAGTTTGAGTGAAGGAATTCATTTTAAAACAAAATCTCAAAACATGCACAACACATGAAAAGCTTATTCTCGGATTCCTGATCCTTCAGTGTTGCTATTTGTTATATTGCAAAGTACAACGTGTTTTCTTTGTTTTGTTTAAATCTATCTCGACATTGATAAATATGGAAGGACAAAGCAGGTTTAACTTGGTTTGAGCAAAGCAATTAATTTTGTAGCAAAATCCGAAATCGTGAAGAACTCATGAAAGCAAGCTTATACTCGGATTCCTGAAACTTTTAGATCTTAGATTTGCTCTTTCTTTTACTGCAAAGTACGTTGGGGTTTTTTTTTGTTTAAATCTTTCTAGACAAGGTAAATATGAAGGACAAATCAGTTTTAACATAGTTTGAGTGAAGGAATGCATTTTATAAGCAAAATCCCAAATCATGCAAAACTAACGAAAAGCTTTTTCTCGCTTTTCACTGCTTTTTACAAACTGGTCGGACGTTCACACCTTCTTGCAGCCGAACAATTCCGCTTCCACTTTTGATGGTGTATATTCGGGCATTCAAACCTTTTCTTACCCGCTTTTTACAAACCATGGTCGGACTTTCACACCTTCTTGCAGCCGAACACCACCTCTCCCGCTTTTGATGATGTATGGTCCAGCATTCTTACCTTTTCTAACACATTTTTCAGCAATTATGGTCGGACATTCACACCTACTCACAGCCAAACACTTCCGCTCCCGCATTTGATGGTGTTTAGTCAGGCATTCTCACCCTTTCTCATCAACTTTTTGCATATGATCTGATATTCACACCTACTTGCAGTCGAACACCTCTGCTTCCGCTTTTGATGGTACATATTTGGGCATTCGAACCTTTTCTTACCCGCTTTTTACATACCATGGGTGGACTTTCACACCTTCTTGTAGCCGAACAACTCTGCTCCCGCTATTGATTGTGTACAGTCGGGTATTTTAACCTTTTCTTACCCGCTTTTTACCAACTATGGTCGGACATTCACACCTTCTTACAGCGGAACACGTCCGCTCCCTCTTTTGATGGTGTATGTTCGGGCATTCGAACCTTTTCTTACCTGCTTTTTACAAACCATGGTCGGACTTTCACACCTTCTTGTAGCCGAACACCTCCGCTCCCTCTTTTGATCATACATTGTTGGGCATTCGCACCTTGTCTTACCCGCTTGTTACAAACTATAGTCAGACATTCACACGTTGCAGCTGAACCACCTCCGCTCCCTGTTTTGATCATGTATGGTCTGGCAATACTAGCTTTTCTTACCCGTTTGTGAGTAATTATGGCTGGACATTCACACCTACTTGCAGTCGAACAGCTCTGCTCCCGCTTTTGATTTTGTTTGGTTGGATATTCGACGCTTTTCTTAACTGCTTTTTACAAACTTTGGTCGGACGTTCAAACCTTCTTGCAACCGAACACCTCCGCTTCCGCTTTTGATGGTATATATTCGGGAATTCGAACCTTTTCTTACCCGCTTTTTACAAACTATGGTCGGACATTCAATCCTTCTTGTAGCCGAAAAGCTCCGCTCCCTCTTTTGATCATACATTGTCGGGCATTTGCAACTTTTCTTACCCGCTTTTTACAAACCATGGTCGGACTGTCACACCTTCTTGTAGCTGAACACATCCGCTCCCACTATTGATTGTGTACAGTCAGGTTTTTTAACGTTTTCTTACCCGCTTCTTACCAACTCTGGTCGGACATTCACACCTTCTTAAAGCGGAACACGTCCGCTCCCTCTTTTGATGGTGTATGTTTGGGCATTCGAACCTTTTCTTACCCGCTTTTTACAAACTATGCTCGGACATTCAAACCTTCTTGTAGCCGAACACATCCACTCCTGCTTTTGATGATGTGTGGTTGGGCATTCGAACCTACTTCTTGCCCGCTTTTCATTAATTATGGGTGGACATTCACACCTTGTCGCAGCCAAACACCTCCGCTCCCTGTTTTGATCATGTATGGTTGGACATTCGCACCTTTTCTCAACCGCTTTTTGCAAACTATGGTCAGCGATTCACAGCTTCCTCTCCACCATACTTGTATGGTGGAAGATTCACACCCACTTGCATCCGAAGACCTCCACCCCCACTTTTGTTGATATTTAGTCGGTCATTCGCACCTTACCCGCTTTTGGCAAACTATGGCCTTCTTGCAGCCAAACACCACTGATCTCGTTTTTGATGATGTAAGGTTGGACAATCAGACCTTGCTTCACCTGCTTTTCACCAAATATAGTCGGACATTCACACCTTCTTGCAGCCGAACACTTCCGCTCCACCTTTTAGTGTTCTATCACACCTTTTTTTCACCGCATTTTATAGATTATGGTTGGAAATTCTCAACCATTGTCATCCGAAGACCTCTCCTCCCGCTTTTGTTAATATATTTGAACTTTAGTCGGACATTCACACCTTCTTGCAGCTGAACCACCTCCGCTCCCTGTTTTGATCATGTATGGTCTGGCAATACTACCTTTTCTTACCCGTTTGTGAGTAATTATGGCTGGACATTCACACCTACTTTCAGCAGAACACCACCTCTCTCGCTTTTGATGATGTATGGACCGGCATTCTTACCTTTTCTAACACATTTTTCAGCAATTATGGTCGGACATTCCCACCTACTCAGAGCCGAACACCTCCGCTCCCGCATTTGATGGTGTATAGTCGGGCATTCTCACTCTTTCTCATCAGCTTTTTGCAAATTATGATCTGATATTCACAGCTGCTTTTGATAATGTATGGTTGGGCATTCGCACCTTTTTTTACCCATTTTTCAGGAATTATGGGTGGACATTCACACCGTCTTGCAGCTGAAAACATCCTCTCCCGCTTATGATCATGTGCGGTTTGATATTCGAAAATTTTCTTTCATGTTTTAAAGAAATTATTGATGGACATTCAGACCTTCTTGCAGCTGAACCCCTCTGCTCGCGCTTTTGATGGTGTATAGTAGGGCTTTCGAGCCTTTTCTTCCCGGTTTTTACAAATTATGGTTGGACATTCAGACCTTCTTGCAACCTAACACCTCCGCTCCCTCTTTTGATCACACATTGTCTGGCATTCGCACCTTGTCTTACGCGCTTTTTACAAACTTTAGTCGGACATTCAGACCTTCTTGCAGCTGAACCACCTCCGCTCCCTGTTTTGATCATGTATGGTCTGGCAATACTACCTTTTCTTACCCGTTTGTGAGTAATTTTGGCTGGACATTCACACCTACTCAAAGCCGAACAACTCCGCTACCGCATTTGATGGTGTATAGTCGGGCATTCTCACCCTTTCTCATCAGCTTTTTGCAAATTATGATCTGACATTCACACCTACTTGCAGTCGAACAGCTCTGCTCCCGCTTTTGATTATGTTTGGTTGGATATTCGAACCTTTTCTTCACTGCTTTTTACAAACTTTGTTCGGAGGTACACGTCTTCTTGAAGCCGAACACCTCCGCTTCCGCTTTTGATGGTGTATAGTCGGGCTTTCGAGCCTTTTCTTACCTGGTTTTTAGAAATTATGGTTGGACATTCAGACCTCGCAGCCGAACACCTCCGTTCCCTCTTTTGATCATACATTGTCGGTTATTCGCACCTTGTCTTACCCGCTTTTTACAAACTATAGTCAGACATTCACACGTTGCAGCTGAACCACCTCTGCTCCCTGTTTTGATTATGTATGGTCTGGCAATACTACCTTTTCTTACCCGGTTGTGAGTAATTATGGCTGGACATTCACACCTACTTGCAGTCGAACAGCTCTGCTCCCGCTTTTGATTTTGTTTGGTTGGATATTCGAACCTTTTCTTAACTGCTTTTTACAAACTTTGGTCGGACGTTCACACCTTCTTGCAGCCGAACAACTCCACTCCCGCTATTTATTGTGTACAGTCGGGTAGTTTAACCTTTTCTTACCCGCTTTTTACCAACTATGGTCGGACATTCACACCGTCTTACAGCGGAACACCTCCGCTTCCGCTTTTGATGGTGTATAGTCGGGCATGCGAACCTTTTCTTACCCGCTTTTTACAAACTATGGTCGGACATTCAAACCTTCTTGTAGCCGAAAGCCTCCGCTGCCTCTTTTGATCATACATTGTCGGGCATTCGCACCCTTTCTTACCCGCTTTTTATAAAACCATGGTCGGACTGTCACAACTTCTTGTAGCCGAACACATCTGCTCCCGCTATCGATTGTGTACAGTTGGGTTTTTTAACCTTTTCTTACCCGCTTTTTACCAGCTCTGGTCGGACATTCACACCTTCTTACAGCGGAACACGTCCGCTCCCTCTTTTGATGGTGTATTTTCGGGCATTCAAACCTTTTCTTACCCGCTTTTTACAAACTATGCTCGGACATTCAGACCTTCTTGCAGCTGAATCACCTCCGCTCCCTGTTTTGATTATGTATGGTCTGGCAATACTACCTTTTCTTACCCGTTTGTGAGTAATTATGGCTGGACATTCACACCTACTTTCAGCAGAACACCACCTCTCTCGCTTTTGATGATGTATGGACCGGCATTCTTACCTTTTCTAACACATTTTTCAGCAATTATGGTCGGACATTCCCACCTACTCAGAGCCGAACACCTCCGTTCCCGCATTTGATGGTGTATAGTCGGGCATTCTCACTCTTTCTCATCAGCTTTTTGCAAATTATGATCTGATATTCACAGCTGCTTTTGATAATGTATGGTTGGGCATTCGCACCTTTTTTTACCCATTTTTCAGGAATTATGGGTGGACATTCACACCGTCTTGCAGCTGAAAACATCCTCTCCCGCTTATGATCATGTGCGGTTTGATATTCGAAAATTTTCTTTCATGTTTTAAAGAAATTATTGATGGACATTCAGACCTTCTTGCAGCTGAACCCCTCTGCTCGCGCTTTTGATGGTGTATAGTAGGGCTTTCGAGCCTTTTCTTCCCGGTTTTTACAAATTATGGTTGGACATTCAGACCTTCTTGCAACCTAACACCTCCGCTCCCTCTTTTGATCATACATTGTCTGGCATTCGCACCTTGTCTTACGCGCTTTTTACAAACTTTAGTCGGACATTCAGACCTTCTTGCAGCTGAACCACCTCCGCTCCCTGTTTTGATCATGTATGGTCTGGCAATACTACCTTTTCTTACCCGTTTGTGAGTAATTTTGGCTGGACATTCACACCTACTCAAAGCCGAACAACTCCGCTACCGCATTTGATGGTGTATAGTCGGGCATTCTCACCCTTTCTCATCAGCTTTTTGCAAATTATGATCTGACATTCACACCTACTTGCAGTCGAACAGCTCTGCTCCCGCTTTTGATTATGTTTGGTTGGATATTCGAACCTTTTCTTAACTGCTTTTTACAAACTTTGTTCGGAGGTACACGTCTTCTTGAAGCCGAACACCTCCGCTTCCGCTTTTGATGGTGTATAGTCGGGCTTTCGAGCCTTTTCTTACCTGGTTTTTAGAAATTATGGTTGGACATTCAGACCTTGCAGCCGAACACCTCCGCTCCCTCTTTTGATCATACATTGTCGGTTATTCGCACCTTGTCTTACCCGCTTTTTGCAAACTATAGTCAGACATTCACACGTTGCAGCTGAACCACCTCTGCTCCCTGTTTTGATTATGTATGGTCTGGCAATACTACCTTTTCTTACCCGGTTGTGAGTAATTATGGCTGGACATTCACACCTACTTGCAGTCGAACAGCTCTGCTCCCGCTTTTGATTTTGTTTGGTTGGATATTCGAACCTTTTCTTAACTGCTTTTTACAAACTTTGGTCGGACGTTCACACCTTCTTGCAGCCGAACACCTCCGCTTCCGCTTTTGATAGTATATATTCGGGCATTCGAACCTTTTGTTACCCGCTTTTTACAAACCATGGGTGGACTTTCACACCTTCTTGTACCCGAACAACCCTGCTCCCGCTATTGGTGGTGTACAGTCGGGTATTTTAACCTTTTCTTACCCGCTTTTTACAAACTATGGTCGGACATTCACACCTTCTTACAGCGGAACACGTCTGCTCCACCTTTTAGTGTTCTATCACACCTTTTTTTCACCGCATTTTATGGATTATGGTTGGAAATTCTCAACCACTCTCATCCGAAGACCTCTCCTCCCGCTTTTGTGAATATATTTGAACTTTAGTCGGACATTCACACCTTCTTGCAGCTGAACCACCTCCGCTCCCTGTTTTGATCATGTATGATCTGGCAATACTACATTTTCTTACCTGTTTGTGAGTAATTATGGCTGGACATTCACACCTACTTTCAGCAGAACACCACCTCTCTCGCTTTTGATGATGTATGGACCGGCATTCTTACCTTTTCTAACACATTTTTCAGCAATTATGGTCGGAGATTCACACCTACTAACAGACGAACAACTCCGCTCCCGCATTTGATGGTGTATAGTTGTTGTTTTGCAAATTATGATCTGACATTCACACTTACTTGCAGTCGAACAGTTCTGCTCCCGCTTTTGATTATGTTTGGTTGGATATTCGAAACTTTTCTTAACTGCTTTTTACAAACTTTGGTTGGACGTTCAAACCCTCTTGTAGCCGAACACATCCACAGCTGCTTTTGATGATGTATGGTTGGGTATTCGCACCTTTTTTTTACCCATTTTTCAGTAATTATGGGTGGACATTCACACCTTCTTGCAGCTGAACACCTCCTCTCCCACTTATGATCATGTGCGGTTTGATTTTCAAAATTTTTACTTTAATTTTTTCTAGCAATTATTGATGGACATTCAGACCTTCTTGCAGCTGAACAACTCCGCTCCCTCTTTTGATCATAAATTGTCGGGCATTCGAACCTTTTCTTACCCGCTTTTTACAAAACTTGGTCGGACTTTCACACCTTTTAGTAGCCGAACAACTCCGCTCCCGCTATTGATTGTGTACAGTCGGGTATTTTAACCTTTTCTTACCCGCTTTTTACCAACTATGGTCGGACATTCATAACTTCTTACAACGGAACACCTCCGCTCCTTATTTTGATGATGTATGGTTGGGCATTCAAACCTACTTGTTGCCCGCTTTTCATTAATTATGGGTGGACATTCACACCTTGTCGCAGCCAAACACCTCCGCTCCCTGTTTTGATGGTGTATAATGGTGGACATTCGCACCTTTTCTCACCCGCTTTTTACTATGGTCGGCCATTCACAGCTTCCTCTCCACCATACTTGTATGGTGGGATATTCACACCCACTTGCATCCGAAGACCTCCGCCCCCACTTTTGTTGATATTTAGTCGGTCATTCGCACCTTACCCGCTTTTGGCAAACTATGGCCTTCTTGCAGCCAAACACCTGATCTCGCTTTTGATGATGTAAGGTTGGGCATTCAGACCTTGCTTCACCTACTTTTCACCAAATATAGTCGGACATTCACACCTTCTTGCAGCCGAACACTTCCGCTCCACTTTTGAGTGTTCTATGTAGCATTCACACCTTTTTCTTCACCGCATTTTATAGATTATGGTTGGAAATTCTCACCCACTCTCATCCGAAGACCTCTCCTCCCGCTTTTGTTAATGTATAGTCGGGCATGAGAACCTTTTCTTACCCGCTTTTTACAAATTATGGTTGGACATTCACACCTACTTGCAGCCGAATACTGATACTGATCCTCCCGTAATAAAATGGTCGGATCTTATCAAACACACTTTGTTTCTTGTGACAATCAAGTCAGCGAAACAGCGTATACACGTCAAGACACTGAATCAAGTTTGCCACAAGAACTCATAAGTTTGGCAGTATTGCTCTGCCGTCAGCAATCATACACCCATTTTATTTTCGTGAGACATGTGCAGGCACCTGTTCATCTACTGTTCTATCACTATGAATTAGTTTATCTATTATCAATAAGGATACTTCTACAACTACTATCAAAGTATGTCCGGACTTCTTATGTTGTCAGTTGCTATATATGAATAAGTGGGTAGCTACTGACAAGCATTAAGCATGTCACACAGCCCAAACATATAACATTTCAGGACACACCACACAGTTAACAACCACAGTGAAGCGTGTCAAAGCCCAAACATGTAACATTCAACGGGACACTTACACAACACATTCAAATCAAACAGTCAGACAACATACAAGAACATATACCCCAGCCGGCATTGCTCCCTGCCTATTTTCCTACAGCTCACTATGTGTGCGCACACCTTTATTCACAAACTCTTCAACTTATACTCTTTTACCGAAGCTGCTACAGCTCGATTGGCCGAATACCCTTAGATCCTATTTCGGTGAATTTGACATCTGCCTTACATGTAACAGATTAGCGATTTAGTTTGAGTGAAGGAATTCATTTTATAGCAAAATCCCAAATCGTGAAGAACTCATGAAAGTAAGCTTATTCTCGGATTCATGAAACTTTAGATTTGCTCTGTCTTTTACTGCAAAGTACAACGTTGTTTTTTTTGTTTAAATCTTTCTAGACATGGTAAATATGAAGGACAAAGCAGTTTTAACATAGTTTGAGTGAAGGAATTCATTTTATAGATAAAATCCCAAGAGTCTGCTGAGAAACAAGAATGAATGAGAAGTAGACTTTAACACGGCTCTAGGAGCGAGCCGAGTGTGGGCTAACCGGGAGAATTGCTTGAAAGAAACGCGACACCGAATGAGCGGTCAGAACAAAGCCTCAATACGGTTTTCCCGTGGTGTTTTTGTTGCTGCCTTGTCTTTTGCACAGAGTAAAAGACAAGGCAGCCATCGAATAGGGCCCGATTGTTCCTACTTGGTCAGCCGAGGAGCAAGGGGGGGAGCAAGCGTCTCAACCAAGCAAAGCTCACCATGGGGAAGGTGGCTATGCCAACTAGCCTGATGCCCTGCTCCCGCAGTGATGGATAATCGTACTCTGGTTTCTCTTCATAACGTACAAGTCTTTCGCCTTTTACTAAAGACTTCCGTGGAAAGCAGCACTAATGAGTTGTTTCTATTTTTGGCAGGCTTTACCTTTGCGGGTGAAGCCCTTTCCGTCTGTGCAAAAGAAATCTTGTTACTGTGCAGAGTGACTTCTCTGAGTAGAGTCGCCTTACTTGTTGCAACTGTGCCGATGTTGCTTGGATGGTGCTTGCTGGAGCGTGCGGGAGTGCAAAGTTATACCATTTAAAAGGGCTGAAGAGTGCTCAGTGCAGCGGGTGGGCGGAGGTGCAAAGTGACACTCTGGCCACCTATGGCCATAAAAAGAACACCGCTACAAGTGCGCATTGTGCCAGGAAGGGCCCTTGGACGTGAACCAGTGGACAGATATCACTTCTCGGCCTTTTGGCTAAGATCAAGTGTAGTACCTGTTCTTATCAGTTTAATATCTGATATGGCCTTTGTACGAGGACTACATATTAAATTGATTTTTAGCAATAGGAGTTGAAAAAGGAGCTTGCTCCGTTCACTCCAAGCATCGACCCGGTACTGCAGTGCCGCTGGGAACGGTGCGCTCTTCTCTGCTCTTGTGAAAAAGCAAACAGTGGTGCAGGATGGAAGTTTCAGGGAGCCCAAGATGAAACTTTCTTTTAGTCTGCTGAGAAAAGAGAGTGAATGCGAAGTAGACTTTAACACAGCTCTGGGGGCAAGCCGAGTGCGGGCTAACCGGGAGAATTACTTGAAAGAAACGCGACACTGAATGAGCGGTCAGAACAAAGCCTCAATACAGTGTTCCCGTGGTGTTTGTGGCTGCCTTGTCTTTTGCACAGAGTAAAAGACAAGGCAGCCATCGAATAGGGCCCGATTTTTCCTACTTGGTCAGCCGAGGATCATGGAGGGGGAGCAAGCGTCTCAACCAAGCAAAGCTCACCATGGGGAAGGTGGCTATGCCAACTAGCCTGATGCCCTGCTCCCGCAGTGACGGATAATCGTACTCTGGTTTCTCTTCATAACGTACAAGTCTTTCGCCTTTTACTAAAGACTTCCGTGGAAAGCAGCACTAATGAGTTGTTTCTATTTTTGGCAGGCTTTACCTTTGCGGGTGAAGCCCTTTCCGTCTGTGCAAAAGAAATCTTGTTACTGTGCAGAGTGACTTCTCTGAGTAGAGTCGCCTTACTTGTTGCGACTGTGCCGATGTTTGAAGCTGGAGTGCAACGTTGTTGCTTGGATGGTGCTTGCTGGAGCGTGCGGGAGTGCAAAGTTATACCATTTAAAAGGGCTGAAGAGTGCTCAGTGCAGCGGGTGGGCGGAGGTGCAAAGTGACACTCTGGCCACCTATGGCCATAAAAAGAACACCGCTACAAGTGTGCATTGTGCCAGGAAGGGCCCTCGGACGTGAACCAGTGGACAGTTATCGCTTCTCGGCCTTTTGGCTAAGATCAAGTGTAGTACCTGTTCTTATCAGTTTAATATCTGATATGGCCTTTGTACGAGGACTACATATTAAATGGATTTTTAGCAATAGGAGTTGAAAAAGGAGCTTGCTCCGTTCACTCCAAGCATCGACCCGGTACTGCAGTGCCGCTGGGAACGGTGCGCTCTTCTCTGCTCTTGTGAAAAAGCAAACAGTGGTGCAGGATGGAAGTTTCAGGGAGCCCAAGATGAAACTTTCTTTTAGTCTGCTGAGAAAAGAGAGTGAATGCGAAGTAGACTTTAACACAGCTCTGGGGGCGAGCCGAGTGCGGGCTAACCGGGAGAATTGCTTGAAAGAAACGCGACACTGAATGAGCGGTCAGAACAAAGCCTCAATACGGTGTTCCCGTGGTGTTTGTGGCTGCCTTGTCTTTTGCACAGAGTAAAAGACAAGGCAGCCATCGAATAGGGCCCGATTTTTCCTACTTGGTCAGCCGAGGAGCAAGGAGGGGGAGCAAGCGTCTCAACCAAGCAAAGCTCACCATGGGGAAGGTGGCTATGCCAACTAGCCTGATGCCCTGCTCCCGCAGTGACAGATAATCGTACTCTGGTTTCTCTTCATAATGTACAAGTCTTTCGCCTTTTACTAAAGACTTCCGTGGAGAGCAGCACTAATGAGTTGTTGCTATTTTTGGCAGGCTTTACCTTTGCGGGTGAAGCCCTTTCTGTCTGTGCAAAAGAAATCTTGTTACTGTGCAGAGTGACTTCTCTGAGTAGAGTTGCCTTACTTGTTGCGACTGTGCCGATGTTTGAAGCTGGAGTGCAAAGTTGTTGCTTGAATGGTGCTCGCTGGAGCGTGCGGGAGTGCAAAGTTATACCATTTAAAAGGGCTGAAGAGTGCTCAGTGCAGCGGGTGGGCGGAGATGCAAAGTGACACTCTGGCCACCTCGAAAACCGAGGTTACATCCAGTACCAGGGGCAGCCCAAGCTCTGCCGCAAGTGTGGTGAGCATGGGCACCTGGTTGAGGCTTGTACCAAGGTGATATGTGGGAAGTGCAGAGAAATTGGGGACACTTTTGGAGAGTGTCCAAATGGCAGGAAATGTAATCTCTGTGGAGAATTAAATCACCTCTTCTGAGATTGCCCTAAATCTTTTGCCAACAAATTAAAGACGGTAAAGCCACAGTCAAGCCAACAAAGAGAAGGACCAGAGGTGGCAGTTGGTGAACAAAGTGAAGAGGTTGACCCAATAAATTCAAACTTCCCGCTAAAAGCTTGGATTGGAAGTGAGGAGCAAAAAGGAGAGGGGCCTGTAGAGGCCTCACCACTCAGTGCTGAAGTCTGTGAGAATTCACAGGCAGAGGGTGGAGCTAAGCTAAATGAGGAGGAAGAGCAGACAGGTGAGTCTAGTGAAGGTACTCACCTCCCCGAAGGTCAACAGCCGAGGAGGACGGCATCTGAGTTGTCCTCTGATTCCCTTTAGCTCTGCAATCAACCCCCAGGGACTCAAAGTTAAATGCAACATTGCATCAGAGGCCAACACGAGAGTCCGAAAAGGAGAGCTAGTTTCCCAAGAAATAACCTGAGTGTGTAATTTGTTTTGATAACTTAGAAAAACGAAAATGACATACCTACTTTCCTTTATCCTTTTAATGGTTCTCACCTTCTCAACACTAAATGTGAGAAGTGTGAAATCAAAGACAAGAGCCCAGAGTATTATATCCTTCTTAGACTCCATAAAATCAGATGTGTTTTTAATACAAGAATGTGGACTACCTTTTTTGAAAAACCATAGACAATGGGAGGAAATGTGGCCCAATTTATCGATATGGAGTGGCTCAAATCAAATTAAAAATGATGGTGTGGCCATTCTAATTAAAAATCCGCATGTTCTGGTGCGAGACGGACGGGCACTTTTAGCACACTTGAATTTTATGGGGCAAGACTTTAACCTCTTAAATATTTATGGTTTCAATGGAAAAAATGACAGGTATGACCTTTTAGAAGATTACTCACAAACGGGTAAGAAATGGTAGTATTGCCAGACAATACATGATCAAAACAGGGAGCGGAGGTGGTTCAGCTGCAAGGTGTGAATTTCTGACTAAAGTTTGTAAAAAGCGCGTAAGACAAGGTGCGAATGCCCAACAATGTATGATCAAAAGAGGGAGCGGAGGTTTTCGGCTGCAAGGTCTGAATGTCCAACCATAATTTGTAAAAACCGGGGAAGAAAAGGCTCGAAAGCCCGACTATACACCATCAAAAGCGGGAGCGGAGGTGTTCAGCTGCAAGAAGGTGTGAATGTCCGACCATAGTTGGTAAAAAGCGGGTAAGAAAAGGTTAAAATGCCCGACTGTACACCATCAAAAGCGGAAGCGGAGGTGTTCGGCTTCAAGAAGACGTGAACCTCCGAACAAAGTTTGTAAAAAGCAGTTAAGAAAAGGTTCGAATATCCAACCAAACATAATCAAAAGCGGGAGCAGAGCTTTTCGACTGCAAGTAGGTGTGAATGTCAGATCATGATTTGCAAAAAGCTGATGAGAAAGGGTGAGAATGCCCGACTATACACCATCAAATGCGGTAGCGGAGTTGTTTGTCTGTGAGTAGGTGTGAATCTGCGACCATAATTGCTGAAAAATGTGTTAGAAAAGGTAAGAATGCCGGTCCATACATCATCAAAAGCGAGAGAGGTGGTGTTCTGCTGAAAGTAGGTGTGAATGTCCAGCCATAATTACTCACAAACGGGTAAGAAAAGGTAGTATTGCCAGACCATACATGATCAAAACAGGGAGCGGAGGTGGTTCAGCTGCAACGTGTGAATGTCTGACTATAGTTTGTAAAAAGCGGGTAAGACAAGGTGCGAATGCCCGACAATGTATAATCAAAAGAGGGAGCGGAGGTGTTCGGCTGCAAGGTCTGAATGTCCAACCATAATTTCTAAAAACCGGGTAAGAAAAGGCTCAAAAGCCCGACTTTACACCATCAAAAGCGGGAGCGGAGGTGTTCAGCTGCAACGTGTGAATGTCTGACTATAGTTTGTAAAAAGCGGGTAAGACAAGGTGCGAATGCCCGACAATGTATAATCAAAAGAGGGAGCGGAGGTGTTCGGCTGCAAGGTCTGAATGTCCAACCATAATTTCTAAAAACCGGGTAAGAAAAGGCTCAAAAGCCCGACTTTACACCATCAAAAGTGGGAGCGGAGGTGTTCAGCTGCAAGAAGGTGTGAATGTTCGACTAAAGTTTGTAAAAATCTGGTAAGACAAGGTATGAATGTCCGACAATGTATGATCAAAAGCGGGAGCGGAGATGTTCAGCTGCAAGAAGGTCTGAATGTCCATCAATAATTGCTAGAAAAAATTAAAGTAAAAATTTCGAAAATCAAACCGCACATGATCATAAGTGGGAGAGGAGGTGTTCAGCTGCAAGAAGGTGTGAATGTCCACCCATAATTCCTTAAAAATGGGTAAAAAAAAGGTGCGAATACCCAACCATACATCATCAAAAGCAGGTGTTAATGTCAGATCATAATTTGCAAAAAGCTGATGAGAAAGGGTGAGAATGCCCGACTATACACCATCAAATGCGGGAGCGGAGTTGTTTGTCTGTGAGTAGGTGTGAATCTCCGACCATAATTGCTGAAAAATGTGTTAGAAAAGGTAAGAATGCCGGTCCATACATCATCAAAAGCGAGAGAGGTGGTGTTCTGCTGAAAGTAGGTGTGAATGTCCAGCCATAATTACTCACAAACGGGTAAAAAAAAGTAGTATTGCCAGACCATACATGATCAAAACAGGGAGCGGAGGTGGTTCAGCTGCAAGAAGGTGTGAATGTCTGACTAAAGTTCAAATATATTAACAAAAGCGGGAGGAGAGGTCTTCGGATAGATTGGTTGAGAATTTCCAACCATAATCTATAAAATGCGGTGAAAAAAAGGTGTGATAGAACACTAAAAGGTGGAGCGGAAGTGTTCGGCTGCAAGAAGGTGTGAATGTCCGACTATATTTGGTGAAAAGCAGGTGAAGCAAGGTCTGAATGCCCAACCTTACATCATCAAAAGTGAGATCAGAGGTGTTTGGCTGCAAGAAGGCCATAGTTTGCCAAAAGCGGGTAAGGTGCGAATGACCGACTAAATATCAACAAAAGTGGGGGCGGAGGTCTTCGGATGCAAGTGGGTGTGAATATCCCACCATACAAGTATGGTGGAGAGGAAGCTGTGAATTGCTGACCATAGTTTGCAAAAAGCGGGTGAGAAAAGGTGCGAATGTCCAACCATACACCATCAAAACAGGGAGCGGAGGTGTTTGGCTGCGACAAGGTGTGAATGTCCACCCATAATTAATGAAAAGCGGGCAAGAAGTAGGTTCGAATGCCCAACCACTCATCATCAAAAGCAGGAGTGGATGTGTTCGGCTATAAAAAGGTTTGAAAGTCCGAGCATAATTTGTAAAAAGCGGGTAAGAAAAGGTTCGAATGCCCGAACATACACCATCAAAAGAGGGAGCGGAGGTGTTCCGCTGTAAGAAGGTGTGAATGTCCGACCAGAGTTGGTAAAAAGCGGGTAAGAAAAGGTTAAAAAACCCGACTGTACACAATCAATAGCGGGAGCAGATGTGTTCGGCTACAAGAAGGTGTGACAGTCCGACCATGGTTTGTAAAAAGCGGGTAAGAAAAGGTGCAAATGCCCGACAATGTATGATCAAAAGAGGGAGCGGAGCTTTTCGGCTACAAGAAGGTTTGAATGTCCGACCATAGTTTGTAAAAAGCGGGTAAGAAAAGGTTCGAATGCCCGACTATACACCATCAAAAGCGGAAGCGGAGGTGTTCCGCTGTAGACGGTGTGAATGTCCGACCATAGTTGTTAAAAAGCGGGTAAGAAAAGGTTAAACTACACGACTGTACACAATCAATAGCGGGAGTGGAGTTGTTCGGCTACAAGAAGGTGTGAAAGTCCGACCATGGTTTGTAAAAAACGGGTAAGAAAAGGTTCGAATTCCCGAATATATACCATCAAAAGCGGAAGCGGAGGTGTTCGGTTGCAAGAAGGTGTGAACGTCCGACCAAAGTTTGTAAAAAGCAGTTAAGAAAAGGTTCGAATATCCAACCAAACAAAATCAAAAGCAGGAGCAGAGCTGTTCGACTGCAAGTAGGTGTGAATGTCCAGCCATAATTACTCACAAACGGGTAAGAAAAGGTAGTATTGCCACTCCATACATGATCAAAACAGGGAGCGGAGGTGGTTCAGCTGCAACGTGTGAATGTCTGACTATAGTTTGTAAAAAGCGGGTAAGACAAGGTGCGAATGCCCGACAATGTATGATCAAAAGTGGGAGCGGAGGTGTTCGGCTGCAAGGTCTGAATATCCAACCATAATTTCTAAAAACCGGGTAAGAAAAGGCTTGAAAGCCCGACTTTACACCATCAAAAGCGGGAGCGGAGGTGTTCAGCTGCAAGAAGGTGTGAATGTTCGACTAAAGTTTGTAAAAATCTGGTAAGACAAGGTATGAATGTCCGACAATGTATGATCAAAAGCGGGAGCGGAGGTGTTCATCTGCAAGCAGGTCTGAATGTCCATCAATAATTGCTAGAAAACATGAAAGTAAAAATTTCTAAAATCAAACCACACATGATCATAAGTGGGAGAGGAGGTGTTCAGCTGCAAGAAGGTGTGAATATCCACCCATAATTCCTGAAAAATGGGTAAAAAAAAGGTGCGAATGCCCAACCATACATCATCAAAAGCAGCTGTGGATGTGTTCGGCTACAAGAAGGTGTGAACGTCCAACCAAAGTTTGTAAAAAGCAGTTAAGAAAAGGTTCGAATATCCAACCAAACATAATCAAAAGCGGGAGCAGAACTCTTCGACTGCAAGTAGGTGTGGATGTCAGATCCATCCATCCATCCATCATCTGCCGCTTATCCGGGGGTCGGGTCGCGGGGGCAGCAGCTTGAGCAGAGAAACCCAGACGTCTCTGTCCCCGGCCACTTCCTCCAGCTCTTCCGGGGGGACCCCGAGGCGTTCCCAGGCCAGCCGAGAGACATAGTCTCTCCAGCGTGTCCTGGGTCTTCCCCGGGGTCTCCTCCCAGTGGGACGTGCCCGGAACACCTCCCCAGGGAGGCGCCCAGGGGGTATCCTAACCAGATGCCCGAGCCACCTCATCTGACTCCTCTCAATGCGGAGGAGCAGCGGTTCTACTCCGAGCCCCTCCCGGATGACTGAGCTTCTCACCCTATCTCTAAGGGAGAGCCCAGACACCCTGCGGAGGAAACCCATTTCGGCCGCTTGTATTCGCGATCTTGTTCTTTCGGTCACTACCCACAACTCGTGACCATAGGTGAGGATGGGAACGTAGATTGACCAGTAAGTAGAGAGCTTCGCCTTCTGGCTCAGCTCCCTCTTCACAACAACGGGTCGGTGCAGAGCCCGCAACACTGCAGACGCCGCACCGATCCGCCCGTCAATCTCCCGCTCCATTCGTCCCTCACTCGTGAACAAGACCCCGAGATACTTGAACTCCTCCACTTGGGGAAGGATCTCATTCCCGACCCGGAGAGAGCATTCCACCCTTTTCCGGCTGAGAACCATAGTCTCGGATTTGGAGGTGCTGATTCTCATCCCAGCCGCTTCACACTCGGCTGCGAATCGCTCCAGTGAGAGCTGAAGGTCACGGCCTGACGACGCTAACAGAACCACATCATCTGCAAAAAGCAGAGACCCGATTCTGAGGTCGCCAAATCGGACACCCTCAACGCCCTGGCTGCGCCTAGAAATTCTGTCCATAAAAGTTAGGAACAGAATCGGTGACAAAGGGCAGCCCTGACGGAGTCCAACTCTCACCGGAAACGTATCCGACTTACTGCCGGCAATGCGGACCAAACTCTGGCACCGGTCATACAGAGACCGAACGGACCCTATCAAGGGGTCCGGCACTCCATATTCCCGGAGCACCCCCCACAGGACTCCACGAGGGACACGGTCGAACGCTTTCTCCAAGTCCACAAAACACATGTAGACTGGTTGGGCGAACTCCCATGCACCCTCCAGGATCCTGCCGAGGGTATAGAGCTGGTCCACTGTTCCACGGCCAGGACGAAAGCCACACTGCATCTCCTGAATCCGAGGCTCGATTATCCGACGGATCCTCCTCTCCAATACCCCCGAATAGACCTTACCAGGGAGGCTGAGGAGTGTGATACCCCTATAGTTGGAACACACCCTCCGGTCCCCCTTTTTAAAGAGGGGGACCACCACCCCAATCTGCCAGTCCAGAGGCACTGTCCCCGATGTCCACGCGATGCTGCAGAGGCGTGTCAGCCAAGACAGCCCTACAACATCCAGAGCCTTGAGAAACTCAGGACGGACCTCATCCACCCCCGGGCCCTTGCCACCGAGGAGCTTTTTGACCACCTCGGCAACCTCAGCCCCAGAAATGGGAGGCCCCGTCTCCGAGCTCTCCGACTCTGCCTCTTCCGAGCACGTGTTGGTAGGATTGAGGAGTTCCTCGAAGTACTCCCCCCACCAACTCACAACATCCCTAGTTGAGGTCAGCAAAGCCCCGTCCCCACTGTAAACAGTGTTGACTGTGAGCCGCTTCCCCCCCCTGAGACGCCGGATGGTGGACCAGAATCTCTTCGAGGCCGTCCGGAAATCGTTCTCCATGGTCTCACCGAACTCCTCCCAGGCCCGAGTTTTTTTCTCAGCAACCGCCGAAGCCGCAGCCCGTCTGGCCTGTCGGTACCTATCAGCTGCTTCCAGGGTCCCACTGGCCAAAAAGGCCCGATAGGACTCCTTCTTCAGCTTGACGGCTTCCCTCACCACTGGTGTCCACCAGCAGGTTCGAGGGTTGCCGCCACGACAGGCACCGACCACCTTATGGCCACAACTCCGATCAACTGCCTCGGCAATGGAGTCACGGAACATGGCCCATTCGGACTCAATGTCCCCCACCTCCCCCGGGATATGGTTGAAGCTCTGCCGGAGGTGGGAGTTAAAGCTCCTTCTGACGGGGGATTCTGACAAACGCTCCCAGCAGACCCTCACAATACGTTTGGGCCTGCCAGGTCTGATCGGCATCCTCCCCCACCAGCGGAGCCAACTCACCACCAGGTGGTGATCAGTTGACAGCTCCGCCCCTCTCTTCACCCGAGTGTCCAGGACATACGGCCGCAAGTCCGATGATACAACCACAAAGTCGATCATCGAACTGCGGCCAAGGGTGTCCTGGTGCCAAGTGCACATATGGACACCCTTATGTCTGAACATGGTGTTCGTTATGGACAGTCCATGACCAGCACAGAAGTCCAACAACATAACACCACTCTGGTTCAGATCGGGGGGGCCGTTCCTCCCAATCACACCCCTCCAGGTCTCACTGTCATTGCCCACGTGAGCATTGAAGTCCCCCAGCAGAACGAGGGAGTCTCCGGTAGGAGCATTCTCCAGTGCCTCCCCCAGAGACTCCAAAAAGGGTGGGTACTCTGAACTGCTGTTTGGCGCATAGGCACAAACAACAGTCAGGACTCGTCCCCCCACCCGAAGGCGGAGGGAGGCTACCCTCTCGTTCACTGGGGTAAACCCCAATGTACTGGCACACAGCCGGGGGGCAATAAGTATGCCCACACCTGCTCTGCGCCTCTCACCACGGGCAACTCCAGAGTGGAAGAGAGTCCAACCCCTCTCAAGAGGACTGGTTCCAGAGCCCAAGCCGTGCGTCGAGGTGAGTCCGACTATATCTAGCCGGAACCGCTCAGCCTCGCGCACCAGCTCCGGCTCCTTCCCCAACAGAGAGGTGACATTCCACGTCCCAAGAGCTAGCTTCAGTAGCCGAGGATCAGACCGCCAAGGCCTCTGCCTTCGGCCGCTACCCAGCTCACATCGCACCCGACCCCCTTGGCCCCTCCCACGGGTGGTGAGCCCGTCGGAAGGGGGACCCACGTCATCATTCCTGGCTCCGGGGGGAGGCCCCGGTGTCCCATATCCGGGCAAGGGATCACGAGGTCCAAATTTTTTGTTCATCATAAGGGGTCTTTTGAGCTGTTCTTTGTCTGGTCCCTCATCTAGGATCTGCTTGCCTTGGGTGACCCTACCAGGGGCTTAAAGCCCCGAGCAACATAGCTCCCGGACTCATTGGGGCACGCAAACTCCCCCACCACGATAAGGTGACAGCTCAGGAGGGAGGGATGTCAGATCATAATTTGCAAAAAGCTGATGAGAAAGGGTGAGAATGCCCAACTATACACCATCAAATGCGAGAGCGGAGGTGTTTGTCTGTGAGTAGGTGTGAATGTCCCACCCTAGTTGCTGAAAAATGTGTTAGAAAAGGTAAGAATGCCAGCCCATACATCATCAAAAGCGGGAGAGGTGGTGTTCTGCTGCAAGAAGGTGTGAATATCCAGCCATAATTACTCACAAACGGGTAAGAAAAGGTAAGAATACCAAACCATAAATTATCAAAAGCGGCAGCAGAGATGTTCGGCTGGTATTTATAAATGTCTAGATAGATTTGAACAAAAAACAACGTAGTATTTTGCAGTAAAAGAAAGAAAGGTTCAGAAATCCGAGAAAAAGCTTTTCATGAGTTCTGCATGATTTGGGATTTTGCTTATAAAATGCATTCCTTCAATCAAACTATGGTAAAACGGCTTTTACCTTCATATTTATCAATGTCTAGATCGACCAACAAAGAACAACATTAGATTTTGCAGTAGAAGAAAGAGAGACACTGAAGGATCAGGAATCCGAGAATAAGCTTATTTTCATACGTTCTGCATGATTTGGGATTTTGCTATAAAATGAATTCCTTCACTCAAACTATGTTAAAACTGCTTTTACCTTCATATTTATCAATGTCTAGATCGACTTCAACAAAGAACAACATTGTATATTGCAGTAGAAGAAAGAGCAACACTGAAGGAACAGGAATCCGAGAATAAGCTTACTTTCATACGTTCTGCATGATTTGGGATTTTATGTATAAAATGAATTCCTTCACTCAAACCAAGTGAAAACTTCTTTGTCCTTCATATTTATCAATGTCTAGATCGACTTCAACAAAGAACAACATTGTATATTGCAGTAGAAGAAAGAGAGACACTGAAGGAACAGGAATCCGAGAATAAGCTTCTTTTCATACGTTCTGCATGATTTGGGATTTTGCTATAAAATGAATTCCTTCACTCAAACTATGTTAAAACTGCTTTTAACTTCATATTTATCAATGTCTAGATCGACTTCAACAAAGAACAACATTGTATATTGCAGTAGAAGAAAGAGCAACACTGAAGGAACAGGAATCCGAGAATAAGCTTATTTTCATACGTTCTGCATGATTTCGGATTTTCCTATAAAATGAATTGCTTTGCTCAAACCAAGTTAAAATTGCTTTGTCTTCATATTTATCAATGTCAAAGCAGTTTTAACATAGTTTGAGTGAAGGAATTCATTTTAAAACAAAATCTCAAAACATGCACAACACATGAAAAGCTTATTCTCGGATTCCTGATCCTTCAGTGTTGCTATTTGTTATATTGCAAAGTACAACGTGTTTTCTTTGTTTTGTTTAAATCTATCTCGACATTGATAAATATGGAAGGACAAAGCAGGTTTAACTTGGTTTGAGCAAAGCAATTAATTTTGTAGCAAAATCCGAAATCGTGAAGAACTCATGAAAGCAAGCTTATACTCGGATTCCTGAAACTTTTAGATCTTAGATTTGCTCTTTCTTTTACTGCAAAGTACGTTGGGGTTTTTTTTGTTTAAATCTTTCTAGACAAGGTAAATATGAAGGACAAATCAGTTTTAACATAGTTTGAGTGAAGGAATGCATTTTATAAGCAAAATCCCAAATCATGCAAAACTAACGAAAAGCTTTTTCTCGCTTTTCACTGCTTTTTACAAACTGGTCGGACGTTCACACCTTCTTGCAGCCGAACAATTCCGCTTCCACTTTTGATGGTGTATATTCGGGCATTCAAACCTTTTCTTACCCGCTTTTTACAAACCATGGTCGGACTTTCACACCTTCTTGCAGCCGAACACCACCTCTCCCGCTTTTGATGATGTATGGTCCAGCATTCTTACCTTTTCTAACACATTTTTTAGCAATTATGGTCGGACATTCACACCTACTCACAGCCAAACACTTCCGCTCCCGCATTTGATGGTGTTTAGTCAGGCATTCTCACCCTTTCTCATCAACTTTTTGCATATGATCTGATATTCACACCTACTTGCAGTCGAACACCTCTGCTTCCGCTTTTGATGGTACATATTTGGGCATTCGAACCTTTTCTTACCCGCTTTTTACATACCATGGGTGGACTTTCACACCTTCTTGTAGCCGAACAACTCTGCTCCCGCTATTGATTGTGTACAGTCGGGTATTTTAACCTTTTCTTACCCGCTTTTTACCAACTATGGTCGGACATTCACACCTTCTTACAGCGGAACACGTCCGCTCCCTCTTTTGATGGTGTATGTTCGGGCATTCGAACCTTTTCTTACCTGCTTTTTACAAACCATGGTCGGACTTTCACACCTTCTTGTAGCCGAACACCTCCGCTCCCTCTTTTGATCATACATTGTTGGGCATTCGCACCTTGTCTTACCCGCTTGTTACAAACTATAGTCAGACATTCACACGTTGCAGCTGAACCACCTCTGCTCCCTGTTTTGATCATGTATGGTCTGGCAATACTAGCTTTTCTTACCCGTTTGTGAGTAATTATGGCTGGACATTCACACCTACTTGCAGTCGAACAGCTCTGCTCCCGCTTTTGATTTTGTTTGGTTGGATATTCGACGCTTTTCTTAACTGCTTTTTACAAACTTTGGTCGGACGTTCAAACCTTCTTGCAACCGAACACCTCCGCTTCCGCTTTTGATGGTATATATTCGGGAATTCGAACCTTTTCTTACCCGCTTTTTACAAACCATGGTCGGACTTTCACACCTTCTTGTAGCCGAACAACTCCACTCACGCTATTGATTGTGTACAGTCGGGTAGTTTAACCTTTTCTTACCCGCTTTTTACCAACTATGGTTGGACATTCACACCGTCTTACAGCGGAACACCTCTGCTTCCGCTTTTGATGGTGTATAGTCGGGCATTCGAACCTTTTCTTACCCGCTTTTTACAAACTATGGTCGGACATTCAATCCTTCTTGTAGCCGAAAAGCTCCGCTCCCTCTTTTGATCATACATTGTCGGGCATTTGCAACTTTTCTTACCCGCTTTTTACAAACCATGGTCGGACTGTCACACCTTCTTGTAGCTGAACACATCCGCTCCCACTATTGATTGTGTACAGTCAGGTTTTTTAACGTTTTCTTACCCGCTTCTTACCAACTCTGGTCGGACATTCACACCTTCTTAAAGCGGAACACGTCCGCTCCCTCTTTTGATGGTGTATGTTTGGGCATTCGAACCTTTTCTTACCCGCTTTTTACAAACTATGCTCGGACATTCAAACCTTCTTGTAGCCGAACACATCCACTCCTGCTTTTGATGATGTGTGGTTGGGCATTCGAACCTACTTCTTGCCCGCTTTTCATTAATTATGGGTGGACATTCACACCTTGTCGCAGCCAAACACCTCCGCTCCCTGTTTTGATCATGTATGGTTGGACATTCGCACCTTTTCTCAACCGCTTTTTGCAAACTATGGTCAGCGATTCACAGCTTCCTCTCCACCATACTTGTATGGTGGAAGATTCACACCCACTTGCATCCGAAGACCTCCGCCCCCACTTTTGTTGATATTTAGTCGGTCATTCGCACCTTACCCGCTTTTGGCAAACTATGGCCTTCTTGCAGCCAAACACCACTGATCTCGTTTTTGATGATGTAAGGTTGGACAATCAGACCTTGCTTCACCTGCTTTTCACCAAATATAGTCGGACATTCACACCTTCTTGCAGCCGAACACTTCCGCTCCACCTTTTAGTGTTCTATCACACCTTTTTTTCACCGCATTTTATAGATTATGGTTGGAAATTCTCAACCATTGTCATCCGAAGACCTCTCCTCCCGCTTTTGTTAATATATTTGAACTTTAGTCGGACATTCACACCTTCTTGCAGCTGAACCACCTCCGCTCCCTGTTTTGATCATGTATGGTCTGGCAATACTACCTTTTCTTACCCGTTTGTGAGTAATTATGGCTGGACATTCACACCTACTTTCAGCAGAACACCACCTCTCTCGCTTTTGATGATGTATGGACCGGCATTCTTACCTTTTCTAACACATTTTTCAGCAATTATGGTCGGACATTCCCACCTACTCAGAGCCGAACACCTCCGCTCCTGCATTTGATGGTGTATAGTCGGGCATTCTCACTCTTTCTCATCAGCTTTTTGCAAATTATGATCTGATATTCACAGCTGCTTTTGATAATGTATGGTTGGGCATTCGCACCTTTTTTTACCCATTTTTCAGGAATTATGGGTGGACATTCACACCGTCTTGCAGCTGAAAACATCCTCTCCCGCTTATGATCATGTGCGGTTTGATATTCGAAAATTTTCTTTCATGTTTTAAAGAAATTATTGATGGACATTCAGACCTTCTTGCAGCTGAACCCCTCTGCTCGCGCTTTTGATGGTGTATAGTAGGGCTTTCGAGCCTTTTCTTCCCGGTTTTTACAAATTATGGTTGGACATTCAGACCTTCTTGCAACCTAACACCTCCGCTCCCTCTTTTGATCATACATTGTCTGGCATTCGCACCTTGTCTTACGCGCTTTTTACAAACTTTAGTCGGACATTCAGACCTTCTTGCAGCTGAACCACCTCCGCTCCCTGTTTTGATCATGTATGGTCTGGCAATACTACCTTTTCTTACCCGTTTGTGAGTAATTTTGGCTGGACATTCACACCTACTCAAAGCCGAACAACTCCGCTACCGCATTTGATGGTGTATAGTCGGGCATTCTCACCCTTTCTCATCAGCTTTTTGCAAATTATGATCTGACATTCACACCTACTTGCAGTCGAACAGCTCTGCTCCCGCTTTTGATTATGTTTGGTTGGATATTCGAACCTTTTCTTCACTGCTTTTTACAAACTTTGTTCGGAGGTACACGTCTTCTTGAAGCCGAACACCTCCGCTTCCGCTTTTGATGGTGTATAGTCGGGCTTTCGAGCCTTTTCTTACCTGGTTTTTAGAAATTATGGTTGGACATTCAGACCTCGCAGCCGAACACCTCCGCTCCCTCTTTTGATCATACATTTTCGGTTATTCGCACCTTGTCTTACCCGCTTTTTACAAACTATAGTCAGACATTCACACGTTGCAGCTGAACCACCTCTGCTCCCTGTTTTGATTATGTATGGTCTGGCAATACTACCTTTTCTTACCCGGTTGTGAGTAATTATGGCTGGACATTCACACCTACTTGCAGTCGAACAGCTCTGCTCCCGCTTTTGATTTTGTTTGGTTGGATATTCGAACCTTTTCTTAACTGCTTTTTACAAACTTTGGTCGGACGTTCACACCTTCTTGCAGCCGAACAACTCCACTCCCGCTATTTATTGTGTACAGTCGGGTAGTTTAACCTTTTCTTACCCGCTTTTTACCAACTATGGTCGGACATTCACACCGTCTTACAGCGGAACACCTCCGCTTCCGCTTTTGATGGTGTATAGTCGGGCATTCGAACCATTTCTTACCCGCTTTTTACAAACTATGGTCGGACATTCAAACCTTCTTGTAGCCGAAAGCCTCCGCTGCCTCTTTTGATCATACATTGTCGGGCATTCGCATCCTTTCTTACCCGCTTTTTATAAAACCATGGTCGGACTGTCACAACTTCTTGTAGCCGAACACATCTGCTCCCGCTATCGATTGTGTACAGTTGGGTTTTTTAACCTTTTCTTACCCGCTTTTTACCAGCTCTGGTCGGACATTCACACCTTCTTACAGCGGAACACGTCCGCTCCCTCTTTTGATGGTGTATTTTCGGGCATTCAAACCTTTTCTTACCCGCTTTTTACAAACTATGCTCGGACATTCAGACCTTCTTGCAGCTGAATCACCTCCGCTCCCTGTTTTGATTATGTATGGTCTGGCAATACTACCTTTTCTTACCCGTTTGTGAGTAATTATGGCTGGACATTCACACCTACTTTCAGCAGAACACCACCTCTCTCGCTTTTGATGATGTATGGACCGGCATTCTTACCTTTTCTAACACATTTTTCAGCAATTATGGTCGGACATTCCCACCTACTCAGAGCCGAACACCTCCGTTCCCGCATTTGATGGTGTATAGTCGGGCATTCTCACTCTTTCTCATCAGCTTTTTGCAAATTATGATCTGATATTCACAGCTGCTTTTGATAATGTATGGTTGGGCATTCGCACCTTTTTTTACCCATTTTTCAGGAATTATGGGTGGACATTCACACCGTCTTGCAGCTGAAAACATCCTCTCCCGCTTATGATCATGTGCGGTTTGATATTCGAAAATTTTCTTTCATGTTTTAAAGAAATTATTGATGGACATTCAGACCTTCTTGCAGCTGAACCCCTCTGCTCGCGCTTTTGATGGTGTATAGTAGGGCTTTCGAGCCTTTTCTTCCCGGTTTTTACAAATTATGGTTGGACATTCAGACCTTCTTGCAACCTAACACCTCCGCTCCCTCTTTTGATCATACATTGTCTGGCAATCGCACCTTGTCTTACGCGCTTTTTACAAACTTTAGTCGGACATTCAGACCTTCTTGCAGCTGAACCACCTCCGCTCCCTGTTTTGATCATGTATGGTCTGGCAATACTACCTTTTCTTACCCGTTTGTGAGTAATTTTGGCTGGACATTCACACCTACTCAAAGCCGAACAACTCCGCTACCGCATTTGATGGTGTATAGTCGGGCATTCTCACCCTTTCTCATCAGCTTTTTGCAAATTATGATCTGACATTCACACCTACTTGCAGTCGAACAGCTCTGCTCCCGCTTTTGATTATGTTTGGTTGGATATTCGAACCTTTTCTTAACTGCTTTTTACAAACTTTGTTCGGAGGTACACATCTTCTTGAAGCCGAACACCTCCGCTTCCGCTTTTGATGGTGTATAGTCGGGCTTTCGAGCCTTTTCTTACCTGGTTTTTAGAAATTATGGTTGGACATTCAGACCTTGCAGCCGAACACCTCCTCTCCCTCTTTTGATCATACATTGTCGGTTATTCGCACCTTGTCTTACCCGCTTTTTGCAAACTATAGTCAGACATTCACACGTTGCAGCTGAACCACCTCTGCTCCCTGTTTTGATTATGTATGGTCTGGCAATACTACCTTTTCTTACCCGGTTGTGAGTAATTATGGCTGGACATTCACACCTACTTGCAGTCGAACAGCTCTGCTCCCGCTTTTGATTTTGTTTGGTTGGATATTCGAACCTTTTCTTAACTGCTTTTTACAAACTTTGGTCGGACGTTCACACCTTCTTGCAGCCGAACACCTCCGCTTCCGCTTTTGATAGTATATATTCGGGCATTCGAACCTTTTGTTACCCGCTTTTTACAAACCATGGGTGGACTTTCACACCTTCTTGTACCCGAACAACCCTGCTCCCGCTATTGGTGGTGTACAGTCGGGCATTTTAACCTTTTCTTACCCGCTTTTTACAAACTATGGTCGGACATTCACACCTTCTTACAGCGGAACACGTCTGCTCCACCTTTTAGTGTTCTATCACACCTTTTTTTCACCGCATTTTATGGATTATGGTTGGAAATTCTCAACCACTCTCATTCGAAGACCTCTCCTCCCGCTTTTGTGAATATATTTGAACTTTAGTCGGACATTCACACCTTCTTGCAGCTGAACCACCTCCGCTCCCTGTTTTGATCATGTATGATCTGGCAATACTACATTTTCTTACCTGTTTGTGAGTAATTATGGCTGGACATTCACACCTACTTTCAGCAGAACACCACCTCTCTCGCTTTTGATGATGTATGGACCGGCATTCTTACCTTTTCTAACACATTTTTCAGCAATTATGGTCGGAGATTCACACCTACTAACAGACGAACAACTCCGCTCCCGCATTTGATGGTGTATAGTTGTTGTTTTGCAAATTATGATCTGACATTCACACTTACTTGCAGTCGAACAGTTCTGCTCCCGCTTTTGATTATGTTTGGTTGGATATTCGAAACTTTTCTTAACTGCTTTTTACAAACTTTGGTTGGACGTTCAAACCTTCTTGTAGCCGAACACATCCACAGCTGCTTTTGATGATGTATGGTTGGGTATTCGCACCTTTTTTTTACCCATTTTTCAGTAATTATGGGTGGACATTCACACCTTCTTGCAGCTGAACACCTCCTCTCCCACTTATGTTCATGTGCGGTTTGGTTTTCAAAATTTTTACTTTAATTTTTTCTAGCAATTATTGATGGACATTCAGACCTTCTTGCAGCTGAACAACTCCGCTCCCTCTTTTGATCATAAATTGTCGGGCATTCGAACCTTTTCTTACCCGCTTTTTACAAAACTTGGTCGGACTTTCACACCTTTTAGTAGCCGAACAACTCCGCTCCCGCTATTGATTGTGTACAGTCGGGTATTTTAACCTTTTCTTACCCGCTTTTTACCAACTATGGTCGGACATTCATAACTTCTTACAACGGAACACCTCCGCTCCTTATTTTGATGATGTATGGTTGGGCATTCAAACCTACTTGTTGCCCGCTTTTCATTAATTATGGGTGGACATTCACACCTTGTCGCAGCCAAACACCTCCGCTCCCTGTTTTGATGGTGTATAATGGTGGACATTCGCACCTTTTCTCACCCGCTTTTTACTATGGTCGGCCATTCACAGCTTCCTCTCCACCATACTTGTATGGTGGGATATTCACACCCACTTGCATCCGAAGACCTCCGCCCCCACTTTTGTTGATATTTAGTCGGTCATTCGCACCTTACCCGCTTTTGGCAAACTATGGCCTTCTTGCAGCCAAACACCTGATCTCGCTTTTGATGATGTAAGGTTGGGCATTCAGACCTTGCTTCACCTACTTTTCACCAAATATAGTCGGACATTCACACCTTCTTGCAGCCGAACACTTCCGCTCCACTTTTGAGTGTTCTATGTAGCATTCACACCTTTTTCTTCACCGCATTTTATAGATTATGGTTGGAAATTCTCACCCACTCTCATCCGAAGACCTCTCCTCCCGCTTTTGTTAATGTATAGTCGGGCATGAGAACCTTTTCTTACCCGCTTTTTACAAATTATGGTTGGACATTCACACCTACTTGCAGCCGAATACTGATACTGATCCTCCCGTAATAAAATGGTCGGATCTTATCAAACACACTTTGTTTCTTGTGACAATCAAGTCAGCGAAACAGCGTATACACGTCAAGACACTGAATCAAGTTTGCCACAAGAACTCATAAGTTTGGCAGTATTGCTCTGCCATCAGCAATCATACACCCATTTTATTTTCGTGAGACATGTGCAGGCACCTGTTCATCTACTGTTCTATCACTATGAATTAGTTTATCTATTATCAATAAGGATACTTCTACAACTACTATCAAAGTATGTCCGGACTTCTTATGTTGTCAGTTGCTATATATGAATAAGTGGGTAGCTACTGACAAGCATTAAGCATGTCACACAGCCCAAACATATAACATTTCAGGACACACCACACAGTTAACAACCACAGTGAAGCGTGTCAAAGCCCAAACATGTAACATTCAACGGGACACTTACACAACACATTCAAATCAAACAGTCAGACAACATACAAGAACATATACCCCAGCCGGCATTGCTCCCTGCCTATTTTCCTACAGCTCACTATGTGTGCGCACACCTTTATTCACAAACTCTTCAACTTATACTCTTTTACCGAAGCTGCTACAGCTCGATTGGCCGAATACCCTTAGATCCTATTTCGGTGAATTTGACATCTGCCTTACATGTAACAGATTAGCGATTTAGTTTGAGTGAAGGAATTCATTTTATAGCAAAATCCGAAATCGTGAAGCACTCATGAAAGTAAGCTTATTCTCGGATTCATGAAACTTTAGATTTGCTCTGTCTTTTACTGCAAAGTACAACGTTGTTTTTTTTGTTTAAATCTTTCTAGACATGGTAAATATGAAGGACAAAGCAGTTTTAACATAGTTTGAGTGAAGGAATTCATTTTATAGATAAAATCCCAAGAGTCTGCTGAGAATCAAGAATGAATGCGAAGTAGACTTTAACACGGCTCTAGGAGCGAGCCGAGTGTGGGCTAACCGGGAGAATTGCTTGAAAGAAACGCGACACCGAATGAGCGGTCAGAACAAAGCCTCAATACGGTTTTCCCGTGGTGTTTTTGTTGCTGCCTTGTCTTTTGCACAGAGTAAAAGACAAGGCAGCCATCGAATAGGGCCCGATTGTTCCTACTTGGTCAGCCGAGGAGCAAGGGGGGGAGCAAGCGTCTCAACCAAGCAAAGCTCACCATGGGGAAGGTGGCTATGCCAACTAGCCTGATGCCCTGCTCCCGCAGTGATGGATAATCGTACTCTGGTTTCTCTTCATAACGTACAAGTCTTTCGCCTTTTACTAAAGACTTCCGTGGAAAGCAGCACTAATGAGTTGTTTCTATTTTTGGCAGGCTTTACCTTTGCGGGTGAAGCCCTTTCCGTCTGTGCAAAAGAAATCTTGTTACTGTGCAGAGTGACTTCTCTGAGTAGAGTCGCCTTACTTGTTGCAACTGTGCCGATGTTGCTTGGATGGTGCTTGCTGGAGCGTGCGGGAGTGCAAAGTTATACCATTTAAAAGGGCTGAAGAGTGCTCAGTGCAGCGGGTGGGCGGAGGTGCAAAGTGACACTCTGGCCACCTATGGCCATAAAAAGAACACCGCTACAAGTGCGCATTGTGCCAGGAAGGGCCCTTGGACGTGAACCAGTGGACAGATATCACTTCTCGGCCTTTTGGCTAAGATCAAGTGTAGTACCTGTTCTTATCAGTTTAATATCTGATATGGCCTTTGTACGAGGACTACATATTAAATTGATTTTTAGCAATAGGAGTTGAAAAAGGAGCTTGCTCCGTTCACTCCAAGCATCGACCCGGTACTGCAGTGCCGCTGGGAACGGTGCGCTCTTCTCTGCTCTTGTGAAAAAGCAAACAGTGGTGCAGGATGGAAGTTTCAGGGAGCCCAAGATGAAACTTTCTTTTAGTCTGCTGAGAAAAGAGAGTGAATGCGAAGTAGACTTTAACACAGCTCTGGGGGCAAGCCGAGTGCGGGCTAACCGGGAGAATTACTTGAAAGAAACGCGACACTGAATGAGCGGTCAGAACAAAGCCTCAATACAGTGTTCCCGTGGTGTTTGTGGCTGCCTTGTCTTTTGCACAGAGTAAAAGACAAGGCAGCCATCGAATAGGGCCCGATTTTTCCTACTTGGTCAGCCGAGGATCATGGAGGGGGAGCAAGCGTCTCAACCAAGCAAAGCTCACCATGGGGAAGGTGGCTATGCCAACTAGCCTGATGCCCTGCTCCCGCAGTGACGGATAATCGTACTCTGGTTTCTCTTCATAACGTACAAGTCTTTCGCCTTTTACTAAAGACTTCCGTGGAAAGCAGCACTAATGAGTTGTTTCTATTTTTGGCAGGCTTTACCTTTGCGGGTGAAGCCCTTTCCGTCTGTGCAAAAGAAATCTTGTTACTGTGCAGAGTGACTTCTCTGAGTAGAGTCGCCTTACTTGTTGCGACTGTGCCGATGTTGCTTGGATGGTGCTTGCTGGAGCGTGCGGGAGTGCAAAGTTATACCATTTAAAAGGGCTGAAGAGTGCTCAGTGCAGCGGGTGGGCGGAGGTGCAAAGTGACACTCTGGCCACCTATGGCCATAAAAAGAACACCGCTACAAGTGTGCATTGTGCCAGGAAGGGCCCTCGGACGTGAACCAGTGGACAGTTATCGCTTCTCGGCCTTTTGGCTAAGATCAAGTGTAGTACCTGTTCTTATCAGTTTAATATCTGATATGGCCTTTGTACGAGGACTACATATTAAATGGATTTTTAGCAATAGGAGTTGAAAAAGGAGCTTGCTCCGTTCACTCCAAGCATCGACCCGGTACTGCAGTGCCGCTGGGAACGGTGCGCTCTTCTCTGCTCTTGTGAAAAAGCAAACAGTGGTGCAGGATGGAAGTTTCAGGGAGCCCAAGATGAAACTTTCTTTTAGTCTGCTGAGAAAAGAGAGTGAATGCGAAGTAGACTTTAACACAGCTCTGGGGGCGAGCCGAGTGCGGGCTAACCGGGAGAATTGCTTGAAAGAAACGCGACACTGAATGAGCGGTCAGAACAAAGCCTCAATACGGTGTTCCCGTGGTGTTTGTGGCTGCCTTGTCTTTTGCACAGAGTAAAAGACAAGGCAGCCATCGAATAGGGCCCGATTTTTCCTACTTGGTCAGCCGAGGAGCAAGGAGGGGGAGCAAGCGTCTCAACCAAGCAAAGCTCACCATGGGGAAGGTGGCTATGCCAACTAGCCTGATGCCCTGCTCCCGCAGTGACAGATAATCGTACTCTGGTTTCTCTTCATAATGTACAAGTCTTTCGCCTTTTACTAAAGACTTCCGTGGAGAGCAGCACTAATGAGTTGTTGCTATTTTTGGCAGGCTTTACCTTTGCGGGTGAAGCCCTTTCTGTCTGTGCAAAAGAAATCTTGTTACTGTGCAGAGTGACTTCTCTGAGTAGAGTTGCCTTACTTGTTGCGACTGTGCCGATGTTTGAAGCTGGAGTGCAAAGTTGTTGCTTGAATGGTGCTCGCTGGAGCGTGCGGGAGTGCAAAGTTATACCATTTAAAAGGGCTGAAGAGTGCTCAGTGCAGCGGGTGGGCGGAGATGCAAAGTGACACTCTGGCCACCTCGAAAACCGAGGTTACATCCAGTACCAGGGGCAGCCCAAGCTCTGCCGCAAGTGTGGTGAGCATGGGCACCTGGTTGAGGCTTGTACCAAGGTGATATGTGGGAAGTGCAGAGAAATTGGGGACACTTTTGGAGAGTGTCCAAATGGCAGGAAATGTAATCTCTGTGGAGAATTAAATCACCTCTTCTGAGATTGCCCTAAATCTTTTGCCAACAAATTAAAGACGGTAAAGCCACAGTCAAGCCAACAAAGAGAAGGACCAGAGGTGGCAGTTGGTGAACAAAGTGAAGAGGTTGACCCAATAAATTCAAACTTCCCGCTAAAAGCTTGGATTGGAAGTGAGGAGCAAAAAGGAGAGGGGCCTGTAGAGGCCTCACCACTCAGTGCTGAAGTCTGTGAGAATTCACAGGCAGAGGGTGGAGCTAAGCTAAATGAGGAGGAAGAGCAGACAGGTGAGTCTAGTGAAGGTACTCACCTCCCCGAAGGTCAACAGCCGAGGAGGACGGCATCTGAGTTGTCCTCTGATTCCCTTTAGCTCTGCAATCAACCCCCAGGGACTCAAAGTTAAATGCAACATTGCATCAGAGGCCAACACGAGAGTCCGAAAAGGAGAGCTATTTTCCCAAGAAATAACCTGAGTGTGTAATTTGTTTTGATAACTTAGAAAAACGAAAATGACATACCTACTTTCCTTTATCCTTTTAATGGTTCTCACCTTCTCAACACTAAATGTGAGAAGTGTGAAATCAAAGACAAGAGCCCAGAGTATTATATCCCTCTTAGACTCCATAAAATCAGATGTGTTTTTAATACAAGAATGTGGACTACCTTTTTTGAAAAACCATAGACAATGGGAGGAAATGTGGCCCAATTTATCGATATGGAGTGGCTCAAATCAAATTAAAAATGATGGTGTGGCCATTCTAATTAAAAATCCGCATGTTCTGGTGCGAGACGGACGGGCACTTTTAGCACACTTGAATTTTATGGGGCAAGACTTTAACCTCTTAAATATTTATGGTTTCAATGGAAAAAATGACAGGTATGACCTTTTAGAATATTACTCACAAACGGGTAAGAAATGGTAGTATTGCCAGACAATACATGATCAAAACAGGGAGCGGAGGTGGTTCAGCTGCAAGGTGTGAATTTCTGACTAAAGTTTGTAAAAAGCGCGTAAGACAAGGTGCGAATGCCCAACAATGTATGATCAAAAGAGGGAGCGGAGGTTTTCGGCTGCAAGGTCTGAATGTCCAACCATAATTTGTAAAAACCGGGGAAGAAAAGGCTCGAAAGCCCGACTATACACCATCAAAAGCGGGAGCGGAGGTGTTCAGCTGCAAGAAGGTGTGAATGTCCGACCATAGTTGGTAAAAAGCGGGTAAGAAAAGGTTAAAATGGCCGACTGTACACCATCAAAAGCGGAAGCGGAGGTGTTCGGCTTCAAGAAGACGTGAACCTCCGAACAAAGTTTGTAAAAAGCAGTTAAGAAAAGGTTCGAATATCCAACCAAACATAATCAAAAGCGGGAGCAGAGCTTTTCGACTGCAAGTAGGTGTGAATGTCAGATCATGATTTGCAAAAAGCTGATGAGAAAGGGTGAGAATGCCCGACTATACACCATCAAATGCGGTAGCGGAGTTGTTTGTCTGTGAGTAGGTGTGAATCTGCGACCATAATTGCTGAAAAATGTGTTAGAAAAGGTAAGAATGCCGGTCCATACATCATCAAAAGCGAGAGAGGTGGTGTTCTGCTGAAAGTAGGTGTGAATGTCCAGCCATAATTACTCACAAACGGGTAAGAAAAGGTAGTATTGCCAGACCATACATGATCAAAACAGGGAGCGGAGGTGGTTCAGCTGCAACGTGTGAATGTCTGACTATAGTTTGTAAAAAGCGGGTAAGACAAGGTGCGAATGCCCAACAATGTATGATCAAAAGAGGGAGCGGAGGTTTTCGGCTGCAAGGTCTGAATGTCCAACCATAATTTGTAAAAACCGGGGAAGAAAAGGCTCGAAAGCCCGACTTTACACCATCAAAAGCGGGAGCGGAGGTGTTTGTCTGTGAGTAGGTGTGAATCTGCGACCATAATTGCTGAAAAATGTGTTAGAAAAGGTAAGAATGCCGGTCCATACATCATCAAAAGCGAGAGAGGTGGTGTTCTGCTGAAAGTAGGTGTGAATGTCCAGCCATAATTACTCACAAACGGGTAAGAAAAGGTAGTATTGCCAGACCATACATGATCAAAACAGGGAGCGGAGGTGGTTCAGCTGCAACGTGTGAATGTCTGACTATAGTTTGTAAAAAGCGGGTAAGACAAGGTGCGAATGCCCGACAATGTATAATCGAAAGAGGGAGCGGAGGTGTTCGGCTGCAAGGTCTGAATGTCCAACCATAATTTCTAAAAACCAGGTAAGAAAAGGCTCAAAAGCCCAACTTTACACCATCAAAAGCGGGAGCGGAGGTGTTCAGCTGCAACGTGTGAATGTCTGACTATAGTTTGTAAAAAGCGGGTAAGACAAGGTGCGAATGCCCGACAATGTATAATCAAAAGAGGGAGCGGAGGTGTTCGGCTGCAAGGTCTGAATGTCCAACCATAATTTGTAAAAACCGGGGAAGAAAAGGCTCGAAAGCCCGACTATACACCATCAAAAGCGGGAGCGGAGGTGTTCAGCTGCAAGAAGGTGTGAATGTCCGACCATAGTTGGTAAAAAGCGGGTAAGAAAAGGTTAAAATGCCCGACTGTACACCATCAAAAGCGGAAGCGGAGGTGTTCGGCTTCAAGAAGACGTGAACCTCCGAACAAAGTTTGTAAAAAGCAGTTAAGAAAAGGTTCGAATATCCAACCAAACATAATCAAAAGCGGGAGCAGAGCTTTTCGACTGCAAGTAGGTGTGAATGTCAGATCATGATTTGCAAAAAGCTGATGAGAAAGGGTGAGAATGCCCGACTATACACCATCAAATGCGGTAGCGGAGTTGTTTGTCTGTGAGTAGGTGTGAATCTGCGACCATAATTGCTGAAAAATGTGTTAGAAAAGGTAAGAATGCCGGTCCATACATCATCAAAAGCGAGAGAGGTGGTGTTCTGCTGAAAGTAGGTGTGAATGTCCAGCCATAATTACTCACAAACGGGTAAGAAAAGGTAGTATTGCCAGACCATACATGATCAAAACAGGGAGCGGAGGTGGTTCAGCTGCAACGTGTGAATGTCTGACTATAGTTTGTAAAAAGCGGGTAAGACAAGGTGCGAATGCCCAACAATGTATGATCAAAAGAGGGAGCGGAGGTTTTCGGCTGCAAGGTCTGAATGTCCAACCATAATTTGTAAAAACCGGGGAAGAAAAGGCTCGAAAGCCCGACTTTACACCATCAAAAGCGGGAGCGGAGGTGTTTGTCTGTGAGTAGGTGTGAATCTGCGACCATAATTGCTGAAAAATGTGTTAGAAAAGGTAAGAATGCCGGTCCATACATCATCAAAAGCGAGAGAGGTGGTGTTCTGCTGAAAGTAGGTGTGAATGTCCAGCCATAATTACTCACAAACGGGTAAGAAAAGGTAGTATTGCCAGACCATACATGATCAAAACAGGGAGCGGAGGTGGTTCAGCTGCAACGTGTGAATGTCTGACTATAGTTTGTAAAAAGCGGGTAAGACAAGGTGCGAATGCCCGACAATGTATAATCGAAAGAGGGAGCGGAGGTGTTCGGCTGCAAGGTCTGAATGTCCAACCATAATTTCTAAAAACCAGGTAAGAAAAGGCTCAAAAGCCCGACTTTACACCATCAAAAGCGGGAGCGGAGGTGTTCAGCTGCAACGTGTGAATGTCTGACTATAGTTTGTAAAAAGCGGGTAAGACAAGGTGCGAATGCCCGACAATGTATAATCAAAAGAGGGAGCGGAGGTGTTCGGCTGCAAGGTCTGAATGTCCAACCATAATTTCTAAAAACCGGGTAAGAAAAGGCTCAAAAGCCCGACTTTACACCATCAAAAGCGGGAGCGGAGGTGTTCAGCTGCAAGAAGGTGTGAATGTTCGACTAAAGTTTGTAAAAATCTGGTAAGACAAGGTATGAATGTCCGACAATGTATGATCAAAAGCGGGAGCGGAGATGTTCAGCTGCAAGAAGGTCTGAATGTCCATCAATAATTGCTAGAAAAAATTAAAGTAAAAATTTCGAAAATCAAACCGCACATGATCATAAGTGGGAGAGGAGGTGTTCAGCTGCAAGAAGGTGTGAATGTCCACCCATAATTCCTTAAAAATGGGTAAAAAAAAGGTGCGAATACCCAACCATACATCATCAAAAGCAGGTGTTAATGTCAGATCATAATTTGCAAAAAGCTGATGAGAAAGGGTGAGAATGCCCGACTATACACCATCAAATGCGGGAGCGGAGTTGTTTGTCTGTGAGTAGGTGTGAATCTCCGACCATAATTGCTGAAAAATGTGTTAGAAAAGGTAAGAATGCCGGTCCATACATCATCAAAAGCGAGAGAGGTGGTGTTCTGCTGAAAGTAGGTGTGAATGTCCAGCCATAATTACTCACAAACGGGTAAAAAAAAGTAGTATTGCCAGACCATACATGATCAAAACAGGGAGCGGAGGTGGTTCAGCTGCAAGAAGGTGTGAATGTCTGACTAAAGTTCAAATATATTAACAAAAGCGGGAGGAGAGGTCTTCGGATAGATTGGTTGAGAATTTCCAACCATAATCTATAAAATGCGGTGAAAAAAAGGTGTGATAGAACACTAAAAGGTGGAGCGGAAGTGTTCGGCTGCAAGAAGGTGTGAATGTCCGACTATATTTGGTGAAAAGCAGGTGAAGCAAGGTCTGAATGCCCAACCTTACATCATCAAAAGTGAGATCAGAGGTGTTTGGCTGCAAGAAGGCCATAGTTTGCCAAAAGCGGGTAAGGTGCGAATTACCGACTAAATATCAACAAAAGTGGGGGCGGAGGTCTTCGGATGCAAGTGGGTGTGAATATCCCACCATACAAGTATGGTGGAGAGGAAGCTGTGAATTGCTGACCATAGTTTGCAAAAAGCGGGTGAGAAAAGGTGCGAATGTCCAACCATACACCATCAAAACAGGGAGCGGAGGTGTTTGGCTGCGACAAGGTGTGAATGTCCACCCATAATTAATGAAAAGCGGGCAAGAAGTAGGTTCGAATGCCCAACCACTCATCATCAAAAGCAGGAGTGGATGTGTTCGGCTATAAAAAGGTTTGAATGTCCGAGCATAATTTGTAAAAAGCGGGTAAGAAAAGGTTCGAATGCCCGAACATACACCATCAAAAGAGGGAGCGGAGGTGTTCCGCTGTAAGAAGGTGTAAATGTCCGACCAGAGTTGGTAAAAAGCGGGTAAGAAAAGGTTAAAAAACCCGACTGTACACAATCAATAGCGGGAGCAGATGTGTTCGGCTACAAGAAGGTGTGACAGTCCGACCATGGTTTGTAAAAAGCGGGTAAGAAAAGGTGCAAATGCCCGACAATGTATGATCAAAAGAGGGAGCGGAGCTTTTCGGCTACAAGAAGGTTTGAATGTCCGACCATAGTTTGTAAAAAGCGGGTAAGAAAAGGTTCGAATGCCCGACTATACACCATCAAAAGCGGAAGCGGAGGTGTTCCGCTGTAGACGGTGTGAATGTCCGACCATAGTTGTTAAAAAGCGGGTAAGAAAAGGTTAAACTACACGACTGTACACAATCAATAGCGGGAGTGGAGTTGTTCGGCTACAAGAAGGTGTGAAAGTCCGACCATGGTTTGTAAAAAACGGGTAAGAAAAGGTTCGAATTCCCGAATATATACCATCAAAAGCGGAAGCGGAGGTGTTCGGTTGCAAGAAGGTGTGAACGTCCGACCAAAGTTTGTAAAAAGCAGTTAAGAAAAGGTTCGAATATCCAACCAAACAAAATCAAAAGCAGGAGCAGAGCTGTTCGACTGCAAGTAGGTGTGAATGTCCAGCCATAATTACTCACAAACGGGTAAGAAAAGGTAGTATTGCCACTCCATACATGATCAAAACAGGGAGCGGAGGTGGTTCAGCTGCAACGTGTGAATGTCTGACTATAGTTTGTAAAAAGCGGGTAAGACAAGGTGCGAATGCCCGACAATGTATGATCAAAAGTGGGAGCGGAGGTGTTCGGCTGCAAGGTCTGAATATCCAACCATAATTTCTAAAAACCGGGTAAGAAAAGGCTCGAAAGCCCGACTTTACACCATCAAAAGCGGGAGCGGAGGTGTTCAGCTGCAAGAAGGTGTGAATGTTCGACTAAAGTTTGTAAAAATCTGGTAAGACAAGGTATGAATGTCCGACAATGTATGATCAAAAGCGGGAGCGGAGGTGTTCATCTGCAAGCAGGTCTGAATGTCCATCAATAATTGCTAGAAAACATGAAAGTAAAAATTTCTAAAATCAAACCACACATGATCATAAGTGGGAGAGGAGGTGTTCAGCTGCAAGAAGGTGTGAATATCCACCCATAATTCCTGAAAAATGGGTAAAAAAAAGGTGCGAATGCCCAACCATACATCATCAAAAGCAGCTGTGGATGTGTTCGGCTACAAGAAGGTGTGAACGTCCAACCAAAGTTTGTAAAAAGCAGTTAAGAAAAGGTTCGAATATCCAACCAAACATAATCAAAAGCGGGAGCAGAACTCTTCGACTGCAAGTAGGTGTGGATGTCAGATCATAATTTGCAAAAAGCTGATGAGAAAGGGTGAGAATGCCCGACTATACACCATCAAATGCGGGAGCGGAGTTGTTTGTCTGTGAGTAGGTGTGAATCTGCGACCATAATTGCTGAAAAATGTGTTAGAAAAGGTAAGAATGCCGGTCCATACATCATCAAAAGCGAGAGAGGTGGTGTTCTGCTGAAAGTAGGTGTGAATGTCCAGCCATAATTACTCACAAACGGGTAAGAAAAGGTAGTATTGCCAAACCATACATGATCAAAACAGGGAGCGGAGGTGGTTCAGCTGCAACGTGTGAATGTCTGACTATAGTTTGTAAAAAGCGGGTAAGACAAGGTGCGAATGCCCGACAATGTATAATCAAAAGAGGGAGCGGAGGTGTTCAGCTGCAAGAAGGTCTGAATGTCCATCAATAATTGCTAGAAAAAAATAAAGTAAAAATTTCGAAAATCAAACCGCACATGATCATAAGTGGGAGAGGAGGTGTTCAGCTGCAAGAAGGTGTGAATGTCCACCCATAATTGCTGAAAAATGGGTAAAAAAAAGGTGCGAATACCCAACCATACATCATCAAAAGCAGGTGTTAATGTCAGATCATAATTTGCAAAAAGCTGATGAGAAAGGGTGAGAATGCCCGACTATACACCATCAAATGCGGGAGCGGAGTTGTTTGTCTGTGAGTAGGTGTGAATCTCCGACCATAATTGCTGAAAAATGTGTTAGAAAAGGTAAGAATGCCGGTCCATACATCATCAAAAGCGAGAGAGGTGGTGTTCTGCTGAAAGTAGGTGTGAATGTCCAGCCATAATTACTCACAAACGGGTAAGAAAAAGTAGTATTGCCAGACCATACATGATCAAAACAGGGAGCGGAGGTGGTTCAGCTGCAAGAAGGTGTGAATGTCCGACTAAAGTTCAAATATATTAACAAAAGCGGGAGGAGAGGTCTTCGGATGAGAGTGGTTGAGAATTTCCAACCATAATCTATAAAATGCGGTGAAAAAAAGGTGTGATAGAACACTAAAAGGTGGAGCGGAAGTGTTCGGCTGCAAGAAGGTGTGAATGTCCGACTATATTTGGTGAAAAGCAGGGGAAGCAAGGTCTGAATGCCCAACCTTACATCATCAAAAGCGAGATCAGAGGTGTTTGGCTGCAAGAAGGCCATAGTTTGCCAAAAGCGGGTAAGGTGCGAATGACCGACTAAATATCAACAAAAGTGGGGGCGGAGGTCTTCGGATGCAAGTGGGTGTGAATATCCCACCATACAAGTATGGTGGAGAGGAAGCTGTGAATTGCTGACCATAGTTTGCAAAAAGCGGGTGAGAAAAGGTGCGAATGTCCAACCATACGTGATCAAAACAGGGAGCGGAGGTGTTTGGCTGCGACAAGGTGTGAATGTCCACCCATAATTAATGAAAAGCGGGCAAGAAGTGGGTTCGAATGCCCAACCACACATCATCAAAAGCAGGAGTGGATGTGTTCGGCTATAAGAAGGTTTGAATGTCCGAGCATAGTTTGTAAAAAGCGGGTAAGAAAAGGTTCGAATGCCCGAACATACACCATCAAAAGAGGGAGCGGAGGTGTTCCGCTGTAAGAAGGTGTGAATGTCCGACCAGAGTTGGTAAAAAGCGGGTAAGAAAAGGTTAAAAAAACCCGACTGTACACAATCAATAGCGGGAGCAGATGTGTTCGGCTACAAGAAGGTGTGACAGTCCGACCATGGTTTGTAAAAAGCGGGTAAGAAAAGGTGCAAATGCCCGACAATGTATGATCAAAAGAGGGAGCGGAGCTTTTCGGCTACAAGAAGGTTTGAATGTCCGACCATAGTTTGTAAAAAGCGGGTAAGAAAAGGTTCGAATGCCCGACTATACACCATCAAAAGCGGAAGCGGAGGTGTTCCGCTGTAGACGGTGTGAATGTCCGACCATAGTTGGTAAAAAGCGGGTAAAAAAAGGTTAAACTACACGACTGTACACAATCAATAGCGGGAGTGGAGTTGTTCGGCTACAAGAAGGTGTGAAAGTCCGACCATGGTTTGTAAAAAACGGGTAAGATAATGTTCGAATTCCCGAATATATACCATCAAAAGCGGAAGCGGAGGTGTTCGGTTGCAAGAAGGTGTGAACGTCCGACCAAAGTTTGTAAAAAGCAGTTAAGAAAAGGTTCGAATATCCAACCAAACAAAATCAAAAGCAGGAGCAGAGCTGTTCGACTGCAAGTAGGTGTGAATGTCCAGCCATAATTACTCACAAATGGGTAAGAAAAGGTAGTATTGCCACTCCATACATGATCAAAACAGGGAGCGGAGGTGGTTCAGCTGCAACGTGTGAATGTCTGACTATAGTTTGTAAAAAGCGGGTAAGACAAGGTGCGAATGCCCGACAATGTATGATCAAAAGAGGGAGCGGAGGTGTTCGGCTGCAAGGTCTGAATATCCAACCATAATTTCTAAAAACCGGGTAAGAAAAGGCTCGAAAGCCCGACTTTACACCATCAAAAGCGGGAGCGGAGGTGTTCAGCTGCAAGAAGGTGTGAATGTTCGACTAAAGTTTGTAAAAATCTGGTAAGACAAGTTATGAATGCCCGACAATGTATGATCAAAAGCGGGAGCGGAGGTGTTCAGCTGCAAAGAAGGTCTGAATGTCCATCAATAATTGCTAGAAAACATGAAAGTAAAAATTTCTAATATCAAACCGCGCATGATCATAAGTGGGAGAGGAGGTGTTCAGCTGCAAGAAGGTGTGAATGTCCATCAATAATTGCTAGAAAACATGAAAGTAAAAATTTCTAAAATCAAACCGCACATGATCATAAGTGGGAGAGGAGGTGTTCAGCTGCAAGAAGGTGTGAATATCCACCCATAATTCCTGAAAAATGGGTAAAAAAAAGGTGCGAATGCCCAACCATACATCATCAAAAGCAGCTGTGGATGTGTTCGGCTACAAGAAGGTGTGAACGTCCAACCAAAGTTTGTAAAAAGCAGTTAAGAAAAGGTTCGAATATCCAACCAAACATAATCAAAAGCGGGAGCAGAACTGTTCGACTGCAAGTTGGTTTGGATGTCAGATCATAATTTGCAAAAAGCTGATGAGAAAGGGTGAGAATGCCCGACTATACACCATCAAATGCGGGAGCGGAGTTGTTCGTCTGTGAGTAGGTGTGAATCTCCGAACATAATTGCTGAAAAATGTGTTAGAAAAGGTAAGAATGCCGGTCCATACATCATCAAAAGCGAGAGAGGTGGTGTTCTGCTGAAAGTAGGTGTGAATGTCCAGCCATAATTACTCACAAACGGGTAAGAAAAGGTAGTATTGCCAGACCATACATGATCAAAACAGTAAGCGGAGGTGGTTCAGCTGCAAGAAGGTGTGGATGTCTGACTATAGTTTGTAAAAAGCGGGTAAGACAAGGTGCGAATGCCCGACAATGTAAGGCAAGGCAAGACAAGGCAAGTATATTTGTATAGCACAATTCAACAACAAGGTGATTCAAAGTGCTTCACAGAGACATTAAAACAGAAGAAATAAAAAGCATGATTTAAAATTTAAACAAAAGAAGGAAATAAGAACAATAGATAAAATCAGAAAAAATTATATATATGAAAGATAAAATCAATAGTTAAAACATGATTCCGTTTTGAAACTCAAGCTTATTCAAATGCAGCTGAAAATAGATGTGTCTTCAACCTGGACTTAAATACACTGAGTGTTTCAGCTGATCTGAGGCTTTCTGGGACTTTGTTCCAGACATGTGGAGCATAGAAGCTGAATGCAGCTTCTCCATGTCTGGTTTTGACTCTGGGAACTGATAAAATACCGGATCCAGATGACCTGAGGGGTCTGGAAGGTTCATAGTGGGTCAGGAGGTCACTGATGTATTTTGGTCCTTGACCATTCAGAGCTTTATAGACCAGCATCAGAACTTTAAAGTCTATCCTCTGATGGACAGGCAGCCAGTGTAAAGACTTGAGAGCTGGACTGTGATGTGCTCCACTTTTTTGGTCTTAGTGAGGACTCGAGCAGCTGAGTTCTGGATGAGCTGCAGTTGTCTAACTGACTTTTTAGGCAGACCTGTAAAGATGCTATTACAATAATCAAGCCTAGTAAAGATGAATGCATGGACTAGTTTTTCCAGGTCCTGCTGAGACATCAGATCTTTTAGCCTTGATATATTCTTAAGGTGATAGTAGGCTGACTTTGTTAATGCCTTAATGTGTTTGTCCAAATTTAGGTCTGAGTCCATCACTACACCCAGATTTCTGGCCTGGTTGGTCGTTTTTAGATTTATAGATTGAAGCTCTGTGGTGACTTTCAATCGTTTATCTTTGGCTCCAAAGACAATTACCTCAGTTTTGTTTTTGTTTAGCTGGAGGAAGTTGTGGCACATCCAGTCATTAATCTCCTCAATGCATTTTCCAAGGGCCTGTACAGGCCCTCTGTCTCCTGGTGACATTGTTATATACATCTGTGTGTCATCTGCATAGCTATGGTAGTTTATTTGGTTGTTTTTTATAATCTGTGCCAGTGGGAGCATGTAGATGTTAAACAGAAGAGGTCCCAGGATGGAACCTTGGGGAACTTGTGATTCTTGTCTGCTCAGATGTAAAGTTACCTATTGACACAAAGTACTTCCTGTTCTCTAAGTATGTTTTGAACCAGTTTAGTACAGTTCCGGAAAGACCAGCCCAGTTCTCCAGTTGTTTGAGTAATATATTGTGGTCAACTGTATCAAAGGCAGCACTGAGATCCAGTAAAACTAAGACTGACATTTTTCCACTGTCTGTATTCAGACATATGTCATTAAACACTTTGGTCAGAGCAGTCTCAGTGCTGTGGTGCTGTCTAAAGCCTGACTGGAAGGTATCATAGCAGTTATTTTGTGTTAAAAAGTAATTAAGCTGTTGAAAAACCGCTTTTTCAATGATCTTACTTAAAAATGGGAGATTTGAGATGGGCCTGTAGTTCTTCATTTGCATCTTATCAAGATTGTCCTTTTTCAGCAGAGGTTTAATTACAGCTGTTTTTAGTGGCTCTGGAAACACACCTGACGTTAAGGACAGGTTCACAATCAGTAACAGGTCTGACTCCAAAGTCTTTGAGACCCCTTTGAAAAAACCTGTTGGTAGGATGTCTAAACAGCAAGAGGAGGACTTCAGGTGACGTAAGATGTCCTCCAGGTCTTTACTGTTAATGGGTTGAAATAGTGTCATGGTGTTTAAACCGGTTTTCGGTGGACACAGTACATATGCTGAACCTGCTGCTGATGTACCAACTGCTTGTCTAATATTTTGGACTTTGTCTATGAAGAATTTGGCAAAGTCATTGCAGGCCATGGTGGAATGGAGTTCATTTGCCACTGACACAGGAGGGTTTGTTAGCCTGTCAACTGTAGCAAATAAGGCCCGAGCATTATGACTGTTTTTGGTGATGATGTCAGGGAAGTAGGATTTCCTTGCATTCCTCAGTTGTAAATTATAAAAGTGAAGTTTCTCTTTATAGATGTCATAATGAACCTGGAGATTTGTTTTTCTCCATCGGCGCTCAGCTTTCCGACACACTCTTTTCCCATTTTTCACCAGTGTGGAATTTCGCCATGGAGACTTCTTCCTTCCAGAGATAACCTTCACCTTAATGGGAGCAATAGTATCCATAACATTTAACATTTTAGTATTAAAGCTACTGACGAGCTCACTGACTGAACCCCCGGACAGGGCAGGTGCTAAGGAGAAAACCTGGTTAAAGATCTTACTACTGTTTTCAGTTTTGAGATCACTGCTGTTGAGACATTTGTGTGCACTGAAATCGTACTCTCAAAGAAAACACAGGAATGGTCAGACAGGCCCACATCAGACACAGTAATCTTTGAAATGCTTAGACCCTTGGAGATCACTAAGTCTAGAGTGTGCCCCCTATTGTGCGTAGGCTCTGTTATATGCTGAGTCAGCCCAAAGTTGTCCAGAGTGTTACTCAGGTCTTTAGTCCCTCTGTCCTGAGGATTGTCCATATGGATGTTAAAATCACCAACAATAATTATACAGTCAAAATCAACACAGATCATAGACAGCAGTTCACTGAGGTCTTCAGAAAAATCTGAACAGTATTTAGGGGGCCTGTAAATATTCAGAAACAGGACACTGGGTGAGGCCTTCACCTGTATAGCCATATATTCAAAGGACTGAAAACTTCCAGGAGATAACTGCTTACATTGAAAGGATTCATTGAATAAGACTGCGACCCCTCCTCCTCTCCTGCTCACTCTGGCCTCGCTGATAAAACTGTAACCAGGAGGGGTTGACTCAATAAGAACAGCAGCACTGTTATTTTGTTCCAACCAAGTTTCAGTTAAAAACATAAAATCCAGGGTGTGCTCAGTGATAAAATCATCAATTAAGAATGTTTTCCCAGCTAAAGACCTAACATTTAATAAAGCCAACTTAAGTGTTTTAGAGGTATTATTTGCCCCCTCGTGTTTGGGTGCAGTCTGTGGCACACAAGGTATGTTTACTTTATTTAAAGATCTTTTTGAGTGCAACTCTCTGTGTTTTGACTGGGTCACATTTCTCCTTCTGTCACCTAAAAGTACAGAAATTTTAAGATCTTCTAATAAACAGGGTCCCAGCTTGTCCTGGGAAAAGTCACGACTGTCAGAATTCACACAGCCTGGACCCCTCACACATCACACATCAGACTGCGGAGACAGTACATGGTGGCAGCGTGAAGGGACAGAAGGGGGTGGGGCTGGGCTCCGTCGCTTCGGCTGCTCTAGTAGGGGCGGGGCTCGGCGGGGAACCTTTGGCCGCTTTGGTGGGGGGTTTATGGGGGATAAAAAGGGATTGGGCTGGGGGGTAGATCTAAGCCCAGCATTGACCCGTTCCATCATCTCCTCAGTGAATTTCAGGTGAGGGGAGGAGGAGGGAGAAAGGGAGGGTGAGGAGCACAATGACCTGTCAGGGGTTTGGGGGGCTGGGGAAGGTCCTGGTCCTGGTCCCTGGTCCTGGTCATTAGTGCTGTTGAGAGGGTTTGGGGCAAATAAAGACCTCTCTTCTTGCCTCTGATGTCTCTCCCTTCCAAAGTTCCTCTTGGGTGGGGGCAGATGGAGTTCCTCCTCAAGGTTTCTGCTGGGATTTGTTTGTTCCTCTCTATGAGATAACTCCTTGTTTATCTCAGCCTTGGCCCCGAGCACAGATGGATGACGTAGGAAATAAAATATGTTGGAGGTGAACAGTTTCACCCCTGACTTGTTAAAATTAAATCCATTTGCCATGTATGATCAAAAGAGGGAGCGGAGGTGTTTGGCTGCAAGGTCTGAATGTCCAGCCATAATTTCTAAAAACCGGGTAAGAAAAGGCTCGAAAGCCCGACTTTACACCATCAAAAGCGGGAGCGGAGGTGTTCAGCTGCAAGAAGGTGTGAATGTTCGACTAAAGTTTGTAAAAATCTGGTAAGACAAGGTGCGAATGCCCAACAATGTATGATCAAAAGCGGGAGCGGAGGTGTTCAGCTGCAAGAAGGTCTGAATGTCCATCAATAATTGCTAGAAAACATGAAAGTAAAAATTTCGAAAATCAAACCGCACATGATCATAAGTGGGAGAGGAGGTGTTCCGCTGCAAGAAGATGTGAATATCCACCCATAATTCCTGAAAAAAGGGGAAAAAAATGGTGCGAATGCCCAACCATACATCATCAAAAGCAGCTGTAGATGTGTTCGGCTACAAGAAGGTGTGAACGTCCAACCAAAGTTTGTAAAAAGCAGTTAAGAAAAGGTTCGAATATCCAACCAAACATAATCAAAAGCGGGAGCAGAACTGTTCGACTGCAAGTAGGTGTGGATGTCAGATCCATCCATCCATCCATCATCTGCCGCTTATCCGGGGGTCGGGTCGCGGGGGCAGCAGCTTGAGCAGAGAAACCCAGACGTCTCTGTCCCCGGCCACTTCCTCCAGCTCTTCCGGGGGGACCCCGAGGCGTTCCCAGGCCAGCCGAGAGACATAGTCTCTCCAGCGTGTCCTGGGTCTTCCCCGGGGTCTCCTCCCAGTGGGACGTGCCCGGAACACCTCCCCAGGGAGGCGCCCAGGGGGCATCCTAACCAGATGCCCGAGCCACCTCATCTGACTCCTCTCAATGCGGAGGAGCAGCGGTTCTACTCCGAGCCCCTCCCGGATGACTGAGCTTCTCACCCTATCTCTAAGGGAGAGCCCAGACACCCTGCGGAGGAAACCCATTTCGGCCGCTTGTATTCGCGATCTTGTTCTTTCGGTCACTACCCACAACTCGTGACCATAGGTGAGGATGGGAACGTAGATTGACCAGTAAGTAGAGAGCTTCGCCTTCTGGCTCAGCTCCCTCTTCACAACGACGGGTCGGTGCAGAGCCCACAACACTGCAGACGCCGCACCGATCCGCCCGTCAATCTCCCGCTCCATTCGTCCCTCACTCGTGAACAAGACCCCGAGATACTTGAACTCCTCCACTTGGGGAAGGATCTCATTCCCGACCCGGAGAGAGCATTCCACCCTTTTCCGGCTGAGAACCATAGTCTCGGATTTGGAGGTGCTGATTCTCATCCCAGCCGCTTCACACTCGGCTGCGAATCGCTCCAGTGAGAGCTGAAGGTCACGGCCTGACGACGCTAACAGAACCACATCATCTGCAAAAAGCAGAGACCCGATTCTGAGGTCGCCAAATCGGACACCCTCAACGCCCTGGCTGCGCCTAGAAATTCTGTCCATAAAAGTTAGGAACAGAATCGGTGACAAAGGGCAGCCCTGACGGAGTCCAACTCTCACCGGAAACGTATCCGACTTACTGCCGGCAATGCGGACCAAACTCTGGCACCGGTCATACAGAGACCGAACGGACCCTATCAAGGGGTCCGGCACTCCATATTCCCGGAGCACCCCCCACAGGACTCCACGAGGGACACGGTCGAACGCTTTCTCCAAGTCCACAAAACACATGTAGACTGGTTGGGCGAACTCCCATGCACCCTCCAGGATCCTGCCGAGGGTATAGAGCTGGTCCACTGTTCCACGGCCAGGACGAAAGCCACACTGCATCTCCTGAATCAGAGGCTCGATTATCCGACGGATCCTCCTCTCCAATACCCCCGAATAGACCTTACCAGGGAGGCTGAGGAGTGTGAAACCCCTATAGTTGGAACACACCCTCCGGTCCCCCTTTTTAAAGAGGGGGACCACCACCCCAATCTGCCAGTCCAGAGGCACTGTCCCCGATGTCCATGCGATGCTGCAGAGGCGTGTCAGCCAAGACAGCCCTACAACATCCAGAGCCTTGAGAAACTCAGGACGGACCTCATCCACCCCCGGGGCCTTGCCACCGAGGAGCTTTTTGACCACCTCGGCAACCTCAGCCCCAGAAATGGGAGGCCCCGTCTCCGAGCTCTCCGACTCTGCCTCTTCCGAGCACGTGTTGGTAGGATTGAGGAGTTCCTCGAAGTACTCCCCCCACCGACTCACAACATCCCTAGTTGAGGTCAGCAAAGCCCCGTCCCCACTGTAAACAGTGTTGACTGTGAGCCGCTTCCCCCCCCTGAGACGCCGGATGGTGGACCAGAATCTCTTCGAGGCCGTCCGGAAATCGTTCTCCATGGTCTCACCGAACTCCTCCCAGGCCCGAGTTTTTTTCTCAGCAACCGCCGAAGCCGCAGCCCGTCTGGCCTGTCGGTACCTATCAGCTGCTTCCAGGGTCCCACTGGCCAAAAAGGCCCGATAGGACTCCTTCTTCAGCTTGACGGCTTCCCTCACCACTGGTGTCCACCAGCAGGTTCGAGGGTTGCCGCCACGACAGGCACCGACCACCTTACGGCCACAACTCCGATCAGCTGCCTCGGCAATGGAGTCACGGAACATGGCCCATTCGGACTCAATGTCCCCCACCTCCCCCGGGATATGGTTGAAGCTCTGCCGGAGGTGGGAGTTAAAGCTCCTTCTGACGGGGGATTCTGACAAACGCTCCCAGCAGACCCTCACAATACGTTTGGGCCTGCCAGGTCTGATCGGCATCCTCCCCCACCAGCGGAGCCAACTCACCACCAGGTGGTGATCAGTTGACAGCTCCGCCCCTCTCTTCACCCGAGTGTCCAGGACATACGGCCGCAAGTCCGATGATACAACCACAAAGTCGATCATCGAACTGCGGCCAAGGGTGTCCTGGTGCCAAGTGCACATATGGACACCCTTATGTCTGAACATGGTGTTCGTTATGGACAGTCCATGACCAGCACAGAAGTCCAACAACATAACACCACTCTGGTTCAGATCGGGGGGGCCGTTCCTCCCAATCACACCCCTCCAGGTCTCACTGTCATTGCCCACGTGAGCATTGAAGTCCCCCAGCAGAACGAGGGAGTCTCCGGTAGGAGCATTCTCCAGTGCCTCCCCCAGAGACTCCAAAAAGGGTGGGTACTCTGAACTGCTGTTTGGCGCATAGGCACAAACAACAGTCAGGACTCGTCCCCCCACCCGAAGGCGGAGGGAGGCTACCCTCTCGTTCACTGGGGTAAACCCCAATGTACTGGCACACAGCCGGGGGGCAATAAGTATGCCCACACCTGCTCTGCGCCTCTCACCACGGGCAACTCCAGAGTGGAAGAGAGTCCAACCCCTCTCAAGAGGACTGGTTCCAGAGCCCAAGCCGTGCGTCGAGGTGAGTCCGACTATATCTAGCCGGAACCGCTCAGCCTCGCGCACCAGCTCCGGCTCCTTCCCCAACAGAGAGGTGACATTCCACGTCCCAAGAGCTAGCTTCAGTAGCCGAGGATCAGACCGCCAAGGCCTCTGCCTTCGGCCGCTACCCAGCTCACATCGCACCCGACCCCCTTGGCCCCTCCCACGGGTGGTGAGCCCGTCAGAAGGGGGACCCACGTCATCATTTCGGGCTATGCCCGACCGAGCCCCATGGGCACAGACCCGGCCACCAGGCGCCCGCTGCCGGGCCCCACCCCCGGGCCTGGCTCCGGGGGGAGGCCCCGGTGTCCCATATCCAGGCAAGGGATCACGAGGTCCAAATTTTTTGTTCATCATAAGGGGTCTTTTGAGCTGTTCTTTGTCTGGTCCCTCATCTAGGATCTGCTTGCCTTGGGTGACCCTACCAGGGGCTTAAAGCCCCGAGCAACATAGCTCCCGGACTCATTGGGGCACGCAAACTCCCCCACCACGATAAGGTGACAGCTCAGGAGGGAGGGATGTCAGATCATAATTTGCAAAAAGCTGATGAGAAAGGGTGAGAATGCCCAACTATACACCATCAAATGCGGGAGCGGAGTTGTTCGTCTGTGAGTAGGTGTGAATCTCCGACCATAATTGCTGAAAAATGTGTTAGAAAAGGTAAGAATGCCGGTCCATACATCATCAAAAGCGAGAGAAGTGGTGTTCTGCTGAAAGTAGGTGTGAATGTCCAGCCATAATTACTCACAAACGGGTAAGAAAAGGTAGTATTGCCAGACCATACATGATCAAAACAGGGAGCGGAGGTGGTTCAGCTGCAAGAAGGTGTGAATGTCCGACTAAAGTTCAAATATATTAACAAAAGCGAGAGGAGAAGTCTTCGGATGAGAGTGTTTGAGAATTTCCAACCATAATCTATAAAATGCGGTGAAAAAAAGGTGTTATAGAACACTAAAAGGTGGAGCGGAAGTGTTCGGCTGCAAGAAGGTGTGAATGTCCGACTATATTTGGTGAAAAACATGTGAAGCAAGGTCTGAATGCCCAACCTTACATCATCAAAAGCGAGATCAGAGGTGTTTGGCTGCAAGAAGGCCATAGTTTGCCAAAAGCGGGTAAGGTGCGAATGACCGACTAAATATCAACAAAAGTGGGGGCGGAGGTCTTCGGATGCAAGTGGGTGTGAATATTCCACCATACAAGTATGGTGGAGAGGAAGCTATGAATTGCTGACCATTGTTTGCAAAAAGCGGGTGAGAAAAGGTGCGAATGTCCAACCATACATGATCAAAACAGGGAGCGGACGTGTTTGGCTGCGACAAGGTTTTAATGTCCACCCATAATTAATGAATAGCGGGCAACAAGTAGGTTCCAATGCCCAACCATACATCATCAAAAGCAGGAGTGGATGTGTTCGGCTACAAGAAGGTTTGAATGTCCGAGCATAGTTTTTAAAAAGCGGGTAAGAAAAGCTTCGAATGCCCGAACATACACCATCAAAAGACAGACCGGACGTGTTCCGCTGTAAGTAGGTGTGAATGCCCAACCATAGTTGGTAAAAAGAAGGTAAGAAAAGGTTCAAATATCCGACTGTACACAATCAATAGCGGGAGCGGATGTGTTCGGCTACAAGAAGGTGTGAAAGTCTCACCATGGTTTGTAAAAAGCGGGTAAGAAAAGGTGCGAATGCCCGACAATGTATGATCAAAAGAGGGAGCGGAGGTTTTCGGCTACAAGAAGGTCTGAATGTCCGACCAAAGTTTGTAAAAAGCGGGTAAGAAAGGTTTGAATGCCCGACTATACACCATCAAAAGCGGGAGCGGAGGTGTTGCACTGTAAGACGGTGTGAATGTCTGACCATAGTTTGTAAAAAGCAGTAGGTGTGAATGTCAGATCATAATTTGCAAAAAGCTGATGAGAAAGGGTGAGAATGCCCTACTATACACCATCAAATGCGAGAGCGGAGGTGTTTGTCTGTGAGTAGGTGTGAATGTCCCACCCTAGTTGCTGAAAAATGTGTTAGAAAAGGTAAGAATGCCAGCCCATACATCATCAAAAGCGGGAGAGGTGGTGTTCGGCTGCAAGAAGGTGTGAATATCCAGCCATAATTACTCACAAACGGGTAAGAAAAGGTAAGAATACCAAACCATAAATTATCAAAAGCGGCAGCAGAGATGTTCGGCTGGTATTTATAAATGTCTAGATAGATTTGAACAAAAAACAACGTAGTATTTTGCAGTAAAAGAAAGAAAGGTTCAGAAATCCGAGAAAAAGCTTTTCATGAGTTCTGCATGATTTGGGATTTTGCTTATAAAATGCATTCCTTCAATCAAACTATGGTAAAACGGCTTTTACCTTCATATTTATCAATGTCTAGATCGACTTCAACAAAGAACAACATTAGATTTTGCAGTAGAAGAAAGAGAGACACTGAAGGAACAGGAATCCGAGAATAAGCTTACTTTCATACGTTCTGCATGATTTGGGATTTTATGTATAAAATGAATTCCTTCACTCAAACCAAGTGAAAACTTCTTTGTCCTTCATATTTATCAATGTCTAGATCGACTTCAACAAAGAACAACATTGTATATTGCAGTAGAAGAAAGAGAGACACTGAAGGAACAGGAATCCGAGAATAAGCTTCTTTTCATACGTTCTGCATGATTTGGGATTTTGCTATAAAATGAATTCCTTCACTCAAACTATGTTAAAACTGCTTTTAACTTCATATTTATCAATGTCTAGATCGACTTCAACAAAGAACAACATTGTATATTGCAGTAGAAGAAAGAGCAACACTGAAGGAACAGGAATCCGAGAATAAGCTTATTTTCATACGTTCTGCATGATTTCGGATTTTCCTATAAAATGAATTGCTTTGCTCAAACCAAGTTAAAATTGCTTTGTCTTCATATTTATCAATGTCAAAGCAGTTTTAACATAGTTTGAGTGAAGGAATTCATTTTAAAACAAAATCTCAAAACATGCACAACACATGAAAAGCTTATTCTCGGATTCCTGATCCTTCAGTGTTGCTATTTGTTATATTGCAAAGTACAACGTGTTTTCTTTGTTTTGTTTAAATCTATCTCGACATTGATAAATATGGAAGGACAAAGCAGGTTTAACTTGGTTTGAGCAAAGCAATTCATTTTGTAGCAAAATCCGAAATCGTGAAGAACTCATGAAAGCAAGCTTATACTCGGATTCCTGAAACTTTTAGATCTTAGATTTGCTCTTTCTTTTACTGCAAAGTACGTTGGGGGTTTTTTTTGTTTAAATCTTTCTAGACAAGGTAAATATGAAGGACAAATCAGTTTTAACATAGTTTGAGTGAAGGAATGCATTTTATAAGCAAAATCCCAAATCATGCAAAACTAACGAAAAGCTTTTTCTCGCTTTTCACTGCTTTTTACAAACTGGTCGGACGTTCACACCTTCTTGCAGCCGAACAATTCCGCTTCCACTTTTGATGGTGTATATTCGGGCATTCAAACCTTTTCTTACCCGCTTTTTACAAACCATGGTCGGACTTTCACACCTTCTTGCAGCCGAACACCACCTCTCCCGCTTTTGATGATGTATGGTCCAGCATTCTTACCTTTTCTAACACATTTTTCAGCAATTATGGTCGGACATTCACACCTACTCACAGCCAAACACTTCCGCTCCCGCATTTGATGGTGTTTAGTCAGGCATTCTCACCCTTTCTCATCAACTTTTTGCATATGATCTGATATTCACACCTACTTGCAGTCGAACACCTCTGCTTCCGCTTTTGATGGTACATATTTGGGCATTCGAACCTTTTCTTACCCGCTTTTTACATACCATGGGTGGACTTTCACACCTTCTTGTAGCCGAACAACTCTGCTCCCGCTATTGATTGTGTACAGTCGGGTATTTTAACCTTTTCTTACCCGCTTTTTACCAACTATGGTCGGACATTCACACCTTCTTACAGCGGAACACGTCCGCTCCCTCTTTTGATGGTGTATGTTCGGGCATTCGAACCTTTTCTTACCTGCTTTTTACAAACCATGGTCGGACTTTCACACCTTCTTGTAGCCGAACACCTCCGCTCCCTCTTTTGATCATACATTGTTGGGCATTCGCACCTTGTCTTACCCGCTTGTTACAAACTATAGTCAGACATTCACACGTTGCAGCTGAACCACCTCCGCTCCCTGTTTTGATCATGTATGGTCTGGCAATACTAGCTTTTCTTACCCGTTTGTGAGTAATTATGGTCGGACATTCACACCGTCTTACAGCGGAACACCTCCGCTTCCGCTTTTGATGGTGTATAGTCGGGCATGCCAACCTTTTCTTACCCGCTTTTTACAAACTATGGTCGGACATTCAAACCTTCTTGTAGCCGAAAGCCTCCGCTGCCTCTTTTGATCATACATTGTCGGGCATTCGCACCCTTTCTTACCCGCTTTTTATAAAACCATGGTCGGACTGTCACAACTTCTTGTAGCCGAACACATCTGCTCCCGCTATCGATTGTGTACAGTTGGGTTTTTTAACCTTTTCTTACCCGCTTTTTACCAGCTCTGGTCGGACATTCACACCTTCTTACAGCGGAACACGTCCGCTCCCTCTTTTGATGGTGTATTTTCGGGCATTCAAACCTTTTCTTACCCGCTTTTTACAAACTATGCTCGGACATTCAGACCTTCTTGCAGCTGAATCACCTCCGCTCCCTGTTTTGATTATGTATGGTCTGGCAATACTACCTTTTCTTACCCGTTTGTGAGTAATTATGGCTGGACATTCACACCTACTTTCAGCAGAACACCACCTCTCTCGCTTTTGATGATGTATGGACCGGCATTCTTACCTTTTCTAACACATTTTTCAGCAATTATGGTCGGACATTCCCACCTACTCAGAGCCGAACACCTCCGTTCCCGCATTTGATGGTGTATAGTCGGGCATTCTCACTCTTTCTCATCAGCTTTTTGCAAATTATGATCTGATATTCACAGCTGCTTTTGATAATGTATGGTTGGGCATTCGCACCTTTTTTTACCCATTTTTCAGGAATTATGGGTGGACATTCACACCGTCTTGCAGCTGAAAACATCCTCTCCCGCTTATGATCATGTGCGGTTTGATATTCGAAAATTTTCTTTCATGTTTTAAAGAAATTATTGATGGACATTCAGACCTTCTTGCAGCTGAACCCCTCTGCTCGCGCTTTTGATGGTGTATAGTAGGGCTTTCGAGCCTTTTCTTCCCGGTTTTTACAAATTATGGTTGGACATTCAGACCTTCTTGCAACCTAACACCTCCGCTCCCTCTTTTGATCATACATTGTCTGGCATTCGCACCTTGTCTTACGCGCTTTTTACAAACTTTAGTCGGACATTCAGACCTTCTTGCAGCTGAACCACCTCCGCTCCCTGTTTTGATCATGTATGGTCTGGCAATACTACCTTTTCTTACCCGTTTGTGAGTAATTTTGGCTGGACATTCACACCTACTCAAAGCCGAACAACTCCGCTACCGCATTTGATGGTGTATAGTCGGGCATTCTCACCCTTTCTCATCAGCTTTTTGCAAATTATGATCTGACATTCACACCTACTTGCAGTCGAACAGCTCTGCTCCCGCTTTTGATTATGTTTGGTTGGATATTCGAACCTTTTCTTCACTGCTTTTTACAAACTTTGTTCGGAGGTACACGTCTTCTTGAAGCCGAACACCTCCGCTTCCGCTTTTGATGGTGTATAGTCGGGCTTTCGAGCCTTTTCTTACCTGGTTTTTAGAAATTATGGTTGGACATTCAGACCTCGCAGCCGAACACCTCCGCTCCCTCTTTTGATCATACATTGTCGGTTATTCGCACCTTGTCTTACCCGCTTTTTACAAACTATAGTCAGACATTCACACGTTGCAGCTGAACCACCTCTGCTCCCTGTTTTGATTATGTATGGTCTGGCAATACTACCTTTTCTTACCCGGTTGTGAGTAATTATGGCTGGACATTCACACCTACTTGCAGTCGAACAGCTCTGCTCCCGCTTTTGATTTTGTTTGGTTGGATATTCGAACCTTTTCTTAACTGCTTTTTACAAACTTTGGTCGGACGTTCACACCTTCTTGCAGCCGAACAACTCCACTCCCGCTATTTATTGTGTACAGTCGGGTAGTTTAACCTTTTCTTACCCGCTTTTTACCAAACTAAGGTCGGACATTCACACCGTCTTACAGCGGAACACCTCCGCTTCCGCTTTTGATGGTGTATAGTCGGGCATGCGAACCTTTTCTTACCCGCTTTTTACAAACTATGGTCGGACATTCAAACCTTCTTGTAGCCGAAAGCCTCCGCTGCCTCTTTTGATCATACATTGTCGGGCATTCGCACCCTTTCTTACCCGCTTTTTATAAAACCATGGTCGGACTGTCACAACTTCTTGTAGCCGAACACATCTGCTCCCGCTATCGATTGTGTACAGTTGGGTTTTTTAACCTTTTCTTACCCGCTTTTTACCAGCTCTGGTCGGACATTCACACCTTCTTACAGCGGAACACGTCCGCTCCCTCTTTTGATGGTGTATTTTCGGGCATTCAAACCTTTTCTTACCCGCTTTTTACAAACTATGCTCGGACATTCAGACCTTCTTGCAGCTGAATCACCTCCGCTCCCTGTTTTGATTATGTATGGTCTGGCAATACTAGCTTTTCTTACCCGTTTGTGAGTAATTATGGCTGGACATTCACACCTACTTTCAGCAGAACACCACCTCTCTCGCTTTTGATGATGTATGGACCGGCATTCTTACCTTTTCTAACACATTTTTCAGCAATTATGGTCGGACATTCCCACCTACTCAGAGCCAAACACCTCCGTTCCCGCATTTGATGGTGTATAGTCGGGCATTCTCACTCTTTCTCATCAGCTTTTTGCAAATTATGATCTGATATTCACAGCTGCTTTTGATAATGTATGGTTGGGCATTCGCACCTTTTTTTACCCATTTTTCAGGAATTATGGGTGGACATTCACACCGTCTTGCAGCTGAAAACATCCTCTCCCGCTTATGATCATGTGCGGTTTGATATTCGAAAATTTTCTTTCATGTTTTAAAGAAATTATTGATGGACATTCAGACCTTCTTGCAGCTGAACCCCTCTGCTCGCGCTTTTGATGGTGTATAGTAGGGCTTTCGAGCCTTTTCTTCCCGGTTTTTACAAATTATGGTTGGACATTCAGACCTTCTTGCAACCTAACACCTCCGCTCCCTCTTTTGATCATACATTGTCTGGCATTCGCACCTTGTCTTACGCGCTTTTTACAAACTTTAGTCGGACATTCAGACCTTCTTGCAGCTGAACCACCTCCGCTCCCTGTTTTGATCATGTATGGTCTGGCAATACTACCTTTTCTTACCCGTTTGTGAGTAATTTTGGCTGGACATTCACACCTACTCAAAGCCGAACAACTCCGCTACCGCATTTGATGGTGTATAGTCGGGCATTCTCACCCTTTCTCATCAGCTTTTTGCAAATTATGATCTGACATTCACACCTACTTGCAGTCGAACAGCTCTGCTCCCGCTTTTGATTATGTTTGGTTGGATATTCGAACCTTTTCTTCACTGCTTTTTACAAACTTTGTTCGGAGGTACACGTCTTCTTGAAGCCGAACACCTCCGCTTCCGCTTTTGATGGTGTATAGTCGGGCTTTCGAGCCTTTTCTTACCTGGTTTTTAGAAATTATGGTTGGACATTCAGACCTCGCAGCCGAACACCTCCGCTCCCTCTTTTGATCATACATTGTCGGTTATTCGCACCTTGTCTTACCCGCTTTTTACAAACTATAGTCAGACATTCACACGTTGCAGCTGAACCACCTCTGCTCCCTGTTTTGATTATGTATGGTCTGGCAATACTACCTTTTCTTACCCGGTTGTGAGTAATTATGGCTGGACATTCACACCTACTTGCAGTCGAACAGCTCTGCTCCCGCTTTTGATTTTGTTTGGTTGGATATTCGAACCTTTTCTTAACTGCTTTTTACAAACTTTGGTCGGACGTTCACACCTTCTTGCAGCCGAACAACTCCACTCCCGCTATTTATTGTGTACAGTCGGGTAGTTTAACCTTTTCTTACCCGCTTTTTACCAAACTAAGGTCGGACATTCACACCGTCTTACAGCGGAACACCTCCGCTTCCGCTTTTGATGGTGTATAGTCGGGCATGCGAACCTTTTCTTACCCGCTTTTTACAAACTATGGTCGGACATTCAAACCTTCTTGTAGCCGAAAGCCTCCGCTGCCTCTTTTGATCATACATTGTCGGGCATTCGCACCCTTTCTTACCCGCTTTTTATAAAACCATGGTCGGACTGTCACAACTTCTTGTAGCCGAACACATCTGCTCCCGCTATCGATTGTGTACAGTTGGGTTTTTTAACCTTTTCTTACCCGCTTTTTACCAGCTCTGGTCGGACATTCACACCTTCTTACAGCGGAACACGTCCGCTCCCTCTTTTGATGGTGTATTTTCGGGCATTCAAACCTTTTCTTACCCGCTTTTTACAAACTATGCTCGGACATTCAGACCTTCTTGCAGCTGAATCACCTCCGCTCCCTGTTTTGATTATGTATGGTCTGGCAATACTAGCTTTTCTTACCCGTTTGTGAGTAATTATGGCTGGACATTCACACCTACTTTCAGCAGAACACCACCTCTCTCGCTTTTGATGATGTATGGACCGGCATTCTTACCTTTTCTAACACATTTTTCAGCAATTATGGTCGGACATTCCCACCTACTCAGAGCCGAACACCTCCGTTCCCGCATTTGATGGTGTATAGTCGGGCATTCTCACTCTTTCTCATCAGCTTTTTGCAAATTATGATCTGATATTCACAGCTGCTTTTGATAATGTATGGTTGGGCATTCGCACCTTTTTTTACCCATTTTTCAGGAATTATGGGTGGACATTCACACCGTCTTGCAGCTGAAAACATCCTCTCCCGCTTATGATCATGTGCGGTTTGATATTCGAAAATTTTCTTTCATGTTTTAAAGAAATTATTGATGGACATTCAGACCTTCTTGCAGCTGAACCCCTCTGCTCGCGCTTTTGATGGTGTATAGTAGGGCTTTCGAGCCTTTTCTTCCCGGTTTTTACAAATTATGGTTGGACATTCAGACCTTCTTGCAACCTAACACCTCCGCTCCCTCTTTTGATCATACATTGTCTGGCATTCGCACCTTGTCTTACGCGCTTTTTACAAACTATGCTCGGACATTCAGACCTTCTTGCAGCTGAATCACCTCCGCTCCCTGTTTTGATTATGTATGGTCTGGCAATACTACCTTTTCTTACCCGTTTGTGAGTAATTATGGCTGGACATTCACACCTACTTTCAGCAGAACACCACCTCTCTCGCTTTTGATGATGTATGGACCGGCATTCTTACCTTTTCTAACACATTTTTCAGCAATTATGGTCGGACATTCCCACCTACTCAGAGCCGAACACCTCCGTTCCCGCATTTGATGGTGTATAGTCGGGCATTCTCACTCTTTCTCATCAGCTTGTTGCAAATTATGATCTGATATTCACAGCTGCTTTTGATAATGTATGGTTGGGCATTCGCACCTTTTTTTACCCATTTTTCAGGAATTATGGGTGGACATTCACACCGTCTTGCAGCTGAAAACATCCTCTCCCGCTTATGATCATGTGCGGTTTGATAATCGAAAATTTTCTTTCATGTTTTAAAGAAATTATTGATGGACATTCAGACCTTCTTGCAGCTGAACCCCTCTGCTCGCGCTTTTGATGGTGTATAGTAGGGCTTTCGAGCCTTTTCTTCCCGGTTTTTACAAATTATGGTTGGACATTCAGACCTTCTTGCAACCTAACACCTCCGCTCCCTCTTTTGATCATACATTGTCTGGCATTCGCACCTTGTCTTACGCGCTTTTTACAAACTTTAGTCGGACATTCAGACCTTCTTGCAGCTGAACCACCTCCGCTCCCTGTTTTGATCATGTATGGTCTGGCAATACTACCTTTTCTTACCCGTTTGTGAGTAATTTTGGCTGGACATTCACACCTACTCAAAGCCGAACAACTCCGCTACCGCATTTGATGGTGTATAGTCGGGCATTCTCACCCTTTCTCATCAGCTTTTTGCAAATTATGATCTGACATTCACACCTACTTGCAGTCGAACAGCTCTGCTCCCGCTTTTGATTATGTTTGGTTGGATATTCGAACCTTTTCTTAACTGCTTTTTACAAACTTTGTTCGGAGGTACACGTCTTCTTGAAGCCGAACACCTCCGCTTCCGCTTTTGATGGTGTATAGTCGGGCTTTCGAGCCTTTTCTTACCTGGTTTTTAGAAATTATGGTTGGACATTCAGACCTTGCAGCCGAACACCTCCGCTCCCTCTTTTGATCATACATTGTCGGTTATTCGCACCTTGTCTTACCCGCTTTTTGCAAACTATAGTCAGACATTCACACGTTGCAGCTGAACCACCTCTGCTCCCTGTTTTGATTATGTATGGTCTGGCAATACTACCTTTTCTTACCCGGTTGTGAGTAATTATGGCTGGACATTCACACCTACTTGCAGTCGAACAGCTCTGCTCCCGCTTTTGATTTTGTTTGGTTGGATATTCAAACCTTTTCTTAACTGCTTTTTACAAACTTTGGTCGGACGTTCACACCTTCTTGCAGCCGAACACCTCCGCTTCCGCTTTTGATAGTATATATTCGGGCATTCGAACCTTTTGTTACCCGCTTTTTACAAACCATGGGTGGACTTTCACACCTTCTTGTACCCGAACAACCCTGCTCCCGCTATTGGTGGTGTACAGTCGGGTATTTTAACCTTTTCTTACCCGCTTTTTACAAACTATGGTCGGACATTCACACCTTCTTACAGCGGAACACGTCTGCTCCACCTTTTAGTGTTCTATCACACCTTTTTTTCACCGCATTTTATGGATTATGGTTGGAAATTCTCAACCACTCTCATCCGAAGACCTCTCCTCCCGCTTTTGTGAATATATTTGAACTTTAGTCGGACATTCACACCTTCTTGCAGCTGAACCACCTCCGCTCCCTGTTTTGATCATGTATGATCTGGCAATACTACATTTTCTTACCTGTTTGTGAGTAATTATGGCTGGACATTCACACCTACTTTCAGCAGAACACCACCTCTCTCGCTTTTGATGATGTATGGACCGGCATTCTTACCTTTTCTAACACATTTTTCAGCAATTATGGTCGGAGATTCACACCTACTAACAGACGAACAACTCCGCTCCCGCATTTGATGGTGTATAGTTGTTGTTTTGCAAATTATGATCTGACATTCACACTTACTTGCAGTCGAACAGTTCTGCTCCCGCTTTTGATTATGTTTGGTTGGATATTCGAAACTTTTCTTAACTGCTTTTTACAAACTTTGGTTGGACGTTCAAACCCTCTTGTAGCCGAACACATCCACAGCTGCTTTTGATGATGTATGGTTGGGTATTCGCACCTTTTTTTTACCCATTTTTCAGTAATTATGGGTGGACATTCACACCTTCTTACAGCTGAACACCTCCTCTCCCACTTATGATCATGTGCGGTTTGATTTTCGAAATTTTTACTTTAATTTTTTCTAGCAATTATTGATGGACATTCAGACCTTCTTGCAGCTGAACATCTCCGCTCCCGCTTTTGATCATACATTGTCGGACATTCATACCTTGTCTTACCAGATTTTTACAAACTTTAGTCGAACATTCACACCTTCTTGCAGCTGAACACCTCGGCTCCCACTTTTGATGGTGTAAAGTTGGGCTTTTGAGCCTTTTCTTACCCGGTTTTTAGAAATTATGGTTGGACATTCAGACCTTGCAGCCGAACACCTCCGCTCCCTCTTTTGATTATACATTGTCGGGCATTCGCACCTTGTCTTACCCGCTTTTTACAAACTATAGTCAGACATTCACACGTTGCAGCTGAACACCTCCGCTCCCGCTTTTGATGGTGTAAAGTCGGGCTTTTGAGCCTTTTCTTACCCGGTTTTTAGAAATTATGGTTGGACATTCAGACCTTGCAGCCGAACACCTCCGCTCCCTCTTTTGATTATTTTTATATATATTATTTAGACTTCAAGGTTTGAATGTCCGAGCATAGTTTGTAAAAAGCGGGTAAGAAAAGGTTCGAATGCCCGAACATACACCATCAAAAGAGGGAGCGGAGGTGTTCCGCTGTAAGAAGGTGTGAATGTCCGACCAGAGTTGGTAAAAAGCGGGTAAGAAAAGGTTAAAAAAACCCGACTGTACACAATCAATAGCGGGAGCAGATGTGTTCGGCTACAAGAAGGTGTGACAGTCCGACCATGGTTTGTAAAAAGCGGGTAAGAAAAGGTGCAAATGCCCGACAATGTATGATCAAAAGAGGGAGCGGAGCTTTTCGGCTACAAGAAGGTTTGAATGTCCGACCATAGTTTGTAAAAAGCGGGTAAGAAAAGGTTCGAATGCCCGACTATACACCTTCAAAAGCGGAAGCGGAGGTGTTCCGCTGTAGACGGTGTGAATGTCCGACCATAGTTGGTAAAAAGCGGGTAAGAAAAGGTTAAACTACACGACTGTACACAATCAATAGCGGGAGTGGAGTTGTTCGGCTACAAGAAGGTGTGAAAGTCCGACCATGGTTTGTAAAAAACGGGTAAGATAATGTTCGAATTCCCGAATATATACCATCAAAAGCGAGAGAGGTGGTGTTCTGCTGAAAGTAGGTGTGAATGTCCAGCCATAATTACTCACAATCGGGTAAGAAAAGGTAGTATTGCCACTCCATACATGATCAAAACAGGGAGCGGAGGTGGTTCAGCTGCAACGTGTGAATGTCTGACTATAGTTTGTAAAAAGCGGGTAAGACAAGGTGCGAATGCCCGACAATGTATGATCAAAAGTGGGAGCGGAGGTGTTCGGCTGCAAGGTCTGAATATCCAACCATAATTTCTAAAAACCGGGTAAGAAAAGGCTCGAAAGCCCGACTTTACACCATCAAAAGCGGGAGCGGAGGTGTTCAGCTGCAAGAAGGTGTGAATGTTCGACTAAAGTTTGTAAAAATCTGGTAAGACAAGGTATGAATGTCCGACAATGTATGATCAAAAGCGGGAGCGGAGGTGTTCATCTGCAAGCAGGTCTGAATGTCCATCAATAATTGCTAGAAAACATGAAAGTAAAAATTTCTAAAATCAAACCACACATGATCATAAGTGGGAGAGGAGGTGTTCAGCTGCAAGAAGGTGTGAATATCCACCCATAATTCCTGAAAAATGGGTAAAAAAAAGGTGCGAATGCCCAACCATACATCATCAAAAGCAGCTGTGGATGTGTTCGGCTACAAGAAGGTGTGAACGTCCAACCAAAGTTTGTAAAAAGCAGTTAAGAAAAGGTTCGAATATCCAACCAAACATAATCAAAAGCGGGAGCAGAACTCTTCGACTGCAAGTAGGTGTGGATGTCAGATCATGATTTGCAAAAAGCTGATGAGAAAGGGTGAGAATGCCCGACTATACACCATCAAATGCGGGAGCGGAGTTGTTTGTCTGTGAGTAGGTGTGAATCTGCGACCATAATTGCTGAAAAATGTGTTAGAAAAGGTAAGAATGCCGGTCCATACATCATCAAAAGCGAGAGAGGTGGTGTTCTGCTGAAAGTAGGTGTGAATGTCCAGCCATAATTACTCACAATCGGGTAAGAAAAGGTAGTATTGCCAGACCTTACATGATCAAAACAGGGAGCGGAGGTGGTTCAGCTGCAACGTGTGAATGTCTGACTATAGTTTGTAAAAAGCGGGTAAGACAAGGTGCGAATGCCCGACAATGTATAATCAAAAGAGGGAGCGGAGGTGTTCAGCTGCAAGAAGGTGTGAATGTTCGACTAAAGTTTGTAAAAATCTGGTAAGACAAGGTGCGAATGCCCGACAATGTATGATCAAAAGCGGGAGCGGAGGTGTTCAGCTGCAAGAAGGTCTGAATGTCCATCAATAATTGCTAGAAAAAAATAAAGTAAAAATTTCGAAAATCAAAGCGCACATGATCATAAGTGGGAGAGGAGGTGTTCAGCTGCAAGAAGGTGTGAATGTCCACCCATAATTGCTGAAAAATGGGTAAAAAAAAGGTGCGAATACCCAACCATACATCATCAAAAGCAGGTGTTAATGTCAGATCATAATTTGCAAAAAGCTGATGAGAAAGGGTGAGAATGCCCGACTATACACCATCAAATGCGGGAGCGGAGTTGTTTGTCTGTGAGTAGGTGTGAATCTCCGACCATAATTGCTGAAAAATGTGTTAGAAAAGGTAAGAATGCCGGTCCATACATCATCAAAAGCGAGAGAGGTGGTGTTCTGCTGAAAGTAGGTGTGAATGTCCAGCCATAATTACTCACAAACGGGTAAGAAAAAGTAGTATTGCCAGACCATACATGATCAAAACAGGGAGCGGAGGTGGTTCAGCTGCAAGAAGGTGTGAATGTCCGACTAAAGTTCAAATATATTAACAAAAGCGGGAGGAGAGGTCTTCGGATGAGAGTGTTTGAGAATTTCCAACCATAAGCTATAAAATGCGGTGAAAAAAAGGTGTGATAGAACACTAAAAGGTGGAGCGGAAGTGTTCGGCTGCAAGAAGGTGTGAATGTCCGACTATATTTGGTGAAAAGCAGGGGAAGCAAGGTCTGAATGCCCAACCTTACATCATCAAAAGCGAGATCAGAGGTCTTTGGCTGCAAGAAGGCCATAGTTTGCCAAAAGCGGGTAAGGTGCGAATGACCGACTAAATATCAACAAAAGTGGGGGCGGAGGTCTTCGGATGCAAGTGGGTGTGAATATCCCACCATGCAAGTATGGTGGAGAGGAAGCTGTGAATTGCTGACCATAGTTTGCAAAAAGCGGGTGAGAAAAGGTGCGAATGTCCAACCATATGTGATCAAAACAGGGAGCGGAGGTGTTTGGCTGCGACAAGGTGTGAATGTCCACCCATAATTAATGAAAAGCGGGCAAGAAGTGGGTTCGAATGCCCAACCACACATCATCAAAAGCAGGAGTGGATGTGTTCGGCTATAAGAAGGTTTGAATGTCCGAGCATAGTTTGTAAAAAGCGGGTAAGAAAAGGTTCGAATGCCCGAACATACACCATCAAAAGAGGGAGCGGAGGTGTTCCGCTGTAAGAAGGTGTGAATGTCCGACCAGAGTTGGTAAAAAGCGGGTAAGAAAAGGTTAAAAAAACCCGACTGTACACAATCAATAGCGGGAGCAGATGTGTTCGGCTACAAGAAGGTGTGACAGTCCGACCATGGTTTGTAAAAAGCGGGTAAGAAAAGGTGCAAATGCCCGACAATGTATGATCAAAAGAGGGAGCGGAGCTTTTCGGCTACAAGAAGGTTTGAATGTCCGACCATAGTTTGTAAAAAGCGGGTAAGAAAAGGTTCGAATGCCCGACTATACACCATCAAAAGCGGAAGCGGAGGTGTTCCGCTGTAGACGGTGTGAATGTCCGACCATAGTTGGTAAAAAGCGGGTAAGAAAAGGTTAAACTACACGACTGTACACAATCAATAGCGGGAGTGGAGTTGTTCGGCTACAAGAAGGTGTGAAAGTCCGACCATGGTTTGTAAAAAACGGGTAAGATAATGTTCGAATTCCCGAATATATACCATCAAAAGCGGAAGCGGAGGTGTTCGGTTGCAAGAAGGTGTGAACGTCCGACCAAAGTTTGTAAAAAGCAGTTAAGAAAAGGTTCGAATATCCAACCAAACAAAATCAAAAGCAGGAGCAGAGCTGTTCGACTGCAAGTAGGTGTGAATGTCCAGCCATAATTACTCACAAATGGGTAAGAAAAGGTAGTATTGCCACTCCATACATGATCAAAACAGGGAGCGGAGGTGGTTCAGCTGCAACGTGTGAATGTCTGACTATAGTTTGTAAAAAGCGGGTAAGACAAGGTGCGAATGCCCGACAATGTATGATCAAAAGAGGGAGCGGAGGTGTTCGGCTGCAAGGTCTGAATATCCAACCATAATTTCTAAAAACCGGGTAAGAAAAGGCTCGAAAGCCCGACTTTACACCATCAAAAGCGGGAGCGGAGGTGTTCAGCTGCAAGAAGGTGTGAATGTTCGACTAAAGTTTGTAAAAATCTGGTAAGACAAGTTATGAATGCCCGACAATGTATGATAAAAGCGGGAGCGGAGGTGTTCAGCTGCAAAGAAGGTCTGAATGTCCATCAATAATTGCTAGAAAACATGAAAGTAAAAATTTCTAATATCAAACCGCGCATGATCATAAGTGGGAGAGGAGGTGTTCAGCTGCAAGAAGGTGTGAATGTCCATCAATAATTGCTAGAAAACATGAAAGTAAAAATTTCTAAAATCAAACCGCACATGATCATAAGTGGGAGAGGAGGTGTTCAGCTGCAAGAAGGTGTGAATATCCACCCATAATTCCTGAAAAATGGGTAAAAAAAAGGTGCGAATGCCCAACCATACATCATCAAAAGCAGCTGTGGATGTGTTCGGCTACAAGAAGGTGTGAACGTCCAACCAAAGTTTGTAAAAAGCAGTTAAGAAAAGGTTCGAATATCCAACCAAACATAATCAAAAGCGGGAGCAGAACTGTTCGACTGCAAGTAGGTGTGGATGTCAGATCATAATTTGCAAAAAGCTGATGAGAAAGGGTGAGAATGCCCGACTATACACCATCAAATGCGGGAGCGGAGTTGTTCGTCTGTGAGTAGGTGTGAATCTCCGAACATAATTGCTGAAAAATGTGTTAGAAAAGGTAAGAATGCCGGTCCATACATCATCAAAAGCGAGAGAGGTGGTGTTCTGCTGAAAGTAGGTGTGAATGTCCAGCCATAATTACTCACAAACGGGTAAGAAAAGGTAGTATTGCCAGACCATACATGATCAAAACAGTAAGCGGAGGTGGTTCAGCTGCAAGAAGGTGTGGATGTCTGACTATAGTTTGTAAAAAGCGGGTAAGACAAGGTGCGAATGCCCGACAATGTAAGGCAAGGCAAGACAAGGCAAGTATATTTGTATAGCACAATTCAACAACAAGGTGATTCAAAGTGCTTCACAGAGACATTAAAACAGAAGAAATAAAAAGCATGATTTAAAATTTAAACAAAAGAAGGAAATAAGAACAATAGATAAAATCAGAAAAAATTATATATATGAAAGATAAAATCAATAGTTAAAACATGATTCCGTTTTGAAACTCAAGCTTATTCAAATGCAGCTGAAAATAGATGTGTCTTCAACCTGGACTTAAATACACTGAGTGTTTCAGCTGATCTGAGGCTTTCTGGGACTTTGTTCCAGACATGTGGAGCATAGAAGCTGAATGCAGCTTCTCCATGTCTGGTTTTGACTCTGGGAACTGATAAAATACCGGATCCAGATGACCTGAGGGGTCTGGAAGGTTCATAGTGGGTCAGGAGGTCACTGATGTATTTTGGTCCTTGACCATTCAGAGCTTTATAGACCAGCATCAGAACTTTAAAGTCTATCCTCTGATGGACAGGCAGCCAGTGTAAAGACTTGAGAGCTGGACTGTGATGTGCTCCACTTTTTTGGTCTTAGTGAGGACTCGAGCAGCTGAGTTCTGGATGAGCTGCAGTTGTCTAACTGACTTTTTAGGCAGACCTGTAAAGATGCTATTACAATAATCAAGCCTACTAAAGATGAATGCATGGACTAGTTTTTCCAGGTCCTGCTGAGACATCAGATCTTTTAGCCTTGATATATTCTTAAGGTGATAGTAGGCTGACTTTGTTAATGCCTTAATGTGTTTGTCCAAATTTAGGTCTGAGTCCATCACTACACCCAGATTTCTGGCCTGGTTGGTCGTTTTTAGATTTATAGATTGAAGCTCTGTGGTGACTTTCAATCGTTTATCTTTGGCTCCAAAGACAATTACCTCAGTTTTGTTTTTGTTTAGCTGGAGGAAGTTGTGGCACATCCAGTCATTAATCTCCTCAATGCATTTTCCAAGGGCCTGTACAGGCCCTCTGTCTCCTGGTGACATTGTTATATACATCTGTGTGTCATCTGCATAGCTATGGTAGTTTATTTGGTTGTTTTTTATAATCTGTGCCAGTGGGAGCATGTAGATGTTAAACAGAAGAGGTCCCAGGATGGAACCTTGGGGAACTTGTGATTCTTGTCTGCTCAGATGTAAAGTTACCTATTGACACAAAGTACTTCCTGTTCTCTAAGTATGTTTTGAACCAGTTTAGTACAGTTCCGGAAAGACCAGCCCAGTTCTCCAGTTGTTTGAGTAATATATTGTGGTCAACTGTATCAAAGGCAGCACTGAGATCCAGTAAAACTAAGACTGACATTTTTCCACTGTCTGTATTCAGACATATGTCATTAAACACTTTGGTCAGAGCAGTCTCAGTGCTGTGGTGCTGTCTAAAGCCTGACTGGAAGGTATCATAGCAGTTATTTTGTGTTAAAAAGTAATTAAGCTGTTGAAAAACCGCTTTTTCAATGATCTTACTTAAAAATGGGAGATTTGAGATGGGCCTGTAGTTGTTCATTTGCGTCTTATCAAGATTGTCCTTTTTCAGCAGAGGTTTAATTACAGCTGTTTTTAGTGGCTCTGGAAACACACCTGACGTTAAGGACAGGTTCACAATCAGTAACAGGTCTGACTCCAAAGTCTTTGAGACCCCTTTGAAAAAACCTGTTGGTAGGATGTCTAAACAGCAAGAGGAGGACTTCAGGTGACGTAAGATGTCCTCCAGGTCTTTACTGTTAATGGGTTGAAATAGTGTCATGGTGTTTAAACCGGTTTTCGGTGGACACAGTACATATGCTGAACCTGCTGCTGATGTACCAACTGCTTGTCTAATATTTTGGACTTTGTCTATGAAGAATTTGGCAAAGTCATTGCAGGCCATGGTGGAATGGAGTTCATTTGCCACTGACACAGGAGGGTTTGTTAGCCTGTCAACTGTAGCAAATAAGGCCCGAGCATTATGACTGTTTTTGGTGATGATGTCAGGGAAGTAGGATTTCCTTGCATTCCTCAGTTGTAAATTATAAGAGTGAAGTTTCTCTTTATAGATGTCATAATGAACCTGGAGATTTGTTTTTCTCCATCGGCGCTCAGCTTTCCGACACACTCTTTTCCCATTTTTCACCAGTGTGGAATTTCGCCATGGAGACTTCTTCCTTCCAGAGATAACCTTCACCTTAATGGGAGCAATAGTATCCATAACATTTAACATTTTAGTATTAAAGCTACTGACGAGCTCACTGACTGAACCCCCAGACAGGGCAGGTGCTAAGGAGAAAACCTGGTTAAAGATCTTACTACTGTTTTCAGTTTTGAGATCACTGCTGTTGAGACATTTGTGTGCACTGAAATCGTACTCTCAAAGAAAACACAGGAATGGTCAGACAGGCCCACATCAGACACAGTAATCTTTGAAATGCTTAGACCCTTGGAGATCACTAAGTCTAGAGTGTGCCCCCTATTGTGCGTATGCTCTGTTATATGCTGAGTCAGCCCAAAGTTGTCCAGAGTGTTACTCAGGTCTTTAGTCCCTCTGTCCTGAGGATTGTCCATATGGATGTTAAAATCACCAACAATAATTATACAGTCAAAATCAACACAGATCATAGACAGCAGTTCACTGAGGTCTTCAGAAAAATCTGAACAGTATTTAGGGGGCCTGTAAATATTCAGAAACAGGACACTGGGTGAGGCCTTCACCTGTATAGCCATATATTCAAAGGACTGAAAACTTCCAGGAGATAACTGCTTACATTGAAAGGATTCATTGAATAAGACTGCGACCCCTCCTCCTCTCCTGCTCACTCTGGCCTCGCTGATAAAACTGTAACCAGGAGGGGTTGACTCAATAAGAACAGCAGCACTGTTATTTTGTTCCAACCAAGTTTCAGTTAAAAACATAAAATCCAGGGTGTGCTCAGTGATAAAATCATCAATTAAGAATGTTTTCCCAGCTAAAGACCTAACATTTAATAAAGCCAACTTAAGTGTTTTAGAGGTATTATTTGCCCCCTCGTGTTTGGGTGCAGTCTGTGGCACACAAGGTATGTTTACTTTATTTAAAGATCTTTTTGAGTGCAACTCTCTGTGTTTTGACTGGGTCACATTTCTCCTTCTGTCACCTAAAAGTACAGAAATTTTAAGATCTTCTAATAAACAGGGTCCCAGCTTGTCCTGGGAAAAGTCACGACTGTCAGAATTCACACAGCCTGGACCCCTCACACATCACACATCAGACTGCGGAGACAGTACATGGTGGCAGCGTGAAGGGACAGAAGGGGGTGGGGCTGGGCTCCGTCGCTTCGGCTGCTCTAGTAGGGGCGGGGCTCGGCGGGGAACCTTTGGCCGCTTTGGTGGGGGGTTTATGGGGGATAAAAAGGGATTGGGCTGGGGGGTAGATCTAAGCCCAGCATTGACCCGTTCCATCATCTCCTCAGTGAATTTCAGGTGAGGGGAGGAGGAGGGAGAAAGGGAGGGTGAGGAGCACAATGACCTGTCAGGGGTTTGGGGGGCTGGGGAAGGTCCTGGTCCTGGTCCCTGGTCCTGGTCATTAGTGCTGTTGAGAGGGTTTGGGGCAAATAAAGACCTCTCTTCTTGCCTCTGATGTCTCTCCTTTCCAAAGTTCCTCTTGGGTGGGGGCAGATGGAGTTCCTCCTCAAGGTTTCTGCTGGGATTTGTTTGTTCCTCTCTATGAGATAACTCCTTGTTTATCTCAGCCTTGGCCCCGAGCACAGATGGATGACGTAGGAAATAAAATATGTTGGAGGTGAACAGTTTCACCCCTGACTTGTTAAAATTAAATCCATTTGCCATGTATGATCAAAAGAGGGAGCGGAGGTGTTTGGCTGCAAGGTCTGAATGTCCAGCCATAATTTCTAAAAACCGGGTAAGAAAAGGCTCGAAAGCCCGACTTTACACCATCAAAAGCGGGAGCGGAGGTGTTCAGCTGCAAGAAGGTGTGAATGTTCGACTAAAGTTTGTAAAAATCTGGTAAGACAAGGTGCGAATGCCCAACAATGTATGATCAAAAGCGGGAGCGGAGGTGTTCAGCTGCAAGAAGGTCTGAATGTCCATCAATAATTGCTAGAAAACATGAAAGTAAAAATTTCGAAAATCAAACCGCACATGATCATAAGTGGGAGAGGAGGTGTTCCGCTGCAAGAAGATGTGAATATCCACCCATAATTCCTGAAAAAAGGGGAAAAAAATGGTGCGAATGCCCAACCATACATCATCAAAAGCAGCTGTAGATGTGTTCGGCTACAAGAAGGTGTGAACGTCCAACCAAAGTTTGTAAAAAGCAGTTAAGAAAAGGTTCGAATATCCAACCAAACATAATCAAAAGCGGGAGCAGAACTGTTCGACTGCAAGTAGGTGTGGATGTCAGATCCATCCATCCATCCATCATCTGCCGCTTATCCGGGGGTCGGGTCGCGGGGGCAGCAGCTTGAGCAGAGAAACCCAGACGTCTCTGTCCCCGGCCACTTCCTCCAGCTCTTCCGGGGGGACCCCGAGGCGTTCCCAGGCCAGCCGAGAGACATAGTCTCTCCAGCGTGTCCTGGGTCTTCCCCGGGGTCTCCTCCCAGTGGGACGTGCCCGGAACACCTCCCCAGGGAGGCGCCCAGGGGGCATCCTAACCAGATGCCCGAGCCACCTCATCTGACTCCTCTCAATGCGGAGGAGCAGCGGTTCTACTCCGAGCCCCTCCCGGATGACTGAGCTTCTCACCCTATCTCTAAGGGAGAGCCCAGACACCCTGCGGAGGAAACCCATTTCGGCCGCTTGTATTCGCGATCTTGTTCTTTCGGTCACTACCCACAACTCGTGACCATAGGTGAGGATGGGAACGTAGATTGACCAGTAAGTAGAGAGCTTCGCCTTCTGGCTCAGCTCCCTCTTCACAACGACGGGTCGGTGCAGAGCCCGCAACACTGCAGACGCCGCACCGATCCGCCCGTCAATCTCCCGCTCCATTCGTCCCTCACTCGTGAACAAGACCCCGAGATACTTGAACTCCTCCACTTGGGGAAGGATCTCATTCCCGACCCGGAGAGAGCATTCCACCCTTTTCCGGCTGAGAACCATAGTCTCGGATTTGGAGGTGCTGATTCTCATCCCAGCCGCTTCACACTCGGCTGCGAATCGCTCCAGTGAGAGCTGAAGGTCACGGCCTGACGACGCTAACAGAACCACATCATCTGCAAAAAGCAGAGACCCGATTCTGAGGTCGCCAAATCGGACACCCTCAACGCCCTGGCTGCGCCTAGAAATTCTGTCCATAAAAGTTAGGAACAGAATCGGTGACAAAGGGCAGCCCTGACGGAGTCCAACTCTCACCGGAAACGTATCCGACTTACTGCCGGCAATGCGGACCAAACTCTGGCACCGGTCATACAGAGACCGAACGGACCCTATCAAGGGGTCCGGCACTCCATATTGCCGGAGCACCCCCCACAGGACTCCACGAGGGACACGGTCGAACGCTTTCTCCAAGTCCACAAAACACATGTAGACTGGTTGGGCGAACTCCCATGCACCCTCCAGGATCCTGCCGAGGGTATAGAGCTGGTCCACTGTTCCACGGCCAGGACGAAAGCCACACTGCATCTCCTGAATCCGAGGCTCGATTATCCGACGGATCTTCCTCTCCAATACCCCCGAATAGACCTTACCAGGGAGGCTGAGGAGCAACCGCCGAAGCCGCAGCCCGTCTGGCCTGTCGGTACCTATCAGCTGCTTCCAGGGTCCCACTGGCCAAAAAGGCCCGATAGGACTCCTTCTTCAGCTTGACGGCTTCCCTCACCACTGGTGTCCACCAGCAGATTCGAGGGTTGCCGCCACGACAGGCACCGACCACCTTACGGCCACAACTCCGATCAGCTGCCTCGGCAATGGAGTCACGGAACATGGCCCATTCGGACTCAATGTCCCCCACCTCCCCCGGGATATGGTTGAAGCTCTGCCGGAGGTGGGAGTTAAAGCTCCTTCTGACGGGGGATTCTGACAAACGCTCCCAGCAGACCCTCACAATACGTTTGGGCCTGCCAGGTCTGATCGGCATCCTCCCCCACCAGCGGAGCCAACTCACCACCAGGTGGTGATCAGTTGACAGCTCCGCCCCTCTCTTCACCCGAGTGTCCAGGACATACGGCCGCAAGTCCGATGATACAACCACAAAGTCGATCATCGAACTGTGGCCAAGGGTGTCCTGGTGCCAAGTGCACATATGGACACCCTTATGTCTGAACATGGTGTTCGTTATGGACAGTCCATGACCAGCACAGAAGTCCAACAACATAACACCACTCTGGTTCAGATCGGGGGGGCCGTTCCTCCCAATCACACCCCTCCAGGTCTCACTGTCATTGCCCACGTGAGCATTGAAGTCCCCCAGCAGAACGAGGGAGTCTCCGGTAGGAGCATTCTCCAGTGCCTCCCCCAGAGACTCCAAAAAGGGTGGGTACTCTGAACTGCTGTTTGGCGCATAGGCACAAACAACAGTCAGGACTCGTCCCCCCACCCGAAGGCGGAGGGAGGCTACCCTCTCGTTCACTGGGGTAAACCCCAATGTACTGGCACACAGCCGGGGGGCAATAAGTATGCCCACACCTGCTCTGCGCCTCTCACCCCGGGCAACTCCAGAGTGGAAGAGAGTCCAACCCCTCTCAAGAGGACTGGTTCCAGAGCCCAAGCCGTGCGTCGAGGTGAGTCCGACTATATCTAGCCGGAACCGCTCAGCCTCGCGCACCAGCTCCGGCTCCTTCCCCAACAGAGAGGTGACATTCCACGTCCCAAGAGCTAGCTTCAGTAGCCGAGGATCAGACCGCCAAGGCCTCTGCCTTCGGCCGCTACCCAGCTCACATCGCACCCGACCCCCTTGGCCCCTCCCACGGGTGGTGAGCCCGTCGGAAGGGGGACCCACGTCATCATTTCGGGCTATGCCCGACCGAGCCCCATGGGCACAGACCCGGCCACCAGGCGCCCGCTGCCGGGCCCCACCCCCGGGCCTGGCTCCGGGGGGAGGCCCCGGTGTCCCATATCCGGGCAAGGGATCACGAGGTCCAAATTTTTTGTTCATCATAAGGGGTCTTTTGAGCTGTTCTTTGTCTGGTCCCTCATCTAGGATCTGCTTGCCTTGGGTGACCCTACCAGGGGCTTAAAGCCCCGAGCAACATAGCTCCCGGACTCATTGGGGCACGCAAACTCCCCCACCACGATAAGGTGACAGCTCAGGAGGGAGGGATGTCAGATCATAATTTGCAAAAAGCTGATGAGAAAGGGTGAGAATGCCCAACTATACACCATCAAATGCGGGAGCGGAGTTGTTCGTCTGTGAGTAGGTGTGAATCTCCGACCATAATTGCTGAAAAATGTGTTAGAAAAGGTAAGAATGCCGGTCCATACATCATCAAAAGCGAGAGAAGTGGTGTTCTGCTGAAAGTAGGTGTGAATGTCCAGCCATAATTACTCACAAACGGGTAAGAAAAGGTAGTATTACCAGACCATACATGATCAAAACAGGGAGCGGAGGTGGTTCAGCTGCAAGAAGGTGTGAATGTCCGACTAAAGTTCAAATATATTAACAAAAGCGAGAGGAGAAGTCTTCGGATGAGAGTGTTTGAGAATTTCCAACCATAATCTATAAAATGCGGTGAAAAAAAGGTGTTATAGAACACTAAAAGGTGGAGCGGAAGTGTTCGGCTGCAAGAAGGTGTGAATGTCCGACTATATTTGGTGAAAAGCATGTGAAGCAAGGTCTGAATGCCCAACCTTACATCATCAAAAGCGAGATCAGAGGTGTTTGGCTGCAAGAAGGCCATAGTTTGCCAAAAGCGGGTAAGGTGCGAATGACCGACTAAATATCAACAAAAGTGGGGGCGGAGGTCTTCGGATGCAAGTGGGTGTGAATATTCCACCATACAAGTATGGTGGAGAGGAAGCTATGAATTGCTGACCATTGTTTGCAAAAAGCGGGTGAGAAAAGGTGCGAATGTCCAACCATACATGATCAAAACAGGGAGCGGACGTGTTTGGCTGCGACAAGGTTTTAATGTCCACCCATAATTAATGAATAGCGGGCAACAAGTAGGTTCCAATGCCCAACCATACATCATCAAAAGCAGGAGTGGATGTGTTCGGCAACAAGAAGGTTTGAATGTCCGAGCATAGTTTGTAAAAAGCGGGTAAGAAAAGCTTCGAATGCCCGAACATACACCATCAAAAGACAGACCGGACGTGTTCCGCTGTAAGTAGGTGTGAATGCCCAACCATAGTTGGTAAAAAGAAGGTAAGAAAAGGTTCAAATATCCGACTGTACACAATCAATAGCGGGAGCGGATGTGTTCGGCTACAAGAAGGTGTGAAAGTCTCACCATGGTTTGTAAAAAGCGGGTAAGAAAAGGTGCGAATGCCCGACAATGTATGATCAAAAGAGGGAGCGGAGGTTTTCGGCTACAAGAAGGTCTGAATGTCCGACCAAAGTTTGTAAAAAGCGGGTAAGAAAGGTTTGAATGCCCGACTATACACCATCAAAAGCGGGAGCGGAGGTGTTGCACTGTAAGACGGTGTGAATGTCTGACCATAGTTTGTAAAAAGCAGTAGGTGTGAATGTCAGATCATAATTTGCAAAAAGCTGATGAGAAAGGGTGAGAATGCCCTACTATACACCATCAAATGCGAGAGCGGAGGTGTTTGTCTGTGAGTAGGTGTGAATGTCCCACCCTAGTTGCTGAAAAATGTGTTAGAAAAGGTAAGAATGCCAGCCCATACATCATCAAAAGCGGGAGAGGTGGTGTTCGGCTGCAAGAAGGTGTGAATATCCAGCCATAATTACTCACAAACGGGTAAGAAAAGGTAAGAATACCAAACCATAAATTATCAAAAGCGGCAGCAGAGATGTTCGGCTGGTATTTATAAATGTCTAGATAGATTTGAACAAAAAACAACGTAGTATTTTGCAGTAAAAGAAAGAAAGGTTCAGAAATCCGAGAAAAAGCTTTTCATGAGTTCTGCATGATTTGGGATTTTGCTTATAAAATGCATTCCTTCAATCAAACTATGGTAAAACGGCTTTTACCTTCATATTTATCAATGTCTAGATCGACTTCAACAAAGAACAACATTAGATTTTGCAGTAGAAGAAAGAGAGACACTGAAGGATCAGGAATCCGAGAATAAGCTTATTTTCATACGTTCTGCATGATTTGGGATTTTGCTATAAAATGAATTCCTTCACTCAAACTATGTTAAAACTGCTTTTACCTTCATATTTATCGATGTCTAGATCGACTTCAACAAAGAACAACATTGTATATTGCAGTAGTAGAAAGAGCAACACTGAAGGAACAGGAATCCGAGAATAAGCTTACTTTCATACGTTCTGCATGATTTGGGATTTTATGTATAAAATGAATTCCTTCACTCAAACCAAGTGAAAACTTCTTTGTCCTTCATATTTATCAATGTCTAGATCGACTTCAACAAAGAACAACATTGTATATTGCAGTAGAAGAAAGAGAGACACTGAAGGAACAGGAATCCGAGAATAAGCTTCTTTTCATACGTTCTGCATGATTTGGGATTTTGCTATAAAATGAATTCCTTCACTCAAACTATGTTAAAACTGCTTTTAACTTCATATTTATCAATGTCTAGATCGACTTCAACAAAGAACAACATTGTATATTGCAGTAGAAGAAAGAGCAACACTGAAGGAACAGGAATCCGAGAATAAGCTTATTTTCATACGTTCTGCATGATTTCGGATTTTCCTATAAAATGAATTGCTTTGCTCAAACCAAGTTAAAATTGCTTTGTCTTCATATTTATCAATGTCAAAGCAGTTTTAACATAGTTTGAGTGAAGGAATTCATTTTAAAACAAAATCTCAAAACATGCACAACACATGAAAAGCTTATTCTCGGATTCCTGATCCTTCAGTGTTGCTATTTGTTATATTGCAAAGTACAACGTGTTTTCTTTGTTTTGTTTAAATCTATCTCGACATTGATAAATATGGAAGGACAAAGCAGGTTTAACTTGGTTTGAGCAAAGCAATTCATTTTGTAGCAAAATCCGAAATCGTGAAGAACTCATGAAAGCAAGCTTATACTCGGATTCCTGAAACTTTTAGATCTTAGATTTGCTCTTTCTTTTACTGCAAAGTACGTTGGGGTTTTTTTTTGTTTAAATCTTTCTAGACAAGGTAAATATGAAGGACAAATCAGTTTTAACATAGTTTGAGTGAAGGAATGCATTTTATAAGCAAAATCCCAAATCATGCAAAACTAACGAAAAGCTTTTTCTCGCTTTTCACTGCTTTTTACAAACTGGTCGGACGTTCACACCTTCTTGCAGCCGAACAATTCCGCTTCCACTTTTGATGGTGTATATTCGGGCATTCAAACCTTTTCTTACCCGCTTTTTACAAACCATGGTCGGACTTTCACACCTTCTTGCAGCCGAACACCACCTCTCCCGCTTTTGATGATGTATGGTCCAGCATTCTTACCTTTTCTAACACATTTTTCAGCAATTATGGTCGGACATTCACACCTACTCACAGCCAAACACTTCCGCTCCCGCATTTGATGGTGTTTAGTCAGGCATTCTCACCCTTTCTCATCAACTTTTTGCATATGATCTGATATTCACACCTACTTGCAGTCGAACACCTCTGCTTCCGCTTTTGATGGTACATATTTGGGCATTCGAACCTTTTCTTACCCGCTTTTTACATACCATGGGTGGACTTTCACACCTTCTTGTAGCCGAACAACTCTGCTCCCGCTATTGATTGTGTACAGTCGGGTATTTTAACCTTTTCTTACCCGCTTTTTACCAACTATGGTCGGACATTCACACCTTCTTACAGCGGAACACGTCCGCTCCCTCTTTTGATGGTGTATGTTCGGGCATTCGAACCTTTTCTTACCTGCTTTTTACAAACCATGGTCGGACTTTCACACCTTCTTGTAGCCGAACACCTCCGCTCCCTCTTTTGATCATACATTGTTGGGCATTCGCACCTTGTCTTACCCGCTTGTTACAAACTATAGTCAGACATTCACACGTTGCAGCTGAACCACCTCCGCTCCCTGTTTTGATCATGTATGGTCTGGCAATACTAGCTTTTCTTACCCGTTTGTGAGTAATTATGGCTGGACATTCACACCTACTTGCAGTCGAACAGCTCTGCTCCCGCTTTTGATTTTGTTTGGTTGGATATTCGACGCTTTTCTTAACTGCTTTTTACAAACTTTGGTCGGACGTTCAAACCTTCTTGCAACCGAACACCTCCGCTTCCGCTTTTGATGGTATATATTCGGGAATTCGAACCTTTTCTTACCCGCTTTTTACAAACCATGGTCGAACTTTCACACCTTCTTGTAGCCGAACAACTCCACTCACGCTATTGATTGTGTACAGTCGGGTAGTTTAACCTTTTCTTACCCGCTTTTTACAAACCATGGTCGGACTGTCACACCTTCTTGTAGCTGAACACATCCGCTCCCACTATTGATTGTGTACAGTCAGGTTTTTTAACGTTTTCTTACCCGCTTCTTACCAACTCTGGTCGGACATTCACACCTTCTTAAAGCGGAACACGTCCGCTCCCTCTTTTGATGGTGTATGTTTGGGCATTCGAACCTTTTCTTACCCGCTTTTTACAAACTATGCTGGGACATTCAAACCTTCTTGTAGCCGAACACATCCACTCCTGCTTTTGATGATGTGTGGTTGGGCATTCGAACCTACTTCTTGCCCGCTTTTCATTAATTATGGGTGGACATTCACACCTTGTCGCAGCCAAACACCTCCGCTCCCTGTTTTGATCATGTATGGTTGGACATTCGCACCTTTTCTCAACCGCTTTTTGCAAACTATGGTCAGCGATTCACAGCTTCCTCTCCACCATACTTGTATGGTGGAAGATTCACACCCACTTGCATCCGAAGACCTCCGCCCCCACTTTTGTTGATATTTAGTCGGTCATTCGCACCTTACCCGCTTTTGGCAAACTATGGCCTTCTTGCAGCCAAACACCACTGATCTCGTTTTTGATGATGTAAGGTTGGACAATCAGACCTTGCTTCACCTGCTTTTCACCAAATATAGTCGGACATTCACACCTTCTTGCAGCCGAACACTTCCGCTCCACCTTTTAGTGTTCTATCACACCTTTTTTTCACCGCATTTTATAGATTATGGTTGGAAATTCTCAACCATTGTCATCCGAAGACCTCTCCTCCCGCTTTTGTTAATATATTTGAACTTTAGTCGGACATTCACACCTTCTTGCAGCTGAACCACCTCCTCTCCCTGTTTTGATCATGTATGGTCTGGCAATACTACCTTTTCTTACCCGTTTGTGAGTAATTATGGCTGGACATTCACACCTACTTTCAGCAGAACACCACCTCTCTCGCTTTTGATGATGTATGGACCGGCATTCTTACCTTTTCTAACACATTTTTCAGCAATTATGGTCGGACATTCCCACCTACTCAGAGCCGAACACCTCCGCTCCCGCATTTGATGGTGTATAGTCGGGCATTCTCACTCTTTCTCATCAGCTTTTTGCAAATTATGATCTGATATTCACAGCTGCTTTTGATAATGTATGGTTGGGCATTCGCACCTTTTTTTACCCATTTTTCAGGAATTATGGGTGGATATTCACACCGTCTTGCAGCTGAAAACATCCTCTCCCGCTTATGATCATGTGCGGTTTGATATTCGAAAATTTTCTTTCATGTTTTAAAGAAATTATTGATGGACATTCAGACCTTCTTGCAGCTGAACCCCTCTGCTCGCGCTTTTGATGGTGTATAGTAGGGCTTTCGAGCCTTTTCTTCCCGGTTTTTACAAATTATGGTTGGACATTCAGACCTTCTTGCAACCTAACACCTCCGCTCCCTCTTTTGATCATACATTGTCTGGCATTCGCACCTTGTCTTACGCGCTTTTTACAAACTTTAGTCGGACATTCAGACCTTCTTGCAGCTGAACCACCTCCGCTCCCTGTTTTGATCATGTATGGTCTGGCAATACTACCTTTTCTTACCCGTTTGTGAGTAATTTTGGCTGGACATTCACACCTACTCAAAGCCGAACAACTCCGCTACCGCATTTGATGGTGTATAGTCGGGCATTCTCACCCTTTCTCATCAGCTTTTTGCAAATTATGATCTGACATTCACACCTACTTGCAGTCGAACAGCTCTGCTCCCGCTTTTGATTATGTTTGGTTGGATATTCGAACCTTTTCTTCACTGCTTTTTACAAACTTTGTTCGGAGGTACACGTCTTCTTGAAGCCGAACACCTCCGCTTCCGCTTTTGATGGTGTATAGTCGGGCTTTCGAGCCTTTTCTTACCTGGTTTTTAGAAATTATGGTTGGACATTCAGACCTCGCAGCCGAACACCTCCGCTCCCTCTTTTGATCATACATTGTCGGTTATTCGCACCTTGTCTTACCCGCTTTTTACAAACTATAGTCAGACATTCACACGTTGCAGCTGAACCACCTCTGCTCCCTGTTTTGATTATGTATGGTCTGGCAATACTACCTTTTCTTACCCGGTTGTGAGTAATTATGGCTGGACATTCACACCTACTTGCAGTCGAACAGCTCTGCTCCCGCTTTTGATTTTGTTTGGTTGGATATTCGAACCTTTTCTTAACTGCTTTTTACAAACTTTGGTCGGACGTTCACACCTTCTTGCAGCCGAACAACTCCACTCCCGCTATTTATTGTGTACAGTCGGGTAGTTTAACCTTTTCTTACCCGCTTTTTACCAACTATGGTCGGACATTCACACCGTCTTACAGCGGAACACCTCCGCTTCCGCTTTTGATGGTGTATAGTCGGGCATGCGAACCTTTTCTTACCCGCTTTTTACAAACTATGGTCGGACATTCAAACCTTCTTGTAGCCGAAAGCCTCCGCTGCCTCTTTTGATCATACATTGTCGGGCATTCGCACCCTTTCTTACCCGCTTTTTATAAAACCATGGTCGGACTGTCACAACTTCTTGTAGCCGAACACATCTGCTCCCGCTATCGATTGTGTACAGTTGGGTTTTTTAACCTTTTCTTACCCGCTTTTTACCAGCTCTTGTCGGACATTCACACCTTCTTACAGCGGAACACGTCCGCTCCCTCTTTTGATGGTGTATTTTCGGGCATTCAAACCTTTTCTTACCCGCTTTTTACAAACTATGCTCGGACATTCAGACCTTCTTGCAGCTGAATCACCTCCGCTCCCTGTTTTGATTATGTATGGTCTGGCAATACTACCTTTTCTTACCCGTTTGTGAGTAATTATGGCTGGACATTCACACCTACTTTCAGCAGAACACCACCTCTCTCGCTTTTGATGATGTATGGACCGGCATTCTTACCTTTTCTAACACATTTTTCAGCAATTATGGTCGGACATTCCCACCTACTCAGAGCCGAACACCTCCGTTCCCGCATTTGATGGTGTATAGTCGGGCATTCTCACTCTTTCTCATCAGCTTTTTGCAAATTATGATCTGATATTCACAGCTGCTTTTGATAATGTATGGTTGGGCATTCGCACCTTTTTTTACCCATTTTTCAGGAATTATGGGTGGACATTCACACCGTCTTGCAGCTGAAAACATCCTCTCCCGCTTATGATCATGTGCGGTTTGATATTCGAAAATTTTCTTTCATGTTTTAAAGAAATTGTTGATGGACATTCAGACCTTCTTGCAGCTGAACCCCTCTGCTCGCGCTTTTGATGGTGTATAGTAGGGCTTTCGAGCCTTTTCTTCCCGGTTTTTACAAATTATGGTTGGACATTCAGACCTTCTTGCAACCTAACACCTCCGCTCCCTCTTTTGATCATACATTGTCTGGCATTCGCACCTTGTCTTACGCGCTTTTTACAAACTTTAGTCGGACATTCAGACCTTCTTGCAGCTGAACCACCTCCGCTCCCTGTTTTGATCATGTATGGTCTGGCAATACTACCTTTTCTTACCCGTTTGTGAGTAATTTTGGCTGGACATTCACACCTACTCAAAGCCGAACAACTCCGCTACCGCATTTGATGGTGTATAGTCGGGCATTCTCACCCTTTCTCATCAGCTTTTTGCAAATTATGATCTGACATTCACACCTACTTGCAGTCGAACAGCTCTGCTCCCGCTTTTGATTATGTTTGGTTGGATATTCGAACCTTTTCTTAACTGCTTTTTACAAACTTTGTTCGGAGGTACACGTCTTCTTGAAGCCGAACACCTCCGCTTCCGCTTTTGATGGTGTATAGTCGGGCTTTCGAGCCTTTTCTTACCTGGTTTTTAGAAATTATGGTTGGACATTCAGACCTTGCAGCCGAACACCTCCGCTCCCTCTTTTGATCATACATTGTCGGTTATTCGCACCTTGTCTTACCCGCTTTTTGCAAACTATAGTCAGACATTCACATGTTGCAGCTGAACCACCTCTGCTCCCTGTTTTGATTATGTATGGTCTGGCAATACTACCTTTTCTTACCCGGTTGTGAGTAATTATGGCTGGACATTCACACCTACTTGCAGTCGAACAGCTCTGCTCCCGCTTTTGATTTTGTTTGGTTGGATATTCGAACCTTTTCTTAACTGCTTTTTACAAACTTTGGTCGGACGTTCACACCTTCTTGCAGCCGAACACCTCCGCTTCCGCTTTTGATAGTATATATTCGGGCATTCGAACCTTTTGTTACCCGCTTTTTACAAACCATGGGTGGACTTTCACACCTTCTTGTACCCGAACAACCCTGCTCCCGCTATTGGTGGTGTACAGTCGGGTATTTTAACCTTTTCTTACCCGCTTTTTACAAACTATGGTCGGACATTCACACCTTCTTACAGCGGAACACGTCTGCTCCACCTTTTAGTGTTCTATCACACCTTTTTTTCACCGCATTTTATGGATTATGGTTGGAAATTCTCAACCACTCTCATCCGAAGACCTCTCCTCCCGCTTTTGTGAATATATTTGAACTTTAGTCGGACATTCACACCTTCTTGCAGCTGAACCACCTCCGCTCCCTGTTTTGATCATGTATGATCTGGCAATACTACATTTTCTTACCTGTTTGTGAGTAATTATGGCTGGACATTCACACCTACTTTCAGCAGAACACCACCTCTCTCGCTTTTGATGATGTATGGACCGGCATTCTTACCTTTTCTAACACATTTTTCAGCAATTATGGTCGGAGATTCACACCTACTAACAGACGAACAACTCCGCTCCCGCATTTGATGGTGTATAGTTGTTGTTTTGCAAATTATGATCTGACATTCACACTTACTTGCAGTCGAACAGTTCTGCTCCCGCTTTTGATTATGTTTGGTTGGATATTCAAAACTTTTCTTAACTGCTTTTTACAAACTTTGGTTGGACGTTCAAACCCTCTTGTAGCCGAACACATCCACAGCTGCTTTTGATGATGTATGGTTGGGTATTCGCACCTTTTTTTTACCCATTTTTCAGTAATTATGGGTGGACATTCACACCTTCTTGCAGCTGAACACCTCCTCTCCCACTTATGATCATGTGCGGTTTGATTTTCAAAATTTTTACTTTAATTTTTTCTAGCAATTATTGATGGACATTCAGACCTTCTTGCAGCTGAACAACTCCGCTCCCTCTTTTGATCATAAATTGTCGGGCATTCGAACCTTTTCTTACCCGCTTTTTACAAAACTTGGTCGGACTTTCACACCTTTTAGTAGCCGAACAACTCCGCTCCCGCTATTGATTGTGTACAGTCGGGTATTTTAACCTTTTCTTACCCGCTTTTTACCAACTATGGTCGGACATTCATAACTTCTTACAACGGAACACCTCCGCTCCTTATTTTGATGATGTATGGTTGGGCATTCAAACCTACTTGTTGCCCGCTTTTCATTAATTATGGGTGGACATTCACACCTTGTCGCAGCCAAACACCTCCGCTCCCTGTTTTGATGGTGTATAATGGTGGACATTCGCACCTTTTCTCACCCGCTTTTTACTATGGTCGGCCATTCACAGCTTCCTCTCCACCATACTTGTATGGTGGGATATTCACACCCACTTGCATCCGAAGACCTCCGCCCCCACTTTTGTTGATATTTAGTCGGTCATTCGCACCTTACCCGCTTTTGGCAAACTATGGCCTTCTTGCAGCCAAACACCTGATCTCGCTTTTGATGATGTAAGGTTGGGCATTCAGACCTTGCTTCACCTACTTTTCACCAAATATAGTCGGACATTCACACCTTCTTGCAGCCGAACACTTCCGCTCCACTTTTGAGTGTTCTATGTAGCATTCACACCTTTTTCTTCACCGCATTTTATAGATTATGGTTGGAAATTCTCACCCACTCTCATCCGAAGACCTCTCCTCCCGCTTTTGTTAATGTATAGTCGGGCATGAGAACCTTTTCTTACCCGCTTTTTACAAATTATGGTTGGACATTCACACCTACTTGCAGCCGAATACTGATACTGATCCTCCCGTAATAAAATGGTCGGATCTTATCAAACACACTTTGTTTCTTGTGACAATCAAGTCAGCGAAACAGCGTATACACGTCAAGACACTGAATCAAGTTTGCCACAAGAACTCATAAGTTTGGCAGTATTGCTCTGCCGTCAGCAATCATACACCCATTTTATTTTCGTGAGACATGTGCAGGCACCTGTTCATCTACTGTTCTATCACTATGAATTAGTTTATCTATTATCAATAAGGATACTTCTACAACTACTATCAAAGTATGTCCGGACTTCTTATGTTGTCAGTTGCTATATATGAATAAGTGGGTAGCTACTGACAAGCATTAAGCATGTCACACAGCCCAAACATATAACATTTCAGGACACACCACACAGTTAACAACCACAGTGAAGCGTGTCAAAGCCCAAACATGTAACATTCAACGGGACACTTACACAACACATTCAAATCAAACAGTCAGACAACATACAAGAACATATACCCCAGCCGGCATTGCTCCCTGCCTATTTTCCTACAGCTCACTATGTGTGCGCACACCTTTATTCACAAACTCTTCAACTTATACTCTTTTACCGAAGCTGCTACAGCTCGATTGGCCGAATACCCTTAGATCCTATTTCGGTGAATTTGACATCTGCCTTACATGTAACAGATTAGCGATTTAGTTTGAGTGAAGGAATTCATTTTATAGCAAAATCCCAAATCGTGAAGAACTCATGAAAGTAAGCTTATTCTCGGATTCATGAAACTTTAGATTTGCTCTGTCTTTTACTGCAAAGTACAACGTTGTTTTTTTTGTTTAAATCTTTCTAGACATGGTAAATATGAAGGACAAAGCAGTTTTAACATAGTTTGAGTGAAGGAATTCATTTTATAGATAAAATCCCAAGAGTCTGCTGAGAAACAAGAATGAATGCGAAGTAGACTTTAACACGGCTCTAGGAGCGAGCCGAGTGTGGGCTAACCGGGAGAATTGCTTGAAAGAAACGCGACACCGAATGAGCGGTCAGAACAAAGCCTCAATACGGTTTTCCCGTGGTGTTTTTGTTGCTGCCTTGTCTTTTGCACAGAGTAAAAGACAAGGCAGCCATCGAATAGGGCCCGATTGTTCCTACTTGGTCAGCCGAGGAGCAAGGGGGGGAGCAAGCGTCTCAACCAAGCAAAGCTCACCATGGGGAAGGTGGCTATGCCAACTAGCCTGATGCCCTGCTCCCGCAGTGACAGATAATCGTACTCTGGTTTCTCTTCATAATGTACAAGTCTTTCGCCTTTTACTAAAGACTTCCGTGGAGAGCAGCACTAATGAGTTGTTGCTATTTTTGGCAGGCTTTACCTTTGCGGGTGAAGCCCTTTCTGTCTGTGCAAAAGAAATCTTGTTACTGTGCAGAGTGACTTCTCTGAGTAGAGTTGCCTTACTTGTTGCGACTGTGCCGATGTTTGAAGCTGGAGTGCAAAGTTGTTGCTTGAATGGTGCTCGCTGGAGCGTGCGGGAGTGCAAAGTTATACCATTTAAAAGGGCTGAAGAGTGCTCAGTGCAGCGGGTGGGCGGAGATGCAAAGTGACACTCTGGCCACCTCGAAAACCGAGGTTACATCCAGTACCAGGGGCAGCCCAAGCTCTGCCGCAAGTGTGGTGAGCATGGGCACCTGGTTGAGGCTTGTACCAAGGTGATATGTGGGAAGTGCAGAGAAATTGGGGACACTTTTGGAGAGTGTCCAAATGGCAGGAAATGTAATCTCTGTGGAGAATTAAATCACCTCTTCTGAGGTGGCAGTTGGTGAACAAAGTGAAGAGGTTGACCCAATAAATTCAAACTTCCCGCTAAAAGCTTGGATTGGAAGTGAGGAGCAAAAAGGAGAGGGGCCTGTAGAGGCCTCACCACTCAGTGCTGAAGTCTGTGAGAATTCACAGGCAGAGGGTGGAGCTAAGCTAAATGAGGAGGAAGAGCAGACAGGTGAGTCTAGTGAAGGTACTCACCTCCCCGAAGGTCAACAGCCGAGGAGGACGGCATCTGAGTTGTCCTCTGATTCCCTTTAGCTCTGCAATCAACCCCCAGGGACTCAAAGTTAAATGCAACATTGCATCAGAGGCCAACACGAGAGTCCGAAAAGGAGAGCTAGTTTCCCAAGAAATAACCTGAGTGTGTAATTTGTTTTGATAACTTAGAAAAACGAAAATGACATACCTACTTTCCTTTATCCTTTTAATGGTTCTCACCTTCTCAACACTAAATGTGAGAAGTGTGAAATCAAAGACAAGAGCCCAGAGTATTATATCCTTCTTAGACTCCATAAAATCAGATGTGTTTTTAAAACAAGAATGTGGACTACCTTTTTTGAAAAACCATAGACAATGGGAGGAAATGTGGCCCAATTTATCGATATGGAGTGGCTCAAATCAAATTAAAAATGATGGTGTGGCCATTCTAATTAAAAATCCGCATGTTCTGGTGCGAGACGGACGGGCACTTTTAGCACACTTGAATTTTATGGGGCAAGACTTTAACCTCTTAAATATTTATGGTTTCAATGGAAAAAATGACAGGTATGACCTTTTAGAAGATTACTCACAAACGGGTAAGAAATGGTAGTATTGCCAGACTATACATGATCAAAACAGGGAGCGGAGGTGGTTCAGCTGCAAGGTGTGAATTTCTGACTAAAGTTTGTAAAAAGCGCGTAAGACAAGGTGCGAATGCCCAACAATGTATGATCAAAAGAGGGAGCGGAGGTTTTCGGCTGCAAGGTCTGAATGTCCAACCATAATTTGTAAAAACCGGGGAAGAAAAGGCTCGAAAGCCCGACTATACACCATCAAAAGCGGGAGCGGAGGTGTTCAGCTGCAAGAAGGTGTGAATGTCCGACCATAGTTGGTAAAAAGCGGGTAAGAAAAGGTTAAAATGCCCGACTGTACACCATCAAAAGCGGAAGCGGAGGTGTTCGGCTTCAAGAAGACGTGAACCTCCGAACAAAGTTTGTAAAAAGCAGTTAAGAAAAGGTTCGAATATCCAACCAAACATAATCAAAAGCGGGAGCAGAGCTTTTCGACTGCAAGTAGGTGTGAATGTCAGATCATGATTTGCAAAAAGCTGATGAGAAAGGGTGAGAATGCCCGACTATACACCATCAAATGCGGTAGCGGAGTTGTTTGTCTGTGAATAGGTGTGAATCTGCGACCATAATTGCTGAAAAATGTGTTAGAAAAGGTAAGAATGCCGGTCCATACATCATCAAAAGCGAGAGAGGTGGTGTTCTGCTGAAAGTAGGTGTGAATGTCCAGCCATAATTACTCACAAACGGGTAAGAAAAGGTAGTATTGCCAGACCATACATGATCAAAACAGGGAGCGGAGGTGGTTCAGCTGCAACGTGTGAATGTCTGACTATAGTTTGTAAAAAGCGGGTAAGACAAGGTGCGAATGCCCGACAATGTATAATCAAAAGAGGGAGCGGAGGTGTTCGGCTGCAAGGTCTGAATGTCCAACCATAATTTCTAAAAACCGGGTAAGAAAAGGCTCAAAAGCCCGACTTTACACCATCAAAAGCGGGAGCGGAGGTGTTCAGCTGCAAGAAGGTGTGAATGTTGGACTAAAGTTTGTAAAAATCTGGTAAGACAAGGTATGAATGTCCGACAATGTATGATCAAAAGCGGGAGCGGAGATGTTCAGCTGCAAGAAGGTCTGAATGTCCATCAATAATTGCTAGAAAAAATTAAAGTAAAAATTTCGAAAATCAAACCGCACATGATCATAAGTGGGAGAGGAGGTGTTCAGCTGCAAGAAGGTGTGAATGTCCACCCATAATTCCTTAAAAATGGGTAAAAAAAAGGTGCGAATACCCAACCATACATCATCAAAAGCAGGTGTTAATGTCAGATCATAATTTGCAAAAAGCTGATGAGAAAGGGTGAGAATGCCCGACTATACACCATCAAATGCGGGAGCGGAGTTGTTTGTCTGTGAGTAGGTGTGAATCTCCGACCATAATTGCTGAAAAATGTGTTAGAAAAGGTAAGAATGCCGGTCCATACATCATCAAAAGCGAGAGAGGTGGTGTTCTGCTGAAAGTAGGTGTGAATGTCCAGCCATAATTACTCACAAACGGGTAAGAAAAAGTAGTATTGCCAGACCATACATGATCAAAACAGGGAGCGGAGGTGGTTCAGCTGCAAGAAGGTGTGAATGTCCGACTAAAGTTCAAATATATTAACAAAAGCGGGAGGAGAGGTCTTCGGATGAGAGTGGTTGAGAATTTCCAACCATAATCTATAAAATGCGGTGAAAAAAAGGTGTGATAGAACACTAAAAGGTGGAGCGGAAGTGTTCGGCTGCAAGAAGGTGTGAATGTCCGACTATATTTGGTGAAAAGCAGGGGAAGCAAGGTCTGAATGCCCAACCTTACATCATCAAAAGCGAGATCAGAGGTGTTTGGCTGCAAGAAGGCCATAGTTTGCCAAAAGCGGGTAAGGTGCGAATGACCGACTAAATATCAACAAAAGTGGGGGCGGAGGTCTTCGGATGCAAGTGGGTGTGAATATCCCACCATACAAGTATGGTGGAGAGGAAGCTGTGAATTGCTGACCATAGTTTGCAAAAAGCGGGTGAGAAAAGGTGCGAATGTCCAACCATACACCATCAAAACAGGGAGCGGAGTTGTTTGGCTGCGACAAGGTGTGAATGTCCACCCATAATTAATGAAAAGCGGGCAAGAAGTGGGTTCGAATGCCCAACCACACATCATCAAAAGCAGGAGTGGATGTGTTCGGCTATAAGAAGGTTTGAATGTCCGAGCATAGTTTGTAAAAAGCGGGTAAGAAAAGGTTCGAATGCCCGAACATACACCATCAAAAGAGGGAGCGGAGGTGTTCCGCTGTAAGAAGGTGTGAATGTCCGACCAGAGTTGGTAAAAAGCGGGTAAGAAAAGGTTAAAAAAAACCCGACTGTACACAATCAATAGCGGGAGCAGATGTGTTCGGCTACAAGAAGGTGTGACAGTCCGACCATGGTTTGTAAAAAGCGGGTAAGAAAAGGTGCAAATGCCCGACAATGTATGATCAAAAGAGGGAGCGGAGCTGTTCGGCTACAAGAAGGTTTGAATGTCCGACCATAGTTTGTAAAAAGCGGGTAAGAAAAGGTTCGAATGCCCGACTATACACCATCAAAAGCGGAAGCGGAGGTGTTCCGCTGTAGACGGTGTGAATATCCGACCATAGTTGGTAAAAAGCGGGTAAGAAAAGGTTAAACTACACGACTGTACACAATCAATAGCGGGAGTGGAGTTGTTCGGCTACAAGAAGGTGTGAAAGTCCGACCATGGTTTGTAAAAAACGGGTAAGATAATGTTCGAATTCCCGAATATATACCATCAAAAGCGGAAGCGGAGGTGTTCGGTTGCAAGAAGGTGTGAACGTCCGACCAAAGTTTGTAAAAAGCAGTTAAGAAAAGGTTCGAATATCCAACCAAACAAAATCAAAAGCAGGAGCAGAGCTGTTCGACTGCAAGTAGGTGTGAATGTCCAGCCATAATTACTCACAAATGAAAAGAAAAGTAAGAAAAGGTAGTATTGCCACTCCATACATGATCAAAACAGGGAGCGGAGGTGGTTCAGCTGCAACGTGTGAATGTCTGACTATAGTTTGTAAAAAGCGGGTAAGACAAGGTGCGAATGCCCGACAATGTATGATCAAAAGAGGGAGCGGAGGTGTTCGGCTGCAAGGTCTGAATATCCAACCATAATTTCTAAAAACCGGGTAAGAAAAGGCTCGAAAGCCCGACTTTACACCATCAAAAGCGGGAGCGGAGGTGTTCAGCTGCAAGAAGGTGTGAATGTTGGACTAAAGTTTGTAAAAATCTGGTAAGACAAGTTATGAATGCCCGACAATGTATGATCAAAAGCGGGAGCGGAGGTGTTCAGCTGCAAAGAAGGTCTGAATGTCCATCAATAATTGCTAGAAAACATGAAAGTAAAAATTTCTAATATCAAACCGCGCATGATCATAAGTGGGAGAGGAGGTGTTCAGCTGCAAGAAGGTGTGAATGTCCATCAATAATTGCTAGAAAACATGAAAGTAAAAATTTCTAAAATCAAACCGCACATGATCATAAGTGGGAGAGGAGGTGTTCAGCTGCAAGAAGGTGTGAATATCCACCCATAATTCCTGAAAAATGGGTAAAAAAAAGGTGCGAATGCCCAACCATACATCATCAAAAGCAGCTGTGGATGTGTTCGGCTACAAGAAGGTGTGAACGTCCAACCAAAGTTTGTAAAAAGCAGTTAAGAAAAGGTTCGAATATCCAACCAAACATAATCAAAAGCGGGAGCAGAACTGTTCGACTGCAAGTAGGTGTGGATGTCAGATCATAATTTGCAAAAAGCTGATGAGAAAGGGTGAGAATGCCCGACTATACACCATCAAATGCGGGAGCGGAGTTGTTCGTCTGTGAGTAGGTGTGAATCTCCGAACATAATTGCTGAAAAATGTGTTAGAAAAGGTAAGAATGCCGGTCCATACATCATCAAAAGCGAGAGAGGTGGTGTTCTGCTGAAAGTAGGTGTGAATGTCCAGCCATAATTACTCACAAACGGGTAAGAAAAGGTAGTATTGCCAGACCATACATGATCAAAACAGTAAGCGGAGGTGGTTCAGCTGCAAGAAGGTGTGGATGTCAGATCATAATTTGCAAAAAGCTGATGAGAAAGGGTGAGAATGCCCGACTATACACCATCAAATGCGGGAGCGGAGTTGTTCGTCTGTGAGTAGGTGTGAATCTCCGAACATAATTGCTGAAAAATGTGTTAGAAAAGGTAAGAATGCCGGTCCATACATCATCAAAAGCGAGAGAGGTGGTGTTCTGCTGAAAGTAGGTGTGAATGTCCAGCCATAATTACTCACAAACGGGTAAGAAAAGGTAGTATTGCCAGACCATACATGATCAAAACAGTAAGCGGAGGTGGTTCAGCTGCAAGAAGGTGTGGATGTCTGACTATAGTTTGTAAAAAGCGGGTAAGACAAGGTGCGAATGCCCGACAATGTAAGGCAAGGCAAGACAAGGCAAGTATATTTGTATAGCACAATTCAACAACAAGGTGATTCAAAGTGCTTCACAGAGACATTAAAACAGAAGAAATAAAAAGCATGATTTAAAATTTAAACAAAAGAAGGAAATAAGAACAATAGATAAAATCAGAAAAAATTATATATATGAAAGATAAAATCAATAGTTAAAACATGATTCCGTTTTGAAACTCAAGCTTATTCAAATGCAGCTGAAAATAGATGTGTCTTCAACCTGGACTTAAATACACTGAGTGTTTCAGCTGATCTGAGGCTTTCTGGGACTTTGTTCCAGACATGTGGAGCATAGAAGCTGAATGCAGCTTCTCCATGTCTGGTTTTGACTCTGGGAACTGATAAAATACCGGATCCAGATGACCTGAGGGGTCTGGAAGGTTCATAGTGGGTCAGGAGGTCACTGATGTATTTTGGTCCTTGACCATTCAGAGCTTTATAGACCAGCATCAGAACTTTAAAGTCTATCCTCTGATGGACAGGCAGCCAGTGTAAAGACTTGAGAGCTGGACTGTGATGTGCTCCACTTTTTTGGTCTTAGTGAGGACTCGAGCAGCTGAGTTCTGGATGAGCTGCAGTTGTCTAACTGACTTTTTAGGCAGACCTGTAAAGATGCTATTACAATAATCAAGCCTACTAAAGATGAATGCATGGACTAGTTTTTCCAGGTCCTGCTGAGACATCAGATCTTTTAGCCTTGATATATTCTTAAGGTGATAGTAGGCTGACTTTGTTAATGCCTTAATGTGTTTGTCCAAATTTAGGTCTGAGTCCATCACTACACCCAGATTTCTGGCCTGGTTGGTCGTTTTTAGATTTATAGATTGAAGCTCTGTGGTGACTTTCAATCGTTTATCTTTGGCTCCAAAGACAATTACCTCAGTTTTGTTTATGTTTAGCTGGAGGAAGTTGTGGCACATCCAGTCATTAATCTCCTCAATGCATTTTCCAAGGGCCTGTACAGGCCCTCTGTCTCCTGGTGACATTGTTATATACATCTGTGTGTCATCTGCATAGCTATGGTAGTTTATTTGGTTGTTTTTTATAATCTGTGCCAGTGGGAGCATGTAGATGTTAAACAGAAGAGGTCCCAGGATGGAACCTTGGGGAACTTGTGATTCTTGTCTGCTCAGATGTAAAGTTACCTATTGACACAAAGTACTTCCTGTTCTCTAAGTATGTTTTGAACCAGTTTAGTACAGTTCCGGAAAGACCAGCCCAGTTCTCCAGTTGTTTGAGTAATATATTGTGGTCAACTGTATCAAAGGCAGCACTGAGATCCAGTAAAACTAAGACTGACATTTTTCCACTGTCTGTATTCAGACATATGTCATTAAACACTTTGGTCAGAGCAGTCTCAGTGCTGTGGTGCTGTCTAAAGCCTGACTGGAAGGTATCATAGCAGTTATTTTGTGTTAAAAAGTAATTAAGCTGTTGAAAAACCGCTTTTTCAATGATCTTACTTAAAAATGGGAGATTTGAGATGGGCCTGTAGTTGTTCATTTGCGTCTTATCAAGATTGTCCTTTTTCAGCAGAGGTTTAATTACAGCTGTTTTTAGTGGCTCTGGAAACACACCTGACGTTAAGGACAGGTTCACAATCAGTAACAGGTCTGACTCCAAAGTCTTTGAGACCCCTTTGAAAAAACCTGTTGGTAGGATGTCTAAACAGCAAGAGGAGGACTTCAGGTGACGTAAGATGTCCTCCAGGTCTTTACTGTTAATGGGTTGAAATAGTGTCATGGTGTTTAAACCGGTTTTCGGTGGACACAGTACATATGCTGAACCTGCTGCTGATGTACCAACTGCTTGTCTAATATTTTGGACTTTGTCTATGAAGAATTTGGCAAAGTCATTGCAGGCCATGGTGGAATGGAGTTCATTTGCCACTGACACAGGAGGGTTTGTTAGCCTGTCAACTGTAGCAAATAAGGCCCGAGCATTATGACTGTTTTTGGTGATGATGTCAGGGAAGTAGGATTTCCTTGCATTCCTCAGTTGTAAATTATAAGAGTGAAGTTTCTCTTTATAGATGTCATAATGAACCTGGAGATTTGTTTTTCTCCATCGGCGCTCAGCTTTCCGACACACTCTTTTCCCATTTTTCACCAGTGTGGAATTTCGCCATGGAGACTTCTTCCTTCCAGAGATAACCTTCACCTTAATGGGAGCAATAGTATCCATAACATTTAACATTTTAGTATTAAAGCTACTGACGAGCTCACTGACTGAACCCCCGGACAGGGCAGGTGCTAAGGAGAAAACCTGGTTAAAGATCTTACTACTGTTTTCAGTTTTGAGATCACTGCTGTTGAGACATTTGTGTGCACTGAAATCGTACTCTCAAAGAAAACACAGGAATGGTCAGACAGGCCCACATCAGACACAGTAATCTTTGAAATGCTTAGACCCTTGGAGATCACTAAGTCTAGAGTGTGCCCCCTATTGTGCGTAGGCTCTGTTATATGCTGAGTCAGCCCAAAGTTGTCCAGAGTGTTACTCAGGTCTTTAGTCCCTCTGTCCTGAGGATTGTCCATATGGATGTTAAAATCACCAACAATAATTATACAGTCAAAATCAACACAGATCATAGACAGCAGTTCACTGAGGTCTTCAGAAAAATCTGAACAGTATTTAGGGGGCCTGTAAATATTCAGAAACAGGACACTGGGTGAGGCCTTCACCTGTATAGCCATATATTCAAAGGACTGAAAACTTCCAGGAGATAACTGCTTACATTGAAAGGATTCATTGAATAAGACTGCGACCCCTCCTCCTCTCCTGCTCACTCTGGCCTCGCTGATAAAACTGTAACCAGGAGGGGTTGACTCAATAAGAACAGCAGCACTGTTATTTTGTTCCAACCAAGTTTCAGTTAAAAACATAAAATCCAGGGTGTGCTCAGTGATAAAATCATCAATTAAGAATGTTTTCCCAGCTAAAGACCTAACATTTAATAAAGCCAACTTAAGTGTTTTAGAGGTATTATTTGCCCCCTCGTGTTTGGGTGCAGTCTGTGGCACACAAGGTATGTTTACTTTATTTAAAGATCTTTTTGAGTGCAACTCTCTGTGTTTTGACTGGGTCACATTTCTCCTTCTGTCACCTAAAAGTACAGAAATTTTAAGATCTTCTAATAAACAGGGTCCCAGCTTGTCCTGGGAAAAGTCACGACTGTCAGAATTCACACAGCCTGGACCCCTCACACATCACACATCAGACTGCGGAGACAGTACATGGTGGCAGCGTGAAGGGACAGAAGGGGGTGGGGCTGGGCTCCGTCGCTTCGGCTGCTCTAGTAGGGGCGGGGCTCGGCGGGGAACCTTTGACCGCTTTGGTGGGGGGTTTATGGGGGATAAAAAGGGATTGGGCTGGGGGGTAGATCTAAGCCCAGCATTGACCCGTTCCATCATCTCCTCAGTGAATTTCAGGTGAGGGGAGGAGGAGGGAGAAAGGGAGGGTGAGGAGCACAATGACCTGTCAGGGGTTTGGGGGGCTGGGGAAGGTCCTGGTCCTGGTCCCTGGTCCTGGTTATTAGTGCTGTTGAGAGGGTTTGGGGCAAATAAAGACCTCTCTTCTTGCCTCTGATGTCTCTCCTTTCCAAAGTTCCTCTTGGGTGGGGGCAGATGGAGTTCCTCCTCAAGGTTTCTGCTGGGATTTGTTTGTTCCTCTCTATGAGATAACTCCTTGTTTATCTCAGCCTTGGCCCCGAGCACAGATGGATGACGTAGGAAATAAAATATGTTGGAGGTGAACAGTTTCACCCCTGACTTGTTAAAATTAAATCCATTTGCCATGTATGATCAAAAGAGGGAGCGGAGGTGTTTGGCTGCAAGGTCTGAATGTCCAGCCATAATTTCTAAAAACCGGGTAAGAAAAGGCTCGAAAGCCCGACTTTACACCATCAAAAGCGGGAGCGGAGGTGTTCAGCTGCAAGAAGGTGTGAATGTTCGACTAAAGTTTGTAAAAATCTGGTAAGACAAGGTGCGAATGCCCAACAATGTATGATCAAAAGCGGGAGCGGAGGTGTTCAGCTGCAAGAAGGTCTGAATGTCCATCAATAATTGCTAGAAAACATGAAAGTAAAAATTTCGAAAATCAAACCGCACATGATCATAAGTGGGAGAGGAGGTGTTCCGCTGCAAGAAGATGTGAATATCCACCCATAATTCCTGAAAAAAGGGGAAAAAAATGGTGCGAATGCCCAACCATACATCATCAAAAGCAGCTGTAGATGTGTTCGGCTACAAGAAGGTGTGAACGTCCAACCAAAGTTTGTAAAAAGCAGTTAAGAAAAGGTTCGAATATCCAACCAAACATAATCAAAAGCGGGAGCAGAACTGTTCGACTGCAAGTAGGTGTGGATGTCAGATCCATCCATCCATCCATCATCTGCCGCTTATCCGGGGGTCGGGTCGCGGGGGCAGCAGCTTGAGCAGAGAAACCCAGACGTCTCTGTCCCCGGCCACTTCCTCCAGCTCTTCCGGGGGGACCCCGAGGCGTTCCCAGGCCAGCCGAGAGACATAGTCTCTCCAGCGTGTCCTGGGTCTTCCCCGGGGTCTCCTCCCAGTGGGACGTGCCCGGAACACCTCCCCAGGGAGGCGCCCAGGGGGCATCCTAACCAGATGCCCGAGCCACCTCATCTGACTCCTCTCAATGCGGAGGAGCAGCGGTTCTACTCCGAGCCCCTCCCGGATGACTGAGCTTCTCACCCTATCTCTAAGGGAGAGCCCAGACACCCTGCGGAGGAAACCCATTTCGGCCGCTTGTATTCGCGATCTTGTTCTTTCGGTCACTACCCACAACTCGTGACCATAGGTGAGGATGGGAACGTAGATTGACCAGTAAGTAGAGAGCTTCGCCTTCTGGCTCAGCTCCCTCTTCACAACGACGGGTCGGTGCAGAGCCCACAACACTGCAGACGCCGCACCGATCCGCCCGTCAATCTCCCGCTCCATTCGTCCCTCACTCGTGAACAAGACCCCGAGATACTTGAACTCCTCCACTTGGGGAAGGATCTCATTCCCGACCCGGAGAGAGCATTCCACCCTTTTCCGGCTGAGAACCATAGTCTCGGATTTGGAGGTGCTGATTCTCATCCCAGCCGCTTCACACTCGGCTGCGAATCGCTCCAGTGAGAGCTGAAGGTCACGGCCTGACGACGCTAACAGAACCACATCATCTGCAAAAAGCAGAGACCCGATTCTGAGGTCGCCAAATCGGACACCCTCAACGCCCTGGCTGCGCCTAGAAATTCTGTCCATAAAAGTTAGGAACAGAATCGGTGACAAAGGGCAGCCCTGACGGAGTCCAACTCTCACCGGAAACGTATCCGACTTACTGCCGGCAATGCGGACCAAACTCTGGCACCGGTCATACAGAGACCGAACGGACCCTATCAAGGGGTCCGGCACTCCATATTCCCGGAGCACCCCCCACAGGACTCCACGAGGGACACGGTCGAACGCTTTCTCCAAGTCCACAAAACACATGTAGACTGGTTGGGCGAACTCCCATGCACCCTCCAGGATCCTGCCGAGGGTATAGAGCTGGTCCACTGTTCCACGGCCAGGACGAAAGCCACACTGCATCTCCTGAATCCGAGGCTCGATTATCCGACGGATCCTCCTCTCCAATACCCCCGAATAGACCTTACCAGGGAGGCTGAGGAGTGTGATACCCCTATAGTTGGAACACACCCTCCGGTCCCCCTTTTTAAAGAGGGGGACCACCACCCCAATCTGCCAGTCCAGAGGCACTGTCCCCGATGTCCACGCGATGCTGCAGAGGCGTGTCAGCCAAGACAGCCCTACAACATCCAGAGCCTTGAGAAACTCAGGACGGACCTCATCCACCCCCGGGCCTTGCCACCGAGGAGCTTTTTGACCACCTCGGCAACCTCAGCCCCAGAAATGGGAGGCCCCGTCTCCGAGCTCTCCGACTCTGCCTCTTCCGAGCACGTGTTGGTAGGATTGAGGAGTTCCTCGAAGTACTCCCCCCACCGACTCACAACATCCCTAGTTGAGGTCAGCAAAGCCCCGTCCCCACTGTAAACAGTGTTGACTGTGAGCCGCTTCCCCCCCCTGAGACGCCGGATGGTGGACCAGAATCTCTTCGAGGCCGTCCGGAAATCGTTCTCCATGGTCTCACCGAACTCCTCCCAGGCCCGAGTTTTTTTCTCAGCAACCGCCGAAGCCGCAGCCCGTCTGGCCTGTCGGTACCTATCAGCTGCTTCCAGGGTCCCACTGGCCAAAAAGGCCCGATAGGACTCCTTCTTCAGCTTGACGGCTTCCCTCACCACTGGTGTCCACCAGCAGGTTCGAGGGTTGCCGCCACGACAGGCACCGACCACCTTACGGCCACAACTCCGATCAGCTGCCTCGGCAATGGAGTCACGGAACATGGCCCATTCGGACTCAATGTCCCCCACCTCCCCCGGGATATGGTTGAAGCTCTGCCGGAGGTGGGAGTTAAAGCTCCTTCTGACGGGGGATTCTGACAAACGCTCCCAGCAGACCCTCACAATACGTTTGGGCCTGCCAGGTCTGATCGGCATCCTCCCCCACCAGCGGAGCCAACTCACCACCAGGTGGTGATCAGTTGACAGCTCCGCCCCTCTCTTCACCCGAGTGTCCAGGACATACGGCCGCAAGTCCGATGATACAACCACAAAGTCGATCATCGAACTGCGGCCAAGGGTGTCCTGGTGCCAAGTGCACATATGGACACCCTTATGTCTGAACATGGTGTTCGTTATGGACAGTCCATGACCAGCACAGAAGTCCAACAACATAACACCACTCTGGTTCAGATCGGGGGGGCCGTTCCTCCCAATCACACCCCTCCAGGTCTCACTGTCATTGCCCACGTGAGCATTGAAGTCCCCCAGCAGAACGAGGGAGTCTCCGGTAGGAGCATTCTCCAGTGCCTCCCCAGAGACTCCAAAAAGGGTGGGTACTCTGAACTGCTGTTTGGCGCATAGGCACAAACAACAGTCAGGACTCGTCCCCCCACCCGAAGGCGGAGGGAGGCTACCCTCTCGTTCACTGGGGTAAACCCCAATGTACTGGCACACAGCCGGGGGGCAATAAGTATGCCCACACCTGCTCTGCGCCTCTCACCACGGGCAACTCCAGAGTGGAAGAGAGTCCAACCCCTCTCAAGAGGACTGGTTCCAGAGCCCAAGCCGTGCGTCGAGGTGAGTCCGACTATATCTAGCCGGAACCGCTCAGCCTCGCGCACCAGCTCCGGCTCCTTCCCCAACAGAGAGGTGACATTCCACGTCCCAAGAGCTAGCTTCAGTAGCCGAGGATCAGACCGCCAAGGCCTCTGCCTTCGGCCGCTACCCAGCTCACATCGCACCCGACCCCCTTGGCCCCTCCCACGGGTGGTGAGCCCGTCGGAAGGGGGACCCACGTCATCATTTCGGGCTATGCCCGACCGAGCCCCATGGGCATAGACCCGGCCACCAGGCGCCCGCTGCCGGGCCCCACCCCCGGGCCTGGCTCCGGGGGGAGGCCCCGGTGTCCCATATCCGGGCAAGGGATCACGAGGTCCAAATTTTTTTTCATCATAAGGGGTCTTTTGAGCTGTTCTTTGTCTGGTCCCTCATCTAGGATCTGCTTGCCTTGGGTGACCCTACCAGGGGCTTAAAGCCCCGAGCAACATAGCTCCCGGACTCATTGGGGCACGCAAACTCCCCCACCACGATAAGGTGACAGCTCAGGAGGGAGGGATGTCAGATCATAATTTGCAAAAAGCTGATGAGAAAGGGTGAGAATGCCCAACTATACACCATCAAATGCGGGAGCGGAGTTGTTCGTCTGTGAGTAGGTGTGAATCTCCGACCATAATTGCTGAAAAATGTGTTAGAAAAGGTAAGAATGCCGGTCCATACATCATCAAAAGCGAGAGAAGTGGTGTTCTGCTGAAAGTAGGTGTGAATGTCCAGCCATAATTACTCACAAACGGGTAAGAAAAGGTAGTATTGCCAGACCATACATGATCAAAACAGGGAGCGGAGGTGGTTCAGCTGCAAGAAGGTGTGAATGTCCGACTAAAGTTCAAATATATTAACAAAAGCGAGAGGAGAAGTCTTCGGATGAGAGTGTTTGAGAATTTCCAACCATAATCTATAAAATGCGGTGAAAAAAAGGTGTTATAGAACACTAAAAGGTGGAGCGGAAGTGTTCGGCTGCAAGAAGGTGTGAATGTCCGACTATATTTGGTGAAAAGCATGTGAAGCAAGGTCTGAATGCCCAACCTTACATCATCAAAAGCGAGATCAGAGGTGTTTGGCTGCAAGAAGGCCATAGTTTGCCAAAAGCGGGTAAGGTGCGAATGACCGACTAAATATCAACAAAAGTGGGGGCGGAGGTCTTCGGATGCAAGTGGGTGTGAATATTCCACCATACAAGTATGGTGGAGAGGAAGCTATGAATTGCTGACCATTGTTTGCAAAAAGCGGGTGAGAAAAGGTGCGAATGTCCAACCATACATGATCAAAACAGGGAGCGGACGTGTTTGGCTGCGACAAGGTTTTAATGTCCACCCATAATTAATGAATAGCGGGCAACAAGTAGGTTCCAATGCCCAACCATACATCATCAAAAGCAGGAGTGGATGTGTTCGGCTACAAGAAGGTTTGAATGTCCGAGCATAGTTTGTAAAAAGCGGGTAAGAAAAGCTTCGAATGCCCGAACATACACCATCAAAAGACAGACCGGACGTGTTCCGCTGTAAGTAGGTGTGAATGCCCAACCATAGTTGGTAAAAAGAAGGTAAGAAAAGGTTCAAATATCCGACTGTACACAATCAATAGCGGGAGCGGATGTGTTCGGCTACAAGAAGGTGTGAAAGTCTCACCATGGTTTGTAAAAAGCGGGTAAGAAAAGGTGCGAATGCCCGACAATGTATGATCAAAAGAGGGAGCGGAGGTTTTCGGCTACAAGAAGGTCTGAATGTCCGACCAAAGTTTGTAAAAAGCGGGTAAGAAAGGTTTGAATGCCCGACTATACACCATCAAAAGCGGGAGCGGAGGTGTTGCACTGTAAGACGGTGTGAATGTCTGACCATAGTTTGTAAAAAGCAGTAGGTGTGAATGTCAGATCATAATTTGCAAAAAGCTGATGAGAAAGGGTGAGAATGCCCTACTATACACCATCAAATGCGAGAGCGGAGGTGTTTGTCTGTGAGTAGGTGTGAATGTCCCACCCTAGTTGCTGAAAAATGTGTTGGAAAAGGTAAGAATGCCAGCCCATACATCATCAAAAGCGGGAGAGGTGGTGTTCGGCTGCAAGAAGGTGTGAATATCCAGCCATAATTACTCACAAACGGGTAAGAAAAGGTAAGAATACCAAACCATAAATTATCAAAAGCGGCAGCAGAGATGTTCGGCTGGTATTTATAAATGTCTAGATAGATTTGAACAAAAAACAACGTAGTATTTTGCAGTAAAAGAAAGAAAGGTTCAGAAATCCGAGAAAAAGCTTTTCATGAGTTCTGCATGATTTGGGATTTTGCTTATAAAATGCATTCCTTCAATCAAACTATGGTAAAACGGCTTTTACCTTCATATTTATCAATGTCTAGATCGACTTCAACAAAGAACAACATTAGATTTTGCAGTAGAAGAAAGAGAGACACTGAAGGATCAGGAATCCGAGAATAAGCTTATTTTCATACGTTCTGCATGATTTGGGATTTTGCTATAAAATGAATTCCTTCACTCAAACTATGTTAAAACTGCTTTTACCTTCATATTTATCAATGTCTAGATCGACTTCAACAAAGAACAACATTGTATATTGCAGTAGTAGAAAGAGCAACACTGAAGGAACAGGAATCCGAGAATAAGCTTACTTTCATACGTTCTGCATGATTTGGGATTTTATGTATAAAATGAATTCCTTCACTCAAACCAAGTGAAAACTTCTTTGTCCTTCATATTTATCAATGTCTAGATCGACTTCAACAAAGAACAACATTGTATATTGCAGTAGAAGAAAGAGAGACACTGAAGGAACAGGAATCCGAGAATAAGCTTCTTTTCATACGTTCTGCATGATTTGGGATTTTGCTATAAAATGAATTCCTTCACTCAAACTATGTTAAAACTGCTTTTAACTTCATATTTATCAATGTCTAGATCGACTTCAACAAAGAACAACATTGTATATTGCAGTAGAAGAAAGAGCAACACTGAAGGAACAGGAATCCGAGAATAAGCTTATTTTCATACGTTCTGCATGATTTCGGATTTTCCTATAAAATGAATTGCTTTGCTCAAACCAAGTTAAAATTGCTTTGTCTTCATATTTATCAATGTCAAAGCAGTTTTAACATAGTTTGAGTGAAGGAATTCATTTTAAAACAAAATCTCAAAACATGCACAACACATGAAAAGCTTATTCTCGGATTCCTGATCCTTCAGTGTTGCTATTTGTTATATTGCAAAGTACAACGTGTTTTCTTTGTTTTGTTTAAATCTATCTCGACATTGATAAATATGGAAGGACAAAGCAGGTTTAACTTGGTTTGAGCAAAGCAATTCATTTTGTAGCAAAATCCGAAATCGTGAAGAACTCATGAAAGCAAGCTTATACTCGGATTCCTGAAACTTTTAGATCTTAGATTTGCTCTTTCTTTTACTGCAAAGTACGTTGGGGTTTTTTTTTTGTTTAAATCTTTCTAGACAAGGTAAATATGAAGGACAAATCAGTTTTAACATAGTTTGAGTGAAGGAATGCATTTTATAAGCAAAATCCCAAATCATGCAAAACTAACGAAAAGCTTTTTCTCGCTTTTCACTGCTTTTTACAAACTGGTCGGACGTTCACACCTTCTTGCAGCCGAACAATTCCGCTTCCACTTTTGATGGTGTATATTCGGGCATTCAAACCTTTTCTTACCCGCTTTTTACAAACCATGGTCGGACTTTCACACCTTCTTGCAGCCGAACACCACCTCTCCCGCTTTTGATGATGTATGGTCCAGCATTCTTACCTTTTCTAACACATTTTTCAGCAATTATGGTCGGACATTCACACCTACTCACAGCCAAACACTTCCGCTCCCGCATTTGATGGTGTTTAGTCAGGCATTCTCACCCTTTCTCATCAACTTTTTGCATATGATCTGATATTCACACCTACTTGCAGTCGAACACCTCTGCTTCCGCTTTTGATGGTACATATTTGGGCATTCGAACCTTTTCTTACCCGCTTTTTACATACCATGGGTGGACTTTCACACCTTCTTGTAGCCGAACAACTCTGCTCCCGCTATTGATTGTGTACAGTCGGGTATTTTAACCTTTTCTTACCCGCTTTTTACCAACTATGGTCGGACATTCACACCTTCTTACAGCGGAACACGTCCGCTCCCTCTTTTGATGGTGTATGTTCGGGCATTCGAACCTTTTCTTACCTGCTTTTTACAAACCATGGTCGGACTTTCACACCTTCTTGTAGCCGAACACCTCCGCTCCCTCTTTTGATCATACATTGTTGGGCATTCGCACCTTGTCTTACCCGCTTGTTACAAACTATAGTCAGACATTCACACGTTGCAGCTGAACCACCTCCGCTCCCTGTTTTGATCATGTATGGTCTGGCAATACTAGCTTTTCTTACCCGTTTGTGAGTAATTATGGCTGGACATTCACACCTACTTGCAGTCGAACAGCTCTGCTCCCGCTTTTGATTTTGTTTGGTTGGATATTCGACGCTTTTCTTAACTGCTTTTTACAAACTTTGGTCGGACGTTCAAACCTTCTTGCAACCGAACACCTCCGCTTCCGCTTTTGATGGTATATATTCGGGAATTCGAACCTTTTCTTACCCGCTTTTTACAAACCATGGTCGGACTTTCACACCTTCTTGCAGCCGAACACCACCTCTCACGCTTTTGATGATGTATGGTCCAGCATTCTTACCTTTTCTAACACATTTTTCAGCAATTATGGTCGGACATTCACACCTACTCACAGCCAAACACTTCCGCTCCCGCATTTGATGGTGTTTAGTCAGGCATTCTCACCCTTTCTCATCAACTTTTTGCATATGATCTGATATTCACACCTACTTGCAATCGAACACCTCTGCTTCCGCTTTTGATGGTACATATTTGGGCATTCGAACCTTTTCTTACCCGCTTTTTACATACCATGGGTGGACTTTCACACCTTCTTGTAGCCGAACAACTCTGCTCCCGCTATTGATTGTGTACAGTCGGGTATTTTAACCTTTTCTTACCCGCTTTTTACCAACTATGGTCGGACATTCACACCTTCTTACAGCGGAACACGTCCGCTCCCTCTTTTGATGGTGTATGTTCGGGCATTCGAACCTTTTCTTACCTGCTTTTTACAAACCATGGTCGGACTTTCACACCTTCTTGTAGCCGAACACCTCCGCTCCCTCTTTTGATCATACATTGTTGGGCATTCGCACCTTGTCTTACCCGCTTGTTACAAACTATAGTCAGACATTCACACGTTGCAGCTGAACCACCTCCGCTCCCTGTTTTGATCATGTATGGTCTGGCAATACTAGCTTTTCTTACCCGTTTGTGAGTAATTATGGCTGGACATTCACACCTACTTGCAGTCGAACAGCTCTGCTCCCGCTTTTGATTTTGTTTGGTTGGATATTCGACGCTTTTCTTAACTGCTTTTTACAAACTTTGGTCGGACGTTCAAACCTTCTTGCAACTGAACACCTCCGCTTCCGCTTTTGATGGTATATATTCGGGAATTCGAACCTTTTCTTACCCGCTTTTTACAAACCATGGTCGAACTTTCACACCTTCTTGTAGCCGAACAACTCCACTCACGCTATTGATTGTGTACAGTCGGGTAGTTTAACCTTTTCTTACCCGCTTTTTACCAACTATGGTTGGACATTCACACCGTCTTACAGCGGAACACCTCCGCTTCCGCTTTTGATGGTGTATAGTCGGGCATTCGAACATTTTCTTACCCGCTTTTTACAAACTATGGTCGGACATTCAATCCTTCTTGTAGCCGAAAAGCTCCGCTGCCTCTTTTGATCATACATTGTCGGGCATTCGCACCCTTTCTTACCCGCTTTTTATAAAACCATGGTCGGACTGTCACAACTTCTTGTAGCCAAACACATCTGCTCCCGCTATCGATTGTGTACAGTTGGGTTTTTTAACCTTTTCTTACCCGCTTCTTACCAACTCTGGTCGGACATTCACACCTTCTTAAAGCGGAACACGTCCGCTCCCTCTTTTGATGGTGTATTTTCGGGCATTCAAACCTTTTCTTACCCGCTTTTTACAAACTATGCTCGGACATTCAGACCTTCTTGCAGCTGAATCACCTCCGCTCCCTGTTTTGATTATGTATGGTCTGGCAATACTACCTTTTCTTACCCGTTTGTGAGTAATTATGGCTGGACATTCACACCTACTTTCAGCAGAACACCACCTCTCTCGCTTTTGATGATGTATGGACCGGCATTCTTACCTTTTCTAACACATTTTTCAGCAATTATGGTCGGACATTCCCACCTACTCAGAGCCGAACACCTCCGTTCCCGCATTTGATGGTGTATAGTCGGGCATTCTCACTCTTTCTCATCAGCTTTTTGCAAATTATGATCTGATATTCACAGCTGCTTTTGATAATGTATGGTTGGGCATTCGCACCTTTTTTTACCCATTTTTCAGGAATTATGGGTGGACATTCACACCGTCTTGCAGCTGAAAACATCCTCTCCCGCTTATGATCATGTGCGGTTTGATATTCGAAAATTTTCTTTCATGTTTTAAAGAAATTATTGATGGACATTCAGACCTTCTTGCAGCTGAACCCCTCTGCTCGCGCTTTTGATGGTGTATAGTAGGGCTTTCGAGCCTTTTCTTCCCGGTTTTTACAAATTATGGTTGGACATTCAGACCTTCTTGCAACCTAACACCTCCGCTCCCTCTTTTGATCATACATTGTCTGGCATTCGCACCTTGTCTTACGCGCTTTTTACAAACTTTAGTCGGACATTCAGACCTTCTTGCAGCTGAACCACCTCCGCTCCCTGTTTTGATCATGTATGGTCTGGCAATACTACCTTTTCTTACCCGTTTGTGAGTAATTTTGGCTGGACATTCACACCTACTCAAAGCCGAACAACTCCGCTACCGCATTTGATGGTGTATAGTCGGGCATTCTCACCCTTTCTCATCAGCTTTTTGCAAATTATGATCTGACATTCACACCTACTTGCAGTCGAACAGCTCTGCTCCCGCTTTTGATTATGTTTGGTTGGATATTCGAACCTTTTCTTAACTGCTTTTTACAAACTTTGTTCGGAGGTACACGTCTTCTTGAAGCCGAACACCTCCGCTTCCGCTTTTGATGGTGTATAGTCGGGCTTTCGAGCCTTTTCTTACCTGGTTTTTAGAAATTATGGTTGGACATTCAGACCTTGCAGCCGAACACCTCCGCTCCCTCTTTTGATCATACATTGTCGGTTATTCGCACCTTGTCTTACCCGCTTTTTGCAAACTATAGTCAGACATTCACACGTTGCAGCTGAACCACCTCTGCTCCCTGTTTTGATTATGTATGGTCTGGCAATACTACCTTTTCTTACCCGGTTGTGAGTAATTATGGCTGGACATTCACACCTACTTGCAGTCGAACAGCTCTGCTCCCGCTTTTGATTTTGTTTGGTTGGATATTCGAACCTTTTCTTAACTGCTTTTTACAAACTTTGGTCGGAGGTTCACACCTTCTTGCAGCCGAACACCTCCGCTTCCGCTTTTGATAGTATATATTCGGGCATTCGAACCTTTTGTTACCCGCTTTTTACAAACCATGGGTGGACTTTCACACCTTCTTGTACCCGAACAACCCTGCTCCCGCTATTGGTGGTGTACAGTCGGGTATTTTAACCTTTTCTTACCCGCTTTTTACAAACTATGGTCGGACATTCACACCTTCTTACAGCGGAACACGTCTGCTCCACCTTTTAGTGTTCTATCACACCTTTTTTTCACCGCATTTTATGGATTATGGTTGGAAATTCTCAACCACTCTCATCCGAAGACCTCTCCTCCCGCTTTTGTGAATATATTTGAACTTTAGTCGGACATTCACACCTTCTTGCAGCTGAACCACCTCCGCTCCCTGTTTTGATCATGTATGATCTGGCAATACTACATTTTCTTACCTGTTTGTGAGTAATTATGGCTGGACATTCACACCTACTTTCAGCAGAACACCACCTCTCTCGCTTTTGATGATGTATGGACCGGCATTCTTACCTTTTCTAACACATTTTTCAGCAATTATGGTCGGAGATTCACACCTACTAACAGACGAACAACTCCGCTCCCGCATTTGATGGTGTATAGTTGTTGTTTTGCAAATTATGATCTGACATTCACACTTACTTGCAGTCGAACAGTTCTGCTCCCGCTTTTGATTATGTTTGGTTGGATATTCGAAACTTTTCTTAACTGCTTTTTACAAACTTTGGTTGGACGTTCAAACCCTCTTGTAGCCGAACACATCCACAGCTGCTTTTGATGATGTATGGTTGGGTATTCGCACCTTTTTTTTACCCATTTTTCAGTAATTATGGGTGGACATTCACACCTTCTTGCAGCTGAACACCTCCTCTCCCACTTATGATCATGTGCGGTTTGATTTTCAAAATTTTTACTTTAATTTTTTCTAGCAATTATTGATGGACATTCAGACCTTCTTGCAGCTGAACAACTCCGCTCCCTCTTTTGATCATAAATTGTCGGGCATTCGAACCTTTTCTTACCCGCTTTTTACAAAACTTGGTCGGACTTTCACACCTTTTAGTAGCCGAACAACTCCGCTCCCGCTATTGATTGTGTACAGTCGGGTATTTTAACCTTTTCTTACCCGCTTTTTACCAACTATGGTCGGACATTCATAACTTCTTACAACGGAACACCTCCGCTCCTTATTTTGATGATGTATGGTTGGGCATTCAAACCTACTTGTTGCCCGCTTTTCATTAATTATGGGTGGACATTCACACCTTGTCGCAGCCAAACACCTCCGCTCCCTGTTTTGATGGTGTATAATGGTGGACATTCGCACCTTTTCTCACCCGCTTTTTACTATGGTCGGCCATTCACAGCTTCCTCTCCACCATACTTGTATGGTGGGATATTCACACCCACTTGCATCCGAAGACCTCCGCCCCCACTTTTGTTGATATTTAGTCGGTCATTCGCACCTTACCCGCTTTTGGCAAACTATGGCCTTCTTGCAGCCAAACACCTGATCTCGCTTTTGATGATGTAAGGTTGGGCATTCAGACCTTGCTTCACCTACTTTTCACCAAATATAGTCGGACATTCACACCTTCTTGCAGCCGAACACTTCCGCTCCACTTTTGAGTGTTCTATGTAGCATTCACACCTTTTTCTTCACCGCATTTTATAGATTATGGTTGGAAATTCTCACCCACTCTCATCCGAAGACCTCTCCTCCCGCTTTTGTTAATGTATAGTCGGGCATGAGAACCTTTTCTTACCCGCTTTTTACAAATTATGGTTGGACATTCACACCTACTTGCAGCCGAATACTGATACTGATCCTCCCGTAATAAAATGGTCGGATCTTATCAAACACACTTTGTTTCTTGTGACAATCAAGTCAGCGAAACAGCGTATACACGTCAAGACACTGAATCAAGTTTGCCACAAGAACTCATAAGTTTGGCAGTATTGCTCTGCCGTCAGCAATCATACACCCATTTTATTTTCGTGAGACATGTGCAGGCACCTGTTCATCTACTGTTCTATCACTATGAATTAGTTTATCTATTATCAATAAGGATACTTCTACAACTACTATCAAAGTATGTCCGGACTTCTTATGTTGTCAGTTGCTATATATGAATAAGTGGGTAGCTACTGACAAGCATTAAGCATGTCACACAGCCCAAACATATAACATTTCAGGACACACCACACAGTTAACAACCACAGTGAAGCGTGTCAAAGCCCAAACATGTAACATTCAACGGGACACTTACACAACACATTCAAATCAAACAGTCAGACAACATACAAGAACATATACCCCAGCCGGCATTGCTCCCTGCCTATTTTCCTACAGCTCACTATGTGTGCGCACACCTTTATTCACAAACTCTTCAACTTATACTCTTTTACCGAAGCTGCTACAGCTCGATTGGCCGAATACCCTTAGATCCTATTTCGGTGAATTTGACATCTGCCTTACATGTAACAGATTAGCGATTTAGTTTGAGTGAAGGAATTCATTTTATAGCAAAATCCCAAATCGTGAAGAACTCATGAAAGTAAGCTTATTCTCGGATTCATGAAACTTTAGATTTGCTCTGTCTTTTACTGCAAAGTACAACGTTGTTTTTTTTGTTTAAATCTTTCTAGACATGGTAAATATGAAGGACAAAGCAGTTTTAACATAGTTTGAGTGAAGGAATTCATTTTATAGATAAAATCCCAAGAGTCTGCTGAGAAACAAGAATGAATGAGAAGTAGACTTTAACACGGCTCTAGGAGCGAGCCGAGTGTGGGCTAACCGGGAGAATTGCTTGAAAGAAACGCGACACCGAATGAGCGGTCAGAACAAAGCCTCAATACGGTTTTCCCGTGGTGTTTTTGTTGCTGCCTTGTCTTTTGCACAGAGTAAAAGACAAGGCAGCCATCGAATAGGGCCCGATTGTTCCTACTTGGTCAGCCGAGGAGCAAGGGGGGGAGCAAGCGTCTCAACCAAGCAAAGCTCACCATGGGGAAGGTGGCTATGCCAACTAGCCTGATGCCCTGCTCCCGCAGTGATGGATAATCGTACTCTGGTTTCTCTTCATAACGTACAAGTCTTTCGCCTTTTACTAAAGACTTCCGTGGAAAGCAGCACTAATGAGTTGTTTCTATTTTTGGCAGGCTTTACCTTTGCGGGTGAAGCCCTTTCCGTCTGTGCAAAAGAAATCTTGTTACTGTGCAGAGTGACTTCTCTGAGTAGAGTCGCCTTACTTGTTGCAACTGTGCCGATGTTGCTTGGATGGTGCTTGCTGGAGCGTGCGGGAGTGCAAAGTTATACCATTTAAAAGGGCTGAAGAGTGCTCAGTGCAGCGGGTGGGCGGAGGTGCAAAGTGACACTCTGGCCACCTATGGCCATAAAAAGAACACCGCTACAAGTGCGCATTGTGCCAGGAAGGGCCCTTGGACGTGAACCAGTGGACAGATATCACTTCTCGGCCTTTTGGCTAAGATCAAGTGTAGTACCTGTTCTTATCAGTTTAATATCTGATATGGCCTTTGTACGAGGACTACATATTAAATTGATTTTTAGCAATAGGAGTTGAAAAAGGAGCTTGCTCCGTTCACTCCAAGCATCGACTCGATACTGCAGTGCCGCTGGGAACGGTGCGCTCTTCTCTGCTCTTGTGAAAAAGCAAACAGTGGTGCAGGATGGAAGTTTCAGGGAGCCCAAGATGAAACTTTCTTTTAGTCTGCTGAGAAAAGAGAGTGAATGCGAAGTAGACTTTAACACAGCTCTGGGGGCAAGCCGAGTGCGGGCTAACCGGGAGAATTACTTGAAAGAAACGCGACACTGAATGAGCGGTCAGAACAAAGCCTCAATACAGTGTTCCCGTGGTGTTTGTGGCTGCCTTGTCTTTTGCACAGAGTAAAAGACAAGGCAGCCATCGAATAGGGCCCGATTTTTCCTACTTGGTCAGTCGAGGATCATGGAGGGGGAGCAAGCGTCTCAACCAAGCAAAGCTCACCATGGGGAAGGTGGCTATGCCAACTAGCCTGATGCCCTGCTCCCGCAGTGACGGATAATCGTACTCTGGTTTCTCTTCATAACGTACAAGTCTTTCGCCTTTTACTAAAGACTTCCGTGGAAAGCAGCACTAATGAGTTGTTTCTATTTTTGGCAGGCTTTACCTTTGCGGGTGAAGCCCTTTCCGTCTGTGCAAAAGAAATCTTGTTACTGTGCAGAGTGACTTCTCTGAGTAGAGTCGCCTTACTTGTTGCGACTGTGCCGATGTTTGAAGCTGGAGTGCAACGTTGTTGCTTGGATGGTGCTTGCTGGAGCGTGCGGGAGTGCAAAGTTATACCATTTAAAAGGGCTGAAGAGTGCTCAGTGCAGCGGGTGGGCGGAGGTGCAAAGTGACACTCTGGCCACCTATGGCCATAAAAAGAACACCGCTACAAGTGTGCATTGTGCCAGGAAGGGCCCTCGGACGTGAACCAGTGGACAGTTATCGCTTCTCGGCCTTTTGGCTAAGATCAAGTGTAGTACCTGTTCTTATCAGTTTAATATCTGATATGGCCTTTGTACGAGGACTACATATTAAATGGATTTTTAGCAATAGGAGTTGAAAAAGGAGCTTGCTCCGTTCACTCCAAGCATCGACCCGGTACTGCAGTGCCGCTGGGAACGGTGCGCTCTTCTCTGCTCTTGTGAAAAAGCAAACAGTGGTGCAGGATGGAAGTTTCAGGGAGCCCAAGATGAAACTTTCTTTTAGTCTGCTGAGAAAAGAGAGTGAATGCGAAGTAGACTTTAACACAGCTCTGGGGGCGAGCCGAGTGCGGGCTAACCGGGAGAATTGCTTGAAAGAAACGCGACACTGAATGAGCGGTCAGAACAAAGCCTCAATACGGTGTTCCCGTGGTGTTTGTGGCTGCCTTGTCTTTTGCACAGAGTAAAAGACAAGGCAGCCATCGAATAGGGCCCGATTTTTCCTACTTGGTCAGCCGAGGAGCAAGGAGGGGGAGCAAGCGTCTCAACCAAGCAAAGCTCACCATGGGGAAGGTGGCTATGCCAACTAGCCTGATGCCCTGCTCCCGCAGTGACAGATAATCGTACTCTGGTTTCTCTTCATAATGTACAAGTCTTTCGCCTTTTACTAAAGACTTCCGTGGAGAGCAGCACTAATGAGTTGTTGCTATTTTTGGCAGGCTTTACCTTTGCGGGTGAAGCCCTTTCTGTCTGTGCAAAAGAAATCTTGTTACTGTGCAGAGTGACTTCTCTGAGTAGAGTTGCCTTACTTGTTGCGACTGTGCCGATGTTTGAAGCTGGAGTGCAAAGTTGTTGCTTGAATGGTGCTCGCTGGAGCGTGCGGGAGTGCAAAGTTATACCATTTAAAAGGGCTGAAGAGTGCTCAGTGCAGCGGGTGGGCGGAGATGCAAAGTGACACTCTGGCCACCTCGAAAACCGAGGTTACATCCAGTACCAGGGGCAGCCCAAGCTCTGCCGCAAGTGTGGTGAGCATGGGCACCTGGTTGAGGCTTGTACCAAGGTGATATGTGGGAAGTGCAGAGAAATTGGGGACACTTTTGGAGAGTGTCCAAATGGCAGGAAATGTAATCTCTGTGGAGAATTAAATCACCTCTTCTGAGATTGCCCTAAATCTTTTGCCAACAAATTAAAGACGGTAAAGCCACAGTCAAGCCAACAAAGAGAAGGACCAGAGGTGGCAGTTGGTGAACAAAGTGAAGAGGTTGACCCAATAAATTCAAACTTCCCGCTAAAAGCTTGGATTGGAAGTGAGGAGCAAAAAGGAGAGGGGCCTGTAGAGGCCTCACCACTCAGTGCTGAAGTCTGTGAGAATTCACAGGCAGAGGGTGGAGCTAAGCTAAATGAGGAGGAAGAGCAGACAGGTGAGTCTAGTGAAGGTACTCACCTCCCCGAAGGTCAACAACCGAGGAGGACGGCATCTGAGTTGTCCTCTGATTCCCTTTAGCTCTGCAATCAACCCCCAGGGACTCAAAGTTAAATGCAACATTGCATCAGAGGCCAACACGAGAGTCCGAAAAGGAGAGCTAGTTTCCCAAGAAATAACCTGAGTGTGTAATTTGTTTTGATAACTTAGAAAAACGAAAATGACATACCTACTTTCCTTTATCCTTTTAATGGTTCTCACCTTCTCAACACTAAATGTGAGAAGTGTGAAATCAAAGACAAGAGCCCAGAGTATTATATCCTTCTTAGACTCCATAAAATCAGATGTGTTTTTAATACAAGAATGTGGACTACCTTTTTTGAAAAACCATAGACAATGGGAGGAAATGTGGCCCAATTTATCGATATGGAGTGGCTCAAATCAAATTAAAAATGATGGTGTGGCCATTCTAATTAAAAATCCGCATGTTCTGGTGCGAGACGGACGGGCACTTTTAGCACACTTGAATTTTATGGGGCAAGACTTTAACCTCTTAAATATTTATGATTTCAATGGAAAAAATGACAGGTATGACCTTTTAGAACATTACTCACAAACGGGTAAGAAATGGTAGTATTGCCAGACAATACATGATCAAAACAGGGAGCGGAGGTGGTTCAGCTGCAAGGTGTGAATTTCTGACTAAAGTTTGTAAAAAGCGCGTAAGACAAGGTGCGAATGCCCAACAATGTATGATCAAAAGAGGGAGCGGAGGTTTTCGGCTTCAAGAAGACGTGAACCTCCGAACAAAGTTTGTAAAAAGTAGTTAAGAAAAGGTTCGAATATCCAACCAAACATAATCAAAAGCGGGAGCAGAGCTTTTCGACTGCAAGTAGGTGTGAATGTCAGATCATGATTTGCAAAAAGCTGATGAGAAAGGGTGAGAATGCCCGACTATACACCATCAAATGCGGTAGCGGAGTTGTTTGTCTGTGAGTAGGTGTGAATCTTCGACCATAATTGCTGAAAAATGTGTTAGAAAAGGTAAGAATGCCGGTCCATACATCATCAAAAGCGAGAGAGGTGGTGTTCTGCTGAAAGTAGGTGTGAATGTCCAGCCATAATTACTCACAAACAGGTAAGAAAAGGTAGTATTGCCAGACCATACATGATCAAAACAGGGAGCGGAGGTGGTTCAGCTGCAACGTGTGAATGTCTGACTATAGTTTGTAAAAAGCGGGTAAGACAAGGTGCGAATGCCCGACAATGTATAATCAAAAGAGGGAGCGGAGGTGTTCGGCTGCAAGGTCTGAATGTCCAACCATAATTTCTAAAAACCGGGTAAGAAAAGGCTCAAAAGCCCGACTTTACACCATCAAAAGCGGGAGCGGAGGTGTTCAGCTGCAACGTGTGAATGTCTGACTATAGTTTGTAAAAAGCGGGTAAGACAAGGAGCGAATGCCCGACAATGTATAATCAAAAGAGGGAGCGGAGGTGTTCGGCTGCAAGGTCTGAATGTCTAACCATAATTTCTAAAAACCGGGTAAGAAAAGGCTCAAAAGCCCGACTTTACACCATCAAAAGTGGGAGCGGAGGTGTTCAGCTGCAAGAAGGTGTGAATGTTCGACTAAAGTTTGTAAAAATCTGGTAAGACAAGGTATGAATGTCCGACAATGTATGATCAAAAGCGGGAGCGGAGATGTTCAGCTGCAAGAAGGTCTGAATGTCTATCAATAATTGCTAGAAAAAATTAAAGTAAAAATTTCGAAAATCAAACCGCACATGATCATAAGTGGGAGAGGAGGTGTTCAGCTGCAAGAAGGTGTGAATGTCCACCCATAATTCCTTAAAAATGGGTAAAAAAAAGGTGCGAATACCCAACCATACATCATCAAAAGCAGGTGTTAATGTCAGATCATAATTTGCAAAAAGCTGATGAGAAAGGGTGAGAATGCCCGACTATACACCATCAAATGCAGGAGCGGAGTTGTTTGTCTGTGAGTAGGTGTGAATCTCCGACCATAATTGCTGAAAAATGTGTTAGAAAAGGTAAGAATGCCGGTCCATACATCATCAAAAGCGAGAGAGGTGGTGTTCTGCTGAAAGTAGGTGTGAATGTCCAGCCATAATTACTCACAAACGGGTAAAAAAAAGTAGTATTGCCAGACCATACATGATCAAAACAGGGAGCGGAGGTGGTTCAGCTGCAAGAAGGTGTGAATGTCTGACTAAAGTTCAAATATATTAACAAAAGCGGGAGGAGAGGTCTTCGGATAGATTGGTTGAGAATTTCCAACCATAATCTATAAAATGCGGTGAAAAAAAGGTGTGATAGAACACTAAAAGGTGGAGCGGAAGTGTTCGGCTGCAAGAAGGTGTGAATGTCCGACTATATTTGGTGAAAAGCAGGTGAAGCAAGGTCTGAATGCCCAACCTTACATCATCAAAAGTGAGATCAGAGGTGTTTGGCTGCAAGAAGGCCATAGTTTGCCAAAAGCGGGTAAGGTGCGAATGACCGACTAAATATCAACAAAAGTGGGGGCGGAGGTCTTCGGATGCAAGTGGGTGTGAATATCCCACCATACAAGTATGGTGGAGAGGAAGCTGTGAATTGCTGACCATAGTTTGCAAAAAGCGGGTGAGAAAAGGTGCGAATGTCCAACCATACACCATCAAAACAGGGAGCGGAGGTGTTTGGCTGCGACAAGGTGTGAATGTCCACCCATAATTAATGAAAAGCGGGCAAGAAGTAGGTTCGAATGCCCAACCACTCATCATCAAAAGCAGGAGTGGATGTGTTCGGCTATAAAAAGGTTTGAATGTCCGAGCATAATTTGTAAAAAGCGGGTAAGAAAAGGTTTGAATGCCCGAACATACACCATCAAAAGAGGGAGCGGAGGTGTTCCGCTGTAAGAAGGTGTGAATGTCCGACCAGAGTTGGTAAAAAGCGGGTAAGAAAAGGTTAAAAAACCCGACTGTACACAATCAATAGCGGGAGCAGATGTGTTCGGCTACAAGAAGGTGTGACAGTCCGACCATGGTTTGTAAAAAGCGGGTAAGAAAAGGTGCAAATGCCCGACAATGTATGATCAAAAGAGGGAGCGGAGCTTTTCGGCTACAAGAAGGTTTGAATGTCCGACCATAGTTTGTAAAAAGCGGGTAAGAAAAGGTTCGAATGCCCGACTATACACCATCAAAAGCGGAAGCGGAGGTGTTCCGCTGTAGACGGTGTGAATGTCCGACCATAGTTGTTAAAAAGCGGGTAAGAAAAGGTTAAACTACACGACTGTACACAATCAATAGCGGGAGTGGAGTTGTTCGGCTACAAGAAGGTGTGAAAGTCCGACCATGGTTTGTAAAAAACGGGTAAGAAAAGGTTCGAATTCCCGAATATATACCATCAAAAGCGGAAGCGGAGGTGTTCGGTTGCAAGAAGGTGTGAACGTCCGACCAAAGTTTGTAAAAAGCAGTTAAGAAAAGGTTCGAATATCCAACCAAACAAAATCAAAAGCAGGAGCAGAGCTGTTCGACTGCAAGTAGGTGTGAATGTCCAGCCATAATTACTCACAAACGGGTAAGAAAAGGTAGTATTGCCACTCCATACATGATCAAAACAGGGAGCGGAGGTGGTTCAGCTGCAACGTGTGAATGTCTGACTATAGTTTGTAAAAAGCAGGTAAGACAAGGTGCGAATGCCCGACAATGTATGATCAAAAGTGGGAGCGGAGGTGTTCGGCTGCAAGGTCTGAATATCCAACCATAATTTCTAAAAACCGGGTAAGAAAAGGCTCGAAAGCCCGACTTTACACCATCAAAAGCGGGAGCGGAGGTGTTCAGCTGCAAGAAGGTGTGAATGTTCGACTAAAGTTTGTAAAAATCTGGTAAGACAAGGTATGAATGTCCGACAATGTATGATCAAAAGCGGGAGCGGAGGTGTTCATCTGCAAGCAGGTCTGAATGTCCATCAATAATTGCTAGAAAACATGAAAGTAAAAATTTCTAAAATCAAACCACACATGATCATAAGTGGGAGAGGAGGTGTTCAGCTGCAAGAAGGTGTGAATATCCACCCATAATTCCTGAAAAATGGGTAAAAAAAAGGTGCGAATGCCCAACCATACATCATCAAAAGCAGCTGTGGATGTGTTCGGCTACAAGAAGGTGTGAACGTCCAACCAAAGTTTGTAAAAAGCAGTTAAGAAAAGGTTCGAATATCCAACCAAACATAATCAAAAGCGGGAGCAGAACTCTTCGACTGCAAGTAGGTGTGGATGTCAGATCATGATTTGCAAAAAGCTGATGAGAAAGGGTGAGAATGCCCGACTATACACCATCAAATGCGGGAGCGGAGTTGTTTGTCTGTGAGTAGGTGTGAATCTGCGACCATAATTGCTGAAAAATGTGTTAGAAAAGGTAAGAATGCCGGTCCATACATCATCAAAAGCGAGAGAGGTGGTGTTCTGCTGAAAGTAGGTGTGAATGTCCAGCCATAATTACTCACAATCGGGTAAGAAAAGGTAGTATTGCCAGACCATACATGATCAAAACAGGGAGCGGAGGTGGTTCAGCTGCAACGTGTGAATGTCTGACTATAGTTTGTAAAAAGCGGGTAAGACAAGGTGCGAATGCCCGACAATGTATAATCAAAAGAGGGAGCGGAGGTGTTCAGCTGCAAGAAGGTGTGAATGTTCGACTAAAGTTTGTAAAAATCTGGTAAGACAAGGTGCGAATGCCCGACAATGTATGATCAAAAGCGGGAGCGGAGGTGTTCAGCTGCAAGAAGGTCTGAATGTCCATCAATAATTGCTAGAAAAAAATAAAGTAAAAATTTCGAAAATCAAACCGCACATGATCATAAGTGGGAGAGGAGGTGTTCAGCTGCAAGAAGGTGTGAATGTCCACCCATAATTGCTGAAAAATGGGTAAAAAAAAGGTGCGAATACCCAACCATACATCATCAAAAGCAGGTGTTAATGTCAGATCATAATTTGCAAAAAGCTGATGAGAAAGGGTGAGAATGCCCGACTATACACCATCAAATGCGGGAGCGGAGTTGTTTGTCTGTGAGTAGGTGTGAATCTCCGACCATAATTGCTGAAAAATGTGTTAGAAAAGGTAAGAATGCCGGTCCATACATCATCAAAAGCGAGAGAGGTGGTGTTCTGCTGAAAGTAGGTGTGAATGTCCAGCCATAATTACTCACAAACGGGTAAGAAAAAGTAGTATTGCCAGACCATACATGATCAAAACAGGGAGCGGAGGTGGTTCAGCTGCAAGAAGGTGTGAATGTCCGACTAAAGTTCAAATATATTAACAAAAGCGGGAGGAGAGGTCTTCGGATGAGAGTGGTTGAGAATTTCCAACCATAATCTATAAAATGCGGTGAAAAAAAGGTGTGATAGAACACTAAAAGGTGGAGCGGAAGTGTTCGGCTGCAAGAAGGTGTGAATGTCCGACTATATTTGGTGAAAAGCAGGGGAAGCAAGGTCTGAATGCCCAACCTTACATCATCAAAAGCGAGATCAGAGGTGTTTGGCTGCAAGAAGGCCATAGTTTGCCAAAAGCGGGTAAGGTGCGAATGACCGACTAAATATCAACAAAAGTGGGGGCGGAGGTCTTCGGATGCAAGTGGGTGTGAATATCCCACCATACAAGTATGGTGGAGAGGAAGCTGTGAATTGCTGACCATAGTTTGCAAAAAGCGGGTGAGAAAAGGTGCGAATGTCCAACCATACGTGATCAAAACAGGGAGCGGAGGTGTTTGGCTGCGACAAGGTGTGAATGTCCACCCATAATTAATGAAAAGCGGGCAAGAAGTGGGTTCGAATGCCCAACCACACATCATCAAAAGCAGGAGTGGATGTGTTCGGCTATAAGAAGGTTTGAATGTCCGAGCATAGTTTGTAAAAAGCGGGTAAGAAAAGGTTCGAATGCCCGAACATACACCATCAAAAGAGGGAGCGGAGGTGTTCCGCTGTAAGAAGGTGTGAATGTCCGACCAGAGTTGGTAAAAAGCGGGTAAGAAAAGGTTAAAAAAACCCGACTGTACACAATCAATAGCGGGAGCAGATGTGTTCGGCTACAAGAAGGTGTGACAGTCCGACCATGGTTTGTAAAAAGCGGGTAAGAAAAGGTGCAAATGCCCGACAATGTATGATCAAAAGAGGGAGCGGAGCTTTTCGGCTACAAGAAGGTTTGAATGTCCGACCATAGTTTGTAAAAAGCGGGTAAGAAAAGGTTCGAATGCCCGACTATACACCATCAAAAGCGGAAGCGGAGGTGTTCCGCTTTAGACGGTGTGAATGTCCGACCATAGTTGGTAAAAAGCGGGTAAGAAAAGGTTAAACTACACGACTGTACACAATCAATAGCGGGAGTGGAGTTGTTCGGCTACAAGAAGGTGTGAAAGTCCGACCATGGTTTGTAAAAAACGGGTAAGATAATGTTCGAATTCCCGAATATATACCATCAAAAGCGGAAGCGGAGGTGTTCGGTTGCAAGAAGGTGTGAACGTCCGACCAAAGTTTGTAAAAAGCAGTTAAGAAAAGGTTCGAATATCCAACCAAACAAAATCAAAAGCAGGAGCAGAGCTGTTCGACTGCAAGTAGGTGTGAATGTCCAGCCATAATTACTCACAAATGGGTAAGAAAAGGTAGTATTGCCACTCCATACATGATCAAAACAGGGAGCGGAGGTGGTTCAGCTGCAACGTGTGAATGTCTGACTATAGTTTGTAAAAAGCGGGTAAGACAAGGTGCGAATGCCCGACAATGTATGATCAAAAGAGGGAGCGGAGGTGTTCGGCTGCAAGGTCTGAATATCCAACCATAATTTCTAAAAACCGGGTAAGAAAAGGCTCGAAAGCCCGACTTTACACCATCAAAAGCGGGAGCGGAGGTGTTCAGCTGCAAGAAGGTGTGAATGTTCGACTAAAGTTTGTAAAAATCTGGTAAGACAAGTTATGAATGCCCGACAATGTATGATCAAAAGCGGGAGCGGAGGTGTTCAGCTGCAAAGAAGGTCTGAATGTCCATCAATAATTGCTAGAAAACATGAAAGTAAAAATTTCTAATATCAAACCGCGCATGATCATAAGTGGGAGAGGAGGTGTTCAGCTGCAAGAAGGTGTGAATGTCCATCAATAATTGCTAGAAAACATGAAAGTAAAAATTTCTAAAATCAAACCGCACATGATCATAAGTGGGAGAGGAGGTGTTCAGCTGCAAGAAGGTGTGAATATCCACCCATAATTCCTGAAAAATGGGTAAAAAAAAGGTGCGAATGCCCAACCATACATCATCAAAAGCAGCTGTGGATGTGTTCGGCTACAAGAAGGTGTGAACGTCCAACCAAAGTTTGTAAAAAGCAGTTAAGAAAAGGTTCGAATATCCAACCAAACATAATCAAAAGCGGGAGCAGAACTGTTCGACTGCAAGTAGGTGTGGATGTCAGATCATAATTTGCAAAAAGCTGATGAGAAAGGGTGAGAATGCCCGACTATACACCATCAAATGCGGGAGCGGAGTTGTTCGTCTGTGAGTAGGTGTGAATCTCCGAACATAATTGCTGAAAAATGTGTTAGAAAAGGTAAGAATGCCGGTCCATACATCATCAAAAGCGAGAGAGGTGGTGTTCTGCTGAAAGTAGGTGTGAATGTCCAGCCATAATTACTCACAAACGGGTAAGAAAAGGTAGTATTGCCAGACCATACATGATCAAAACAGTAAGCGGAGGTGGTTCAGCTGCAAGAAGGTGTGGATGTCTGACTATAGTTTGTAAAAAGCGGGTAAGACAAGGTGCGAATGCCCGACAATGTAAGGCAAGGCAAGACAAGGCAAGTATATTTGTATAGCACAATTCAACAACAAGGTGATTCAAAGTGCTTCACAGAGACATTAAAACAGAAGAAATAAAAAGCATGATTTAAAATTTAAACAAAAGAAGGAAATAAGAACAATAGATAAAATCAGAAAAAATTATATATATGAAAGATAAAATCAATAGTTAAAACATGATTCCGTTTTGAAACTCAAGCTTATTCAAATGCAGCTGAAAATAGATGTGTCTTCAACCTGGACTTAAATACACTGAGTGTTTCAGCTGATCTGAGGCTTTCTGGGACTTTGTTCCAGACATGTGGAGCATAGAAGCTGAATGCAGCTTCTCCATGTCTGGTTTTGACTCTGGGAACTGATAAAATACCGGATCCAGATGACCCGAGGGGTCTGGAAGGTTCATAGTGGGTCAGGAGGTCACTGATGTATTTTGGTCCTTGACCATTCAGAGCTTTATAGACCAGCATCAGAACTTTTTAGGCAGACCTGTAAAGATGCTATTACAATAATCAAGCCTACTAAAGATGAATGCATGGACTAGTTTTTCCAGGTCCTGCTGAGACATCAGATCTTTTAGCCTTGATATATTCTTAAGGTGATAGTAGGCTGACTTTGTTAATGCCTTAATGTGTTTGTCCAAATTTAGGTCTGAGTCCATCACTACACCCAGATTTCTGGCCTGGTTGGTCGTTTTTAGATTTATAGATTGAAGCTCTGTGGTGACTTTCAATCGTTTATCTTTGGCTCCAAAGACAATTACCTCAGTTTTGTTTTTGTTTAGCTGGAGGAAGTTGTGGCACATCCAGTCATTAATCTCCTCAATGCATTTTCCAAGAGCCTGTACAGGCCCTCTGTCTCCTGGTGACATTGTTATATACATCTGTGTGTCATCTGCATAGCTATGGTAGTTTATTTGGTTGTTTTTTATAATCTGTGCCAGTGGGAGCATGTAGATGTTAAACAGAAGAGGTCCCAGGATGGAACCTTGGGGAACTTGTGATTCTTGTCTGCTCAGATGTAAAGTTACCTATTGACACAAAGTACTTCCTGTTCTCTAAGTATGTTTTGAACCAGTTTAGTACAGTTCCGGAAAGACCAGCCCAGTTCTCCAGTTGTTTGAGTAATATATTGTGGTCAACTGTATCAAAGGCAGCACTGAGATCCAGTAAAACTAAGACTGACATTTTTCCACTGTCTGTATTCAGACATATGTCATTAAACACTTTGGTCAGAGCAGTCTCAGTGCTGTGGTGCTGTCTAAAGCCTGACTGGAAGGTATCATAGCAGTTATTTTGTGTTAAAAAGTAATTAAGCTGTTGAAAAACCGCTTTTTCAATGATCTTACTTAAAAATGGGAGATTTGAGATGGGCCTGTAGTTGTTCATTTGCGTCTTATCAAGATTGTCCTTTTTCAGCAGAGGTTTAATTACAGCTGTTTTTAGTGGCTCTGGAAACACACCTGACGTTAAGGACAGGTTCACAATCAGTAACAGGTCTGACTCCAAAGTCTTTGAGACCCCTTTGAAAAAACCTGTTGGTAGGATGTCTAAACAGCAAGAGGAGGACTTCAGGTGACGTAAGATGTCCTCCAGGTCTTTACTGTTAATGGGTTGAAATAGTGTCATGGTGTTTAAACCGGTTTTCGGTGGACACAGTACATATGCTGAACCTGCTGCTGATGTACCAACTGCTTGTCTAATATTTTGGACTTTGTCTATGAAGAATTTGGCAAAGTCATTGCAGGCCATGGTGGAATGGAGTTCATTTGCCACTGACACAGGAGGGTTTGTTAGCCTGTCAACTGTAGCAAATAAGGCCCGAGCATTATGACTGTTTTTGGTGATGATGTCAGGGAAGTAGGATTTCCTTGCATTCCTCAGTTGTAAATTATAAGAGTGAAGTTTCTCTTTATAGATGTCATAATGAACCTGGAGATTTGTTTTTCTCCATCGGCGCTCAGCTTTCCGACACACTCTTTTCCCATTTTTCACCAGTGTGGAATTTCGCCATGGAGACTTCTTCCTTCCAGAGATAACCTTCACCTTAATGGGAGCAATAGTATCCATAACATTTAACATTTTAGTATTAAAGCTACTGACGAGCTCACTGACTGAACCCCCGGACAGGGCAGGTGCTAAGGAGAAAACCTGGTTAAAGATCTTACTACTGTTTTCAGTTTTGAGATCACTGCTGTTGAGACATTTGTGTGCACTGAAATCGTACTCTCAAAGAAAACACAGGAATGGTCAGACAGGCCCACATCAGACACAGTAATCTTTGAAATGCTTAGACCCTTGGAGATCACTAAGTCTAGAGTGTGCCCCCTATTGTGCGTAGGCTCTGTTATATGCTGAGTCAGCCCAAAGTTGTCCAGAGTGTTACTCAGGTCTTTAGTCCCTCTGTCCTGAGGATTGTCCATATGGATGTTAAAATCACCAACAATAATTATACAGTCAAAATCAACACAGATCATAGACAGCAGTTCACTGAGGTCTTCAGAAAAATCTGAACAGTATTTAGGGGGCCTGTAAATATTCAGAAACAGGACACTGGGTGAGGCCTTCACCTGTATAGCCATATATTCAAAGGACTGAAAACTTCCAGGAGATAACTGCTTACATTGAAAGGATTCATTGAATAAGACTGCGACCCCTCCTCCTCTCCTGCTCACTCTGGCCTCGCTGATAAAACTGTAACCAGGAGGGGTTGACTCAATAAGAACAGCAGCACTGTTATTTTGTTCCAACCAAGTTTCAGTTAAAAACATAAAATCCAGGGTGTGCTCAGTGATAAAATCATCAATTAAGAATGTTTTCCCAGCTAAAGACCTAACATTTAATAAAGCCAACTTAAGTGTTTTAGAGGTATTATTTGCCCCCTCGTGTTTGGGTGCAGTCTGTGGCACACAAGGTATGTTTACTTTATTTAAAGATCTTTTTGAGTGCAACTCTCTGTGTTTTGACTGGGTCACATTTCTCCTTCTGTCACCTAAAAGTACAGAAATTTTAAGATCTTCTAATAAACAGGGTCCCAGCTTGTCCTGGGAAAAGTCACGACTGTCAGAATTCACACAGCCTGGACCCCTCACACATCACACATCAGACTGCGGAGACAGTACATGGTGGCAGCGTGAAGGGACAGAAGGGGGTGGGGCTGGGCTCCGTCGCTTCGGCTGCTCTAGTAGGGGCGGGGCTCGGCGGGGAACCTTTGGCCGCTTTGGTGGGGGGTTTATGGGGGATAAAAAGGGATTGGGCTGGGGGGTAGATCTAAGCCCAGCATTGACCCGTTCCATCATCTCCTCAGTGAATTTCAGGTGAGGGGAGGAGGAGGGAGAAAGGGAGGGTGAGGAGCACAATGACCTGTCAGGGGTTTGGGGGGCTGGGGAAGGTCCTGGTCCTGGTCCCTGGTCCTGGTCATTAGTGCTGTTGAGAGGGTTTGGGGCAAATAAAGACCTCTCTTCTTGCCTCTGATGTCTCTCCTTTCCAAAGTTCCTCTTGGGTGGGGGCAGATGGAGTTCCTCCTCAAGGTTTCTGCTGGGATTTGTTTGTTCCTCTCTATGAGATAACTCCTTGTTTATCTCAGCCTTGGCCCCGAGCACAGATGGATGACGTAGGAAATAAAATATGTTGGAGGTGAACAGTTTCACCCCTGACTTGTTAAAATTAAATCCATTTGCCATGTATGATCAAAAGAGGGAGCGGAGGTGTTTGGCTGCAAGGTCTGAATGTCCAGCCATAATTTCTAAAAACCGGGTAAGAAAAGGCTCGAAAGCCCGACTTTACACCATCAAAAGCGGGAGCGGAGGTGTTCAGCTGCAAGAAGGTGTGAATGTTCGACTAAAGTTTGTAAAAATCTGGTAAGACAAGGTGCGAATGCCCAACAATGTATGATCAAAAGCGGGAGCGGAGGTGTTCAGCTGCAAGAAGGTCTGAATGTCCATCAATAATTGCTAGAAAACATGAAAGTAAAAATTTCGAAAATCAAACCGCACATGATCATAAGTGGGAGAGGAGGTGTTCCGCTGCAAGAAGATGTGAATATCCACCCATAATTCCTGAAAAAAGGGGAAAAAAATGGTGCGAATGCCCAACCATACATCATCAAAAGCAGCTGTAGATGTGTTCGGCTACAAGAAGGTGTGAACGTCCAACCAAAGTTTGTAAAAAGCAGTTAAGAAAAGGTTCGAATATCCAACCAAACATAATCAAAAGCGGGAGCAGAACTGTTCGACTGCAAGTAGGTGTGGATGTCAGATCCATCCATCCATCCATCATCTGCCGCTTATCCGGGGGTCGGGTCGCGGGGGCAGCAGCTTGAGCAGAGAAACCCAGACGTCTCTGTCCCCGGCCACTTCCTCCAGCTCTTCCGGGGGGACCCCGAGGCGTTCCCAGGCCAGCCGAGAGACATAGTCTCTCCAGCGTGTCCTGGGTCTTCCCCGGGGTCTCCTCCCAGTGGGACGTGCCCGGAACACCTCCCCAGGGAGGCGCCCAGGGGGCATCCTAACCAGATGCCCGAGCCACCTCATCTGACTCCTCTCAATGCGGAGGAGCAGCGGTTCTACTCCGAGCCCCTCCCGGATGACTGAGCTTCTCACCCTATCTCTAAGGGAGAGCCCAGACACCCTGCGGAGGAAACCCATTTCGGCCGCTTGTATTCGCGATCTTGTTCTTTCGGTCACTACCCACAACTCGTGACCATAGGTGAGGATGGGAACGTAGATTGACCAGTAAGTAGAGAGCTTCGCCTTCTGGCTCAGCTCCCTCTTCACAACGACGGGTCGGTGCAGAGCCCACAACACTGCAGACGCCGCACCGATCCGCCCGTCAATCTCCCGCTCCATTCGTCCCTCACTCGTGAACAAGACCCCGAGATACTTGAACTCCTCCACTTGGGGAAGGATCTCATTCCCGACCCGGAGAGAGCATTCCACCCTTTTCCGGCTGAGAACCATAGTCTCGGATTTGGAGGTGCTGATTCTCATCCCAGCCGCTTCACACTCGGCTGCGAATCGCTCCAGTGAGAGCTGAAGGTCACGGCCTGACGACGCTAACAGAACCACATCATCTGCAAAAAGCAGAGACCCGATTCTGAGGTCGCCAAATCGGACACCCTCAACGCCCTGGCTGCGCCTAGAAATTCTGTCCATAAAAGTTAGGAACAGAATCGGTGACAAAGGGCAGCGCTGACGGAGTCCAACTCTCACCGGAAACGTATCCGACTTACTGCCGGCAATGCGGACCAAACTCTGGCACCGGTCATACAGAGACCGAACGGACCCTATCAAGGGGTCCGGCACTCCATATTCCCGGAGCACCCCCCACAGGACTCCACGAGGGACACGGTCGAACGCTTTCTCCAAGTCCACAAAACACATGTAGACTGGTTGGGCGAACTCCCATGCACCCTCCAGGATCCTGCCGAGGGTATAGAGCTGGTCCACTGTTCCACGGCCAGGACGAAAGCCACACTGCATCTCCTGAATCCGAGGCTCGATTATCCGACGGATCCTCCTCTCCAATAACCCCGAATAGACCTTACCAGGGAGGCTGAGGAGTGTGATACCCCTATAGTTGGAACACACCCTCCGGTCCCCCTTTTTAAAGAGGGGGACCACCACCCCAATCTGCCAGTCCAGAGGCACTGTCCCCGATGTCCACGCGATGCTGCAGAGGCGTGTCAGCCAAGACAGCCCTACAACATCCAGAGCCTTGAGAAACTCAGGACGGACCTCATCCACCCCCGGGGCCTTGCCACCGAGGAGCTTTTTGACCACCTCGGCAACCTCAGCCCCAGAAATGGGAGGCCCCGTCTCCGAGCTCTCCGACTCTGCCTCTTCCGAGCACGTGTTGGTAGGATTGAGGAGTTCCTCGAAGTACTCCCCCCACCGACTCACAACATCCCTAGTTGAGGTCAGCAAAGCCCCGTCCCCACTGTAAACAGTGTTGACTGTGAGCCGCTTCCCCCCCCTGAGACGCCGGATGGTGGACCAGAATCTCTTCGAGGCCGTCCGGAAATCGTTCTCCATGGTCTCACCGAACTCCTCCCAGGCCCGAGTTTTTTTCTCAGCAACCGCCGAAGCCGCAGCCCGTCTGGCCTGTCGGTACCTATCAGCTGCTTCCAGGGTCCCACTGGCCAAAAAGGCCCGATAGGACTCCTTCTTCAGCTTGACGGCTTCCCTCACCACTGGTGTCCACCAGCAGGTTCGAGGGTTGCCGCCACGACAGGCACCGACCACCTTACGGCCACAACTCCGATCAGCTGCCTCGGCAATGGAGTCACGGAACATGGCCCATTCGGACTCAATGTCCCCCACCTCCCCCGGGATATGGTTGAAGCTCTGCCGGAGGTGGGAGTTAAAGCTCCTTCTGACGGGGGATTCTGACAAACGCTCCCAGCAGACCCTCACAATACGTTTGGGCCTGCCAGGTCTGATCGGCATCCTCCCCCACCAGCGGAGCCAACTCACCACCAGGTGGTGATCAGTTGACAGCTCCGCCCCTCTCTTCACCCGAGTGTCCAGGACATACGGCCGCAAGTCCGATGATACAACCACAAAGTCGATCATCGAACTGCGGCCAAGGGTGTCCTGGTGCCAAGTGCACATATGGACACCCTTATGTCTGAACATGGTGTTCGTTATGGACAGTCCATGACCAGCACAGAAGTCCAACAACATAACACCACTCTGGTTCAGATCGGGGGGGCCGTTCCTCCCAATCACACCCCTCCAGGTCTCACTGTCATTGCCCACGTGAGCATTGAAGTCCCCCAGCAGAGCGAGGGAGTCTCCGGTAGGAGCATTCTCCAGTGCCTCCCCCAGAGACTCCAAAAAGGGTGGGTACTCTGAACTGCTGTTTGGCGCATAGGCACAAACAACAGTCAGGACTCGTCCCCCCACCCGAAGGCGGAGGGAGGCTACCCTCTCGTTCACTGGGGTAAACCCCAATGTACTGGCACACAGCCGGGGGGCAATAAGTATGCCCACACCTGCTCTGCGCCTCTCACCACGGGCAACTCCAGAGTGGAAGAGAGTCCAACCCCTCTCAAGAGGACTGGTTCCAGAGCCCAAGCCGTGCGTCGAGGTGAGTCCGACTATATCTAGCCGGAACCGCTCAGCCTCGCGCACCAGCTCCGGCTCCTTCCCCAACAGAGAGGTGACATTCCACGTCCCAAGAGCTAGCTTCAGTAGCCGAGGATCAGACCGCCAAGGCCTCTGCCTTCGGCCGCTACCCAGCTCACATCGCACCCGACCCCCTTGGCCCCTCCCACGGGTGGTGAGCCCGTCGGAAGGGGGACCCACGTCATCATTTCGGGCTATGCCCGACCGAGCCCCATGGGCACAGACCCGGCCACCAGGCGCCCGCTGCCGGGCCCCACCCCCGGGCCTGGCTCCGGGGGGAGGCCCCGGTGTCCCATATCCGGGCAAGGGATCACGAGGTCCAAATTTTTTGTTCATCATAAGGGGTCTTTTGAGCTGTTCTTTGTCTGGTCCCTCATCTAGGATCTGCTTGCCTTGGGTGACCCTACCAGGGGCTTAAAGCCCCGAGCAACATAGCTCCCGGACTCATTGGGGCACGCAAACTCCCCCACCACGATAAGGTGACAGCTCAGGAGGGAGGGATGTCAGATCATAATTTGCAAAAAGCTGATGAGAAAGGGTGAGAATGCCCAACTATACACCATCAAATGCGGGAGCGGAGTTGTTCGTCTGTGAGTAGGTGTGAATCTCCGACCATAATTGCTGAAAAATGTGTTAGAAAAGGTAAGAATGCCGGTCCATACATCATCAAAAGCGAGAGAAGTGGTGTTCTGCTGAAAGTAGGTGTGAATGTCCAGCCATAATTACTCACAAACGGGTAAGAAAAGGTAGTATTGCCAGACCATACATGATCAAAACAGGGAGCGGAGGTGGTTCAGCTGCAAGAAGGTGTGAATGTCCGACTAAAGTTCAAATATATTAACAAAAGCGAGAGGAGAAGTCTTCGGATGAGAGTGTTTGAGAATTTCCAACCATAATCTATAAAATGCGGTGAAAAAAAGGTGTGATAGAACACTAAAAGGTGGAGCGGAAGTGTTCGGCTGCAAGAAGGTGTGAATGTCCGACTATATTTGGTGAAAAGCATGTGAAGCAAGGTCTGAATGCCCAACCTTACATCATCAAAAGCGAGATCAGAGGTGTTTGGCTGCAAGAAGGCCATAGTTTGCCAAAAGCGGGTAAGGTGCGAATGACCGACTAAATATCAACAAAAGTGGGGGCGGAGGTCTTCGGATGCAAGTGGGTGTGAATATCCCACCATACAAGTATGGTGGAGAAGAAGCTATGAATTGCTGACCATTGTTTGCAAAAAGCGGGTGAGAAAAGGTGCGAATGTCCAACCATACATGATCAAAACAGGGAGCGGACGTGTTTGGCTGCGACAAGGTTTTAATGTCCACCCATAATTAATGAATAGCGGGCAACAAGTAGGTTCCAATGCCCAACCATACATCATCAAAAGCAGGAGTGGATGTGTTCGGCTACAAGAAGGTTTGAATGTCCGAGCATAGTTTGTAAAAAGCGGGTAAGAAAAGCTTCGAATGCCCGAACATACACCATCAAAAGACAGACCGGACGTGTTCCGCTGTAAGGGTGTAAGGGTGTGAATGCCCAACCATAGTTGGTAAAAAGAAGGTAAGAAAAGGTTCAAATATCCGACTGTACACAATCAATAGCGGGAGCGGATGTGTTCGGCTACAAGAAGGTGTGAAAGTCTCACCATGGTTTGTAAAAAGCGGGTAAGAAAAGGTGCGAATGCCCGACAATGTATGATCAAAAGAGGGAGCGGAGGTTTTCGGCTACAAGAAGGTCTGAATGTCCGACCAAAGTTTGTAAAAAGTGGGTAAGAAAGGTTTGAATGCCCGACTATACACCATCAAAAGCGGGAGCGGAGGTGTTGCACTGTAAGACGGTGTGAATGTCTGACCATAGTTTGTAAAAAGCAGTAGGTGTGAATGTCAGATCATAATTTGCAAAAAGCTGATGAGAAAGGGTGAGAATGCCCTACTATACACCATCAAATGCGAGAGCGGAGGTGTTTGTCTGTGAGTAGGTGTGAATGTCCCACCCTAGTTGCTGAAAAATGTGTTAGAAAAGGTAAGAATGCCAGCCCATACATCATCAAAAGCGGGAGAGGTGGTGTTCGGCTGCAAGAAGGTGTGAATATCCAGCCATAATTACTCACAAACGGGTAAGAAAAGGTAAGAATACCAAACCATAAATTATCAAAAGCGGCAGCAGAGATGTTCGGCTGGTATTTATAAATGTCTAGATATATTTGAACAAAAAACAACGTAGTATTTTGCAGTAAAAGAAAGAAAGGTTCAGAAATCCGAGAAAAAGCTTTTCATGAGTTCTGCATGATTTGGGATTTTGCTTATAAAATGCATTCCTTCAATCAAACTATGGTAAAACGGCTTTTACCTTCATATTTATCAATGTCTAGATCGACTTCAACAAAGAACAACATTAGATTTTGCAGTAGAAGAAAGAGAGACACTGAAGGATCAGGAATCCGAGAATAAGCTTATTTTCATACGTTCTGCATGATTTGGGATTTTGCTATAAAATGAATTCCTTCACTCAAACCAAGTGAAAACTTCTTTGTCCTTCATATTTATCAATGTCTAGATCGACTTCAACAAAGAACAACATTGTATATTGCAGTAGAAGAAAGAGAGACACTGAAGGAACAGGAATCCGAGAATAAGCTTCTTTTCATACGTTCTGCATGATTTGGGATTTTGCTATAAAATGAATTCCTTCACTCAAACTATGTTAAAACTGCTTTTAACTTCATATTTATCAATGTCTAGATCGACTTCAACAAAGAACAACATTGTATATTGCAGTAGAAGAAAGAGCAACACTGAAGGAACAGGAATCCGAGAATAAGCTTATTTTCATACGTTCTGCATGATTTCGGATTTTCCTATAAAATGAATTGCTTTGCTCAAACCAAGTTAAAATTGCTTTGTCTTCATATTTATCAATGTCAAAGCAGTTTTAACATAGTTTGAGTGAAGGAATTCATTTTAAAACAAAATCTCAAAACATGCACAACACATGAAAAGCTTATTCTCGGATTCCTGATCCTTCAGTGTTGCTATTTGTTATATTGCAAAGTACAACGTGTTTTCTTTGTTTTGTTTAAATCTATCTCGACATTGATAAATATGGAAGGACAAAGCAGGTTTAACTTGGTTTGAGCAAAGCAATTCATTTTGTAGCAAAATCCGAAATCGTGAAGAACTCATGAAAGCAAGCTTATACTCGGATTCCTGAAACTTTTAGATCTTAGATTTGCTCTTTCTTTTACTGCAAAGTACGTTGGGGTTTTTTTTTGTTTAAATCTTTCTAGACAAGGTAAATATGAAGGACAAATCAGTTTTAACATAGTTTGAGTGAAGGAATGCATTTTATAAGCAAAATCCCAAATCATGCAAAACTAACGAAAAGCTTTTTCTCGCTTTTCACTGCTTTTTACAAACTGGTCGGACGTTCACACCTTCTTGCAGCCGAACAATTCCACTTCCACTTTTGATGGTGTATATTCGGGCATTCAAACCTTTTCTTACCCGCTTTTTACAAACCATGGTCGGACTTTCACACCTTCTTGTAGCCGAACACCTCCGCTCCCTCTTTTGATCATACATTGTCGGGCATTCGCACCTTGTCTTACCCGCTTGTTACAAACTATAGTCAGACATTCACACGTTGCAGCTGAACCACCTCCGCTCCCTGTTTTGATCATGTATGGTCTGGCAATACTAGCTTTTCTTACCCGTTTGTGAGTAATTATGGCTGGACATTCACACCTACTTGCAGTCGAACAGCTCTGCTCCCGCTTTTGATTTTGTTTGGTTGGATATTCGACGCTTTTCTTAACTGCTTTTTACAAACTTTGGTCGGACGTTCAAACCTTCTTGCAACCGAACACCTCCGCTTCCGCTTTTGATGGTATATATTCGGGAATTCGAACCTTTTCTTACCCGCTTTTTACAAACCATGGTCGGACTGTCACACCTTCTTGTAGCTGAACACATCCGCTCCCACTATTGATTGTGTACAGTCAGGTTTTTTAACGTTTTCTTACCCGCTTCTTACCAACTCTGGTCGGACATTCACACCTTCTTAAAGCGGAACACGTCCGCTCCCTCTTTTGATGGTGTATGTTTGGGCATTCGAACCTTTTCTTACCCGCTTTTTACAAACTATGCTCGGACATTCAAACCTTCTTGTAGCCGAACACATCCACTCCTGCTTTTGATGATGTGTGGTTGGGCATTCGAACCTTCTTCTTGCCCGCTTTTCATTAATTATGGGTGGACATTCACACCTTGTCGCAGCCAAACACCTCCGCTCCCTGTTTTGATCATGTATGGTTGGACATTCGCACCTTTTCTCAACCGCTTTTTGCAAACTATGGTCAGCGATTCACAGCTTCCTCTCCACCATACTTGTATGGTGGAAGATTCACACCCACTTGCATCCGAAGACCTCCGCCCCCACTTTTGTTGATATTTAGTCGGTCATTCGCACCTTACCCGCTTTTGGCAAACTATGGCCTTCTTGCAGCCAAACACCACTGATCTCATTTTTGATGATGTAAGGTTGGACAATCAGACCTTGCTTCACCTGCTTTTCACCAAATATAGTCGGACATTCACACCTTCTTGCAGCCGAACACTTCCGCTCCACCTTTTAGTGTTCTATCACACCTTTTTTTCACCGCATTTTATAGATTATGGTTGGAAATTCTCAACCATTGTCATCCGAAGACCTCTCCTCCCGCTTTTGTTAATATATTTGAACTTTAGTCGGACATTCACACCTTCTTGCAGCTGAACCACCTCCGCTCCCTGTTTTGATCATGTATGGTCTGGCAATACTACCTTTTCTTACCCGTTTGTGAGTAATTATGGCTGGACATTCACACCTACTTTCAGCAGAACACCACCTCTCTCGCTTTTGATGATGTATGGACCGGCATTCTTACCTTTTCTAACACATTTTTCAGCAATTATGGTCGGACATTCCCACCTACTCAGAGCCGAACACCTCCGCTCCCGCATTTGATGGTGTATAGTCGGGCATTCTCACTCTTTCTCATCAGCTTTTTGCAAATTATGATCTGATATTCACAGCTGCTTTTGATAATGTATGGTTGGGCATTCGCACCTTTTTTTACCCATTTTTCAGGAATTATGGGTGGACATTCACACCGTCTTGCAGCTGAAAACATCCTCTCCCGCTTATGATCATGTGCGGTTTGATATTCGAAAATTTTCTTTCATGTTTTAAAGAAATTATTGATGGACATTCAGACCTTCTTGCAGCTGAACCCCTCTGCTCGCGCTTTTGATGGTGTATAGTAGGGCTTTCGAGCCTTTTCTTCCCGGTTTTTACAAATTATGGTTGGACATTCAGACCTTCTTGCAACCTAACACCTCCGCTCCCTCTTTTGATCATACATTGTCTGGCATTCGCACCTTGTCTTACGCGCTTTTTACAAACTTTAGTCGGACATTCAGACCTTCTTGCAGCTGAACCACCTCCGCTCCCTGTTTTGATCATGTATGGTCTGGCAATACTACCTTTTCTTACCCGTTTGTGAGTAATTTTGGCTGGACATTCACACCTACTCAAAGCCGAACAACTCCGCTACCGCATTTGATGGTGTATAGTCGGGCATTCTCACCCTTTCTCATCAGCTTTTTGCAAATTATGATCTGACATTCACACCTACTTGCAGTCGAACAGCTCTGCTCCCGCTTTTGATTATGTTTGGTTGGATATTCGAACCTTTTCTTCACTGCTTTTTACAAACTTTGTTCGGAGGTACACGTCTTCTTGAAGCCGAACACCTCCGCTTCCGCTTTTGATGGTGTATAGTCGGGCTTTCGAGCCTTTTCTTACCTGGTTTTTAGAAATTATGGTTGGACATTCAGACCTCGCAGCCGAACACCTCCGCTCCCTCTTTTGATCATACATTGTCGGTTATTCGCACCTTGTCTTACCCGCTTTTTACAAACTATAGTCAGACATTCACACGTTGCAGCTGAACCACCTCTGCTCCCTGTTTTGATTATGTATGGTCTGGCAATACTACCTTTTCTTACCCGGTTGTGAGTAATTATGGCTGGACATTCACACCTACTTGCAGTCGAACAGCTCTGCTCCCGCTTTTGATTTTGTTTGGTTGGATATTCGAACCTTTTCTTAACTGCTTTTTACAAACTTTGGTCGGACGTTCACACCTTCTTGCAGCCGAACAACTCCACTCCCGCTATTTATTGTGTACAGTCGGGTAGTTTAACCTTTTCTTACCCGCTTTTTACCAACTATGGTCGGACATTCACACCGTCTTACAGCGGAACACCTCCGCTTCCGCTTTTGATGGTGTATAGTCGGGCATGCGAACCTTTTCTTACCCGCTTTTTACAAACTATGGTCGGACATTCAAACCTTTTTGCAGCCGAAAGCCTCCGCTGCCTCTTTTGATCATACATTGTCGGGCATTCGCACCCTTTCTTACCCGCTTTTTATAAAACCATGGTCGGACTGTCACAACTTCTTGTAGCCGAACACATCTGCTCTCGCTATCGATTGTGTACAGTTGGGTTTTTTAACCTTTTCTTACCCGCTTTTTACCAGCTCTGGTCGGACATTCACACCTTCTTACAGCGGAACACGTCCGCTCCCTCTTTTGATGGTGTATTTTCGGGCATTCAAACCTTTTCTTACCCGCTTTTTACAAACTATGCTCGGACATTCAGACCTTCTTGCAGCTGAATCACCTCCGCTCCCTGTTTTGATTATGTATGGTCTGGCAATACTACCTTTTCTTACCCGTTTGTGAGTAATTATGGCTGGACATTCACACCTACTTTCAGCAGAACACCACCTCTCTCGCTTTTGATGATGTATGGACCGGCATTCTTACCTTTTCTAACACATTTTTCAGCAATTATGGTCGGACATTCCCACCTACTCAGAGCCGAACACCTCCGTTCCCGCATTTGATGGTGTATAGTCGGGCATTCTCACTCTTTCTCATCAGCTTTTTGCAAATTATGATCTGATATTCACAGCTGCTTTTGATAATGTATGGTTGGGCATTCGCACCTTTTTTTACCCATTTTTCAGGAATTATGGGTGGACATTCACACCGTCTTGCAGCTGAAAACATCCTCTCCCGCTTATGATCATGTGCGGTTTGATATTCGAAAATTTTCTTTCATGTTTTAAAGAAATTATTGATGGACATTCAGACCTTCTTGCAGCTGAACACCTCTGCTCGCGCTTTTGATGGTGTATAGTAGGGCTTTCGAGCCTTTTCTTCCCGGTTTTTACAAATTATGGTTGGACATTCAGACCTTGCAACCTAACACCTCCGCTCCCTCTTTTGATCATACATTGTCTGGCATTCGCACCTTGTCTTACGCGCTTTTTACAAACTTTAGTCGGACATTCAGACCTTCTTGCAGCTGAACCACCTCCGCTCCCTGTTTTGATCATGTATGGTCTGGCAATACTACCTTTTCTTACCCGTTTGTGAGTAATTTTGGCTGGACATTCACACCTACTCAAAGCCGAACAACTCCGCTACCGCATTTGATGGTGTATAGTCGGGCATTCTCACCCTTTCTCATCAGCTTTTTGCAAATTATGATCTGACATTCACACCTACTTGCAGTCGAACAGCTCTGCTCCCGCTTTTGATTATGTTTGGTTGGATATTCGAACCTTTTCTTAACTGCTTTTTACAAACTTTGTTCGGAGGTACACGTCTTCTTGAAGCCGAACACCTCCGCTTCCGCTTTTGATGGTGTATAGTCGGGCTTTCGAGCCTTTTCTTACCTGGTTTTTAGAAATTATGGTTGGACATTCAGACCTTGCAGCCGAACACCTCCGCTCCCTCTTTTGATCATACATTGTCGGTTATTCGCACCTTGTCTTACCCGCTTTTTGCAAACTATAGTCAGACATTCACACGTTGCAGCTGAACCACCTCTGCTCCCTGTTTTGATTATGTATGGTCTGGCAATACTACCTTTTCTTACCCGGTTGTGAGTAATTATGGCTGGACATTCACACCTACTTGCAGTCGAACAGCTCTGCTCCCGCTTTTGATTTTGTTTGGTTGGATATTCGAACCTTTTCTTAACTGCTTTTTACAAACTTTGGTCGGACGTTCACACCTTCTTGCAGCCGAACACCTCCGCTTCCGCTTTTGATAGTATATATTCGGGCATTCGAACCTTTTGTTACCCGCTTTTTACAAACCATGGGTGGACTTTCACACCTTCTTGTACCCGAACAACCCTGCTATTGGTGGTGTACAGTCGGGTATTTTAACCTTTTCTTACCCGCTTTTTACAAACTATGGTCGGACATTCACACCTTCTTACAGCGGAACACGTCTGCTCCACCTTTTAGTGTTCTATCACACCTTTTTTTCACCGCATTTTATGGATTATGGTTGGAAATTCTCAACCACTCTCATCCGAAGACCTCTCCTCCCGCTTTTGTGAATATATTTGAACTTTAGTCGGACATTCACACCTTCTTGCAGCTGAACCACCTCCGCTCCCTGTTTTGATCATGTATGATCTGGCAATACTACATTTTCTTACCTGTTTGTGAGTAATTATGGCTGGACATTCACACCTACTTTCAGCAGAACACCACCTCTCTCGCTTTTGATGATGTATGGACCGGCATTCTTACCTTTTCTAACACATTTTTCAGCAATTATGTTCGGAGATTCACACCTACTAACAGACGAACAACTCCGCTCCCGCATTTGATGGTGTATAGTTGTTGTTTTGCAAATTATGATCTGACATTCACACTTACTTGCAGTCGAACAGTTCTGCTCCCGCTTTTGATTATGTTTGGTTGGATATTCGAAACTTTTCTTAACTGCTTTTTACAAACTTTGGTTGGACGTTCAAACCCTCTTGTAGCCGAACACATCCACAGCTGCTTTTGATGATGTATGGTTGGGTATTCGCACCTTTTTTTTACCCATTTTTCAGTAATTATGGGTGGACATTCACACCTTCTTGCAGCTGAACACCTCCTCTCCCACTTATGATCATGTGCGGTTTGATTTTCAAAATTTTTACTTTAATTTTTTCTAGCAATTATTGATGGACATTCAGACCTTCTTGCAGCTGAACAACTCCGCTCCCTCTTTTGATCATAAATTGTCGGGCATTCGAACCTTTTCTTACCCGCTTTTTACAAAACTTGGTCGGACTTTCACACCTTTTAGTAGCCGAACAACTCCGCTCCCGCTATTGATTGTGTACAGTCGGGTATTTTAACCTTTTCTTACCCGCTTTTTACCAACTATGGTCGGACATTCATAACTTCTTACAACGGAACACCTCCGCTCCTTATTTTGATGATGTATGGTTGGGCATTCAAACCTACTTGTTGCCCGCTTTTCATTAATTATGGGTGGACATTCACACCTTGTCGCAGCCAAACACCTCCGCTCCCTGTTTTGATGGTGTATAATGGTGGACATTCGCACCTTTTCTCACCCGCTTTTTACTATGGTCGGCCATTCACAGCTTCCTCTCCACCATACTTGTATGGTGGGATATTCACACCCACTTGCATCCGAAGACCTCCGCCCCCACTTTTGTTGATATTTAGTCGGTCATTCGCACCTTACCCGCTTTTGGCAAACTATGGCCTTCTTGCAGCCAAACACCTGATCTCGCTTTTGATGATGTAAGGTTGGGCATTCAGACCTTGCTTCACCTACTTTTCACCAAATATAGTCGGACATTCACACCTTCTTGCAGCCGAACACTTCCGCTCCACTTTTGAGTGTTCTATGTAGCATTCACACCTTTTTCTTCACCGCATTTTATAGATTATGGTTGGAAATTCTCACCCACTCTCATCCGAAGACCTCTCCTCCCGCTTTTGTTAATGTATAGTCGGGCATGAGAACCTTTTCTTACCCGCTTTTTACAAATTATGGTTGGACATTCACACCTACTTGCAGCCGAATACTGATACTGATCCTCCCGTAATAAAATGGTCGGATCTTATCAAACACACTTTGTTTCTTGTGACAATCAAGTCAGCGAAACAGCGTATACACGTCAAGACACTGAATCAAGTTTGCCACAAGAACTCATAAGTTTGGCAGTATTGCTCTGCCGTCAGCAATCATACACCCATTTTATTTTCGTGAGACATGTGCAGGCACCTGTTCATCTACTGTTCTATCACTATGAATTAGTTTATCTATTATCAATAAGGATACTTCTACAACTACTATCAAAGTATGTCCGGACTTCTTATGTTGTCAGTTGCTATATATGAATAAGTGGGTAGCTACTGACAAGCATTAAGCATGTCACACAGCCCAAACATATAACATTTCAGGACACACCACACAGTTAACAACCACAGTGAAGCGTGTCAAAGCCCAAACATGTAACATTCAACGGGACACTTACACAACACATTCAAATCAAACAGTCAGACAACATACAAGAACATATACCCCAGCCGGCATTGCTCCCTGCCTATTTTCCTACAGCTCACTATGTGTGCGCACACCTTTATTCACAAACTCTTCAACTTATACTCTTTTACCGAAGCTGCTACAGCTCGATTGGCCGAATACCCTTAGATCCTATTTCGGTGAATTTGACATCTGCCTTACATGTAACAGATTAGCGATTTAGTTTGAGTGAAGGAATTCATTTTATAGCAAAATCCCAAATCGTGAAGAACTCATGAAAGTAAGCTTATTCTCGGATTCATGAAACTTTAGATTTGCTCTGTCTTTTACTGCAAAGTACAACGTTGTTTTTTTTGTTTAAATCTTTCTAGACATGGTAAATATGAAGGACAAAGCAGTTTTAACATAGTTTGAGTGAAGGAATTCATTTTATAGATAAAATCCCAAGAGTCTGCTGAGAAACAAGAATGAATGAGAAGTAGACTTTAACACGGCTCTAGGAGCGAGCCGAGTGTGGGCTAACCGGGAGAATTGCTTGAAAGAAACGCGACACCGAATGAGCGGTCAGAACAAAGCCTCAATACGGTTTTCCCGTGGTGTTTTTGTTGCTGCCTTGTCTTTTGCACAGAGTAAAAGACAAGGCAGCCATCGAATAGGGCCCGATTGTTCCTACTTGGTCAGCCGAGGAGCAAGGGGGGGAGCAAGCGTCTCAACCAAGCAAAGCTCACCATGGGGAAGGTGGCTATGCCAACTAGCCTGATGCCCTGCTCCCGCAGTGATGGATAATCGTACTCTGGTTTCTCTTCATAACGTACAAGTCTTTCGCCTTTTACTAAAGACTTCCGTGGAAAGCAGCACTAATGAGTTGTTTCTATTTTTGGCAGGCTTTACCTTTGCGGGTGAAGCCCTTTCCGTCTGTGCAAAAGAAATCTTGTTACTGTGCAGAGTGACTTCTCTGAGTAGAGTCGCCTTACTTGTTGCAACTGTGCCGATGTTGCTTGGATGGTGCTTGCTGGAGCGTGCGGGAGTGCAAAGTTATACCATTTAAAAGGGCTGAAGAGTGCTCAGTGCAGCGGGTGGGCGGAGGTGCAAAGTGACACTCTGGCCACCTATGGCCATAAAAAGAACACCGCTACAAGTGCGCATTGTGCCAGGAAGGGCCCTTGGACGTGAACCAGTGGACAGATATCACTTCTCGGCCTTTTGGCTAAGATCAAGTGTAGTACCTGTTCTTATCAGTTTAATATCTGATATGGCCTTTGTACGAGGACTACATATTAAATTGATTTTTAGCAATAGGAGTTGAAAAAGGAGCTTGCTCCGTTCACTCCAAGCATCGACCCGGTACTGCAGTGCCGCTGGGAACGGTGCGCTCTTCTCTGCTCTTGTGAAAAAGCAAACAGTGGTGCAGGATGGAAGTTTCAGGGAGCCCAAGATGAAACTTTCTTTTAGTCTGCTGAGAAAAGAGAGTGAATGCGAAGTAGACTTTAACACAGCTCTGGGGGCAAGCCGAGTGCGGGCTAACCGGGAGAATTACTTGAAAGAAACGCGACACTGAATGAGCGGTCAGAACAAAGCCTCAATACAGTGTTCCCGTGGTGTTTGTGGCTGCCTTGTCTTTTGCACAGAGTAAAAGACAAGGCAGCCATCGAATAGGGCCCGATTTTTCCTACTTGGTCAGTCGAGGATCATGGAGGGGGAGCAAGCGTCTCAACCAAGCAAAGCTCACCATGGGGAAGGTGGCTATGCCAACTAGCCTGATGCCCTGCTCCCGCAGTGACGGATAATCGTACTCTGGTTTCTCTTCATAACGTACAAGTCTTTCGCCTTTTACTAAAGACTTCCGTGGAAAGCAGCACTAATGAGTTGTTTCTATTTTTGGCAGGCTTTACCTTTGCGGGTGAAGCCCTTTCCGTCTGTGCAAAAGAAATCTTGTTACTGTGCAGAGTGACTTCTCTGAGTAGAGTCGCCTTACTTGTTGCGACTGTGCCGATGTTTGAAGCTGGAGTGCAACGTTGTTGCTTGGATGGTGCTTGCTGGAGCGTGCGGGAGTGCAAAGTTATACCATTTAAAAGGGCTGAAGAGTGCTCAGTGCAGCGGGTGGGCGGAGGTGCAAAGTGACACTCTGGCCACCTATGGCCATAAAAAGAACACCGCTACAAGTGTGCATTGTGCCAGGAAGGGCCCTCGGACGTGAACCAGTGGACAGTTATCGCTTCTCGGCCTTTTGGCTAAGATCAAGTGTAGTACCTGTTCTTATCAGTTTAATATCTGATATGGCCTTTGTACGAGGACTACATATTAAATGGATTTTTAGCAATAGGAGTTGAAAAAGGAGCTTGCTCCGTTCACTCCAAGCATCGACCCGGTACTGCAGTGCCGCTGGGAACGGTGCGCTCTTCTCTGCTCTTGTGAAAAAGCAAACAGTGGTGCAGGATGGAAGTTTCAGGGAGCCCAAGATGAAACTTTCTTTTAGTCTGCTGAGAAAAGAGAGTGAATGCGAAGTAGACTTTAACACAGCTCTGGGGGCGAGCCGAGTGCGGGCTAACCGGGAGAATTGCTTGAAAGAAACGCGACACTGAATGAGCGGTCAGAACAAAGCCTCAATACGGTGTTCCCGTGGTGTTTGTGGCTGCCTTGTCTTTTGCACAGAGTAAAAGACAAGGCAGCCATCGAATAGGGCCCGATTTTTCCTACTTGGTCAGCCGAGGAGCAAGGAGGGGGAGCAAGCGTCTCAACCAAGCAAAGCTCACCATGGGGAAGGTGGCTATGCCAACTAGCCTGATGCCCTGCTCCCGCAGTGACAGATAATCGTACTCTGGTTTCTCTTCATAATGTACAAGTCTTTCGCCTTTTACTAAAGACTTCCTTGGAGAGCAGCACTAATGAGTTGTTGCTATTTTTGGCAGGCTTTACCTTTGCGGGTGAAGCCCTTTCTGTCTGTGCAAAAGAAATCTTGTTACTGTGCAGAGTGACTTCTCTGAGTAGAGTTGCCTTACTTGTTGCGACTGTGCCGACGTTTGAAGCTGGAGTGCAAAGTTGTTGCTTGAATGGTGCTCGCTGGAGCGTGCGGGAGTGCAAAGTTATACCATTTAAAAGGGCTGAAGAGTGCTCAGTGCAGCGGGTGGGCGGAGATGCAAAGTGACACTCTGGCCACCTCGAAAACCGAGGTTACATCCAGTACCAGGGGCAGCCCAAGCTCTGCCGCAAGTGTGGTGAGCATGGGCACCTGGTTGAGGCTTGTACCAAGGTGATATGTGGGAAGTGCAGAGAAATTGGGGACACTTTTGGAGAGTGTCCAAATGGCAGGAAATGTAATCTCTGTGGAGAATTAAATCACCTCTTCTGAGATTGCCCTAAATCTTTTGCCAACAAATTAAAGACGGTAAAGCCACAGTCAAGCCAACAAAGAGAAGGACCAGAGGTGGCAGTTGGTGAACAAAGTGAAGAGGTTGACCCAATAAATTCAAACTTCCCGCTAAAAGCTTGGATTGGAAGTGAGGAGCAAAAAGGAGAGGGGCCTGTAGAGGCCTCACCACTCAGTGCTGAAGTCTGTGAGAATTCACAGGCAGAGGGTGGAGCTAAGCTAAATGAGGAGGAAGAGCAGACAGGTGAGTCTAGTGAAGGTACTCACCTCCCCGAAGGTCAACAGCCGAGGAGGACGGCATCTGAGTTGTCCTCTGATTCCCTTTAGCTCCGCAATCAACCCCCAGGGACTCAAAGTTAAATGCAACATTGCATCAGAGGCCAACACGAGAGTCCGAAAAGGAGAGCTAGTTTCCCAAGAAATAACCTGAGTGTGTAATTTGTTTTGATAACTTAGAAAAACGAAAATGACATACCTACTTTCCTTTATCCTTTTAATGGTTCTCACCTTCTCAACACTAAATGTGAGAAGTGTGAAATCAAAGACAAGAGCCCAGAGTATTATATCCTTCTTAGACTCCATAAAATCAGATGTGTTTTTAATACAAGAATGTGGACTACCTTTTTTGAAAAACCATAGACAATGGGAGGAAATGTGGCCCAATTTATCGATATGGAGTGGCTCAAATCAAATTAAAAATGATGGTGTGGCCATTCTAATTAAAAATCCGCATGTTCTGGTGCGAGACGGACGGGCACTTTTAGCACACTTGAATTTTATGGGGCAAGACTTTAACCTCTTAAATATTTATGGTTTCAATGGAAAAAATGACAGGTATGACCTTTTAGAAGATTACTCACAAACGGGTAAGAAATGGTAGTATTGCCAGACAATACATGATCAAAACAGGGAGCGGAGGTGGTTCAGCTGCAAGGTGTGAATTTCTGACTAAAGTTTGTAAAAAGCGCGTAAGACAAGGTGCGAATGCCCAACAATGTATGATCAAAAGAGGGAGCGGAGGTTTTCGGCTGCAAGGTCTGAATGTCCAACCATAATTTGTAAAAACCGGGGAAGAAAAGGCTCGAAAGCCCGACTATACACCATCAAAAGCGGGAGCGGAGGTGTTCAGCTGCAAGAAGGTGTGAATGTCCGACCATAGTTGGTAAAAAGCGGGTAAGAAAAGGTTAAAATGCCCGACTGTACACCATCAAAAGCGGAAGCGGAAGTGTTCGGCTTCAAGAAGACGTGAACCTCCGAACAAAGTTTGTAAAAAGCAGTTAAGAAAAGGTTCGAATATCCAACCAAACATAATCAAAAGCGGGAGCAGAGCTTTTCGACTGCAAGTAGGTGTGAATGTCAGATCATGATTTGCAAAAAGCTGATGAGAAAGGGTGAGAATGCCCGACTATACACCATCAAATGCGGTAGCGGAGTTGTTTGTCTGTGAGTAGGTGTGAATCTGCGACCATAATTGCTGAAAAATGTGTTAGAAAAGGTAAGAATGCCGGTCCATACATCATCAAAAGCGAGAGAGGTGGTGTTCTGCTGAAAGTAGGTGTGAATGTCCAGCCATAATTACTCACAAACGGGTAAGAAAAGGTAGTATTGCCAGACCATACATGATCAAAACAGGGAGCGGAGGTGGTTCAGCTGCAACGTGTGAATGTCTGACTATAGTTTGTAAAAAGCGGGTAAGACAAGGTGCGAATGCCCGACAATGTATAATCAAAAGAGGGAGCGGAGGTGTTCGGCTGCAAGGTCTGAATGTCCAACCATAATTTCTAAAAACCGGGTAAGAAAAGGCTCAAAAGCCCGACTTTACACCATCAAAAGCGGGAGCGGAGGTGTTCAGCTGCAACGTGTGAATGTCTGACTATAGTTTGTAAAAATCTGGTAAGACAAGGTATGAATGTCCGACAATGTATGATCAAAAGCGGGAGCGGAGGTGTTCATCTGCAAGCAGGTCTGAATGTCCATCAATAATTGCTAGAAAACATGAAAGTAAAAATTTCTAAAATCAAACCACACATGATCATAAGTGGGAGAGGAGGTGTTCAGCTGCAAGAAGGTGTGAATATCCACCCATAATTCCTGAAAAATGGGTAAAAAAAAGGTGCGAATGCCCAACCATACATCATCAAAAGCAGCTGTGGATGTGTTCGGCTACAAGAAGGTGTGAACGTCCAACCAAAGTTTGTAAAAAGCAGTTAAGAAAAGGTTCGAATATCCAACCAAACATAATCAAAAGCGGGAGCAGAACTCTTCGACTGCAAGTAGGTGTGGATGTCAGATCATGATTTGCAAAAAGCTGATGAGAAAGGGTGAGAATGCCCGACTATACACCATCAAATGCGGGAGCGGAGTTGTTTGTCTGTGAGTAGGTGTGAATCTGCGACCATAATTGCTGAAAAATGTGTTAGAAAAGGTAAGAATGCCGGTCCATACATCATCAAAAGCGAGAGAGGTGGTGTTCTGCTGAAAGTAGGTGTGAATGTCCAGCCATAATTACTCACAATCGGGTAAGAAAAGGTAGTATTGCCAGACCATACATGATCAAAACAGGGAGCGGAGGTGGTTCAGCTGCAACGTGTGAATGTCTGACTATAGTTTGTAAAAAGCGGGTAAGACAAGGTGCGAATGCCCGACAATGTATAATCAAAAGAGGGAGCGGAGGTGTTCAGCTGCAAGAAGGTGTGAATGTTCGACTAAAGTTTGTAAAAATCTGGTAAGACAAGGTGCGAATGCCCGACAATGTATGATCAAAAGCGGGAGCGGAGGTGTTCAGCTGCAAGAAGGTCTGAATGTCCATCAATAATTGCTAGAAAAAAATAAAGTAAAAATTTCGAAAATCAAACCGCACATGATCATAAGTGGGAGAGGAGGTGTTCAGCTGCAAGAAGGTGTGAATGTCCACCCATAATTGCTGAAAAATGGGTAAAAAAAAGGTGCGAATACCCAACCATACATCATCAAAAGCAGGTGTTAATGTCAGATCATAATTTGCAAAAAGCTGATGAGAAAGGGTGAGAATGCCCGACTATACACCATCAAATGCGGGAGCGGAGTTGTTTTTCTGTGAGTAGGTGTGAATCTCCGACCATAATTGCTGAAAAATGTGTTAGAAAAGGTAAGAATGCCGGTCCATACATCATCAAAAGCGAGAGAAGTGGTGTTCTGCTGAAAGTAGGTGTGAATGTCCAGCCATAATTACTCACAAACGGGTAAGAAAAGGTAGTATTGCCAGACCATACATGATCAAAACAGGGAGCGGAGGTGGTTCAGCTGCAAGAAGGTGTGAATGTCCGACTAAAGTTCAAATATATTAACAAAAGCGGGAGGAGAGGTCTTCGGATGAGAGTGGTTGAGAATTTCCAACCATAATCTATAAAATGCGGTGAAAAAAAGGTGTGATAGAACACTAAAAGGTGGAGCGGAAGTGTTCGGCTGCAAGAAGGTGTGAATGTCCGACTATATTTGGTGAAAAGCAGGGGAAGCAAGGTCTGAATGCCCAACCTTACATCATCAAAAGCGAGATCAGAGGTGTTTGGCTGCAAGAAGGCCATAGTTTGCCAAAAGCGGGTAAGGTGCGAATGACCGACTAAATATCAACAAAAGTGGGGGCGGAGGTCTTCGGATGCAAGTGGGTGTGAATATCCCACCATACAAGTATGGTGGAGAGGAAGCTGTGAATTGCTGACCATAGTTTGCAAAAAGCGGGTGAGAAAAGGTGCGAATGTCCAACCATACGTGATCAAAACAGGGAGCGGAGGTGTTTGGCTGCGACAAGGTGTGAATGTCCACCCATAATTAATGAAAAGCGGGCAAGAAGTGGGTTCGAATGCCCAACCACACATCATCAAAAGCAGGAGTGGATGTGTTCGGCTATAAGAAGGTTTGAATGTCCGAGCATAGTTTGTAAAAAGCGGGTAAGAAAAGGTTCGAATGCCCGAACATACACCATCAAAAGAGGGAGCGGAGGTGTTCCGCTGTAAGAAGGTGTGAATGTCCGACCAGAGTTGGTAAAAAGCGGGTAAGAAAAGGTTAAAAAAACCCGACTGTACACAATCAATAGCGGGAGCAGATGTGTTCGGCTACAAGAAGGTGTGACAGTCCGACCATGGTTTGTAAAAAGCGGGTAAGAAAAGGTGCAAATGCCCGACAATGTATGATCAAAAGAGGGAGCGGAGCTTTTCGGCTACAAGAAGGTTTGAATGTCCAACCATAGTTTGTAAAAAGCGGGTAAGAAAAGGTTCGAATGCCCGACTATACACCATCAAAAGCGGAAGCGGAGGTGTTCCGCTGTAGACGGTGTGAATGTCCGACCATAGTTGGTAAAAAGCGGGTAAGAAAAGGTTAAACTACACGACTGTACACAATCAATAGCGGGAGTGGAGTTGTTCGGCTACAAGAAGGTGTGAAAGTCCGACCATGGTTTGTAAAAAACGGGTAAGATAATGTTCGAATTCCCGAATATATACCATCAAAAGCGGAAGCGGAGGTGTTCGGTTGCAAGAAGGTGTGAACGTCCGACCAAAGTTTGTAAAAAGCAGTTAAGAAAAGGTTCGAATATCCAACCAAACAAAATCAAAAGCAGGAGCAGAGCTGTTCGACTGCAAGTAGGTGTGAATGTCCAGCCATAATTACTCACAAATGGGTAAGAAAAGGTAGTATTGCCACTCCATACATGATCAAAACAGGGAGCGGAGGTGGTTCAGCTGCAACGTGTGAATGTCTGACTATAGTTTGTAAAAAGCGGGTAAGACAAGGTGCGAATGCCCGACAATGTATGATCAAAAGAGGGAGCGGAGGTGTTCGGCTGCAAGGTCTGAATATCCAACCATAATTTCTAAAAACCGGGTAAGAAAAGGCTCGAAAGCCCGACTTTACACCATCAAAAGCGGGAGCGGAGGTGTTCAGCTGCAAGAAGGTGTGAATGTTCGACTAAAGTTTGTAAAAATCTGGTAAGACAAGTTATGAATGCCCGACAATGTATGATCAAAAGCGGGAGCGGAGGTGTTCAGCTGCAAAGAAGGTCTGAATGTCCATCAATAATTGCTAGAAAACATGAAAGTAAAAATTTCTAATATCAAACCGCGCATGATCATAAGTGGGAGAGGAGGTGTTCAGCTGCAAGAAGGTGTGAATGTCCATCAATAATTGCTAGAAAACATGAAAGTAAAAATTTCTAAAATCAAACCGCACATGATCATAAGTGGGAGAGGAGGTGTTCAGCTGCAAGAAGGTGTGAATATCCACCCATAATTCCTGAAAAATGGGTAAAAAAAAGGTGCGAATGCCCAACCATACATCATCAAAAGCAGCTGTGGATGTGTTCGGCTACAAGAAGGTGTGAACGTCCAACCAAAGTTTGTAAAAAGCAGTTAAGAAAAGGTTCGAATATCCAACCAAACATAATCAAAAGCTTGAGCAGAACTGTTCGACTGCAAGTAGGTGTGGATGTCAGATCATAATTTGCAAAAAGCTGATGAGAAAGGGTGAGAATGCCCGACTATACACCATCAAATGCGGGAGCGGAGTTGTTCGTCTGTGAGTAGGTGTGAATCTCCGAACATAATTGCTGAAAAATGTGTTAGAAAAGGTAAGAATGCCGGTCCATACATCATCAAAAGCGAGAGAGGTGGTGTTCTGCTGAAAGTAGGTGTGAATGTCCAGCCATAATTACTCACAAACGGGTAAGAAAAGGTAGTATTGCCAGACCATACATGATCAAAACAGTAAGCGGAGGTGGTTCAGCTGCAAGAAGGTGTGGATGTCTGACTATAGTTTGTAAAAAGCGGGTAAGACAAGGTGCGAATGCCCGACAATGTAAGGCAAGGCAAGACAAGGCAAGTATATTTGTATAGCACAATTCAACAACAAGGTGATTCAAAGTGCTTCACAGAGACATTAAAACAGAAGAAATAAAAAGCATGATTTAAAATTTAAACAAAAGAAGGAAATAAGAACAATAGATAAAATCAGAAAAAATTATATATATGAAAGATAAAATCAATAGTTAAAACATGATTCCGTTTTGAAACTCAAGCTTATTCAAATGCAGCTGAAAATAGATGTGTCTTCAACCTGGACTTAAATACACTGAGTGTTTCAGCTGATCTGAGGCTTTCTGGGACTTTGTTCCAGACATGTGGAGCATAGAAGCTGAATGCAGCTTCTCCATGTCTGGTTTTGACTCTGGGAACTGATAAAATACCGGATCCAGATGACCTGAGGGGTCTGGAAGGTTCATAGTGGGTCAGGAGGTCACTGATGTATTTTGGTCCTTGACCATTCAGAGCTTTATAGACCAGCATCAGAACTTTAAAGTCTATCCTCTGATGGACAGGCAGCCAGTGTAAAGACTTGAGAGCTGGACTGTGATGTGCTCCACTTTTTTGGTCTTAGTGAGGACTCGAGCAGCTGAGTTCTGGATGAGCTGCAGTTGTCTAACTGACTTTTTAGGCAGACCTGTAAAGATGCTATTACAATAATCAAGCCTACTAAAGATGAATGCATGGACTAGTTTTTCCAGGTCCTGCTGAGACATCAGATCTTTTAGCCTTGATATATTCTTAAGGTGATAGTAGGCTGACTTTGTTAATGCCTTAATGTGTTTGTCCAAATTTAGGTCTGAGTCCATCACTACACCCAGATTTCTGGCCTGGTTGGTCGTTTTTAGATTTATAGATTGAAGCTCTGTGGTGACTTTCAATCGTTTATCTTTGGCTCCAAAGACAATTACCTCAGTTTTGTTTTTGTTTAGCTGGAGGAAGTTGTGGCACATCCAGTCATTAATCTCCTCAATGCATTTTCCAAGGGCCTGTACAGGCCCTCTGTCTCCTGGTGACATTGTTATATACATCTGTGTGTCATCTGCATAGCTATGGTAGTTTATTTGGTTGTTTTTTATAATCTGTGCCAGTGGGAGCATGTAGATGTTAAACAGAAGAGGTCCCAGGATGGAACCTTGGGGAACTTGTGATTCTTGTCTGCTCAGATGTAAAGTTACCTATTGACACAAAGTACTTCCTGTTCTCTAAGTATGTTTTGAACCAGTTTAGTACAGTTCCGGAAAGACCAGCCCAGTTCTCCAGTTGTTTGAGTAATATATTGTGGTCAACTGTATCAAAGGCAGCACTGAGATCCAGTAAAACTAAGACTGACATTTTTCCACTGTCTGTATTCAGACATATGTCATTAAACACTTTGGTCAGAGCAGTCTCAGTGCTGTGGTGCTGTCTAAAGCCTGACTGGAAGGTATCATAGCAGTTATTTTGTGTTAAAAAGTAATTAAGCTGTTGAAAAACCGCTTTTTCAATGATCTTACTTAAAAATGGGAGATTTGAGATGGGCCTGTAGTTGTTCATTTGCGTCTTATCAAGATTGTCCTTTTTCAGCAGAGGTTTAATTACAGCTGTTTTTAGTGGCTCTGGAAACACACCTGACGTTAAGGACAGGTTCACAATCAGTAACAGGTCTGACTCCAAAGTCTTTGAGACCCCTTTGAAAAAACCTGTTGGTAGGATGTCTAAACAGCAAGAGGAGGACTTCAGGTGACGTAAGATGTCCTCCAGGTCTTTACTGTTAATGGGTTGAAATAGTGTCATGGTGTTTAAACCGGTTTTCGGTGGACACAGTACATATGCTGAACCTGCTGCTGATGTACCAACTGCTTGTCTAATATTTTGGACTTTGTCTATGAAGAATTTGGCAAAGTCATTGCAGGCCATGGTGGAATGGAGTTCATTTGCCACTGACACAGGAGGGTTTGTTAGCCTGTCAACTGTAGCAAATAAGGCCCGAGCATTATGACTGTTTTTGGTGATGATGTCAGGGAAGTAGGATTTCCTTGCATTCCTCAGTTGTAAATTATAAGAGTGAAGTTTCTCTTTATAGATGTCATAATGAACCTGGAGATTTGTTTTTCTCCATCGGCGCTCAGCTTTCCGACACACTCTTTTCCCATTTTTCACCAGTGTGGAATTTCGCCATGGAGACTTCTTCCTTCCAGAGATAACCTTCACCTTAATGGGAGCAATAGTATCCATAACATTTAACATTTTAGTATTAAAGCTACTGACGAGCTCACTGACTGAACCCCCGGACAGGGCAGGTGCTAAGGAGAAAACCTGGTTAAAGATCTTACTACTGTTTTCAGTTTTGAGATCACTGCTGTTGAGACATTTGTGTGCACTGAAATCGTACTCTCAAAGAAAACACAGGAATGGTCAGACAGGCCCACATCAGACACAGTAATCTTTGAAATGCTTAGACCCTTGGAGATCACTAAGTCTAGAGTGTGCCCCCTATTGTGCGTAGGCTCTGTTATATGCTGAGTCAGCCCAAAGTTGTCCAGAGTGTTACTCAGGTCTTTAGTCCCTCTGTCCTGAGGATTGTCCATATGGATGTTAAAATCACCAACAATAATTATACAGTCAAAATCAACACAGATCATAGACAGCAGTTCACTGAGGTCTTCAGAAAAATCTGAACAGTATTTAGGGACTAATTAGGACACTGGGTGAGGCCTTCACCTGTATAGCCATATATTCAAAGGACTGAAAACTTCCAGGAGATAACTGCTTACATTGAAAGGATTCATTGAATAAGACTGCGACCCCTCCTCCTCTCCTGCTCACTCTGGCCTCGCTGATAAAACTGTAACCAGGAGGGGTTGACTCAATAAGAACAGCAGCACTGTTATTTTGTTCCAACCAAGTTTCATTTAAAAACATAAAATCCAGGGTGTGCTCAGTGATAAAATCATCAATTAAGAATGTTTTCCCAGCTAAAGACCTAACATTTAATAAAGCCAACTTAAGTGTTTTAGAGGTATTATTTGCCCCCTCGTGTTTGGGTGCAGTCTGTGGCACACAAGGTATGTTTACTTTATTTAAAGATCTTTTTGAGTGCAACTCTCTGTGTTTTGACTGGGTCACATTTCTCCTTCTGTCACCTAAAAGTACAGAAATTTTAAGATCTTCTAATAAACAGGGTCCCAGCTTGTCCTGGGAAAAGTCACGACTGTCAGAATTCACACAGCCTGGACCCCTCACACATCACACATCAGACTGCGGAGACAGTACATGGTGGCAGCGTGAAGGGACAGAAGGGGGTGGGGCTGGGCTCCGTCGCTTCGGCTGCTCTAGTAGGGGCGGGGCTCGGCGGGGAACCTTTGGCCGCTTTGGTGGGGGGTTTATGGGGGATAAAAAGGGATTGGGCTGGGGGGTAGATCTAAGCCCAGCATTGACCCGTTCCATCATCTCCTCAGTGAATTTCAGGTGAGGGGAGGAGGAGGGAGAAAGGGAGGGTGAGGAGCACAATGACCTGTCAGGGGTTTGGGGGGCTGGGGAAGGTCCTGGTCCTGGTCCCTGGTCCTGGTCATTAGTGCTGTTGAGAGGGTTTGGGGCAAATAAAGACCTCTCTTCTTGCCTCTGATGTCTCTCCTTTCCAAAGTTCCTCTTGGGTGGGGGCAGATGGAGTTCCTCCTCAAGGTTTCTGCTGGGATTTGTTTGTTCCTCTCTATGAGATAACTCCTTGTTTATCTCAGCCTTGGCCCCGAGCACAGATGGATGACGTAGGAAATAAAATATGTTGGAGGTGAACAGTTTCACCCCTGACTTGTTAAAATTAAATCCATTTGCCATGTAAAGAGGGAGCGGAGGTGTTTGGCTGCAAGGTCTGAATGTCCAGCCATAATTTCTAAAAACCGGGTAAGAAAAGGCTCGAAAGCCCGACTTTACACCATCAAAAGCGGGAGCGGAGGTGTTCAGCTGCAAGAAGGTGTGAATGTTCGACTAAAGTTTGTAAAAATCTGGTAAGACAAGGTGCGAATGCCCAACAATGTATGATCAAAAGCGGGAGCGGAGGTGTTCAGCTGCAAGAAGGTCTGAATGTCCATCAATAATTGCTAGAAAACATGAAAGTAAAAATTTCGAAAATCAAACCGCACATGATCATAAGTGGGAGAGGAGGTGTTCCGCTGCAAGAAGATGTGAATATCCACCCATAATTCCTGAAAAAAGGGGAAAAAAATGGTGCGAATGCCCAACCATACATCATCAAAAGCAGCTGTAGATGTGTTCGGCTACAAGAAGGTGTGAACGTCCAACCAAAGTTTGTAAAAAGCAGTTAAGAAAAGGTTCGAATATCCAACCAAACATAATCAAAAGCGGGAGCAGAACTGTTCGACTGCAAGTAGGTGTGGATGTCAGATCCATCCATCCATCCATCATCTGCCGCTTATCCGGGGGTCGGGTCGCGGGGGCAGCAGCTTGAGCAGAGAAACCCAGACGTCTCTGTCCCCGGCCACTTCCTCCAGCTCTTCCGGGGGGACCCCGAGGCGTTCCCAGGCCAGCCGAGAGACATAGTCTCTCCAGCGTGTCCTGGGTCTTCCCCGGGGTCTCCTCCCAGTGGGACGTGCCCGGAACACCTCCCCAGGGAGGCGCCCAGGGGGCATCCTAACCAGATGCCCGAGCCACCTCATCTGACTCCTCTCAATGCGGAGGAGCAGCGGTTCTACTCCGAGCCCCTCCCGGATGACTGAGCTTCTCACCCTATCTCTAAGGGAGAGCCCAGACACCCTGCGGAGGAAACCCATTTCGGCCGCTTGTATTCGCGATCTTGTTCTTTCGGTCACTACCCACAACTCGTGACCATAGGTGAGGATGGGAACGTAGATTGACCAGTAAGTAGAGAGCTTCGCCTTCTGGCTCAGCTCCCTCTTCACAACGACGGGTCGGTGCAGAGCCCACAACACTGCAGACGCCGCACCGATCCGCCCGTCAATCTCCCGCTCCATTCGTCCCTCACTCGTGAACAAGACCCCGAGATACTTGAACTCCTCCACTTGGGGAAGGATCTCATTCCCGACCCGGAGAGAGCATTCCACCCTTTTCCGGCTGAGAACCATAGTCTCGGATTTGGAGGTGCTGATTCTCATCCCAGCCGCTTCACACTCGGCTGCGAATCGCTCCAGTGAGAGCTGAAGGTCACGGCCTGACGACGCTAACAGAACCACATCATCTGCAAAAAGCAGAGACCCGATTCTGAGGTCGCCAAATCGGACACCCTCAACGCCCTGGCTGCGCCTAGAAATTCTGTCCATAAAAGTTAGGAACAGAATCGGTGACAAAGGGCAGCCCTGACGGAGTCCAACTCTCACCGGAAACGTATCCGACTTACTGCCGGCAATGCGGACCAAACTCTGGCACCGGTCATACAGAGACCGAACGGACCCTATCAAGGGGTCCGGCACTCCATATTCCCGGAGCACCCCCCACAGGACTCCACGAGGGACACGGTCGAACGCTTTCTCCAAGTCCACAAAACACATGTAGACTGGTTGGGCGAACTCCCATGCACCCTCCAGGATCCTGCCGAGGGTATAGAGCTGGTCCACTGTTCCACGGCCAGGACGAAAGCCACACTGCATCTCCTGAATCCGAGGCTCGATTATCCGACGGATCCTCCTCTCCAATACCCCCGAATAGACCTTACCAGGGAGGCTGAGGAGTGTGATACCCCTATAGTTGGAACACACCCTCCGGTCCCCCTTTTTAAAGAGGGGGACCACCACCCCAATCTGCCAGTCCAGAGGCACTGTCCCCGATGTCCACGCGATGCTGCAGAGGCGTGTCAGCCAAGACAGCCCTACAACATCCAGAGCCTTGAGAAACTCAGGACGGACCTCATCCACCCCCGGGGCCTTGCCACCGAGGAGCTTTTTGACCACCTCGGCAACCTCAGCCCCAGAAATGGGAGGCCCCGTCTCCGAGCTCTCCGACTCTGCCTCTTCCGAGCACGTGTTGGTAGGATTGAGGAGTTCCTCGAAGTACTCCCCCCACCGACTCACAACATCCCTAGTTGAGGTCAGCAAAGCCCCGTCCCCACTGTAAACAGTGTTGACTGTGAGCCGCTTCCCCCCCCTGAGACGCCGGATGGTGGACCAGAATCTCTTCGAGGCCGTCCGGAAATCGTTCTCCATGGTCTCACCGAACTCCTCCCAGGCCCGAGTTTTTTTCTCAGCAACCGCCGAAGCCGCAGCCCGTCTGGCCTGTCGGTACCTATCAGCTGCTTCCAGGGTCCCACTGGCCAAAAAGGCCCGATAGGACTCCTTCTTCAGCTTGACGGCTTCCCTCACCACTGGTGTCCACCAGCAGGTTCGAGGGTTGCCGCCACGACAGGCACCGACCACCTTACGGCCACAACTCTGATCAGCTGCCTCGGCAATGGAGTCACGGAACATGGCCCATTCGGACTCAATGTCCCCCACCTCCCCCGGGATATGGTTGAAGCTCTGCCGGAGGTGGGAGTTAAAGCTCCTTCTGACGGGGGATTCTGACAAACGCTCCCAGCAGACCCTCACAATACGTTTGGGCCTGCCAGGTCTGATCGGCATCCTCCCCCACCAGCGGAGCCAACTCACCACCAGGTGGTGATCAGTTGACAGCTCCGCCCCTCTCTTCACCCGAGTGTCCAGGACATACGGCCGCAAGTCCGATGATACAACCACAAAGTCGATCATCGAACTGCGGCCAAGGGTGTCCTGGTGCCAAGTGCACATATGGACACCCTTATGTCTGAACATGGTGTTCGTTATGGACAGTCCATGACCAGCACAGAAGTCCAACAACATAACACCACTCTGGTTCAGATCGGGGGGGCCATTCCTCCCAATCACACCCCTCCAGGTCTCACTGTCATTGCCCACGTGAGCATTGAAGTCCCCCAGCAGAAAGAGGGAGTCTCCGGTAGGAGCATTCTCCAGTGCCTCCCCCAGAGACTCCAAAAAGGGTGGGTACTCTGAACTGCTGTTTGGCGCATAGGCACAAACAACAGTCAGGACTCGTCCCCCCACCCGAAGGCGGAGGGAGGCTACCCTCTCGTTCACTGGGGTAAACCCCAATGTACTGGCACACAGCCGGGGGGCAATAAGTATGCCCACACCTGCTCTGCGCCTCTCACCACGGGCAACTCCAGAGTGGAAGAGAGTCCAACCCCTCTCAAGAGGACTGGTTCCAGAGCCCAAGCCGTGCGTCGAGGTGAGTCCGACTATATCTAGCCGGAACCGCTCAGCCTCGCGCACCAGCTCCGGCTCCTTCCCCAACAGAGAGGTGACATTCCACGTCCCAAGAGCTAGCTTCAGTAGCCGAGGATCAGACCGCCAAGGCCTCTGCCTTCGGCCGCTACCCAGCTCACATCGCACCCGACCCCCTTGGCCCCTCCCACGGGTGGTGAGCCCGTCGGAAGGGGGACCCACGTCATCATTTCGGGCTATGCCCGACCGAGCCCCATGGGCACAGACCCGGCCACCAGGCGCCCGCTGCCGGGCCCCACCCCCGGGCCTGGCTCCGGGGGGAGGCCCCGGTGTCCCATATCCGGGCAAGGGATCACGAGGTCCAAATTTTTTGTTCATCATAAGGGGTCTTTTGAGCTGTTCTTTGTCTGGTCCCTCATCTAGGATCTGCTTGCCTTGGGTGACCCTACCAGGGGCTTAAAGCCCCGAGCAACATAGCTCCCGGACTCATTGGGGCACGCAAACTCCCCCACCACGATAAGGTGACAGCTCAGGAGGGAGGGATGTCAGATCATAATTTGCAAAAAGCTGATGAGAAAGGGTGAGAATGCCCAACTATACACCATCAAATGCGGGAGCGGAGTTGTTCGTCTGTGAGTAGGTGTGAATCTCCGACCATAATTGCTGAAAAATGTGTTAGAAAAGGTAAGAATGCCGGTCCATACATCATCAAAAGCGAGAGAAGTGGTGTTCTGCTGAAAGTAGGTGTGAATGTCCAGCCATAATTACTCACAAACGGGTAAGAAAAGGTAGTATTGCCAGACCATACATGATCAAAACAGGGAGCGGAGGTGGTTCAGCTGCAAGAAGGTGTGAATGTCCGACTAAAGTTCAAATATATTAACAAAAGTGAGAGGAGAAGTCTTCGGATGAGAGTGTTTGAGAATTTCCAACCATAATCTATAAAATGCGGTGAAAAAAAGGTGTTATAGAACACTAAAAGGTGGAGCGGAAGTGTTCGGCTGCAAGAAGGTGTGAATGTCCGACTATATTTGGTGAAAAGCATGTGAAGCAAGGTCTGAATGCCCAACCTTACATCATCAAAAGCGAGATCAGAGGTGTTTGGCTGCAAGAAGGCCATAGTTTGCCAAAAGCGGGTAAGGTGCGAATGACCGACTAAATATCAACAAAAGTGGGGGCGGAGGTCTTCGGATGAAAGTGGGTGTGAATATTCCACCATACAAGTATGGTGGAGAGGAAGCTATGAATTGCTGACCATTGTTTGCAAAAAGCGGGTGAGAAAAGGTGCGAATGTCCAACCATACATGATCAAAACAGGGAGCGGACGTGTTTGGCTGCGACAAGGTTTTAATGTCCACCCATAATTAATGAATAGCGGGCAACAAGTAGGTTCCAATGCCCAACCATACATCATCAAAAGCAGGAGTGGATGTGTTCGGCTACAAGAAGGTTTGAATGTCCGAGCATAGTTTGTAAAAAGCGGGTAAGAAAAGCTTCGAATGCCCGAACATACACCATCAAAAGACAGACCGGACGTGTTCCGCTGTAAGTAGGTGTGAATGCCCAACCATAGTTGGTAAAAAGAAGGTAAGAAAAGGTTCAAATATCCGACTGTACACAATCAATAGCGGGAGCGGATGTGTTCGGCTACAAGAAGGTGTGAAAGTCTCACCATGGTTTGTAAAAAGCGGGTAAGAAAGGTTTGAATGCCCGACTATACACCATCAAAAGCGGGAGCGGAGGTGTTGCACTGTAAGACGGTGTGAATGTCTGACCATAGTTTGTAAAAAGCAGTAGGTGTGAATGTCAGATCATAATTTGCAAAAAGCTGATGAGAAAGGGTGAGAATGCCCTACTATACACCATCAAATGCGAGAGCGGAGGTGTTTGTCTGTGAGTAGGTGTGAATGTCCCACCCTAGTTGCTGAAAAATGTGTTAGAAAAGGTAAGAATGCCAGCCCATACATCATCAAAAGCGGGAGAGGTGGTGTTCGGCTGCAAGAAGGTGTGAATATCCAGCCATAATTACTCACAAACGGGTAAGAAAAGGTAAGAATACCAAACCATAAATTATCAAAAGCGGCAGCAGAGATGTTCGGCTGGTATTTATAAATGTCTAGATAGATTTGAACAAAAAACAACGTAGTATTTTGCAGTAAAAGAAAGAAAGGTTCAGAAATCCGAGAAAAAGCTTTTCATGAGTTCTGCATGATTTGGGATTTTGCTTATAAAATGCATTCCTTCAATCAAACTATGGTAAAACGGCTTTTACCTTCATATTTATCAATGTCTAGATCGACTTCAACAAAGAACAACATTAGATTTTGCAGTAGAAGAAAGAGAGACACTGAAGGATCAGGAATCCGAGAATAAGCTTATTTTCATACGTTCTGCATGATTTGGGATTTTGCTATAAAATGAATTCCTTCACTCAAACTATGTTAAAACTGCTTTTACCTTCATATTTATCAATGTCTAGATCGACTTCAACAAAGAACAACATTGTATATTGCAGTAGAAGAAAGAGCAACACTGAAGGAACAGGAATCCGAGAATAAGCTTACTTTCATACGTTCTGCATGATTTGGGATTTTATGTATAAAATGAATTCCTTCACTCAAACCAAGTGAAAACTTCTTTGTCCTTCATATTTATCAATGTCTAGATCGACTTCAACAAAGAACAACATTGTATATTGCAGTAGAAGAAAGAGAGACACTGAAGGAACAGGAATCCGAGAATAAGCTTCTTTTCATACGTTCTGCATGATTTGGGATTTTGCTATAAAATGAATTCCTTCACTCAAACTATGTTAAAACTGCTTTTAACTTCATATTTATCAATGTCTAGATCGACTTCAACAAAGAACAACATTGTATATTGCAGTAGAAGAAAGAGCAACACTGAAGGAACAGGAATCCGAGAATAAGCTTATTTTCATACGTTCTGCATGATTTCGGATTTTCCTATAAAATGAATTGCTTTGCTCAAACCAAGTTAAAATTGCTTTGTCTTCATATTTATCAATGTCAAAGCAGTTTTAACATAGTTTGAGTGAAGGAATTCATTTTAAAACAAAATCTCAAAACATGCACAACACATGAAAAGCTTATTCTCGGATTCCTGATCCTTCAGTGTTGCTATTTGTTATATTGCAAAGTACAACGTGTTTTCTTTGTTTTGTTTAAATCTATCTCGACATTGATAAATATGGAAGGACAAAGCAGGTTTAACTTGGTTTGAGCAAAGCAATTCATTTTGTAGCAAAATCCGAAATCGTGAAGAACTCATGAAAGCAAGCTTATACTCGGATTCCTGAAACTTTTAGATCTTAGATTTGCTCTTTCTTTTACTGCAAAGTACGTTGGGGTTTTTTTTTTTGTTTAAATCTTTCTAGACAAGGTAAATATGAAGGACAAATCAGTTTTAACATAGTTTGAGTGAAGGAATGCATTTTATAAGCAAAATCCCAAATCATGCAAAACTAACGAAAAGCTTTTTCTCGCTTTTCACTGCTTTTTACAAACTGGTCGGACGTTCACACCTTCTTGCAGCCGAACAATTCCGCTTCCACTTTTGATGGTGTATATTCGGGCATTCAAACCTTTTCTTACCCGCTTTTTACAAACCATGGTCGGACTTTCACACCTTCTTGCAGCCGAACACCACCTCTCCCGCTTTTGATGATGTATGGTCCAGCATTCTTACCTTTTCTAACACATTTTTCAGCAATTATGGTCGGACATTCACACCTACTCACAGCCAAACACTTCCGCTCCCGCATTTGATGGTGTTTAGTCAGGCATTCTCACCCTTTCTCATCAACTTTTTGCATATGATCTGATATTCACACCTACTTGCAGTCGAACACCTCTGCTTCCGCTTTTGATGGTACATATTTGGGCATTCGAACCTTTTGTTACCCGCTTTTTACATACCATGGGTGGACTTTCACACCTTCTTGTAGCCGAACAACTCTGCTCCCGCTATTGATTGTGTACAGTCGGGTATTTTAACCTTTTCTTACCCGCTTTTTACCAACTATGGTCGGACATTCACACCTTCTTACAGCGGAACACGTCCGCTCCCTCTTTTGATGGTGTATGTTCGGGCATTCGAACCTTTTCTTACCTGCTTTTTACAAACCATGGTCGGACTTTCACACCTTCTTGTAGCCGAACACCTCCGCTCCCTCTTTTGATCATACATTGTTGGGCATTTGCACCTTGTCTTACCCGCTTTTTACAAACTATAGTCAGACATTCACACGTTGCAGCTGAACCACCTCCGCTCCCTGTTTTGATCATGTATGGTCTGGCAATACTAGCTTTTCTTACCCGTTTGTGAGTAATTATGGCTGGACATTCACACCTACTTGCAGTCGAACAGCTCTGCTCCCGCTTTTGATTTTGTTTGGTTGGATATTCGACGCTTTTCTTAACTGCTTTTTACAAACTTTGGTCGGACGTTCAAACCTTCTTGCAACCGAACACCTCCGCTTCCGCTTTTGATGGTATATATTCGGGAATTCGAACCTTTTCTTACCCGCTTTTTACAAACCATGGTCGGACTTTCACACCTTCTTGTAGCCGAACAACTCCACTCACGCTATTGATTGTGTACAGTCGGGTAGTTTAACCTTTTCTTACCCGCTTTTTACCAACTATGGTTGGACATTCACACCGTCTTACAGCGGAACACCTCCGCTTCCGCTTTTGATGGTGTATAGTCGGGCATTCGAACCTTTTCTTACCCGCTTTTTACAAACTATGGTCGGACATTCAATCCTTCTTGTAACCGAAAAGCTCCGCTCCCTCTTTTGATCATACATTGTCGGGCATTTGCAACTTTTCTTACCCGCTTTTTACAAACCATGGTCGGACTGTCACACCTTCTTGTAACTGAACACATCCGCTCCCACTATTGATTGTGTACAGTCAGGTTTTTTAACGTTTTCTTACCCGCTTCTTACCAACTCTGGTCGGACATTCACACCTTCTTAAAGCGGAACACGTCCGCTCCCTCTTTTGATGGTGTATGTTTGGGCATTCGAACCTTTTCTTACCCGCTTTTTACAAACTATGCTCGGACATTCAAACCTTCTTGTAGCCGAACACATCCACTCCTGCTTTTGATGATGTGTGGTTGGGCATTCGAACCTACTTCTTGCCCGCTTTTCATTAATTATGGGTGGACATTCACACCTTGTCGCAGCCAAACACCTCCGCTCCCTGTTTTGATCATGTATGGTTGGACATTCGCACCTTTTCTCAACCGCTTTTTGCAAACTATGGTCAGCAATTCACAGCTTCCTCTCCACCATACTTGTATGGTGGAAGATTCACACCCACTTGCATCCGAAGACCTCCGCCCCCACTTTTGTTGATATTTAGTCGGTCATTCGCACCTTACCCGCTTTTGGCAAACTATGGCCTTCTTGCAGCCAAACACCTCTGATCTCGCTTTTGATGATGTAAGGTTGGGCATTCAGACCTTGCTTCCCCTGCTTTTCACCAAATATAGTCGGACATTCACACCTTCTTGCAGCCGAACACTTCCGCTCCACCTTTTAGTGTTCTATAACACCTTTTTTTCACCGCATTTTATAGATTATGGTTGGAAATTCTCAACCATTGTCATCCGAAGACCTCTCCTCCCGCTTTTGTTAATATATTTGAACTTTAGTCGGACATTCACACCTTCTTGCAGCTGAACCACCTCCGCTCCCTGTTTTGATCATGTATGGTCTGGCAATACTACCTTTTCTTACCCGTTTGTGAGTAATTATGGCTGGACATTCACACCTACTTTCAGCAGAACACCACCTCTCTCGCTTTTGATGATGTATGGACCGGCATTCTTACCTTTTCTAACACATTTTTCAGCAATTATGGTCGGACATTCCCACCTACTCAGAGCCGAACACCTCAGTTCCCGCATTTGATGGTGTATAGTCGGGCATTCTCACTCTTTCTCATCAGCTTTTTGCAAATTATGATCTGATATTCACAGCTGCTTTTGATAATGTATGGTTGGGCATTCGCACCTTTTTTTACCCATTTTTCAGGAATTATGGGTGGACATTCACACCGTCTTGCAGCTGAAAACATCCTCTCCCGCTTATGATCATGTGCGGTTTGATATTCGAAAATTTTCTTTCATGTTTTAAAGAAATTATTGATGGACATTCAGACCTTCTTGCAGCTGAACCCCTCTGCTCGCGCTTTTGATGGTGTATAGTAGGGCTTTCGAGCCTTTTCTTCCCGGTTTTTACAAATTATGGTTGGACATTCAGACCTTCTTGCAACCTAACACCTCCGCTCCCTCTTTTGATCATACATTGTCTGGCATTCGCACCTTGTCTTACGCGCTTTTTACAAACTTTAGTCGGACATTCAGACCTTCTTGCAGCTGAACCACCTCCGCTCCCTGTTTTGATCATGTATGGTCTGGCAATACTACCTTTTCTTACCCGTTTGTGAGTAATTTTGGCTGGACATTCACACCTACTCAAAGCCGAACAACTCCGCTACCGCATTTGATGGTGTATAGTCGGGCATTCTCACCCTTTCTCATCAGCTTTTTGCAAATTATGATCTGACATTCACACCTACTTGCAGTCGAACAGCTCTGCTCCCGCTTTTGATTATGTTTGGTTGGATATTCGAACCTTTTCTTAACTGCTTTTTACAAACTTTGTTCGGAGGTACACGTCTTCTTGAAGCCGAACACCTCCGCTTCCGCTTTTGATGGTGTATAGTCGGGCTTTCGAGCCTTTTCTTACCTGGTTTTTAGAAATTATGGTTGGACATTCAGACCTTGCAGCCGAACACCTCCGCTCCCTCTTTTGATCATACATTGTCGGTTATTCGCACCTTGTCTTACCCGCTTTTTGCAAACTATAGTCAGACATTCACACGTTGCAGCTGAACCACCTCTGCTCCCTGTTTTGATTATGTATGGTCTGGCAATACTACCTTTTCTTACCCGGTTGTGAGTAATTATGGCTGGACATTCACACCTACTTGCAGTCGAACAGCTCTGCTCCCGCTTTTGATTTTGTTTGGTTGGATATTCGAACCTTTTCTTAACTGCTTTTTACAAACTTTGGTCGGACGTTCACACCTTCTTGCAGCCGAACACCTCCGCTTCCGCTTTTGATAGTATATATTCGGGCATTCGAACCTTTTGTTACCCGCTTTTTACAAACCATGGGTGGACTTTCACACCTTCTTGTACCCGAACAACCCTGCTCCCGCTATTGGTGGTGTACAGTCGGGTATTTTAACCTTTTCTTACCCGCTTTTTACAAACTATGGTCGGACATTCACACCTTCTTACAGCGGAACACGTCTGCTCCACCTTTTAGTGTTCTATCACACCTTTTTTTCACCGCATTTTATGGATTATGGTTGGAAATTCTCAACCACTCTCATCCGAAGACCTCTCCTCCCGCTTTTGTGAATATATTTGAACTTTAGTCGGACATTCACACCTTCTTGCAGCTGAACCACCTCCGCTCCCTGTTTTGATCATGTATGATCTGGCAATACTACATTTTCTTACCTGTTTGTGAGTAATTATGGCTGGACATTCACACCTACTTTCAGCAGAACACCACCTCTCTCGCTTTTGATGATGTATGGACCGGCATTCTTACCTTTTCTAACACATTTTTCAGCAATTATGGTCGGAGATTCACACCTACTAACAGACGAACAACTCCGCTCCCGCATTTGATGGTGTATAGTTGTTGTTTTGCAAATTATGATCTGACATTCACACTTACTTGCAGTCGAACAGTTCTGCTCCCGCTTTTGATTATGTTTGGTTGGATATTCGAAACTTTTCTTAACTGCTTTTTACAAACTTTGGTTGGACGTTCAAACCCTCTTGTAGCCGAACACATCCACAGCTGCTTTTGATGATGTATGGTTGGGTATTCGCACCTTTTTTTTACCCATTTTTCAGTAATTATGGGTGGACATTCACACCTTCTTGCAGCTGAACACCTCCTCTCCCACTTATGATCATGTGCGGTTTGATTTTCAAAATTTTTACTTTAATTTTTTCTAGCAATTATTGATGGACATTCAGACCTTCTTGCAGCTGAACAACTCCGCTCCCTCTTTTGATCATAAATTGTCGGGCATTCGAACCTTTTCTTACCCGCTTTTTACAAAACTTGGTCGGACTTTCACACCTTTTAGTAGCCGAACAACTCCGCTCCCGCTATTGATTGTGTACAGTCGGGTATTTTAACCTTTTCTTACCCGCTTTTTACCAACTATGGTCGGACATTCATAACTTCTTACAACGGAACACCTCCGCTCCTTATTTTGATGATGTATGGTTGGGCATTCAAACCTACTTGTTGCCCGCTTTTCATTAATTATGGGTGGACATTCACACCTTGTCGCAGCCAAACACCTCCGCTCCCTGTTTTGATGGTGTATAATGGTGGACATTCGCACCTTTTCTCACCCGCTTTTTACTATGGTCGGCCATTCACAGCTTCCTCTCCACCATACTTGTATGGTGGGATATTCACACCCACTTGCATCCGAAGACCTCCGCCCCCACTTTTGTTGATATTTAGTCGGTCATTCGCACCTTACCCGCTTTTGGCAAACTATGGCCTTCTTGCAGCCAAACACCTGATCTCGCTTTTGATGATGTAAGGTTGGGCATTCAGACCTTGCTTCACCTACTTTTCACCAAATATAGTTGGACATTCACACCTTCTTGCAGCCGAACACTTCCGCTCCACTTTTGAGTGTTCTATGTAGCATTCACACCTTTTTCTTCACCGCATTTTATAGATTATGGTTGGAAATTCTCACCCACTCTCATCCGAAGACCTCTCCTCCCGCTTTTGTTAATGTATAGTCGGGCATGAGAACCTTTTCTTACCCGCTTTTTACAAATTATGGTTGGACATTCACACCTACTTGCAGCCGAATACTGATACTGATCCTCCCGTAATAAAATGGTCGGATCTTATCAAACACACTTTGTTTCTTGTGACAATCAAGTCAGCGAAACAGCGTATACACGTCAAGACACTGAATCAAGTTTGCCACAAGAACTCATAAGTTTGGCAGTATTGCTCTGCCGTCAGCAATCATACACCCATTTTATTTTCGTGAGACATGTGCAGGCACCTGTTCATCTACTGTTCTATCACTATGAATTAGTTTATCTATTATCAATAAGGATACTTCTACAACTACTATCAAAGTATGTCCGGACTTCTTATGTTGTCAGTTGCTATATATGAATAAGTGGGTAGCTACTGACAAGCATTAAGCATGTCACACAGCCCAAACATATAACATTTCAGGACACACCACACAGTTAACAACCACAGTGAAGCGTGTCAAAGCCCAAACATGTAACATTCAACGGGACACTTACACAACACATTCAAATCAAACAGTCAGACAACATACAAGAACATATACCCCAGCCGGCATTGCTCCCTGCCTATTTTCCTACAGCTCACTATGGGTGCGCACACCTTTATTCACAAACTCTTCAACTTATACTCTTTTACCGAAGCTGCTACAGCTCGATTGGCCGAATACCCTTAGATCCTATTTCGGTGAATTTGACATCTGCCTTACATGTAACAGATTAGCGATTTAGTTTGAGTGAAGGAATTCATTTTATAGCAAAATCCCAAATCGTGAAGAACTCATGAAAGTAAGCTTATTCTCGGATTCATGAAACTTTAGATTTGCTCTGTCTTTTACTGCAAAGTACAACGTTGTTTTTTTTGTTTAAATCTTTCTAGACATGGTAAATATGAAGGACAAAGCAGTTTTAACATAGTTTGAGTGAAGGAATTCATTTTATAGATAAAATCCCAAGAGTCCTACTTGGTCAGCCGAGGAGCAAGGGGGGGAGCAAGCGTCTCAACCAAGCAAAGCTCACCATGGGGAAGGTGGCTATGCCAACTAGCCTGATGCCCTGCTCCCGCAGTGATGGATAATCGTACTCTGGTTTCTCTTCATAACGTACAAGTCTTTCGCCTTTTACTAAAGACTTCCGTGGAAAGCAGCACTAATGAGTTGTTGCTATTTTTGGCAGGCTTTACCTTTGCGGGTGAAGCCCTTTCCGTCTGTGCAAAAGAAATCTTGTTACTGTGCAGAGTGAGAGTAGAGTCGCCTTACTTGTTGCAACTGTGCCGATGTTGCTTGGATGGTGCTTGCTGGAGCGTGCGGGAGTGCAAAGTTATACCATTTAAAAGGGCTGAAGAGTGCTCAGTGCAGCGGGTGGGCGGAGGTGCAAAGTGACACTCTGGCCACCTATGGCCATAAAAAGAACACCGCTACAAGTGCGCATTGTGCCAGGAAGGGCCCTTGGACGTGAACCAGTGGACAGATATCACTTCTCGGCCTTTTGGCTAAGATCAAGTGTAGTACCTGTTCTTATCAGTTTAATATCTGATATGGCCTTTGTACGAGGACTACATATTAAATTGATTTTTAGCAATAGGAGTTGAAAAAGGAGCTTGCTCCGTTCACTCCAAGCATCGACCCGGTACTGCAGTGCCGCTGGGAACGGTGCGCTCTTCTCTGCTCTTGTGAAAAAGCAAACAGTGGTGCAGGATGGAAGTTTCAGGGAGCCCAAGATGAAACTTTCTTTTAGTCTGCTGAGAAAAGAGAGTGAATGCGAAGTAGACTTTAACACAGCTCTGGGGGCGAGCCGAGTGCGGGCTAACCGGGAGAATTGCTTGAAAGAAACGCGACACTGAATGAGCGGTCAGAACAAAGCCTCAATACGGTGTTCCCGTGGTGTTTGTGGCTGCCTTGTCTTTTGCACAGAGTAAAAGACAAGGCAGCCATCGAATAGGGCCCGATTTTTCCTACTTGGTCAGCCGAGGAGCAAGGAGGGGGAGCAAGCGTCTCAACCAAGCAAAGCTCACCATGGGGAAGGTGGCTATGCCAACTAGCCTGATGCCCTGCTCCCGCAGTGACAGATAATCGTACTCTGGTTTCTCTTCATAATGTACAAGTCTTTCGCCTTTTACTAAAGACTTCCGTGGAGAGCAGCACTAATGAGTTGTTGCTATTTTTGGCAGGCTTTACCTTTGCGGGTGAAGCCCTTTCTGTCTGTGCAAAAGAAATCTTGCCTTACTTGTTGCGACTGTGCCGATGTTTGAAGCTGGAGTGCAAAGTTGTTGCTTGAATGGTGCTCGCTGGAGCGTGCGGGAGTGCAAAGTTATACCATTTAAAAGGGCTGAAGAGTGCTCAGTGCAGCGGGTGGGCGGAGATGCAAAGTGACACTCTGGCCACCTCGAAAACCGAGGTTACATCCAGTACCAGGGGCAGCCCAAGCTCTGCCGCAAGTGTGGTGAGCATGGGCACCTGGTTGAGGCTTGTACCAAGGTGATATGTGGGAAGTGCAGAGAAATTGGGGACACTTTTGGAGAGTGTCCAAATGGCAGGAAATGTAATCTCTGTGGAGAATTAAATCACCTCTTCTGAGGTGGCAGTTGGTGAACAAAGTGAAGAGGTTGACCCAATAAATTCAAACTTCCCGCTAAAAGCTTGGATTGGAAGTGAGGAGCAAAAAGGAGAGGGGCCTGTAGAGGCCTCACCACTCAGTGCTGAAGTCTGTGAGAATTCACAGGCAGAGGGTGGAGCTAAGCTAAATGAGGAGGAAGAGCAGACAGGTGAGTCTAGTGAAGGTACTCACCTCCCCGAAGGTCAACAGCCGAGGAGGACGGCATCTGAGTTGTCCTCTGATTCCCTTTAGCTCTGCAATCAACCCCCAGGGACTCAAAGTTAAATGCAACATTGCATCAGAGGCCAACACGAGAGTCCGAAAAGGAGAGCTAGTTTCCCAAGAAATAACCTGAGTGTGTAATTTGTTTTGATAACTTAGAAAAACGAAAATGACATACCTACTTTCCTTTATCCTTTTAATGGTTCTCACCTTCTCAACACTAAATGTGAGAAGTGTGAAATCAAAGACAAGAGCCCAGAGTATTATATCCTTCTTAGACTCCATAAAATCAGATGTGTTTTTAATACAAGAATGTGGACTACCTTTTTTGAAAAACCATAGACAATGGGAGGAAATGTGGCCCAATTTATCGATATGGAGTGGCTCAAATCAAATTAAAAATGATGGTGTGGCCATTCTAATTAAAAATCCGCATGTTCTGGTGCGAGACGGACGGGCACTTTTAGCACACTTGAATTTTATGGGGCAAGACTTTAACCTCTTAAATATTTATGGTTTCAATGGAAAAAATGACAGGTATGACCTTTTAGAAGATTACTCACAAACGGGTAAGAAATGGTAGTATTGCCAGACTATACATGATCAAAACAGGGAGCGGAGGTGGTTCAGCTGCAAGGTGTGAATTTCTGACTAAAGTTTGTAAAAAGCGCGTAAGACAAGGTGCGAATGCCCAACAATGTATGATCAAAAGAGGGAGCGGAGGTTTTCAGCTGCAAGGTCTGAATGTCCAACCATAATTTGTAAAAACCGGGGAAGAAAAGGCTCGAAAGCCCGACTATACACCATCAAAAGCGGGAGCGGAGGTGTTCAGCTGCAAGAAGGTGTGAATGTCCGACCATAGTTGGTAAAAAGCGGGTAAGAAATGGTTAAAATGCCCGACTGTACACCATCAAAAGCGGAAGCGGAGGTGTTCGGCTTCAAGAAGACGTGAACCTCCGAACAAAGTTTGTAAAAAGCAGTTAAGAAAAGGTTCGAATATCCAACCAAACATAATCAAAAGCGGGAGCAGAGCTTTTCGACTGCAAGTAGGTGTGAATGTCAGATCATGATTTGCAAAAAGCTGATGAGAAAGGGTGAGAATGCCCGACTATACACCATCAAATGCGGGAGCGGAGTTGTTTGTCTGTGAGTAGGTGTGAATCTGCGACCATAATTGCTGAAAAATGTGTTAGAAAAGGTAAGAATGCCGGTCCATACATCATCAAAAGCGAGAGAGGTGGTGTTCTGCTGAAAGTAGGTGTGAATGTCCAGCCATAATTACTCACAAACGGGTAAGAAAAGGTAGTATTGCCAGACCATACATGATCAAAACAGGGAGCGGAGGTGGTTCAGCTGCAACGTGTGAATGTCTGACTATAGTTTGTAAAAAGCGGGTAAGACAAGGTGCGAATGCCCGACAATGTATAATCAAAAGAGGGAGCGGAGGTGTTCGGCTGCAAGGTCTGAATGTCCAACCATAATTTCTAAAAACCGGGTAAGAAAAGGCTCAAAAGCCCGACTTTACACCATCAAAAGCGGGAGCGGAGGTGTTCAGCTGCAAGAAGGTGTGAATGTTCGACTAAAGTTTGTAAAAATCTGGTAAGACAAGGTATGAATGTCCGACAATGTATGATCAAAAGCGGGAGCGGAGATGTTCAGCTGCAAGAAGGTCTGAATGTCCATCAATAATTGCTAGAAAAAATTAAAGTAAAAATTTCGAAAATCAAACCGCACATGATCATAAGTGGGAGAGGAGGTGTTCAGCTGCAAGAAGGTGTGAATGTCCACCCATAATTCCTTAAAAATGGGTAAAAAAAAAGGTGCGAATACCCAACCATACATCATCAAAAGCAGGTGTTAATGTCAGATCATAATTTGCAAAAAGCTGATGAGAAAGGGTGAGAATGCCCGACTATACACCATCAAATGCGGGAGCGGAGTTGTTTGTCTGTGAGTAGGTGTGAATCTCCGACCATAATTGCTGAAAAATGTGTTAGAAAAGGTAAGAATGCCGGTCCATACATCATCAAAAGCGAGAGAGGTGGTGTTCTGCTGAAAGTAGGTGTGAATGTCCAGCCATAATTACTCACAAACGGGTAAGAAAAAGTAGTATTGCCAGACCATACATGATCAAAACAGGGAGCGGAGGTGGTTCAGCTGCAAGAAGGTGTGAATGTCCGACTAAAGTTCAAATATATTAACAAAAGCGGGAGGAGAGGTCTTCGGATGAGAGTGGTTGAGAATTTCCAACCATAATCTATAAAATGCGGTGAAAAAAAGGTGTGATAGAACACTAAAAGGTGGAGCGGAAGTGTTCGGCTGCAAGAAGGTGTGAATGTCCGACTATATTTGGTGAAAAGCAGGGGAAGCAAGGTCTGAATGCCCAACCTTACATCATCAAAAGCGAGATCAGAGGTGTTTGGCTGCAAGAAGGCCATAGTTTGCCAAAAGCGGGTAAGGTGCGAATGACCGACTAAATATCAACAAAGGTGGGGGCGGAGGTCTTCGGATGCAAGTGGGTGTGAATATCCCACCATACAAGTATGGTGGAGAGGAAGCTGTGAATTGCTGACCATAGTTTGCAAAAAGCGGGTGAGAAAAGGTGCGAATGTCCAACCATACGTGATCAAAACAGGGAGCGGAGGTGTTTGGCTGCGACAAGGTGTGAATGTCCACCCATAATTAATGAAAAGCGGGCAAGAAGTGGGTTCGAATGCCCAACCACACATCATCAAAAGCAGGAGTGGATGTGTTCGGCTATAAGAAGGTTTGAATGTCCGAGCATAGTTTGTAAAAAGCGGGTAAGAAAAGGTTCGAATGCCCGAACATACACCATCAAAAGAGGGAGCGGAGGTGTTCCGCTGTAAGAAGGTGTGAATGTCCGACCAGAGTTGGTAAAAAGCGGGTAAGAAAAGGTTAAAAAAACCCGACTGTACACAATCAATAGCGGGAGCAGATGTGTTCGGCTACAAGAAGGTGTGACAGTCCGACCATGGTTTGTAAAAAGCGGGTAAGAAAAGGTGCAAATGCCCGACAATGTATGATCAAAAGAGGGAGCGGAGCTTTTCGGCTACAAGAAGGTTTGAATGTCCGACCATAGTTTGTAAAAAGCGGGTAAGAAAAGGTTCGAATGCCCGACTATACACCATCAAAAGCGGAAGCGGAGGTGTTCCGCTGTAGACGGTGTGAATGTCCGACCATAGTTGGTAAAAAGCGGGTAAGAAAAGGTTAAACTACACGACTGTACACAATCAATAGCGGGAGTGGAGTTGTTCGGCTACAAGAAGGTGTGAAAGTCCGACCATGGTTTGTAAAAAACGGGTAAGATAATGTTCGAATTCCCGAATATATACCATCAAAAGCGGAAGCGGAGGTGTTCGGTTGCAAGAAGGTGTGAACGTCCGACCAAAGTTTGTAAAAAGCAGTTAAGAAAAGGTTCGAATATCCAACCAAACAAAATCAAAAGCAGGAGCAGAGCTGTTCGACTGCAAGTAGGTGTGAATGTCCAGCCATAATTACTCACAAACGGGTAAGAAAAGGTAGTATTGCCACTCCATACATGATCAAAACAGGGAGCGGAGGTGGTTCAGCTGCAACGTGTGAATGTCTGACTATAGTTTGTAAAAAGCGGGTAAGACAAGGTGCGAATGCCCGACAATGTATGATCAAAAGTGGGAGCGGAGGTGTTCGGCTGCAAGGTCTGAATATCCAACCATAATTTCTAAAAACCGGGTAAGAAAAGGCTCGAAAGCCCGACTTTACACCATCAAAAGCGGGAGCGGAGGTGTTCAGCTGCAAGAAGGTGTGAATGTTCGACTAAAGTTTGTAAAAATCTGGTAAGACAAGGTATGAATGTCCGACAATGTATGATCAAAAGCGGGAGCGGAGGTGTTCATCTGCAAGCAGGTCTGAATGTCCATCAATAATTGCTAGAAAACATGAAAGTAAAAATTTCTAAAATCAAACCACACATGATCATAAGTGGGAGAGGAGGTGTTCAGCTGCAAGAAGGTGTGAATATCCACCCATAATTCCTGAAAAATGGGTAAAAAAAAGGTGCGAATGCCCAACCATACATCATCAAAAGCAGCTGTGGATGTGTTCGGCTACAAGAAGGTGTGAACGTCCAACCAAAGTTTGTAAAAAGCAGTTAAGAAAAGGTTCGAATATCCAACCAAACATAATCAAAAGCGGGAGCAGAACTCTTCGACTGCAAGTAGGTGTGGATGTCAGATCATGATTTGCAAAAAGCTGATGAGAAAGGGTGAGAATGCCCGACTATACACCATCAAATGCGGGAGCGGAGTTGTTTGTCTGTGAGTAGGTGTGAATCTGCGACCATAATTGCTGAAAAATGTGTTAGAAAAGGTAAGAATGCCGGTCCATACATCATCAAAAGCGAGAGAGGTGGTGTTCTGCTGAAAGTAGGTGTGAATGTCCAGCCATAATTACTCACAATCGGGTAAGAAAAGGTAGTATTGCCAGACCATACATGATCAAAACAGGGAGCGGAGGTGGTTCAGCTGCAACGTGTGAATGTCTGACTATAGTTTGTAAAAAGCGGGTAAGACAAGGTGCGAATGCCCGACAATGTATAATCAAAAGAGGGAGCGGAGGTGTTCAGCTGCAAGAAGGTGTGAATGTTCGACTAAAGTTTGTAAAAATCTGGTAAGACAAGGTGCGAATGCCCGACAATGTATGATCAAAAGCGGGAGCGGAGGTGTTCAGCTGCAAGAAGGTCTGAATGTCCATCAATAATTGCTAGAAAAATGGGTAAAAAAAAGGTGCGAATACCCAACCATACATCATCAAAAGCAGGTGTTAATGTCAGATCATAATTTGCAAAAAGCTGATGAGAAAGGGTGAGAATGCCCGACTATACACCATCAAATGCGGGAGCGGAGTTGTTTGTCTGTGAGTAGGTGTGAATCTCCGACCATAATTGCTGAAAAATGTGTTAGAAAAGGTAAGAATGCCGGTCCATACATCATCAAAAGCGAGAGAAGTGGTGTTCTGCTGAAAGTAGGTGTGAATGTCCAGTCATAATTACTCACAAACGGGTAAGAAAAGGTAGTATTGCCAGACCATACATGATCAAAACAGGGAGCGGAGGTGGTTCAGCTGCAAGAAGGTGTGAATGTCCGACTAAAGTTCAAATATATTAACAAAAGCGGGAGGAGAGGTCTTCGGATGAGAGTGGTTGAGAATTTCCAACCATAATCTATAAAATGCGGTGAAAAAAAGGTGTGATAGAACACTAAAAGGTGGAGCGGAAGTGTTCGGCTGCAAGAAGGTGTGAATGTCCGACTATATTTGGTGAAAAGCAGGGGAAGCAAGGTCTGAATGCCCAACCTTACATCATCAAAAGCGAGATCAGAGGTGTTTGGCTGCAAGAAGGCCATAGTTTGCCAAAAGCGGGTAAGGTGCGAATGACCGACTAAATATCAACAAAAGTGGGGGCGGAGGTCTTCGGATGCAAGTGGGTGTGAATATCCCACCATACAAGTATGGTGGAGAGGAAGCTGTGAATTGCTGACCATAGATTGCAAAAAGCGGGTGAGAAAAGGTGCGAATGTCCAACCATACACCATCAAAACAGGGAGCGGAGGTGTTTGGCTGCGACAAGGTGTGAATGTCCACCCATAATTAATGAAAAGCGGGCAAGAAGTGGGTTCGAATGCCCAACCACACATCATCAAAAGCAGGAGTGGATGTGTTCGGCTATAAGAAGGTTTGAATGTCCGAGCATAGTTTGTAAAAAGCGGGTAAGAAAAGGTTCGAATGCCCGAACATACACCATCAAAAGAGGGAGCGGAGGTGTTCCGCTGTAAGAAGGTGTGAATGTCCGACCAGAGTTGGTAAAAAGCGGGTAAGAAAAGGTTAAAAAAACCCGACTGTACACAATCAATAGCGGGAGCAGATGTGTTCGGCTACAAGAAGGTGTGACAGTCCGACCATGGTTTGTAAAAAGCGGGTAAGAAAAGGTGCAAATGCCCGACAATGTATGATCAAAAGAGGGAGCGGAGCTTTTCGGCTACAAGAAGGTTTGAATGTCCAACCATAGTTTGTAAAAAGCGGGTAAGAAAAGGTTCGAATGCCCGACTATACACCATCAAAAGCGGAAGCGGAGGTGTTCCGCTGTAGACGGTGTGAATGTCCGACCATAGTTGGTAAAAAGCGGGTAAGAAAAGGTTAAACTACACGACTGTACACAATCAATAGCGGGAGTGGAGTTGTTCGGCTACAAGAAGGTGTGAAAGTCCGACCATGGTTTGTAAAAAACGGGTAAGATAATGTTCGAATTCCCGAATATATACCATCAAAAGCGGAAGCGGAGGTGTTCGGTTGCAAGAAGGTGTGAACGTCCGACCAAAGTTTGTAAAAAGCAGTTAAGAAAAGGTTCGAATATCCAACCAAACAAAATCCAAAGCAGGAGCAGAGCTGTTCGACTGCAAGTAGGTGTGAATGTCCAGCCATAATTACTCACAAATGGGTAAGAAAAGGTAGTATTGCCACTCCATACATGATCAAAACAGGGAGCGGAGGTGGTTCAGCTGCAACGTGTGAATGTCTGACTATAGTTTGTAAAAAGCGGGTAAGACAAGGTGCGAATGCCCGACAATGTATGATCAAAAGAGGGAGCGGAGGTGTTCGGCTGCAAGGTCTGAATATCCAACCATAATTTCTAAAAACCGGGTAAGAAAAGGCTCGAAAGCCCGACTTTACACCATCAAAAGCGGGAGCGGAGGTGTTCAGCTGCAAGAAGGTGTGAATGTTCGACTAAAGTTTGTAAAAATCTGGTAAGACAAGTTATGAATGCCCGACAATGTATGATCAAAAGCGGGAGCGGAGGTGTTCAGCTGCAAAGAAGGTGTGAATGTCCATCAATAATTGCTAGAAAACATGAAAGTAAAAATTTCTAAAATCAAACCGCACATGATCATAAGTGGGAGAGGAGGTGTTCAGCTGCAAGAAGGTGTGAATATCCACCCATAATTCCTGAAAAATGGGTAAAAAAAAGGTGCGAATGCCCAACCATACATCATCAAAAGCAGCTGTGGATGTGTTCGGCTACAAGAAGGTGTGAACGTCCAACCAAAGTTTGTAAAAAGCAGTTAAGAAAAGGTTCGAATATCCAACCAAACATAATCAAAAGCTTGAGCAGAACTGTTCGACTGCAAGTAGGTGTGGATGTCAGATCATAATTTGCAAAAAGCTGATGAGAAAGGGTGAGAATGCCCGACTATACACCATCAAATGCGGGAGCGGAGTTGTTCGTCTGTGAGTAGGTGTGAATCTCCGAACATAATTGCTGAAAAATGTGTTAGAAAAGGTAAGAATGCCGGTCCATACATCATCAAAAGCGAGAGAGGTGGTGTTCTGCTGAAAGTAGGTGTGAATGTCCAGCCATAATTACTCACAAACGGGTAAGAAAAGGTAGTATTGCCAGACCATACATGATCAAAACAGTAAGCGGAGGTGGTTCAGCTGCAAGAAGGTGTGGATGTCTGACTATAGTTTGTAAAAAGCGGGTAAGACAAGGTGCGAATGCCCGACAATGTAAGGCAAGGCAAGACAAGGCAAGTATATTTGTATAGCACAATTCAACAACAAGGTGATTCAAAGTGCTTCACAGAGACATTAAAACAGAAGAAATAAAAAGCATGATTTAAAATTTAAACAAAAGAAGGAAATAAGAACAATAGATAAAATCAGAAAAAATTATATATATGAAAGATAAAATCAATAGTTAAAACATGATTCCGTTTTGAAACTCAAGCTTATTCAAATGCAGCTGAAAATAGATGTGTCTTCAACCTGGACTTAAATACACTGAGTGTTTCAGCTGATCTGAGGCTTTCTGGGACTTTGTTCCAGACATGTGGAGCATAGAAGCTGAATGCAGCTTCTCCATGTCTGGTTTTGACTCTGGGAACTGATAAAATACCGGATCCAGATGACCTGAGGGGTCTGGAAGGTTCATAGTGGGTCAGGAGGTCACTGATGTATTTTGGTCCTTGACCATTCAGAGCTTTATAGACCAGCATCAGAACTTTAAAGTCTATCCTCTGATGGACAGGCAGCCAGTGTAAAGACTTGAGAGCTGGACTGTGATGTGCTCCACTTTTTTGGTCTTAGTGAGGACTCGAGCAGCTGAGTTCTGGATGAGCTGCAGTTGTCTAACTGACTTTTTAGGCAGACCTGTAAAGATGCTATTACAATAATCAAGCCTACTAAAGATGAATGCATGGACTAGTTTTTCCAGGTCCTGCTGAGACATCAGATCTTTTAGCCTTGATATATTCTTAAGGTGATAGTAGGCTGACTTTGTTAATGCCTTAATGTGTTTGTCCAAATTTAGGTCTGAGTCCATCACTACACCCAGATTTCTGGCCTGGTTGGTCGTTTTTAGATTTATAGATTGAAGCTCTGTGGTGACTTTCAATCGTTTATCTTTGGCTCCAAAGACAATTACCTCAGTTTTGTTTTTGTTTAGCTGGAGGAAGTTGTGGCACATCCAGTCATTAATCTCCTCAATGCATTTTCCAAGGGCCTGTACAGGCCCTCTGTCTCCTGGTGACATTGTTATATACATCTGTGTGTCATCTGCATAGCTATGGTAGTTTATTTGGTTGTTTTTTATAATCTGTGCCAGTGGGAGCATGTAGATGTTAAACAGAAGAGGTCCCAGGATGGAACCTTGGGGAACTTGTGATTCTTGTCTGCTCAGATGTAAAGTTACCTATTGACACAAAGTACTTCCTGTTCTCTAAGTATGTTTTGAACCAGTTTAGTACAGTTCCGGAAAGACCAGCCCAGTTCTCCAGTTGTTTGAGTAATATATTGTGGTCAACTGTATCAAAGGCAGCACTGAGATCCAGTAAAACTAAGACTGACATTTTTCCACTGTCTGTATTCAGACATATGTCATTAAACACTTTGGTCAGAGCAGTCTCAGTGCTGTGGTGCTGTCTAAAGCCTGACTGGAAGGTATCATAGCAGTTATTTTGTGTTAAAAAGTAATTAAGCTGTTGAAAAACCGCTTTTTCAATGATCTTACTTAAAAATGGGAGATTTGAGATGGGCCTGTAGTTGTTCATTTGCGTCTTATCAAGATTGTCCTTTTTCAGCAGAGGTTTAATTACAGCTGTTTTTAGTGGCTCTGGAAACACACCTGACGTTAAGGACAGGTTCACAATCAGTAACAGGTCTGACTCCAAAGTCTTTGAGACCCCTTTGAAAAAACCTGTTGGTAGGATGTCTAAACAGCAAGAGGAGGACTTCAGGTGACGTAAGATGTCCTCCAGGTCTTTACTGTTAATGGGTTGAAATAGTGTCATGGTGTTTAAACCGGTTTTCGGTGGACACAGTACATATGCTGAACCTGCTGCTGATGTACCAACTGCTTGTCTAATATTTTGGACTTTGTCTATGAAGAATTTGGCAAAGTCATTGCAGGCCATGGTGGAATGGAGTTCATTTGCCACTGACACAGGAGGGTTTGTTAGCCTGTCAACTGTAGCAAATAAGGCCCGAGCATTATGACTGTTTTTGGTGATGATGTCAGGGAAGTAGGATTTCCTTGCATTCCTCAGTTGTAAATTATAAGAGTGAAGTTTCTCTTTATAGATGTCATAATGAACCTGGAGATTTGTTTTTCTCCATCGGCGCTCAGCTTTCCGACACACTCTTTTCCCATTTTTCACCAGTGTGGAATTTCGCCATGGAGACTTCTTCCTTCCAGAGATAACCTTCACCTTAATGGGAGCAATAGTATCCATAACATTTAACATTTTAGTATTAAAGCTACTGACGAGCTCACTGACTGAACCCCCGGACAGGGCAGGTGCTAAGGAGAAAACCTGGTTAAAGATCTTACTACTGTTTTCAGTTTTGAGATCACTGCTGTTGAGACATTTGTGTGCACTGAAATCGTACTCTCAAAGAAAACACAGGAATGGTCAGACAGGCCCACATCAGACACAGTAATCTTTGAAATGCTTAGACCCTTGGAGATCACTAAGTCTAGAGTGTGCCCCCTATTGTGCGTAGGCTCTGTTATATGCTGAGTCAGCCCAAAGTTGTCCAGAGTGTTACTCAGGTCTTTAGTCCCTCTGTCCTGAGGATTGTCCATATGGATGTTAAAATCACCAACAATAATTATACAGTCAAAATCAACACAGATCATAGACAGCAGTTCACTGAGGTCTTCAGAAAAATCTGAACAGTATTTAGGGGGCCTGTAAATATTCAGAAACAGGACACTGGGTGAGGCCTTCACCTGTATAGCCATATATTCAAAGGACTGAAAACTTCCAGGAGATAACTGCTTACATTGAAAGGATTCATTGAATAAGACTGCGACCCCTCCTCCTCTCCTGCTCACTCTGGCCTCGCTGATAAAACTGTAACCAGGAGGGGTTGACTCAATAAGAACAGCAGCACTGTTATTTTGTTCCAACCAAGTTTCATTTAAAAACATAAAATCCAGGGTGTGCTCAGTGATAAAATCATCAATTAAGAATGTTTTCCCAGCTAAAGACCTAACATTTAATAAAGCCAACTTAAGTGTTTTAGAGGTATTATTTGCCCCCTCGTGTTTGGGTGCAGTCTGTGGCACACAAGGTATGTTTACTTTATTTAAAGATCTTTTTGAGTGCAACTCTCTGTGTTTTGACTGGGTCACATTTCTCCTTCTGTCACCTAAAAGTACAGAAATTTTAAGATCTTCTAATAAACAGGGTCCCAGCTTGTCCTGGGAAAAGTCACGACTGTCAGAATTCACACAGCCTGGACCCCTCACACATCACACATCAGACTGCGGAGACAGTACATGGTGGCAGCGTGAAGGGACAGAAGGGGGTGGGGCTGGGCTCCGTCGCTTCGGCTGCTCTAGTAGGGGCGGGGCTCGGCGGGGAACCTTTGGCCGCTTTGGTGGGGGGTTTATGGGGGATAAAAAGGGATTGGGCTGGGGGGTAGATCTAAGCCCAGCATTGACCCGTTCCATCATCTCCTCAGTGAATTTCAGGTGAGGGGAGGAGGAGGGAGAAAGGGAGGGTGAGGAGCACAATGACCTGTCAGGGGTTTGGGGGGCTGGGGAAGGTCCTGGTCCTGGTCCCTGGTCCTGGTCATTAGTGCTGTTGAGAGGGTTTGGGGCAAATAAAGACCTCTCTTCTTGCCTCTGATGTCTCTCCTTTCCAAAGTTCCTCTTGGGTGGGGGCAGATGGAGTTCCTCCTCAAGGTTTCTGCTGGGATTTGTTTGTTCCTCTCTATGAGATAACTCCTTGTTTATCTCAGCCTTGGCCCCGAGCACAGATGGATGACGTAGGAAATAAAATATGTTGGAGGTGAACAGTTTCACCCCTGACATGTTAAAATTAAATCCATTTGCCATGTATGATCAAAAGAGGGAGCGGAGGTGTTTGGCTGCAAGGTCTGAATGTCCAGCCATAATTTCTAAAAACCGGGTAAGAAAAGGCTCGAAAGCCCGACTTTACACCATCAAAAGCGGGAGCGGAGGTGTTCAGCTGCAAGAAGGTGTGAATGTTCGACTAAAGTTTGTAAAAATCTGGTAAGACAAGGTGCGAATGCCCAACAATGTATGATCAAAAGCGGGAGCGGAGGTGTTCAGCTGCAAGAAGGTCTGAATGTCCATCAATAATTGCTAGAAAACATGAAAGTAAAAATTTCGAAAATCAAACCGCACATGATCATAAGTGGGAGAGGAGGTGTTCCGCTGCAAGAAGATGTGAATATCCACCCATAATTCCTGAAAAAAGGGGAAAAAAATGGTGCGAATGCCCAACCATACATCATCAAAAGCAGCTGTAGATGTGTTCGGCTACAAGAAGGTGTGAACGTCCAACCAAAGTTTGTAAAAAGCAGTTAAGAAAAGGTTCGAATATCCAACCAAACATAATCAAAAGCGGGAGCAGAACTGTTCGACTGCAAGTAGGTGTGGATGTCAGATCCATCCATCCATCCATCATCTGCCGCTTATCCGGGGGTCGGGTCGCGGGGGCAGCAGCTTGAGCAGAGAAACCCAGACGTCTCTGTCCCCGGCCACTTCCTCCAGCTCTTCCGGGGGGACCCCGAGGCGTTCCCAGGCCAGCCGAGAGACATAGTCTCTCCAGCGTGTCCTGGGTCTTCCCCGGGGTCTCCTCCCAGTGGGACGTGCCCGGAACACCTCCCCAGGGAGGCGCCCAGGGGGCATCCTAACCAGATGCCCGAGCCACCTCATCTGACTCCTCTCAATGCGGAGGAGCAGCGGTTCTACTCCGAGCCCCTCCCGGATGACTGAGCTTCTCACCCTATCTCTAAGGGAGAGCCCAGACACCCTGCGGAGGAAACCCATTTCGGCCGCTTGTATTCGCGATCTTGTTCTTTCGGTCACTACCCACAACTCGTGACCATAGGTGAGGATGGGAACGTAGATTGACCAGTAAGTAGAGAGCTTCGCCTTCTGGCTCAGCTCCCTCTTCACAACGACGGGTCGGTGCAGAGCCCACAACACTGCAGACGCCGCACCGATCCGCCCGTCAATCTCCCGCTCCATTCGTCCCTCACTCGTGAACAAGACCCCGAGATACTTGAACTCCTCCACTTGGGGAAGGATCTCATTCCCGACCCGGAGAGAGCATTCCACCCTTTTCCGGCTGAGAACCATAGTCTCGGATTTGGAGGTGCTGATTCTCATCCCAGCCGCTTCACACTCGGCTGCGAATCGCTCCAGTGAGAGCTGAAGGTCACGGCCTGACGACGCTAACAGAACCACATCATCTGCAAAAAGCAGAGACCCGATTCTGAGGTCGCCAAATCGGACACCCTCAACGCCCTGGCTGCGCCTAGAAATTCTGTCCATAAAAGTTAGGAACAGAATCGGTGACAAAGGGCAGCGCTGACGGAGTCCAACTCTCACCGGAAACGTATCCGACTTACTGCCGGCAATGCGGACCAAACTCTGGCACCGGTCATACAGAGACCGAACGGACCCTATCAAGGGGTCCGGCACTCCATATTCCCGGAGCACCCCCCACAGGACTCCACGAGGGACACGGTCGAACGCTTTCTCCAAGTCCACAAAACACATGTAGACTGGTTGGGCGAACTCCCATGCACCCTCCAGGATCCTGCCGAGGGTATAGAGCTGGTCCACTGTTCCACGGCCAGGACGAAAGCCACACTGCATCTCCTGAATCCGAGGCTCGATTATCCGACGGATCCTCCTCTCCAATAACCCCGAATAGACCTTACCAGGGAGGCTGAGGAGTGTGATACCCCTATAGTTGGAACACACCCTCCGGTCCCCCTTTTTAAAGAGGGGGACCACCACCCCAATCTGCCAGTCCAGAGGCACTGTCCCCGATGTCCACGCGATGCTGCAGAGGCGTGTCAGCCAAGACAGCCCTACAACATCCAGAGCCTTGAGAAACTCAGGACGGACCTCATCCACCCCCGGGGCCTTGCCACCGAGGAGCTTTTTGACCACCTCGGCAACCTCAGCCCCAGAAATGGGAGGCCCCGTCTCCGAGCTCTCCGACTCTGCCTCTTCCGAGCACGTGTTGGTAGGATTGAGGAGTTCCTCGAAGTACTCCCCCCACCGACTCACAACATCCCTAGTTGAGGTCAGCAAAGCCCCGTCCCCACTGTAAACAGTGTTGACTGTGAGCCGCTTCCCCCCCCTGAGACGCCGGATGGTGGACCAGAATCTCTTCGAGGCCGTCCGGAAATCGTTCTCCATGGTCTCACCGAACTCCTCCCAGGCCCGAGTTTTTTTCTCAGCAACCGCCGAAGCCGCAGCCCGTCTGGCCTGTCGGTACCTATCAGCTGCTTCCAGGGTCCCACTGGCCAAAAAGGCCCGATAGGACTCCTTCTTCAGCTTGACGGCTTCCCTCACCACTGGTGTCCACCAGCAGGTTCGAGGGTTGCCGCCACGACAGGCACCGACCACCTTACGGCCACAACTCCGATCAGCTGCCTCGGCAATGGAGTCACGGAACATGGCCCATTCGGACTCAATGTCCCCCACCTCCCCCGGGATATGGTTGAAGCTCTGCCGGAGGTGGGAGTTAAAGCTCCTTCTGACGGGGGATTCTGACAAACGCTCCCAGCAGACCCTCACAATACGTTTGGGCCTGCCAGGTCTGATCGGCATCCTCCCCCACCAGCGGAGCCAACTCACCACCAGGTGGTGATCAGTTGACAGCTCCGCCCCTCTCTTCACCCGAGTGTCCAGGACATACGGCCGCAAGTCCGATGATACAACCACAAAGTCGATCATCGAACTGCGGCCAAGGGTGTCCTGGTGCCAAGTGCACATATGGACACCCTTATGTCTGAACATGGTGTTCGTTATGGACAGTCCATGACCAGCACAGAAGTCCAACAACATAACACCACTCTGGTTCAGATCGGGGGGGCCGTTCCTCCCAATCACACCCCTCCAGGTCTCACTGTCATTGCCCACGTGAGCATTGAAGTCCCCCAGCAGAGCGAGGGAGTCTCCGGTAGGAGCATTCTCCAGTGCCTCCCCCAGAGACTCCAAAAAGGGTGGGTACTCTGAACTGCTGTTTGGCGCATAGGCACAAACAACAGTCAGGACTCGTCCCCCCACCCGAAGGCGGAGGGAGGCTACCCTCTCGTTCACTGGGGTAAACCCCAATGTACTGGCACACAGCCGGGGGGCAATAAGTATGCCCACACCTGCTCTGCGCCTCTCACCACGGGCAACTCCAGAGTGGAAGAGAGTCCAACCCCTCTCAAGAGGACTGGTTCCAGAGCCCAAGCCGTGCGTCGAGGTGAGTCCGACTATATCTAGCCGGAACCGCTCAGCCTCGCGCACCAGCTCCGGCTCCTTCCCCAACAGAGAGGTGACATTCCACGTCCCAAGAGCTAGCTTCAGTAGCCGAGGATCAGACCGCCAAGGCCTCTGCCTTCGGCCGCTACCCAGCTCACATCGCACCCGACCCCCTTGGCCCCTCCCACGGGTGGTGAGCCCGTCGGAAGGGGGACCCACGTCATCATTTCGGGCTATGCCCGACCGAGCCCCATGGGCACAGACCCGGCCACCAGGCGCCCGCTGCCGGGCCCCACCCCCGGGCCTGGCTCCGGGGGGAGGCCCCGGTGTCCCATATCCGGGCAAGGGATCACGAGGTCCAAATTTTTTGTTCATCATAAGGGGTCTTTTGAGCTGTTCTTTGTCTGGTCCCTCATCTAGGATCTGCTTGCCTTGGGTGACCCTACCAGGGGCTTAAAGCCCCGAGCAACATAGCTCCCGGACTCATTGGGGCACGCAAACTCCCCCACCACGATAAGGTGACAGCTCAGGAGGGAGGGATGTCAGATCATAATTTGCAAAAAGCTGATGAGAAAGGGTGAGAATGCCCAACTATACACCATCAAATGCGGGAGCGGAGTTGTTCGTCTGTGAGTAGGTGTGAATCTCCGACCATAATTGCTGAAAAATGTGTTAGAAAAGGTAAGAATGCCGGTCCATACATCATCAAAAGCGAGAGAAGTGGTGTTCTGCTGAAAGTAGGTGTGAATGTCCAGCCATAATTACTCACAAACGGGTAAGAAAAGGTAGTATTGCCAGACCATACATGATCAAAACAGGGAGCGGAGGTGGTTCAGCTGCAAGAAGGTGTGAATGTCCGACTAAAGTTCAAATATATTAACAAAAGCGAGAGGAGAAGTCTTCGGATGAGAGTGTTTGAGAATTTCCAACCATAATCTATAAAATGCGGTGAAAAAAAGGTGTGATAGAACACTAAAAGGTGGAGCGGAAGTGTTCGGCTGCAAGAAGGTGTGAATGTCCGACTATATTTGGTGAAAAGCATGTGAAGCAAGGTCTGAATGCCCAACCTTACATCATCAAAAGCGAGATCAGAGGTGTTTGGCTGCAAGAAGGCCATAGTTTGCCAAAAGCGGGTAAGGTGCGAATGACCGACTAAATATCAACAAAAGTGGGGGCGGAGGTCTTCGGATGCAAGTGGGTGTGAATATCCCACCATACAAGTATGGTGGAGAAGAAGCTATGAATTGCTGACCATTGTTTGCAAAAAGCGGGTGAGAAAAGGTGCGAATGTCCAACCATACATGATCAAAACAGGGAGCGGACGTGTTTGGCTGCGACAAGGTTTTAATGTCCACCCATAATTAATGAATAGCGGGCAACAAGTAGGTTCCAATGCCCAACCATACATCATCAAAAGCAGGAGTGGATGTGTTCGGCTACAAGAAGGTTTGAATGTCCGAGCATAGTTTGTAAAAAGCGGGTAAGAAAAGCTTCGAATGCCCGAACATACACCATCAAAAGACAGACCGGACGTGTTCCGCTGTAAGGGTGTAAGGGTGTGAATGCCCAACCATAGTTGGTAAAAATAAGGTAAGAAAAGGTTCAAATATCCGACTGTACACAATCAATAGCGGGAGCGGATGTGTTCGGCTACAAGAAGGTGTGAAAGTCTCACCATGGTTTGTAAAAAGCGGGTAAGAAAAGGTGCGAATGCCCGACAATGTATGATCAAAAGAGGGAGCGGAGGTTTTCGGCTACAAGAAGGTCTGAATGTCCGACCAAAGTTTGTAAAAAGTGGGTAAGAAAGGTTTGAATGCCCGACTATACACCATCAAAAGCGGGAGCGGAGGTGTTGCACTGTAAGACGGTGTGAATGTCTGACCATAGTTTGTAAAAAGCAGTAGGTGTGAATGTCAGATCATAATTTGCAAAAAGCTGATGAGAAAGGGTGAGAATGCCCTACTATACACCATCAAATGCGAGAGCGGAGGTGTTTGTCTGTGAGTAGGTGTGAATGTCCCACCCTAGTTGCTGAAAAATGTGTTAGAAAAGGTAAGAATGCCAGCCCATACATCATCAAAAGCGGGAGAGGTGGTGTTCGGCTGCAAGAAGGTGTGAATATCCAGCCATAATTACTCACAAACGGGTAAGAAAAGGTAAGAATACCAAACCATAAATTATCAAAAGCGGCAGCAGAGATGTTCGGCTGGTATTTATAAATGTCTAGATAGATTTGAACAAAAAACAACGTAGTATTTTGCAGTAAAAGAAAGAAAGGTTCAGAAATCCGAGAAAAAGCTTTTCATGAGTTCTGCATGATTTGGGATTTTGCTTATAAATGCATTCCTTCAATCAAACTATGGTAAAACGGCTTTTACCTTCATATTTATCAATGTCTAGATCGACTTCAACAAAGAACAACATTAGATTTTGCAGTAGAAGAAAGAGAGACACTGAAGGATCAGGAATCCGAGAATAAGCTTATTTTCATACGTTCTGCATGATTTGGGATTTTGCTATAAAATGAATTCCTTCACTCAAACCAAGTGAAAACTTCTTTGTCCTTCATATTTATCAATGTCTAGATCGACTTCAACAAAGAACAACATTGTATATTGCAGTAGAAGAAAGAGAGACACTGAAGGAACAGGAATCCGAGAATAAGCTTCTTTTCATACGTTCTGCATGATTTGGGATTTTGCTATAAAATGAATTCCTTCACTCAAACTATGTTAAAACTGCTTTTAACTTCATATTTATCAATGTCTAGATCGACTTCAACAAAGAACAACATTGTATATTGCAGTAGAAGAAAGAGCAACACTGAAGGAACAGGAATCCGAGAATAAGCTTATTTTCATACGTTCTGCATGATTTCGGATTTTCCTATAAAATGAATTGCTTTGCTCAAACCAAGTTAAAATTGCTTTGTCTTCATATTTATCAATGTCAAAGCAGTTTTAACATAGTTTGAGTGAAGGAATTCATTTTAAAACAAAATCTCAAAACATGCACAACACATGAAAAGCTTATTCTCGGATTCCTGATCCTTCAGTGTTGCTATTTGTTATATTGCAAAGTACAACGTGTTTTCTTTGTTTTGTTTAAATCTATCTCGACATTGATAAATATGGAAGGACAAAGCAGGTTTAACTTGGTTTGAGCAAAGCAATTCATTTTGTAGCAAAATCCGAAATCGTGAAGAACTCATGAAAGCAAGCTTATACTCGGATTCCTGAAACTTTTAGATCTTAGATTTGCTCTTTCTTTTACTGCAAAGTACGTTGGGGTTTTTTTTTGTTTAAATCTTTCTAGACAAGGTAAATATGAAGGACAAATCAGTTTTAACATAGTTTGAGTGAAGGAATGCATTTTATAAGCAAAATCCCAAATCATGCAAAACTAACGAAAAGCTTTTTCTCGCTTTTCACTGCTTTTTACAAACTGGTCGGACGTTCACACCTTCTTGCAGCCGAACAATTCCACTTCCACTTTTGATGGTGTATATTCGGGCATTCAAACCTTTTCTTACCCGCTTTTTACAAACCATGGTCGGACTTTCACACCTTCTTGTAGCCGAACACCTCCGCTCCCTCTTTTGATCATACATTGTCGGGCATTCGCACCTTGTCTTACCCGCTTGTTACAAACTATAGTCAGACATTCACACGTTGCAGCTGAACCACCTCCGCTCCCTGTTTTGATCATGTATGGTCTGGCAATACTAGCTTTTCTTACCCGTTTGTGAGTAATTATGGCTGGACATTCACACCTACTTGCAGTCGAACAGCTCTGCTCCCGCTTTTGATTTTGTTTGGTTGGATATTCGACGCTTTTCTTAACTGCTTTTTACAAACTTTGGTCGGACGTTCAAACCTTCTTGCAACCGAACACCTCCGCTTCCGCTTTTGATGGTATATATTCGGGAATTCGAACCTTTTCTTACCCGCTTTTTACAAACCATGGTCGGACTGTCACACCTTCTTGTAGCTGAACACATCCGCTCCCACTATTGATTGTGTACAGTCAGGTTTTTTAACGTTTTCTTACCCGCTTCTTACCAACTCTGGTCGGACATTCACACCTTCTTAAAGCGGAACACGTCCGCTCCCTCTTTTGATGGTGTATGTTTGGGCATTCGAACCTTTTCTTACCCGCTTTTTACAAACTATGCTCGGACATTCAAACCTTCTTGTAGCCGAACACATCCACTCCTGCTTTTGATGATGTGTGGTTGGGCATTCGAACCTTCTTCTTGCCCGCTTTTCATTAATTATGGGTGGACATTCACACCTTGTCGCAGCCAAACACCTCCGCTCCCTGTTTTGATCATGTATGGTTGGACATTCGCACCTTTTCTCAACCGCTTTTTGCAAACTATGGTCAGCGATTCACAGCTTCCTCTCCACCATACTTGTATGGTGGAAGATTCACACCCACTTGCATCCGAAGACCTCCGCCCCCACTTTTGTTGATATTTAGTCGGTCATTCGCACCTTACCCGCTTTTGGCAAACTATGGCCTTCTTGCAGCCAAACACCACTGATCTCATTTTTGATGATGTAAGGTTGGACAATCAGACCTTGCTTCACCTGCTTTTCACCAAATATAGTCGGACATTCACACCTTCTTGCAGCCGAACACTTCCGCTCCACCTTTTAGTGTTCTATCACACCTTTTTTTCACCGCATTTTATAGATTATGGTTGGAAATTCTCAACCATTGTCATCCGAAGACCTCTCCTCCCGCTTTTGTTAATATATTTGAACTTTAGTCGGACATTCACACCTTCTTGCAGCTGAACCACCTCCGCTCCCTGTTTTGATCATGTATGGTCTGGCAATACTACCTTTTCTTACCCGTTTGTGAGTAATTATGGCTGGACATTCACACCTACTTTCAGCAGAACACCACCTCTCTCGCTTTTGATGATGTATGGACCGGCATTCTTACCTTTTCTAACACATTTTTCAGCAATTATGGTCGGACATTCCCACCTACTCAGAGCCGAACACCTCCGCTCCCGCATTTGATGGTGTATAGTCGGGCATTCTCACTCTTTCTCATCAGCTTTTTGCAAATTATGATCTGATATTCACAGCTGCTTTTGATAATGTATGGTTGGGCATTCGCACCTTTTTTTACCCATTTTTCAGGAATTATGGGTGGACATTCACACCGTCTTGCAGCTGAAAACATCCTCTCCCGCTTATGATCATGTGCGGTTTGATATTCGAAAATTTTCTTTCATGTTTTAAAGAAATTATTGATGGACATTCAGACCTTCTTGCAGCTGAACCCCTCTGCTCGCGCTTTTGATGGTGTATAGTAGGGCTTTCGAGCCTTTTCTTCCCGGTTTTTACAAATTATGGTTGGACATTCAGACCTTCTTGCAACCTAACACCTCCGCTCCCTCTTTTGATCATACATTGTCTGGCATTCGCACCTTGTCTTACGCGCTTTTTACAAACTTTAGTCGGACATTCAGACCTTCTTGCAGCTGAACCACCTCCGCTCCCTGTTTTGATCATGTATGGTCTGGCAATACTACCTTTTCTTACCCGTTTGTGAGTAATTTTGGCTGGACATTCACACCTACTCAAAGCCGAACAACTCCGCTACCGCATTTGATGGTGTATAGTCGGGCATTCTCACCCTTTCTCATCAGCTTTTTGCAAATTATGATCTGACATTCACACCTACTTGCAGTCGAACAGCTCTGCTCCCGCTTTTGATTATGTTTGGTTGGATATTCGAACCTTTTCTTCACTGCTTTTTACAAACTTTGTTCGGAGGTACACGTCTTCTTGAAGCCGAACACCTCCGCTTCCGCTTTTGATGGTGTATAGTCGGGCTTTCGAGCCTTTTCTTACCTGGTTTTTAGAAATTATGGTTGGACATTCAGACCTCGCAGCCGAACACCTCCGCTCCCTCTTTTGATCATACATTGTCGGTTATTCGCACCTTGTCTTACCCGCTTTTTACAAACTATAGTCAGACATTCACACGTTGCAGCTGAACCACCTCTGCTCCCTGTTTTGATTATGTATGGTCTGGCAATACTACCTTTTCTTACCCGGTTGTGAGTAATTATGGCTGGACATTCACACCTACTTGCAGTCGAACAGCTCTGCTCCCGCTTTTGATTTTGTTTGGTTGGATATTCGAACCTTTTCTTAACTGCTTTTTACAAACTTTGGTCGGACGTTCACACCTTCTTGCAGCCGAACAACTCCACTCCCGCTATTTATTGTGTACAGTCGGGTAGTTTAACCTTTTCTTACCCGCTTTTTACCAACTATGGTCGGACATTCACACCGTCTTACAGCGGAACACCTCCGCTTCCGCTTTTGATGGTGTATAGTCGGGCATGCGAACCTTTTCTTACCCGCTTTTTACAAACTATGGTCGGACATTCAAACCTTTTTGCAGCCGAAAGCCTCCGCTGCCTCTTTTGATCATACATTGTCGGGCATTCGCACCCTTTCTTACCCGCTTTTTATAAAACCATGGTCGGACTGTCACAACTTCTTGTAGCCGAACACATCTGCTCTCGCTATCGATTGTGTACAGTTGGGTTTTTTAACCTTTTCTTACCCGCTTTTTACCAGCTCTGGTCGGACATTCACACCTTCTTACAGCGGAACACGTCCGCTCCCTCTTTTGATGGTGTATTTTCGGGCATTCAAACCTTTTCTTACCCGCTTTTTACAAACTATGCTCGGACATTCAGACCTTCTTGCAGCTGAATCACCTCCGCTCCCTGTTTTGATTATGTATGGTCTGGCAATACTACCTTTTCTTACCCGTTTGTGAGTAATTATGGCTGGACATTCACACCTACTTTCAGCAGAACACCACCTCTCTCGCTTTTGATGATGTATGGACCGGCATTCTTACCTTTTCTAACACATTTTTCAGCAATTATGGTCGGACATTCCCACCTACTCAGAGCCGAACACCTCCGTTCCCGCATTTGATGGTGTATAGTCGGGCATTCTCACTCTTTCTCATCAGCTTTTTGCAAATTATGATCTGATATTCACAGCTGCTTTTGATAATGTATGGTTGGGCATTCGCACCTTTTTTTACCCATTTTTCAGGAATTATGGGTGGACATTCACACCGTCTTGCAGCTGAAAACATCCTCTCCCGCTTATGATCATGTGCGGTTTGATATTCGAAAATTTTCTTTCATGTTTTAAAGAAATTATTGATGGACATTCAGACCTTCTTGCAGCTGAACCCCTCTGCTCGCGCTTTTGATGGTGTATAGTAGGGCTTTCGAGCCTTTTCTTCCCGGTTTTTACAAATTATGGTTGGACATTCAGACCTTGCAACCTAACACCTCCGCTCCCTCTTTTGATCATACATTGTCTGGCATTCGCACCTTGTCTTACGCGCTTTTTACAAACTTTAGTCGGACATTCAGACCTTCTTGCAGCTGAACCACCTCCGCTCCCTGTTTTGATCATGTATGGTCTGGCAATACTACCTTTTCTTACCCGTTTGTGAGTAATTTTGGCTGGACATTCACACCTACTCAAAGCCGAACAACTCCGCTACCGCATTTGATGGTGTATAGTCGGGCATTCTCACCCTTTCTCATCAGCTTTTTGCAAATTATGATCTGACATTCACACCTACTTGCAGTCGAACAGCTCTGCTCCCGCTTTTGATTATGTTTGGTTGGATATTCGAACCTTTTCTTAACTGCTTTTTACAAACTTTGTTCGGAGGTACACGTCTTCTTGAAGCCGAACACCTCCGCTTCCGCTTTTGATGGTGTATAGTCGGGCTTTCGAGCCTTTTCTTACCTGGTTTTTAGAAATTATGGTTGGACATTCAGACCTTGCAGCCGAACACCTCCGCTCCCTCTTTTGATCATACATTGTCGGTTATTCGCACCTTGTCTTACCCGCTTTTTGCAAACTATAGTCAGACATTCACACGTTGCAGCTGAACCACCTCTGCTCCCTGTTTTGATTATGTATGGTCTGGCAATACTACCTTTTCTTACCCGGTTGTGAGTAATTATGGCTGGACATTCACACCTACTTGCAGTCGAACAGCTCTGCTCCCGCTTTTGATTTTGTTTGGTTGGATATTCGAACCTTTTCTTAACTGCTTTTTACAAACTTTGGTCGGACGTTCACACCTTCTTGCAGCCGAACACCTCCGCTTCCGCTTTTGATAGTATATATTCGGGCATTCGAACCTTTTGTTACCCGCTTTTTACAAACCATGGGTGGACTTTCACACCTTCTTGTACCCGAACAACCCTGCTATTGGTGGTGTACAGTCGGGTATTTTAACCTTTTCTTACCCGCTTTTTACAAACTATGGTCGGACATTCACACCTTCTTACAGCGGAACACGTCTGCTCCACCTTTTAGTGTTCTATCACACCTTTTTTTCACCGCATTTTATGGATTATGGTTGGAAATTCTCAACCACTCTCATCCGAAGACCTCTCCTCCCGCTTTTGTGAATATATTTGAACTTTAGTCGGACATTCACACCTTCTTGCAGCTGAACCACCTCCGCTCCCTGTTTTGATCATGTATGATCTGGCAATACTACATTTTCTTACCTGTTTGTGAGTAATTATGGCTGGACATTCACACCTACTTTCAGCAGAACACCACCTCTCTCGCTTTTGATGATGTATGGACCGGCATTCTTACCTTTTCTAACACATTTTTCAGCAATTATGTTCGGAGATTCACACCTACTAACAGACGAACAACTCCGCTCCCGCATTTGATGGTGTATAGTTGTTGTTTTGCAAATTATGATCTGACATTCACACTTACTTGCAGTCGAACAGTTCTGCTCCCGCTTTTGATTATGTTTGGTTGGATATTCGAAACTTTTCTTAACTGCTTTTTACAAACTTTGGTTGGACGTTCAAACCCTCTTGTAGCCGAACACATCCACAGCTGCTTTTGATGATGTATGGTTGGGTATTCGCACCTTTTTTTTACCCATTTTTCAGTAATTATGGGTGGACATTCACACCTTCTTGCAGCTGAACACCTCCTCTCCCACTTATGATCATGTGCGGTTTGATTTTCAAAATTTTTACTTTAATTTTTTCTAGCAATTATTGATGGACATTCAGACCTTCTTGCAGCTGAACAACTCCGCTCCCTCTTTTGATCATAAATTGTCGGGCATTCGAACCTTTTCTTACCCGCTTTTTACAAAACTTGGTCGGACTTTCACACCTTTTAGTAGCCGAACAACTCCGCTCCCGCTATTGATTGTGTACAGTCGGGTATTTTAACCTTTTCTTACCCGCTTTTTACCAACTATGGTCGGACATTCATAACTTCTTACAACAGAACACCTCCGCTCCTTATTTTGATGATGTATGGTTGGGCATTCAAACCTACTTGTTGCCCGCTTTTCATTAATTATGGGTGGACATTCACACCTTGTCGCAGCCAAACACCTCCGCTCCCTGTTTTGATGGTGTATAATGGTGGACATTCGCACCTTTTCTCACCCGCTTTTTACTATGGTCGGCCATTCACAGCTTCCTCTCCACCATACTTGTATGGTGGGATATTCACACCCACTTGCATCCGAAGACCTCCGCCCCCACTTTTGTTGATATTTAGTCGGTCATTCGCACCTTACCCGCTTTTGGCAAACTATGGCCTTCTTGCAGCCAAACACCTGATCTCGCTTTTGATGATGTAAGGTTGGGCATTCAGACCTTGCTTCACCTACTTTTCACCAAATATAGTCGGACATTCACACCTTCTTGCAGCCGAACACTTCCGCTCCACTTTTGAGTGTTCTATGTAGCATTCACACCTTTTTCTTCACCGCATTTTATAGATTATGGTTGGAAATTCTCACCCACTCTCATCCGAAGACCTCTCCTCCCGCTTTTGTTAATGTATAGTCGGGCATGAGAACCTTTTCTTACCCGCTTTTTACAAATTATGGTTGGACATTCACACCTACTTGCAGCCGAATACTGATACTGATCCTCCCGTAATAAAATGGTCGGATCTTATCAAACACACTTTGTTTCTTGTGACAATCAAGTCAGCGAAACAGCGTATACACGTCAAGACACTGAATCAAGTTTGCCACAAGAACTCATAAGTTTGGCAGTATTGCTCTGCCGTCAGCAATCATACACCCATTTTATTTTCGTGAGACATGTGCAGGCACCTGTTCATCTACTGTTCTATCACTATGAATTAGTTTATCTATTATCAATAAGGATACTTCTACAACTACTATCAAAGTATGTCCGGACTTCTTATGTTGTCAGTTGCTATATATGAATAAGTGGGTAGCTACTGACAAGCATTAAGCATGTCACACAGCCCAAACATATAACATTTCAGGACACACCACACAGTTAACAACCACAGTGAAGCGTGTCAAAGCCCAAACATGTAACATTCAACGGGACACTTACACAACACATTCAAATCAAACAGTCAGACAACATACAAGAACATATACCCCAGCCGGCATTGCTCCCTGCCTATTTTCCTACAGCTCACTATGTGTGCGCACACCTTTATTCACAAACTCTTCAACTTATACTCTTTTACCGAAGCTGCTACAGCTCGATTGGCCGAATACCCTTAGATCCTATTTCGGTGAATTTGACATCTGCCTTACATGTAACAGATTAGCGATTTAGTTTGAGTGAAGGAATTCATTTTATAGCAAAATCCCAAATCGTGAAGAACTCATGAAAGTAAGCTTATTCTCGGATTCATGAAACTTTAGATTTGCTCTGTCTTTTACTGCAAAGTACAACGTTGTTTTTTTTGTTTAAATCTTTCTAGACATGGTAAATATGAAGGACAAAGCAGTTTTAACATAGTTTGAGTGAAGGAATTCATTTTATAGATAAAATCCCAAGAGTCTGCTGAGAAACAAGAATGAATGAGAAGTAGACTTTAACACGGCTCTAGGAGCGAGCCGAGTGTGGGCTAACCGGGAGAATTGCTTGAAAGAAACGCGACACCGAATGAGCGGTCAGAACAAAGCCTCAATACGGTTTTCCCGTGGTGTTTTTGTTGCTGCCTTGTCTTTTGCACAGAGTAAAAGACAAGGCAGCCATCGAATAGGGCCCGATTGTTCCTACTTGGTCAGCCGAGGAGCAAGGGGGGGAGCAAGCGTCTCAACCAAGCAAAGCTCACCATGGGGAAGGTGGCTATGCCAACTAGCCTGATGCCCTGCTCCCGCAGTGATGGATAATCGTACTCTGGTTTCTCTTCATAACGTACAAGTCTTTCGCCTTTTACTAAAGACTTCCGTGGAAAGCAGCACTAATGAGTTGTTTCTATTTTTGGCAGGCTTTACCTTTGCGGGTGAAGCCCTTTCCGTCTGTGCAAAAGAAATCTTGTTACTGTGCAGAGTGACTTCTCTGAGTAGAGTCGCCTTACTTGTTGCAACTGTGCCGATGTTGCTTGGATGGTGCTTGCTGGAGCGTGCGGGAGTGCAAAGTTATACCATTTAAAAGGGCTGAAGAGTGCTCAGTGCAGCGGGTGGGCGGAGGTGCAAAGTGACACTCTGGCCACCTATGGCCATAAAAAGAACACCGCTACAAGTGCGCATTGTGCCAGGAAGGGCCCTTGGACGTGAACCAGTGGACAGATATCACTTCTCGGCCTTTTGGCTAAGATCAAGTGTAGTACCTGTTCTTATCAGTTTAATATCTGATATGGCCTTTGTACGAGGACTACATATTAAATTGATTTTTAGCAATAGGAGTTGAAAAAGGAGCTTGCTCCGTTCACTCCAAGCATCGACCCGGTACTGCAGTGCCGCTGGGAACGGTGCGCTCTTCTCTGCTCTTGTGAAAAAGCAAACAGTGGTGCAGGATGGAAGTTTCAGGGAGCCCAAGATGAAACTTTCTTTTAGTCTGCTGAGAAAAGAGAGTGAATGCGAAGTAGACTTTAACACAGCTCTGGGGGCAAGCCGAGTGCGGGCTAACCGGGAGAATTACTTGAAAGAAACGCGACACTGAATAAGCGGTCAGAACAAAGCCTCAATACAGTGTTCCCGTGGTGTTTGTGGCTGCCTTGTCTTTTGCACAGAGTAAAAGACAAGGCAGCCATCGAATAGGGCCCGATTTTTCCTACTTGGTCAGTCGAGGATCATGGAGGGGGAGCAAGCGTCTCAACCAAGCAAAGCTCACCATGGGGAAGGTGGCTATGCCAACTAGCCTGATGCCCTGCTCCCGCAGTGACGGATAATCGTACTCTGGTTTCTCTTCATAACGTACAAGTCTTTCGCCTTTTACTAAAGACTTCCGTGGAAAGCAGCACTAATGAGTTGTTTCTATTTTTGGCAGGCTTTACCTTTGCGGGTGAAGCCCTTTCCGTCTGTGCAAAAGAAATCTTGTTACTGTGCAGAGTGACTTCTCTGAGTAGAGTCGCCTTACTTGTTGCAACTGTGCCGATGTTTGAAGCTGGAGTGCAACGTTGTTGCTTGGATGGTGCTTGCTGGAGCGTGCGGGAGTGCAAAGTTATACCATTTAAAAGGGCTGAAGAGTGCTCAGTGCAGCGGGTGGGCGGAGGTGCAAAGTGACACTCTGGCCACCTATGGCCATAAAAAGAACACCGCTACAAGTGTGCATTGTGCCAGGAAGGGCCCTCGGACGTGAACCAGTGGACAGTTATCGCTTCTCGGCCTTTTGGCTAAGATCAAGTGTAGTACCTGTTCTTATCAGTTTAATATCTGATATGGCCTTTGTACGAGGACTACATATTAAATGGATTTTTAGCAATAGGAGTTGAAAAAGGAGCTTGCTCCGTTCACTCCAAGCATCGACCCGGTACTGCAGTGCCGCTGGGAACGGTGCGCTCTTCTCTGCTCTTGTGAAAAAGCAAACAGTGGTGCAGGATGGAAGTTTCAGGGAGCCCAAGATGAAACTTTCTTTTAGTCTGCTGAGAAAAGAGAGTGAATGCGAAGTAGACTTTAACACAGCTCTGGGGGCGAGCCGAGTGCGGGCTAACCGGGAGAATTGCTTGAAAGAAACGCGACACTGAATGAGCGGTCAGAACAAAGCCTCAATACGGTGTTCCCGTGGTGTTTGTGGCTGCCTTGTCTTTTGCACAGAGTAAAAGACAAGGCAGCCATCGAATAGGGCCCGATTTTTCCTACTTGGTCAGCCGAGGAGCAAGGAGGGGGAGCAAGCGTCTCAACCAAGCAAAGCTCACCATGGGGAAGGTGGCTATGCCAACTAGCCTGATGCCCTGCTCCCGCAGTGACAGATAATCGTACTCTGGTTTCTCTTCATAATGTACAAGTCTTTCGCCTTTTACTAAAGACTTCCTTGGAGAGCAGCACTAATGAGTTGTTGCTATTTTTGGCAGGCTTTACCTTTGCGGGTGAAGCCCTTTCTGTCTGTGCAAAAGAAATCTTGTTACTGTGCAGAGTGACTTCTCTGAGTAGAGTTGCCTTACTTGTTGCGACTGTGCCGACGTTTGAAGCTGGAGTGCAAAGTTGTTGCTTGAATGGTGCTCGCTGGAGCGTGCGGGAGTGCAAAGTTATACCATTTAAAAGGGCTGAAGAGTGCTCAGTGCAGCGGGTGGGCGGAGATGCAAAGTGACACTCTGGCCACCTCGAAAACCGAGGTTACATCCAGTACCAGGGGCAGCCCAAGCTCTGCCGCAAGTGTGGTGAGCATGGGCACCTGGTTGAGGCTTGTACCAAGGTGATATGTGGGAAGTGCAGAGAAATTGGGGACACTTTTGGAGAGTGTCCAAATGGCAGGAAATGTAATCTCTGTGGAGAATTAAATCACCTCTTCTGAGATTGCCCTAAATCTTTTGCCAACAAATTAAAGACGGTAAAGCCACAGTCAAGCCAACAAAGAGAAGGACCAGAGGTGGCAGTTGGTGAACAAAGTGAAGAGGTTGACCCAATAAATTCAAACTTCCCGCTAAAAGCTTGGATTGGAAGTGAGGAGCAAAAAGGAGAGGGGCCTGTAGAGGCCTCACCACTCAGTGCTGAAGTCTGTGAGAATTCACAGGCAGAGGGTGGAGCTAAGCTAAATGAGGAGGAAGAGCAGACAGGTGAGTCTAGTGAAGGTACTCACCTCCCCGAAGGTCAACAGCCGAGGAGGACGGCATCTGAGTTGTCCTCTGATTCCCTTTAGCTCCGCAATCAACCCCCAGGGACTCAAAGTTAAATGCAACATTGCATCAGAGGCCAACACGAGAGTCCGAAAAGGAGAGCTAGTTTCCCAAGAAATAACCTGAGTGTGTAATTTGTTTTGATAACTTAGAAAAACGAAAATGACATACCTACTTTCCTTTATCCTTTTAATGGTTCTCACCTTCTCAACACTAAATGTGAGAAGTGTGAAATCAAAGACAAGAGCCCAGAGTATTATATCCTTCTTAGACTCCATAAAATCAGATGTGTTTTTAATACAAGAATGTGGACTACCTTTTTTGAAAAACCATAGACAATGGGAGGAAATGTGGCCCAATTTATCGATATGGAGTGGCTCAAATCAAATTAAAAATGATGGTGTGGCCATTCTAATTAAAAATCCGCATGTTCTGGTGCGAGACGGACGGGCACTTTTAGCACACTTGAATTTTATGGGGCAAGACTTTAACCTCTTAAATATTTATGGTTTCAATGGAAAAAATGACAGGTATGACCTTTTAGAAGATTACTCACAAACGGGTAAGAAATGGTAGTATTGCCAGACAATACATGATCAAAACAGGGAGCGGAGGTGGTTCAGCTGCAAGGTGTGAATTTCTGACTAAAGTTTGTAAAAAGCGCGTAAGACAAGGTGCGAATGCCCAACAATGTATGATCAAAAGAGGGAGCGGAGGTTTTCGGCTGCAAGGTCTGAATGTCCAACCATAATTTGTAAAAACCGGGGAAGAAAAGGCTCGAAAGCCCGACTATACACCATCAAAAGCGGGAGCGGAGGTGTTCAGCTGCAAGAAGGTGTGAATGTCCGACCATAGTTGGTAAAAAGCGGGTAAGAAAAGGTTAAAATGCCCGACTGTACACCATCAAAAGCGGAAGCGGAAGTGTTCGGCTTCAAGAAGACGTGAACCTCCGAACAAAGTTTGTAAAAAGCAGTTAAGAAAAGGTTCGAATATCCAACCAAACATAATCAAAAGCGGGAGCAGAGCTTTTCGACTGCAAGTAGGTGTGAATGTCAGATCATGATTTGCAAAAAGCTGATGAGAAAGGGTGAGAATGCCCGACTATACACCATCAAATGCGGTAGCGGAGTTGTTTGTCTGTGAGTAGGTGTGAATCTGCGACCATAATTGCTGAAAAATGTGTTAGAAAAGGTAAGAATGCCGGTCCATACATCATCAAAAGCGAGAGAGGTGGTGTTCTGCTGAAAGTAGGTGTGAATGTCCAGCCATAATTACTCACAAACGGGTAAGAAAAGGTAGTATTGCCAGACCATACATGATCAAAACAGGGAGCGGAGGTGGTTCAGCTGCAACGTGTGAATGTCTGACTATAGTTTGTAAAAAGCGGGTAAGACAAGGTGCGAATGCCCGACAATGTATAATCAAAAGAGGGAGCGGAGGTGTTCGGCTGCAAGGTCTGAATGTCCAACCATAATTTCTAAAAACCGGGTAAGAAAAGGCTCAAAAGCCCGACTTTACACCATCAAAAGCGGGAGCGGAGGTGTTCAGCTGCAACGTGTGAATGTCTGACTATAGTTTGTAAAAATCTGGTAAGACAAGGTATGAATGTCCGACAATGTATGATCAAAAGCGGGAGCGGAGGTGTTCATCTGCAAGCAGGTCTGAATGTCCATCAATAATTGCTAGAAAACATGAAAGTAAAAATTTCTAAAATCAAACCACACATGATCATAAGTGGGAGAGGAGGTGTTCAGCTGCAAGAAGGTGTGAATATCCACCCATAATTCCTGAAAAATGGGTAAAAAAAAGGTGCGAATGCCCAACCATACATCATCAAAAGCAGCTGTGGATGTGTTCGGCTACAAGAAGGTGTGAACGTCCAACCAAAGTTTGTAAAAAGCAGTTAAGAAAAGGTTCGAATATCCAACCAAACATAATCAAAAGCGGGAGCAGAACTCTTCGACTGCAAGTAGGTGTGGATGTCAGATCATGATTTGCAAAAAGCTGATGAGAAAGGGTGAGAATGCCCGACTATACACCATCAAATGCGGGAGCGGAGTTGTTTGTCTGTGAGTAGGTGTGAATCTGCGACCATAATTGCTGAAAAATGTGTTAGAAAAGGTAAGAATGCCGGTCCATACATCATCAAAAGCGAGAGAGGTGGTGTTCTGCTGAAAGTAGGTGTGAATGTCCAGCCATAATTACTCACAATCGGGTAAGAAAAGGTAGTATTGCCAGACCATACATGATCAAAACAGGGAGCGGAGGTGGTTCAGCTGCAACGTGTGAATGTCTGACTATAGTTTGTAAAAAGCGGGTAAGACAAGGTGCGAATGCCCGACAATGTATAATCAAAAGAGGGAGCGGAGGTGTTCAGCTGCAAGAAGGTGTGAATGTTCGACTAAAGTTTGTAAAAATCTGGTAAGACAAGGTGCGAATGCCCGACAATGTATGATCAAAAGCGGGAGCGGAGGTGTTCAGCTGCAAGAAGGTCTGAATGTCCATCAATAATTGCTAGAAAAAAATAAAGTAAAAATTTCGAAAATCAAACCGCACATGATCATAAGTGGGAGAGGAGGTGTTCAGCTGCAAGAAGGTGTGAATGTCCACCCATAATTGCTGAAAAATGGGTAAAAAAAAGGTGCGAATACCCAACCATACATCATCAAAAGCAGGTGTTAATGTCAGATCATAATTTGCAAAAAGCTGATGAGAAAGGGTGAGAATGCCCGACTATACACCATCAAATGCGGGAGCGGAGTTGTTTTTCTGTGAGTAGGTGTGAATCTCCGACCATAATTGCTGAAAAATGTGTTAGAAAAGGTAAGAATGCCGGTCCATACATCATCAAAAGCGAGAGAAGTGGTGTTCTGCTGAAAGTAGGTGTGAATGTCCAGCCATAATTACTCACAAACGGGTAAGAAAAGGTAGTATTGCCAGACCATACATGATCAAAACAGGGAGCGGAGGTGGTTCAGCTGCAAGAAGGTGTGAATATCCGACTAAAGTTCAAATATATTAACAAAAGCGGGAGGAGAGGTCTTCGGATGAGAGTGGTTGAGAATTTCCAACCATAATCTATAAAATGCGGTGAAAAAAAGGTGTGATAGAACACTAAAAGGTGGAGCGGAAGTGTTCGGCTGCAAGAAGGTGTGAATGTCCGACTATATTTGGTGAAAAGCAGGGGAAGCAAGGTCTGAATGCCCAACCTTACATCATCAAAAGCGAGATCAGAGGTGTTTGGCTGCAAGAAGGCCATAGTTTGCCAAAAGCGGGTAAGGTGCGAATGACCGACTAAATATCAACAAAAGTGGGGGCGGAGGTCTTCGGATGCAAGTGGGTGTGAATATCCCACCATACAAGTATGGTGGAGAGGAAGCTGTGAATTGCTGACCATAGTTTGCAAAAAGCGGGTGAGAAAAGGTGCGAATGTCCAACCATACGTGATCAAAACAGGGAGCGGAGGTGTTTGGCTGCGACAAGGTGTGAATGTCCACCCATAATTAATGAAAAGCGGGCAAGAAGTGGGTTCGAATGCCCAACCACACATCATCAAAAGCAGGAGTGGATGTGTTCGGCTATAAGAAGGTTTGAATGTCCGAGCATAGTTTGTAAAAAGCGGGTAAGAAAAGGTTCGAATGCCCGAACATACACCATCAAAAGAGGGAGCGGAGGTGTTCCGCTGTAAGAAGGTGTGAATGTCCGACCAGAGTTGGTAAAAAGCGGGTAAGAAAAGGTTAAAAAAACCCGACTGTACACAATCAATAGCGGGAGCAGATGTGTTCGGCTACAAGAAGGTGTGACAGTCCGACCATGGTTTGTAAAAAGCGGGTAAGAAAAGGTGCAAATGCCCGACAATGTATGATCAAAAGAGGGAGCGGAGCTTTTCGGCTACAAGAAGGTTTGAATGTCCAACCATAGTTTGTAAAAAGCGGGTAAGAAAAGGTTCGAATGCCCGACTATACACCATCAAAAGCGGAAGCGGAGGTGTTCCGCTGTAGACGGTGTGAATGTCCGACCATAGTTGGTAAAAAGCGGGTAAGAAAAGGTTAAACTACACGACTGTACACAATCAATAGCGGGAGTGGAGTTGTTCGGCTACAAGAAGGTGTGAAAGTCCGACCATGGTTTGTAAAAAACGGGTAAGATAATGTTCGAATTCCCGAATATATACCATCAAAAGCGGAAGCGGAGGTGTTCGGTTGCAAGAAGGTGTGAACGTCCGACCAAAGTTTGTAAAAAGCAGTTAAGAAAAGGTTCGAATATCCAACCAAACAAAATCAAAAGCAGGAGCAGAGCTGTTCGACTGCAAGTAGGTGTGAATGTCCAGCCATAATTACTCACAAATGGGTAAGAAAAGGTAGTATTGCCACTCCATACATGATCAAAACAGGGAGCGGAGGTGGTTCAGCTGCAACGTGTGAATGTCTGACTATAGTTTGTAAAAAGCGGGTAAGACAAGGTGCGAATGCCCGACAATGTATGATCAAAAGAGGGAGCGGAGGTGTTCGGCTGCAAGGTCTGAATATCCAACCATAATTTCTAAAAACCGGGTAAGAAAAGGCTCGAAAGCCCGACTTTACACCATCAAAAGCGGGAGCGGAGGTGTTCAGCTGCAAGAAGGTGTGAATGTTCGACTAAAGTTTGTAAAAATCTGGTAAGACAAGTTATGAATGCCCGACAATGTATGATCAAAAGCGGGAGCGGAGGTGTTCAGCTGCAAAGAAGGTCTGAATGTCCATCAATAATTGCTAGAAAACATGAAAGTAAAAATTTCTAATATCAAACCGCGCATGATCATAAGTGGGAGAGGAGGTGTTCAGCTGCAAGAAGGTGTGAATGTCCATCAATAATTGCTAGAAAACATGAAAGTAAAAATTTCTAAAATCAAACCGCACATGATCATAAGTGGGAGAGGAGGTGTTCAGCTGCAAGAAGGTGTGAATATCCACCCATAATTCCTGAAAAATGGGTAAAAAAAAGGTGCGAATGCCCAACCATACATCATCAAAAGCAGCTGTGGATGTGTTCGGCTACAAGAAGGTGTGAACGTCCAACCAAAGTTTGTAAAAAGCAGTTAAGAAAAGGTTCGAATATCCAACCAAACATAATCAAAAGCTTGAGCAGAACTGTTCGACTGCAAGTAGGTGTGGATGTCAGATCATAATTTGCAAAAAGCTGATGAGAAAGGGTGAGAATGCCCGACTATACACCATCAAATGCGGGAGCGGAGTTGTTCGTCTGTGAGTAGGTGTGAATCTCCGAACATAATTGCTGAAAAATGTGTTAGAAAAGGTAAGAATGCCGGTCCATACATCATCAAAAGCGAGAGAGGTGGTGTTCTGCTGAAAGTAGGTGTGAATGTCCAGCCATAATTACTCACAAACGGGTAAGAAAAGGTAGTATTGCCAGACCATACATGATCAAAACAGTAAGCGGAGGTGGTTCAGCTGCAAGAAGGTGTGGATGTCTGACTATAGTTTGTAAAAAGCGGGTAAGACAAGGTGCGAATGCCCGACAATGTAAGGCAAGGCAAGACAAGGCAAGTATATTTGTATAGCACAATTCAACAACAAGGTGATTCAAAGTGCTTCACAGAGACATTAAAACAGAAGAAATAAAAAGCATGATTTAAAATTTAAACAAAAGAAGGAAATAAGAACAATAGATAAAATCAGAAAAAATTATATATATGAAAGATAAAATCAATAGTTAAAACATGATTCCGTTTTGAAACTCAAGCTTATTCAAATGCAGCTGAAAATAGATGTGTCTTCAACCTGGACTTAAATACACTGAGTGTTTCAGCTGATCTGAGGCTTTCTGGGACTTTGTTCCAGACATGTGGAGCATAGAAGCTGAATGCAGCTTCTCCATGTCTGGTTTTGACTCTGGGAACTGATAAAATACCGGATCCAGATGACCTGAGGGGTCTGGAAGGTTCATAGTGGGTCAGGAGGTCACTGATGTATTTTGGTCCTTGACCATTCAGAGCTTTATAGACCAGCATCAGAACTTTAAAGTCTATCCTCTGATGGACAGGCAGCCAGTGTAAAGACTTGAGAGCTGGACTGTGATGTGCTCCACTTTTTTGGTCTTAGTGAGGACTCGAGCAGCTGAGTTCTGGATGAGCTGCAGTTGTCTAACTGACTTTTTAGGCAGACCTGTAAAGATGCTATTACAATAATCAAGCCTACTAAAGATGAATGCATGGACTAGTTTTTCCAGGTCCTGCTGAGACATCAGATCTTTTAGCCTTGATATATTCTTAAGGTGATAGTAGGCTGACTTTGTTAATGCCTTAATGTGTTTGTCCAAATTTAGGTCTGAGTCCATCACTACACCCAGATTTCTGGCCTGGTTGGTCGTTTTTAGATTTATAGATTGAAGCTCTGTGGTGACTTTCAATCGTTTATCTTTGGCTCCAAAGACAATTACCTCAGTTTTGTTTTTGTTTAGCTGGAGGAAGTTGTGGCACATCCAGTCATTAATCTCCTCAATGCATTTTCCAAGGGCCTGTACAGGCCCTCTGTCTCCTGGTGACATTGTTATATACATCTGTGTGTCATCTGCATAGCTATGGTAGTTTATTTGGTTGTTTTTTATAATCTGTGCCAGTGGGAGCATGTAGATGTTAAACAGAAGAGGTCCCAGGATGGAACCTTGGGGAACTTGTGATTCTTGTCTGCTCAGATGTAAAGTTACCTATTGACACAAAGTACTTCCTGTTCTCTAAGTATGTTTTGAACCAGTTTAGTACAGTTCCGGAAAGACCAGCCCAGTTCTCCAGTTGTTTGAGTAATATATTGTGGTCAACTGTATCAAAGGCAGCACTGAGATCCAGTAAAACTAAGACTGACATTTTTCCACTGTCTGTATTCAGACATATGTCATTAAACACTTTGGTCAGAGCAGTCTCAGTGCTGTGGTGCTGTCTAAAGCCTGACTGGAAGGTATCATAGCAGTTATTTTGTGTTAAAAAGTAATTAAGCTGTTGAAAAACCGCTTTTTCAATGATCTTACTTAAAAATGGGAGATTTGAGATGGGCCTGTAGTTGTTCATTTGCGTCTTATCAAGATTGTCCTTTTTCAGCAGAGGTTTAATTACAGCTGTTTTTAGTGGCTCTGGAAACACACCTGACGTTAAGGACAGGTTCACAATCAGTAACAGGTCTGACTCCAAAGTCTTTGAGACCCCTTTGAAAAAACCTGTTGGTAGGATGTCTAAACAGCAAGAGGAGGACTTCAGGTGACGTAAGATGTCCTCCAGGTCTTTACTGTTAATGGGTTGAAATAGTGTCATGGTGTTTAAACCGGTTTTCGGTGGACACAGTACATATGCTGAACCTGCTGCTGATGTACCAACTGCTTGTCTAATATTTTGGACTTTGTCTATGAAGAATTTGGCAAAGTCATTGCAGGCCATGGTGGAATGGAGTTCATTTGCCACTGACACAGGAGGGTTTGTTAGCCTGTCAACTGTAGCAAATAAGGCCCGAGCATTATGACTGTTTTTGGTGATGATGTCAGGGAAGTAGGATTTCCTTGCATTCCTCAGTTGTAAATTATAAGAGTGAAGTTTCTCTTTATAGATGTCATAATGAACCTGGAGATTTGTTTTTCTCCATCGGCGCTCAGCTTTCCGACACACTCTTTTCCCATTTTTCACCAGTGTGGAATTTCGCCATGGAGACTTCTTCCTTCCAGAGATAACCTTCACCTTAATGGGAGCAATAGTATCCATAACATTTAACATTTTAGTATTAAAGCTACTGACGAGCTCACTGACTGAACCCCCGGACAGGGCAGGTGCTAAGGAGAAAACCTGGTTAAAGATCTTACTACTGTTTTCAGTTTTGAGATCACTGCTGTTGAGACATTTGTGTGCACTGAAATCGTACTCTCAAAGAAAACACAGGAATGGTCAGACAGGCCCACATCAGACACAGTAATCTTTGAAATGCTTAGACCCTTGGAGATCACTAAGTCTAGAGTGTGCCCCCTATTGTGCGTAGGCTCTGTTATATGCTGAGTCAGCCCAAAGTTGTCCAGAGTGTTACTCAGGTCTTTAGTCCCTCTGTCCTGAGGATTGTCCATATGGATGTTAAAATCACCAACAATAATTATACAGTCAAAATCAACACAGATCATAGACAGCAGTTCACTGAGGTCTTCAGAAAAATCTGAACAGTATTTAGGGACTAATTAGGACACTGGGTGAGGCCTTCACCTGTATAGCCATATATTCAAAGGACTGAAAACTTCCAGGAGATAACTGCTTACATTGAAAGGATTCATTGAATAAGACTGCGACCCCTCCTCCTCTCCTGCTCACTCTGGCCTCGCTGATAAAACTGTAACCAGGAGGGGTTGACTCAATAAGAACAGCAGCACTGTTATTTTGTTCCAACCAAGTTTCATTTAAAAACATAAAATCCAGGGTGTGCTCAGTGATAAAATCATCAATTAAGAATGTTTTCCCAGCTAAAGACCTAACATTTAATAAAGCCAACTTAAGTGTTTTAGAGGTATTATTTGCCCCCTCGTGTTTGGGTGCAGTCTGTGGCACACAAGGTATGTTTACTTTATTTAAAGATCTTTTTGAGTGCAACTCTCTGTGTTTTGACTGGGTCACATTTCTCCTTCTGTCACCTAAAAGTACAGAAATTTTAAGATCTTCTAATAAACAGGGTCCCAGCTTGTCCTGGGAAAAGTCACGACTGTCAGAATTCACACAGCCTGGACCCCTCACACATCACACATCAGACTGCGGAGACAGTACATGGTGGCAGCGTGAAGGGACAGAAGGGGGTGGGGCTGGGCTCCGTCGCTTCGGCTGCTCTAGTAGGGGCGGGGCTCGGCGGGGAACCTTTGGCCGCTTTGGTGGGGGGTTTATGGGGGATAAAAAGGGATTGGGCTGGGGGGTAGATCTAAGCCCAGCATTGACCCGTTCCATCATCTCCTCAGTGAATTTCAGGTGAGGGGAGGAGGAGGGAGAAAGGGAGGGTGAGGAGCACAATGACCTGTCAGGGGTTTGGGGGGCTGGGGAAGGTCCTGGTCCTGGTCCCTGGTCCTGGTCATTAGTGCTGTTGAGAGGGTTTGGGGCAAATAAAGACCTCTCTTCTTGCCTCTGATGTCTCTCCTTTCCAAAGTTCCTCTTGGGTGGGGGCAGATGGAGTTCCTCCTCAAGGTTTCTGCTGGGATTTGTTTGTTCCTCTCTATGAGATAACTCCTTGTTTATCTCAGCCTTGGCCCCGAGCACAGATGGATGACGTAGGAAATAAAATATGTTGGAGGTGAACAGTTTCACCCCTGACTTGTTAAAATTAAATCCATTTGCCATGTAAAGAGGGAGCGGAGGTGTTTGGCTGCAAGGTCTGAATGTCCAGCCATAATTTCTAAAAACCGGGTAAGAAAAGGCTCGAAAGCCCGACTTTACACCATCAAAAGCGGGAGCGGAGGTGTTCAGCTGCAAGAAGGTGTGAATGTTCGACTAAAGTTTGTAAAAATCTGGTAAGACAAGGTGCGAATGCCCAACAATGTATGATCAAAAGCGGGAGCGGAGGTGTTCAGCTGCAAGAAGGTCTGAATGTCCATCAATAATTGCTAGAAAACATGAAAGTAAAAATTTCGAAAATCAAACCGCACATGATCATAAGTGGGAGAGGAGGTGTTCCGCTGCAAGAAGATGTGAATATCCACCCATAATTCCTGAAAAAAGGGGAAAAAAATGGTGCGAATGCCCAACCATACATCATCAAAAGCAGCTGTAGATGTGTTCGGCTACAAGAAGGTGTGAACGTCCAACCAAAGTTTGTAAAAAGCAGTTAAGAAAAGGTTCGAATATCCAACCAAACATAATCAAAAGCGGGAGCAGAACTGTTCGACTGCAAGTAGGTGTGGATGTCAGATCCATCCATCCATCCATCATCTGCCGCTTATCCGGGGGTCGGGTCGCGGGGGCAGCAGCTTGAGCAGAGAAACCCAGACGTCTCTGTCCCCGGCCACTTCCTCCAGCTCTTCCGGGGGGACCCCGAGGCGTTCCCAGGCCAGCCGAGAGACATAGTCTCTCCAGCGTGTCCTGGGTCTTCCCCGGGGTCTCCTCCCAGTGGGACGTGCCCGGAACACCTCCCCAGGGAGGCGCCCAGGGGGCATCCTAACCAGATGCCCGAGCCACCTCATCTGACTCCTCTCAATGCGGAGGAGCAGCGGTTCTACTCCGAGCCCCTCCCGGATGACTGAGCTTCTCACCCTATCTCTAAGGGAGAGCCCAGACACCCTGCGGAGGAAACCCATTTCGGCCGCTTGTATTCGCGATCTTGTTCTTTCGGTCACTACCCACAACTCGTGACCATAGGTGAGGATGGGAACGTAGATTGACCAGTAAGTAGAGAGCTTCGCCTTCTGGCTCAGCTCCCTCTTCACAACGACGGGTCGGTGCAGAGCCCACAACACTGCAGACGCCGCACCGATCCGCCCGTCAATCTCCCGCTCCATTCGTCCCTCACTCGTGAACAAGACCCCGAGATACTTGAACTCCTCCACTTGGGGAAGGATCTCATTCCCGACCCGGAGAGAGCATTCCACCCTTTTCCGGCTGAGAACCATAGTCTCGGATTTGGAGGTGCTGATTCTCATCCCAGCCGCTTCACACTCGGCTGCGAATCGCTCCAGTGAGAGCTGAAGGTCACGGCCTGACGACGCTAACAGAACCACATCATCTGCAAAAAGCAGAGACCCGATTCTGAGGTCGCCAAATCGGACACCCTCAACGCCCTGGCTGCGCCTAGAAATTCTGTCCATAAAAGTTAGGAACAGAATCGGTGACAAAGGGCAGCCCTGACGGAGTCCAACTCTCACCGGAAACGTATCCGACTTACTGCCGGCAATGCGGACCAAACTCTGGCACCGGTCATACAGAGACCGAACGGACCCTATCAAGGGGTCCGGCACTCCATATTCCCGGAGCACCCCCCACAGGACTCCACGAGGGACACGGTCGAACGCTTTCTCCAAGTCCACAAAACACATGTAGACTGGTTGGGCGAACTCCCATGCACCCTCCAGGATCCTGCCGAGGGTATAGAGCTGGTCCACTGTTCCACGGCCAGGACGAAAGCCACACTGCATCTCCTGAATCCGAGGCTCGATTATCCGACGGATCCTCCTCTCCAATACCCCCGAATAGACCTTACCAGGGAGGCTGAGGAGTGTGATACCCCTATAGTTGGAACACACCCTCCGGTCCCCCTTTTTAAAGAGGGGGACCACCACCCCAATCTGCCAGTCCAGAGGCACTGTCCCCGATGTCCACGCGATGCTGCAGAGGCGTGTCAGCCAAGACAGCCCTACAACATCCAGAGCCTTGAGAAACTCAGGACGGACCTCATCCACCCCCGGGGCCTTGCCACCGAGGAGCTTTTTGACCACCTCGGCAACCTCAGCCCCAGAAATGGGAGGCCCCGTCTCCGAGCTCTCCGACTCTGCCTCTTCCGAGCACGTGTTGGTAGGATTGAGGAGTTCCTCGAAGTACTCCCCCCACCGACTCACAACATCCCTAGTTGAGGTCAGCAAAGCCCCGTCCCCACTGTAAACAGTGTTGACTGTGAGCCGCTTCCCCCCCCTGAGACGCCGGATGGTGGACCAGAATCTCTTCGAGGCCGTCCGGAAATCGTTCTCCATGGTCTCACCGAACTCCTCCCAGGCCCGAGTTTTTTTCTCAGCAACCGCCGAAGCCGCAGCCCGTCTGGCCTGTCGGTACCTATCAGCTGCTTCCAGGGTCCCACTGGCCAAAAAGGCCCGATAGGACTCCTTCTTCAGCTTGACGGCTTCCCTCACCACTGGTGTCCACCAGCAGGTTCGAGGGTTGCCGCCACGACAGGCACCGACCACCTTACGGCCACAACTCCGATCAGCTGCCTCGGCAATGGAGTCACGGAACATGGCCCATTCGGACTCAATGTCCCCCACCTCCCCCGGGATATGGTTGAAGCTCTGCCGGAGGTGGGAGTTAAAGCTCCTTCTGACGGGGGATTCTGACAAACGCTCCCAGCAGACCCTCACAATACGTTTGGGCCTGCCAGGTCTGATCGGCATCCTCCCCCACCAGCGGAGCCAACTCACCACCAGGTGGTGATCAGTTGACAGCTCCGCCCCTCTCTTCACCCGAGTGTCCAGGACATACGGCCGCAAGTCCGATGATACAACCACAAAGTCGATCATCGAACTGCGGCCAAGGGTGTCCTGGTGCCAAGTGCACATATGGACACCCTTATGTCTGAACATGGTGTTCGTTATGGACAGTCCATGACCAGCACAGAAGTCCAACAACATAACACCACTCTGGTTCAGATCGGGGGGGCCATTCCTCCCAATCACACCCCTCCAGGTCTCACTGTCATTGCCCACGTGAGCATTGAAGTCCCCCAGCAGAAAGAGGGAGTCTCCGGTAGGAGCATTCTCCAGTGCCTCCCCCAGAGACTCCAAAAAGGGTGGGTACTCTGAACTGCTGTTTGGCGCATAGGCACAAACAACAGTCAGGACTCGTCCCCCCACCCGAAGGCGGAGGGAGGCTACCCTCTCGTTCACTGGGGTAAACCCCAATGTACTGGCACACAGCCGGGGGGCAATAAGTATGCCCACACCTGCTCTGCGCCTCTCACCACGGGCAACTCCAGAGTGGAAGAGAGTCCAACCCCTCTCAAGAGGACTGGTTCCAGAGCCCAAGCCGTGCGTCGAGGTGAGTCCGACTATATCTAGCCGGAACCGCTCAGCCTCGCGCACCAGCTCCGGCTCCTTCCCCAACAGAGAGGTGACATTCCACGTCCCAAGAGCTAGCTTCAGTAGCCGAGGATCAGACCGCCAAGGCCTCTGCCTTCGGCCGCTACCCAGCTCACATCGCACCCGACCCCCTTGGCCCCTCCCACGGGTGGTGAGCCCGTCGGAAGGGGGACCCACGTCATCATTTCGGGCTATGCCCGACCGAGCCCCATGGGCACAGACCCGGCCACCAGGCGCCCGCTGCCGGGCCCCACCCCCGGGCCTGGCTCCGGGGGGAGGCCCCGGTGTCCCATATCCGGGCAAGGGATCACGAGGTCCAAATTTTTTGTTCATCATAAGGGGTCTTTTGAGCTGTTCTTTGTCTGGTCCCTCATCTAGGATCTGCTTGCCTTGGGTGACCCTACCAGGGGCTTAAAGCCCCGAGCAACATAGCTCCCGGACTCATTGGGGCACGCAAACTCCCCCACCACGATAAGGTGACAGCTCAGGAGGGAGGGATGTCAGATCATAATTTGCAAAAAGCTGATGAGAAAGGGTGAGAATGCCCAACTATACACCATCAAATGCGGGAGCGGAGTTGTTCGTCTGTGAGTAGGTGTGAATCTCCGACCATAATTGCTGAAAAATGTGTTAGAAAAGGTAAGAATGCCGGTCCATACATCATCAAAAGCGAGAGAAGTGGTGTTCTGCTGAAAGTAGGTGTGAATGTCCAGCCATAATTACTCACAAACGGGTAAGAAAAGGTAGTATTGCCAGACCATACATGATCAAAACAGGGAGCGGAGGTGGTTCAGCTGCAAGAAGGTGTGAATGTCCGACTAAAGTTCAAATATATTAACAAAAGTGAGAGGAGAAGTCTTCGGATGAGAGTGTTTGAGAATTTCCAACCATAATCTATAAAATGCGGTGAAAAAAAGGTGTTATAGAACACTAAAAGGTGGAGCGGAAGTGTTCGGCTGCAAGAAGGTGTGAATGTCCGACTATATTTGGTGAAAAGCATGTGAAGCAAGGTCTGAATGCCCAACCTTACATCATCAAAAGCGAGATCAGAGGTGTTTGGCTGCAAGAAGGCCATAGTTTGCCAAAAGCGGGTAAGGTGCGAATGACCGACTAAATATCAACAAAAGTGGGGGCGGAGGTCTTCGGATGAAAGTGGGTGTGAATATTCCACCATACAAGTATGGTGGAGAGGAAGCTATGAATTGCTGACCATTGTTTGCAAAAAGCGGGTGAGAAAAGGTGCGAATGTCCAACCATACATGATCAAAACAGGGAGCGGACGTGTTTGGCTGCGACAAGGTTTTAATGTCCACCCATAATTAATGAATAGCGGGCAACAAGTAGGTTCCAATGCCCAACCATACATCATCAAAAGCAGGAGTGGATGTGTTCGGCTACAAGAAGGTTTGAATGTCCGAGCATAGTTTGTAAAAAGCGGGTAAGAAAAGCTTCGAATGCCCGAACATACACCATCAAAAGACAGACCGGACGTGTTCCGCTGTAAGTAGGTGTGAATGCCCAACCATAGTTGGTAAAAAGAAGGTAAGAAAAGGTTCAAATATCCGACTGTACACAATCAATAGCGGGAGCGGATGTGTTCGGCTACAAGAAGGTGTGAAAGTCTCACCATGGTTTGTAAAAAGCGGGTAAGAAAGGTTTGAATGCCCGACTATACACCATCAAAAGCGGGAGCGGAGGTGTTGCACTGTAAGACGGTGTGAATGTCTGACCATAGTTTATAAAAAGCAGTAGGTGTGAATGTCAGATCATAATTTGCAAAAAGCTGATGAGAAAGGGTGAGAATGCCCTACTATACACCATCAAATGCGAGAGCGGAGGTGTTTGTCTGTGAGTAGGTGTGAATGTCCCACCCTAGTTGCTGAAAAATGTGTTAGAAAAGGTAAGAATGCCAGCCCATACATCATCAAAAGCGGGAGAGGTGGTGTTCGGCTGCAAGAAGGTGTGAATATCCAGCCATAATTACTCACAAACGGGTAAGAAAAGGTAAGAATACCAAACCATAAATTATCAAAAGCGGCAGCAGAGATGTTCGGCTGGTATTTATAAATGTCTAGATAGATTTGAACAAAAAACAACGTAGTATTTTGCAGTAAAAGAAAGAAAGGTTCAGAAATCCGAGAAAAAGCTTTTCATGAGTTCTGCATGATTTGGGATTTTGCTTATAAAATGCATTCCTTCAATCAAACTATGGTAAAACGGCTTTTACCTTCATATTTATCAATGTCTAGATCGACTTCAACAAAGAACAACATTAGATTTTGCAGTAGAAGAAAGAGAGACACTGAAGGATCAGGAATCCGAGAATAAGCTTATTTTCATACGTTCTGCATGATTTGGGATTTTGCTATAAAATGAATTCCTTCACTCAAACTATGTTAAAACTGCTTTTACCTTCATATTTATCAATGTCTAGATCGACTTCAACAAAGAACAACATTGTATATTGCAGTAGAAGAAAGAGCAACACTGAAGGAACAGGAATCCGAGAATAAGCTTACTTTCATACGTTCTGCATGATTTGGGATTTTATGTATAAAATGAATTCCTTCACTCAAACCAAGTGAAAACTTCTTTGTCCTTCATATTTATCAATGTCTAGATCGACTTCAACAAAGAACAACATTGTATATTGCAGTAGAAGAAAGAGAGACACTGAAGGAACAGGAATCCGAGAATAAGCTTCTTTTCATACGTTCTGCATGATTTGGGATTTTGCTATAAAATGAATTCCTTCACTCAAACTATGTTAAAACTGCTTTTAACTTCATATTTATCAATGTCTAGATCGACTTCAACAAAGAACAACATTGTATATTGCAGTAGAAGAAAGAGCAACACTGAAGGAACAGGAATCCGAGAATAAGCTTATTTTCATACGTTCTGCATGATTTCGGATTTTCCTATAAAATGAATTGCTTTGCTCAAACCAAGTTAAAATTGCTTTGTCTTCATATTTATCAATGTCAAAGCAGTTTTAACATAGTTTGAGTGAAGGAATTCATTTTAAAACAAAATCTCAAAACATGCACAACACATGAAAAGCTTATTCTCGGATTCCTGATCCTTCAGTGTTGCTATTTGTTATATTGCAAAGTACAACGTGTTTTCTTTGTTTTGTTTAAATCTATCTCGACATTGATAAATATGGAAGGACAAAGCAGGTTTAACTTGGTTTGAGCAAAGCAATTCATTTTGTAGCAAAATCCGAAATCGTGAAGAACTCATGAAAGCAAGCTTATACTCGGATTCCTGAAACTTTTAGATCTTAGATTTGCTCTTTCTTTTACTGCAAAGTACGTTGGGGTTTTTTTTTTTGTTTAAATCTTTCTAGACAAGGTAAATATGAAGGACAAATCAGTTTTAACATAGTTTGAGTGAAGGAATGCATTTTATAAGCAAAATCCCAAATCATGCAAAACTAACGAAAAGCTTTTTCTCGCTTTTCACTGCTTTTTACAAACTGGTCGGACGTTCACACCTTCTTGCAGCCGAACAATTCCGCTTCCACTTTTGATGGTGTATATTCGGGCATTCAAACCTTTTCTTACCCGCTTTTTACAAACCATGGTCGGACTTTCACACCTTCTTGCAGCCGAACACCACCTCTCCCGCTTTTGATGATGTATGGTCCAGCATTCTTACCTTTTCTAACACATTTTTCAGCAATTATGGTCGGACATTCACACCTACTCACAGCCAAACACTTCCGCTCCCGCATTTGATGGTGTTTAGTCAGGCATTCTCACCCTTTCTCATCAACTTTTTGCATATGATCTGATATTCACACCTACTTGCAGTCGAACACCTCTGCTTCCGCTTTTGATGGTACATATTTGGGCATTCGAACCTTTTGTTACCCGCTTTTTACATACCATGGGTGGACTTTCACACCTTCTTGTAGCCGAACAACTCTGCTCCCGCTATTGATTGTGTACAGTCGGGTATTTTAACCTTTTCTTACCCGCTTTTTACCAACTATGGTCGGACATTCACACCTTCTTACAGCGGAACACGTCCGCTCCCTCTTTTGATGGTGTATGTTCGGGCATTCGAACCTTTTCTTACCTGCTTTTTACAAACCATGGTCGGACTTTCACACCTTCTTGTAGCCGAACACCTCCGCTCCCTCTTTTGATCATACATTGTTGGGCATTTGCACCTTGTCTTACCCGCTTTTTACAAACTATAGTCAGACATTCACACGTTGCAGCTGAACCACCTCCGCTCCCTGTTTTGATCATGTATGGTCTGGCAATACTAGCTTTTCTTACCCGTTTGTGAGTAATTATGGCTGGACATTCACACCTACTTGCAGTCGAACAGCTCTGCTCCCGCTTTTGATTTTGTTTGGTTGGATATTCGACGCTTTTCTTAACTGCTTTTTACAAACTTTGGTCGGACGTTCAAACCTTCTTGCAACCGAACACCTCCGCTTCCGCTTTTGATGGTATATATTCGGGAATTCGAACCTTTTCTTACCCGCTTTTTACAAACCATGGTCGGACTTTCACACCTTCTTGTAGCCGAACAACTCCACTCACGCTATTGATTGTGTACAGTCGGGTAGTTTAACCTTTTCTTACCCGCTTTTTACCAACTATGGTTGGACATTCACACCGTCTTACAGCGGAACACCTCCGCTTCCGCTTTTGATGGTGTATAGTCGGGCATTCGAACCTTTTCTTACCCGCTTTTTACAAACTATGGTCGGACATTCAATCCTTCTTGTAACCGAAAAGCTCCGCTCCCTCTTTTGATCATACATTGTCGGGCATTTGCAACTTTTCTTACCCGCTTTTTACAAACCATGGTCGGACTGTCACACCTTCTTGTAACTGAACACATCCGCTCCCACTATTGATTGTGTACAGTCAGGTTTTTTAACGTTTTCTTACCCGCTTCTTACCAACTCTGGTCGGACATTCACACCTTCTTAAAGCGGAACACGTCCGCTCCCTCTTTTGATGGTGTATGTTTGGGCATTCGAACCTTTTCTTACCCGCTTTTTACAAACTATGCTCGGACATTCAAACCTTCTTGTAGCCGAACACATCCACTCCTGCTTTTGATGATGTGTGGTTGGGCATTCGAACCTACTTCTTGCCCGCTTTTCATTAATTATGGGTGGACATTCACACCTTGTCGCAGCCAAACACCTCCGCTCCCTGTTTTGATCATGTATGGTTGGACATTCGCACCTTTTCTCAACCGCTTTTTGCAAACTATGGTCAGCAATTCACAGCTTCCTCTCCACCATACTTGTATGGTGGAAGATTCACACCCACTTGCATCCGAAGACCTCCGCCCCCACTTTTGTTGATATTTAGTCGGTCATTCGCACCTTACCCGCTTTTGGCAAACTATGGCCTTCTTGCAGCCAAACACCTCTGATCTCGCTTTTGATGATGTAAGGTTGGGCATTCAGACCTTGCTTCCCCTGCTTTTCACCAAATATAGTCGGACATTCACACCTTCTTGCAGCCGAACACTTCCGCTCCACCTTTTAGTGTTCTATAACACCTTTTTTTCACCGCATTTTATAGATTATGGTTGGAAATTCTCAACCATTGTCATCCGAAGACCTCTCCTCCCGCTTTTGTTAATATATTTGAACTTTAGTCGGACATTCACACCTTCTTGCAGCTGAACCACCTCCGCTCCCTGTTTTGATCATGTATGGTCTGGCAATACTACCTTTTCTTACCCGTTTGTGAGTAATTATGGCTGGACATTCACACCTACTTTCAGCAGAACACCACCTCTCTCGCTTTTGATGATGTATGGACCGGCATTCTTACCTTTTCTAACACATTTTTCAGCAATTATGGTCGGACATTCCCACCTACTCAGAGCCGAACACCTCAGTTCCCGCATTTGATGGTGTATAGTCGGGCATTCTCACTCTTTCTCATCAGCTTTTTGCAAATTATGATCTGATATTCACAGCTGCTTTTGATAATGTATGGTTGGGCATTCGCACCTTTTTTTACCCATTTTTCAGGAATTATGGGTGGACATTCACACCGTCTTGCAGCTGAAAACATCCTCTCCCGCTTATGATCATGTGCGGTTTGATATTCGAAAATTTTCTTTCATGTTTTAAAGAAATTATTGATGGACATTCAGACCTTCTTGCAGCTGAACCCCTCTGCTCGCGCTTTTGATGGTGTATAGTAGGGCTTTCGAGCCTTTTCTTCCCGGTTTTTACAAATTATGGTTGGACATTCAGACCTTCTTGCAACCTAACACCTCCGCTCCCTCTTTTGATCATACATTGTCTGGCATTCGCACCTTGTCTTACGCGCTTTTTACAAACTTTAGTCGGACATTCAGACCTTCTTGCAGCTGAACCACCTCCGCTCCCTGTTTTGATCATGTATGGTCTGGCAATACTACCTTTTCTTACCCGTTTGTGAGTAATTTTGGCTGGACATTCACACCTACTCAAAGCCGAACAACTCCGCTACCGCATTTGATGGTGTATAGTCGGGCATTCTCACCCTTTCTCATCAGCTTTTTGCAAATTATGATCTGACATTCACACCTACTTGCAGTCGAACAGCTCTGCTCCCGCTTTTGATTATGTTTGGTTGGATATTCGAACCTTTTCTTAACTGCTTTTTACAAACTTTGTTCGGAGGTACACGTCTTCTTGAAGCCGAACACCTCCGCTTCCGCTTTTGATGGTGTATAGTCGGGCTTTCGAGCCTTTTCTTACCTGGTTTTTAGAAATTATGGTTGGACATTCAGACCTTGCAGCCGAACACCTCCGCTCCCTCTTTTGATCATACATTGTCGGTTATTCGCACCTTGTCTTACCCGCTTTTTGCAAACTATAGTCAGACATTCACACGTTGCAGCTGAACCACCTCTGCTCCCTGTTTTGATTATGTATGGTCTGGCAATACTACCTTTTCTTACCCGGTTGTGAGTAATTATGGCTGGACATTCACACCTACTTGCAGTCGAACAGCTCTGCTCCCGCTTTTGATTTTGTTTGGTTGGATATTCGAACCTTTTCTTAACTGCTTTTTACAAACTTTGGTCGGACGTTCACACCTTCTTGCAGCCGAACACCTCCGCTTCCGCTTTTGATAGTATATATTCGGGCATTCGAACCTTTTGTTACCCGCTTTTTACAAACCATGGGTGGACTTTCACACCTTCTTGTACCCGAACAACCCTGCTCCCGCTATTGGTGGTGTACAGTCGGGTATTTTAACCTTTTCTTACCCGCTTTTTACAAACTATGGTCGGACATTCACACCTTCTTACAGCGGAACACGTCTGCTCCACCTTTTAGTGTTCTATCACACCTTTTTTTCACCGCATTTTATGGATTATGGTTGGAAATTCTCAACCACTCTCATCCGAAGACCTCTCCTCCCACTTTTGTGAATATATTTGAACTTTAGTCGGACATTCACACCTTCTTGCAGCTGAACCACCTCCGCTCCCTGTTTTGATCATGTATGATCTGGCAATACTACATTTTCTTACCTGTTTGTGAGTAATTATGGCTGGACATTCACACCTACTTTCAGCAGAACACCACCTCTCTCGCTTTTGATGATGTATGGACCGGCATTCTTACCTTTTCTAACACATTTTTCAGCAATTATGGTCGGAGATTCACACCTACTAACAGACGAACAACTCCGCTCCCGCATTTGATGGTGTATAGTTGTTGTTTTGCAAATTATGATCTGACATTCACACTTACTTGCAGTCGAACAGTTCTGCTCCCGCTTTTGATTATGTTTGGTTGGATATTCGAAACTTTTCTTAACTGCTTTTTACAAACTTTGGTTGGACGTTCAAACCCTCTTGTAGCCGAACACATCCACAGCTGCTTTTGATGATGTATGGTTGGGTATTCGCACCTTTTTTTTACCCATTTTTCAGTAATTATGGGTGGACATTCACACCTTCTTGCAGCTGAACACCTCCTCTCCCACTTATGATCATGTGCGGTTTGATTTTCAAAATTTTTACTTTAATTTTTTCTAGCAATTATTGATGGACATTCAGACCTTCTTGCAGCTGAACAACTCCGCTCCCTCTTTTGATCATAAATTGTCGGGCATTCGAACCTTTTCTTACCCGCTTTTTACAAAACTTGGTCGGACTTTCACACCTTTTAGTAGCCGAACAACTCCGCTCCCGCTATTGATTGTGTACAGTCGGGTATTTTAACCTTTTCTTACCCGCTTTTTACCAACTATGGTCGGACATTCATAACTTCTTACAACGGAACACCTCCGCTCCTTATTTTGATGATGTATGGTTGGGCATTCAAACCTACTTGTTGCCCGCTTTTCATTAATTATGGGTGGACATTCACACCTTGTCGCAGCCAAACACCTCCGCTCCCTGTTTTGATGGTGTATAATGGTGGACATTCGCACCTTTTCTCACCCGCTTTTTACTATGGTCGGCCATTCACAGCTTCCTCTCCACCATACTTGTATGGTGGGATATTCACACCCACTTGCATCCGAAGACCTCCGCCCCCACTTTTGTTGATATTTAGTCGGTCATTCGCACCTTACCCGCTTTTGGCAAACTATGGCCTTCTTGCAGCCAAACACCTGATCTCGCTTTTGATGATGTAAGGTTGGGCATTCAGACCTTGCTTCACCTACTTTTCACCAAATATAGTTGGACATTCACACCTTCTTGCAGCCGAACACTTCCGCTCCACTTTTGAGTGTTCTATGTAGCATTCACACCTTTTTCTTCACCGCATTTTATAGATTATGGTTGGAAATTCTCACCCACTCTCATCCGAAGACCTCTCCTCCCGCTTTTGTTAATGTATAGTCGGGCATGAGAACCTTTTCTTACCCGCTTTTTACAAATTATGGTTGGACATTCACACCTACTTGCAGCCGAATACTGATACTGATCCTCCCGTAATAAAATGGTCGGATCTTATCAAACACACTTTGTTTCTTGTGACAATCAAGTCAGCGAAACAGCGTATACACGTCAAGACACTGAATCAAGTTTGCCACAAGAACTCATAAGTTTGGCAGTATTGCTCTGCCGTCAGCAATCATACACCCATTTTATTTTCGTGAGACATGTGCAGGCACCTGTTCATCTACTGTTCTATCACTATGAATTAGTTTATCTATTATCAATAAGGATACTTCTACAACTACTATCAAAGTATGTCCGGACTTCTTATGTTGTCAGTTGCTATATATGAATAAGTGGGTAGCTACTGACAAGCATTAAGCATGTCACACAGCCCAAACATATAACATTTCAGGACACACCACACAGTTAACAACCACAGTGAAGCGTGTCAAAGCCCAAACATGTAACATTCAACGGGACACTTACACAACACATTCAAATCAAACAGTCAGACAACATACAAGAACATATACCCCAGCCGGCATTGCTCCCTGCCTATTTTCCTACAGCTCACTATGGGTGCGCACACCTTTATTCACAAACTCTTCAACTTATACTCTTTTACCGAAGCTGCTACAGCTCGATTGGCCGAATACCCTTAGATCCTATTTCGGTGAATTTGACATCTGCCTTACATGTAACAGATTAGCGATTTAGTTTGAGTGAAGGAATTCATTTTATAGCAAAATCCCAAATCGTGAAGAACTCATGAAAGTAAGCTTATTCTCGGATTCATGAAACTTTAGATTTGCTCTGTCTTTTACTGCAAAGTACAACGTTGTTTTTTTTGTTTAAATCTTTCTAGACATGGTAAATATGAAGGACAAAGCAGTTTTAACATAGTTTGAGTGAAGGAATTCATTTTATAGATAAAATCCCAAGAGTCCTACTTGGTCAGCCGAGGAGCAAGGGGGGGAGCAAGCGTCTCAACCAAGCAAAGCTCACCATGGGGAAGGTGGCTATGCCAACTAGCCTGATGCCCTGCTCCCGCAGTGATGGATAATCGTACTCTGGTTTCTCTTCATAACGTACAAGTCTTTCGCCTTTTACTAAAGACTTCCGTGGAAAGCAGCACTAATGAGTTGTTGCTATTTTTGGCAGGCTTTACCTTTGCGGGTGAAGCCCTTTCCGTCTGTGCAAAAGAAATCTTGTTACTGTGCAGAGTGAGAGTAGAGTCGCCTTACTTGTTGCAACTGTGCCGATGTTGCTTGGATGGTGCTTGCTGGAGCGTGCGGGAGTGCAAAGTTATACCATTTAAAAGGGCTGAAGAGTGCTCAGTGCAGCGGGTGGGCGGAGGTGCAAAGTGACACTCTGGCCACCTATGGCCATAAAAAGAACACCGCTACAAGTGCGCATTGTGCCAGGAAGGGCCCTTGGACGTGAACCAGTGGACAGATATCACTTCTCGGCCTTTTGGCTAAGATCAAGTGTAGTACCTGTTCTTATCAGTTTAATATCTGATATGGCCTTTGTACGAGGACTACATATTAAATTGATTTTTAGCAATAGGAGTTGAAAAAGGAGCTTGCTCCGTTCACTCCAAGCATCGACCCGGTACTGCAGTGCCGCTGGGAACGGTGCGCTCTTCTCTGCTCTTGTGAAAAAGCAAACAGTGGTGCAGGATGGAAGTTTCAGGGAGCCCAAGATGAAACTTTCTTTTAGTCTGCTGAGAAAAGAGAGTGAATGCGAAGTAGACTTTAACACAGCTCTGGGGGCGAGCCGAGTGCGGGCTAACCGGGAGAATTGCTTGAAAGAAACGCGACACTGAATGAGCGGTCAGAACAAAGCCTCAATACGGTGTTCCCGTGGTGTTTGTGGCTGCCTTGTCTTTTGCACAGAGTAAAAGACAAGGCAGCCATCGAATAGGGCCCGATTTTTCCTACTTGGTCAGCCGAGGAGCAAGGAGGGGGAGCAAGCGTCTCAACCAAGCAAAGCTCACCATGGGGAAGGTGGCTATGCCAACTAGCCTGATGCCCTGCTCCCGCAGTGACAGATAATCGTACTCTGGTTTCTCTTCATAATGTACAAGTCTTTCGCCTTTTACTAAAGACTTCCGTGGAGAGCAGCACTAATGAGTTGTTGCTATTTTTGGCAGGCTTTACCTTTGCGGGTGAAGCCCTTTCTGTCTGTGCAAAAGAAATCTTGCCTTACTTGTTGCGACTGTGCCGATGTTTGAAGCTGGAGTGCAAAGTTGTTGCTTGAATGGTGCTCGCTGGAGCGTGCGGGAGTGCAAAGTTATACCATTTAAAAGGGCTGAAGAGTGCTCAGTGCAGCGGGTGGGCGGAGATGCAAAGTGACACTCTGGCCACCTCGAAAACCGAGGTTACATCCAGTACCAGGGGCAGCCCAAGCTCTGCCGCAAGTGTGGTGAGCATGGGCACCTGGTTGAGGCTTGTACCAAGGTGATATGTGGGAAGTGCAGAGAAATTGGGGACACTTTTGGAGAGTGTCCAAATGGCAGGAAATGTAATCTCTGTGGAGAATTAAATCACCTCTTCTGAGGTGGCAGTTGGTGAACAAAGTGAAGAGGTTGACCCAATAAATTCAAACTTCCCGCTAAAAGCTTGGATTGGAAGTGAGGAGCAAAAAGGAGAGGGGCCTGTAGAGGCCTCACCACTCAGTGCTGAAGTCTGTGAGAATTCACAGGCAGAGGGTGGAGCTAAGCTAAATGAGGAGGAAGAGCAGACAGGTGAGTCTAGTGAAGGTACTCACCTCCCCGAAGGTCAACAGCCGAGGAGGACGGCATCTGAGTTGTCCTCTGATTCCCTTTAGCTCTGCAATCAACCCCCAGGGACTCAAAGTTAAATGCAACATTGCATCAGAGGCCAACACGAGAGTCCGAAAAGGAGAGCTAGTTTCCCAAGAAATAACCTGAGTGTGTAATTTGTTTTGATAACTTAGAAAAACGAAAATGACATACCTACTTTCCTTTATCCTTTTAATGGTTCTCACCTTCTCAACACTAAATGTGAGAAGTGTGAAATCAAAGACAAGAGCCCAGAGTATTATATCCTTCTTAGACTCCATAAAATCAGATGTGTTTTTAATACAAGAATGTGGACTACCTTTTTTGAAAAACCATAGACAATGGGAGGAAATGTGGCCCAATTTATCGATATGGAGTGGCTCAAATCAAATTAAAAATGATGGTGTGGCCATTCTAATTAAAAATCCGCATGTTCTGGTGCGAGACGGACGGGCACTTTTAGCACACTTGAATTTTATGGGGCAAGACTTTAACCTCTTAAATATTTATGGTTTCAATGGAAAAAATGACAGGTATGACCTTTTAGAAGATTACTCACAAACGGGTAAGAAATGGTAGTATTGCCAGACTATACATGATCAAAACAGGGAGCGGAGGTGGTTCAGCTGCAAGGTGTGAATTTCTGACTAAAGTTTGTAAAAAGCGCGTAAGACAAGGTGCGAATGCCCAACAATGTATGATCAAAAGAGGGAGCGGAGGTTTTCGGCTGCAAGGTCTGAATGTCCAACCATAATTTGTAAAAACCGGGGAAGAAAAGGCTCGAAAGCCCGACTATACACCATCAAAAGCGGGAGCGGAGGTGTTCAGCTGCAAGAAGGTGTGAATGTCCGACCATAGTTGGTAAAAAGCGGGTAAGAAATGGTTAAAATGCCCGACTGTACACCATCAAAAGCGGAAGCGGAGGTGTTCGGCTTCAAGAAGACGTGAACCTCCGAACAAAGTTTGTAAAAAGCAGTTAAGAAAAGGTTCGAATATCCAACCAAACATAATCAAAAGCGGGAGCAGAGCTTTTCGACTGCAAGTAGGTGTGAATGTCAGATCATGATTTGCAAAAAGCTGATGAGAAAGGGTGAGAATGCCCGACTATACACCATCAAATGCGGGAGCGGAGTTGTTTGTCTGTGAGTAGGTGTGAATCTGCGACCATAATTGCTGAAAAATGTGTTAGAAAAGGTAAGAATGCCGGTCCATACATCATCAAAAGCGAGAGAGGTGGTGTTCTGCTGAAAGTAGGTGTGAATGTCCAGCCATAATTACTCACAAACGGGTAAGAAAAGGTAGTATTGCCAGACCATACATGATCAAAACAGGGAGCGGAGGTGGTTCAGCTGCAACGTGTGAATGTCTGACTATAGTTTGTAAAAAGCGGGTAAGACAAGGTGCGAATGCCCGACAATGTATAATCAAAAGAGGGAGCGGAGGTGTTCGGCTGCAAGGTCTGAATGTCCAACCATAATTTCTAAAAACCGGGTAAGAAAAGGCTCAAAAGCCCGACTTTACACCATCAAAAGTGGGAGCGGAGGTGTTCAGCTGCAAGAAGGTGTGAATGTTCGACTAAAGTTTGTAAAAATCTGGTAAGACAAGGTATGAATGTCCGACAATGTATGATCAAAAGCGGGAGCGGAGATGTTCAGCTGCAAGAAGGTCTGAATGTCCATCAATAATTGCTAGAAAAAATTAAAGTAAAAATTTCGAAAATCAAACCGCACATGATCATAAGTGGGAGAGGAGGTGTTCAGCTGCAAGAAGGTGTGAATGTCCACCCATAATTCCTTAAAAATGGGTAAAAAAAAGGTGCGAATACCCAACCATACATCATCAAAAGCAGGTGTTAATGTCAGATCATAATTTGCAAAAAGCTGATGAGAAAGGGTGAGAATGCCCGACTATACACCATCAAATGCGGGAGCGGAGTTGTTTGTCTGTGAGTAGGTGTGAATCTCCGACCATAATTGCTGAAAAATGTGTTAGAAAAGGTAAGAATGCCGGTCCATACATCATCAAAAGCGAGAGAGGTGGTGTTCTGCTGAAAGTAGGTGTGAATGTCCAGCCATAATTACTCACAAACGGGTAAGAAAAAGTAGTATTGCCAGACCATACATGATCAAAACAGGGAGCGGAGGTGGTTCAGCTGCAAGAAGGTGTGAATGTCCGACTAAAGTTCAAATATATTAACAAAAGCGGGAGGAGAGGTCTTCGGATGAGAGTGGTTGAGAATTTCCAACCATAATCTATAAAATGCGGTGAAAAAAAGGTGTGATAGAACACTAAAAGGTGGAGCGGAAGTGTTCGGCTGCAAGAAGGTGTGAATGTCCGACTATATTTGGTGAAAAGCAGGGGAAGCAAGGTCTGAATGCCCAACCTTACATCATCAAAAGCGAGATCAGAGGTGTTTGGCTGCAAGAAGGCCATAGTTTGCCAAAAGCGGGTAAGGTGCGAATGACCGACTAAATATCAACAAAGGTGGGGGCGGAGGTCTTCGGATGCAAGTGGGTGTGAATATCCCACCATACAAGTATGGTGGAGAGGAAGCTGTGAATTGCTGACCATAGTTTGCAAAAAGCGGGTGAGAAAAGGTGCGAATGTCCAACCATACACCATCAAAACAGGGAGCGGAGGTGTTTGGCTGCGACAAGGTGTGAATGTCCACCCATAATTAATGAAAAGCGGGCAAGAAGTGGGTTCGAATGCCCAACCACACATCATCAAAAGCAGGAGTGGATGTGTTCGGCTATAAGAAGGTTTGAATGTCCGAGCATAGTTTGTAAAAAGCGGGTAAGAAAAGGTTCGAATGCCCGAACATACACCATCAAAAGAGGGAGCGGAGGTGTTCCGCTGTAAGAAGGTGTGAATGTCCGACCAGAGTTGGTAAAAAGCGGGTAAGAAAAGGTTAAAAAAACCCGACTGTACACAATCAATAGCGGGAGCAGATGTGTTCGGCTACAAGAAGGTGTGACAGTCCGACCATGGTTTGTAAAAAGCGGGTAAGAAAAGGTGCAAATGCCCGACAATGTATGATCAAAAGAGGGAGCGGAGCTTTTCGGCTACAAGAAGGTTTGAATGTCCGACCATAGTTTGTAAAAAGCGGGTAAGAAAAGGTTCGAATGCCCGACTATACACCATCAAAAGCGGAAGCGGAGGTGTTCCGCTGTAGACGGTGTGAATGTCCGACCATAGTTGGTAAAAAGCGGGTAAGAAAAGGTTAAACTACACGACTGTACACAATCAATAGCGGGAGTGGAGTTGTTCGGCTACAAGAAGGTGTGAAAGTCCGACCATGGTTTGTAAAAAACGGGTAAGATAATGTTCGAATTCCCGAATATATACCATCAAAAGCGGAAGCGGAGGTGTTCGGTTGCAAGAAGGTGTGAACGTCCGACCAAAGTTTGTAAAAAGCAGTTAAGAAAAGGTTCGAATATCCAACCAAACAAAATCAAAAGCAGGAGCAGAGCTGTTCGACTGCAAGTAGGTGTGAATGTCCAGCCATAATTACTCACAAATGGGTAAGAAAAGGTAGTATTGCCACTCCATACATGATCAAAACAGGGAGCGGAGGTGGTTCAGCTGCAACGTGTGAATGTCTGACTATAGTTTGTAAAAAGCGGGTAAGACAAGGTGCGAATGCCCGACAATGTATGATCAAAAGAGGGAGCGGAGGTGTTCGGCTGCAAGGTCTGAATATCCAACCATAATTTCTAAAAACCGGGTAAGAAAAGGCTCGAAAGCCCGACTTTACACCATCAAAAGCGGGAGCGGAGGTGTTCAGCTGCAAGAAGGTGTGAATGTTCGACTAAAGTTTGTAAAAATCTGGTAAGACAAGTTATGAATGCCCGACAATGTATGATCAAAAGCGGGAGCGGAGGTGTTCAGCTGCAAAGAAGGTCTGAATGTCCATCAATAATTGCTAGAAAACATGAAAGTAAAAATTTCTAATATCAAACCGCGCATGATCATAAGTGGGAGAGGAGGTGTTCAGCTGCAAGAAGGTGTGAATGTCCATCAATAATTGCTAGAAAACATGAAAGTAAAAATTTCTAAAATTAAACCGCACATGATCATAAGTGGGAGAGGAGGTGTTCAGCTGCAAGAAGGTGTGAATATCCACCCATAATTCCTGAAAAATGGGTAAAAAAAAGGTGCGAATGCCCAACCATACATCATCAAAAGCAGCTGTGGATGTGTTCGGCTACAAGAAGGTGTGAACGTCCAACCAAAGTTTGTAAAAAGCAGTTAAGAAAAGGTTCGAATATCCAACCAAACATAATCAAAAGCGGGAGCAGAACTGTTCGACTGCAAGTAGGTGTGGATGTCAGATCATAATTTGCAAAAAGCTGATGAGAAAGGGTGAGAATGCCCGACTATACACCATCAAATGCGGGAGCGGAGTTGTTCGTCTGTGAGTAGGTGTGAATCTCCGAACATAATTGCTGAAAAATGTGTTAGAAAAGGTAAGAATGCCGGTCCATACATCATCAAAAGCGAGAGAGGTGGTGTTCTGCTGAAAGTAGGTGTGAATGTCCAGCCATAATTACTCACAAACGGGTAAGAAAAGGTAGTATTGCCAGACCATACATGATCAAAACAGTAAGCGGAGGTGGTTCAGCTGCAAGAAGGTGTGGATGTCTGACTATAGTTTGTAAAAAGCGGGTAAGACAAGGTGCGAATGCCCGACAATGTAAGGCAAGGCAAGACAAGGCAAGTATATTTGTATAGCACAATTCAACAACAAGGTGATTCAAAGTGCTTCACAGAGACATTAAAACAGAAGAAATAAAAAGCATGATTTAAAATTTAAACAAAAGAAGGAAATAAGAACAATAGATAAAATCAGAAAAAATTATATATATGAAAGATAAAATCAATAGTTAAAACATGATTCCGTTTTGAAACTCAAGCTTATTCAAATGCAGCTGAAAATAGATGTGTCTTCAACCTGGACTTAAATACACTGAGTGTTTCAGCTGATCTGAGGCTTTCTGGGACTTTGTTCCAGACATGTGGAGCATAGAAGCTGAATGCAGCTTCTCCATGTCTGGTTTTGACTCTGGGAACTGATAAAATACCGGATCCAGATGACCTGAGGGGTCTGGAAGGTTCATAGTGGGTCAGGAGGTCACTGATGTATTTTGGTCCTTGACCATTCAGAGCTTTATAGACCAGCATCAGAACTTTAAAGTCTATCCTCTGATGGACAGGCAGCCAGTGTAAAGACTTGAGAGCTGGACTGTGATGTGCTCCACTTTTTTGGTCTTAGTGAGGACTCGAGCAGCTGAGTTCTGGATGAGCTGCAGTTGTCTAACTGACTTTTTAGGCAGACCTGTAAAGATGCTATTACAATAATCAAGCCTACTAAAGATGAATGCATGGACTAGTTTTTCCAGGTCCTGCTGAGACATCAGATCTTTTAGCCTTGATATATTCTTAAGGTGATAGTAGGCTGACTTTGTTAATGCCTTAATGTGTTTGTCCAAATTTAGGTCTGAGTCCATCACTACACCCAGATTTCTGGCCTGGTTGGTCGTTTTTAGATTTATAGATTGAAGCTCTGTGGTGACTTTCAATCGTTTATCTTTGGCTCCAAAGACAATTACCTCAGTTTTGTTTATGTTTAGCTGGAGGAAGTTGTGGCACATCCAGTCATTAATCTCCTCAATGCATTTTCCAAGGGCCTGTACAGGCCCTCTGTCTCCTGGTGACATTGTTATATACATCTGTGTGTCATCTGCATAGCTATGGTAGTTTATTTGGTTGTTTTTTATAATCTGTGCCAGTGGGAGCATGTAGATGTTAAACAGAAGAGGTCCCAGGATGGAACCTTGGGGAACTTGTGATTCTTGTCTGCTCAGATGTAAAGTTACCTATTGACACAAAGTACTTCCTGTTCTCTAAGTATGTTTTGAACCAGTTTAGTACAGTTCCGGAAAGACCAGCCCAGTTCTCCAGTTGTTTGAGTAATATATTGTGGTCAACTGTATCAAAGGCAGCACTGAGATCCAGTAAAACTAAGACTGACATTTTTCCACTGTCTGTATTCAGACATATGTCATTAAACACTTTGGTCAGAGCAGTCTCAGTGCTGTGGTGCTGTCTAAAGCCTGACTGGAAGGTATCATAGCAGTTATTTTGTGTTAAAAAGTAATTAAGCTGTTGAAAAACCGCTTTTTCAATGATCTTACTTAAAAATGGGAGATTTGAGATGGGCCTGTAGTTGTTCATTTGCGTCTTATCAAGATTGTCCTTTTTCAGCAGAGGTTTAATTACAGCTGTTTTTAGTGGCTCTGGAAACACACCTGACGTTAAGGACAGGTTCACAATCAGTAACAGGTCTGACTCCAAAGTCTTTGAGACCCCTTTGAAAAAACCTGTTGGTAGGATGTCTAAACAGCAAGAGGAGGACTTCAGGTGACGTAAGATGTCCTCCAGGTCTTTACTGTTAATGGGTTGAAATAGTGTCATGGTGTTTAAACCGGTTTTCGGTGGACACAGTACATATGCTGAACCTGCTGCTGATGTACCAACTGCTTGTCTAATATTTTGGACTTTGTCTATGAAGAATTTGGCAAAGTCATTGCAGGCCATGGTGGAATGGAGTTCATTTGCCACTGACACAGGAGGGTTTGTTAGCCTGTCAACTGTAGCAAATAAGGCCCGAGCATTATGACTGTTTTTGGTGATGATGTCAGGGAAGTAGGATTTCCTTGCATTCCTCAGTTGTAAATTATAAGAGTGAAGTTTCTCTTTATAGATGTCATAATGAACCTGGAGATTTGTTTTTCTCCATCGGCGCTCAGCTTTCCGACACACTCTTTTCCCATTTTTCACCAGTGTGGAATTTCGCCATGGAGACTTCTTCCTTCCAGAGATAACCTTCACCTTAATGGGAGCAATAGTATCCATAACATTTAACATTTTAGTATTAAAGCTACTGACGAGCTCACTGACTGAACCCCCGGACAGGGCAGGTGCTAAGGAGAAAACCTGGTTAAAGATCTTACTACTGTTTTCAGTTTTGAGATCACTGCTGTTGAGACATTTGTGTGCACTGAAATCGTACTCTCAAAGAAAACACAGGAATGGTCAGACAGGCCCACATCAGACACAGTAATCTTTGAAATGCTTAGACCCTTGGAGATCACTAAGTCTAGAGTGTGCCCCCTATTGTGCGTAGGCTCTGTTATATGCTGAGTCAGCCCAAAGTTGTCCAGAGTGTTACTCAGGTCTTTAGTCCCTCTGTCCTGAGGATTGTCCATATGGATGTTAAAATCACCAACAATAATTATACAGTCAAAATCAACACAGATCATAGACAGCAGTTCACTGAGGTCTTCAGAAAAATCTGAACAGTATTTAGGGGGCCTGTAAATATTCAGAAACAGGACACTGGGTGAGGCCTTCACCTGTATAGCCATATATTCAAAGGACTGAAAACTTCCAGGAGATAACTGCTTACATTGAAAGGATTCATTGAATAAGACTGCGACCCCTCCTCCTCTCCTGCTCACTCTGGCCTCGCTGATAAAACTGTAACCAGGAGGGGTTGACTCAATAAGAACAGCAGCACTGTTATTTTGTTCCAACCAAGTTTCAGTTAAAAACATAAAATCCAGGGTGTGCTCAGTGATAAAATCATCAATTAAGAATGTTTTCCCAGCTAAAGACCTAACATTTAATAAAGCCAACTTAAGTGTTTTAGAGGTATTATTTGCCCCCTCGTGTTTGGGTGCAGTCTGTGGCACACAAGGTATGTTTACTTTATTTAAAGATCTTTTTGAGTGCAACTCTCTGTGTTTTGACTGGGTCACATTTCTCCTTCTGTCACCTAAAAGTACAGAAATTTTAAGATCTTCTAATAAACAGGGTCCCAGCTTGTCCTGGGAAAAGTCACGACTGTCAGAATTCACACAGCCTGGACCCCTCACACATCACACATCAGACTGCGGAGACAGTACATGGTGGCAGCGTGAAGGGACAGAAGGGGGTGGGGCTGGGCTCCGTCGCTTCGGCTGCTCTAGTAGGGGCGGGGCTCGGCGGGGAACCTTTGGCCGCTTTGGTGGGGGGTTTATGGGGGATAAAAAGGGATTGGGCTGGGGGGTAGATCTAAGCCCAGCATTGACCCGTTCCATCATCTCCTCAGTGAATTTCAGGTGAGGGGAGGAGGAGGGAGAAAGGGAGGGTGAGGAGCACAATGACCTGTCAGGGGTTTGGGGGGCTGGGGAAGGTCCTGGTCCTGGTCCCTGGTCCTGGTCATTAGTGCTGTTGAGAGGGTTTGGGGCAAATAAAGACCTCTCTTCTTGCCTCTGATGTCTCTCCTTTCCAAAGTTCCTCTTGGGTGGGGGCAGATGGAGTTCCTCCTCAAGGTTTCTGCTGGGATTTGTTTGTTCCTCTCTATGAGATAACTCCTTGTTTATCTCAGCCTTGGCCCCGAGCACAGATGGATGACGTAGGAAATAAAATATGTTGGAGGTGAACAGTTTCACCCCTGACTTGTTAAAATTAAATCCATTTGCCATGTATGATCAAAAGAGGGAGCGGAGGTGTTTGGCTGCAAGGTCTGAATGTCCAGCCATAATTTCTAAAAACCGGGTAAGAAAAGGCTCGAAAGCCCGACTTTACACCATCAAAAGCGGGAGCGGAGGTGTTCAGCTGCAAGAAGGTGTGAATGTTCGACTAAAGTTTGTAAAAATCTGGTAAGACAAGGTGCGAATGCCCAACAATGTATGATCAAAAGCGGGAGCGGAGGTGTTCAGCTGCAAGAAGGTCTGAATGTCCATCAATAATTGCTAGAAAACATGAAAGTAAAAATTTCGAAAATCAAACCGCACATGATCATAAGTGGGAGAGGAGGTGTTCCGCTGCAAGAAGATGTGAATATCCACCCATAATTCCTGAAAAAAGGGGAAAAAAATGGTGCGAATGCCCAACCATACATCATCAAAAGCAGCTGTAGATGTGTTCGGCTACAAGAAGGTGTGAACGTCCAACCAAAGTTTGTAAAAAGCAGTTAAGAAAAGGTTCGAATATCCAACCAAACATAATCAAAAGTGGGAGCAGAACTGTTCGACTGCAAGTAGGTGTGGATGTCAGATCCATCCATCCATCCATCATCTGCCGCTTATCCGGGGGTCGGGTCGCGGGGGCAGCAGCTTGAGCAGAGAAACCCAGACGTCTCTGTCCCCGGCCACTTCCTCCAGCTCTTCCGGGGGGACCCCGAGGCGTTCCCAGGCCAGCCGAGAGACATAGTCTCTCCAGCGTGTCCTGGGTCTTCCCCGGGGTCTCCTCCCAGTGGGACGTGCCCGGAACACCTCCCCAGGGAGGCGCCCAGGGGGCATCCTAACCAGATGCCCGAGCCACCTCATCTGACTCCTCTCAATGCGGAGGAGCAGCGGTTCTACTCCGAGCCCCTCCCGGATGACTGAGCTTCTCACCCTATCTCTAAGGGAGAGCCCAGACACCCTGCGGAGGAAACCCATTTCGGCCGCTTGTATTCGCGATCTTGTTCTTTCGGTCACTACCCACAACTCGTGACCATAGGTGAGGATGGGAACGTAGATTGACCAGTAAGTAGAGAGCTTCGCCTTCTGGCTCAGCTCCCTCTTCACAACGACGGGTCGGTGCAGAGCCCACAACACTGCAGACGCCGCACCGATCCGCCCGTCAATCTCCCGCTCCATTCGTCCCTCACTCGTGAACAAGACCCCGAGATACTTGAACTCCTCCACTTGGGGAAGGATCTCATTCCCGACCCGGAGAGAGCATTCCACCCTTTTCCGGCTGAGAACCATAGTCTCGGATTTGGAGGTGCTGATTCTCATCCCAGCCGCTTCACACTCGGCTGCGAATCGCTCCAGTGAGAGCTGAAGGTCACGGCCTGACGACGCTAACAGAACCACATCATCTGCAAAAAGCAGAGACCCGATTCTGAGGTCGCCAAATCGGACACCCTCAACGCCCTGGCTGCGCCTAGAAATTCTGTCCATAAAAGTTAGGAACAGAATCGGTGACAAAGGGCAGCCCTGACGGAGTCCAACTCTCACCGGAAACGTATCCGACTTACTGCCGGCAATGCGGACCAAACTCTGGCACCGGTCATACAGAGACCGAACGGACCCTATCAAGGGGTCCGGCACTCCATATTCCCGGAGCACCCCCCACAGGACTCCACGAGGGACACGGTCGAACGCTTTCTCCAAGTCCACAAAACACATGTAGACTGGTTGGGCGAACTCCCATGCACCCTCCAGGATCCTGCCGAGGGTATAGAGCTGGTCCACTGTTCCACGGCCAGGACGAAAGCCACACTGCATCTCCTGAATCAGAGGCTCGATTATCCGACGGATCCTCCTCTCCAATACCCCCGAATAGACCTTACCAGGGAGGCTGAGGAGTGTGAAACCCTTATAGTTGGAACACACCCTCCGGTCCCCCTTTTTAAAGAGGGGGACCACCACCCCAATCTGCCAGTCCAGAGGCACTGTCCCCGATGTCCACGCGATGCTGCAGAGGCGTGTCAGCCAAGACAGCCCTACAACATCCAGAGCCTTGAGAAACTCAGGACGGAACTCATCCACCCCCGGGGCCTTGCCACCGAGGAGCTTTTTGACCACCTCGGCAACCTCAGCCCCAGAAATGGGAGGCCCCGTCTCCGAGCTCTCCGACTCTGCCTCTTCCGAGCACGTGTTGGTAGGATTGAGGAGTTCCTCGAAGTACTCCCCCCACCGACTCACAACATCCCTAGTTGAGGTCAGCAAAGCCCCGTCCCCACTGTAAACAGTGTTGACTGTGAGCCGCTTCCCCCCCCTGAGACGCCGGATGGTGGACCAGAATCTCTTCGAGGCCATCCGGAAATCGTTCTCCATGGTCTCACCGAACTCCTCCCAGGCCCGAGTTTTTTTCTCAGCAACCGCCGAAGCCGCAGCCCGTCTGGCCTGTCGGTACCTATCAGCTGCTTCCAGGGTCCCACTGGCCAAAAAGGCCCGATAGGACTCCTTCTTCAGCTTGACGGCTTCCCTCACCACTGGTGTCCACCAGCAGGTTCGAGGGTTGCCGCCACGACAGGCACCGACCACCTTACGGCCACAACTCCGATCAGCTGCCTCGGCAATGGAGTCACGGAACATGGCCCATTCGGACTCAATGTCCCCCACCTCCCCCGGGATATGGTTGAAGCTCTGCCGGAGGTGGGAGTTAAAGCTCCTTCTGACGGGGGATTCTGACAAACGCTCCCAGCAGACCCTCACAATACGTTTGGGCCTGCCAGGTCTGATCGGCATCCTCCCCCACCAGCGGAGCCAACTCACCACCAGGTGGTGATCAGTTGACAGCTCCGCCCCTCTCTTCACCCGAGTGTCCAGGACATACGGCCGCAAGTCCGATGATACAACCACAAAGTCGATCATCGAACTGCGGCCAAGGGTGTCCTGGTGCCAAGTGCACATATGGACACCCTTATGTCTGAACATGGTGTTCGTTATGGACAGTCCATGACCAGCACAGAAGTCCAACAACATAACACCACTCTGGTTCAGATCGGGGGGGCCGTTCCTCCCAATCACACCCCTCCAGGTCTCACTGTCATTGCCCACGTGAGCATTGAAGTCCCCCAGCAGAACGAGGGAGTCTCCGGTAGGAGCATTCTCCAGTGCCTCCCCCAGAGACTCCAAAAAGGGTGGGTACTCTGAACTGCTGTTTGGCGCATAGGCACAAACAACAGTCAGGACTCGTCCCCCCACCCGAAGGCGGAGGGAGGCTACCCTCTCGTTCACTGGGGTAAACCCCAATGTACTGGCACACAGCCGGGGGGCAATAAGTATGCCCACACCTGCTCTGCGCCTCTCACCACGGGCAACTCCAGAGTGGAAGAGAGTCCAACCCCTCTCAAGAGGACTGGTTCCAGAGCCCAAGCCGTGCGTCGAGGTGAGTCCGACTATATCTAGCCGGAACCGCTCAGCCTCGCGCACCAGCTCCGGCTCCTTCCACAACAGAGAGGTGACATTCCACGTCCCAAGAGCTAGCTTCAGTAGCCGAGGATCAGACCGCCAAGGCCTCTGCCTTCGGCCGCTACCCAGCTCACATCGCACCCGACCCCCTTGGCCCCTCCCACGGGTGGTGAGCCCGTCGGAAGGGGGACCCACGTCATCATTTCGGGCTATGCCCGACCGAGCCCCATGGGCACAGACCCGGCCACCAGGCGCCCGCTGCCGGGCCCCACCCCCGGGCCTGGCTCCGGGGGGAGGCCCCGGTGTCCCATATCCGGGCAAGGGATCACGAGGTCCAAATTTTTTGTTCATCATAAGGGGTCTTTTGAGCTGTTCTTTGTCTGGTCCCTCATCTAGGATCTGCTTGCCTTGGGTGACCCTACCAGGGGCTTAAAGCCCCGAGCAACATAGCTCCCGGACTCATTGGGGCACGCAAACTCCCCCACCACGATAAGGTGACAGCTCAGGAGGGAGGGATGTCAGATCATAATTTGCAAAAAGCTGATGAGAAAGGGTGAGAATGCCCAACTATACACCATCAAATGCGGGAGCGGAGTTGTTCGTCTGTGAGTAGGTGTGAATCTCCGACCATAATTGCTGAAAAATGTGTTAGAAAAGGTAAGAATGCCGGTCCATACATCATCAAAAGCGAGAGAAGTGGTGTTCTGCTGAAAGTAGGTGTGAATGTCCAGCCATAATTACTCACAAACGGGTAAGAAAAGGTAGTATTGCCAGACCATACATGATCAAAACAGGGAGCGGAGGTGGTTCAGCTGCAAGAAGGTGTGAATGTCCGACTAAAGTTCAAATATATTAACAAAAGCGAGAGGAGAAGTCTTCGGATGAGAGTGTTTGAGAATTTCCAACCATAATCTATAAAATGCGGTGAAAAAAAGGTGTTATAGAACACTAAAAGGTGGAGCGGAAGTGTTCGGCTGCAAGAAGGTGTGAATGTCCGACTATATTTGGTGAAAAGCATGTGAAGCAAGGTCTGAATGCCCAACCTTACATCATCAAAAGCGAGATCAGAGGTGTTTGGCTGCAAGAAGGCCATAGTTTGCCAAAAGCGGGTAAGGTGCGAATGACCGACTAAATATCAACAAAAGTGGGGGCGGAGGTCTTCGGATGCAAGTGGGTGTGAATATTCCACCATACAAGTATGGTGGAGAGGAAGCTATGAATTGCTGACCATTGTTTGCAAAAAGCGGGTGAGAAAAGGTGCGAATGTCCAACCATACATGATCAAAACAGGGAGCGGACGTGTTTGGCTGCGACAAGGTTTTAATGTCCACCCATAATTAATGAATAGCGGGCAACAAGTAGGTTCCAATGCCCAACCATACATCATCAAAAGCAGGAGTGGATGTGTTCGGCTACAAGAAGGTTTGAATGTCCGAGCATAGTTTGTAAAAAGCGGGTAAGAAAAGCTTCGAATGCCCGAACATACACCATCAAAAGACAGACCGGACGTGTTCCGCTGTAAGTAGGTGTGAATGCCCAACCATAGTTGGTAAAAAGAAGGTAAGAAAAGGTTCAAATATCCGACTGTACACAATCAATAGCGGGAGCGGATGTGTTCGGCTACAAGAAGGTGTGAAAGTCTCACCATGGTTTGTAAAAAGCGGGTAAGAAAAGGTGCGAATGCCCGACAATGTATGATCAAAAGAGGGAGCGGAGGTTTTCGGCTACAAGAAGGTCTGAATGTCCGACCAAAGTTTGTAAAAAGCGGGTAAGAAAGGTTTGAATGCCCGACTATACACCATCAAAAGCGGGAGCGGAGGTGTTGCACTGTAAGACGGTGTGAATGTCTGACCATAGTTTGTAAAAAGCAGTAGGTGTGAATGTCAGATCATAAGAAATGAGAAAGGGTGAGAATGCCCTACTATACACCATCAAATGCGAGAGCGGAGGTGTTTTTCTGTGAGTAGGTGTGAATGTCCCACCCTAGTTGCTGAAAAATGTGTTAGAAAAGGTAAGAATGCCAGCCCATACATCATCAAAAGCGGGAGAGGTGGTGTTCGGCTGCAAGAAGGTGTGAATATCCAGCCATAATTACTCACAAACGGGTAAGAAAAGGTAAGAATACCAAACCATAAATTATCAAAAGCGGCAGCAGAGATGTTCGGCTGGTATTTATAAATGTCTAGATAGATTTGAACAAAAAACAACGTAGTATTTTGCAGTAAAAGAAAGAAAGGTTCAGAAATCCGAGAAAAAGCTTTTCATGAGTTCTGCATGATTTGGGATTTTGCTTATAAAATGCATTCCTTCAATCAAACTATGGTAAAACGGCTTTTACCTTCATATTTATCAATGTCTAGATCGACTTCAACAAAGAACAACATTAGATTTTGCAGTAGAAGAAAGAGAGACACTGAAGGAACAGGAATCCGAGAATAAGCTTACTTTCATACGTTCTGCATGATTTGGGATTTTATGTATAAAATGAATTCCTTCACTCAAACCAAGTGAAAACTTCTTTGTCCTTCATATTTATCAATGTCTAGATCGACTTCAACAAAGAACAACATTGTATATTGCAGTAGAAGAAAGAGAGACACTGAAGGAACAGGAATCCGAGAATAAGCTTCTTTTCATACGTTCTGCATGATTTGGGATTTTGCTATAAAATGAATTCCTTCACTCAAACTATGTTAAAACTGCTTTTAACTTCATATTTATCAATGTCTAGATCGACTTCAACAAAGAACAACATTGTATATTGCAGTAGAAGAAAGAGCAACACTGAAGGAACAGGAATCCGAGAATAAGCTTATTTTCATACGTTCTGCATGATTTCGGATTTTCCTATAAAATGAATTGCTTTGCTCAAACCAAGTTAAAATTGCTTTGTCTTCATATTTATCAATGTCAAAGCAGTTTTAACATAGTTTGAGTGAAGGAATTCATTTTAAAACAAAATCTCAAAACATGCACAACACATGAAAAGCTTATTCTCGGATTCCTGATCCTTCAGTGTTGCTATTTGTTATATTGCAAAGTACAACGTGTTTTCTTTGTTTTGTTTAAATCTATCTCGACATTGATAAATATGGAAGGACAAAGCAGGTTTAACTTGGTTTGAGCAAAGCAATTCATTTTGTAGCAAAATCCGAAATCGTGAAGAACTCATGAAAGCAAGCTTATACTCGGATTCCTGAAACTTTTAGATCTTAGATTTGCTCTTTCTTTTACTGCAAAGTACGTTGGGGTTTTTTTTTTTGTTCAAATCTTTCTAGACAAGGTAAATATGAAGGACAAATCAGTTTTAACATAGTTTGAGTGAAGGAATGTATTTTATAAGCAAAATCCCAAATCATGCAAAACTAACGAAAAGCTTTTTCTCGCTTTTCACTGCTTTTTACAAACTGGTCGGACGTTCACACCTTCTTGCAGCCGAACAATTCCGCTTCCACTTTTGATGGTGTATATTTGGGCATTCAAACCTTTTCTTACCCGCTTTTTACAAACCATGGTCGGACTTTCACACCTTCTTGCAGCCGAACACCACCTCTCCCGCTTTTGATGATGTATGGTCCAGCATTCTTACCTTTTCTAACACATTTTTCAGCAATTATGGTCGGACATTCACACCTACTCACAGCCAAACACTTCCGCTCCCGCATTTGATGGTGTTTAGTCAGGCATTCTCACCCTTTCTCATCAACTTTTTGCATATGATCTGATATTCACACCTACTTGCAGTCGAACACCTCTGCTTCCGCTTTTGATGGTACATATTTGGGCATTCGAACCTTTTCTTACCCGCTTTTTACATACCATGGGTGGACTTTCACACCTTCTTGTAGCCGAACAACTCTGCTCCCGCTATTGATTGTGTACAGTCGGGTATTTTAACCTTTTCTTACCCGCTTTTTACCAACTATGGTCGGACATTCACACCTTCTTACAGCGGAACACGTCCGCTCCCTCTTTTGATGGTGTATGTTCGGGCATTCGAACCTTTTCTTACCTGCTTTTTACAAACCATGGTCGGACTTTCACACCTTCTTGTAGCCGAACACCTCCGCTCCCTCTTTTGATCATACATTGTTGGGCATTCGCACCTTGTCTTACCCGCTTGTTACAAACTATAGTCAGACATTCACACGTTGCAGCTGAACCACCTCCGCTCCCTGTTTTGATCATGTATGGTCTGGCAATACTAGCTTTTCTTACCCGTTTGTGAGTAATTATGGCTGGACATTCACACCTACTTGCAGTCGAACAGCTCTGCTCCCGCTTTTGATTTTGTTTGGTTGGATATTCGACGCTTTTCTTAACTGCTTTTTACAAACTTTGGTCGGACGTTCACACCTTCTTGCAACCGAACACCTCCGCTTCCGCTTTTGATGGTATATATTCGGGAATTCGAACATTATCTTACCCGTTTTTTACAAACCATGGTCGGACTTTCACACCTTCTTGTAGCCGAACAACTCCACTCCCGCTATTGATTGTGTACAGTCGTGTAGTTTAACCTTTTCTTACCCGCTTTTTACCAACTATGGTCGGACATTCACACCGTCTACAGCGGAACACCTCCGCTTCCGCTTTTGATGGTGTATAGTCGGGCATTCGAACCTTTTCTTACCCGCTTTTTACAAACTATGGTCGGACATTCAAACCTTCTTGTAGCCGAAAAGCTCCGCTCCCTCTTTTGATCATACATTGTCGGGCATTTGCAACTTTTCTTACCCGCTTTTTACAAACCATGGTCGGACTGTCACACCTTCTTGTAGCTGAACACATCCGCTCCCACTATTGATTGTGTACAGTCAGGTTTTTTAACGTTTTCTTACCCGCTTCTTACCAACTCTGGTCGGACATTCACACCTTCTTAAAGCGGAACACGTCCGCTCCCTCTTTTGATGGTGTATGTTTGGGCATTCGAACCTTTTCTTACCCGCTTTTTACAAACTATGCTCGGACATTCAAACCTTCTTGTAGCCGAACACATCCACTCCTGCTTTTGATGATGTGTGGTCTGGCATTCGAACCTACTTCTTGCCCGCTTTTCATTAATTATGGGTGGACATTCACACCTTGTCGCAGCCAAACACCTCCGCTCCCTGTTTTGATCATGTATGGTTGGACATTCGCACCTTTTCTCAACCGCTTTTTGCAAACTATGGTCAGCGATTCACAGCTTCCTCTCCACCATACTTGTATGGTGGAAGATTCACACCCACTTGCATCCGAAGACCTCCGCCCCCACTTTTGTTGATATTTAGTCGGTCATTCGCACCTTACCCGCTTTTGGCAAACTATGGCCTTCTTGCAGCCAAACACCACTGATCTCGTTTTTGATGATGTAAGGTTGGACAATCAGACCTTGCTTCACCTGCTTTTCACCAAATATAGTCGGACATTCACACCTTCTTGCAGCCGAACACTTCCGCTCCACCTTTTAGTGTTCTATCACACCTTTTTTTCACCGCATTTTATAGATTATGGTTGGAAATTCTCAACCATTGTCATCCGAAGACCTCTCCTCCCGCTTTTGTTAATATATTTGAACTTTAGTCGGACATTCACACCTTCTTGCAGCTGAACCACCTCCTCTCCCTGTTTTGATCATGTATGGTCTGGCAATACTACCTTTTCTTACCCGTTTGTGAGTAATTATGGCTGGACATTCACACCTACTTTCAGCAGAACACCACCTCTCTCGCTTTTGATGATGTATGGACCGGCATTCTTACCTTTTCTAACACATTTTTCAGCAATTATGGTCGGACATTCCCACCTACTCAGAGCCGAACACCTCCGCTCCCGCATTTGATGGTGTATAGTCGGGCATTCTCACTCTTTCTCATCAGCTTTTTGCAAATTATGATCTGATATTCACAGCTGCTTTTGATAATGTATGGTTGGGCATTCGCACCTTTTTTTACCCATTTTTCAGGAATTATGGGTGGACATTCACACCGTCTTGCAGCTGAAAACATCCTCTCCCGCTTATGATCATGTGCGGTTTGATATTCGAAAATTTTCTTTCATGTTTTAAAGAAATTATTGATGGACATTCAGACCTTCTTGCAGCTGAACCCCTCTGCTCGCGCTTTTGATGGTGTATAGTAGGGCTTTCGAGCCTTTTCTTCCCGGTTTTTACAAATTATGGTTGGACATTCAGACCTTCTTGCAGCTGAACACCTCCGCTCCCTCTTTTGATCATACATTGTCTGGCATTCGCACCTTGTCTTACGCGCTTTTTACAAACTTTAGTCGGACATTCAGACCTTCTTGCAGCTGAACCACCTCCGCTCCCTGTTTTGATCATGTATGGTCTGGCAATACTACCTTTTCTTACCCGTTTGTGAGTAATTTTGGCTGGACATTCACACCTACTCAAAGCCGAACAACTCCGCTACCGCATTTGATGGTGTATAGTCGGGCATTCTCACCCTTTCTCATCAGCTTTTTGCAAATTATGATCTGACATTCACACCTACTTGCAGTCGAACAGCTCTGCTCCCGCTTTTGATTATGTTTGGTTGGATATTCGAACCTTTTCTTCACTGCTTTTTACAAACTTTGTTCGGAGGTACACGTCTTCTTGAAGCCGAACACCTCCGCTTCCGCTTTTGATGGTGTATAGTCGGGCTTTCGAGCCTTTTCTTACCTGGTTTTTAGAAATTATGGTTGGACATTCAGACCTCGCAGCCGAACACCTCCGCTCCCTCTTTTGATCATACATTGTCGTTATTCGCACCTTGTCTTACCCGCTTTTTACAAACTATAGTCAGACATTCACACGTTGCAGCTGAACCACCTCTGCTCCCTGTTTTGATTATGTATGGTCTGGCAATACTACCTTTTCTTACCCGGTTGTGAGTAATTATGGCTGGATATTCACACCTACTTGCAGTCGAACAGCTCTGCTCCCGCTTTTGATTTTGTTTGGTTGGATATTCGAACCTTTTCTTAACTGCTTTTTACAAACTTTGGTCGGACGTTCACACCTTCTTGCAGCCGAACAACTCCACTCCCGCTATTTATTGTGTACAGTCGGGTAGTTTAACCTTTTCTTACCCGCTTTTTACCAACTATGGTCGGACATTCACACCGTCTTACAGCGGAACACCTCCGCTTCCGCTTTTGATGGTGTATAGTCGGGCATGCGAACCTTTTCTTACCCGCTTTTTACAAACTATGGTCGGACATTCAAACCTTCTTGTAGCCGAAAGCCTCCGCTGCCTCTTTTGATCATACATTGTCGGGCATTCGCACCCTTTCTTACCCGCTTTTTATAAAACCATGGTCGGACTGTCACAACTTCTTGTAGCCGAACACATCTGCTCCCGCTATCGATTGTGTACAGTTGGGTTTTTTAACCTTTTCTTACCCGCTTTTTACCAGCTCTGGTCGGACATTCACACCTTCTTACAGCGGAACACGTCCGCTCCCTCTTTTGATGGTGTATTTTCGGGCATTCAAACCTTTTCTTACCCGCTTTTTACAAACTATGCTCGGACATTCAGACCTTCTTGCAGCTGAATCACCTCCGCTCCCTGTTTTGATTATGTATGGTCTGGCAATACTACCTTTTCTTACCCGTTTGTGAGCAATTATGGCTGGACATTCACACCTACTTTCAGCAGAACACCACCTCTCTCGCTTTTGATGATGTATGGACCGGCATTCTTACCTTTTCTAACACATTTTTCAGCAATTATGGTCGGACATTCCCACCTACTCAGAGCCGAACACCTCCGTTCCCGCATTTGATGGTGTATAGTCGGGCATTCTCACTCTTTCTCATCAGCTTTTTGCAAATTATGATCTGATATTCACAGCTGCTTTTGATAATGTATGGTTGGGCATTCGCACCTTTTTTTACCCATTTTTCAGGAATTATGGGTGGACATTCACACCGTCTTGCAGCTGAAAACATCCTCTCCCGCTTATGATCATGTGCGGTTTGATATTCGAAAATTTTCTTTCATGTTTTAAAGAAATTATTGATGGACATTCAGACCTTCTTGCAGCTGTACCCCTCTGCTCACGCTTTTGATGGTGTATAGTAGGGCTTTCGAGCCTTTTCTTCCCGGTTTTTACAAATTATGGTTGGACATTCAGACCTTCTTGCAACCTAACACCTCCGCTCCCTCTTTTGATCATACATTGTCTGGCATTCGCACCTTGTCTTACGCGCTTTTTACAAACTTTAGTCGGACATTCAGACCTTCTTGCAGCTGAACCACCTCCGCTCCCTGTTTTGATCATGTATGGTCTGGCAATACTACCTTTTCTTACCCGTTTGTGAGTAATTTTGGCTGGACATTCACACCTACTCAAAGCCGAACAACTCCGCTACCGCATTTGATGGTGTATAGTCGGGCATTCTCACCCTTTCTCATCAGCTTTTTGCAAATTATGATCTGACATTCACACCTACTTGCAGTCGAACAGCTCTGCTCCCGCTTTTGATTATGTTTGGTTGGATATTCGAACCTTTTCTTAACTGCTTTTTACAAACTTTGTTCGGAGGTACACGTCTTCTTGAAGCCGAACACCTCCGCTTCCGCTTTTGATGGTGTATAGTCGGGCTTTCGAGCCTTTTCTTACCTGGTTTTTAGAAATTATGGTTGGACATTCAGACCTTGCAGCCGAACACCTCCGCTCCCTCTTTTGATCATACATTGTCGGTTATTCGCACCTTGTCTTACCCGCTTTTTGCAAACTATAGTCAGACATTCACACGTTGCAGCTGAACCACCTCTGCTCCCTGTTTTGATTATGTATGGTCTGGCAATACTACCTTTTCTTACCCGGTTGTGAGTAATTATGGCTGGACATTCACACCTACTTGCAGTCGAACAGCTCTGCTCCCGCTTTTGATTTTGTTTGGTTGGATATTCGAACCTTTTCTTAACTGCTTTTTACAAACTTTGGTCGGACGTTCACACCTTCTTGCAGCCGAACACCTCCGCTTCCGCTTTTGATAGTATATATTCGGGCATTCGAACCTTTTGTTACCCGCTTTTTACAAACCATGGGTGGACTTTCACACCTTCTTGTACCCGAACAACCCTGCTCCCGCTATTGGTGGTGTACAGTCGGGTATTTTAACCTTTTCTTACCCGCTTTTTACAAACTATGGTCGGACATTCACACCTTCTTACAGCGGAACACGTCTGCTCCACCTTTTAGTGTTCTATCACACCTTTTTTTCACCGCATTTTATGGATTATGGTTGGAAATTCTCAACCACTCTCATCCGAAGACCTCTCCTCCCGCTTTTGTGAATATATTTGAACTTTAGTCGGACATTCACACCTTCTTGCAGCTGAACCACCTCCGCTCCCTGTTTTGATCATGTATGATCTGGCAATACTACATTTTCTTACCTGTTTGTGAGTAATTATGGCTGGACATTCACACCTACTTTCAGCAGAACACCACCTCTCTCGCTTTTGATGATGTATGGACCGGCATTCTTACCTTTTCTAACACATTTTTCAGCAATTATGGTCGGAGATTCACACCTACTAACAGACGAACAACTCCGCTCCCGCATTTGATGGTGTATAGTTGTTGTTTTGCAAATTATGATCTGACATTCACACTTACTTGCAGTCGAACAGTTCTGCTCCCGCTTTTGATTATGTTTGGTTGGATATTCGAAACTTTTCTTAACTGCTTTTTACAAACTTTGGTTGGACGTTCAAACCCTCTTGTAGCCGAACACATCCACAGCTGCTTTTGATGATGTATGGTTGGGTATTCGCACCTTTTTTTTACCCATTTTTCAGTAATTATGGGTGGACATTCACACCTTGCAGCTGAACACCTCCTCTCCCACTTATGATCATGTGCGGTTTGATTTTCAAAATTTTTACTTTAATTTTTTCTAGCAATTATTGATGGACATTCAGACCTTCTTGCAGCTGAACAACTCCGCTCCCTCTTTTGATCATAAATTGTCGGGCATTCGAACCTTTTCTTACCCGCTTTTTACAAAACTTGGTCGGACTTTCACACCTTTTAGTAGCCGAACAACTCCGCTCCCGCTATTGATTGTGTACAGTCGGGTATTTTAACCTTTTCTTACCCGCTTTTTACCAACTATGGTCGGACATTCATAACTTCTTACAACGGAACACCTCCGCTCCTTATTTTGATGATGTATGGTTGGGCATTCAAACCTACTTGTTGCCCGCTTTTCATTAATTATGGGTGGACATTCACACCTTGTCGCAGCCAAACACCTCCGCTCCCTGTTTTGATGGTGTATAATGGTGGACATTCGCACCTTTTCTCACCCGCTTTTTACTATGGTCGGCCATTCACAGCTTCCTCTCCACCATACTTGTATGGTGGGATATTCACACCCACTTGCATCCGAAGACCTCCGCCCCCACTTTTGTTGATATTTAGTCGGTCATTCGCACCTTACCCGCTTTTGGCAAACTATGGCCTTCTTGCAGCCAAACACCTGATCTCGCTTTTGATGATGTAAGGTTGGGCATTCAGACCTTGCTTCACCTACTTTTCACCAAATATAGTCGGACATTCACACCTTCTTGCAGCCGAACACTTCCGCTCCACTTTTGAGTGTTCTATGTAGCATTCACACCTTTTTCTTCACCGCATTTTATAGATTATGGTTGGAAATTCTCACCCACTCTCATCCGAAGACCTCTCCTCCCGCTTTTGTTAATGTATAGTCGGGCATGAGAACCTTTTCTTACCCGCTTTTTACAAATTATGGTTGGACATTCACACCTACTTGCAGCCGAATACTGATACTGATCCTCCCGTAATAAAATGGTCGGATCTTATCAAACACACTTTGTTTCTTGTGACAATCAAGTCAGCGAAACAGCGTATACACGTCAAGACACTGAATCAAGTTTGCCACAAGAACTCATAAGTTTGGCAGTATTGCTCTGCCGTCAGCAATCATACACCCATTTTATTTTCGTGAGACATGTGCAGGCACCTGTTCATCTACTGTTCTATCACTATGAATTAGTTTATCTATTATCAATAAGGATACTTCTACAACTACTATCAAAGTATGTCCGGACTTCTTATGTTGTCAGTTGCTATATATGAATAAGTGGGTAGCTACTGACAAGCATTAAGCATGTCACACAGCCCAAACATATAACATTTCAGGACACACCACACAGTTAACAACCACAGTGAAGCGTGTCAAAGCCCAAACATGTAACATTCAACGGGACACTTACACAACACATTAAAATCAAACAGTCAGACAACATACAAGAACATATACCCCAGCCGGCATTGCTCCCTGCCTATTTTCCTACAGCTCACTATGTGTGCGCACACCTTTATTCACAAACTCTTCAACTTATACTCTTTTACCGAAGCTGCTACAGCTCGATTGGCCGAATACCCTTAGATCCTATTTCGGTGAATTTGACATCTGCCTTACATGTAACAGATTAGCGATTTAGTTTGAGTGAAGGAATTCATTTTATAGCAAAATCCCAAATCGTGAAGAACTCATGAAAGTAAGCTTATTCTCGGATTCATGAAACTTTAGATTTGCTCTGTCTTTTACTGCAAAGTACAACGTTGTTTTTTTTGTTTAAATCTTTCTAGACTTGGTAAATATGAAGGACAAAGCAGTTTTAACATAGTTTGAGTGAAGGAATTCATTTTATAGATAAAATCCCAAGAGTCTGCTGAGAAACAAGAATGAATGAGAAGTAGACTTTAACACGGCTCTAGGAGCGAGCCGAGTGTGGGCTAACCGGGAGAATTGCTTGAAAGAAACGCGACACCGAATGAGCGGTCAGAACAAAGCCTCAATACGGTTTTCCCGTGGTGTTTTTGTTGCTGCCTTGTCTTTTGCACAGAGTAAAAGACAAGGCAGCCATCGAATAGGGCCCGATTGTTCCTACTTGGTCAGCCGAGGAGCAAGGGGGGGAGCAAGCGTCTCAACCAAGCAAAGCTCACCATGGGGAAGGTGGCTATGCCAACTAGCCTGATGCCCTGCTCCCGCAGTGATGGATAATCGTACTCTGGTTTCTCTTCATAACGTACAAGTCTTTCGCCTTTTACTAAAGACTTCCGTGGAAAGCAGCACTAATGAGTTGTTTCTATTTTTGGCAGGCTTTACCTTTGCGGGTGAAGCCCTTTCCGTCTGTGCAAAAGAAATCTTGTTACTGTGCAGAGTGACTTCTCTGAGTAGAGTCGCCTTACTTGTTGCAACTGTGCCGATGTTGCTTGGATGGTGCTTGCTGGAGCGTGCGGGAGTGCAAAGTTATACCATTTAAAAGGGCTGAAGAGTGCTCAGTGCAGCGGGTGGGCGGAGGTGCAAAGTGACACTCTGGCCACCTATGGCCATAAAAAGAACACCGCTACAAGTGTGCATTGTGCCAGGAAGGGCCCTCGGACGTGAACCAGTGGACAGTTATCGCTTCTCGGCCTTTTGGCTAAGATCAAGTGTAGTACCTGTTCTTATCAGTTTAATATCTGATATGGCCTTTGTACGAGGACTACATATTAAATGGATTTTTAGGAATAGGAGTTGAAAAAGGAGCTTGCTCCGTTCACTCCAAGCATCGACCCGGTACTGCAGTGCCGCTGGGAACGGTGCGCTCTTCTCTGCTCTTGTGAAAAAGCAAACAGTGGTGCAGGATGGAAGTTTCAGGGAGCCCAAGATGAAACTTTCTTTTAGTCTGCTGAGAAAAGAGAGTGAATGCGAAGTAGACTTTAACACAGCTCTGGGGGCGAGCCGAGTGCGGGCTAACCGGGAGAATTGCTTGAAAGAAACGCGACACTGAATGAGCGGTCAGAACAAAGCCTCAATACGGTGTTCCCGTGGTGTTTGTGGCTGCCTTGTCTTTTGCACAGAGTAAAAGACAAGGCAGCCATCGAATAGGGCCCGATTTTTCCTACTTGGTCAGCCGAGGAGCAAGGAGGGGGAGCAAGCGTCTCAACCAAGCAAAGCTCACCATGGGGAAGGTGGCTATGCCAACTAGCCTGATGCCCTGCTCCCGCAGTGACAGATAATCGTACTCTGGTTTCTCTTCATAATGTACAAGTCTTTCGCCTTTTACTAAAGACTTCCGTGGAGAGCAGCACTAATGAGTTGTTTCTATTTTTGGCAGGCTTTACCTTTGCGGGTGAAGCCCTTTCTGTCTGTGCAAAAGAAATCTTGTTACTGTGCAGAGTGACTTCTCTGAGTAGAGTTGCCTTACTTGTTGCGACTGTGCCGATGTTTGAAGCTGGAGTGCAAAGTTGTTGCTTGAATGGTGCTCGCTGGAGCGTGCGGGAGTGCAAAGTTATACCATTTAAAAGGGCTGAAGAGTGCTCAGTGCAGCGGGTGGGCGGAGATGCAAAGTGACACTCTGGCCACCTCGAAAACCGAGGTTACATCCAGTACCAGGGGCAGCCCAAGCTCTGCCGCAAGTGTGGTGAGCATGGGCACCTGGTTGAGGCTTGTACCAAGGTGATATGTGGGAAGTGCAGAGAAATTGGGGACACTTTTGGAGAGTGTCCAAATGGCAGGAAATGTAATCTCTGTGGAGAATTAAATCACCTCTTCTGAGATTGCCCTAAATCTTTTGCCAACAAATTAAAGACGGTAAAGCCACAGTCAAGCCAACAAAGAGAAGGACCAGAGGTGGCAGTTGGTGAACAAAGTGAAGAGGTTGACCCAATAAATTCAAACTTCCCGCTAAAAGCTTGGATTGGAAGTGAGGAGCAAAAAGGAGAGGGGCCTGTAGAGGCCTCACCACTCAGTGCTGAAGTCTGTGAGAATTCACAGGCAGAGGGTGGAGCTAAGCTAAATGAGGAGGAAGAGCAGACAGGTGAGTCTAGTGAAGGTACTCACCTCCCCGAAGGTCAACAGCCGAGGAGGACGGCATCTGAGTTGTCCTCTGATTCCCTTTAGCTCTGCAATCAACCCCCAGGGACTCAAAGTTAAATGCAACATTGCATCAGAGGCCAACACGAGAGTCCGAAAAGGAGAGTGTGTAATTTGTTTTGATAACTTAGAAAAACGAAAATGACATACCTACTTTCCTTTATCCTTTTAATGGTTCTCACCTTCTCAACACTAAATGTGAGAAGTGTGAAATCAAAGACAAGAGCCCAGAGTATTATATCCTTCTTAGACTCCATAAAATCAGATGTGTTTTTAATACAAGAATGTGGACTACCTTTTTTGAAAAACCATAGACAATGGGAGGAAATGTGGCCCAATTTATCGATATGGAGTGGCTCAAATCAAATTAAAAATGATGGTGTGGCCATTCTAATTAAAAATCCGCATGTTCTGGTGCGAGACGGACGGGCACTTTTAGCACACTTGAATTTTATGGGGCAAGACTTTAACCTCTTAAATATTTATGGTTTCAATGGAAAAAATGACAGGTATGACCTTTTAGAAGATTACTCACAAACGGGTAAGAAATGGTAGTATTGCCAGACAATACATGATCAAAACAGGGAGCGGAGGTGGTTCAGCTGCAAGGTGTGAATTTCTGACTAAAGTTTGTAAAAAGCGCGTAAGACAAGGTGCGAATGCCCAACAATGTATGATCAAAAGAGGGAGCGGAGGTTTTCGGCTGCAAGGTCTGAATGTCCAACCATAATTTGTAAAAACCGGGGAAGAAAAGGCTCGAAAGCCCGACTATACACCATCAAAAGCGGGAGCGGAGGTGTTCAGCTGCAAGAAGGTGTGAATGTCCGACCATAGTTGGTAAAAAGCGGGTAAGAAAAGGTTAAAATGCCCGACTGTACACCATCAAAAGCGGAAGCGGAGGTGTTCCGCTGTAGACGGTGTGAATGTCCGACCATAGTTGTTAAAAAGCGGGTAAGAAAAGGTTAAACTACACGACTGTACACAATCAATAGCGGGAGTGGAGTTGTTCGGCTACAAGAAGGTGTGAAAGTCCGACCATGGTTTGTAAAAAACGGGTAAGAAAAGGTTCGAATTCCCGAATATATACCATCAAAAGCGGAAGCGGAGGTGTTCGGTTGCAAGAAGGTGTGAACGTCCGACCAAAGTTTGTAAAAAGCAGTTAAGAAAAGGTTCGAATATCCAACCAAACAAAATCAAAAGCAGGAGCAGAACTGTTCGACTGCAAGTAGGTGTGAATGTCCAGCCATAATTACTCACAAATGGGTAAGAAAAGGTAGTATTGCCACTCCATACATGATCAAAACAGGGAGCGGAGGTGGTTCAGCTGCAACGTGTGAATGTCTGACTATAGTTTGTAAAAAGCGGGTAAGACAAGGTGCGAATGCCCGACAATGTATGATCAAAAGTGGGAGCGGAGGTGTTCGGCTGCAAGGTCTGAATATCCAACCATAATTTCTAAAAACCGGGTAAGAAAAGGCTCGAAAGCCCGACTTTACACCATCAAAAGCGGGAGCGGAGGTGTTCAGCTGCAAGAAGGTGTGAATGTTCGACTAAAGTTTGTAAAAATCTGGTAAGACAAGGTATGAATGTCCGACAATGTATGATCAAAAGCGGGAGCGGAGGTGTTCATCTGCAAGCAGGTCTGAATGTCCATCAATAATTGCTAGAAAACATGAAAGTAAAAATTTCTAAAATCAAACCACACATGATCATAAGTGGGAGAGGAGGTGTTCAGCTGCAAGAAGGTGTGAATATCCACCCATAATTCCTGAAAAATGGGTAAAAAAAAGGTGCGAATGCCCAACCATACATCATCAAAAGCAGCTGTGGATGTGTTCGGCTACAAGAAGGTGTGAACGTCCAACCAAAGTTTGTAAAAAGCAGTTAAGAAAAGGTTCGAATATCCAACCAAACATAATCAAAAGCGGGAGCAGAACTCTTCGACTGCAAGTAGGTGTGGATGTCAGATCATGATTTGCAAAAAGCTGATGAGAAAGGGTGAGAATGCCCGACTATACACCATCAAATGCGGGAGCGGAGTTGTTTGTCTGTGAGTAGGTGTGAATCTGCGACCATAATTGCTGAAAAATGTGTTAGAAAAGGTAAGAATGCCGGTCCATACATCATCAAAAGCGAGAGAGGTGGTGTTCTGCTGAAAGTAGGTGTGAATGTCCAGCCATAATTACTCACAATCGGGTAAGAAAAGGTAGTATTGCCAGACCATACATGATCAAAACAGGGAGCGGAGGTGGTTCAGCTGCAACGTGTGAATGTCTGACTATAGTTTGTAAAAAGCGGGTAAGACAAGGTGCGAATGCCCGACAATGTATAATCAAAAGAGGGAGCGGAGGTGTTCGGCTGCAAGGTCTGAATGTCCAACCATAATTTCTAAAAACCGGGTAAGAAAAGGCTCAAAAGCCCGACTTTACACCATCAAAAGTGGGAGCGGAGGTGTTCAGCTGCAAGAAGGTGTGAATGTTCGACTAAAGTTTGTAAAAATCTGGTAAGACAAGGTATGAATGTCCGACAATGTATGATCAAAAGCGGGAGCGGAGATGTTCAGCTGCAAGAAGGTCTGAATGTCCATCAATAATTGCTAGAAAAAATTAAAGTAAAAATTTCGAAAATCAAACCGCACATGATCATAAGTGGGAGAGGAGGTGTTCAGCTGCAAGAAGGTGTGAATGTCCACCCATAATTCCTTAAAAATGGGTAAAAAAAAGGTGCGAATACCCAACCATACATCATCAAAAGCAGGTGTTAATGTCAGATCATAATTTTAAAAAGCTGATGAGAAAGGGTGAGAATGCCCGACTATACACCATCAAATGCGGGAGCGGAGTTGTTTGTCTGTGAGTAGGTGTGAATCTCCGACCATAATTGCTGAAAAATGTGTTAGAAAAGGTAAGAATGCCGGTCCATACATCATCAAAAGCGAGAGAGGTGGTGTTCTGCTGAAAGTAGGTGTGAATGTCCAGCCATAATTACTCACAAACGGGTAAAAAAAAGTAGTATTGCCAGACCATACATGATCAAAACAGGGAGCGGAGGTGGTTCAGCTGCAAGAAGGTGTGAATGTCTGACTAAAGTTCAAATATATTAACAAAAGCGGGAGGAGAGGTCTTCGGATAGATTGGTTGAGAATTTCCAACCATAATCTATAAAATGCGGTGAAAAAAAGGTGTGATAGAACACTAAAAGGTGGAGCGGAAGTGTTCGGCTGCAAGAAGGTGTGAATGTCCGACTATATTTGGTGAAAAGCAGGTGAAGCAAGGTCTGAATGCCCAACCTTACATCATCAAAAGTGAGATCAGAGGTGTTTGGCTGCAAGAAGGCCATAGTTTGCCAAAAGCGGGTAAGGTGCGAATGACCGACTAAATATCAACAAAAGTGGGGGCGGAGGTCTTCGGATGCAAGTGGGTGTGAATATCCCACCATACAAGTATGGTGGAGAGGAAGCTGTGAATTGCTGACCATAGTTTGCAAAAAGCGGGTGAGAAAAGGTGCGAATGTCCAACCATACACCATCAAAACAGGGAGCGGAGGTGTTTGGCTGCGACAAGGTGTGAATGTCCACCCATAATTAATGAAAAGCGGGCAAGAAGTAGGTTCGAATGCCCAACCACTCATCATCAAAAGCAGGAGTGGATGTGTTCGGCTATAAAAAGGTTTGAATGTCCGAGCATAATTTGTAAAAAGCGGGTAAGAAAAGGTTCGAATGCCCGAACATACACCATCAAAAGAGGGAGCGGAGGTGTTCCGCTGTAAGAAGGTGTGAATGTCCGACCAGAGTTGGTAAAAAGCGGGTAAGAAAAGGTTAAAAAACCCGACTGTACACAATCAATAGCGGGAGCAGATGTGTTCGGCTACAAGAAGGTGTGACAGTCCGACCATGGTTTGTAAAAAGCGGGTAAGAAAAGGTGCAAATGCCCGACAATGTATAATCAAAAGAGGGAGCGGAGCTTTTCGGCTACAAGAAGGTTTGAATGTCCGACCATAGTTTGTAAAAAGCGGGTAAGAAAAGGTTCGAATGCCCGACTATACACCATCAAAAGCGGAAGCGGAGGTGTTCCGCTGTAGACGGTGTGAATGTCCGACCATAGTTGTTAAAAAGCGGGTAAGAAAAGGTTAAACTACACGACTGTACACAATCAATAGCGGGAGTGGAGCTTTTCGGCTACAAGAAGGTTTGAATGTCCGACCATGGTTTGTAAAAAACGGGTAAGAAAAGGTTCGAATTCCCGAATATATACCATCAAAAGCGGAAGCGGAGGTGTTCGGTTGCAAGAAGGTGTGAACGTCCGACCAAAGTTTGTAAAAAGCAGTTAAGAAAAGGTTCGAATATCCAACCAAACAAAATCAAAAGCAGGAGCAGAGCTGTTCGACTGCAAGTAGGTGTGAATGTCCAGCCATAATTACTCACAAATGGGTAAGAAAAGGTAGTATTGCCACTCCATACATGATCAAAACAGGGAGCGGAGGTGGTTCAGCTGCAACGTGTGAATGTCTGACTATAGTTTGTAAAAAGCGGGTAAGACAAGGTGCGAATGCCCGACAATGTATGATCAAAAGTGGGAGCGGAGGTGTTCGGCTGCAAGGTCTGAATATCCAACCATAATTTCTAAAAACCGGGTAAGAAAAGGCTCGAAAGCCCGACTTTACACCATCAAAAGCGGGAGCGGAGGTGTTCAGCTGCAAGAAGGTGTGAATGTTCGACTAAAGTTTGTAAAAATCTGGTAAGACAAGGTATGAATGTCCGACAATGTATGATCAAAAGCGGGAGCGGAGGTGTTCATCTGCAAGCAGGTCTGAATGTCCATCAATAATTGCTAGAAAACATGAAAGTAAAAATTTCTAAAATCAAACCACACATGATCATAAGTGGGAGAGGAGGTGTTCAGCTGCAAGAAGGTGTGAATATCCACCCATAATTCCTGAAAAATGGGTAAAAAAAAGGTGCGAATGCCCAACCATACATCATCAAAAGCAGCTGTGGATGTGTTCGGCTACAAGAAGGTGTGAACGTCCAACCAAAGTTTGTAAAAAGCAGTTAAGAAAAGGTTCGAATATCCAACCAAACATAATCAAAAGCGGGAGCAGAACTCTTCGACTGCAAGTAGGTGTGGATGTCAGATCATGATTTGCAAAAAGCTGATGAGAAAGGGTGAGAATGCCCGACTATACACCATCAAATGCGGGAGCGGAGTTGTTTGTCTGTGAGTAGGTGTGAATCTGCGACCATAATTGCTGAAAAATGTGTTAGAAAAGGTAAGAATGCCGGTCCATACATCATCAAAAGCGAGAGAGGTGGTGTTCTGCTGAAAGTAGGTGTGAATGTCCAGCCATAATTACTCACAATCGGGTAAGAAAAGGTAGTATTGCCAGACCATACATGATCAAAACAGGGAGCGGAGGTGGTTCAGCTGCAACGTGTGAATGTCTGACTATAGTTTGTAAAAAGCGGGTAAGACAAGGTGCGAATGCCCGACAATGTATAATCAAAAGAGGGAGCGGAGGTGTTCAGCTGCAAGAAGGTGTGAATGTTCGACTAAAGTTTGTAAAAATCTGGTAAGACAAGGTGCGAATGCCCGACAATGTATGATCAAAAGCGGGAGCGGAGGTGTTCAGCTGCAAGAAGGTCTGAATGTCCATCAATAATTGCTAGAAAAAAATAAAGTAAAAATTTCGAAAATCAAAGCGCACATGATCATAAGTGGGAGAGGAGGTGTTCAGCTGCAAGAAGGTGTGAATGTCCACCCATAATTGCTGAAAAATGGGTAAAAAAAAGGTGCGAATACCCAACCATACATCATCAAAAGCAGGTGTTAATGTCAGATCATAATTTGCAAAAAGCTGATGAGAAAGGGTGAGAATGCCCGACTATACACCATCAAATGCGGGAGCGGAGTTCTTTGTCTGTGAGTAGGTGTGAATCTCCGACCATAATTGCTGAAAAATGTGTTAGAAAAGGTAAGAATGCCGGTCCATACATCATCAAAAGCGAGAGAGGTGGTGTTCTGCTGAAAGTAGGTGTGAATGTCCAGCCATAATTACTCACAAACGGGTAAGAAAAAGTAGTATTGCCAGACCATACATGATCAAAACAGGGAGCGGAGGTGGTTCAGCTGCAAGAAGGTGTGAATGTCCGACTAAAGTTCAAATATATTAACAAAAGCGGGAGGAGAGGTCTTCGGATGAGAGTGTTTGAGAATTTCCAACCATAATCTATAAAATGCGGTGAAAAAAAGGTGTGATAGAACACTAAAAGGTGGAGCGGAAGTGTTCGGCTGCAAGAAGGTGTGAATGTCCGACTATATTTGGTGAAAAGCAGGGGAAGCAAGGTCTGAATGCCCAACCTTACATCATCAAAAGCGAGATCAGAGGTGTTTGGCTGCAAGAAGGCCATAGTTTGCCAAAAGCGGGTAAGGTGCGAATGACCGACTACATATCAACAAAAGTGGGGGCGGAGGTCTTCGGATGCAAGTGGGTGTGAATATCCCACCATACAAGTATGGTGGAGAGGAAGCTGTGAATTGCTGACCATAGTTTGCAAAAAGCGGGTGAGAAAAGGTGCGAATGTCCAACCATACGTGATCAAAACAGGGAGCGGAGGTGTTTGGCTGCGACAAGGTGTGAATGTCCACCCATAATTAATGAAAAGCGGGCAAGAAGTGGGTTCGAATGCCCAACCACACATCATCAAAAGCAGGAGTGGATGTGTTCGGCTATAAGAAGGTTTGAATGTCCGAGCATAGTTTGTAAAAAGCGGGTAAGAAAAGGTTCGAATGCCCGAACATACACCATCAAAAGAGGGAGCGGAGGTGTTCCGCTGTAAGAAGGTGTGAATGTCCGACCAGAGTTGGTAAAAAGCGGGTAAGAAAAGGTTAAAAAAACCCGACTGTACACAATCAATAGCGGGAGCAGATGTGTTCGGCTACAAGAAGGTGTGACAGTCCGACCATGGTTTGTAAAAAGCGGGTAAGAAAAGGTGCAAATGCCCGACAATGTATGATCAAAAGAGGGAGCGGAGCTTTTCGGCTACAAGAAGGTTTGAATGTCCGACCATAGTTTGTAAAAAGCGGGTAAGAAAAGGTTCGAATGCCCGACTATACACCATCAAAAGCGGAAGCGGAGGTGTTCCGCTGTAGACGGTGTGAATGTCCGACCATAGTTGGTAAGAAAAGGTTAAACTACACGACTGTACACAATCAATAGCGGGAGTGGAGTTGTTCGGCTACAAGAAGGTGTGAAAGTCCGACCATGGTTTGTAAAAAACGGGTAAGATAATGTTCGAATTCCCGAATATATACCATCAAAAGCGGAAGCGGAGGTGTTCGGTTGCAAGAAGGTGTGAACGTCCGACCAAAGTTTGTAAAAAGCAGTTAAGAAAAGGTTCGAATATCCAACCAAACAAAATCAAAAGCAGGAGCAGAGCTGTTCGACTGCAAGTAGGTGTGAATGTCCAGCCATAATTACTCACAAATGGGTAAGAAAAGGTAGTATTGCCACTCCATACATGATCAAAACAGGGAGCGGAGGTGGTTCAGCTGCAACGTGTGAATGTCTGACTATAGTTTGTAAAAAGCGGGTAAGACAAGGTGCGAATGCCCGACAATGTATGATCAAAAGAGGGAGCGGAGGTGTTCGGCTGCAAGGTCTGAATATCCAACCATAATTTCTAAAAACCGGGTAAGAAAAGGCTCGAAAGCCCGACTTTACACCATCAAAAGCGGGAGCGGAGGTGTTCAGCTGCAAGAAGGTGTGAATGTTCGACTAAAGTTTGTAAAAATCTGGTAAGACAAGTTATGAATGCCCGACAATGTATGATCAAAAGCGGGAGCGGAGGTGTTCAGCTGCAAAGAAGGTCTGAATGTCCATCAATAATTGCTAGAAAACATGAAAGTAAAAATTTCTAATATCAAACCGCGCATGATCATAAGTGGGAGAGGAGGTGTTCAGCTGCAAGAAGGTGTGAATGTCCATCAATAATTGCTAGAAAACATGAAAGTAAAAATTTCTAAAATCAAACCGCACATGATCATAAGTGGGAGAGGAGGTGTTCAGCTGCAAGAAGGTGTGAATATCCACCCATAATTCCTGAAAAATGGGTAAAAAAAAGGTGCGAATGCCCAACCATACATCATCAAAAGCAGCTGTGGATGTGTTCGGCTACAAGAAGGTGTGAACGTCCAACCAAAGTTTGTAAAAAGCAGTTAAGAAAAGGTTCGAATATCCAACCAAACATAATCAAAAGCGGGAGCAGAACTGTTCGACTGCAAGTAGGTGTGGATGTCAGATCATAATTTGCAAAAAGCTGATGAGAAAGGGTGAGAATGCCCGACTATACACCATCAAATGCGGGAGCGGAGTTGTTCGTCTGTGAGTAGGTGTGAATCTCCGAACATAATTGCTGAAAAATGTGTTAGAAAAGGTAAGAATGCCGGTCCATACATCATCAAAAGCGAGAGAGGTGGTGTTCTGCTGAAAGTAGGTGTGAATGTCCAGCCATAATTACTCACAAACGGGTAAGAAAAGGTAGTATTGCCAGACCATACATGATCAAAACAGTAAGCGGAGGTGGTTCAGCTGCAAGAAGGTGTGGATGTCTGACTATAGTTTGTAAAAAGCGGGTAAGACAAGGTGCGAATGCCCGACAATGTAAGGCAAGGCACGACAAGGCAAGTATATTTGTATAGCACAATTCAACAACAAGGTGATTCAAAGTGCTTCACAGAGACATTAAAACAGAAGAAATAAAAAGCATGATTTAAAATTTAAACAAAAGAAGGAAATAAGAACAATAGATAAAATCAGAAAAAATTATATATATGAAAGATAAAATCAATAGTTAAAACATGATTCCGTTTTGAAACTCAAGCTTATTCAAATGCAGCTGAAAATAGATGTGTCTTCAACCTGGACTTAAATACACTGAGTGTTTCAGCTGATCTGAGGCTTTCTGGGACTTTGTTCCAGACATGTGGAGCATAGAAGCTGAATGCAGCTTCTCCATGTCTGGTTTTGACTCTGGGAACTGATAAAATACCGGATCCAGATGACCTGAGGGGTCTGGAAGGTTCATAGTGGGTCAGGAGGTCACTGATGTATTTTGGTCCTTGACCATTCAGAGCTTTATAGACCAGCATCAGAACTTTAAAGTCTATCCTCTGATGGACAGGCAGCCAGTGTAAAGACTTGAGAGCTGGACTGTGATGTGCTCCACTTTTTTGGTCTTAGTGAGGACTCGAGCAGCTGAGTTCTGGATGAGCTGCAGTTGTCTAACTGACTTTTTAGGCAGACCTGTAAAGATGCTATTACAATAATCAAGCCTACTAAAGATGAATGCATGGACTAGTTTTTCCAGGTCCTGCTGAGACATCAGATCTTTTAGCCTTGATATATTCTTAAGGTGATAGTAGGCTGACTTTGTTAATGCATTAATGTGTTTGTCCAAATTTAGGTCTGAGTCCATCACTACACCTAGATTTCTGGCCTGGTTGGTCGTTTTTAGATTTATAGATTGAAGCTCTGTGGTGACTTTCAATCGTTTATCTTTGGCTCCAAAGACAATTACCTCAGTTTTGTTTTTGTTTAGCTGGAGGAAGTTGTGGCACATCCAGTCATTAATCTCCTCAATGCATTTTCCAAGGGCCTGTACAGGCCCTCTGTCTCCTGGTGACATTGTTATATACATCTGTGTGTCATCTGCATAGCTATGGTAGTTTATTTGGTTGTTTTTTATAATCTGTGCCAGTGGGAGCATGTAGATGTTAAACAGAAGAGGTCCCAGGATGGAACCTTGGGGAACTTGTGATTCTTGTCTGCTCAGATGTAAAGTTACCTATTGACACAAAGTACTTCCTGTTCTCTAAGTATGTTTTGAACCAGTTTAGTACAGTTCCGGAAAGACCAGCCCAGTTCTCCAGTTGTTTGAGTAATATATTGTGGTCAACTGTATCAAAGGCAGCACTGAGATCCAGTAAAACTAAGACTGACATTTTTCCACTGTCTGTATTCAGACATATGTCATTAAACACTTTGGTCAGAGCAGTCTCAGTGCTGTGGTGCTGTCTAAAGCCTGACTGGAAGGTATCATAGCAGTTATTTTGTGTTAAAAAGTAATTAAGCTGTTGAAAAACCGCTTTTTCAATGATCTTACTTAAAAATGGGAGATTTGAGATGGGCCTGTAGTTGTTCATTTGCGTCTTATCAAGATTGTCCTTTTTCAGCAGAGGTTTAATTACAGCTGTTTTTAGTGGCTCTGGAAACACACCTGACGTTAAGGACAGGTTCACAATCAGTAACAGGTCTGACTCCAAAGTCTTTGAGACCCCTTTGAAAAAACCTGTTGGTAGGATGTCTAAACAGCAAGAGGAGGACTTCAGGTGACGTAAGATGTCCTCCAGGTCTTTACTGTTAATGGGTTGAAATAGTGTCATGGTGTTTAAACCGGTTTTCGGTGGACACAGTACATATGCTGAACCTGCTGCTGATGTACCAACTGCTTGTCTAATATTTTGGACTTTGTCTATGAAGAATTTGGCAAAGTCATTGCAGGCCATGGTGGAATGGAGTTCATTTGCCACTGACACAGGAGGGTTTGTTAGCCTGTCAACTGTAGCAAATAAGGCCCGAGCATTATGACTGTTTTTGGTGATGATGTCAGGGAAGTAGGATTTCCTTGCATTCCTCAGTTGTAAATTATAAGAGTGAAGTTTCTCTTTATAGATGTCATAATGAACCTGGAGATTTGTTTTTCTCCATCGGCGCTCAGCTTTCCGACACACTCTTTTCCCATTTTTCACCAGTGTGGAATTTCGCCATGGAGACTTCTTCCTTCCAGAGATAACCTTCACCTTAATGGGAGCAATAGTATCCATAACATTTAACATTTTAGTATTAAAGCTACTGACGAGCTCACTGACTGAACCCCCGGACAGGGCAGGTGCTAAGGAGAAAACCTGGTTAAAGATCTTACTACTGTTTTCAGTTTTGAGATCACTGCTGTTGAGACATTTGTGTGCACTGAAATCGTACTCTCAAAGAAAACACAGGAATGGTCAGACAGGCCCACATCAGACACAGTAATCTTTGAAATGCTTAGACCCTTGGAGATCACTAAGTCTAGAGTGTGCCCCCTATTGTGCGTAGGCTCTGTTATATGCTGAGTCAGCCCAAAGTTGTCCAGAGTGTTACTCAGGTCTTTAGTCCCTCTGTCCTGAGGATTGTCCATATGGATGTTAAAATCACCAACAATAATTATACAGTCAAAATCAACACAGATCATAGACAGCAGTTCACTGAGGTCTTCAGAAAAATCTGAACAGTATTTAGGGGGCCTGTAAATATTCAGAAACAGGACACTGGGTGAGGCCTTCACCTGTATAGCCATATATTCAAAGGACTGAAAACTTCCAGGAGATAACTGCTTACATTGAAAGGATTCATTGAATAAGACTGCGACCCCTCCTCCTCTCCTGCTCACTCTGGCCTCGCTGATAAAACTGTAACCAGGAGGGGTTGACTCAATAAGAACAGCAGCACTGTTATTTTGTTCCAACCAAGTTTCAGTTAAAAACATAAAATCCAGGGTGTGCTCAGTGATAAAATCATCAATTAAGAATGTTTTCCCAGCTAAAGACCTAACATTTAATAAAGCCAACTTAAGTGTTTTAGAGGTATTATTTGCCCCCTCGTGTTTGGGTGCAGTCTGTGGCACACAAGGTATGTTTACTTTATTTAAAGATCTTTTTGAGTGCAACTCTCTGTGTTTTGACTGGGTCACATTTCTCCTTCTGTCACCTAAAAGTACAGAAATTTTAAGATCTTCTAATAAACAGGGTCCCAGCTTGTCCTGGGAAAAGTCACGACTGTCAGAATTCACACAGCCTGGACCCCTCACACATCACACATCAGACTGCGGAGACAGTACATGGTGGCAGCGTGAAGGGACAGAAGGGGGTGGGGCTGGGCTCCGTCGCTTCGGCTGCTCTAGTAGGGGCGGGGCTCGGCGGGGAACCTTTGGCCGCTTTGGTGGGGGGTTTATGGGGGATAAAAAGGGATTGGGCTGGGGGGTAGATCTAAGCCCAGCATTGACCCGTTCCATCATCTCCTCAGTGAATTTCAGGTGAGGGGAGGAGGAGGGAGAAAGGGAGGGTGAGGAGCACAATGACCTGTCAGGGGTTTGGGGGGCTGGGGAAGGTCCTGGTCCTGGTCCCTGGTCCTGGTCATTAGTGCTGTTGAGAGGGTTTGGGGCAAATAAAGACCTCTCTTCTTGCCTCTGATGTCTCTCCTTTCCAAAGTTCCTCTTGGGTGGGGGCAGATGGAGTTCCTCCTCAAGGTTTCTGCTGGGATTTGTTTGTTCCTCTCTATGAGATAACTCCTTGTTTATCTCAGCCTTGGCCCCGAGCACAGATGGATGACGTAGGAAATAAAATATGTTGGAGGTGAACAGTTTCACCCCTGACTTGTTAAAATTAAATCCATTTGCCATGTATGATCAAAAGAGGGAGCGGAGGTGTTTGGCTGCAAGGTCTGAATGTCCAGCCATAATTTCTAAAAACCGGGTAAGAAAAGGCTCGAAAGCCCGACTTTACACCATCAAAAGCGGGAGCGGAGGTGTTCAGCTGCAAGAAGGTGTGAATGTTCGACTAAAGTTTGTAAAAATCTGGTAAGACAAGGTGCGAATGCCCAACAATGTATGATCAAAAGCGGGAGCGGAGGTGTTCAGCTGCAAGAAGGTCTGAATGTCCATCAATAATTGCTAGAAAACATGAAAGTAAAAATTTCGAAAATCAAACCGCACATGATCATAAGTGGGAGAGGAGGTGTTCCGCTGCAAGAAGATGTGAATATCCACCCATAATTCCTGAAAAAAGGGGAAAAAAATGGTGCGAATGCCCAACCATACATCATCAAAAGCAGCTGTAGATGTGTTCGGCTACAAGAAGGTGTGAACGTCCAACCAAAGTTTGTAAAAAGCAGTTAAGAAAAGGTTCGAATATCCAACCAAACATAATCAAAAGCGGGAGCAGAACTGTTCGACTGCAAGTAGGTGTGGATGTCAGATCCATCCATCCATCCATCATCTGCCGCTTATCCGGGGGTCGGGTCGCGGGGGCAGCAGCTTGAGCAGAGAAACCCAGACGTCTCTGTCCCCGGCCACTTCCTCCAGCTCTTCCGGGGGGACCCCGAGGCGTTCCCAGGCCAGCCGAGAGACATAGTCTCTCCAGCGTGTCCTGGGTCTTCCCCGGGGTCTCCTCCCAGTGGGACGTGCCCGGAACACCTCCCCAGGGAGGCGCCCAGGGGGCATCCTAACCAGATGCCCGAGCCACCTCATCTGACTCCTCTCAATGCGGAGGAGCAGCGGTTCTACTCCGAGCCCCTCCCGGATGACTGAGCTTCTCACCCTATCTCTAAGGGAGAGCCCAGACACCTTGCGGAGGAAACCCATTTCGGCCGCTTGTATTCGCGATCTTGTTCTTTCGGTCACTACCCACAACTCGTGACCATAGGTGAGGATGGGAACGTAGATTGACCAGTAAGTAGAGAGCTTCGCCTTCTGGCTCAGCTCCCTCTTCACAACGACGGGTCGGTGCAGAGCCCGCAACACTGCAGACGCCGCACCGATCCGCCCGTCAATCTCCCGCTCCATTCGTCCCTCACTCGTGAACAAGACCCCGAGATACTTGAACTCCTCCACTTGGGGAAGGATCTCATTCCCGACCCGGAGAGAGCATTCCACCCTTTTCCGGCTGAGAACCATAGTCTCGGATTTGGAGGTGCTGATTCTCATCCCAGCCGCTTCACACTCGGCTGCGAATCGCTCCAGTGAGAGCTGAAGGTCACGGCCTGACGACGCTAACAGAACCACATCATCTGCAAAAAGCAGAGACCCGATTCTGAGGTCGCCAAATCGGACACCCTCAACGCCCTGGCTGCGCCTAGAAATTCTGTCCATAAAAGTTAGGAACAGAATCGGTGACAAAGGGCAGCCCTGACGGAGTCCAACTCTCACCGGAAACGTATCCGACTTACTGCCGGCAATGCGGACCAAACTCTGGCACCGGTCATACAGAGACCGAACGGACCCTATCAAGGGGTCCGGCACTCCATATTCCCGGAGCACCCCCCACAGGACTCCACGAGGGACACGGTCGAACGCTTTCTCCAAGTCCACAAAACACATGTAGACTGGTTGGGCGAACTCCCATGCACCCTCCAGGATCCTGCCGAGGGTATAGAGCTGGTCCACTGTTCCACGGCCAGGACGAAAGCCACACTGCATCTCCTGAATCCGAGGCTCGATTATCCGACGGATCCTCCTCTCCAATACCCCCGAATAGACCTTACCAGGGAGGCTGAGGAGTGTGATACCCCTATAGTTGGAACACACCCTCCGGTCCCCCTTTTTAAAGAGGGGGACCACCACCCCAATCTGCCAGTCCAGAGGCACTGTCCCCGATGTCCACGCGATGCTGCAGAGGCGTGTCAGCCAAGACAGCCCTACAACATCCAGAGCCTTGAGAAACTCAGGACGGACCTCATCCACCCCCGGGGCCTTGCCACCGAGGAGCTTTTTGACCACCTCGGCAACCTCAGCCCCAGAAATGGGAGGCCCCGTCTCCGAGCTCTCCGACTCTGCCTCTTCCGAGCACGTGTTGGTAGGATTGAGGAGTTCCTCGAAGTACTCCCCCCACCGACTCACAACATCCCTAGTTGAGGTCAGCAAAGCCCCGTCCCCACTGTAAACAGTGTTGACTGTGAGCCGCTTCCCCCCCCTGAGACGCCGGATGGTGGACCAGAATCTCTTCGAGGCCGTCCGGAAATCGTTCTCCATGGTCTCACCGAACTCCTCCCAGGCCCGAGTTTTTTTCTCAGCAACCGCCGAAGCCGCAGCCCATCTGGCCTGTCGGTACCTATCAGCTGCTTCCAGGGTCCCACTGGCCAAAAAGGCCCGATAGGACTCCTTCTTCAGCTTGACGGCTTCCCTCACCACTGGTGTCCACCAGCAGGTTCGAGGGTTGCCGCCACGACAGGCACCGACCACCTTACGGCCACAACTCCGATCAGCTGCCTCGGCAATGGTGTCACGGAACATGGCCCATTCGGACTCAATGTCCCCCACCTCCCCCGGGATATGGTTGAAGCTCTGCCGGAGGTGGGAGTTAAAGCTCCTTCTGACGGGGGATTCTGACAAACGCTCCTGATCGGCATCCTCCCCCACCAGCGGAGCCAACTCACCACCAGGTGGTGATCAGTTGACAGCTCCGCCCCTCTCTTCACCCGAGTGTCCAGGACATACGGCCGCAAGTCCGATGATACAACCACAAAGTCGATCATCGAACTGCGGCCAAGGGTGTCCTGGTGCCAAGTGCACATATGGACACCCTTATGTCTGAACATGGTGTTCGTTATGGACAGTCCATGACCAGCACAGAAGTCCAACAACATAACACCACTCTGGTTCAGATCGGGGGGGGCCGTTCCTCCCAATCACACCCCTCCAGGTCTCACTGTCATTGCCCACGTGAGCATTGAAGTCCCCCAGCAGAACGAGGGAGTCTCCGGTAGGAGCATTCTCCAGTGCCTCCCCCAGAGACTCCAAAAAGGGTGGGTACTCTGAACTGCTGTTTGGCGCATAGGCACAAACAACAGTCAGGACTCGTCCCCCCACCCGAAGGCGGAGGGAGGCTACCCTCTCGTTCACTGGGGTAAACCCCAATGTACTGGCACACAGCCGGGGGGCAATAAGTATGCCCACACCTGCTCTGCGCCTCTCACCACGGGCAACTCCAGAGTGGAAGAGAGTCCAACCCCTCTCAAGAGGACTGGTTCCAGAGCCCAAGCCGTGCGTCGAGGTGAGTCCGACTATATCTAGCCGGAACCGCTCAGCCTCGCGCACCAGCTCCGGCTCCTTCCCCAACAGAGAGGTGACATTCCACGTCCCAAGAGCTAGCTTCAGTAGCCGAGGATCAGACCGCCAAGGCCTCTGCCTTCGGCCGCTACCCAGCTCACATCGCACCCGACCCCCTTGGCCCCTCCCACGGGTGGTGAGCCCGTCGGAAGGGGGACCCACGTCATCATTTCGGGCTATGCCCGACCGAGCCCCATGGGCACAGACCCGGCCACCAGGCGCCCGCTGCCGGGCCCCACCCCCGGGCCTGGCTCCGGGGGGAGGCCCCGGTGTCCCATATCCGGGCAAGGGATCACGAGGTCCAAATTTTTTGTTCATCATAAGGGGTCTTTTGAGCTGTTCTTTGTCTGGTCCCTCATCTAGGATCTGCTTGCCTTGGGTGACCCTACCAGGGGCTTAAAGCCCCGAGCAACATAGCTCCCGGACTCATTGGGGCACGCAAACTCCCCCACCACGATAAGGTGACAGCTCAGGAGGGAGGGATGTCAGATCATAATTTGCAAAAAGCTGATGAGAAAGGGTGAGAATGCCCAACTATACACCATCAAATGCGGGAGCGGAGTTGTTCGTCTGTGAGTAGGTGTGAATCTCCGACCATAATTGCTGAAAAATGTGTTAGAAAAGGTAAGAATGCCGGTCCATACATCATCAAAAGCGAGAGAAGTGGTGTTCTGCTGAAAGTAGGTGTGAATGTCCAGCCATAATTACTCACAAACGGGTAAGAAAAGGTAGTATTGCCAGACCATACATGATCAAAACAGGGAGCGGAGGTGGTTCAGCTGCAAGAAGGTGTGAATGTCCGACTAAAGTTCAAATATATTAACAAAAGCGGGAGGAGAGGTCTTCGGATGAGAGTGTTTGAGAATTTCCAACCATAATCTATAAAATGCGGTGAAAAAAAGGTGTTATAGAACACTAAAAGGTGGAGCGGAAGTGTTCGGCTGCAAGAAGGTGTGAATGTCCGACTATATTTGGTGAAAAGCATGTGAAGCAAGGTCTGAATGCCCAACCTTACATCATCAAAAGCGAGATCAGAGGTGTTTGGCTGCAAGAAGGCCATAGTTTGCCAAAAGCGGGTAAGGTGCGAATGACCGACTAAATATCAACAAAAGTGGGGGCGGAGGTCTTCGGATGCAAGTGGGTGTGAATATTCCACCATACAAGTATGGTGGAGAGAAAGCTATGAATTGCTGACCATAGTTTGCAAAAAGCGGGTGAGAAAAGGTGCGAATGTCCAACCATACATGATCAAAACAGGGAGCGGACGTGTTTGGCTGCGACAAGGTTTTAATGTCCACCCATAATTAATGAATAGCGGGCAACAAGTAGGTTCCAATGCCCAACCATACATCATCAAAAGCAGGAGTGGATGTGTTCGGCTACAAGAAGGTTTGAATGTCCGAGCATAGTTTGTAAAAAGCGGGTAAGAAAAGCTTCGAATGCCCGAACATACACCATCAAAAGACAGACCGGACGTGTTCCGCTGTAAGTAGGTGTGAATGCCCAACCATAGTTGGTAAAAAGAAGGTAAGAAAAGGTTCAAATATCCGACTGTACACAATCAATAGCGGGAGCGGATGTGTTCGGCTACAAGAAGGTGTGAAAGTCTCACCATGGTTTGTAAAAAGCGTGTAAGAAAAGGTGCGAATGCCCGACAATGTATGATCAAAAGAGGGAGCGGAGGTTTTCGGCTACAAGAAGGTCTGAATGTCCGACCAAAGTTTGTAAAAAGCGGGTAAGAAAGGTTTGAATGCCCGACTATACACCATCAAAAGCGGGAGCGGAGGTGTTGCACTGTAAGACGGTGTGAATGTCTGACCATAGTTTGTAAAAAGCAGTAGGTGTGAATGTCAGATCATAATTTGCAAAAAGCTGATGAGAAAGGGTGAGAATGCCCTACTATACACCATCAAATGCGAGAGCGGAGGTGTTTGTCTGTGAGTAGGTGTGAATGTCCCACCCTAGTTGCTGAAAAATGTGTTAGAAAAGGTAAGAATGCCAGCCCATACATCATCAAAAGCGGGAGAGGTGGTGTTCGGCTGCAAGAAGGTGTGAATATCCAGCCATAATTACTCACAAACGGGTAAGAAAAGGTAAGAATACCAAACCATAAATTATCAAAAGCGGCAGCAGAGATGTTCGGCTGGTATTTATAAATGTCTAGATAGATTTGAACAAAAAACAACGTAATATTTTGCAGTAAAAGAAAGAAAGGTTCAGAAATCCGAGAAAAAGCTTTTCATGAGTTCTGCATGATTTGGGATTTTGCTTATAAAATGCATTCCTTCAATCAAACTATGGTAAAACGGCTTTTACCTTCATATTTATCAATGTCTAGATCGACTTCAACAAAGAACAACATTAGATTTTGCAGTAGAAGAAAGAGAGACACTGAAGGATCAGGAATCCGAGAATAAGCTTATTTTCATACGTTCTGCATGATTTGGGATTTTGCTATAAAATGAATTCCTTCACTCAAACTATGTTAAAACTGCTTTTACCTTCATATTTATCAATGTCTAGATCGACTTCAACAAAGAACAACATTGTATATTGCAGTAGTAGAAAGAGCAACACTGAAGGAACAGGAATCCGAGAATAAGCTTACTTTCATACGTTCTGCATGATTTGGGATTTTATGTATAAAATGAATTCCTTCACTCAAACCAAGTGAAAACTTCTTTGTCCTTCATATTTATCAATGTCTAGATCGACTTCAACAAAGAACAACATTGTATATTGCAGTAGAAGAAAGAGAGACACTGAAGGAACAGGAATCCGAGAATAAGCTTCTTTTCATACGTTCTGCATGATTTGGGATTTTGCTATAAAATGAATTCCTTCACTCAAACTATGTTAAAACTGCTTTTAACTTCATATTTATCAATGTCTAGATCGACTTCAACAAAGAACAACATTGTATATTGCAGTAGAAGAAAGAGCAACACTGAAGGAACAGGAATCCGAGAATAAGCTTATTTTCATACGTTCTGCATGATTTCGGATTTTCCTATAAAATGAATTGCTTTGCTCAAACTAAGTTAAAATTGCTTTGTCTTCATATTTATCAATGTCAAAGCAGTTTTAACATAGTTTGAGTGAAGGAATTCATTTTAAAACAAAATCTCAAAACATGCACAACACATGAAAAGCTTATTCTCGGATTCCTGATCCTTCAGTGTTGCTATTTGTTATATTGCAAAGTACAACGTGTTTTCTTTGTTTTGTTTAAATCTATCTCGACATTGATAAATATGGAAGGACAAAGCAGGTTTAACTTGGTTTGAGCAAAGCAATTCATTTTGTAGCAAAATCCGAAATCGTGAAGAACTCATGAAAGCAAGCTTATACTCGGATTCCTGAAACTTTTAGATCTTAGATTTGCTCTTTCTTTTACTGCAAAGTACGTTGGGGTTTTTTTTGTTTAAATCTTTCTAGACAAGGTAAATATGAAGGACAAATCAGTTTTAACATAGTTTGAGTGAAGGAATGCATTTTATAAGCAAAATCCCAAATCATGCAAAACTAACGAAACGCTTTTTCTCGCTTTTCACTGCTTTTTACAAACTGGTCGGACGTTCACACCTTCTTGCAGCCGAACAATTCCGCTTCCACTTTTGATGGTGTATATTCGGGCATTCAAACCTTTTCTTACCCGCTTTTTACAAACCATGGTCGGACTTTCACACCTTCTTGCAGCCGAACACCACCTCTCCCGCTTTTGATGATGTATGGTCCAGCATTCTTACCTTTTCTAACACATTTTTCAGCAATTATGGTCGGACATTCACACCTACTCACAGCCAAACACTTCCGCTCCCGCATTTGATGGTGTTTAGTCAGGCATTCTCACCCTTTCTCATCAACTTTTTGCATATGATCTGATATTCACACCTACTTGCAGTCGAACACCTCTGCTTCCGCTTTTGATGGTACATATTTGGGCATTCGAACCTTTTCTTACCCGCTTTTTACATACCATGGGTGGACTTTCACACCTTCTTGTAGCCGAACAACTCTGCTCCCGCTATTGATTGTGTACAGTCGGGTATTTTAACCTTTTCTTACCCGCTTTTTACCAACTATGGTCGGACATTCACACCTTCTTACAGCGGAACACGTCCGCTCCCTCTTTTGATGGTGTATGTTCGGGCATTCGAACCTTTTCTTACCTGCTTTTTACAAACCATGGTCGGACTTTCACACCTTCTTGTAGCCGAACACCTCCGCTCCCTCTTTTGATCATACATTGTTGGGCATTCGCACCTTGTCTTACCCGCTTGTTACAAACTATAGTCAGACATTCACACGTTGCAGCTGAACCACCTCCGCTCCCTGTTTTGATCATGTATGGTCTGGCAATACTAGCTTTTCTTACCCGTTTGTGAGTAATTATGGCTGGACATTCACACCTACTTGCAGTCGAACAGCTCTGCTCCCGCTTTTGATTTTGTTTGGTTGGATATTCGACGCTTTTCTTAACTGCTTTTTACAAACTTTGGTCGGACGTTCAAACCTTCTTGCAACCGAACACCTCCGCTTCCGCTTTTGATGGTATATATTCGGGAATTCGAACCTTTTCTTACCCGCTTTTTACAAACCATGGTCGAACTTTCACACCTTCTTGTAGCCGAACAACTCCACTCACGCTATTGATTGTGTACAGTCGGGTAGTTTAACCTTTTCTTACCCACTTTTTACCAACTATGGTTGGACATTCACACCGTCTTACAGCGGAACACCTCCGCTTCCGCTTTTGATGGTGTATAGTCGGGCATTCGAACATTTTCTTACCCGCTTTTTACAAACTATGGTCGGACATTAAATCCTTCTTGTAGCCGAAAAGCTCCGCTCCCTCTTTTGATCATACATTGTCGGGCATTTGCAACTTTTCTTACCCGCTTTTTACAAACCATGGTCGGACTGTCACACCTTCTTGTAGCTGAACACATCCGCTCCCACTATTGATTGTGTACAGTCAGGTTTTTTAACGTTTTCTTACCCGCTTCTTACCAACTCTGGTCGGACATTCACACCTTCTTAAAGCGGAACACGTCCGCTCCCTCTTTTGATGGTGTATGTTTGGGCATTCGAACCTTTTCTTACCCGCTTTTTACAAACTATGCTCGGACATTCAAACCTTCTTGTAGCCGAACACATCCACTCCTGCTTTTGATGATGTGTGGTTGGGCATTCGAACCTACTTCTTGCCCGCTTTTCATTAATTATGGGTGGACATTCACACCTTGTCGCAGCCAAACACCTCCGCTCCCTGTTTTGATCATGTATGGTTGGACATTCGCACCTTTTCTCAACCGCTTTTTGCAAACTATGGTCAGCGATTCACAGCTTCCTCTCCACCATACTTGTATGGTGGAAGATTCACACCCACTTGCATCCGAAGACCTCCGCCCCCACTTTTGTTGATATTTAGTCGGTCATTCGCACCTTACCCGCTTTTGGCAAACTATGGCCTTCTTGCAGCCAAACACCACTGATCTCGTTTTTGATGATGTAAGGTTGGACAATCAGACCTTGCTTCACCTGCTTTTCACCAAATATAGTCGGACATTCACACCTTCTTGCAGCCGAACACTTCCGCTCCACCTTTTAGTGTTCTATCACACCTTTTTTTCACCGCATTTTATAGATTATGGTTGGAAATTCTCAACCATTGTCATCCGAAGACCTCTCCTCCCGCTTTTGTTAATATATTTGAACTTTAGTCAGACATTCACACCTTCTTGCAGCTGAACCACCTCCTCTCCCTGTTTTGATCATGTATGGTCTGGCAATACTACCTTTTCTTACCCGTTTGTGAGTAATTATGGCTGGACATTCACACCTACTTTCAGCAGAACACCACCTCTCTCGCTTTTGATGATGTATGGACCGGCATTCTTACCTTTTCTAACACATTTTTCAGCAATTATGGTCGGACATTCCCACCTACTCAGAGCCGAACACCTCCGCTCCCGCATTTGATGGTGTATAGTCGGGCATTCTCACTCTTTCTCATCAGCTTTTTGCAAATTATGATCTGATATTCACAGCTGCTTTTGATAATGTATGGTTGGGCATTCGCACCTTTTTTTACCCATTTTTCAGGAATTATGGGTGGACATTCACACCGTCTTGCAGCTGAAAACATCCTCTCCCGCTTATGATCATGTGCGGTTTGATATTCGAAAATTTTCTTTCATGTTTTAAAGAAATTATTGATGGACATTCAGACCTTCTTGCAGCTGAACCCCTCTGCTCGCGCTTTTGATGGTGTATAGTAGGGCTTTCGAGCCTTTTCTTCCCGGTTTTTACAAATTATGGTTGGACATTCAGACCTTCTTGCAACCTAACACCTCCGCTCCCTCTTTTTATCATACATTGTCTGGCATTCGCACCTTGTCTTACGCGCTTTTTACAAACTTTAGTCGGACATTCAGACCTTCTTGCAGCTGAACCACCTCCGCTCCCTGTTTTGATCATGTATGGTCTGGCAATACTACCTTTTCTTACCCGTTTGTGAGTAATTTTGGCTGGACATTCACACCTACTCAAAGCCGAACAACTCCGCTACCGCATTTGATGGTGTATAGTCGGGCATTCTCACCCTTTCTCATCAGCTTTTTGCAAATTATGATCTGACATTCACACCTACTTGCAGTCGAACAGCTCTGCTCCCGCTTTTGATTATGTTTGGTTGGATATTCGAACCTTTTCTTCACTGCTTTTTACAAACTTTGTTCGGAGGTACACGTCTTCTTGAAGCCGAACACCTCCGCTTCCGCTTTTGATGGTGTATAGTCGGGCTTTCGAGCCTTTTCTTACCTGGTTTTTAGAAATTATGGTTGGACATTCAGACCTCGCAGCCGAACACCTCCGCTCCCTCTTTTGATCATACATTGTCGGTTATTCGCACCTTGTCTTACCCGCTTTTTACAAACTATAGTCAGACATTCACACGTTGCAGCTGAACCACCTCTGCTCCCTGTTTTGATTATGTATGGTCTGGCAATACTACCTTTTCTTACCCGGTTGTGAGTAATTATGGCTGGACATTCACACCTACTTGCAGTCGAACAGCTCTGCTCCCGCTTTTGATTTTGTTTGGTTGGATATTCGAACCTTTTCTTAACTGCTTTTTACAAACTTTGGTCGGACGTTCACACCTTCTTGCAGCCGAACAACTCCACTCCCGCTATTTATTGTGTACAGTCGGGTAGTTTAACCTTTTCTTACCCGCTTTTTACCAACTATGGTCGGACATTCACACCGTCTTACAGCGGAACACCTCCGCTTCCGCTTTTGATGGTGTATAGTCGGGCATGCAAACCTTTTCTTACCCGCTTTTTACAAACTATGGTCGGACATTCAAACCTTCTTGTAGCCGAAAGCCTCCGCTGCCTCTTTTGATCATACATTGTCGGGCATTCGCACCCTTTCTTACCCGCTTTTTATAAAACCATGGTCGGACTGTCACAACTTCTTGTAGCCGAACACATCTGCTCCCGCTATCGATTGTGTACAGTTGGGTTTTTTAACCTTTTCTTACCCGCTTTTTACCAGCTCTGGTCGGACATTCACACCTTCTTACAGCGGAACACGTCCGCTCCCTCTTTTGATGGTGTATTTTCGGGCATTCAAACCTTTTCTTACCCGCTTTTTACAAACTATGCTCGGACATTCAGACCTTCTTGCAGCTGAATCACCTCCGCTCCCTGTTTTGATTATGTATGGTCTGGCAATACTACCTTTTCTTACCCGTTTGTGAGTAATTATGGCTGGACATTCACACCTACTTTCAGCAGAACACCACCTCTCTCGCTTTTGATGATGTATGGACCGGCATTCTTACCTTTTCTAACACATTTTTCAGCAATTATGGTCGGACATTCCCACCTACTCAGAGCCGAACACCTCCGTTCCCGCATTTGATGGTGTATAGTCGGGCATTCTCACTCTTTCTCATCAGCTTTTTGCAAATTATGATCTGATATTCACAGCTGCTTTTGATAATGTATGGTTGGGCATTCGCACCTTTTTTTACCCATTTTTCAGGAATTATGGGTGGACATTCACACCGTCTTGCAGCTGAAAACATCCTCTCCCGCTTATGATCATGTGCGGTTTGATATTCGAAAATTTTCTTTCATGTTTTAAAGAAATTATTGATGGACATTCAGACCTTCTTGCAGCTGAACCCCTCTGCTCGCGCTTTTGATGGTGTATAGTAGGGCTTTCGAGCCTTTTCTTCCCGGTTTTTACAAATTATGGTTGGACATTCAGACCTTCTTGCAACCTAACACCTCCGCTCCCTCTTTTGATCATACATTGTCTGGCATTCGCACCTTGTCTTACGCGCTTTTTACAAACTTTAGTCGGACATTCAGACCTTCTTGCAGCTGAACCACCTCCGCTCCCTGTTTTGATCATGTATGGTCTGGCAATACTACCTTTTCTTACCCGTTTGTGAGTAATTTTGGCTGGACATTCACACCTACTCAAAGCCGAACAACTCCGCTACCGCATTTGATGGTGTATAGTCGGGCATTCTCACCCTTTCTCATCAGCTTTTTGCAAATTATGATCTGACATTCACACCTACTTGCAGTCGAACAGCTCTGCTCCCGCTTTTGATTATGTTTGGTTGGATATTCGAACCTTTTCTTAACTGCTTTTTACAAACTTTGTTCGGAGGTACACGTCTTCTTGAAGCCGAACACCTCCGCTTCCGCTTTTGATGGTGTATAGTCGGGCTTTCGAGCCTTTTCTTACCTGGTTTTTAGAAATTATGGTTGGACATTCAGACCTTGCAGCCGAACACCTCCGCTCCCTCTTTTGATCATACATTGTCGGTTATTCGCACCTTGTCTTACCCGCTTTTTGCAAACTATAGTCAGACATTCACACGTTGCAGCTGAACCACCTCTGCTCCCTGTTTTGATTATGTATGGTCTGGCAATACTACCTTTTCTTACCCGGTTGTGAGTAATTATGGCTGGACATTCACACCTACTTGCAGTCGAACAGCTCTGCTCCCGCTTTTGATTTTGTTTGGTTGGATATTCGAACCTTTTCTTAACTGCTTTTTACAAACTTTGGTCGGACGTTCACACCTTCTTGCAGCCGAACACCTCCGCTTCCGCTTTTGATAGTATATATTCGGGCATTCGAACCTTTTGTTACCCGCTTTTTACAAACCATGGGTGGACTTTCACACCTTCTTGTACCCGAACAACCCTGCTCCCGCTATTGGTGGTGTACAGTCGGGTATTTTAACCTTTTCTTACCCGCTTTTTACAAACTATGGTCGGACATTCACACCTTCTTACAGCGGAACACGTCTGCTCCACCTTTTAGTGTTCTATCACACCTTTTTTTCACCGCATTTTATGGATTATGGTTGGAAATTCTCAACCACTCTCATCCGAAGACCTCTCCTCCCGCTTTTGTGAATATATTTGAACTTTAGTCGGACATTCACACCTTCTTGCAGCTGAACCACCTCCGCTCCCTGTTTTGATCATGTATGATCTGGCAATACTACATTTTCTTACCTGTTTGTGAGTAATTATGGCTGGACATTCACACCTACTTTCAGCAGAACACCACCTCTCTCGCTTTTGATGATGTATGGACCGGCATTCTTACCTTTTCTAACACATTTTTCAGCAATTATGGTCGGAGATTCACACCTACTAACAGACGAACAACTCCGCTCCCGCATTTGATGGTGTATAGTTGTTGTTTTGCAAATTATGATCTGACATTCACACTTACTTGCAGTCGAACAGTTCTGCTCCCGCTTTTGATTATGTTTGGTTGGATATTCGAAACTTTTCTTAACTGCTTTTTACAAACTTTGGTTGGACGTTCAAACCCTCTTGTAGCCGAACACATCCACAGCTGCTTTTGATGATGTATGGTTGGGTATTCGCACCTTTTTTTTACCCATTTTTCAGTAATTATGGGTGGACATTCACACCTTCTTGCAGCTGAACACCTCCTCTCCCACTTATGATCATGTGCGGTTTGATTTTCAAAATTTTTACTTTAATTTTTTCTAGCAATTATTGATGGACATTCAGACCTTCTTGCAGCTGAACAACTCCGCTCCCTCTTTTGATCATAAATTGTCGGGCATTCGAACCTTTTCTTACCCGCTTTTTACAAAACTTGGTCGGACTTTCACACCTTTTAGTAGCCGAACAACTCCGCTCCCGCTATTGATTGTGTACAGTCGGGTATTTTAACCTTTTCTTACCCGCTTTTTACCAACTATGGTCGGACATTCATAACTTCTTACAACGGAACACCTCCGCTCCTTATTTTGATGATGTATGGTTGGGCATTCAAACCTACTTGTTGCCCGCTTTTCATTAATTATGGGTGGACATTCACACCTTGTCGCAGCCAAACACCTCCGCTCCCTGTTTTGATGGTGTATAATGGTGGACATTCGCACCTTTTCTCACCCGCTTTTTACTATGGTCGGCCATTCACAGCTTCCTCTCCACCATACTTGTATGGTGGGATATTCACACCCACTTGCATCCGAAGACCTCCGCCCCCACTTTTGTTGATATTTAGTCGGTCATTCGCACCTTACCCGCTTTTGGCAAACTATGGCCTTCTTGCAGCCAAACACCTGATCTCGCTTTTGATGATGTAAGGTTGGGCATTCAGACCTTGCTTCACCTACTTTTCACCAAATATAGTCGGACATTCACACCTTCTTGCAGCCGAACACTTCCGCTCCACTTTTGAGTGTTCTATGTAGCATTCACACCTTTTTCTTCACCGCATTTTATAGATTATGGTTGGAAATTCTCACCCACTCTCATCCGAAGACCTCTCCTCCCGCTTTTGTTAATGTATAGTCGGGCATGAGAACCTTTTCTTACCCGCTTTTTACAAATTATGGTTGGACATTCACACCTACTTGCAGCCGAATACTGATACTGATCCTCCCGTAATAAAATGGTCGGATCTTATCAAACACACTTTGTTTCTTGTGACAATCAAGTCAGCGAAACAGCGTATACACGTCAAGACACTGAATCAAGTTTGCCACAAGAACTCATAAGTTTGGCAGTATTGCTCTGCCGTCAGCAATCATACACCCATTTTATTTTCGTGAGACATGTGCAGGCACCTGTTCATCTACTGTTCTATCACTGTGAATTAGTTTATCTATTATCAATAAGGATACTTCTACAACTACTATCAAAGTATGTCCGGACTTCTTATGTTGTCAGTTGCTATATATGAATAAGTGGGTAGCTACTGACAAGCATTAAGCATGTCACACAGCCCAAACATATAACATTTCAGGACACACCACACAGTTAACAACCACAGTGAAGCGTGTCAAAGCCCAAACATGTAACATTCAACGGGACACTTACACAACACATTCAAATCAAACAGTCAGACAACATACAAGAACATATACCCCAGCCGGCATTGCTCCCTGCCTATTTTCCTACAGCTCACTATGTGTGCGCACACCTTTATTCACAAACTCTTCAACTTATACTCTTTTACCGAAGCTGCTACAGCTCGATTGGCCGAATACCCTTAGATCCTATTTCGGTGAATTTGACATCTGCCTTACATGTAACAGATTAGCGATTTAGTTTGAGTGAAGGAATTCATTTTATAGCAAAATCCCAAATCGTGAAGAACTCATGAAAGTAAGCTTATTCTCGGATTCATGAAACTTTAGATTTGCTCTGTCTTTTACTGCAAAGTACAACGTTGTTTTTTTTGTTTAAATCTTTCTAGACATGGTAAATATGAAGGACAAAGCAGTTTTAACATAGTTTGAGTGAAGGAATTCATTTTATAGATAAAATCCCAAGAGTCTGCTGAGAAACAAGAATGAATGAGAAGTAGACTTTAACACGGCTCTAGGAGCGAGCCGAGTGTGGGCTAACCGGGAGAATTGCTTGAAAGAAACGCGACACCGAATGAGCGGTCAGAACAAAGCCTCAATACGGTTTTCCCGTGGTGTTTTTGTTGCTGCCTTGTCTTTTGCACAGAGTAAAAGACAAGGCAGCCATCGAATAGGGCCCGATTGTTCCTACTTGGTCAGCCGAGGAGCAAGGGGGGGAGCAAGCGTCTCAACCAAGCAAAGCTCACCATGGGGAAGGTGGCTATGCCAACTAGCCTGATGCCCTGCTCCCGCAGTGATGGATAATCGTACTCTGGTTTCTCTTCATAACGTACAAGTCTTTCGCCTTTTACTAAAGACTTCCGTGGAAAGCAGCACTAATGAGTTGTTTCTATTTTTGGCAGGCTTTACCTTTGCGGGTGAAGCCCTTTCCGTCTGTGCAAAAGAAATCTTGTTACTGTGCAGAGTGACTTCTCTGAGTAGAGTCGCCTTACTTGTTGCAACTGTGCCGATGTTGCTTGGATGGTGCTTGCTGGAGCGTGCGGGAGTGCAAAGTTATACCATTTAAAAGGGCTGAAGAGTGCTCAGTGCAGCGGGTGGGCGGAGGTGCAAAGTGACACTCTGGCCACCTATGGCCATAAAAAGAACACCGCTACAAGTGCGCATTGTGCCAGGAAGGACCCTTGGACGTGAACCAGTGGACAGATATCACTTCTCGGCCTTTTGGCTAAGATCAAGTGTAGTACCTGTTCTTATCAGTTTAATATCTGATATGGCCTTTGTACGAGGACTACATATTAAATTGATTTTTAGCAATAGGAGTTGAAAAAGGAGCTTGCTCCGTTCACTCCAAGCATTGACTCGGTACTGCAGTGCCGCTGGGAACGGTGCGCTCTTCTCTGCTCTTGTGAAAAAGCAAACAGTGGTGCAGGATGGAAGTTTCAGGGAGCCCAAGATGAAACTTTCTTTTAGTCTACTGAGAAAAGAGAGTGAATGCGAAGTAGACTTTAACACAGCTCTGGGGGCAAGCCGAGTGCGGGCTAACCGGGAGAATTACTTGAAAGAAACGCGACACTGAATGAGCGGTCAGAACAAAGCCTCAATACAGTGTTCCCGTGGTGTTTGTGGCTGCCTTGTCTTTTGCACAGAGTAAAAGACAAGGCAGCCATCGAATAGGGCCCGATTTTTCCTACTTGGTCAGTCGAGGATCATGGAGGGGGAGCAAGCGTCTCAACCAAGCAAAGCTCACCATGGGGAAGGTGGCTATGCCAACTAGCCTGATGCCCTGCTCCCGCAGTGACGGATAATCGTACTCTGGTTTCTCTTCATAACGTACAAGTCTTTCGCCTTTTACTAAAGACTTCCGTGGAAAGCAGCACTAATGAGTTGTTTCTATTTTTGGCAGGCTTTACCTTTGCGGGTGAAGCCCTTTCCGTCTGTGCAAAAGAAATCTTGTTACTGTTCAGAGTGACTTCTCTGAGTAGAGTCGCCTTACTTGTTGCGACTGTGCCGATGTTTGAAGCTGGAGTGCAACGTTGTTGCTTGGATGGTGCTTGCTGGAGCGTGCGGGAGTGCAAAGTTATACCATTTAAAAGGGCTGAAGAGTGCTCAGTGCAGCGGGTGGGCGGAGGTGCAAAGTGACACTCTGGCCACCTATGGCCATAAAAAGAACACCGCTACAAGTGTGCATTGTGCCAGGAAGGGCCCTCGGACGTGAACCAGTGGACAGTTATCGCTTCTCGGCCTTTTGGCTAAGATCAAGTGTAGTACCTGTTCTTATCAGTTTAATATCTGATATGGCCTTTGTACGAGGACTACATATTAAATGGATTTTTAGCAATAGGAGTTGAAAAAGGAGCTTGCTCCGTTCACTCCAAGCATCGACCCGGTACTGCAGTGCCGCTGGGAACGGTGCGCTCTTCTCTGCTCTTGTGAAAAAGCAAACAGTGGTGCAGGATGGAAGTTTCAGGGAGCCCAAGATGAAACTTTCTTTTAGTCTGCTGAGAAAAGAGAGTGAATGCGAAGTAGACTTTAACACAGCTCTGGGGGCGAGCCGAGTGCGGGCTAACCGGGAGAATTGCTTGAAAGAAACGCGACACTGAATGAGCGGTCAGAACAAAGCCTCAATACGGTGTTCCCGTGGTGTTTGTGGCTGCCTTGTCTTTTGCACAGAGTAAAAGACAAGGCAGCCATCGAATAGGGCCCGATTTTTCCTACTTGGTCAGCCGAGGAGCAAGGAGGGGGAGCAAGCGTCTCAACCAAGCAAAGCTCACCATGGGGAAGGTGGCTATGCCAACTAGCCTGATGCCCTGCTCCCGCAGTGACAGATAATCGTACTCTGGTTTCTCTTCATAATGTACAAGTCTTTCGCCTTTTACTAAAGACTTCCGTGGAGAGCAGCACTAATGAGTTGTTGCTATTTTTGGCAGGCTTTACCTTTGCGGGTGAAGCCCTTTCTGTCTGTGCAAAAGAAATCTTGTTACTGTGCAGAGTGACTTCTCTGAGTAGAGTTGCCTTACTTGTTGCGACTGTGCCGACGTTTGAAGCTGGAGTGCAAAGTTGTTGCTTGAATGGTGCTCGCTGGAGCGTGCGGGAGTGCAAAGTTATACCATTTAAAAGGGCTGAAGAGTGCTCAGTGCAGCGGGTGGGCGGAGATGCAAAGTGACACTCTGGCCACTTCGAAAACCGAGGTTACATCCAGTACCAGGGGCAGCCCAAGCTCTGCCGCAAGTGTGGTGAGCATGGGCACCTGGTTGAGGCTTGTACCAAGGTGATATGTGGGAAGTGCAGAGAAATTGGGGACACTTTTGGAGAGTGTCCAAATGGCAGGAAATGTAATCTCTGTGGAGAATTAAATCACCTCTTCTGAGATTGCCCTAAATCTTTTGCCAACAAATTAAAGACGGTAAAGCCACAGTCAAGCCAACAAAGAGAAGGACCAGAGGTGGCAGTTGGTGAACAAAGTGAAGAGGTTGACCCAATAAATTCAAACTTCCCGCTAAAAGCTTGGATTGGAAGTGAGGAGCAAAAAGGAGAGGGGCCTGTAGAGGCCTCACCACTCAGTGCTGAAGTCTGTGAGAATTCACAGGCAGAGGGTGGAGCTAAGCTAAATGAGGAGGAAGAGCAGACAGGTGAGTCTAGTGAAGGTACTCACCTCCCCGAAGGTCAACAGCCGAGGAGGACGGCATCTGAGTTGTCCTCTGATTCCCTTTAGCTCTGCAATCAACCCCCAGGGACTCAAAGTTAAATGCAACATTGCATCAGAGGCCAACACGAGAGTCCGAAAAGGAGAGCTAGTTTCCCAAGAAATAACCTGAGTGTGTAATTTTTTTTGATAACTTAGAAAAACGAAAATGACATACCTACTTTCCTTTATCCTTTTAATGGTTCTCACCTTCTCAACACTAAATGTGAGAAGTGTGAAATCAAAGACAAGAGCCCAGAGTATTATATCCTTCTTAGACTCCATAAAATCAGATGTGTTTTTAATACAAGAATGTGGACTACCTTTTTTGAAAAACCATAGACAATGGGAGGAAATGTGGCCCAATTTATCGATATGGAGTGGCTCAAATCAAATTAAAAATGATGGTGTGGCCATTCTAATTAAAAATCCGCATGTTCTGGTGCGAGACGGACGGGCACTTTTAGCACACTTGAATTTTATGGGGCAAGACTTTAACCTCTTAAATATTTATGGTTTCAATGGAAAAAATGACTGGTATGACCTTTTAGAAGATTACTCACAAACGGGTAAGAAATGGTAGTATTGCCAGACAATACATGATCAAAACAGGGAGCGGAGGTGGTTCAGCTGCAAGGTGTGAATTTCTGACTAAAGTTTGTAAAAAGCGCGTAAGACAAGGTGCGAATGCCCAACAATGTATGATCAAAAGAGGGAGCGGAGGTTTTCGGCTGCAAGGTCTGAATGTCCAACCATAATTTGTAAAAACCGGGGAAGAAAAGGCTCGAAAGCCCGACTATACACCATCAAAAGCGGGAGCGGAGGTGTTCAGCTGCAAGAAGGTGTGAATGTCCGACCATAGTTGGTAAAAAGCGGGTAAGAAAAGGTTAAAATGCCCGACTGTACACCATCAAAAGCGGAAGCGGAGGTGTTCGGCTTCAAGAAGACGTGAACCTCCGAACAAAGTTTGTAAAAAGCAGTTAAGAAAAGGTTCGAATATCCAACCAAACATAATCAAAAGCGGGAGCAGAGCTTTTCGACTGCAAGTAGGTGTGAATGTCAGATCATGATTTGCAAAAAGCTGATGAGAAAGGGTGAGAATGCCCGACTATACACCATCAAATGCGGTAGCGGAGTTGTTTGTCTGTGAGTAGGTGTGAATCTGCGACCATAATTGCTGAAAAATGTGTTAGAAAAGGTAAGAATGCCGGTCCATACATCATCAAAAGCGAGAGAGGTGGTGTTCTGCTGAAAGTAGGTGTGAATGTCCAGCCATAATTACTCACAAACGGGTAAGAAAAGGTAGTATTGCCAGACCATACATGATCAAAACAGCGGAGGTGGTTCAGCTGCAACGTGTGAATGTCTGACTATAGTTTGTAAAAAGCGGGTAAGACAAGGTGCGAATGCCCGACAATGTATAATCAAAAGAGGGAGCGGAGGTGTTCGGCTGCAAGGTCTGAATGTCCAACCATAATTTCTAAAAACCGGGTAAGAAAAGGCTCAAAAGCCCGACTTTACACCATCAAAAGCGGGAGCGGAGGTGTTCAGCTGCAACGTGTGAATGTCTGACTATAGTTTGTAAAAAGCGGGTAAGACAAGGTGCGAATGCCCGACAATGTATAATCAAAAGAGGGAGCGGAGGTGTTCGGCTGCAAGGTCTGAATGTCCAACCATAATTTCTAAAAACCGGGTAAGAAAAGGCTCAAAAGCCCGACTTTACACCATCAAAAGTGGGAGCGGAGGTGTTCAGCTGCAAGAAGGTGTGAATGTTCGACTAAAGTTGGTAAAAATCTGGTAAGACAAGGTATGAATGTCCGACAATGTATGATCAAAAGCGGGAGCGGAGATGTTCAGCTGCAAGAAGGTCTGAATGTCCATCAATAATTGCTAGAAAAAATTAAAGTAAAAATTTCGAAAATCAAACCGCACATGATCATAAGTGGGAGAGGAGGTGTTCAGCTGCAAGAAGGTGTGAATGTCCACCCATAATTCCTTAAAAATGGGTAAAAAAAAAGGTGCGAATACCCAACCATACATCATCAAAAGCAGGTGTTAATGTCAGATCATAATTTGCAAAAAGCTGATGAGAAAGGGTGAGAATGCCCGACTATACACCATCAAATGCGGGAGCGGAGTTGTTTGTCTGTGAGTAGGTGTGAATCTCCGACCATAATTGCTGAAAAATGTGTTAGAAAAGGTAAGAATGCCGGTCCATACATCATCAAAAGCGAGAGAGGTGGTGTTCTGCTGAAAGTAGGTGTGAATGTCCAGCCATAATTACTCACAAACGGGTAAAAAAAAGTAGTATTGCCAGACCATACATGATCAAAACAGGGAGCGGAGGTGGTTCAGCTGCAAGAAGGTGTGAATGTCCGACTAAAGTTCAAATATATTAACAAAAGCGGGAGGAGAGGTCTTCGGATAGATTGGTTGAGAATTCCCAACCATAATCTATAAAATGCGGTGAAAAAAAGGTGTGATAGAACACTAAAAGGTGGAGCGGAAGTGTTCGGCTGCAAGAAGGTGTGAATGTCCGACTATATTTGGTGAAAAGCAGGTGAAGCAAGGTCTGAATGCCCAACCTTACATCATCAAAAGTGAGATCAGAGGTGTTTGGCTGCAAGAAGGCCATAGTTTGCCAAAAGCGGGTAAGGTGCGAATGACCGACTAAATATCAACAAAAGTGGGGGCGGAGGTCTTCGGATGCAAGTGGGTGTGAATATCCCACCATACAAGTATGGTGGAGAGGAAGCTGTGAATTGCTGACCATAGTTTGCAAAAAGCGGGTGAGAAAAGGTGCGAATGTCCAACCATACACCATCAAAACAGGGAGCGGAGGTGTTTGGCTGCGACAAGGTGTGAATGTCCACCCATAATTAATGAAAAGCGGGCAAGAAGTAGGTTCGAATGCCCAACCACTCATCATCAAAAGCAGGAGTGGATGTGTTCGGCTATAAAAAGGTTTGAATGTCCGAGCATAATTTGTAAAAAGCGGGTAAGAAAAGGTTCGAATGCCCGAACATACACCATCAAAAGAGGGAGCGGAGGTGTTCCGCTGTAAGAAGGTGTGAATGTCCGACCAGAGTTGGTAAAAAGCGGGTAAGAAAAGGTTAAAAAACCCGACTGTACACAATCAATAGCGGGAGCAGATGTGTTCGGCTACAAGAAGGTGTGACAGTCCGACCATGGTTTGTAAAAAGCGGGTAAGAAAAGGTGCAAATGCCCGACAATGTATGATCAAAAGAGGGAGCGGAGCTTTTCGGCTACAAGAAGGTTTGAATGTCCGACCATAGTTTGTAAAAAGCGGGTAAGAAAAGGTTCGAATGCCCGACTATACACCATCAAAAGCGGAAGCGGAGGTGTTCCGCTGTAGACGGTGTGAATGTCCGACCATAGTTGTTAAAAAGCGGGTAAGAAAAGGTTAAACTACACGACTGTACACAATCAATAGCGGGAGTGGAGTTGTTCGGCTACAAGAAGGTGTGAAAGTCCGACCATGGTTTGTAAAAAACGGGTAAGAAAAGGTTCGAATTCCCGAATATATACCATCAAAAGCGGAAGCGGAGGTGTTCGGTTGCAAGAAGGTGTGAACGTCCGACCAAAGTTTGTAAAAAGCAGTTAAGAAAAGGTTCGAATATCCAACCAAACAAAATCAAAAGCAGGAGCAGAGCTGTTCGACTGCAAGTAGGTGTGAATGTCCAGCCATAATTACTCACAAACGGGTAAGAAAAGGTAGTATTGCCACTCCATACATGATCAAAACAGGGAGCGGAGGTGGTTCAGCTGCAACGTGTGAATGTCTGACTATAGTTTGTAAAAAGCGGGTAAGACAAGGTGCGAATGCCCGACAATGTATGATCAAAAGTGGGAGCGGAGGTGTTCGGCTGCAAGGTCTGAATATCCAACCATAATTTCTAAAAACCGGGTAAGAAAAGGCTCGAAAGCCCGACTTTACACCATCAAAAGCGGGAGCGGAGGTGTTCAGCTGCAAGAAGGTGTGAATGTTCGACTAAAGTTTGTAAAAATCTGGTAAGACAAGGTATGAATGTCCGACAATGTATGATCAAAAGCGGGAGCGGAGGTGTTCATCTGCAAGCAGGTCTGAATGTCCATCAATAATTGCTAGAAAACATGAAAGTAAAAATTTCTAAAATCAAACCACACATGATCATAAGTGGGAGAGGAGGTGTTCAGCTGCAAGAAGGTGTGAATATCCACCCATAATTCCTGAAAAATGGGTAAAAAAAAGGTGCGAATGCCCAACCATACATCATCAAAAGCAGCTGTGGATGTGTTCGGCTACAAGAAGGTGTGAACGTCCAACCAAAGTTTGTAAAAAGCAGTTAAGAAAAGGTTCGAATATCCAACCAAACATAATCAAAAGCGGGAGCAGAACTCTTCGACTGCAAGTAGGTGTGGATGTCAGATCATGATTTGCAAAAAGCTGATGAGAAAGGGTGAGAATGCCCGACTATACACCATCAAATGCGGGAGCGGAGTTGTTTGTCTGTGAGTAGGTGTGAATCTGCGACCATAATTGCTGAAAAATGTGTTAGAAAAGGTAAGAATGCCGGTCCATACATCATCAAAAGCGAGAGAGGTGGTGTTCTGCTGAAAGTAGGTGTGAATGTCCAGCCATAATTACTCACAATCGGGTAAGAAAAGGTAGTATTGCCAGACCATACATGATCAAAACAGGGAGCGGAGGTGGTTCAGCTGCAACGTGTGAATGTCTGACTATAGTTTGTAAAAAGCGGGTAAGACAAGGTGCGAATGCCCGACAATGTATAATCAAAAGAGGGAGCGGAGGTGTTCAGCTGCAAGAAGGTGTGAATGTTCGACTAAAGTTTGTAAAAATCTGGTAAGACAAGGTGCGAATGCCCGACAATGTATGATCAAAAGCGGGAGCGGAGGTGTTCAGCTGCAAGAAGGTCTGAATGTCCATCAATAATTGCTAGAAAAAAATAAAGTAAAAATTTCGAAAATCAAACCGCACATGATCATAAGTGGGAGAGGAGGTGTTCAGCTGCAAGAAGGTGTGAATGTCCACCCATAATTGCTGAAAAATGGGTAAAAAAAAGGTGCGAATACCCAACCATACATCATCAAAAGCAGGTGTTAATGTCAGATCATAATTTGCAAAAAGCTGATGAGAAAGGGTGAGAATGCCCGACTATACACCATCAAATGCGGGAGCGGAGTTGTTTGTCTGTGAGTAGGTGTGAATCTCCGACCATAATTGCTGAAAAATGTGTTAGAAAAGGTAAGAATGCCGGTCCATACATCATCAAAAGCGAGAGAAGTGGTGTTCTGCTGAAAGTAGGTGTGAATGTCCAGCCATAATTACTCACAAATGGGTAAGAAAAGGTAGTATTGCCAGAACATACATGATCAAAACAGGGAGCGGAGGTGGTTCAGCTGCAAGAAGGTGTGAATGTCCGACTAAAGTTCAAATATATTAACAAAAGCGGGAGGAGAGGTCTTCGGATGAGAGTGGTTGAGAATTTCCAACCATAATCTATAAAATGCGGTGAAAAAAAGTTGTGATAGAACACTAAAAGGTGGAGCGGAAGTGTTCGGCTGCAAGAAGGTGTGAATGTCCGACTATATTTGGTGAAAAGCAGGGGAAGCAAGGTCTGAATGCCCAACCTTACATCATCAAAAGCGAGATCAGAGGTGTTTGGCTGCAAGAAGGCCATAGTTTGCCAAAAGCGGGTAAGGTGCGAATGACCGACTAAATATCAACAAAAGTGGGGGCGGAGGTCTTCGGATGCAAGTGGGTGTGAATATCCCACCATACAAGTATGGTGGAGAGGAAGCTGTGAATTGCTGACCATAGTTTGCAAAAAGCGGGTGAGAAAAGGTGCGAATGTCCAACCATACGTGATCAAAACAGGGAGCGGAGGTGTTTGGCTGCGACAAGGTGTGAATGTCCACCCATAATTAATGAAAAGCGGGCAAGAAGTGGGTTCGAATGCCCAACCACACATCATCAAAAGCAGGAGTGGATGTGTTCGGCTATAAGAAGGTTTGAATGTCCGAGCATAGTTTGTAAAAAGCGGGTAAGAAAAGGTTCGAATGCCCGAACATACACCATCAAAAGAGGGAGCGGAGGTGTTCCGCTGTAAGAAGGTGTGAATGTCCGACCAGAGTTGGTAAAAAGCGGGTAAGAAAAGGTTAAAAAAAACCCGACTGTACACAATCAATAGCGGGAGCAGATGTGTTCGGCTACAAGAAGGTGTGACAGTCCGACCATGGTTTGTAAAAAGCGGGTAAGAAAAGGTGCAAATGCCCGACAATGTATGATCAAAAGAGGGAGCGGAGCTTTTCGGCTACAAGAAGGTTTGAATGTCCGACCATAGTTTGTAAAAAGCGGGTAAGAAAAGGTTCGAATGCCCGACTATACACCATCAAAAGCGGAAGCGGAGGTGTTCCGCTGTAGACGGTGTGAATGTCCGACCATAGTTGGTAAAAAGCGGGTAAGAAAAGGTTAAACTACACGACTGTACACAATCAATAGCGGGAGTGGAGTTGTTCGGCTACAAGAAGGTGTGAAAGTCCGACCATGGTTTGTAAAAAACGGGTAAGATAATGTTCGAATTCCCGAATATATACCATCAAAAGCGGAAGCGGAGGTGTTCGGTTGCAAGAAGGTGTGAACGTCCGACCAAAGTTTGTAAAAAGCAGTTAAGAAAAGGTTCGAATATCCAACCAAACATAATCAAAAGCGGGAGCAGAGCTGTTCGACTGCAAGTAGGTGTGAATGTCCAGCCATAATTACTCACAAACGGGTAAGAAAAGGTAGTATTGCCACTCCATACATGATCAAAACAGGGAGCGGAGGTGGTTCAGCTGCAACGTGTGAATGTCTGACTATAGTTTGTAAAAAGCGGGTAAGACAAGGTGCGAATGCAGGACAATGTATGATCAAAAGTGGGAGCGGAGGTGTTCGGCTGCAAGGTCTGAATATCCAACCATAATTTCTAAAAACCGGGTAAGAAAAGGCTCGAAAGCCCGACTTTACACCATCAAAAGCGGGAGCGGAGGTGTTCAGCTGCAAGAAGGTGTGAATGTTCGACTAAAGTTTGTAAAAATCTGGTAAGACAAGGTATGAATGTCCGACAATGTATGATCAAAAGCGGGAGCGGAGGTGTTCATCTGCAAGCAGGTCTGAATGTCCATCAATAATTGCTAGAAAACATGAAAGTAAAAATTTCTAAAATCAAACCACACATGATCATAAGTGGGAGAGGAGGTGTTCAGCTGCAAGAAGGTGTGAATATCCACCCATAATTCCTGAAAAATGGGTAAAAAAAAGGTGCGAATGCCCAACCATACATCATCAAAAGCAGCTGTGGATGTGTTCGGCTACAAGAAGGTGTGAACGTCCAACCAAAGTTTGTAAAAAGCAGTTAAGAAAAGGTTCGAATATCCAACCAAACATAATCAAAAGCGGGAGCAGAACTCTTCGACTGCAAGTAGGTGTGGATGTCAGATCATGATTTGCAAAAAGCTGATGAGAAAGGGTGAGAATGCCCGACTATACACCATCAAATGCGGGAGCGGAGTTGTTTGTCTGTGAGTAGGTGTGAATCTGCGACCATAATTGCTGAAAAATGTGTTAGAAAAGGTAAGAATGCCGGTCCATACATCATCAAAAGCGAGAGAGGTGGTGTTCTGCTGAAAGTAGGTGTGAATGTCCAGCCATAATTACTCACAATCGGGTAAGAAAAGGTAGTATTGCCAGACCATACATGATCAAAACAGGGAGCGGAGGTGGTTCAGCTGCAACGTGTGAATGTCTGACTATAGTTTGTAAAAAGCGGGTAAGACAAGGTGCGAATGCCCGACAATGTATAATCAAAAGAGGGAGCGGAGGTGTTCAGCTGCAAGAAGGTGTGAATGTTCGACTAAAGTTTGTAAAAATCTGGTAAGACAAGGTGCGAATGCCCGACAATGTATGATCAAAAGCGGGAGCGGAGGTGTTCAGCTGCAAGAAGGTCTGAATGTCCATCAATAATTGCTAGAAAAAAATAAAGTAAAAATTTCGAAAATCAAACCGCACATGATCATAAGTGGGAGAGGAGGTGTTCAGCTGCAAGAAGGTGTGAATGTCCACCCATAATTGCTGAAAAATGGGTAAAAAAAAGGTGCGAATACCCAACCATACATCATCAAAAGCAGGTGTTAATGTCAGATCATAATTTGCAAAAAGCTGATGAGAAAGGGTGAGAATGCCCGACTATACACCATCAAATGCGGGAGCGGAGTTGTTTGTCTGTGAGTAGGTGTGAATCTCCGACCATAATTGCTGAAAAATGTGTTAGAAAAGGTAAGAATGCCGGTCCATACATCATCAAAAGCGAGAGAAGTGATGTTCTGCTGAAAGTAGGTGTGAATGTCCAGCCATAATTACTCACAAACGGGTAAGAAAAGGTAGTATTGCCAGACCATACATGATCAAAACAGGGAGCGGAGGTGGTTCAGCTGCAAGAAGGTGTGAATGTCCGACTAAAGTTCAAATATATTAACAAAAGCGGGAGGAGAGGTCTTCGGATGAGAGTGGTTGAGAATTTCCAACCATAATCTATAAAATGCGGTGAAAAAAAGTTGTGATAGAACACTAAAAGGTGGAGCGGAAGTGTTCGGCTGCAAGAAGGTGTGAATGTCCGACTATATTTGGTGAAAAGCAGGGGAAGCAAGGTCTGAATGCCCAACCTTACATCATCAAAAGCGAGATCAGAGGTGTTTGGCTGCAAGAAGGCCATAGTTTGCCAAAAGCGGGTAAGGTGCGAATGACCGACTAAATATCAACAAAAGTGGGGGCGGAGGTCTTCGGATGCAAGTGGGTGTGAATATCCCACCATACAAGTATGGTGGAGAGGAAGCTGTGAATTGCTGACCATAGTTTGCAAAAAGCGGGTGAGAAAAGGTGCGAATGTCCAACCATACGTGATCAAAACAGGGAGCGGAGGTGTTTGGCTGCGACAAGGTGTGAATGTCCACCCATAATTAATGAAAAGCGGGCAAGAAGTGGGTTCGAATGCCCAACCACACATCATCAAAAGCAGGAGTGGATGTGTTCGGCTATAAGAAGGTTTGAATGTCCGAGCATAGTTTGTAAAAAGCGGGTAAGAAAAGGTTCGAATGCCCGAACATACACCATCAAAAGAGGGAGCGGAGGTGTTCCGCTGTAAGAAGGTGTGAATGTCCGACCAGAGTTGGTAAAAAGCGGGTAAGAAAAGGTTAAAAAAACCCGACTGTACACAATCAATAGCGGGAGCAGATGTGTTCGGCTACAAGAAGGTGTGACAGTCCGACCATGGTTTGTAAAAAGCGGGTAAGAAAAGGTGCAAATGCCCGACAATGTATGATCAAAAGAGGGAGCGGAGCTTTTCGGCTACAAGAAGGTTTGAATGTCCGACCATAGTTTGTAAAAAGCGGGTAAGAAAAGGTTCGAATGCCCGACTATACACCATCAAAAGCGGAAGCGGAGGTGTTCCGCTGTAGACGGTGTGAATGTCCGACCATAGTTGGTAAAAAGCGGGTAAGAAAAGGTTAAACTACACGACTGTACACAATCAATAGCGGGAGTGGAGTTGTTCGGCTACAAGAAGGTGTGAAAGTCCGACCATGGTTTGTAAAAAACGGGTAAGATAATGTTCGAATTCCCGAATATATACCATCAAAAGCGGAAGCAGAGGTGTTCGGTTGCAAGAAGGTGTGAACGTCCGACCAAAGTTTGTAAAAAGCAGTTAAGAAAAGGTTCGAATATCGAGCCAAACAAAATCAAAAGCAGGAGCAGAGCTGTTCGACTGCAAGTAGGTGTGAATGTCCAGCCATAATTACTCACAAATGGGTAAGAAAAGGTAGTATTGCCACTCCATACATGATCAAAACAGGGAGCGGAGGTGGTTCAGCTGCAACGTGTGAATGTCTGACTATAGTTTGTAAAAAGCGGGTAAGACAAGGTGCGAATGCCCGACAATGTATGATCAAAAGAGGGAGCGGAGGTGTTCGGCTGCAAGGTCTGAATATCCAACCATAATTTCTAAAAACCGGGTAAGAAAAGGCTCGAAAGCCCGACTTTACACCATCAAAAGCGGGAGCGGAGGTGTTCAGCTGCAAGAAGGTGTGAATGTTCGACTAAAGTTTGTAAAAATCTGGTAAGACAAGTTATGAATGCCCGACAATGTATGATCAAAAGCGGTAGCGGAGGTGTTCAGCTGCAAAGAAGGTCTGAATGTCCATCAATAATTGCTAGAAAACATGAAAGTAAAAATTTCTAATATCAAACCGCGCATGATCATAAGTGGGAGAGGAGGTGTTCAGCTGCAAGAAGGTGTGAATGTCCATCAATAATTGCTAGAAAACATGAAAGTAAAAATTTCTAAAATCAAACCGCACATGATCATAAGTGGGAGAGGAGGTGTTCAGCTGCAAGAAGGTGTGAATATCCACCCATAATTCCTGAAAAATGGGTAAAAAAAAGGTGCGAATGCCCAACCATACATCATCAAAAGCAGCTGTGGATGTGTTCGGCTACAAGAAGGTGTGAACGTCCAACCAAAGTTTGTAAAAAGCAGTTAAGAAAAGGTTCGAATATCCAACCAAACATAATCAAAAGCGGGAGCAGAACTGTTCGACTGCAAGTAGGTGTGGATGTCAGATCATAATTTGCAAAAAGCTGATGAGAAAGGGTGAGAATGCCCGACTATACACCATCAAATGCGGGAGCGGAGTTGTTCGTCTGTGAGTAGGTGTGAATCTCCGAACATAATTGCTGAAAAATGTGTTAGAAAAGGTAAGAATGCCGGTCCATACATCATCAAAAGCGAGAGAGGTGGTGTTCTGCTGAAAGTAGGTGTGAATGTCCAGCCATAATTACTCACAAACGGGTAAGAAAAGGTAGTATTGCCAGACCATACATGATCAAAACAGTAAGCGGAGGTGGTTCAGCTGCAAGAAGGTGTGGATGTCTGACTATAGTTTGTAAAAAGCGGGTAAGACAAGGTGCGAATGCCCGACAATGTAAGGCAAGGCAAGACAAGGCAAGTATATTTGTATAGCACAATTCAACAACAAGGTGATTCAAAGTGCTTCACAGAGACATTAAAACAGAAGAAATAAAAAGCATGATTTAAAATTTAAACAAAAGAAGGAAATAAGAACAATAGATAAAATCAGAAAAAATTATATATATGAAAGATAAAATCAATAGTTAAAACATGATTCCGTTTTGAAACTCAAGCTTATTCAAATGCAGCTGAAAATAGATGTGTCTTCAACCTGGACTTAAATACACTGAGTGTTTCAGCTGATCTGAGGCTTTCTGGGACTTTGTTCCAGACATGTGGAGCATAGAAGCTGAATGCAGCTTCTCCATGTCTGGTTTTGACTCTGGGAACTGATAAAATACCGGATCCAGATGACCTGAGGGGTCTGGAAGGTTCATAGTGGGTCAGGAGGTCACTGATGTATTTTGGTCCTTGACCATTCAGAGCTTTATAGACCAGCATCAGAACTTTAAAGTCTATCCTCTGATGGACAGGCAGCCAGTGTAAAGACTTGAGAGCTGGACTGTGATGTGCTCCACTTTTTTGGTCTTAGTGAGGACTCGAGCAGCTGAGTTCTGGATGAGCTGCAGTTGTCTAACTGACTTTTTAGGCAGACCTGTAAAGATGCTATTACAATAATCAAGCCTACTAAAGATGAATGCATGGACTAGTTTTTCCAGGTCCTGCTGAGACATCAGATCTTTTAGCCTTGATATATTCTTAAGGTGATAGTAGGCTGACTTTGTTAATGCCTTAATGTGTTTGTCCAAATTTAGGTCTGAGTCCATCACTACACCCAGATTTCTGGCCTGGTTGGTCGTTTTTAGATTTATAGATTGAAGCTCTGTGGTGACTTTCAATCGTTTATCTTTGGCTCCAAAGACAATTACCTCAGTTTTGTTTTTGTTTAGCTGGAGGAAGTTGTGGCACATCCAGTCATTAATCTCCTCAATGCATTTTCCAAGGGCCTGTACAGGCCCTCTGTCTCCTGGTGACATTGTTATATACATCTGTGTGTCATCTGCATAGCTATGGTAGTTTATTTGGTTGTTTTTTATAATCTGTGCCAGTGGGAGCATGTAGATGTTAAACAGAAGAGGTCCCAGGATGGAACCTTGGGGAACTTGTGATTCTTGTCTGCTCAGATGTAAAGTTACCTATTGACACAAAGTACTTCCTGTTCTCTAAGTATGTTTTGAACCAGTTTAGTACAGTTCCGGAAAGACCAGCCCAGTTCTCCAGTTGTTTGAGTAATATATTGTGGTCAACTGTATCAAAGGCAGCACTGAGATCCAGTAAAACTAAGACTGACATTTTTCCACTGTCTGTATTCAGACATATGTCATTAAACACTTTGGTCAGAGCAGTCTCAGTGCTGTGGTGCTGTCTAAAGCCTGACTGGAAGGTATCATAGCAGTTATTTTGTGTTAAAAAGCAATTAAGCTGTTGAAAAACCGCTTTTTCAATGATCTTACTTAAAAATGGGAGATTTGAGATGGGCCTGTAGTTGTTCGTTTGCGTCTTATCAAGATTGTCCTTTTTCAGCAGAGGTTTAATTACAGCTGTTTTTAGTGGCTCTGGAAACACACCTGACGTTAAGGACAGGTTCACAATCAGTAACAGGTCTGACTCCAAAGTCTTTGAGACCCCTTTGAAAAAACCTGTTGGTAGGATGTCTAAACAGCAAGAGGAGGACTTCAGGTGACGTAAGATGTCCTCCAGGTCTTTACTGTTAATGGGTTGAAATAGTGTCATGGTGTTTAAACCGGTTTTCGGTGGACACAGTACATATGCTGAACCTGCTGCTGATGTACCAACTGCTTGTCTAATATTTTGGACTTTGTCTATGAAGAATTTGGCAAAGTCATTGCAGGCCATGGTGGAATGGAGTTCATTTGCCACTGACACAGGAGGGTTTGTTAGCCTGTCAACTGTAGCAAATAAGGCCCGAGCATTATGACTGTTTTTGGTGATGATGTCAGGGAAGTAGGATTTCCTTGCATTCCTCAGTTGTAAATTATAAGAGTGAAGTTTCTCTTTATAGATGTCATAATGAACCTGGAGATTTGTTTTTCTCCATCGGCGCTCAGCTTTCCGACACACTCTTTTCCCATTTTTCACCAGTGTGGAATTTCGCCATGGAGACTTCTTCCTTCCAGAGATAACCTTCACCTTAATGGGAGCAATAGTATCCATAACATTTAACATTTTAGTATTAAAGCTACTGACGAGCTCACTGACTGAACCCCCGGACAGGGCAGGTGCTAAGGAGAAAACCTGGTTAAATAAAAAGCGGGTAAGATCTTACTACTGTTTTCAGTTTTGAGATCACTGCTGTTGAGACATTTGTGTGCACTGAAATCGTACTCTCAAAGAAAACACAGGAATGGTCAGACAGGCCCACATCAGACACAGTAATCTTTGAAATGCTTAGACCCTTGGAGATCACTAAGTCTAGAGTGTGCCCCCTATTGTGCGTAGGCTCTGTTATATGCTGAGTCAGCCCAAAGTTGTCCAGAGTGTTACTCAGGTCTTTAGTCCCTCTGTCCTGAGGATTGTCCATATGGATGTTAAAATCACCAACAATAATTATACAGTCAAAATCAACACAGATCATAGACAGCAGTTCACTGAGGTCTTCAGAAAAATCTGAACAGTATTTAGGGGGCCTGTAAATATTCAGAAACAGGACACTGGGTGAGGCCTTCACCTGTATAGCCATATATTCAAAGGACTGAAAACTTCCAGGAGATAACTGCTTACATTGAAAGGATTCATTGAATAAGACTGCGACCCCTCCTCCTCTCCTGCTCACTCTGGCCTCGCTGATAAAACTGTAACCAGGAGGGGTTGACTCAATAAGAACAGCAGCACTGTTATTTTGTTCCAACCAAGTTTCAGTTAAAAACATAAAATCCAGGGTGTGCTCAGTGATAAAATCATCAATTAAGAATGTTTTCCCAGCTAAAGACCTAACATTTAATAAAGCCAACTTAAGTGTTTTAGAGGTATTATTTGCCCCCTCGTGTTTGGGTGCAGTCTGTGGCACACAAGGTATGTTTACTTTATTTAAAGATCTTTTTGAGTGCAACTCTCTGTGTTTTGACTGGGTCACATTTCTCCTTCTGTCACCTAAAAGTACAGAAATTTTAAGATCTTCTAATAAACAGGGTCCCAGCTTGTCCTGGGAAAAGTCACGACTGTCAGAATTCACACAGCCTGGACCCCTCACACATCACACATCAGACTGCGGAGACAGTACATGGTGGCAGCGTGAAGGGACAGAAGGGGGTGGGGCTGGGCTCCGTCGCTTCGGCTGCTCTAGTAGGGGCGGGGCTCGGCGGGGAACCTTTGACCGCTTTGGTGGGGGGTTTATGGGGGATAAAAAGGGATTGGGCTGGGGGGTAGATCTAAGCCCAGCATTGACCCGTTCCATCATCTCCTCAGTGAATTTCAGGTGAGGGGAGGAGGAGGGAGAAAGGGAGGGTGAGGAGCACAATGACCTGTCAGGGGTTTGGGGGGCTGGGGAAGGTCCTGGTCCTGGTCCCTGGTCCTGGTCATTAGTGCTGTTGAGAGGGTTTGGGGCAAAAAAAGACCTCTCTTCTTGCCTCTGATGTCTCTCCTTTCCAAAGTTCCTCTTGGGTGGGGGCAGATGGAGTTCCTCCTCAAGGTTTCTGCTGGGATTTGTTTGTTCCTCTCTATGAGATAACTCCTTGTTTATCTCAGCCTTGGCCCCGAGCACAGATGGATGACGTAGGAAATAAAATATGTTGGAGGTGAACAGTTTCACCCCTGACTTGTTAAAATTAAATCCATTTGCCATGTATGATCAAAAGAGGGAGAGGAGGTGTTTGGCTGCAAGGTCTGAATGTCCAGCCATAATTTCTAAAAACCGGGTAAGAAAAGGCTCGAAAGCCCGACTTTACACCATCAAAAGCGGGAGCGGAGGTGTTCAGCTGCAAGAAGGTGTGAATGTTCGACTAAAGTTTGTAAAAATCTGGTAAGACAAGGTGCGAATGCCCAACAATGTATGATCAAAAGCGGGAGCGGAGGTGTTCAGCTGCAAGAAGGTCTGAATGTCCATCAATAATTGCTAGAAAACATGAAAGTAAAAATTTCGAAAATCAAACCGCACATGATCATAAGTGGGAGAGGAGGTGTTCCGCTGCAAGAAGATGTGAATATCCACCCATAATTCCTGAAAAAAGGGGAAAAAAATGGTGCGAATGCCCAACCATACATCATCAAAAGCAGCTGTAGATGTGTTCGGCTACAAGAAGGTGTGAACGTCCAACCAAAGTTTGTAAAAAGCAGTTAAGAAAAGGTTCGAATATCCAACCAAACATAATCAAAAGCGGGAGCAGAACTGTTCGACTGCAAGTAGGTGTGGATGTCAGATCCATCCATCCATCCATCATCTGCCGCTTATCCGGGGGTCGGGTCGCGGGGGCAGCAGCTTGAGCAGAGAAACCCAGACGTCTCTGTCCCCGGCCACTTCCTCCAGCTCTTCCGGGGGGACCCCGAGGCGTTCCCAGGCCAGCCGAGAGACATAGTCTCTCCAGCGTGTCCTGGGTCTTCCCCGGGGTCTCCTCCCAGTGGGACGTGCCCGGAACACCTCCCCAGGGAGGCGCCCAGGGGGCATCCTAACCAGATGCCCGAGCCACCTCATCTGACTCCTCTCAATGCGGAGGAGCAGCGGTTCTACTCCGAGCCCCTCCCGGATGACTGAGCTTCTCACCCTATCTCTAAGGGAGAGCCCAGACACCCTGCGGAGGAAACCCATTTCGGCCGCTTGTATTCGCGATCTTGTTCTTTCGGTCACTACCCACAACTCGTGACCATAGGTGAGGATGGGAACGTAGATTGACCAGTAAGTAGAGAGCTTCGCCTTCTGGCTCAGCTCCCTCTTCACAACGACGGGTCGGTGCAGAGCCCACAACACTGCAGACGCCGCACCGATCCGCCCGTCAATCTCCCGCTCCATTCGTCCCTCACTCGTGAACAAGACCCCGAGATACTTGAACTCCTCCACTTGGGGAAGGATCTCATTCCCGACCCGGAGAGAGCATTCCACCCTTTTCCGGCTGAGAACCATAGTCTCGGATTTGGAGGTGCTGATTCTCATCCCAGCCGCTTCACACTCGGCTGCGAATCGCTCCAGTGAGAGCTGAAGGTCACGGCCTGACGACGCTAACAGAACCACATCATCTGCAAAAAGCAGAGACCCGATTCTGAGGTCGCCAAATCGGACACCCTCAACGCCCTGGCTGCGCCTAGAAATTCTGTCCATAAAAGTTAGGAACAGAATCGATGACAAAGGGCAGCCCTGACGGAGTCCAACTCTCACCGGAAACGTATCCGACTTACTGCCGGCAATGCGGACCAAACTCTGGCACCGGTCATACAGAGACCGAACGGACCCTATCAAGGGGTCCGGCACTCCATATTCCCGGAGCACCCCCCACAGGACTCCACGAGGGACACGGTCGAACGCTTTCTCCAAGTCCACAAAACACATGTAGACTGGTTGGGCGAACTCCCATGCACCCTCCAGGATCCTGCCGAGGGTATAGAGCTGGTCCACTGTTCCACGGCCAGGACGAAAGCCACACTGCATCTCCTGAATCCGAGGCTCGATTATCCGACGGATCCTCCTCTCCAATACCCCCGAATAGACCTTACCAGGGAGGCTGAGGAGTGTGATACCCCTATAGTTGGAACACACCCTCCGGTCCCCCTTTTTAAAGAGGGGGACCACCACCCCAATCTGCCAGTCCAGAGGCACTGTCCCCGATGTCCACGCGATGCTGCAGAGGCGTGTCAGCCAAGACAGCCCTACAACATCCAGAGCCTTGAGAAACTCAGGACGGACCTCATCCACCCCCGGGGCCTTGCCACCGAGGAGCTTTTTGACCACCTCGGCAACCTCAGCCCCAGAAATGGGAGGCCCCGTCTCCGAGCTCTCCGACTCTGCCTCTTCCGAGCACGTGTTGGTAGGATTGAGGAGTTCCTCGAAGTACTCCCCCCACCGACTCACAACATCCCTAGTTGAGGTCAGCAAAGCCCCGTCCCCACTGTAAACAGTGTTGACTGTGAGCCGCTTCCCCCCCCTGAGACGCCGGATGGTGGACCAGAATCTCTTCGAGGCCGTCCGGAAATCGTTCTCCATGGTCTCACCGAACTCCTCCCAGGCCCGAGTTTTTTTCTCAGCAACCGCCGAAGCCGCAGCCCGTCTGGCCTGTCGGTACCTATCAGCTGCTTCCAGGGTCCCACTGGCCAAAAAGGCCCGATAGGACTCCTTCTTCAGCTTGACGGCTTCCCTCACCACTGGTGTCCACCAGCAGGTTCGAGGGTTGCCGCCACGACAGGCACCGACCACCTTACGGCCACAACTCCGATCAGCTGCCTCGGCAATGGAGTCACGGAACATGGCCCATTCGGACTCAATGTCCCCCACCTCCCCCGGGATATGGTTGAAGCTCTGCCGGAGGTGGGAGTTAAAGCTCCTTCTGACGGGGGATTCTGACAAACGCTCCCAGCAGACCCTCACAATACGTTTGGGCCTGCCAGGTCTGATCGGCATCCTCCCCCACCAGCGGAGCCAACTCACCACCAGGTGGTGATCAGTTGACAGCTCCGCCCCTCTCTTCACCCGAGTGTCCAGGACATACGGCCGCAAGTCCGATGATACAACCACAAAGTCGATCATCGAACTGCGGCCAAGGGTGTCCTGGTGCCAAGTGCATATATGGACACCCTTATGTCTGAACATGGTGTTCGTTATGGACAGTCCATGACCAGCACAGAAGTCCAACAACATAACACCACTCTGGTTCAGATCGGGGGGGCCGTTCCTCCCAATCACACCCCTCCAGGTCTCACTGTCATTGCCCACGTGAGCATTGAAGTCCCCCAGCAGAAAGAGGGAGTCTCCGGTAGGAGCATTCTCCAGTGCCTCCCCCAGAGACTCCAAAGAGGGTGGGTACTCTGAACTGCTGTTTGGCGCATAGGCACAAACAACAGTCAGGACTCGTCCCCCCACCCGAAGGCGGAGGGAGGCTACCCTCTCGTTCACTGGGGTAAACCCCAATGTACTGGCACACAGCCGGGGGGCAATAAGTATGCCCACACCTGCTCTGCGCCTCTCACCACGGGCAACTCCAGAGTGGAAGAGAGTCCAACCCCTCTCAAGAGGACTGGTTCCAGAGCCCAAGCCGTGCGTCGAGGTGAGTCCGACTATATCTAGCCGGAACCGCTCAGCCTCGCGCACCAGCTCCGGCTCCTTCCCCAACAGAGAGGTGACATTCCACGTCCCAAGAGCTAGCTTCAGTAGCCGAGGATCAGACCGCCAAGGCCTCTGCCTTCGGCCGCTACCCAGCTCACATCGCACCCGACCCCCTTGGCCCCTCCCACGGGTGGTGAGCCCGTCGGAAGGGGGACCCACGTCATCATTTCGGGCTATGCCCGACCGAGCCCCATGGGCACAGACCCGGCCACCAGGCGCCCGCTGCCGGGCCCCACCCCCGGGCCTGGCTCCGGGGGGAGGCCCCGGTGTCCCATATCCGGGCAAGGGATCACGAGGTCCAAATTTTTTGTTCATCATAAGGGGTCTTTTGAGCTGTTCTTTGTCTGGTCCCTCATCTAGGATCTGCTTGCCTTGGGTGACCCTACCAGGGGCTTAAAGCCCCGAGCAACATAGCTCCCGGACTCATTGGGGCACGCAAACTCCCCCACCACGATAAGGTGACAGCTCAGGAGGGAGGGATGTCAGATCATAATTTGCAAAAAGCTGATGAGAAAGGGTGAGAATGCCCAACTATACACCATCAAATGCGGGAGCGGAGTTGTTCGTCTGTGAGTAGGTGTGAATCTCCGACCATAATTGCTGAAAAATGTGTTAGAAAAGGTAAGAATGCCGGTCCATACATCATCAAAAGCGAGAGAAGTGGTGTTCTGCTGAAAGTAGGTGTGAATGTCCAGCCATAATTACTCACAAACGGGTAAGAAAAGGTAGTATTGCCAGACCATACATGATCAAAACAGGGAGCGGAGGTGGTTCAGCTGCAAGAAGGTGTGAATGTCCGACTAAAGTTCAAATATATTAACAAAAGCGAGAGGAGAAGTCTTCGGATGAGAGTGTTTGAGAATTTCCAACCATAATCTATAAAATGCGGTGAAAAAAAGGTGTTATAGAACACTAAAAGGTGGAGCGGAAGTGTTCGGCTGCAAGAAGGTGTGAATGTCCGACTATATTTGGTGAAAAGCATGTGAAGCAAGGTCTGAATGCCCAACCTTACATCATCAAAAGCGAGATCAGAGGTGTTTGGCTGCAAGAAGGCCATAGTTTGCCAAAAGCGGGTAAGGTGCGAATGACCGACTAAATATCAACAAAAGTGGGGGCGGAGGTCTTCGGATGCAAGTGGGTGTGAATATTCCACCATACAAGTATGGTGGAGAGGAAGCTATAAATGGCTGACCATTGTTTGCAAAAAGCGGGTGAGAAAAGTTGCGAATGTCCAACCATACATGATCAAAACAGGGAGCGGACGTGTTTGGCTGCGACAAGGTTTTAATGTCCACCCATAATTAATGAATAGCGGGCAACAAGTAGGTTCCAATGCCCAACCAAACATCATCAAAAGCAGGAGTGGATGTGTTCGGCTACAAGAAGGTTTGAATGTCCGAGCATAGTTTGTAAAAAGCGGGTAAGAAAAGCTTCGAATGCCCGAACATACACCATCAAAAGACAGACCGGACGTGTTCCGCTGTAAGTAGGTGTGAATGCCCAACCATAGTTGGTAAAAAGAAGGTAAGAAAAGGTTCAAATATCCGACTGTACACAATCAATAGCGGGAGCGGATGTGTTCGGCTACAAGAAGGTGTGAAAGTCTCACCATGGTTTGTAAAAAGCGGGTAAGAAAAGGTGCGAATGCCCGACAATGTATGATCAAAAGAGGGAGCGGAGGTTTTCGGCTACAAGAAGGTCTGAATGTCCGACCAAAGTTTGTAAAAAGCGGGTAAGAAAGGTTTGAATGCCTGACTATACACCATCAAAAGCGGGAGCGGAGGTGTTGCACTGTAAGACGGTGTGAATGTCTGACCATAGTTTGTAAAAAGCAGTAGGTGTGAATGTCAGATCATAATTTGCAAAAAGCTGATGAGAAAGGGTGAGAATGCCCTACTATACACCATCAAATGCGAGAGCGGAGGTGTTTGTCTGTGAGTAGGTGTGAATGTCCCACCCTAGTTGCTGAAAAATGTGTTAGAAAAGGTAAGAATGCCAGCCCATACATCATCAAAAGCGGGAGAGGTGGTGTTCGGCTGCAAGAAGGTGTGAATATCCAGCCATAATTACTCACAAACGGGTAAGAAAAGGTAAGAATACCAAACCATAAATTATCAAAAGCGGCAGCAGAGATGTTCGGCTGGTATTTATAAATGTCTAGATAGATTTGAACAAAAAACAACGTAGTATTTTGCAGTAAAAGAAAGAAAGGTTCAGAAATCCGAGAAAAAGCTTTTCATGAGTTCTGCATGATTTGGGATTTTTTCTTATAAAATGCATTCCTTCAATCAAACTATGGTAAAACGGCTTTTACATTCATATTTATCAATGTCTAGATCGACTTCAACAAAGAACAACATTAGATTTTGCAGTAGAAGAAAGAGAGACACTGAAGGATCAGGAATCCGAGAATAAGCTTATTTTCATACGTTCTGCATGATTTGGGATTTTGCTATAAAATGAATTCCTTCACTCAAACTATGTTAAAACTGCTTTTACCTTCATATTTATCAATGTCTAGATCGACTTCAACAAAGAACAACATTGTATATTGCAGTAGAAGAAAGAGCAACACTGAAGGAACAGGAATCCGAGAATAAGCTTACTTTCATACGTTCTGCATGATTTGGGATTTTATGTATAAAATGAATTCCTTCACTCAAACCAAGTGAAAACTACTTTGTCCTTCATATTTATCAATGTCTAGATCGACTTCAACAAAGAACAACATTGTATATTGCAGTAGAAGAAAGAGAGACACTGAAGGAACAGGAATCCGAGAATAAGCTTCTTTTCATACGTTCTGCATGATTTGGGATTTTGCTATAAAATGAATTCCTTCACTCAAACTATGTTAAAACTGCTTTTAACTTCATATTTATCAATGTCTAGATCGACTTCAACAAAGAACAACATTGTATATTGCAGTAGAAGAAAGAGCAACACTGAAGGAACAGGAATCCGAGAATAAGCTTATTTTCATACGTTCTGCATGATTTCGGATTTTCCTATAAAATGAATTGCTTTGCTCAAACCAAGTTAAAATTGCTTTGTCTTCATATTTATCAATGTCAAAGCAGTTTTAACATAGTTTGAGTGAAGGAATTCATTTTAAAACAAAATCTCAAAACATGCACAACACATGAAAAGCTTATTCTCGGATTCCTGATCCTTCAGTGTTGCTATTTGTTATATTGCAAAGTACAACGTGTTTTCTTTGTTTTGTTTAAATCTATCTCGACATTGATAAATATGGAAGGACAAAGCAGGTTTAACTTGGTTTGAGCAAAGCAATTCATTTTGTAGCAAAATCCGAAATCGTGAAGAACTCATGAAAGCAAGCTTATACTCGGATTCCTGAAACTTTTAGATCTTAGATTTGCTCTTTCTTTTACTGCAAAGTACGTTGGGGTTTTTTTTTTGTTTAAATCTTTCTAGACAAGGTAAATATGAAGGACAAATCAGTTTTAACATAGTTTGAGTGAAGGAATGCATTTTATAAGCAAAATCCCAAATCATGCAAAACTAACGAAAAGCTTTTTCTCGCTTTTCACTGCTTTTTACAAACTGGTCGGACGTTCACACCTTCTTGCAGCCGAACAATTCCGCTTCCACTTTTGATGGTGTATATTCGGGCATTCAAACCTTTTCTTACCCGCTTTTTACAAACCATGGTCGGACTTTCACACCTTCTTGCAGCCGAACACCACCTCTCCCGCTTTTGATGATGTATGGTCCAGCATTCTTACCTTTTCTAACACATTTTTAAGCAATTATGGTCGGACATTCACACCTACTCACAGCAAAACACTTCCGCTCCCGCATTTGATGGTGTTTAGTCAGGCATTCTCACCCTTTCTCATCAACTTTTTGCATATGATCTGATATTCACACCTACTTGCAGTCGAACACCTCTGCTTCCGCTTTTGATGGTACATATTTGGGCATTCGAACCTTTTGTTACCCGCTTTTTACATACCATGCGTGGACTTTCACACCTTCTTGTAGCCGAACAACTCTGCTCCCGCTATTGATTGTGTACAGTCGGGTATTTTAACCTTTTCTTACCCGCTTTTTACCAACTATGGTCGGACATTCACACCTTCTTACAGCGGAACACGTCCGCTCCCTCTTTTGATGGTGTATGTTCGGGCATTCGAACCTTTTCTTACCTGCTTTTTACAAACCATGGTCGGACTTTCACACCTTCTTGTAGCCGAACACCTCCGCTCCCTCTTTTGATCATACATTGTTGGGCATTCGCACCTTGTCTTACCCGCTTTTTACAAACTATAGTCAGACATTCACACGTTGCAGCTGAACCACCTCCGCTCCCTGTTTTGATCATGTATGGTCTGGCAATACTAGCTTTTCTTACCCGTTTGTGAGTAATTATGGCTGGACATTCACACCTACTTGCAGTCGAACAGCTCTGCTCCCGCTTTTGATTTTGTTTGGTTGGATATTCGACGCTTTGCTTAACTGCTTTTTACAAACTTTGGTCGGACGTTCAAACCTTCTTGCAACCGAACACCTCCGCTTCCGCTTTTGATGGTATATATTCGGGAATTCGAACCTTTTCTTACCCGCTTTTTACAAACCATGGTCGGACTTTCACACCTTCTTGTAGCCGAACAACTCCACTCACGCTATTGATTGTGTACAGTCGGGTAGTTTAACCTTTTCTTACCCGCTTTTTACCAACTATGGTTGGACATTCACACCGTCTTACAGCGGAACACCTCCGCTTCCGCTTTTGATGGTGTATAGTCGGGCATTCGAACCTTTTCTTACCCGCTTTTTACAAACTATGGTCGGACATTCAATCCTTCTTGTAGCCGAAAAGCTCCGCTCCCTCTTTTGATCATACATTGTCGGGCATTTGCAACTTTTCTTACCCGCTTTTTACAAACCATGGTCGGACTGTCACACCTTCTTGTAGCTGAACACATCCGCTCCCACTATTGATTGTGTACAGTCAGGTTTTTTAACGTTTTCTTACCCGCTTCTTACCAACTCTGGTCGGACATTCACACCTTCTTAAAGCGGAACACGTCCGCTCCCTCTTTTGATGGTGTATGTTTGGGCATTCGAACCTTTTCTTACCCGCTTTTTACAAACTATGCTCGGACATTCAAACCTTCTTGTAGCCGAACACATCCACTCCTGCTTTTGATGATGTGTGGTTGGGCATTCGAACCTACTTCTTGCCCGCTTTTCATTAATTATGGGTGGACATTCACACCTTGTCGCAGCCAAACACCTCCGCTCCCTGTTTTGATCATGTATGGTTGGACATTCGCACCTTTTCTCAACCGCTTTTTGCAAACTATGGTCAGCAATTCACAGCTTCCTCTCCACCATACTTGTATGGTGGAAGATTCACACCCACTTGCATCCGAAGACCTCCGCCCCCACTTTTGTTGATATTTAGTCGGTCATTCGCACCTTACCCGCTTTTGGCAAACTATGGCCTTCTTGCAGCCAAACACCTCTGATCTCGCTTTTGATGATGTAAGGTTGGGCATTCAGACCTTGCTTCCCCTGCTTTTCACCAAATATAGTCGGACATTCACACCTTCTTGCAGCCGAACACTTCCGCTCCACCTTTTAGTGTTCTATAACACCTTTTTTTCACCGCATTTTATAGATTATGGTTGGAAATTCGCACTTTCATGTTTTCTAGCAATTATTGATGGACATTCAGACCTTCTTTGCAGCTGAACACCTCCGCTACCGCTTTTGATCATACATTGTCGGGCATTCATAACTTGTCTTACCAGATTTTTACAAACTTTAGTCGAACATTCACACCTTCTTGCAGCTGAACACCTCCGCTCCCGCTTTTGATGGTGTAAAGTCGGGCTTTCGAGCCTTTTCTTACCCGGTTTTTAGAAATTATGGTTGGATATTCAGACCTTGCAGCCGAACACCTCCGCTCCCTCTTTTGATCATACATTGTCGGGCATTCGCACCTTGTCTTACCCGCTTTTTACAAACTATAGTCAGACATTCACACGTTGCAGCTGAACCACCTCCGCTCCCTGTTTTGATCATGTATGGAGTGGCAATACTACCTTTTCTTACCCATTTGTGAGTAATTATGGCTGGACATTCACACCTACTTGCAGTCGAACAGCTCTGCTCCTGCTTTTGATTTTGTTTGGTTGGATATTCGAACCTTTTCTTAACTGCTTTTTACAAACTTTGGTCGGACGTTCACACCTTCTTGCAACCGAACACCTCCGCTTCCGCTTTTGATGGTATATATTCGGGAATTCGAACATTATCTTACCCGTTTTTTACAAACCATGGTCGGACTTTCACACCTTCTTGTAGCCGAACAACTCCACTCCCGCTATTGATTGTGTACAGTCGTGTAGTTTAACCTTTTCTTACCCGCTTTTTACCAACTATGGTCGGACATTCACACCGTCTACAGCGGAACACCTCCGCTTCCGCTTTTGATGGTGTATAGTCGGGCATTCGAACCTTTTCTTACCCGCTTTTTACAAACTATGGTCGGACATTCAAACCTTCTTGTAGCCGAAAAGCTCCGCTCCCTCTTTTGATCATACATTGTCGGGCATTTGCACCTTTTCTTATCCGCTTTTTACAAACCATGGTCGGACTGTCACACCTTCTTGTAGCCGAACACATCTGCTCCCGCTATTGATTGTGTACAGTCGGGTTTTTTTAACCTTTTCTTACCCGCTTTTTACCAACTCTGGTCGGACATTCACACCTTCTTACAGCGGAACACCTCCGCTCCCTCTTTTGATGGTGTATGTTCGGGCATTCGAACCTTTTCTTACCCGCTTTTTACAAACTATGCTCGGACATTCAAACCTTCTTATAGCCGAACACATCCACTCCTGCTTTTGATGATGTGTGGTTGGGCATTCGAACCCACTTCTTGCCCGCTTTTCATTAATTATGGGTGGACATTCACACCTTGTCGCAGCCAAACACCTCCGCTCCCTGTTTTGATCACGTATGGTTGGACATTCGCACCTTTTCTCATCCGCTTTTTGCAAACTATGGTCAGCAATTCACAGCTTCCTCTCCACCATACTTGTATGGTGGGATATTCACACCCACTTGCATCCGAAGACCTCCGCCCCCACTTTTGTTGATATTTAGTCGGTCATTCGCACCTTACCCGCTTTTGGCAAACTATGGCCTTCTTGCAGCCAAACACCTCTGATCTCGCTTTTGATGATGTAAGGTTGGGCATTCAGACCTTGCTTCCCCTGCTTTTCACCAAATATAGTCGGACATTCACACCTTCTTGCAGCCGAACACTTCCGCTCCACCTTTTAGTGTTCTATCACACCTTTTTTTCACCGCATTTTATAGATTATGGTTGGAAATTCTCAACCACTCTCATCCGAAGACCTCTCCTCCCGGTTTTGTTAATATATTTGAACTTTAGTCGGACATTCACACCTTCTTGCAGCTGAACCACCTCCGCTCCCTGTTTTGATCATGTATGGTCTGGCAATACTACTTTTTCTTACCCGTTTGTGAGTAATTATGGCTGGACATTCACACCTACTTTCAGCAGAACACCACCTCTCTCGCTTTTGATGATGTATGGACCGGCATTCTTACCTTTTCTAACACATTTTTCAGCAATTATGGTCGGAGATTCACACCTACTCAAAGACAAACAACTCCGCTCCCGCATTTGATGGTGTATAGTCGGGCATTCTCACCCTTTCTCATCAGCTTTTTGCAAATTATGATCTGACATTAACACCTGCTTTTGATGATGTATGGTTGGGTATTCGCACCTTTTTTTTACCCATTTTTCAGCAATTATGGGTGGACATTCACACCTTCTTGCAGCTGAACACCTCCTCTCCCACTTATGATCATGTGCGGTTTGATTTTCGAAATTTTTACTTTATTTTTTTCTAGCAATTATTGATGGACATTCAGACCTTCTTGCAGCTGAACACCTCCGCTCCCGCTTTTGATCATACATTGTCGGGCATTCGCACCTTGTCTTACCAGATTTTTACAAACTTTAGTCGAACATTCACACCTTCTTGCAGCTGAACACCTCCGCTCCCTCTTTTGATTATACATTGTCGGGCATTCGCACCTTGTCTTACCCGCTTTTTACAAACTATAGTCAGACATTCACACGTTGCAGCTGAACCACCTCCGCTCCATGTTTTGATCATGTATGGTCTGGCAATACTACCTTTTCTTACCCGTTTGTGAGTAATTATGGCTGGACATTCACACCTACTTTCAGCAGAACACCACCTCTCTCGCTTTTGATGATGTATGGACCGGCATTCTTACCTTTTCTAACACATTTTTCAGCAATTATGGTCGCAGATTCACACCTACTCACAGACAAACAACTCCGCTCCCGCATTTGATGGTGTATAGTCGGGCATTCTCACCCTTTCTCATCAGCTTTTTGCAAATTATGATCTGACATCCACACCTACTTGCAGTCGAAGAGTTCTGCTCCCGCTTTTGATTATGTTTGGTTGGATATTCGAACCTTTTCTTAACTGCTTTTTACAAACTTTGGTTGGACGTTCACACCTTCTTGTAGCCGAACACATCCACAGCTGCTTTTGATGATGTATGGTTGGGCATTCGCACCTTTTTTTTACCCATTTTTCAGGAATTATGGGTGGATATTCACACCTTCTTGCAGCTGAACACCTCCTCTCCCACTTATGATCATGTGTGGTTTGATTTTAGAAATTTTTACTTTCATGTTTTCTAGCAATTATTGATGGACATTCAGACCTGCTTGCAGATGAACACCTCCGCTCCCGCTTTTGATCATACATTGTCGGGCATTCATACCTTGTCTTACCAGATTTTTACAAACTTTAGTCGAACATTCACACCTTCTTGCAGCTGAACACCTCCGCTCCCGCTTTTGATGGTGTAAAGTCGGGCTTTCGAGCCTTTTCTTACCCGGTTTTTAGAAATTATGGTTGGATATTCAGACCTTGCAGCCGAACACCTCCGCTCCCACTTTTGATCATACATTGTCGGGCATTCGCACCTTGTCTTACCCGCTTTTTACAAACTATAGTCAGACATTCACACGTTGCAGCTGAACCACCTCCGCTCCCTGTTTTGATCATGTATGGAGTGGCAATACTACCTTTTCTTACCCGTTTGTGAGTAATTATGGCTGGACATTCACACCTACTTGCAGTCGAACAGCTCTGCTCCTGCTTTTGATTTTGTTTGGTTGGATATTCGAACCTTTTCTTAACTGCTTTTTACAAACTTTGGTCGGACGTTCACACCTTCTTGCAACCGAACACCTCCGCTTCCGCTTTTGATGGTATATATTCGGGAATTCGAACCTTTTCTTACCCGTTTTTTACAAACCATGGTCGGACTTTCACACCTTCTTGTAGCCGAACAACTCCACTCCCGCTATTGATTGTGTACAGTCGTGTAGTTTAACCTTTTCTTACCCGCTTTTTAACAACTATGGTCGGACATTCACACCGTCTACAGCGGAACACCTCCGCTTCCGCTTTTGATGGTGTATAGTCGGGCATTCGAACCTTTTCTTACCCGCTTTTTACAAACTATGGTCGGACATTCAAACCTTCTTGTAGCCGAAAAGCTCCGCTCCCTCTTTTGATCATACATTGTCGGGCATTTGCACCTTTTCTTACCCGCTTTTTACAAACCATGGTCGGACTGTCACACCTTCTTGTAGCCGAACACATCTGCTCCCGCTATTGATTGTGTACAGTCGGGTTTTTTAACCTTTTCTTACCCGCTTTTTACCAACTCTGGTCGGACATTCACACCTTCTTACAGCGGAACACCTCCGCTCCCTCTTTTGATGGTGTATGTTCGGGCATTCGAACCTTTTCTTACCCGCTTTTTACAAATTATGCTCGGACATTCAAACCTTTTTATAGCCGAACACATCCACTCCTGCTTTTGATGATGAGTGGTTGGGCATTCGAACCTACTTCTTGCCCGCTTTTCATTAATTATGGGTGGACATTCACACCTTGTCGCAGCCAAACACCTCCGCTCCCTGTTTTGATGGTGTATGGTTGGACATTCGCACCTTTTCTCACCCGCTTTTTGCAAACTATGGTCAGCAATTCACAGCTTCCTCTCCACCATACTTGTATGGTGGGATATTCACACCCACTTGCATCCGAAGACCTCCGCCCCCACTTTTGTTGATATTTAGTCGGTCATTCGCACCTTACCCGCTTTTGGCAAACTATGGCCTTCTTGCAGCCAAACACCTCTGATCTCACTTTTGATGATGTAAGGTTGGGCATTCAGACCTTGCTTCACCTGCTTTTCACCAAATATAGTCGGACATTCACACCTTCTTGCAGCCGAACACTTCCGCTCCACCTTTTAGTGTTCTATCACACCTTTTTTTCACCGCATTTTATAGATTATGGTTGGAAATTCTCAACCAATCTATCCGAAGACCTCTCCTCCCGCTTTTGTTAATATATTTGAACTTTAGTCAGACATTCACACCTTCTTGCAGCTGAACCACCTCCGCTCCCTGTTTTGATCATGTATGGTCTGGCAATACTACTTTTTTTTACCCGTTTGTGAGTAATTATGGCTGGACATTCACACCTACTTTCAGCAGAACACCACCTCTCTCGCTTTTGATGATGTATGGACCGGCATTCTTACCTTTTCTAACACATTTTTCAGCAATTATGGTCGGAGATTCACACCTACTCACAGACAAACAACTCCGCTCCCGCATTTGATGGTGTATAGTCGGGCATTCTCACCCTTTCTCATCAGCTTTTTGCAAATTATGATCTGACATTAACACCTGCTTTTGATGATGTATGGTTGGGTATTCGCACCTTTTTTTTACCCATTTTTAAGGAATTATGGGTGGACATTCACACCTTCTTGCAGCTGAACACCTCCTCTCCCACTTATGATCATGTGCGGTTTGATTTTCGAAATTTTTACTTTAATTTTTTCTAGCAATTATTGATGGACATTCAGACCTTCTTGCAGCTGAACATCTCCGCTCCCGCTTTTGATCATACATTGTCGGACATTCATACCTTGTCTTACCAGATTTTTACAAACTTTAGTCGAACATTCACACCTTCTTGCAGCTGAACACCTCCGCTCCCGCTTTTGATGGTGTAAAGTCGGGCTTTTGAGCCTTTTCTTACCCGGTTTTTAGAAATTATGGTTGGACATTCAGACCTTGCAGCCGAACACCTCCGCTCCCTCTTTTGATTATACATTGTCGGGCATTCGCACCTTGTCTTACCCGCTTTTTACAAACTATAGTCAGACATTCACACGTTGCAGCTTAACACCTCCGCTCCCGCTTTTGATGGTGTAAAGTCGGGCTTTTGAGCCTTTTCTTACCCGGTTTTTAGAAATTATGGTTGGACATTCAGACCTTGCAGCCGAACACCTCCGCTCCCTCTTTTGATTATACATTGTCGGGCATTCGCACCTTGTCTTACCCGCTTTTTACAAACTATAGTCAGACATTCACACGTTGCAGCTGAACCACCTCCGCTCCCTGTTTTGATCATGTATGGTCTGGCAATACTACCTTTTCTTACCCGTTTGTGAGTAATTATGGCTGGACATTCACACCTACTTTCAGCAGAACACCACCTCTCTCGCTTTTGATGATGTATGGACCGGCATTCTTACCTTTTCTAACACATTTTTCAGCAATTATGGTCGCAGATTCACACCTACTCACAGACAAACAACTCCGCTACCGCATTTGATGGTGTATAGTCGGGCATTCTCACCCTTTCTCATCAGCTTTTTGCAAATCATGATCTGACATTCACACCTACTTGCAGTCGAAAAGCTCTGCTCCCGCTTTTGATTATGTTTGGTTGGATATTCGAACCTTTTCTTAACTGCTTTTTACAAACTTTGTTCGGAGGTTCACGTCTTCTTGAAGCCGAACACCTCCGCTTTTGATGGTGTACAGTCGGGCATTTTAACCTTTTCTTACCCGCTTTTTACCAACTATGGTCGGACATTCACACCTTCTTGCAGCTGAACACCTCCGCTCCCGCTTTTGATGGTGTATAGTCGGGCTTTCGAGCCTTTTCTTCCCCGGTTTTTACAAATTATGGTTGGACATTCAGACCTTGCAGCCGAAAACCTCCGCTCCCTCTTTTGATCATACATTGTTGGGCATTCGCACCTTGTCTTACGCGCTTTTTACAAACTTTAGTCAGAAATTCACACCTTGCAGCTGAACCACCTCCGCTCCCTGTTTTGATCATGTATTGTCTGGCAATACTACCATTTCTTACCCGTTTGTGAGTAATCTTCTAAAAGGTCATACCTGTCATTTTTTCCATTGAAACCATAAATATTTAAGAGGTTAAAGTCTTGCCCCATAAAATTCAAGTGTGCTAAAAGTGCCAGTCCGTCTCGCACCAGAACATGCGGATTTTTAATTAGAATGGCCACACCATCATTTTTAATTTGATTTGAGCCACTCCATATCGATAAATTGGGCCACATTTCCTCCCATTGTCTATGGTTTTTCAAAAAAGGTAGTCCACATTCTTGTATTAAAAACACATCTGATTTTATGGAGTCTAAGAAGGATATAATACTCTGGGCTCTTGTCTTTGATTTCACACTTCTCACATTTAGTGTTGAGAAGGTGAGAACCATTAAAAGGATAAAGGAAAGTAGGTATGTCATTTTCGTTTTTCTAAGTTATCAAAACAAATTACACACTCAGGTTATTTCTTGGGAAACTAGCTCTCCTTTTCGGACTCTCGTGTTGGCCTCTGATGCAATGTTGCATTTAACTTTGAGTCCCTGGGGGTTGATTGCAGAGCTAAAGGGAATCAGAGGACAACTCAGATGCCGTCCTCCTCGGCTGTTGACCTTCGGGGAGGTGAGTACCTTCACTAGACTCACCTGTCTGCTCTTCCTCCTCATTTAGCTTAGCTCCACCCTCTGCCTGTGAATTCTCACAGACTTCAGCACTGAGTGGTGGGGCCTCTACAGGCCCCTCTCCTTTTTGCTCCTCACTTCCAATCCAAGCTTTTAGCGGGAAGTTTGAATTTATTGGGTCAACCTCTTCACTTTGTTCACCAACTGCCACCTCTGGTCCTTCTCTTTGTTGGCTTGACTGTGGCTTTACCGTCTTTAATTTGTTGGCAAAAGATTTAGGGCAATCTCAGAAGAGGTGATTTAATTCTCCACAGAGATTACATTTCCTGCCATTTGGACACTCTCCAAAAGTGTCCCCAATTTCTCTGCACTTCCCACATATCACCTTGGTACAAGCCTCAACCAGGTGCCCATGCTCACCACACTTGCGGCAGAGCTTGGGCTGCCCCTGGTACTGGATGTAACCTCGGTTTTCGAGGTGGCCAGAGTGTCACTTTGCATCTCCGCCCACCCGCTGCACTGAGCACTCTTCAGCCCTTTTAAATGGTATAACTTTGCACTCCCGCACGCTCCAGCGAGCACCATTCAAGCAACAACTTTGAACTCCAGCTTCAAACATCGGCACAGTCGCAACAAGTAAGGCAACTCTACTCAGAGAAGTCACTCTGCACAGTAACAAGATTTCTTTTGCACAGACAGAAAGGGCTTCACCCGCAAAGGTAAAGCCTGCCAAAAATAGCAAGAGTCGGGCATAGTCGGGCATGAGAACCTTTTCTTACCCGCTTTTTACAAATTATGGTTGGACATTCACACCTACTTGCAGCCGAATACTGATACTGATCCTCCCGTAATAAAATGGTCGGATCTTATCAAACACACTTTGTTTCTTGTGACAATCAAGTCAGCGAAACAGCGTATACACGTCAAGACACTGAATCAAGTTTGCCACAAGAACTCATAAGTTTGGCAGTATTGCTCTGCCGTCAGCAATCATACAGCCATTTTATTTTCGTGAGACATGTGCAGGCACCTGTTCATCTACTGTTCTATCACTATGAATTAGTTTATCTATTATCAATAAGGATACTTCTACAACTACTATCAAAGTATGTCCGGACTTCTTATGTTGTCAGTTGCTATATATGAATAAGTGGGTAGCTACTGACAAGCATTAAGCATGTCACACAGCCCAAACATATAACATTTCAGGACACACCACACAGTTAACAACCACAGTGAAGCGTGTCAAAGCCCAAACATGTAACATTCAACGGGACACTTACACAACACATTCAAATCAAACAGTCAGACAACATACAAGAACATATACCCCAGCCGGCATTGCTCCCTGCCTATTTTCCTACAGCTCACTATGTGTGCGCACACCTTTTTTCAACTTATACTCTTTTACCGAAGCTGCTACAGCTCGATTGGCCGAATACCCTTAGATCCTATTTCGGTGAATTTGACATCTGCCTTACATGTAACAGATTAGCGATTTAGTTTGAGTGAAGGAATTCATTTTATAGCAAAATCCCAAATCGTGAAGAACTCATGAAAGTAAGCTTATTCTCGGATTCATGAAACTTTAGATTTGCTCTGTCTTTTACTGCAAAGTACAACGTTGTTTTTTTTGTTTAAATCTTTCTAGACATGGTAAATATGAAGGACAAAGCAGTTTTAACATAGTTTGAGTGAAGGAATTCATTTTATAGATAAAATCCCAAGAGTCTGCTGAGAAACAAGAATGAATGCGAAGTAGACTTTAACACGGCTCTAGGAGCGAGCCGAGTGTGGGCTAACCGGGAGAATTGCTTGAAAGAAACGCGACACCGAATGAGCGGTCAGAACAAAGCCTCAATACGGTTTTCCCGTGGTGTTTTTGTTGCTGCCTTGTCTTTTGCACAGAGTAAAAGACAAGGCAGCCATCGAATAGGGCCCGATTGTTCCTACTTGGTCAGCCGAGGAGCAAGGGGGGGAGCAAGCGTCTCAACCAAGCAAAGCTCACCATGGGGAAGGTGGCTATGCCAACTAGCCTGATGCCCTGCTCCCGCAGTGATGGATAATCGTACTCTGGTTTCTCTTCATAACGTACAAGTCTTTCGCCTTTTACTAAAGACTTCCGTGGAAAGCAGCACTAATGAGTTGTTTCTATTTTTGGCAGGCTTTACCTTTGCGGGTGAAGCCCTTTCCGTCTGTGCAAAAGAAATCTTGTTACTGTGCAGAGTGACTTCTCTGAGTAGAGTCGCCTTACTTGTTGCAACTGTGCCGATGTTGCTTGGATGGTGCTTGCTGGAGCGTGCGGGAGTGCAAAGTTATACCATTTAAAAGGGCTGAAGAGTGCTCAGTGCAGCGGGTGGGCGGAGGTGCAAAGTGACACTCTGGCCACCTATGGCCATAAAAAGAACACCGCTACAAGTGCGCATTGTGCCAGGAAGGGCCCTTGGACGTGAACCAGTGGACAGATATCACTTCTCGGCCTTTTGGCTAAGATCAAGTGTAGTACCTGTTCTTATCAGTTTAATATCTGATATGGCCTTTGTACGAGGACTACATATTAAATTGATTTTTAGCAATAGGAGTTGAAAAAGGAGCTTGCTCCGTTCACTCCAAGCATCGACCCGGTACTGCAGTGCCGCTGGGAACGGTGCGCTCTTCTCTGCTCTTGTGAAAAAGCAAACAGTGGTGCAGGATGGAAGTTTCAGGGAGCCCAAGATGAAACTTTCTTTTAGTCTGCTGAGAAAAGAGAGTGAATGCGAAGTAGACTTTAACACAGCTCTGGGGGCAAGCCGAGTGCGGGCTAACCGGGAGAATTACTTGAAAGAAACGCGACACTGAATGAGCGGTCAGAACAAAGCCTCAATACAGTGTTCCCGTGGTGTTTGTGGCTGCCTTGTCTTTTGCACAGAGTAAAAGACAAGGCAGCCATCGAATAGGGCCCGATTTTTCCTACTTGGTCAGCCGAGGATCATGGAGGGGGAGCAAGCGTCTCAACCAAGCAAAGCTCACCATGGGGAAGGTGGCTATGCCAACTAGCCTGATGCCCTGCTCCCGCAGTGACGGATAATCGTACTCTGGTTTCTCTTCATAACGTACAAGTCTTTCGCCTTTTACTAAAGACTTCCGTGGAAAGCAGCACTAATGAGTTGTTTCTATTTTTGGCAGGCTTTACCTTTGCGGGTGAAGCCCTTTCCGTCTGTGCAAAAGAAATCTTGTTACTGTGCAGAGTGACTTCTCTGAGTAGAGTCGCCTTACTTGTTGCGACTGTGCCGATGTTTGAAGCTGGAGTGCAACGTAGTCCTCGTACAAAGGCCATATCAGATATTAAACTGATAAGAACAGGTACTACACTTGATCTTAGCCAAAAGGCCGAGAAGCGATAACTGTCCACTGGTTCACGTCCGAGGGCCCTTCCTGGCACAATGCGCACTTGTAGCAGTGTTCTTTTTATGGCCATAGGTGGCCAGAGTGTCACTTTGCACCTCCGCCCACCCGCTGCACTGAGCACTCTTCAGCCCTTTTAAATGGTATAACTTTGCACTCCCGCACGCTCCAGCAAGCACCATCCAAGCAACAACGTTGCACTCCAGCTTCAAACATCGGCACAGTTGCAACAAGTAAGGCGACTCTACTCAGAGAAGTCACTCTGCACAGTAACAAGATTTCTTTTGCACAGACGGAAAGGGCTTCACCCGCAAAGGTAATGCCTGCCAAAAATAGAAACAACTCATTAGTGCTGCTTTCCACGGAAGTCTTTAGTAAAAGGCGAAAGACTTGTACGTTATGAAGAGAAACCAGAGTACGATTATCCGTCACTGCGGGAGCAGGGCATCAGGCTAGTTGGCATAGCCACCTTCCCCATGGTGAGCTTTGCTTGGTTGAGACGCTTGCTCCCCCCCTTGCTCCTCGGCTGACCAAGTAGGAACAATCGGGCCCTATTCGATGGCTGCCTTGTCTTTTACTCTGTGCAAAAGACAAGGCAGCAACAAAAACACCACGGGAAAACCGTATTGAGGCTTTGTTCTGACCGCTCATTCGGTGTCGCGTTTCTTTCAAGCAATTCTCCCGGTTAGCCCACACTCGGCTCGCTCCTAGAGCCGTGTTAAAGTCTACTTCGCATTCATTCTTGTTTCTCAGCAGACTCTTGGGATTTTATCTATAAAATGAATTCCTTCACTCAAACTATGTTAAAACTGCTTTGTCCTTCATATTTACCATGTCTAGAAAGATTTAAACAAAAAAAACAACGTTGTACTTTGCAGTAAAAGACAGAGCAAATCTAAAGTTTCATGAATCCGAGAATAAGCTTACTTTCATGAGTTCTTCACGATTTGGGATTTTGCTATAAAATGAATTCCTTCACTCAAACTAAATTAAAACTGCTAAACCGCTAATCTGTTACATGTAAGGCAGATGTCAAATTCACCGAAATAGGATCTAAGGGTATTCGGCCAATCGAGCTGTAGCAGCTTCGGTAAAAGAGTATAAGTTGAAGAGTTTGTGAATAAAGGTGTGCGCACACATAGTGAGCTGTAGGAAAATAGGCAGGGAGCAATGCCGGCTGGGGTATATGTTCTTGTATGTTGTCTGACTGTTTGATTTGAATGTGTTGTGTAAGTGTCCTGTTGAATGTTACATGTTTGGGCTTTGACACGCTTCACTGTGGTTGTTAACTGTGTGGTGTGTCCTGAAATGTTATATGTTTGGGCTGTGTGACATGCTTAATGCTTGTCAGTAGCTACCCACTTATTCATATATAGCAACTGACAACATAAGAAGTCCGGACATACTTTGATAGTAGTTGTAGAAGTATCCTTATTGATAATAGATAAACTAATTCATAGTGATAGAACAGTAGATGAACAGGTGCCTGCACATGTCTCACGAAAATAAAATGGGTGTATGATTGCTGACGGCAGAGCAATACTGCCAAACTTATGAGTTCTTGTGGCAAACTTGATTCAGTGTCTTGACGTGTATACGCTGTTTCGCTGACTTGATTGTCACAAGAAACAAAGTGTGTTTGATAAGATCCGACCATTTTATTACGGGAGGATCAGTATCAGTATTCGGCTGCAAGTAGGTGTGAATGTCCAACCATAATTTGTAAAAAGCGGGTAAGAAAAGGTTCTCATGCCCGACTATACATTAACAAAAGCGGGAGGAGAGGTCTTCGGATGAGAGTGGGTAAGAATTTCCAACCATAATCTATAAAATGCGGTGAAGAAAAAGGTGTGAATGCTACATAGAACACTCAAAAGTGGAGCGGAAGTGTTCGGCTGCAAGAAGGTGTGAATGTCCGACTATATTTGGTGAAAAGTAGGTGAAGCAAGGTCTGAATGCCCAACCTTACATCATCAAAAGCGAGATCAGGTGTTTGGCTGCAAGAAGGCCATAGTTTGCCAAAAGGTGCGAATGACCGACTAAATATCAACAAAAGTGGGGGTGGAGGTCTTCGGATGCAAGTGGGTGTGAATATCCCACCATACAAGTATGGTGGAGAGGAAGCTGTGAATGGCCGACCATAGTAAAAAGCGGGTGAGTAAAGGTGCGAATGTCCACCATTATACACCATCAAAACAGGGAGCGGAGGTGTTTGGCTGCGACAAGGTGTGAATGTCCACCCATAATTAATGAAAAGCGGGCAACAAGTAGGTTTGAATGCCCAACCATACATCATCAAAATAAGGAGCGGAGGTGTTCCGTTGTAAGAAGTTATGAATGTCCGACCATAGTTGGTAAAAAGCGGGTAAGAAAAGGTTAAAATACCCGACTGTACACAATCAATAGCGGGAGCGGAGTTGTTCGGCTACTAAAAGGTGTGAAAGTCCGACCAAGTTTTGTAAAAAGCGGGTAAGAAAAGGTGCGAATGCCCAACAATTTATGATCAAAAGAGGGAGCGGAGTTGTTCAGCTGCAAGAAGGTCTGAATGTCCATCAATAATTGCTAGAAAAAATTAAAGTAAAAATTTTGAAAATCAAACCGCACATGAGAGGAGGTGTTCGGCTGCAACAAGGTGTGAATGTCCACCCATAATTACACCCTCCGGTCCCCCTTTTTAAAGAGGGGGACCACCACCCCAATCTGCCAGTCCAGAGGCACTGTCCCCGATGTCCACGCGATGCTGCAGAGGCGTGTCAGCCAAGACAGCCCTACAACATCCAGAGCCTTGAGAAACTCAGGACGGACCTCATCCACCCCCGGGGCCTTGCCACCGAGGAGCTTTTTGACCACCTCGGCAACCTCAGCCCCAGAAATGGGAGGCCCCGTCTCCGAGCTCTCCGACTCTGCCTCTTCCGAGCACGTGTTGGTAGGATTGAGGAGTTCCTCGAAGTACTCCCCCCACCGACTCACAACATCCCTAGTTGAGGTCAGCAAAGCCCCGTCCCCACTGTAAACAGTGTTGACTGTGAGCCGCTTCCCCCCCCTGAGACGCCGGATGGTGGACCAGAATCTCTTCGAGGCCGTCCGGAAATCGTTCTCCATGGTCTCACCGAACTCCTCCCAGGCCCGAGTTTTTTTCTCAGCAACCGCCGAAGCCGCAGCCCGTCTGGCCTGTCGGTACCTATCAGCTGCTTCCAGGGTCCCACTGGCCAAAAAGGCCCGATAGGACTCCTTCTTCAGCTTGACGGCTTCCCTCACCACTGGTGTCCACCAGCAGGTTCGAGGGTTGCCGCCACGACAGGCACCGACCACCTTACGGCCACAACTCCGATCAGCTGCCTCGGCAATGGAGTCACGGAACATGGCCCATTCGGACTCAATGTCCCCCACCTCCCCCGGGATATGGTTGAAGCTCTGCCGGAGGTGGGAGTTAAAGCTCCTTCTGACGGGGGATTCTGACAAACGCTCCCAGCAGACCCTCACAATACGTTTGGGCCTGCCAGGTCTGATCGGCATCCTCCCCCACCAGCGGAGCCAACTCACCACCAGGTGGTGATCAGTTGACAGCTCCGCCCCTCTCTTCACCCGAGTGTCCAGGACATACGGCCGCAAGTCCGATGATACAACCACAAAGTCGATCATCGAACTGCGGCCAAGGGTGTCCTGGTGCCAAGTGCACATATGGACACCCTTATGTCTGAACATGGTGTTCGTTATGGACAGTCCATGACCAGCACAGAAGTCCAACAACATAACACCACTCTGGTTCAGATCGGGGGGGCCGTTCCTCCCAATCACACCCCTCCAGGTCTCACTGTCATTGCCCACGTGAGCATTGAAGTCCCCCAGCAGAACGAGGGAGTCTCCGGTAGGAGCATTCTCCAGTGCCTCCCCCAGAGACTCCAAAAAGGGTGGGTACTCTGAACTGCTGTTTGGCGCATAGGCACAAACAACAGTCAGGACTCGTCCCCCCACCCGAAGGCGGAGGGAGGCTACCCTCTCGTTCACTGGGGTAAACCCCAATGTACTGGCACACAGCCGGGGGGCAATAAGTATGCCCACACCTGCTCTGCGCCTCTCACCACGGGCAACTCCAGAGTGGAAGAGAGTCCAACCCCTCTCAAGAGGACTGGTTCCAGAGCCCAAGCCGTGCGTCGAGGTGAGTCCGACTATATCTAGCCGGAACCGCTCAGCCTCGCGCACCAGCTCCGGCTCCTTCCCCAACAGAGAGGTGACATTCCACGTCCCAAGAGCTAGCTTCAGTAGCCGAGGATCAGACCGCCAAGGCCTCTGCCTTCGGCCGCTACCCAGCTCACATCGCACCCGACCCCCTTGGCCCCTCCCACGGGTGGTGAGCCCGTCGGAAGGGGGACCCACGTCATCATTTCGGGCTATGCCCGACCGAGCCCCATGGGCACAGACCCGGCCACCAGGCGCCCGCTGCCGGGCCCCACCCCCGGGCCTGGCTCCGGGGGGAGGCCCCGGTGTCCCATATCCGGGCAAGGGATCACGAGGTCCAAATTTTTTGTTCATCATAAGGGGTCTTTTGAGCTGTTCTTTGTCTGGTCCCTCATCTAGGATCTGCTTGCCTTGGGTGACCCTACCAGGGGCTTAAAGCCCCGAGCAACATAGCTCCCGGACTCATTGGGGCACGCAAACTCCCCCACCACGATAAGGTGACAGCTCAGGAGGGAGGGATGTCAGATCATAATTTGCAAAAAGCTGATGAGAAAGGGTGAGAATGCCCAACTATACACCATCAAATGCGGGAGCGGAGTTGTTCGTCTGTGAGTAGGTGTGAATCTCCGACCATAATTGCTGAAAAATGTGTTAGAAAAGGTAAGAATGCCGGTCCATACATCATCAAAAGCGAGAGAAGTGGTGTTCTGCTGAAAGTAGGTGTGAATGTCCAGCCATAATTACTCACAAACGGGTAAGAAAAGGTAGTATTGCCAGACCATACATGATCAAAACAGGGAGCGGAGGTGGTTCAGCTGCAAGAAGGTGTGAATGTCCGACTAAAGTTCAAATATATTAACAAAAGCGAGAGGAGAAGTCTTCGGATGAGAGTGTTTGAGAATTTCCAACCATAATCTATAAAATGCGGTGAAAAAAAGGTGTTATAGAACACTAAAAGGTGGAGCGGAAGTGTTCGGCTTCAAGAAGGTGTGAATGTCCGACTATATTTGGTGAAAAGCATGTGAAGCAAGGTCTGAATGCCCAACCTTACATCATCAAAAGCGAGATCAGAGGTGTTTGGCTGCAAGAAGGCCATAGTTTGCCAAAATATCAACAAAAGTGGGGGCGGAGGTCTTCGGATGCAAGTGGGTGTGAATATTCCACCATACAAGTATGGTGGAGAGGAAGCTATGAATTGCTGACCATTGTTTGCAAAAAGCGGGTGAGAAAAGGTGCGAATGTCCAACCATACATGATCAAAACAGGGAGCGGACGTGTTTGGCTGCGACAAGGTTTTAATGTCCACCCATAATTAATGAATAGCGGGCAACAAGTAGGTTCCAATGCCCAACCATACATCATCAAAAGCAGGAGTGGATGTGTTCGGCTACAAGAAGGTTTGAATGTCCGATTATAGTTTGTAAAAAGCGGGTAAGAAAAGCTTCGAATGCCCGAACATACACCATCAAAAGACAGACCGGACGTGTTCCGCTGTAAGTAGGTGTGAATGCCCAACAATAGTTGGTAAAAAGAAGGTAAGAAAAGGTTCAAATATCCGACTGTACACAATCAATAGCGGGAGCGGATGTGTTCGGCTACAAGAAGGTGTGAAAGTCTCACCATGGTTTGTAAAAAGCGGGTAAGAAAAGGTGCGAATGCCCGACAATGTATGATCAAAAGAGGGAGCGGAGGTTTTCGGCTACAAGAAGGTCTGAATGTCCGACCAAAGTTTGTAAAAAGCGGGTAAGAAAGGTTTGAATGCCCGACTATACACCATCAAAAGCGGGAGCGGAGGTGTTGCACTGTAAGACGGTGTGAATGTCTGACCATAGTTTGTAAAAAGCAGTAGGTGTGAATGTCAGATCATAATTTGCAAAAAGCTGATGAGAAAGGGTGAGAATGCCCTACTATACACCATCAAATGCGAGAGCGGAGGTGTTTGTCTGTGAGTAGGTGTGAATGTCCCACCCTAGTTGCTGAAAAATGTGTTAGAAAAGGTAAGAATGCCAGCCCATACATCATCAAAAGCGGGAGAGGTGGTGTTCGGCTGCAAGAAGGTGTGAATATCCAGCCATAATTACTCACAAACGGGTAAGAAAAGGTAAGAATACCAAACCATAAATTATCAAAAGCGGCAGCAGAGATGTTCGGCTGGTATTTATAAATGTCTAGATAGATTTGAACAAAAAACAACGTAGTATTTTGCAGTAAAAGAAAGAAAGGTTCAGAAATCCGAGAAAAAGCTTTTCATGAGTTCTGCATGATTTGGGATTTTGCTTATAAAATGCATTCCTTCAATCAAACTATGGTAAAACGGCTTTTACCTTCATATTTATCAATGTCTAGATCGACTTCAACAAAGAACAACATTAGATTTTGCAGTAGAAGAAAGAGAGACACTGAAGGATCAGGAATCCGAGAATAAGCTTATTTTCATACGTTCTGCATGATTTGGGATTTTGCTATAAAATGAATTCCTTCACTCAAACTATGTTAAAACTGCTTTTACCTTCATATTTATCAATGTCTAGATCGACTTCAACAAAGAACAACATTGTATATTGCAGTAGTAGAAAGAGCAACACTGAAGGAACAGGAATCCGAGAATAAGCTTACTTTCATACGTTCTGCATGATTTGGGATTTTATGTATAAAATGAATTCCTTCACTCAAACCAAGTGAAAACTTCTTTGTCCTTCATATTTATCAATGTCTAGATCGACTTCAACAAAGAACAACATTGTATATTGCAGTAGAAGAAAGAGAGACACTGAAGGAACAGGAATCCGAGAATAAGCTTCTTTTCATACGTTCTGCATGATTTGGGATTTTGCTATAAAATGAATTCCTTCACTCAAACTATGTTAAAACTGCTTTTAACTTCATATTTATCAATGTCTAGATCGACTTCAACAAAGAACAACATTGTATATTGCAGTAGAAGAAAGAGCAACACTGAAGGAACAGGAATCCGAGAATAAGCTTATTTTCATACGTTCTGCATGATTTCGGATTTTCCTATAAAATGAATTGCTTTGCTCAAACCAAGTTAAAATTGCTTTGTCTTCATATTTATCAATGTCAAAGCAGTTTTAACATAGTTTGAGTGAAGGAATTCCTTTTAAAACAAAATCTCAAAACATGCACAACACATGAAAAGCTTATTCTCGGATTCCTGATCCTTCAGTGTTGCTATTTGTTATATTGCAAAGTACAACGTGTTTTCTTTGTTTTGTTTAAATCTATCTCGACATTGATAAATATGGAAGGACAAAGCAGGTTTAACTTGGTTTGAGCAAAGCAATTCATTTTGTAGCAAAATCCGAAATCGTGAAGAACTCATGAAAGCAAGCTTATACTCGGATTCCTGAAACTTTTAGATCTTAGATTTGCTCTTTCTTTTACTGCAAAGTACGTTGGGGTTTTTTTTTGTTTAAATCTTTCTAGACAAGGTAAATATGAAGGACAAATCAGTTTTAACATAGTTTGAGTGAAGGAATGCATTTTATAAGCAAAATCCCAAATCATGCAAAACTAACGAAAAGCTTTTTCTCGCTTTTCACTGCTTTTTACAAACTGGTCGGACGTTCACACCTTCTTGCAGCCGAACAATTCCGCTTCCACTTTTGATGGTGTATATTCGGGCATTCAAACCTTTTCTTACCCGCTTTTTACAAACCATGGTCGGACTTTCACACCTTCTTGCAGCCGAACACCACCTCTCCCGCTTTTGATGATGTATGGTCCAGCATTCTTACCTTTTCTAACACATTTTTCAGCAATTATGGTCGGACATTCACACCTACTCACAGCCAAACACTTCCGCTCCCGCATTTGATGGTGTTTAGTCAGGCATTCTCACCCTTTCTCATCAACTTTTTGCATATGATCTGATATTCACACCTACTTGCAGTCGAACACCTCTGCTTCCGCTTTTGATGGTACATATTTGGGCATTCCAACCTTTTCTTACCCGCTTTTTACATACCATGGGTGGACTTTCACACCTTCTTGTAGCCGAACAACTCTGCTCCCGCTATTGATTGTGTACAGTCGGGTATTTTAACCTTTTCTTACCCACTTTTTACCAACTATGGTCGGACATTCACACCTTCTTACAGCGGAACACGTCCGCTCCCTCTTTTGATGGTGTATGTTCGGGCATTCGAACCTTTTCTTACCTGCTTTTTACAAACCATGGTCGGACTTTCACACCTTTTTGTAGCCGAACACCTCCGCTCCCTCTTTTGATCATACATTGTTGGGCATTCGCACCTTGTCTTACCCGCTTGTTACAAACTATAGTCAGACATTCACACGTTGCAGCTGAACCACCTCCGCTCCCTGTTTTGATCATGTATGGTCTGGCAATACTAGCTTTTCTTACCCGTTTGTGAGTAATTATGGCTGGACATTCACACCTACTTGCAGTCGAACAGCTCTGCTCCCGCTTTTGATTTTGTTTGGTTGGATATTCGACGCTTTTCTTAACTGCTTTTTACAAACTTTGGTCGGACGTTCAAACCTTCTTGCAACCGAACACCTCCGCTTCCGCTTTTGATGGTATATATTCGGGAATTCGAACATTATCTTACCCGTTTTTTACAAACCATGGTCGGACTTTCACACCTTCTTGTAGCCGAACAACTCCACTCCCGCTATTGATTGTGTACAGTCGTGTAGTTTAACCTTTTCTTACCCGCTTTTTACCAACTATGGTCGGACATTCACACCGTCTACAGCGGAACACCTCCGCTTCCGCTTTTTATGGTGTATAGTCGGGCATTCGAACCTTTTCTTACCCGCTTTTTACAAACTATGGTCGGACATTCAAACCTTCTTGTAGCCGAAAAGCTCCGCTCCCTCTTTTGATCATACATTGTCGGGCATTTGCACCTTTTCTTACCCGCTTTTTACAAACCATGGTCGGACTGTCACACCTTCTTGTAGCCGAACACATCTGCTCCCGCTATTGATTGTGTACAGTCGGGTTTTTTTAACCTTTTCTTACCCGCTTTTTACCAACTCTGGTCGGACATTCACACCTTCTTACAGCGGAACACCTCCGCTCCCTCTTTTGATGGTGTATGTTCGGGCATTCGAACCTTTTCTTACCCGCTTTTTACAAACCATGGTCGGACTGTCACACCTTCTTGTAGCCGAACACATCTGCTCCCGCTATTGATTGTGTACAGTCGGGTTTTTTTAACCTTTTCTTACCCGCTTTTTACCAACTCTGGTCGGACATTCAAACCTTCTTATAGCCGAACACATCCACTCCTGCTTTTGATGATGTGTGGTTGGGCATTCGAACCCACTTCTTGCCCGCTTTTCATTAATTATGGGTGGACATTCACACCTTGTCGCAGCCAAACACCTCCGCTCCCTGTTTTGATCACGTATGGTTGGACATTCGCACCTTTTCTCATCCGCTTTTTGCAAACTATGGTCAGCAATTCACAGCTTCCTCTCCACCATACTTGTATGGTGGGATATTCACACCCACTTGCATCCGAAGACCTCCGCCCCCACTTTTGTTGATATTTAGTCGGTCATTCGCACCTTACCCGCTTTTGGCAAACTATGGCCTTCTTGCAGCCAAACACCTCTGATCTCGCTTTTGATGATGTAAGGTTGGGCATTCAGACCTTGCTTCCCCTGCTTTTCACCAAATATAGTCGGACATTCACACCTTCTTGCAGCCGAACACTTCCGCTCCACCTTTTAGTGTTCTATCACACCTTTTTTTCACCGCATTTTATAGATTATGGTTGGAAATTCTCAACCACTCTCATCCGAAGACCTCTCCTCCCGCTTTTGTTAATATATTTGAACTTTAGTCGGACATTCACACCTTCTTGCAGCTGAACCACCTCCGCTCCCTGTTTTGATCATGTATGGTCTGGCAATACTACTTTTTCTTACCCGTTTGTGAGTAATTATGGCTGGACATTCACACCTACTTTCAGCAGAACACCACCTCTCTCGCTTTTGATGATGTATGGACCGGCATTCTTACCTTTTCTAACACATTTTTCAGCAATTATGGTCGGAGATTCACACCTACTCAAAGACAAACAACTCCGCTCCCGCATTTGATGGTGTATAGTCGGGCATTCTCACCCTTTCTCATCAGCTTTTTGCAAATTATGATCTGACATTAACACCTGCTTTTGATGATGTATGGTTGGGTATTCGCACCTTTTTTTTACCCATTTTTCAGCAATTATGGGTGGACATTCACACCTTCTTGCAGCTGAACACCTCCTCTCCCACTTATGATCATGTGCGGTTTGATTTTCGAAATTTTTACTTTATTTTTTTCTAGCAATTATTGATGGACATTCAGACCTTCTTGCAGCTGAACACCTCCGCTCCCGCTTTTGATCATACATTGTTGGGCATTCGCACCTTGTCTTACCAGATTTTTACAAACTTTAGTCGAACATTCACACCTTCTTGCAGCTGAACACCTCCGCTCCCTCTTTTGATTATACATTGTCGGGCATTCGCACCTTGTCTTACCCGCTTTTTACAAACTATAGTCAGACATTCACACGTTGCAGCTGAACCACCTCCGCTCCCTGTTTTGATCATGTATGGTCTGGCAATACTACCTTTTCTTACCCGTTTGTGAGTAATTATGGCTGGACATTCACACCTACTTTCAGCAGAACACCACCTCTCTCGCTTTTGATGATGTATGGACCGGCATTCTTACCTTTTCTAACACATTTTTCAGCAATTATGGTCGCAGATTCACACCTACTCACAGACAAACAACTCCGCTCCCGCATTTGATGGTGTATAGTCGGGCATTCTCACCCTTTCTCATCAGCTTTTTGCAAATTATGATCTGACATCCACACCTACTTGCAGTCGAAGAGTTCTGCTCCCGCTTTTGATTATGTTTGGTTGGATATTCGAACCTTTTCTTAACTGCTTTTTACAAACTTTGGTTGGACGTTCACACCTTCTTGTAGCCGAACACATCCACAGCTGCTTTTGATGATGTATGGTTGGGCATTCGCACCTTTTTTTTACCCATTTTTCAGGAATTATGGGTGGATATTCACACCTTCTTGCAGCTGAACACCTCCTCTCCCACTTATGATCATGTGTGGTTTGATTTTAGAAATTTTTACTTTCATGTTTTCTAGCAATTATTGATGGACATTCAGACCTGCTTGCAGATGAACACCTCCGCTCCCGCTTTTGATCATACATTGTCGGACATTCATACCTTGTCTTACCAGATTTTTACAAACTTTAGTCGAACATTCACACCTTCTTGCAGCTGAACACCTCCGCTCCCGCTTTTGATGGTGTAAAGTCGGGCTTTCGAGCCTTTTCTTACCCGGTTTTTAGAAATTATGGTTGGATATTCAGACCTTGCAGCCGAACACCTCCGCTCCCACTTTTGATCATACATTGTCGGGCATTCGCACCTTGTCTTACCCGCTTTTTACAAACTATAGTCAGACATTCACACGTTGCAGCTGAACCACCTCCGCTCCCTGTTTTGATCATGTATGGAGTGGCAATACTACCTTTTCTTACCCGTTTGTGAGTAATTATGGCTGGACATTCACACCTACTTGCAGTCGAACAGCTCTGCTCCTGCTTTTGATTTTGTTTGGTTGGATATTCGAACCTTTTCTTAACTGCTTTTTACAAACTTTGGTCGGACGTTCACACCTTCTTGCAACCGAACACCTCCGCTTCCGCTTTTGATGGTATATATTCGGGAATTCGAACCTTTTCTTACCCGTTTTTTACAAACCATGGTCGGACTTTCACACCTTCTTGTAGCCGAACAACTCCACTCCCGCTATTGATTGTGTACAGTCGTGTAGTTTAACCTTTTCTTACCCGCTTTTTAACAACTATGGTCGGACATTCACACCGTCTACAGCGGAACACCTCCGCTTCCGCTTTTGATGGTGTATAGTCGGGCATTCGAACCTTTTCTTACCCGCTTTTTACAAACTATGGTCGGACATTCAAACCTTCTTGTAGCCGAAAAGCTCCGCTCCCTCTTTTGATCATACATTGTCGGGCATTTGCACCTTTTCTTACCCGCTTTTTACAAACCATGGTCGGACTGTCACACCTTCTTGTAGCCGAACACATCTGCTCCCGCTATTGATTGTGTACAGTCGGGTTTTTTAACCTTTTCTTACCCGCTTTTTACCAACTCTGGTCGGACATTCACACCTTCTTACAGCGGAACACCTCCGCTCCCTCTTTTGATGGTGTATGTTCGGGCATTCGAACCTTTTCTTACCCGCTTTTTACAAATTATGCTCGGACATTCAAACCTTTTTATAGCCGAACACATCCACTCCTGCTTTTGATGATGAGTGGTTGGGCATTCGAACCTACTTCTTGCCCGCTTTTCATTAATTATGGGTGGACATTCACACCTTGTCGCAGCCAAACACCTCCGCTCCCTGTTTTGATGGTGTATGGTTGGACATTCGCACCTTTTCTCACCCGCTTTTTGCAAACTATGGTCAGCAATTCACAGCTTCCTCTCCACCATACTTGTATGGTGGGATATTCACACCCACTTGCATCCGAAGACCTCCGCCCCCACTTTTGTTGATATTTAGTCGGTCATTCGCACCTTACCCGCTTTTGGCAAACTATGGCCTTCTTGCAGCCAAACACCTCTGATCTCACTTTTGATGATGTAAGGTTGGGCATTCAGACCTTGCTTCACCTGCTTTTCACCAAATATAGTCGGACATTCACACCTTCTTGCAGCCGAACACTTCCGCTCCACCTTTTAGTGTTCTATCACACCTTTTTTTCACCGCATTTTATAGATTATGGTTGGAAATTCTCAACCAATCTATCCGAAGACCTCTCCTCCCGCTTTTGTTAATATATTTGAACTTTAGTCAGACATTCACACCTTCTTGCAGCTGAACCACCTCCGCTCCCTGTTTTGATCATGTATGGTCTGGCAATACTACTTTTTTTTACCCGTTTGTGAGTAATTATGGCTGGACATTCACACCTACTTTCAGCAGAACACCACCTCTCTCGCTTTTGATGATGTATGGACCGGCATTCTTACCTTTTCTAACACATTTTTCAGCAATTATGGTCGGAGATTCACACCTACTCACAGACAAACAACTCCGCTCCCGCATTTGATGGTGTATAGTCGGGCATTCTCACCCTTTCTCATCAGCTTTTTGCAAATTATGATCTGACATTAACACCTGCTTTTGATGATGTATGGTTGGGTATTCGCACCTTTTTTTTACCCATTTTTAAGGAATTATGGGTGGACATTCACACCTTCTTGCAGCTGAACACCTCCTCTCCCACTTATGATCATGTGCGGTTTGATTTTCGAAATTTTTACTTTAATTTTTTCTAGCAATTATTGATGGACATTCAGACCTTCTTGCAGCTGAACATCTCCGCTCCCGCTTTTGATCATACATTGTCGGACATTCATACCTTGTCTTACCAGATTTTTACAAACTTTAGTCGAACATTCACACCTTCTTGCAGCTGAACACCTCCGCTCCCGCTTTTGATGGTGTAAAGTCGGGCTTTCGAGCCTTTTCTTACCCGGTTTTTAGAAATTATGGTTGGACATTCAGACCTTGCAGCCGAACACCTCCGCTCCCTCTTTTGATTATACATTGTCGGGCATTCGCACCTTGTCTTACCCGCTTTTTACAAACTATAGTCAGACATTCACACGTTGCAGCTGAACACCTCCGCTCCCGCTTTTGATGGTGTAAAGTCGGGCTTTTGAGCCTTTTCTTACCCGGTTTTTAGAAATTATGGTTGGACATTCAGACCTTGCAGCCGAACACCTCCGCTCCCTCTTTTGATTATACATTGTCGGGCATTCGCACCTTGTCTTACCCGCTTTTTACAAACTATAGTCAGACATTCACACGTTACAGCTGAACCACCTCCGCTCCCTGTTTTGATCATGTATGGTCTGGCAATACTACCTTTTCTTACCCGTTTGTGAGTAATTATGGCTGGACATTCACACCTACTTTCAGCAGAACACCACCTCTCTCGCTTTTGATGATGTATGGACCGGCATTCTTACCTTTTCTAACACATTTTTCAGCAATTATGGTCGCAGATTCACACCTACTCACAGACAAACAACTCCGCTACCGCATTTGATGGTGTATAGTCGGGCATTCTCACCCTTTCTCATCAGCTTTTTGCAAATCATGATCTGACATTCACACCTACTTGCAGTCGAAAAGCTCTGCTCCCGCTTTTGATTATGTTTGGTTGGATATTCGAACCTTTTCTTAACTGCTTTTTACAAACTTTGTTCGGAGGTTCACGTCTTCTTGAAGCCGAACACCTCCGCTTCCGCTTTTGATGGTGTACAGTCGGGCATTTTAACCTTTTCTTACCCGCTTTTTACCAACTATGGTCGGACATTCACACCTTCTTGCAGCTGAACACCTCCGCTCCCGCTTTTGATGGTGTATAGTCGGGCTTTCGAGCCTTTTCTTCCCCGGTTTTTACAAATTATGGTTGGACATTCAGACCTTGCAGCCGAAAACCTCCGCTCCCTCTTTTGATCATACATTGTTGGGCATTCGCACCTTGTCTTACGCGCTTTTTACAAACTTTAGTCAGAAATTCACACCTTGCAGCTGAACCACCTCCGCTCCCTGTTTTGATCATGTATTGTCTGGCAATACTACCATTTCTTACCCGTTTGTGAGTAATCTTCTAAAAGGTCATACCTGTCATTTTTTCCATTGAAACCATAAATATTTAAGAGGTTAAAGTCTTGCCCCATAAAATTCAAGTGTGCTAAAAGTGCCCGTCCGTCTCGCACCAGAACATGCGGATTTTTAATTAGAATGGCCACACCATCATTTTTAATTTGATTTGAGCCACTCCATATCGATAAATTGGGCCACATTTCCTCCCATTGTCTATGGTTTTTCAAAAAAGGTAGTCCACATTCTTGTATTAAAAACACATCTGATTTTATGGAGTCTAAGAAGGATATAATACTCTGGGCTCTTGTCTTTGATTTCACACTTCTCACATTTAGTGTTGAGAAGGTGAGAACCATTAAAAGGATAAAGGAAAGTAGGTATGTCATTTTCGTTTTTCTAAGTTATCAAAACAAATTACACACTCAGGTTATTTCTTGGGAAACTAGCTCTCCTTTTCGGACTCTCGTGTTGGCCTCTGATGCAATGTTGCATTTAACTTTGAGTCCCTGGGGGTTGATTGCAGAGCTAAAGGGAATCAGAGGACAACTCAGATGCCGTCCTCCTCGGCTGTTGACCTTCGGGGAGGTGAGTACCTTCACTAGACTCACCTGTCTGCTCTTCCTCCTCATTTAGCTTAGCTCCACCCTCTGCCTGTGAATTCTCACAGACTTCAGCACTGAGTGGTGAGGCCTCTACAGGCCCCTCTCCTTTTTGCTCCTCACTTCCAATCCAAGCTTTTAGCGGGAAGTTTGAATTTATTGGGTCAACCTCTTCACTTTGTTCACCAACTGCCACCTCTGGTCCTTCTCTTTGTTGGCTTGACTGTGGCTTTACCGTCTTTAATTTGTTGGCAAAAGATTTAGGGCAATCTCAGAAGAGGTGATTTAATTCTCCACAGAGATTACATTTCCTGCCATTTGGACACTCTCCAAAAGTGTCCCCAATTTCTCTGCACTTCCCACATATCACCTTGGTACAAGCCTCAACCAGGTGCCCATGCTCACCACACTTGCGGCAGAGCTTGGGCTGCCCCTGGTACTGGATGTAACCTTGGTTTTCGAGGTGGCCAGAGTGTCACTTTGCATCTCCGCCCACCCGCTGCACTGAGCACTCTTCAGCCCTTTTAAATGGTATAACTTTGCACTCCCGCACGCTCCAGCGAGCACCATTCAAGCAACAACTTTGCACTCCAGCTTCAAACATCGGCACAGTCGCAACAAGTAAGGCAACTCTACTCAGAGAAGTCACTCTGCACAGTAACAAGATTTCTTTTGCACAGACAGAAAGGGCTTCACCCGCAAAGGTAAAGCCTGCCAAAAATAGCAACAACTCATTAGTGCTGCTCTCCACGGAAGTCTTTAGTAAAAGGCGAAAGACTTGTACATTATGAAGAGAAACCAGAGTACGATTATCTGTCACTGCGGGAGCAGGGCATCAGGCTAGTTGGCATAGCCACCTTCCCCATGGTGAGCTTTGCTTGGTTGAGACGCTTGCTGCCCCTCCTTGCTCCTCGGCTGACCAAGTAGGAAAAATCGGGCCCTATTCGATGGCTGCCTTGTCTTTTACTCTGTGCAAAAGACAAGGCAGCCACAAACACCACGGGAACACCGTATTGAGGCTTTGTTCTGACCGCTCATTCAGTGTCGCGTTTCTTTCAAGCAATTCTCCCGGTTAGCCCGCACTCGGCTCGCCCCCAGAGCTGTGTTAAAGTCTACTTCGCATTCACTCTCTTTTCTCAGCAGACTAAAAGAAAGTTTCATCTTGGGCTCCCTGAAACTTCCATCCTGCACCACTGTTTGCTTTTTCACAAGAGCAGAGAAGAGCGCACCGTTCCCAGCGGCACTGCAGTACCGGGTCGATGCTTGGAGTGAACGGAGCAAGCTCCTTTTTCAACTCCTATTGCTAAAAATCCATTTAATATGTAGTCCTCGTACAAAGGCCATATCAGATATTAAACTGATAAGAACAGGTACTACACTTGATCTTAGCCAAAAGGCCGAGAAGCGATAACTGTCCACTGGTTCACGTCCGAGGGCCCTTCCTGGCACAATGCACACTTGTAGCGGTGTTCTTTTTATGGCCATAGGTGGCCAGAGTGTCACTTTGCACCTCCGCCCACCCGCTGCACTGAGCACTCTTCAGCCCTTTTAAATGGTATAACTTTGCACTCCCGCACGCTCCAGCAAGCACCATCCAAGCAACAACGTTGCACTCCAGCTTCAAACATCGGCACAGTCGCAACAAGTAAGGCGACTCTACTCAGAGAAGTCACTCTGCACAGTAACAAGATTTCTTTTGCACAGACGGAAAGGGCTTCACCCGCAAAGGTAAAGCCTGCCAAAAATAGAAACAACTCATTAGTGCTGCTTTCCACGGAAGTCTTTAGTAAAAGGCGAAAGACTTGTACGTTATGAAGAGAAACCAGAGTACGATTATCCGTCACTGCGGGAGCAGGGCATCAGGCTAGTTGGCATAGCCACCTTCCCCATGGTGAGCTTTGCTTGGTTGAGACGCTTGCTCCCCCTCCATGCTCCTCGGCTGACCAAGTAGGAAAAATCGGGCCCTATTCGATGGCTGCCTTGTCTTTTACTCTGTGCAAAAGACAAGGCAGCCACAAACACCACGGGAACACTGTATTGAGGCTTTGTTCTGACCGCTCATTCAGTGTCGCGTTTCTTTCAAGTAATTCTCCCGGTTAGCCCGCACTCGGCTTGCCCCCAGAGCTGTGTTAAAGTCTACTTCGCATTCACTCTCTTTTCTCAGCAGACTAAAAGAAAGTTTCATCTTGGGCTCCCTGAAACTTCCATCCTGCACCACTGTTTGCTTTTTCACAAGAGCAGAGAAGAGCGCACCGTTCCCAGCAGCACTGCAGTACCGGGTCGATGCTTGGAGTGAACGGAGCAAGCTCCTTTTTCAACTCCTATTGCTAAAAATCAATTTAATATGTAGTCCTCGTACAAAGGCCATATCAGATATTAAACTGATAAGAACAGGTACTACACTTGATCTTAGCCAAAAGGCCGAGAAGTGATATCTGTCCACTGGTTCACGTCCAAGGGCCCTTCCTGGCACAATGCGCACTTGTAGCGGTGTTCTTTTTATGGCCATAGGTGGCCAGAGTGTCACTTTGCACCTCCGCCCACCCGCTGCACTGAGCACTCTTCAGCCCTTTTAAATGGTATAACTTTGCACTCCCGCACGCTCCAGCAAGCACCATCCAAGCAACATCGGCACAGTTGCAACAAGTAAGGCGACTCTACTCAGAGAAGTCACTCTGCACAGTAACAAGATTTCTTTTGCACAGACGGAAAGGGCTTCACCCGCAAAGGTAAAGCCTGCCAAAAATAGAAACAACTCATTAGTGCTGCTTTCCACGGAAGTCTTTAGTAAAAGGCGAAAGACTTGTACGTTATGAAGAGAAACCAGAGTACGATTATCCATCACTGCGGGAGCAGGGCATCAGGCTAGTTGGCATAGCCACCTTCCCCATGGTGAGCTTTGCTTGGTTGAGACGCTTGCTCCCCCCCTTGCTCCTCGGCTGACCAAGTAGGAACAATCGGGCCCTATTCGATGGCTGCCTTGTCTTTTACTCTGTGCAAAAGACAAGGCAGCAACAAAAACACCACGGGAAAACCGTATTGAGGCTTTGTTCTGACCGCTCATTCGGTGTCGCGTTTCTTTCAAGCAATTCTCCCGGTTAGCCCACACTCGGCTCGCTCCTAGAGCCGTGTTAAAGTCTACTTCGCATTCATTCTTGTTTCTCAGCAGACTCTTGGGATTTTATCTATAAAATGAATTCCTTCACTCAAACTATGTTAAAACTGCTTTGTCCTTCATATTTACCATGTCTAGAAAGATTTAAACAAAAAAAACAACGTTGTACTTTGCAGTAAAAGACAGAGCAAATCTAAAGTTTCATGAATCCGAGAATAAGCTTACTTTCATGAGTTCTTCACGATTTGGGATTTTGCTATAAAATGAATTCCTTCACTCAAACTAAATCGCTAATCTGTTACATGTAAGGCAGATGTCAAATTCACCGAAATAGGATCTAAGGGTATTCGGCCAATCGAGCTGTAGCAGCTTCGGTAAAAGAGTATAAGTTGAAGAGTTTGTGAATAAAGGTGTGCGCACACATAGTGAGCTGTAGGAAAATAGGCAGGGAGCAATGCCGGCTGGGGTATATGTTCTTGTATGTTGTCTGACTGTTTGATTTGAATGTGTTGTGTAAGTGTCCCGTTGAATGTTACATGTTTGGGCTTTGACACGCTTCACTGTGGTTGTTAACTGTGTGGTGTGTCCTGAAATGTTATATGTTTGGGCTGTGTGACATGCTTAATGCTTGTCAGTAGCTACCCACTTATTCATATATAGCAACTGACAACATAAGAAGTCCGGACATACTTTGATAGTAGTTGTAGAAGTATCCTTATTGATAATAGATAAACTAATTCATAGTGATAGAACAGTAGATGAACAGGTGCCTGCACATGTCTCACGAAAATAAAATGGGTGTATGATTGCTGACGGCAGAGCAATACTGCCAAACTTATGAGTTCTTGTGGCAAACTTGATTCAGTGTCTTGACGTGTATACGCTGTTTCGCTGACTTGATTGTCACAAGAAACAAAGTGTGTTTGATAAGATCCGACCATTTTATTACGGGAGGATCAGTATCAGTATTCGGCTGCAAGTAGGTGTGAATGTCCAACCATAATTTGTAAAAAGCGGGTAAGAAAAGGTTCTCATGCCCGACTATACATTAACAAAAGCGGGAGGAGAGGTCTTCGGATGAGAGTGGGTGAGAATTTCCAACCATAATCTATAAAATGCGGTGAAGAAAAAGGTGTGAATGCTACATAGAACACTCAAAAGTGGAGCGGAAGTGTTCGGCTGCAAGAAGGTGTGAATGTCCGACTATATTTGGTGAAAAGTAGGTGAAGCAAGGTCTGAATGCCCAACCTTACATCATCAAAAGCGAGATCAGGTGTTTGGCTGCAAGAAGGCCATAGTTTGCCAAAAGCGGGTAAGGTGCGAATGACCGACTAAATATCAACAAAAGTGGGGGCGGAGGTCTTCGGATGCAAGTGGGTGTGAATATCCCACCATACAAGTATGGTGGAGAGGAAGCTGTGAATGGCCGACCATAGTAAAAAGCGGGTGAGAAAAGGTGCGAATGTCCACCATTATACACCATCAAAACAGGGAGCGGAGGTGTTTGGCTGCGACAAGGTGTGAATGTCCACCCATAATTAATGAAAAGCGGGCAACAAGTAGGTTTGAATGCCCAACCATACATCATCAAAATAAGGAGCGGAGGTGTTCCGTTGTAAGAAGTTATGAATGTCCGACCATAGTTGGTAAAAAGCGGGTAAGAAAAGGTTAAAATACCCGACTGTACACAATCAATAGCGGGAGCGGAGTTGTTCGGCTACTAAAAGGTGTGAAAGTCCGACCAAGTTTTGTAAAAAGCGGGTAAGAAAAGGTTCGAATGCCCGACAATTTATGATCAAAAGAGGGAGCGGAGTTGTTCAGCTGCAAGAAGGTCTGAATGTCCATCAATAATTGCTAGAAAAAATTAAAGTAAAAATTTTGAAAATCAAACCGCACATGATCATAAGTGGGAGAGGAGGTGTTCAGCTGCAAGAAGGTGTGAATGTCCACCCATAATTACTGAAAAATGGGTAAAAAAAAGGTGCGAATACCCAACCATACATCATCAAAAGCAGCTGTGGATGTGTTCGGCTACAAGAAGGTTTGAACGTCCAACCAAAGTTTGTAAAAAGCAGTTAAGAAAAGTTTCGAATATCCAACCAAACATAATCAAAAGCGGGAGCAGAACTGTTCGACTGCAAGTAAGTGTGAATGTCAGATCATAATTTGCAAAACAACAACTATACACCATCAAATGCGGGAGCGGAGTTGTTCGTCTGTTAGTAGGTGTGAATCTCCGACCATAATTGCTGAAAAATGTGTTAGAAAAGGTAAGAATGCCGGTCCATACATCATCAAAAGCGAGAGAGGTGGTGTTCTGCTGAAAGTAGGTGTGAATGTCCAGCCATAATTACTCACAAACAGGTAAGAAAATGTAGTATTGCCAGATCATACATGATCAAAACAGGGAGCGGAGGTGGTTCAGCTGCAAGAAGGTGTGAATGTCCGACTAAAGTTCAAATATATTCACAAAAGCGGGAGGAGAGGTCTTCGAATGAGAGTGGTTGAGAATTTCCAACCATAATCCATAAAATGCGGTGAAAAAAAGGTGTGATAGAACACTAAAAGGTGGAGCAGACGTGTTCCGCTGTAAGAAGGTGTGAATGTCCGACCATAGTTTGTAAAAAGCGGGTAAGAAAAGGTTAAAATACCCGACTGTACACCACCAATAGCGGGAGCAGGGTTGTTCGGGTACAAGAAGGTGTGAAAGTCCACCCATGGTTTGTAAAAAGCGGGTAACAAAAGGTTCGAATGCCCGAATATATACTATCAAAAGCGGAAGCGGAGGTGTTCGGCTGCAAGAAGGTGTGAACGTCCGACCAAAGTTTGTAAAAAGCAGTTAAGAAAAGGTTCGAATATCCAACCAAACAAAATCAAAAGCGGGAGCAGAGCTGTTCGACTGCAAGTAGGTGTGAATGTCCAGCCATAATTACTCACAACCGGGTAAGAAAAGGTAGTATTGCCAGACCATACATAATCAAAACAGGGAGCAGAGGTGGTTCAGCTGCAACGTGTGAATGTCTGACTATAGTTTGCAAAAAGCGGGTAAGACAAGGTGCGAATAACCGACAATGTATGATCAAAAGAGGGAGCGGAGGTGTTCGGCTGCAAGGTCTGAATGTCCAACCATAATTTCTAAAAACCAGGTAAGAAAAGGCTCGAAAGCCCGACTATACACCATCAAAAGCGGAAGCGGAGGTGTTCGGCTTCAAGAAGATGTGTACCTCCGAACAAAGTTTGTAAAAAGCAGTTAAGAAAAGGTTCGAATATCCAACCAAACATAATCAAAAGCGGGAGCAGAGCTGTTCGACTGCAAGTAGGTGTGAATGTCAGATCATAATTTGCAAAAAGCTGATGAGAAAGGGTGAGAATGCCCGACTATACACCATCAAATGCGGTAGCGGAGTTGTTCGGCTTTGAGTAGGTGTGAATGTCCAGCCAAAATTACTCACAAACGGGTAAGAAAAGGTAGTATTGCCAGACCATACATGATCAAAACAGGGAGCGGAGGTGGTTCAGCTGCAAGAAGGTCTGAATGTCCGACTAAAGTTTGTAAAAAGCGCGTAAGACAAGGTGCGATTGCCAGACAATGTATGATCAAAAGAGGGAGCGGAGGTGTTAGGTTGCAAGAAGGTCTGAATGTCCAACCATAATTTGTAAAAACCGGGAAGAAAAGGCTCGAAAGCCCTACTATACACCATCAAAAGCGCGAGCAGAGGGGTTCAGCTGCAAGAAGGTCTGAATGTCCATCAATAATTTCTTTAAAACATGAAAGAAAATTTTCGAATATCAAACCGCACATGATCATAAGCGGGAGAGGATGTTTTCAGCTGCAAGACGGTGTGAATGTCCACCCATAATTCCTGAAAAATGGGTAAAAAAAGGTGCGAATGCCCAACCATACATTATCAAAAGCAGCTGTGAATATCAGATCATAATTTGCAAAAAGCTGATGAGAAAGAGTGAGAATGCCTGACTATACACCATCAAATGCGGGAACGGAGGTGTTCGGCTCTGAGTAGGTGGGAATGTCCGACCATAATTGCTGAAAAATGTGTTAGAAAAGGTAAGAATGCCGGTCCATACATCATCAAAAGCGAGAGAGGTGGTGTTCTGCTGAAAGTAGGTGTGAATGTCCAGCCATAATTACTCACAAACGGGTAAGAAAAGGTAGTATTGCCAGACCATACATAATCAAAACAGGGAGCGGAGGTGATTCAGCTGCAAGAAGGTCTGAATGTCCGAGCATAGTTTGTAAAAAGCGGGTAAGAAAAGGTTTGAATGCCCGAAAATACACCATCAAAAGAGGGAGCGGACGTGTTCCGCTGTAAGAAGGTGTGAATGTCCGACCAGAGCTGGTAAAAAGCGGGTAAGAAAAGGTTAAAAAACCCAACTGTACACAATCGATAGCGGGAGCAGATGTGTTCGGCTACAAGAAGTTGTGACAGTCCGACCATGGTTTTATAAAAAGCGGGTAAGAAAGGGTGCGAATGCCCGACAATGTATGATCAAAAGAGGCAGCGGAGGCTTTCGGCTACAAGAAGGTTTGAATGTCCGACCATAGTTTGTAAAAAGCGGGTAAGAAAAGGTTCGAATGCCCGACTATACACCATCAAAAGCGGAAGCGGAGGTGTTCCGCTGTAAGACGGTGTGAATGTCCGACCATAGTTGGTAAAAAGCGGGTAAGAAAAGGTTAAACTACCCGACTGTACACAATAAATAGCGGGAGTGGAGTTGTTCGGCTGCAAGAAGGTGTGAACGTCCGACCAAAGTTTGTAAAAAGCAGTTAAGAAAAGGTTCGAATATCCAACCAAACAAAATCAAAAGCGGGAGCAGAGCTGTTCGACTGCAAGTAGGTGTGAATGTCCAGCCATAATTACTCACAACCGGGTAAGAAAAGGTAGTATTGCCAGACCATACATAATCAAAACAGGGAGCAGAGGTGGTTCAGCTGCAACGTGTGAATGTCTGACTATAGTTTGTAAAAAGCGGGTAAGACAAGGTGCGAATAACCGACAATGTATGATCAAAAGAGGGAGCGGAGGTGTTCGGCTGCGAGGTCTGAATGTCCAACCATAATTTCTAAAAACCAGGTAAGAAAAGGCTCGAAAGCCCGACTATACACCATCAAAAGCGGAAGCGGAGGTGTTCGGCTTCAAGAAGACGTGTACCTCCGAACAAAGTTTGTAAAAAGCAGTGAAGAAAAGGTTCGAATATCCAATCAAACATAATCAAAAGCGGGAGCAGAGCTGTTCGACTGCAAGTAGGTGTGAATGTCAGATCATAATTTGCAAAAAGCTGATGAGAAAGGGTGAGAATGCCCGACTATACACCATCAAATGCGGTAGCGGAGTTGTTCGGCTTTGAGTAGGTGTGAATGTCCAGCCAAAATTACTCACAAACGGGTAAGAAAAGGTAGTATTGCCAGACCATACATGATCAAAACAGGGAGCGGAGGTGGTTCAGCTGCAAGAAGGTCTGAATGTCCGACTAAAGTTCAAATATATTAACAAAAGCGGGAGGAGAGGTCTTCGGATGACAATGGTTGAGAATTTCCAACCATAATCTATAAAATGCGGTGAAAAAAAGGTGTTATAGAACACTAAAAGGTGGAGCGGAAGTGTTCGGCTGCAAGAAGGTGTGAATGTCCGACTATATTTGGTGAAAAGAAGGGGAAGCAAGGTCTGAATGCCCAACCTTACATCATCAAAAGCGAGATCAGAGGTGTTTGGCTGCAAGAAGGCCATAGTTTGCCAAAAGCGGGTAAGGTGCGAATGACCGACTAAATATCAACAAAAGTGGGGGCGGAGGTCTTCGGATGCAAGTGGGTGTGAATCTTCCACCATACAAGTATGGTGGAGAGGAAGCTGTGAATCGCTGACCATTGTTTGCAAAAAGCGGTTGAGAAAAGGTGCGAATGTCCAACCATACATGATCAAAACAGGGAGCGGAGGTGTTTGGCTGCGACAAGGTGTGAATGTCCAACCATAATTAATGAAAAGCGGGCAAGAAGTAGGTTCGAATGCCCAACCACACATCATCAAAAGCAGGAGTGGATGTGTTCGGCTACAAGAAGGTTTGAATGTCCGAGCATAGTTTGTAAAAAGCGGGTAAGAAAAGGTTCGAATGCCCAAACATACACCATCAAAAGAGGGAGCGGACGTGTTCCGCTTTAAGAAGGTGTGAATGTCCGACCAGAGTTGGTAAGAAGCGGGTAAGAAAACGTTAAAAAACCTGACTGTACACAATCAATAGTGGGAGCGGATGTGTTCAGCTACAAGAAGGTGTGAAAGTCCGACCATGGTTTGTAAAAAGCGGGTAAGAAAAGTTGCAAATGCCCGACAATGTATGATCAAAAGAGGGAGCGGAGCTTTTCGGCTACAAGAAGGATTGAATGTCCGACCATAGTTTGTAAAAAGCGGGTAAGAAAAGGTTCGAATGCCCGACTATACACCATCAAAAGCGGAAGCGGAGGTGTTCCGCTGTAAGACGGTGTGAATGTCCAACCATAGTTGGTAAAAAGCGGGTAAGAAAAGGTTAAACTACCCGACTGTACACAATCAATAGCGTGAGTGGAGTTGTTCGGCTACAAGAAGGTGTGAAAGTCCGACCATGGTTTGTAAAAAGCGGGTAAGAAAAGGTTCGAATTCCCGAATATATACCATCAAAAGCGGAAGCGGAGGTGTTCGGTTGCAAGAAGGTTTGAACGTCCGACCAAAGTTTGTAAAAAGCAGTTAAGAAAAGCGTCGAATATCCAACCAAACAAAATCAAAAGCGGGAGCAGAGCTGTTCGACCGCAAGTAGGTGTGAATGTCCAGCCATAATTACTCACAAACGGGTAAGAAAAGCTAGTATTGCCAGACCATACATGATCAAAACAGGGAGCGGAGGTGGTTCAGCTGCAACGTGTGAATGTCTGACTATAGTTTGTAAAAAGCGGGTAAGACAAGGTGCGAATGCCCAACAATGTATGATCAAAAGAGGGAGCGGAGGTGTTCGGCTACAAGAAGGTGTGAAAGTCCGACCATGGTTTGTAAAAAGCAGGTAAGAAAAGGTTCGAATGCCCGAACATACACCATCAAAAGAGGGAGCGGACGTGTTCCGCTGTAAGAAGGTGTGAATGTCCGACCATAGTTGGTAAAAAGCGGGTAAGAAAAGGTTAAAATACCCGACTGTACACAATCAATAGCGGGAGCAGAGTTGTTCGGCTACAAGAAGGTGTGAAAGTCCACCCATGGTATGTAAAAAGCGGGTAACAAAAGGTTCGAATGCCCAAATATGTACCATCAAAAGCGGAAGCAGAGGTGTTCGACTGCAAGTAGGTGTGAATATCAGATCATATGCAAAAAGTTGATGAGAAAGGGTGAGAATGCCTGACTAAACACCATCAAATGCGGGAGCGGAAGTGTTTGGCTGTGAGTAGGTGTGAATGTCCGACCATAATTGCTTAAAAATGTGTTAGAAAAGGTAAGAATGCTGGACCATACATCATCAAAAGCGGGAGAGGTGGTGTTCGGCTGCAAGAAGGTGTGAAAGTCCGACCATGGTTTGTAAAAAGCGGGTAAGAAAAGGTTTGAATGCCCGAATATACACCATCAAAAGTGGAAGCGGAATTGTTCGGATCAAGAAGGTGTGAACGTCCGACCAGTTTGTAAAAAGCAGTGAAAAGCGAGAAAAAGCTTTTCGTTAGTTTTGCATGATTTGGGATTTTGCTTATAAAATGCATTCCTTCACTCAAACTATGTTAAAACTGATTTGTCCTTCATATTTACCTTGTCTAGAAAGATTTAAACAAAAAAAACCCCAACGTACTTTGCAGTAAAAGAAAGAGCAAATCTAAGATCTAAAAGTTTCAGGAATCCGAGTATAAGCTTGCTTTCATGAGTTCTTCACGATTTCGGATTTTGCTACAAAATGAATTGCTTTGCTCAAACCAAGTTAAACCTGCTTTGTCCTTCCATATTTATCAATGTCGAGATAGATTTAAACAAAACAAAGAAAACACGTTGTACTTTGCAATATAACAAATAGCAACACTGAAGGATCAGGAATCCGAGAATAAGCTTTTCATGTGTTGTGCATGTTTTGAGATTTTGTTTTAAAATGAATTCCTTCACTCAAACTATGTTAAAACTGCTTTGACATTGATAAATATGAAGACAAAGCAATTTTAACTTGGTTTGAGCAAAGCAATTCATTTTATAGGAAAATCCGAAATCATGCAGAACGTATGAAAATAAGCTTATTCTCGGATTCCTGTTCCTTCAGTGTTGCTCTTTCTTCTACTGCAATATACAATGTTGTTCTTTGTTGAAGTCGATCTAGACATTGATAAATATGAAGTTAAAAGCAGTTTTAACATAGTTTGAGTGAAGGAATTCATTTTATAGCAAAATCCCAAATCATGCAGAACGTATGAAAAGAAGCTTATTCTCGGATTCCTGTTCCTTCAGTGTCTCTCTTTCTTCTACTGCAATATACAATGTTGTTCTTTGTTGAAGTCGATCTAGACATTGATAAATATGAAGGACAAAGTAGTTTTCACTTGGTTTGAGTGAAGGAATTCATTTTATACATAAAATCCCAAATCATGCAGAACGTATGAAAGTAAGCTTATTCTCGGATTCCTGTTCCTTCAGTGTTGCTCTTTCTTCTACTGCAATATACAATGTTGTTCTTTGTTGAAGTCGATCTAGACATTGATAAATATGAAGGTAAAAGCAGTTTTAACATAGTTTGAGTGAAGGAATTCATTTTATAGCAAAATCCCAAATCATGCAGAACGTATGAAAATAAGCTTATTCTCGGATTCCTGATCCTTCAGTGTCTCTCTTTCTTCTACTGCAAAATCTAATGTTGTTCTTTGTTGAAGTCGATCTAGACATTGATAAATATGAAGGTAAAAGCCGTTTTACCATAGTTTGATTGAAGGAATGCATTTTATAAGCAAAATCCAAAATCATGCAGAACTCATGAAAAGCTTTTTCTCGGATTTCTGAACCTTTCTTTCTTTTACTGCAAAATACTACGTTGTTTTTTGTTCAAATCTATCTAGACATTTATAAATACCAGCCGAACATCTCTGCTGCCGCTTTTGATAATTTATGGTTTGGTATTCTTACCTTTTCTTACCCGTTTGTGAGTAATTATGGCTGGATATTCACACCTTCTTGCAGCCGAACACCACCTCTCCCGCTTTTGATGATGTATTCTTACCTTTTCTAACACATTTTTCAGCAACTAGGGTGGGACATTCACACCTACTCACAGACAAACACCTCCGCTCTCGCATTTGATGGTGTATAGTAGGGCATTCTCACCCTTTCTCATCAGCTTTTTGCAAATTATGATCTGACATTCACACCTACTGCTTTTTACAAACTATGGTCAGACATTCACACCGTCTTACAGTGCAACACCTCCGCTCCCGCTTTTGATGGTGTATAGTCGGGCATTCAAACCTTTCTTACCCGCTTTTTACAAACTTTGGTCGGACATTCAGACCTTCTTGTAGCCGAAAACCTCCGCTCCCTCTTTTGATCATACATTGTCGGGCATTCGCACCTTTTCTTACCCGCTTTTTACAAACCATGGTGAGACTTTCACACCTTCTTGTAGCCGAACACATCCGCTCCCGCTATTGATTGTGTACAGTCGGATATTTGAACCTTTTCTTACCTTCTTTTTACCAACTATGGTTGGGCATTCACACCTACTTACAGCGGAACACGTCCGGTCTGTCTTTTGATGGTGTATGTTCGGGCATTCGAAGCTTTTCTTACCCGCTTTTTACAAACTATGCTCGGACATTCAAACCTTCTTGTAGCCGAACACATCCACTCCTGCTTTTGATGATGTTTGGTTGGGCATTGGAACCTACTTGTTGCCCGCTATTCATTAATTATGGGTGGACATTAAAACCTTGTCGCAGCCAAACACGTCCGCTCCCTGTTTTGATCATGTATGGTTGGACATTCGCACCTTTTCTCACCCGCTTTTTGCAAACAATGGTCAGCAATTTATAGCTTCCTCTCCACCATACTTGTATGGTGGAATATTCACACCCACTTGCATCCGAAGACCTCCGCCCCCACTTTTGTTGATATTTAGTCGGTCATTCGCACCTTACCCGCTTTTGGCAAACTATGGCCTTCTTGCAGCCAAACACCTCTGATCTCGCTTTTGATGATGTAAGGTTGGGCATTCAGACCTTGCTTCACATGCTTTTCACCAAATATAGTCGGACATTCACACCTTCTTGCAGCCGAACACTTCCGCTCCACCTTTTAGTGTTCTATAATACCTTTTTTTCACCGCATTTTATAGATTATGGTTGGAAATTCTCAAACACTCTCATCCGAAGACTTCTCCTCTCGCTTTTGTTAATATATTTGAACTTTAGTCGGACATTCACACCTTCTTGCAGCTGAACCACCTCCGCTCCCTGTTTTGATCATGTATGGTCTGGCAATACTACCTTTTCTTACCCGTTTGTGAGTAATTATGGCTGGACATTCACACCTACTTTCAGCAGAACACCACTTCTCTCGCTTTTGATGATGTATGGACCGGCATTCTTACCTTTTCTAACACATTTTTCAGCAATTATGGTCGGAGATTCACACCTACTCACAGACGAACAACTCCGCTCCCGCATTTGATGGTGTATAGTTGGGCATTCTCACCCTTTCTCATCAGCTTTTTGCAAATTATGATCTGACATCCCTCCCTCCTGAGCTGTCACCTTATCGTGGTGGGGGAGTTTGCGTGCCCCAATGAGTCCGGGAGCTATGTTGCTCGGGGCTTTAAGCCCCTGGTAGGGTCACCCAAGGCAAGCAGATCCTAGATGAGGGACCAGACAAAGAACAGCTCAAAAGACCCCTTATGATGAACAAAAAATTTGGACCTCGTGATCCCTTGCCCGGATATGGGACACCGGGGCCTCCCCCCGGAGCCAGGCCCGGGGGTGGGGCCCGGCAGCGGGCGCCTGGTGGCCGGGTCTGTGCCCATGGGGCTCGGTCGGGCATAGCCCGAAATGATGACGTGGGTCCCCCTTCCGACGGGCTCACCACCCGTGGGAGGGGCCAAGGGGGTCGGGTGCGATGTGAGCTGGGTAGCGGCCGAAGGCAGAGGCCTTGGCGGTCTGATCCTCGGCTACTGAAGCTAGCTCTTGGGACGTGGAATGTCACCTCTCTGTTGGGGAAGGAGCCGGAGCTGGTGCGCGAGGCTGAGCGGTTCCGGCTAGATATAGTCGGACTCACCTCGACGCACGGCTTGGGCTCTGGAACCAGTCCTCTTGAGAGGGGTTGGACTCTCTTCCACTCTGGAGTTGCCCGTGGTGAGAGGCGCAGAGCAGGTGTGGGCATACTTATTGCCCCCCGGCTGTGTGCCAGTACATTGGGGTTTACCCCAGTGAACGAGAGGGTAGCCTCCCTCCACCTTCGGGTGGGGGGACGAGTCCTGACTGTTGTTTGTGCCTATGCGCCAAACAGCAGTTCAGAGTACCCACCCTTTTTGGAGTCTCTGGGGGAGGCACTGGAGAATGCTCCTACCGGAGACTCCCTCGTTCTGCTGGGGGACTTCAATGCTCACGTGGGCAATGACAGTGAGACCTGGAGGGGTGTGATTGGGAGGAACGGCCCCCCCGATCTGAACCAGAGTGGTGTTATGTTGTTGGACTTCTGTGCTGGTCATGGACTGTCCATAACGAACACCATGTTCAGACATAAGGGTGTCCATATGTGCACTTGGCACCAGGACACCCTTGGCCGCAGTTCGATGATCGACTTTGTGGTTGTATCATCGGACTTGCGGCCGTATGTCCTGGACACTCGGGTGAAGAGAGGGGCGGAGCTGTCAACTGATCACCACCTGGTGGTGAGTTGGCTCCGCTGGTGGGGGAGGATGCCGATCAGACCTGGCAGGCCCAAACGTATTGTGAGGGTCTGCTGGGAGCGTTTGTCAGAATCCCCCGTCAGAAGGAGCTTTAACTCCCACCTCCGGCAGAGCTTCAACCATATCCCGGGGGAGGTGGGGGACATTGAGTCCGAATGGGCCATGTTCCGTGACTCCATTGCCGAGGCAGCTGATCGGAGTTGTGGCCGTAAGGTGGTCGGTGCCTGTCGTGGCGGCAACCCTCGAACCTGCTGGTGGACACCAGTGGTGAGGGAAGCCGTCAAGCTGAAGAAGGAGTCCTATCGGGCCTTTTTGGCCAGTGGGACCCTGGAAGCAGCTGATAGGTACCGACAGGCCAGACGGGCTGCGGCTTCGGCGGTTGCTGAGAAAAAAACTCGGGCCTGGGAGGAGTTCGGTGAGACCATGGAGAACGATTTCCGGACGGCCTCGAAGAGATTCTGGTCCACCATCCGGCGTCTCAGGGGGGGGAAGCGGCTCACAGTCAACACTGTTTACAGTGGGGACGGGGCTTTGCTGACCTCAACTAGGGATGTTGTGAGTCGGTGGGGGGAGTACTTCGAGGAACTCCTCAATCCTACCAACACGTGCTCGGAAGAGGCAGAGTCGGAGAGCTCGGAGACGGGGCCTCCCATTTCTGGGGCTGAGGTTGCCGAGGTGGTCAAAAAGCTCCTCGGTGGCAAGGCCCCGGGGGTGGATGAGGTCCGTCCTGAGTTTCTCAAGGCTCTGGATGTTGTAGGGCTGTCTTGGCTGACACGCCTCTGCAGCATCGCGTGGACATCGGGGACAGTGCCTCTGGACTGGCAGATTGGGGTGGTGGTCCCCCTCTTTAAAAAGGGGGACCGGAGGGTGTGTTCCAACTATAGGGGTATCACACTCCTCAGCCTCCCTGGTAAGGTCTATTCGGGGGTATTGGAGAGGAGGATCCGTCGGATAATCGAGCCTCGGATTCAGGAGATGCAGTGTGGCTTTCGTCCTGGCCGTGGAACAGTGGACCAGCTCTATACCCTCGGCAGGATCCTGGAGGGTGCATGGGAGTTCGCCCAACCAGTCTACATGTGTTTTGTGGACTTGGAGAAAGCGTTCGACCGTGTCCCTCGTGGAGTCCTGTGGGGGGTGCTCCGGGAATATGGAGTGCCGGACCCCTTGATAGGGTCCGTTCGGTCTCTGTATGACCGGTGCCAGAGTTTGGTCCGCATTGCCGGCAGTAAGTCGGATACGTTTCCGGTGAGAGTTGGACTCCGTCAGGGCTGCCCTTTGTCACCGATTCTGTTCCTAACTTTTATGGACAGAATTTCTAGGCGCAGCCAGGGCGTTGAGGGTGTCCGATTTGGCGACCTCAGAATCGGGTCTCTGCTTTTTGCAGATGATGTGGTTCTGTTAGCGTCGTCAGGCCGTGACCTTCAGCTCTCACTGGAGCGATTCGCAGCCGAGTGTGAAGCGGCTGGGATGAGAATCAGCACCTCCAAATCCGAGACTCTGGTTCTCAGCCGGAAAAGGGTGGAATGCTCTCTCCGGGTCGGGAATGAGATCCTTCCCCAAGTGGAGGAGTTCAAGTATCTCGGGGTCTTGTTCACGAGTGAGGGACGAATGGAGCGGGAGATTGACGGGCGGATCGGTGCGGCGTCTGCAGTGTTGCGGGCTCTGCACCGACCCGTCGTTGTGAAGAGGGAGCTGAGCCAGAAGGCGAAGCTCTCTACTTACTGGTCAATCTACGTTCCCATCCTCACCTATGGTCACGAGTTGTGGGTAGTGACCGAAAGAACAAGATCGCGAATACAAGCGGCCGAAATGGGTTTCCTCCGCAGGGTGTCTGGGCTCTCCCTTAGAGATAGGGTGAGAAGCTCAGTCATCCGGGAGGGGCTCGGAGTAGAACCGCTGCTCCTCCGCATTGAGAGGAGTCAGATGAGGTGGCTCGGGCATCTGGTTAGGATGCCCCCTGGGCGCCTCCCTGGGGAGGTGTTCCGGGCACGTCCCACTGGGAGGAGACCCCGGGGAAGACCCAGGACACGCTGGAGAGACTATGTCTCTCGGCTGGCCTGGGAACGCCTCGGGGTCCCCCCGGAAGAGCTGGAGGAAGTGGCCGGGGACAGAGACGTCTGGGTTTCTCTGCTCAAGCTGCTGCCCCCGCGACCCGACCCCCGGATAAGCGGCAGATGATGGATGGATGGATGGATCTGACATCCACACCTACTTGCAGTCGAACAGTTCTGCTCCCGCTTTTGATTATGTTTGGTTGGATATTCGAACCTTTTCTTAACTGCTTTTTACAAACTTTGGTTGGACGTTCACACCTTCTTGTAGCCGAACACATCTACAGCTGCTTTTGATGATGTATGGTTGGGCATTCGCACCATTTTTTTCCCCTTTTTTCAGGAATTATGGGTGGATATTCACATCTTCTTGCAGCGGAACACCTCCTCTCCCACTTATGATCATGTGCGGTTTGATTTTCGAAATTTTTACTTTCATGTTTTCTAGCAATTATTGATGGACATTCAGACCTTGCAGCTGAACACCTCCGCTCCCGCTTTTGATCATACATTGTTGGGCATTCGCACCTTGTCTTACCAGATTTTTACAAACTTTAGTCGAACATTCACACCTTCTTGCAGCTGAACACCTCCGCTCCTGCTTTTGATGGTGTAAAGTCGGGCTTTCGAGCCTTTTCTTACCCGGTTTTTAGAAATTATGGCTGGACATTCAGACCTTGCAGCCAAACACCTCCGCTCCCTCTTTTGATCATACATGGCAAATGGATTTAATTTTAACAAGTCAGGGGTGAAACTGTTCACCTCCAACATATTTTATTTCCTACGTCATCCATCTGTGCTCGGGGCCAAGGCTGAGATAAACAAGGAGTTATCTCATAGAGAGGAACAAACAAATCCCAGCAGAAACCTTGAGGAGGAACTCCATCTGCCCCCACCCAAGAGGAACTTTGGAAAGGAGAGACATCAGAGGCAAGAAGAGAGGTCTTTATTTGCCCCAAACCCTCTCAACAGCACTAATGACCAGGACCAGGGACCAGGACCAGGACCTTCCCCAGCCCCCCAAACCCCTGACAGGTCATTGTGCTCCTCACCCTCCCTTTCTCCCTCCTCCTCCCCTCACCTGAAATTCACTGAGGAGATGATGGAACGGGTCAATGCTGGGCTTAGATCTACCCCCCAGCCCAATCCCTTTTTATCCCCCATAAACCCCCCACCAAAGCGGCCAAAGGTTCCCCGCCGAGCCCCGCCCCTACTAGAGCAGCCGAAGCGACGGAGCCCAGCCCCACCCCCTTCTGTCCCTTCACGCTGCCACCATGTACTGTCTCCGCAGTCTGATGTGTGATGTGTGAGGGGTCCAGGCTGTGTGAATTCTGACAGTCGTGACTTTTCCCAGGACAAGCTGGGACCCTGTTTATTAGAAGATCTTAAAATTTCTGTACTTTTAGGTGACAGAAGGAGAAATGTGACCCAGTCAAAACACAGAGAGTTGCACTCAAAAAGATCTTTAAATAAAGTAAACATACCTTGTGTGCCACAGACTGCACCCAAACACGAGGGGGCAAATAATACCTCTAAAACACTTAAGTTGGCTTTATTAAATGTTAGGTCTTTAGCTGGGAAAACATTCTTAATTGATGATTTTATCACTGAGCACACCCTGGATTTTATGTTTTTAAATGAAACTTGGTTGGAACAAAATAACAGTGCTGCTGTTCTTATTGAGTCAACCCCTCCTGGTTACAGTTTTATCAGCGAGGCCAGAGTGAGCAGGAGAGGAGGAGGGGTCGCAGTCTTATTCAATGAATCCTTTCAATGTAAGCAGTTATCTCCTGGAAGTTTTCAGTCCTTTGAATATATGGCTATACAGGTGAAGGCCTCACCCAGTGTCCTGTTTCTGAATATTTACAGGCCCCCTAAATACTGTTCAGATTTTTCTGAAGACCTCAGTGAACTGCTGTCTATGATCTGTGTTGATTTTGACTGTATAATTATTGTTGGTGATTTTAACATCCATATGGACAATCCTCAGGACAGAGGGACTAAAGACCTGAGTAACACTCTGGACAACTTTTGGCTGACTCAGCATATAACAGAGCCTACGCACAATAGGGGGCACACTCTAGACTTAGTGATCTCCAAGGGTCTAAGCATTTCAAAGATTACTGTGTCTGATGTGGGCCTGTCTGACCATTCCTGTGTTTTCTTTGAGAGTACGATTTCAGTGCACACAAATGTCTCAACAGCAGTGATCTCAAAACTGAAAACAGTAGTAAGATCTTTAACCAGGTTTTCTCCTTAGCACCTGCCCTGTCCGGGGGTTCAGTCAGTGAGCTCGTCAGTAGCTTTAATACTAAAATGTTAAATGTTATGGATACTATTGCTCCCATTAAGGTGAAGGTTATCTCTGGAAGGAAGAAGTCTCCATGGCGAAATTCCACACTGGTGAAAAATGGGAAAAGAGTGTGTCGGAAAGCTGAGCGCCGATGGAGAAAAACAAATCTCCAGGTTCATTATGACATCTATAAAGAGAAACTTCACTCTTATAATTTACAACTGAGGAATGCAAGGAAATCCTACTTCCCTGACATCATCACCAAAAACAGTCATAATGCTCGGGCCTTATTTGCTACAGTTGACAGGCTAACAAACCCTCCTGTGTCAGTGGCAAATGAACTCCATTCCACCATGGCCTGCAATGACTTTGCCAAATTCTTCATAGACAAAGTCCAAAATATTAGACAAGCAGTTGGTACATCAGCAGCAGGTTCAGCATATGTACTGTGTCCACCGAAAACCGGTTTAAACACCATGACACTATTTCAACCCATTAACAGTAAAGACCTGGAGGACATCTTACGTCACCTGAAGTCCTCCTCTTGCTGTTTAGACATCCTACCAACAGGTTTTTTCAAAGGGGTCTCAAAGACTTTGGAGTCAGACCTGTTACTGATTGTGAACCTGTCCTTAACGTCAGGTGTGTTTCCAGAGCCACTAAAAACAGCTGTAATTAAACCTCTGCTGAAAAAGGACAATCTTGATAAGACGCAAATGAACAACTACAGGCCCATCTCAAATCTCCCATTTTTAAGTAAGATCATTGAAAAAGCGGTTTTTCAACAGCTTAATTACTTTTTAACACAAAATAACTGCTATGATACCTTCCAGTCAGGCTTTAGACAGCACCACAGCACTGAGACTGCTCTGACCAAAGTGTTTAATGACATATGTCTGAATACAGACAGTGGAAAAATGTCAGTCTTAGTTTTACTGGATCTCAGTGCTGCCTTTGATACAGTTGACCACAATATATTACTCAAACAACTGGAGAACTGGGCTGGTCTTTCCGGAACTGTACTAAACTGGTTCAAAACATACTTAGAGAACAGGAAGTACTTTGTGTCAATAGGTAACTTTACATCTGAGCAGACAAGAATCACAAGTTCCCCAAGGTTCCATCCTGGGACCTCTTCTGTTTAACATCTACATGCTCCCACTGGCACAGATTATAAAAAACAACCAAATAAACTACCATAGCTATGCAGATGACACACAGATGTATATAACAATGTCACCAGGAGACAGAGGGCCTGTACAGGCCCTTGGAAAATGCATTGAGGAGATTAATGACTGGATGTGCCACAACTTCCTCCAGCTAAACAAAAACAAAACTGAGGTAATTGTCTTTGGAGCCAAAGATAAACGATTGAAAGTCACCACAGAGCTTCAATCTATAAATCTAAAAACGACCAACCAGGCCAGAAATCTGGGTGTAGTGATGGACTCAGACCTAAATTTGGACAAACACATTAAGGCATTAACAAAGTCAGCCTACTATCACCTTAAGAATATATCAAGGCTAAAAGATCTGATGTCTCAGCAGGACCTGGAAAAACTAGTCCATGCATTCATCTTTAGTAGGCTTGATTATTGTAATAGCATCTTTACAGGTCTGCCTAAAAAGTCAGTTAGACAACTGCAGCTCATCCAGAACTCAGCTGCTCGAGTCCTCACTAAGACCAAAAAAGTGGAGCACATCACAGTCCAGCTCTCAAGTCTTTACACTGGCTGCCTGTCCATCAGAGGATAGACTTTAAAGTTCTGATGCTGGTCTATAAAGCTCTGAATGGTCAAGGACCAAAATACATCAGTGACCTCCTGACCCACTATGAACCTTCCAGACCCCTCAGGTCATCTGGATCCGGTATTTTATCAGTTCCCAGAGTCAAAACCAGACATGGAGAAGCTGCATTCAGCTTCTATGCTCCACATGTCTGGAACAAAGTCCCAGAAAGCCTCAGATCAGCTGAAACACTCAGTGTATTTAAGTCCAGGTTGAAGACACATCTATTTTCAGCTGCATTTGAATAAGCTTGAGTTTCAAAACGGAATCATGTTTTAACTATTGATTTTATCTTTCATATATATAATTTTTTCTGATTTTATCTATTGTTCTTATTTCCTTCTTTTGTTTAAATTTTAAATCATGCTTTTTATTTCTTCTGTTTTAATGTCTCTGTGAAGCACTTTGAATCACCTTGTTGTTGAATTGTGCTATACAAATATACTTGCCTTGTCTTGCCTTGCCTTACATTGTCGGGCATTCGCACCTTGTCTTACCCGCTTTTTACAAACTATAGTCAGACATCCACACCTTCTTGCAGCTGAACCACCTCCGCTTACTGTTTTGATCATGTATGGTCTGGCAATACTACCTTTTCTTACCCGTTTGTGAGTAATTATGGCTGGACATTCACACCTACTTTCAGCAGAACACCACCTCTCTCGCTTTTGATGATGTATGGACTGGGATTCTTACCTTTTCTAACACATTTTTCAGCAATTATGTTCGGAGATTCACACCTACTCACAGACGAACAACTCCGCTCCCGCATTTGATGGTGTATAGTCGGGCATTCTCACCCTTTCTCATCAGCTTTTTGCAAATTATGATCTGACATCCACACCTACTTGCAGTCGAACAGTTCTGCTCAAGCTTTTGATTATGTTTGGTTGGATATTCGAACCTTTTCTTAACTGCTTTTTACAAACTTTGGTTGGACGTTCACACCTTCTTGTAGCCGAACACATCCACAGCTGCTTTTGATGATGTATGGTTGGGCATTCGCACCTTTTTTTTACCCATTTTTCAGGAATTATGGGTGGATATTCACACCTTCTTGCAGCTGAACACCTCCTCTCCCACTTATGATCATGTGCGGTTTGATTTTAGAAATTTTTACTTTCATGTTTTCTAGCAATTATTGATGGACATTCACACCTTCTTGCAGCTGAACACCTCCTCTCCCACTTATGATCATGCGCGGTTTGATATTAGAAATTTTTACTTTCATGTTTTCTAGCAATTATTGATGGACATTCAGACCTTCTTTGCAGCTGAACACCTCCGCTCCCGCTTTTGATCATACATTGTCGGGCATTCATAACTTGTCTTACCAGATTTTTACAAACTTTAGTCGAACATTCACACCTTCTTGCAGCTGAACACCTCCGCTCCCGCTTTTGATGGTGTAAAGTCGGGCTTTCGAGCCTTTTCTTACCCGGTTTTTAGAAATTATGGTTGGATATTCAGACCTTGCAGCCGAACACCTCCGCTCCCTCTTTTGATCATACATTGTCGGGCATTCGCACCTTGTCTTACCCGCTTTTTACAAACTATAGTCAGACATTCACACGTTGCAGCTGAACCACCTCCGCTCCCTGTTTTGATCATGTATGGAGTGGCAATACTACCTTTTCTTACCCATTTGTGAGTAATTATGGCTGGACATTCACACCTACTTGCAGTCGAACAGCTCTGCTCCTGCTTTTGATTTTGTTTGGTTGGATATTCGAACCTTTTCTTAACTGCTTTTTACAAACTTTGGTCGGACGTTCACACCTTCTTGCAACCGAACACCTCCGCTTCCGCTTTTGATGGTATATATTCGGGAATTCGAACATTATCTTACCCGTTTTTTACAAACCATGGTCGGACTTTCACACCTTCTTGTAGCCGAACAACTCCACTCCCGCTATTGATTGTGTACAGTCGTGTAGTTTAACCTTTTCTTACCCGCTTTTTACCAACTATGGTCGGACATTCACACCGTCTACAGCGGAACACCTCCGCTTCCGCTTTTGATGGTGTATAGTCGGGCATTCGAACCTTTTCTTACCCGCTTTTTACAAACTATGGTCGGACATTCAAACCTTCTTGTAGCCGAAAAGCTCCGCTCCCTCTTTTGATCATACATTGTCGGGCATTTGCACCTTTTTCTTACCCGCTTTTTACAAACCATGGTCGGACTGTCACACCTTCTTGTAGCCGAACACATCTGCTCCCGCTATTGATTGTGTACAGTCGGGTTTTTTTAACCTTTTCTTACCCGCTTTTTACCAACTCTGGTCGGACATTCACACCTTCTTACAGCGGAACACCTCCGCTCCCTCTTTTGATGGTGTATGTTCGGGCATTCGAACCTTTTCTTACCCGCTTTTTACAAACTATGCTCGGACATTCAAACCTTCTTATAGCCGAACACATCCACTCCTGCTTTTGATGATGTGTGGTTGGGCATTCGAACCCACTTCTTGCCCGCTTTTCATTAATTATGGGTGGACATTCACACCTTGTCGCAGCCAAACACCTCCGCTCCCTGTTTTGATCACGTATGGTTGGACATTCGCACCTTTTCTCACCCGCTTTTTGCAAACTATGGTCAGCAATTCACAGCTTCCTCTCCACCATACTTGTATGGTGGGATATTCACACCCACTTGCATCCGAAGACCTCCGCCCCCACTTTTGTTGATATTTAGTCGGTCATTCGCACCTTACCCGCTTTTGGCAAACTATGGCCTTCTTGCAGCCAAACACCTCTGATCTCGCTTTTGATGATGTAAGGTTGGGCATTCAGACCTTGCTTCCCCTGCTTTTCACCAAATATAGTCGGACATTCACACCTTCTTGCAGCCGAACACTTCCGCTCCACCTTTTAGTGTTCTATCACACCTTTTTTTCACCGCATTTTATAGATTATGGTTGGAAATTCTCAACCACTCTCATCCGAAGACCTCTCCTCCCGCTTTTGTTAATATATTTGAACTTTAGTCGGACATTCACACCTTCTTGCAGCTGAACCACCTCCGCTCCCTGTTTTGATCATGTATGGTCTGGCAATACTACCTTTTCTTACCCGTTTGTGAGTAATTATGGCTGGACATTCACACCTACTTTCAGCAGAACACCACTTCTCTCGCTTTTGATGATGTATGGACCGGCATTCTTACCTTTTCTAACACATTTTTCAGCAATTATGGTCGGAGATTCACACCTACTCACAGACAAACAACTCCGCTCCCGCATTTGATGGTGTATAGTCGGGCATTCTCACCCTTTCTCATCAGCTTTTTGCAAATTATGATCTGACATTAACACCTGCTTTTGATGATGTATGGTTGGGTATTCGCACCTTTTTTTTACCCATTTTTCAGCAATTATGGGTGGACATTCACACCTTCTTGCAGCTGAACACCTCCTCTCCCACTTATGATCATGTGCGGTTTGATTTTCGAAATTTTTACTTTATTTTTTTCTAGCAATTATTGATGGACATTCAGACCTTCTTGCAGCTGAACACCTCCGCTCCCGCTTTTGATCATACATTGTCGGGCATTCGCACCTTGTCTTACCAGATTTTTACAAACTTTAGTCGAACATTCACACCTTCTTGCAGCTGAACACCTCCGCTCCCTCTTTTGATTATACATTGTCGGGCATTCGCACCTTGTCTTACCCGCTTTTTACAAACTATAGTCAGACATTCACACGTTGCAGCTGAACCACCTCCGCTCCCTGTTTTGATCATGTATGGTCTGGCAATACTACCTTTTCTTACCCGATTGTGAGTAATTATGGCTGGACATTCACACCTACTTTCAGCAGAACACCACCTCTCTCGCTTTTGATGATGTATGGACCGGCATTCTTACCTTTTCTAACACATTTTTCAGCAATTATGGTCGCAGATTCACACCTACTCACAGACAAACAACTCCGCTCCCGCATTTGATGGTGTATAGTCGGGCATTCTCACCGTTTCTCATCAGCTTTTTGCAAATCATGATCTGACATCCACACCTACTTGCAGTCGAAGAGTTTTGCTCCCGCTTTTGATTATGTTTGGTTGGATATTCGAACCTTTTCTTAACTGCTTTTTACAAACTTTGGTTGGACGTTCACACCTTCTTGTAGCCGAACACATCCACAGCTGCTTTTGATGATGTATGGTTGGGCATTCGCACCTTTTTTTTACCCATTTTTCAGGAATTATGGGTGGATATTCACACCTTCTTGCAGCTGAACACCTCCTCTCCCACTTATGATCATGTGTGGTTTGATTTTAGAAATTTTTACTTTCATGTTTTCTAGCAATTATTGATGGACATTCAGACCTGCTTGCAGATGAACACCTCCGCTCCCGCTTTTGATCATACATTGTCGGACATTCATACCTTGTCTTACCAGATTTTTACAAACTTTAGTCGAACATTCACACCTTCTTGCAGCTGAACACCTCCGCTCCCGCTTTTGATGGTGTAAAGTCGGGCTTTCGAGCCTTTTCTTACCCGGTTTTTAGAAATTATGGTTGGATATTCAGACCTTGCAGCCGAACACCTCCGCTCCCACTTTTGATCATACATTGTCGGGCATTCGCACCTTGTCTTACCCGCTTTTTACAAACTATAGTCAGACATTCACACGTTGCAGCTGAACCACCTCCGCTCCCTGTTTTGATCATGTATGGAGTGGCAATACTACCTTTTCTTACCCGTTTGTGAGTAATTATGGCTGGACATTCACACCTACTTGCAGTCGAACAGCTCTGCTCCTGCTTTTGATTTTGTTTGGTTGGATATTCGAACCTTTTCTTAACTGCTTTTTACAAACTTTGGTCGGACGTTCACACCTTCTTGCAACCGAACACCTCCGCTTCCGCTTTTGATGGTATATATTCGGGAATTCGAACCTTTTCTTACCCGTTTTTTACAAACCATGGTCGGACTTTCACACCTTCTTGTAGCCGAACAACTCCACTCCCGCTATTGATTGTGTACAGTCGTGTAGTTTAACCTTTTCTTACCCGCTTTTTAACAACTATGGTCGGACATTCACACCGTCTACAGCGGAACACCTCCGCTTCCGCTTTTGATGGTGTATAGTCGGGCATTCGAACCTTTTCTTACCCGCTTTTTACAAACTATGGTCGGACATTCAAACCTTCTTGTAGCCGAAAAGCTCCGCTCCCTCTTTTGATCATACATTGTCGGGCATTTGCACCTTTTCTTACCCGCTTTTTACAAACCATGGTCGGACTGTCACACCTTCTTGTAGCCGAACACATCTGCTCCCGCTATTGATTGTGTACAGTCGGGTTTTTTAACCTTTTCTTACCCGCTTTTTACCAACTCTGGTCGGACATTCACACCTTCTTACAGCGGAACACCTCCGCTCCCTCTTTTGATGGTGTATGTTCGGGCATTCGAACCTTTTCTTACCCGCTTTTTACAAATTATGCTCGGACATTCAAACCTTTTTATAGCCGAACACATCCACTCCTGCTTTTGATGATGAGTGGTTGGGCATTCGAACCTACTTCTTGCCCGCTTTTCATTAATTATGGGTGGACATTCACACCTTGTCGCAGCCAAACACCTCCGCTCCCTGTTTTGATGGTGTATGGTTGGACATTCGCACCTTTTCTCACCCGCTTTTTGCAAACTATGGTCAGCAATTCACAGCTTCCTCTCCACCATACTTGTATGGTGGGATATTCACACCCACTTGCATCCGAAGACCTCCGCCCCCACTTTTGTTGATATTTAGTCGGTCATTCGCACCTTACCCGCTTTTGGCAAACTATGGCCTTCTTGCAGCCAAACACCTCTGATCTCACTTTTGATGATGTAAGGTTGGGCATTCAGACCTTGCTTCACCTGCTTTTCACCAAATATAGTCGGACATTCACACCTTCTTGCAGCCGAACACTTCCGCTCCACCTTTTAGTGTTCTATCACACCTTTTTTTCACCGCATTTTATAGATTATGGTTGGAAATTCTCAACCAATCTATCCGAAGACCTCTCCTCCCGCTTTTGTTAATATATTTGAACTTTAGTCGGACATTCACACCTTCTTGCAGCTGAACCACCTCCGCTCCCTGTTTTGATCATGTATGGTCTGGCAATACTACTTTTTTTTACCCGTTTGTGAGTAATTATGGCTGGACATTCACACCTACTTTCAGCAGAACACCACCTCTCTCGCTTTTGATGATGTATGGACCGGCATTCTTACCTTTTCTAACACATTTTTCAGCAATTATGGTCGGAGATTCACACCTACTCACAGACAAACAACTCCGCTCCCGCATTTGATGGTGTATAGTCGGGCATTCTCACCCTTTCTCATCAGCTTTTTGCAAATTATGATCTGACATTAACACCTGCTTTTGATGATGTATGGTTGGGTATTCGCACCTTTTTTTTACCCATTTTTAAGGAATTATGGGTGGACATTCACACCTTCTTGCAGCTGAACACCTCCTCTCCCACTTATGATCATGTGCGGTTTGATTTTCGAAATTTTTACTTTAATTTTTTCTAGCAATTATTGATGGACATTCAGACCTTCTTGCAGCTGAACATCTCCGCTCCCGCTTTTGATCATACATTGTCGGACATTCATACCTTGTCTTACCAGATTTTTACAAACTTTAGTCGAACATTCACACCTTCTTGCAGCTGAACACCTCCGCTCCCACTTTTGATGGTGTAAAGTCGGGCTTTTGAGCCTTTTCTTACCCGGTTTTTAGAAATTATGGTTGGACATTCAGACCTTGCAGCCGAACACCTCCGCTCCCTCTTTTGATTATACATTGTCGGGCATTCGCACCTTGTCTTACCCGCTTTTTACAAACTATAGTCAGACATTCACACGTTGCAGCTGAACACCTCCGCTACCGCTTTTGATGGTGTAAAGTCGGGCTTTTGAGCCTTTTCTTACCCGGTTTTTAGAAATTATGGTTGGACATTCAGACCTTGCAGCCGAACACCTCCGCTCCCTCTTTTGATTATACATTGTCGGGCATTCGCACCTTGTCTTACCCGCTTTTTACAAACTATAGTCAGACATTCACACGTTGCAGCTGAACCACCTCCGCTCCCTGTTTTGATCATGTATGGTCTGGCAATACTACCTTTTCTTACCCGTTTGTGAGTAATTATGGCTGGACATTCACACCTACTTTCAGCAGAACACCACCTCTCTCGCTTTTGATGATGTATGGACCGGCATTCTTACCTTTTCTAACACATTTTTCAGCAATTATGGTCGCAGATTCACACCTACTCACAGACAAACAACTCCGCTACCGCATTTGATGGTGTATAGTCGGGCATTCTCACCCTTTCTCATCAGCTTTTTGCAAATTATGATCTGACATTCACACCTACTTGCAGTCGAAAAGCTCTGCTCCCGCTTTTGATTATGTTTTGTTGGATATTCGAACCTTTTCTTAACTGCTTTTTACAAACTTTGTTCGGAGGTTCACGTCTTCTTGAAGCCGAACACCTCCGCTTCCGCTTTTGATGGTGTACAGTCGGGCATTTTAACCTTTTCATACCCGCTTTTTACCAACTATGGTCGGACATTCACACCTTCTTGCAGCTGAACACCTCCGCTCCCACTTTTGATGGTGTATAGTCGGGCTTTCGAGCCTTTTCTTCCCCGGTTTTTACAAATTATGGTTGGACATTCAGACCTTGCAGCCGAAAACCTTCGCTCCCTCTTTTGATCATACATTGTTGGGCATTCGCACCTTGTCTTACGCGCTTTTTACAAACTTTAGTCAGAAATTCACACCTTGCAGCTGAACCACCTCCGCTCCCTGTTTTGATCATGTATTGTCTGGCAATACTACCATTTCTTACCCGTTTGTGAGTAATCTTCTAAAAGGTCATACCTGTCATTTTTTCCATTGAAACCATAAATATTTAAGAGGTTAAAGTCTTGCCCCATAAAATTCAAGTGTGCTAAAAGTGCCCGTCCGTCTCGCACCAGAACATGCGGATTTTTAATTAGAATGGCCACACCATCATTTTTAATTTGATTTGAGCCACTCCATATCGATAAATTGGGCCACATTTCCTCCCATTGTCTATGGTTTTTCAAAAAAGGTAGTCCACATTCTTGTATTAAAAACACATCTGATTTTATGGAGTCTAAGAAGGATATAATACTCTGGGCTCTTGTCTTTGATTTCACACTTCTCACATTTAGTGTTGAGAAGGTGAGAACCATTAAAAGGATAAAGGAAAGTAGGTATGTCATTTTCGTTTTTCTAAGTTATCAAAACAAATTACACACTCAGGTTATTTCTTGGGAAACTAGCTCTCCTTTTCGGACTCTCGTGTTGGCCTCTGATGCAATGTTGCATTTAACTTTGAGTCCCTGGGGGTTGATTGCAGAGCTAAAGGGAATCAGAGGACAACTCAGATGCCGTCCTCCTCGGCTGTTGACCTTCGGGGAGGTGAGTACCTTCACTAGACTCACCTGTCTGCTCTTCCTCCTCATTTAGCTTAGCTCCACCCTCTGCCTGTGAATTCTCACAGACTTCAGCACTGAGTGGTGAGGCCTCTACAGGCCCCTCTCCTTTTTGCTCCTCACTTCCAATCCAAGCTTTTAGCGGGAAGTTTGAATTTATTGGGTCAACCTCTTCACTTTGTTCACCAACTGCCACCTCTGGTCCTTCTCTTTGTTGGCTTGACTGTGGCTTTACCGTCTTTAATTTGTTGGCAAAAGATTTAGGGCAATCTCAGAAGAGGTGATTTAATTCTCCACAGAGATTACATTTCCTGCCATTTGGACACTCTCCAAAAGTGTCCCCAATTTCTCTGCACTTCCCACATATCACCTTGGTACAAGCCTCAACCAGGTGCCCATGCTCACCACACTTGCGGCAGAGCTTGGGCTGCCCCTGGTACTGGATGTAACCTCGGTTTTCGAGGTGGCCAGAGTGTCACTTTGCATCTCCGCCCACCCGCTGCACTGAGCACTCTTCAGCCCTTTTAAATGGTATAACTTTGCACTCCCGCACGCTCCAGCGAGCACCATTCAAGCAACAACTTTGCACTCCAGCTTCAAACGTCGGCACAGTCGCAACAAGTAAGGCAACTCTACTCAGAGAAGTCACTCTGCACAGTAACAAGATTTCTTTTGCACAGACAGAAAGGGCTTCACCCGCAAAGGTAAAGCCTGCCAAAAATAGCAACAACTCATTAGTGCTGCTCTCCACGGAAGTCTTTAGTAAAAGGCGAAAGACTTGTACATTATGAAGAGAAACCAGAGTACGATTATCTGTCACTGCGGGAGCAGGGCATCAGGCTAGTTGGCATAGCCACCTTCCCCATGGTGAGCTTTGCTTGGTTGAGACGCTTGCTCCCCCTCCTTGCTCCTCGGCTGACCAAGTAGGAAAAATCGGGCCCTATTCGATGGCTGCCTTGTCTTTTACTCTGTGCAAAAGACAAGGCAGCCACAAACACCACGGGAACACCGTATTGAGGCTTTGTTCTGACCGCTCATTCAGTGTCGCGTTTCTTTCAAGCAATTCTCCCGGTTAGCCCGCACTCGGCTCGCCCCCAGAGCTGTGTTAAAGTCTACTTCGCATTCACTCTCTTTTCTCAGCAGACTAAAAGAAAGTTTCATCTTGGGCTCCCTGAAACTTCCATCCTGCACCACTGTTTGCTTTTTCACAAGAGCAGAGAAGAGCGCACCGTTCTCAGCGGCACTGCAGTACCGGGTCGATGCTTGGAGTGAACGGAGCAAGCTCCTTTTTCAACTCCTATTGCTAAAAATCCATTTAATATGTAGTCCTCGTACAAAGGCCATATCAGATATTAAACTGATAAGAACAGGTACTACACTTGATCTTAGCCAAAAGGCCGAGAAGCGATAACTGTCCACTGGTTCACGTCCGAGGGCCCTTCCTGGCACAATGCACACTTGTAGCGGTGTTCTTTTTATGGCCATAGGTGGCCAGAGTGTCACTTTGCACCTCCGCCCACCCGCTGCACTGAGCACTCTTCAGCCCTTTTAAATGGTATAACTTTGCACTCCCGCACGCTCCAGCAAGCACCATCCAAGCAACATCGGCACAGTCGCAACAAGTAAGGCGACTCTACTCAGAGAAGTCACTCTGCACAGTAACAAGATTTCTTTTGCACAGACGGAAAGGGCTTCACCCGCAAAGGTAAAGCCTGCCAAAAATAGAAACAACTCATTAGTGCTGCTTTCCACGGAAGTCTTTAGTAAAAGTCGAAAGACTTGTACGTTATGAAGAGAAACCAGAGTACGATTATCCGTCACTGCGGGAGCAGGGCATCAGGCTAGTTGGCATAGCCACCTTCCCCATGGTGAGCTTTGCTTGGTTGAGACGCTTGCTCCCCCTCCATGATCCTCGACTGACCAAGTAGGAAAAATCGGGCCCTATTCGATGGCTGCCTTGTCTTTTACTCTGTGCAAAAGACAAGGCAGCCACAAACACCACGGGAACACTGTATTGAGGCTTTGTTCTGACCGCTCATTCAGTGTCGCGTTTCTTTCAAGTAATTCTCCCGGTTAGCCCGCACTCGGCTTGCCCCCAGAGCTGTGTTAAAGTCTACTTCGCATTCACTCTCTTTTCTCAGCAGACTAAAAGAAAGTTTCATCTTGGGCTCCCTGAAACTTCCATCCTGCACCACTGTTTGCTTTTTCACAAGAGCAGAGAAGAGCGCACCGTTCCCAGCGGCACTGCAGTACCGGGTCGATGCTTGGAGTGAACGGAGCAAGCTCCTTTTTCAACTCCTATTGCTAAAAATCAATTTAATATGTAGTCCTCGTACAAAGGCCATATCAGATATTAAACTGATAAGAACAGGTACTACACTTGATCTTAGCCAAAAGGCCGAGAAGTGATATCTGTCCACTGGTTCACGTCCAAGGGCCCTTCCTGGCACAATGCGCACTTGTAGCGGTGTTCTTTTTATGGCCATAGGTGGCCAGAGTGTCACTTTGCACCTCCGCCCACCCGCTGCACTGAGCACTCTTCAGCCCTTTTAAATGGTATAACTTTGCACTCCCGCACGCTCCAGCAAGCACCATCCAAGCAACATCGGCACAGTTGCAACAAGTAAGGCGACTCTACTCAGAGAAGTCACTCTGCACAGTAACAAGATTTCTTTTGCACAGACGGAAAGGGCTTCACCCGCAAAGGTAAAGCCTGCCAAAAATAGAAACAACTCATTAGTGCTGCTTTCCACGGAAGTCTTTAGTAAAAGGCGAAAGACTTGTACGTTATGAAGAGAAACCAGAGTACGATTATCCATCACTGCGGGAGCAGGGCATCAGGCTAGTTGGCATAGCCACCTTCCCCATGGTGAGCTTTGCTTGGTTGAGACGCTTGCTCCCCCCCTTGCTCCTCGGCTGACCAAGTAGGAACAATCGGGCCCTATTCGATGGCTGCCTTGTCTTTTACTCTGTGCAAAAGACAAGGCAGCAACAAAAACACCACGGGAAAACCGTATTGAGGCTTTGTTCTGACCGCTCATTCGGTGTCGCGTTTCTTTCAAGCAATTCTCCCGGTTAGCCCACACTCGGCTCGCTCCTAGAGCCGTGTTAAAGTCTACTTCGCATTCATTCTTGTTTCTCAGCAGACTCTTGGGATTTTATCTATAAAATGAATTCCTTCACTCAAACTATGTTAAAACTGCTTTGTCCTTCATATTTACCATGTCTAGAAAGATTTAAACAAAAAAAACAACGTTGTACTTTGCAGTAAAAGACAGAGCAAATCTAAAGTTTCATGAATCCGAGAATAAGCTTACTTTCATGAGTTCTTCACGATTTGGGATTTTGCTATAAAATGAATTCCTTCACTCAAACTAAATCGCTAATCTGTTACATGTAAGGCAGATGTCAAATTCACCGAAATAGGATCTAAGGGTATTCGGCCAATCGAGCTGTAGCAGCTTCGGTAAAAGAGTATAAGTTGAAGAGTTTGTGAATAAAGGTGTGCGCACACATAGTGAGCTGTAGGAAAATAGGCAGGGAGCAATGCCGGCTGGGGTATATGTTCTTGTATGTTGTCTGACTGTTTGATTTGAATGTGTTGTGTAAGTGTCCCGTTGAATGTTACATGTTTGGGCTTTGACACGCTTCACTGTGGTTGTTAACTGTGTGGTGTGTCCTGAAATGTTATATGTTTGGGCTGTGTGACATGCTTAATGCTTGTCAGTAGCTACCCACTTATTCATATATAGCAACTGACAACATAAGAAGTCCGGACATACTTTGATAGTAGTTGTAGAAGTATCCTTATTGATAATAGATAAACTAATTCATAGTGATAGAACAGTAGATGAACAGGTGCCTGCACATGTCTCACGAAAATAAAATGGGTGTATGATTGCTGACGGCAGAGCAATACTGCCAAACTTATGAGTTCTTGTGGCAAACTTGATTCAGTGTCTTGACGTGTATACGCTGTTTCGCTGACTTGATTGTCACAAGAAACAAAGTGTGTTTGATAAGATCCGACCATTTTATTACGGGAGGATCAGTATCAGTATTCGGCTGCAAGTAGGTGTGAATGTCCAACCATAATTTGTAAAAAGCGGGTAAGAAAAGGTTCTCATGCCCGACTATACATTAACAAAAGCGGGAGGAGAGGTCTTCGGATGAGAGTGGGTGAGAATTTCCAACCATAATCTATAAAATGCGGTGAAGAAAAAGGTGTGAATGCTACATAGAACACTCAAAAGTGGAGCGGAAGTGTTCGGCTGCAAGAAGGTGTGAATGTCCGACTATATTTGGTGAAAAGTAGGTGAAGCAAGGTCTGAATGCCCAACCTTACATCATCAAAAGCGAGATCAGGTGTTTGGCTGCAAGAAGGCCATAGTTTGCCAAAAGCGGGTAAGGTGCGAATGACCGACTAAATATCAACAAAAGTGGGGGCGGAGGTCTTCGGATGCAAGTGGGTGTGAATATCCCACCATACAAGTATGGTGGAGAGGAAGCTGTGAATGGCCGACCATAGTAAAAAGCGGGTGAGAAAAGGTGCGAATGTCCACCATTATACACCATCAAAACAGGGAGCGGAGGTGTTTGGCTGCGACAAGGTGTGAATGTCCACCCATAATTAATGAAAAGCGGGCAACAAGTAGGTTTGAATGCCCAACCATACATCATCAAAATAAGGAGCGGAGGTGTTCCGTTGTAAGAAGTTATGAATGTCCGACCATAGTTGGTAAAAAGCGGGTAAGAAAAGGTTAAAATACCCGACTGTACACAATCAATAGCGGGAGCGGAGTTGTTCGGCTACTAAAAGGTGTGAAAGTCCGACCAAGTTTTGTAAAAAGCGGGTAAGAAAAGGTTCGAATGCCCGACAATTTATGATCAAAAGAGGGAGCGGAGTTGTTCAGCTGCAAGAAGGTCTGAATGTCCATCAATAATTGCTAGAAAAAATTAAAGTAAAAATTTTGAAAATCAAACCGCACATGATCATAAGTGGGAGAGGAGGTGTTCAGCTGCAAGAAGGTGTGAATGTCCACCCATAATTACTGAAAAATGGGTAAAAAAAAGGTGCGAATACCCAACCATACATCATCAAAAGCAGCTGTGGATGTGTTCGGCTACAAGAGGGTTTGAACGTCCAACCAAAGTTTGTAAAAAGCAGTTAAGAAAAGTTTCGAATATCCAACCAAACATAATCAAAAGCGGGAGCAGAACTGTTCGACTGCAAGTAAGTGTGAATGTCAGATCATAATTTGCAAAACAACAACTATACACCATCAAATGCGGGAGCGGAGTTGTTCGTCTGTTAGTAGGTGTGAATCTCCGACCATAATTGCTGAAAAATGTGTTAGAAAAGGTAAGAATGCCGGTCCATACATCATCAAAAGCGAGAGAGGTGGTGTTCTGCTGAAAGTAGGTGTGAATGTCCAGCCATAATTACTCACAAACAGGTAAGAAAATGTAGTATTGCCAGATCATACATGATCAAAACAGGGAGCGGAGGTGGTTCAGCTGCAAGAAGGTGTGAATGTCCGACTAAAGTTCAAATATATTCACAAAAGCGGGAGGAGAGGTCTTCGGATGAGAGTGGTTGAGAATTTCCAACCATAATCCATAAAATGCGGTGAAAAAAAGGTGTGATAGAACACTAAAAGGTGGAGCAGACGTGTTCCGCTGTAAGAAGGTGTGAATGTCCGACCATAGTTTGTAAAAAGCGGGTAAGAAAAGGTTAAAATACCCGACTGTACACCACCAATAGCGGGAGCAGGGTTGTTCGGGTACAAGAAGGTGTGAAAGTCCACCCATGGTTTGTAAAAAGCGGGTAACAAAAGGTTCGAATGCCCGAATATATACTATCAAAAGCGGAAGCGGAGGTGTTCGGCTGCAAGAAGGTGTGAACGTCCGACCAAAGTTTGTAAAAAGCAGTTAAGAAAAGGTTCGAATATCCAACCAAACAAAATCAAAAGCGGGAGCAGAGCTGTTCGACTGCAAGTAGGTGTGAATGTCCAGCCATAATTTGCAAAAAGCTGATGAGAAAGGGTGAGAATGCCCGACTATACACCATCAAATGCGGTAGCGGAGTTGTTCGGCTTTGAGTAGGTGTGAATGTCCAGCCAAAATTACTCACAAACGGGTAAGAAAAGGTAGTATTGCCAGACCATACATGATCAAAACAGGGAGCGGAGGTGGTTCAGCTGCAAGAAGGTCTGAATGTCCGACTAAAGTTTGTAAAAAGCGCGTAAGACAAGGTGCGAATGCCAGACAATGTATGATCAAAAGAGGGAGCGGAGGTGTTAGGTTGCAAGAAGGTCTGAATGTCCAACCATAATTTGTAAAAACCGGGAAGAAAAGGCTCGAAAGCCCTACTATACACCATCAAAAGCGCGAGCAGAGGGGTTCAGCTGCAAGAAGGTCTGAATGTCCATCAATAATTTCTTTAAAACATGAAAGAAAATTTTCGAATATCAAACCGCACATGATCATAAGCGGGAGAGGATGTTTTCAGCTGCAAGACGGTGTGAATGTCCACCCATAATTCCTGAAAAATGGGTAAAAAAAGGTGCGAATGCCCAACCATACATTATCAAAAGCAGCTGTGAATATCAGATCATAATTTGCAAAAAGCTGATGAGAAAGAGTGAGAATGCCCGACTATACACCATCAAATGCGGGAACGGAGGTGTTCGGCTCTGAGTAGGTGGGAATGTCCGACCATAATTGCTGAAAAATGTGTTAGAAAAGGTAAGAATGCCGGTCCATACATCATCAAAAGCGAGAGAGGTGGTGTTCTGCTGAAAGTAGGTGTGAATGTCCAGCCATAATTACTCACAAACGGGTAAGAAAAGGTAGTATTGCCAGACCATACATAATCAAAACAGGGAGCGGAGGTGATTCAGCTGCAAGAAGGTCTGAATGTCCGAGCATAGTTTGTAAAAAGCGGGTAAGAAAAGGTTTGAATGACCGAAAATACACCATCAAAAGAGGGAGCGGACGTGTTCCGCTGTAAGAAGGTGTGAATGTCCGACCAGAGCTGGTAAAAAGCGGGTAAGAAAAGGTTAAAAAACCCAACTGTACACAATCGATAGCGGGAGCAGATGTGTTCGGCTACAAGAAGTTGTGACAGTCCGACCATGGTTTTATAAAAAGCGGGTAAGAAAGGGTGCGAATGCCCGACAATGTATGATCAAAAGAGGCAGCGGAGGCTTTCGGCTACAAGAAGGTTTGAATGTCCGACCATAGTTTGTAAAAAGCGGGTAAGAAAAGGTTCGCATGCCCGACTATACACCATCAAAAGCGGAAGCGGAGGTGTTCCGCTGTAAGACGGTGTGAATGTCCGACCATAGTTGGTAAAAAGCGGGTTAGAAAAGGTTAAACTACCCGACTGTACACAATAAATAGCGGGAGTGGAGTTGTTCGGCTGCAAGAAGGTGTGAACGTCCGACCAAAGTTTGTAAAAAGCAGTTAAGAAAAGGTTCGAATATCCAACCAAACAAAATCAAAAGCGGGAGCAGAGCTGTTCGACTGCAAGTAGGTGTGAATGTCCAGCCATAATTACTCACAACCGGGTAAGAAAAGGTAGTATTGCCAGACCATACATAATCAAAACAGGGAGCAGAGGTGGTTCAGCTGCAACGTGTGAATGTCTGACTATAGTTTGTAAAAAGCGGGTAAGACAAGGTGCGAATAACCGACAATGTATGATCAAAAGAGGGAGCGGAGGTGTTCGGCTGCGAGGTCTGAATGTCCAACCATAATTTCTAAAAACCAGGTAAGAAAAGGCTCGAAAGCCCGACTATACACCATCAAAAGCGGAAGCGGAGGTGTTCGGCTTCAAGAAGACGTGTACCTCCGAACAAAGTTTGTAAAAAGCAGTGAAGAAAAGGTTCGAATATCCAACCAAACATAATCAAAAGCGGGAGCAGAGCTGTTCGACTGCAAGTAGGTGTGAATGTCAGATCATAATTTGCAAAAAGCTGATGAGAAAGGGTGAGAATGCCCGACTATACACCATCAAATGCGGTAGCGGAGTTGTTCGGCTTTGAGTAGGTGTGAATGTCCAGCCAAAATTACTCACAAACGGGTAAGAAAAGGTAGTATTGCCAGACCATACATGATCAAAACAGGGAGCGGAGGTGGTTCAGCTGCAAGAAGGTCTGAATGTCCGACTAAAGTTTGTAAAAAGCGCGTAAGACAAGGTGCGAATGCCAGACAATGTATGATCAAAAGAGGGAGCGGAGGTGTTAGGTTGCAAGAAGGTCTGAATGTCCAACCATAATTTGTAAAAACCGGGAAGAAAAGGCTCGAAAGCCCTACTATACACCATCAAAAGCGCGAGCAGAGGGGTTCAGCTGCAAGAAGGTCTGAATGTCCATCAATAATTTCTTTAAAACATGAAAGAAAATTTTCGAATATCAAACCGCACATGATCATAAGCGGGAGAGGATGTTTTCAGCTGCAAGACGGTGTGAATGTCCACCCATAATTCCTGAAAAATGGGTAAAAAAAGGTGCGAATGCCCAACCATACATTATCAAAAGCAGCTGTGAATATCAGATCATAATTTGCAAAAAGCTGATGAGAAAGAGTGAGAATGCCCGACTATACACCATCAAATGCGGGAGCGGAGGTGTTCGGCTCTGAGTAGGTGGGAATGTCCGACCATAATTGCTGAAAAATGTGTTAGAAAAGGTAAGAATGCCGGTCCATACATCATCAAAAGCGAGAGAGGTGGTGTTCTGCTGAAAGTAGGTGTGAATGTCCAGCCATAATTACTCACAAACGGGTAAGAAAAGGTAGTATTGCCAGACCATACATGATCAAAACAGGGAGCGGAGGTGGTTCAGCTGCAAGAAGGTGTGAATGTCCGACTAAAGTTCAAATATATTAACAAAAGCGGGAGGAGAGGTCTTCGGATGACAATGGTTGAGAATTTCCAACCATAATCTATAAAATGCGGTGAAAAAAAGGTGTGATAGAACACTAAAAGGTGGAGCGGAAGTGTTCGGCTGCAAGAAGGTGTGAATGTCCGACTATATTTGGTGAAAAGCAGGGGAAGCAAGGTCTGAATGCCCAACCTTACATCATCAAAAGCGAGATCAGAGGTGTTTGGCTGCAAGAAGGCCATAGTTTGCCAAAAGCGGGTAAGGTGCGAATGACCGACTAAATATCAACAAAAGTGGGGGCGGAGGTCTTCGGATGCAAGTGGGTGTGAATCTTCCACCATACAAGTATGGTGGAGAGGAAGCTGTGAATCGCTGACCATAGTTTGCAAAAAGCGGTTGAGAAAAGGTGCGAATGTCCAACCATACATGATCAAAACAGGGAGCGGAGGTGTTTGGCTGCGACAAGGTGTGAATGTCCACCCATAATTAATGAAAAGCGGGCAAGAAGTAGGTTCGAATGCCCAACCACACATCATCAAAAGCAGGAGTGGATGTGTTCGGCTACAAGAAGGTTTGAATGTCCGAGCATAGTTTGTAAAAAGCGGGTAAGAAAAGGTTCGAATGCCCAAACATACACCATCAAAAGAGGGAGCGGACGTGTTCCGCTTTAAGAAGGTGTGAATGTCCGACCAGAGTTGGTAAGAAGCGGGTAAGAAAACGTTAAAAAACCTGACTGTACACAATCAATAGTGGGAGCGGATGTGTTCAGCTACAAGAAGGTGTGACAGTCCGACCATGGTTTGTAAAAAGCGGGTAAGAAAAGTTGCAAATGCCCGACAATGTATGATCAAAAGAGGGAGCGGAGCTTTTCGGCTACAAGAAGGATTGAATGTCCGACCATAGTTTGTAAAAAGCGGGTAAGAAAATGTTCGAATGCCCGACTATACACCATCAAAAGCGGAAGCGGAGGTGTTCCGCTGTAAGACGGTGTGAATGTCCAACCATAGTTGGTAAAAAGCGGGTAAGAAAAGGTTAAACTACCCGACTGTACACAATCAATAGCGTGAGTGGAGTTGTTCGGCTACAAGAAGGTGTGAAAGTCCGACCATGGTTTGTAAAAAGCGGGTAAGAAAAGGTTCGAATTCCCGAATATATACCATCAAAAGCGGAAGCGGAGGTGTTCGGTTGCAAGAAGGTTTGAACGTCCGACCAAAGTTTGTAAAAAGCAGTTAAGAAAAGCGTCGAATATCCAACCAAACAAAATCAAAAGCGGGAGCAGAGCTGTTCGACTGCAAGTAGGTGTGAATGTCCAGCCATAATTACTCACAAACGGGTAAGAAAAGCTAGTATTGCCAGACCATACATGATCAAAACAGGGAGCGGAGGTGGTTCAGCTGCAACGTGTGAATGTCTGACTATAGTTTGTAACAAGCGGGTAAGACAAGGTGCGAATGCCCAACAATGTATGATCAAAAGAGGGAGCGGAGGTGTTCGGCTACAAGAAGGTGTGAAAGTCCGACCATGGTTTGTAAAAAGCAGGTAAGAAAAGGTTCGAATGCTCGAACATACACCATCAAAAGAGGGAGCGGACGTGTTCCGCTGTAAGAAGGTGTGAATGTCCGACCATAGTTGGTAAAAAGCGGGTAAGAAAAGGTTAAAATACCCGACTGTACACAATCAATAGCGGGAGCAGAGTTGTTCGGCTACAAGAAGGTGTGAAAGTCCACCCATGGTATGTAAAAAGCGGGTAAGAAAAGGTTCGAATGCCCGAATATATACTATCAAAAGCGGAAGCGGAGGTGTTCGACTGCAAGTAGGTGTGAATATCAGATCATATGCAAAAAGTTGATGAGAAAGGGTGAGAATGCCTGACTAAACACCATCAAATGCGGGAGCGGAAGTGTTTGGCTGTGAGTAGGTGTGAATGTCCGACCATAATTACTGAAAAATGTGTTAGAAAAGGTAAGAATGCTGGACCATACATCATCAAAAGCGGGAGAGGTGGTGTTCGGCTGCAAGAAGGTGTGAAAGTCCGACCATGGTTTGTAAAAAGCGGGTAAGAAAAGGTTTGAATGCCCGAATATACACCATCAAAAGTGGAAGCGGAATTGTTCGGCTGCAAGAAGGTGTGAACGTCCGACCAGTTTGTAAAAAGCAGTGAAAAGCGAGAAAAAGCTTTTCGTTAGTTTTGCATGATTTGGGATTTTGCTTATAAAATGCATTCCTTCACTCAAACTATGTTAAAACTGATTTGTCCTTCATATTTACCTTGTCTAGAAAGATTTAAACAAAAAAAAAACCCAACGTACTTTGCAGTAAAAGAAAGAGCAAATCTAAGATCTAAAATTTCAGGAATCCGAGTATAAGCTTGCTTTCATGAGTTCTTCACGATTTCGGATTTTGCTACAAAATGAATTGCTTTGCTCAAACCAAGTTAAACCTGCTTTGTCCTTCCATATTTATCAATGTCGAGATAGATTTAAACAAAACAAAGAAAACACGTTGTACTTTGCAATATAACAAATAGCAACACTGAAGGATCAGGAATCCGAGAATAAGCTTTTCATGTGTTGTGCATGTTTTGAGATTTTGTTTTAAAATGAATTCCTTCACTCAAACTATGTTAAAACTGCTTTGACATTGATAAATATGAAGACAAAGCAATTTTAACTTGGTTTGAGCAAAGCAATTCATTTTATAGGAAAATCCGAAATCATGCAGAACGTATGAAAATAAGCTTATTCTCGGATTCCTGTTCCTTCAGTGTTGCTCTCTCTTCTACTGCAATATACAATGTTGTTCTTTGTTGAAGTCGATCTAGACATTGATAAATATGAAGTTAAAAGCAGTTTTAACATAGTTTGAGTGAAGGAATTCATTTTATAGCAAAATCCCAAATCATGCAGAACGTATGAAAAGAAGCTTATTCTCGGATTCCTGTTCCTTCAGTGTCTCTCTTTCTTCTACTGCAATATACAATGTTGTTCTTTGTTGAAGTCGATCTAGACATTGATAAATATGAAGGACAAAGAAGTTTTCACTTGGTTTGAGTGAAGGAATTCATTTTATACATAAAATCCCAAATCATGCAGAACGTATGAAAGTAAGCTTATTCTCGGATTCCTGTTCCTTCAGTGTTGCTCTTTCTTCTACTGCAATATACAATGTTGTTCTTTGTTGAAGTCGATCTAGACATTGATAAATATGAAGGTAAAAGCAGTTTTAACATAGTTTGAGTGAAGGAATTCATTTTATAGCAAAATCCCAAATCATGCAGAACGTATGAAAATAAGCTTATTCTCGGATTCCTGATCCTTCAGTGTCTCTCTTTCTTCTACTGCAAAATCTAATGTTGTTCTTTGTTGAAGTCGATCTAGACATTGATAAATATGAAGGTAAAAGCCATTTTACCATAGTTTGATTGAAGGAATGCATTTTATAAGCAAAATCCCAAATCATGCAGAACTCATGAAAAGCTTTTTCTCGGATTTCTGAACCTTTCTTTCTTTTACTGCAAAATACTACGTTGTTTTTTGTTCAAATCTATCTAGACATTTATAAATACCAGCCGAACATCTCTGCTGCCGCTTTTGATAATTTATGGTTTGGTATTCTTACCTTTTCTTACCCGTTTGTGAGTAATTATGGCTGGATATTCACACCTTCTTGCAGCCGAACACCACCTCTCCCGCTTTTGATGATGTATGGGCTGGCATTCTTACCTTTTCTAACACATTTTTCAGCAACTAGGGTGGGACATTCACACCTACTCACAGACAAACACCTCCGCTCTCGCATTTGATGGTGTATAGTAGGGCATTCTCACCCTTTCTCATCAGCTTTTTGCAAATTATGATCTGACATTCACACCTACTGCTTTTTACAAACTATGGTCAGACATTCACACCGTCTTACAGTGCAACACCTCCGCTCCCGCTTTTGATGGTGTATAGTCGGGCATTCAAACCTTTCTTACCCACTTTTTACAAACTTTGGTCGGACATTCAGACCTTCTTGTAGCCGAAAACCTCCGCTCCCTCTTTTGATCATACATTGTCGGGCATTCGCACCTTTTCTTACCCGCTTTTTACAAACCATGGTGAGACTTTCACACCTTCTTGTAGCCGAACACATCCGCTCCCGCTATTGATTGTGTACAGTCGGATATTTGAACCTTTTCTTACCTTCTTTTTACCAACTATGGTTGGGCATTCACACCCTTACACCCTTACAGCGGAACACGTCCGGTCTGTCTTTTGATGGTGTATGTTCGGGCATTCGAAGCTTTTCTTACCCGCTTTTTACAAACTATGCTCGGACATTCAAACCTTCTTGTAGCCGAACACATCCACTCCTGCTTTTGATGATGTATGGTTGGGCATTGGAACCTACTTGTTGCCCGCTATTCATTAATTATGGGTGGACATTAAAACCTTGTCGCAGCCAAACACGTCCGCTCCCTGTTTTGATCATGTATGGTTGGACATTCGCACCTTTTCTCACCCGCTTTTTGCAAACAATGGTCAGCAATTCATAGCTTCCTCTCCACCATACTTGTATGGTGGAATATTCACACCCACTTGCATCCGAAGACCTCCGCCCCCACTTTTGTTGATATTTAGTCGGTCATTCGCACCTTACCCGCTTTTGGCAAACTATGGCCTTCTTGCAGCCAAACACCTCTGATCTCGCTTTTGATGATGTAAGGTTGGGCATTCAGACCTTGCTTCACATGCTTTTCACCAAATATAGTCGGACATTCACACCTTCTTGCAGCCGAACACTTCCGCTCCACCTTTTAGTGTTCTATACCACCTTTTTTTCACCGCATTTTATAGATTATGGTTGGAAATTCTCAAACACTCTCATCCGAAGACTTCTCCTCTCGCTTTTGTTAATATATTTGAACTTTAGTCGGACATTCACACCTTCTTGCAGCTGAACCACCTCCGCTCCCTGTTTTGATCATGTATGGTCTGGCAATACTACCTTTTCTTACCCGTTTGTGAGTAATTATGGCTGGACATTCACACCTACTTTCAGCAGAACACCACTTCTCTCGCTTTTGATGATGTATGGACCGGCATTCTTACCTTTTCTAACACATTTTTCAGCAATTATGGTCGGAGATTCACACCTACTCACAGACGAACAACTCCGCTCCCGCATTTGATGGTGTATAGTTGGGCATTCTCACCCTTTCTCATCAGCTTTTTGCAAATTATGATCTGACATCCCTCCCTCCTGAGCTGTCACCTTATCGTGGTGGGGGAGTTTGCGTGCCCCAATGAGTCCGGGAGCTATGTTGCTCGGGGCTTTAAGCCCCTGGTAGGGTCACCCAAGGCAAGCAGATCCTAGATGAGGGACCAGACAAAGAACAGCTCAAAAGACCCCTTATGATGAACAAAAAATTTGGACCTCGTGATCCCTTGCCCGGATATGGGACACCGGGGCCTCCCCCCGGAGCCAGGCCCGGGGGTGGGGCCCGGCAGCGGGCGCCTGGTGGCCGGGTCTGTGCCCATGGGGCTCGGTCGGGCATAGCCCGAAATGATGACGTGGGTCCCCCTTCCGACGGGCTCACCACCCGTGGGAGGGGCCAAGGGGGTCGGGTGCGATGTGAGCTGGGTAGCGGCCGAAGGCAGAGGCCTTGGCGGTCTGATCCTCGGCTACTGAAGCTAGCTCTTGGGACGTGGAATGTCACCTCTCTGTTGGGGAAGGAGCCGGAGCTGGTGCGCGAGGCTGAGCGGTTCCGGCTAGATATAGTCGGACTCACCTCGACGCACGGCTTGGGCTCTGGAACCAGTCCTCTTGAGAGGGGTTGGACTCTCTTCCACTCTGGAGTTGCCCGTGGTGAGAGGCGCAGAGCAGGTGTGGGCATACTTATTGCCCCCCGGCTGTGTGCCAGTACATTGGGGTTTACCCCAGTGAACGAGAGGGTAGCCTCCCTCCGCCTTCGGGTGGGGGGACGAGTCCTGACTGTTGTTTGTGCCTATGCGCCAAACAGCAGTTCAGAGTACCCACCCTTTTTGGAGTCTCTGGGGGAGGCACTGGAGAATGCTCCTACCGGAGACTCCCTCGTTCTGCTGGGGGACTTCAATGCTCACGTGGGCAATGACAGTGAGACCTGGAGGGGTGTGATTGGGAGGAACGGCCCCCCCGATCTGAACCAGAGTGGTGTTATGTTGTTGGACTTCTGTGCTGGTCATGGACTGTCCATAACGAACACCATGTTCAGACATAAGGGTGTCCATATGTGCACTTGGCACCAGGACACCCTTGGCCGCAGTTCGATGATCGACTTTGTGGTTGTATCATCGGACTTGCGGCCGTATGTCCTGGACACTCGGGTGAAGAGAGGGGCGGAGCTGTCAACTGATCACCACCTGGTGGTGAGTTGGCTCCGCTGGTGGGGGAGGATGCCGATCAGACCTGGCAGGCCCAAACGTATTGTGAGGGTCTGCTGGGAGCGTTTGTCAGAATCCCCCGTCAGAAGGAGCTTTAACTCCCACCTCCGGCAGAGCTTCAACCATATCCCGGGGGAGGTGGGGGACATTGAGTCCGAATGGGCCATGTTCCGTGACTCCATTGCCGAGGCAGCTGATCGGAGTTGTGGCCGTAAGGTGGTCGGTGCCTGTCGTGGCGGCAACCCTCGAACCTGCTGGTGGACACCAGTGGTGAGGGAAGCCGTCAAGCTGAAGAAGGAGTCCTATCGGGCCTTTTTGGCCAGTGGGACCCTGGAAGCAGCTGATAGGTACCGACAGGCCAGACGGGCTGCGGCTTCGGCGGTTGCTGAGAAAAAAACTCGGGCCTGGGAGGAGTTCGGTGAGACCATGGAGAACGATTTCCGGACGGCCTCGAAGAGATTCTGGTCCACCATCCGGCGTCTCAGGGGGGGGAAGCGGCTCACAGTCAACACTGTTTACAGTGGGGACGGGGCTTTGCTGACCTCAACTAGGGATGTTGTGAGTCGGTGGGGGGAGTACTTCGAGGAACTCCTCAATCCTACCAACACGTGCTCGGAAGAGGCAGAGTCGGAGAGCTCGGAGACGGGGCCTCCCATTTCTGGGGCTGAGGTTGCCGAGGTGGTCAAAAAGCTCCTCGGTGGCAAGGCCCCGGGGGTGGATGAGGTCCGTCCTGAGTTTCTCAAGGCTCTGGATGTTGTAGGGCTGTCTTGGCTGACACGCCTCTGCAGCATCGCGTGGACATCGGGGACAGTGCCTCTGGACTGGCAGATTGGGGTGGTGGTCCCCCTCTTTAAAAAGGGGGACCGGAGGGTGTGTTCCAACTATAGGGGTATCACACTCCTCAGCCTCCCTGGTAAGGTCTATTCGGGGGTATTGGAGAGGAGGATCCGTCGGATAATCGAGCCTCGGATTCAGGAGATGCAGTGTGGCTTTCGTCCTGGCCGTGGAACAGTGGACCAGCTCTATACCCTCGGCAGGATCCTGGAGGGTGCATGGGAGTTCGCCCAACCAGTCTACATGTGTTTTGTGGACTTGGAGAAAGCGTTCGACCGTGTCCCTCGTGGAGTCCTGTGGGGGGTGCTCCGGGAATATGGAGTGCCGGACCCCTTGATAGGGTCCGTTCGGTCTCTGTATGACCGGTGCCAGAGTTTGGTCCGCATTGCCGGCAGTAAGTCGGATACGTTTCCGGTGAGAGTTGGACTCCGTCAGCGCTGCCCTTTGTCACCGATTCTGTTCCTAACTTTTATGGACAGAATTTCTAGGCGCAGCCAGGGCGTTGAGGGTGTCCGATTTGGCGACCTCAGAATCGGGTCTCTGCTTTTTGCAGATGATGTGGTTCTGTTAGCATCGTCAGGCCGTGACCTTCAGCTCTCACTGGAGCGATTCGCAGCCGAGTGTGAAGCGGCTGGGATGAGAATCAGCACCTCCAAATCCGAGACTATGGTTCTCAGCCGGAAAAGGGTGGAATGCTCTCTCCGGGTCGGGAATGAGATCCTTCCCCAAGTGGAGGAGTTCAAGTATCTCGGGGTCTTGTTCACGAGTGAGGGACGAATGGAGCGGGAGATTGACGGGCGGATCGGTGCGGCGTCTGCAGTGTTGTGGGCTCTGCACCGACCCGTCGTTGTGAAGAGGGAGCTGAGCCAGAAGGCGAAGCTCTCTACTTACTGGTCAATCTACGTTCCCATCCTCACCTATGGTCACGAGTTGTGGGTAGTGACCGAAAGAACAAGATCGCGAATACAAGCGGCCGAAATGGGTTTCCTCCGCAGGGTGTCTGGGCTCTCCCTTAGAGATAGGGTGAGAAGCTCAGTCATCCGGGAGGGGCTCGGAGTAGAACCGCTGCTCCTCCGCATTGAGAGGAGTCAGATGAGGTGGCTCGGGCATCTGGTTAGGATGCCCCCTGGGCGCCTCCCTGGGGAGGTGTTCCGGGCACGTCCCACTGGGAGGAGACCCCGGGGAAGACCCAGGACACGCTGGAGAGACTATGTCTCTCGGCTGGCCTGGGAACGCCTCGGGGTCCCCCCGGAAGAGCTGGAGGAAGTGGCCGGGGACAGAGACGTCTGGGTTTCTCTGCTCAAGCTGCTGCCCCCGCGACCCGACCCCCGGATAAGCGGCAGATGATGGATGGATGGATGGATCTGACATCCACACCTACTTGCAGTCGAACAGTTCTGCTCCCGCTTTTGATTATGTTTGGTTGGATATTCGAACCTTTTCTTAACTGCTTTTTACAAACTTTGGTTGGACGTTCACACCTTCTTGTAGCCGAACACATCTACAGCTGCTTTTGATGATGTATGGTTGGGCATTCGCACCATTTTTTTCCCCTTTTTTCAGGAATTATGGGTGGATATTCACATCTTCTTGCAGCGGAACACCTCCTCTCCCACTTATGATCATGTGCGGTTTGATTTTCGAAATTTTTACTTTCATGTTTTCTAGCAATTATTGATGGACATTCAGACCTTCTTGCAGCTGAACACCTCCGCTCCCGCTTTTGATCATACATTGTTGGGCATTCGCACCTTGTCTTACCAGATTTTTACAAACTTTAGTCGAACATTCACACCTTCTTGCAGCTGAACACCTCCGCTCCCGCTTTTGATGGTGTAAAGTCGGGCTTTCGAGCCTTTTCTTACCCGGTTTTTAGAAATTATGGCTGGACATTCAGACCTTGCAGCCAAACACCTCCGCTCCCTCTTTTGATCATACATGGCAAATGGATTTAATTTTAACAAGTCAGGGGTGAAACTGTTCACCTCCAACATATTTTATTTCCTACGTCATCCATCTGTGCTCGGGGCCAAGGCTGAGATAAACAAGGAGTTATCTCATAGAGAGGAACAAACAAATCCCAGCAGAAACCTTGAGGAGGAACTCCATCTGCCCCCACCCAAGAGGAACTTTGGAAAGGAGAGACATCAGAGGCAAGAAGAGAGGTCTTTATTTGCCCCAAACCCTCTCAACAGCACTAATGACCAGGACCAGGGACCAGGACCAGGACCTTCCCCAGCCCCCCAAACCCCTGACAGGTCATTGTGCTCCTCACCCTCCCTTTCTCCCTCCTCCTCCCCTCACCTGAAATTCACTGAGGAGATGATGGAACGGGTCAATGCTGGGCTTAGATCTACCCCCCAGCCCAATCCCTTTTTATCCCCCATAAACCCCCCACCAAAGCGGCCAAAGGTTCCCCGCCGAGCCCCGCCCCTATTAGAGCAGCCGAAGCGACGGAGCCCAGCCCCACCCCCTTCTCTCCCTTCACGCTGCCACCATGTACTGTCTCCGCAGTCTGATGTGTGATGTGTGAGGGGTCCAGGCTGTGTGAATTCTGACAGTCGTGACTTTTCCCAGGACAAGCTGGGACCCTGTTTATTAGAAGATCTTAAAATTTCTGTACTTTTAGGTGACAGAAGGAGAAATGTGACCCAGTCAAAACACAGAGAGTTGCACTCAAAAAGATCTTTAAATAAAGTAAACATACCTTGTGTGCCACAGACTGCACCCAAACACGAGGGGGCAAATAATACCTCTAAAACACTTAAGTTGGCTTTATTAAATGTTAGGTCTTTAGCTGGGAAAACATTCTTAATTGATGATTTTATCACTGAGCACACCCTGGATTTTATGTTTTTAACTGAAACTTGGTTGGAACAAAATAACAGTGCTGCTGTTCTTATTGAGTCAACCCCTCCTGGTTACAGTTTTATCAGCGAGGCCAGAGTGAGCAGGAGAGGAGGAGGGGTCGCAGTCTTATTCAATGAATCCTTTCAATGTAAGCAGTTATCTCCTGGAAGTTTTCAGTCCTTTGAATATATGGCTATACAGGTGAAGGCCTCACCCAGTGTCCTGTTTCTGAATATTTACAGGCCCCCTAAATACTGTTCAGATTTTTCTGAAGACCTCAGTGAACTGCTGTCTATGATCTGTGTTGATTTTGACTGTATAATTATTGTTGGTGATTTTAACATCCATATGGACAATCCTCAGGACAGAGGGACTAAAGACCTGAGTAACACTCTGGACAACTTTGGGCTGACTCAGCATATAACAGAGCCTACGCACAATAGGGGGCACACTCTAGACTTAGTGATCTCCAAGGGTCTAAGCATTTCAAAGATTACTGTGTCTGATGTGGGCCTGTCTGACCATTCCTGTGTTTTCTTTGAGAGTACGATTTCAGTGCACACAAATGTCTCAACAGCAGTGATCTCAAAACTGAAAACAGTAGTAAGATCTTTAACCAGGTTTTCTCCTTAGCACCTGCCCTGTCCGGGGGTTCAGTCAGTGAGCTCGTCAGTAGCTTTAATACTAAAATGTTAAATGTTATGGATACTATTGCTCCCATTAAGGTGAAGGTTATCTCTGGAAGGAAGAAGTCTCCATGGCGAAATTCCACACTGGTGAAAAATGGGAAAAGAGTGTGTCGGAAAGCTGAGCGCCGATGGAGAAAAACAAATCTCCAGGTTCATTATGACATCTATAAAGAGAAACTTCACTCTTATAATTTACAACTGAGGAATGCAAGGAAATCCTACTTCCCTGACATCATCACCAAAAACAGTCATAATGCTCGGGCCTTATTTGCTACAGTTGACAGGCTAACAAACCCTCCTGTGTCAGTGGCAAATGAACTCCATTCCACCATGGCCTGCAATGACTTTGCCAAATTCTTCATAGACAAAGTCCAAAATATTAGACAAGCAGTTGGTACATCAGCAGCAGGTTCAGCATATGTACTGTGTCCACCGAAAACCGGTTTAAACACCATGACACTATTTCAACCCATTAACAGTAAAGACCTGGAGGACATCTTACGTCACCTGAAGTCCTCCTCTTGCTGTTTAGACATCCTACCAACAGGTTTTTTCAAAGGGGTCTCAAAGACTTTGGAGTCAGACCTGTTACTGATTGTGAACCTGTCCTTAACGTCAGGTGTGTTTCCAGAGCCACTAAAAACAGCTGTAATTAAACCTCTGCTGAAAAAGGACAATCTTGATAAGACGCAAATGAACAACTACAGGCCCATCTCAAATCTCCCATTTTTAAGTAAGATCATTGAAAAAGCGGTTTTTCAACAGCTTAATTACTTTTTAACACAAAATAACTGCTATGATACCTTCCAGTCAGGCTTTAGACAGCACCACAGCACTGAGACTGCTCTGACCAAAGTGTTTAATGACATATGTCTGAATACAGACAGTGGAAAAATGTCAGTCTTAGTTTTACTGGATCTCAGTGCTGCCTTTGATACAGTTGACCACAATATATTACTCAAACAACTGGAGAACTGGGCTGGTCTTTCCGGAACTGTACTAAACTGGTTCAAAACATACTTAGAGAACAGGAAGTACTTTGTGTCAATAGGTAACTTTACATCTGAGCAGACAAGAATCACAAGTTCCCCAAGGTTCCATCCTGGGACCTCTTCTGTTTAACATCTACATGCTCCCACTGGCACAGATTATAAAAAACAACCAAATAAACTACCATAGCTATGCAGATGACACACAGATGTATATAACAATGTCACCAGGAGACAGAGGGCCTGTACAGGCCCTTGGAAAATGCATTGAGGAGATTAATGACTGGATGTGCCACAACTTCCTCCAGCTAAACATAAACAAAACTGAGGTAATTGTCTTTGGAGCCAAAGATAAACGATTGAAAGTCACCACAGAGCTTCAATCTATAAATCTAAAAACGACCAACCAGGCCAGAAATCTGGGTGTAGTGATGGACTCAGACCTAAATTTGGACAAACACATTAAGGCATTAACAAAGTCAGCCTACTATCACCTTAAGAATATATCAAGGCTAAAAGATCTGATGTCTCAGCAGGACCTGGAAAAACTAGTCCATGCATTCATCTTTAGTAGGCTTGATTATTGTAATAGCATCTTTACAGATCTGCCTAAAAAGTCAGTTAGACAACTGCAGCTCATCCAGAACTCAGCTGCTCGAGTCCTCACTAAGACCAAAAAAGTGGAGCACATCACAGTCCAGCTCTCAAGTCTTTACACTGGCTGCCTGTCCATCAGAGGATAGACTTTAAAGTTCTGATGCTGGTCTATAAAGCTCTGAATGGTCAAGGACCAAAATACATCAGTGACCTCCTGACCCACTATGAACCTTCCAGACCCCTCAGGTCATCTGGATCCGGTATTTTATCAGTTCCCAGAGTCAAAACCAGACATGGAGAAGCTGCATTCAGCTTCTATGCTCCACATGTCTGGAACAAAGTCCCAGAAAGCCTCAGATCAGCTGAAACACTCAGTGTATTTCAGTCCAGGTTGAAGACACATCTATTTTCAGCTGCATTTGAATAAGCTTGAGTTTCAAAACGGAATCATGTTTTAACTATTGATTTTATCTTTCATATATATAATTTTTTCTGATTTTATCTATTGTTCTTATTTCCTTCTTTTGTTTAAATTTTAAATCATGCTTTTTATTTCTTCTGTTTTAATGTCTCTGTGAAGCACTTTGAATCACCTTGTTGTTGAATTGTGCTATACAAATATACTTGCCTTGTCTTGCCTTGCCTTACATTGTCGGGCATTCGCACCTTGTCTTACCCGCTTTTTACAAACTATAGTCAGACATCCACACCTTCTTGCAGCTGAACCACCTCCGCTTACTGTTTTGATCATGTATGGTCTGGCAATACTACCTTTTCTTACCCGTTTGTGAGTAATTATGGCTGGACATTCACACCTACTTTCAGCAGAACACCACCTCTCTCGCTTTTGATGATGTATGGACCGGCATTCTTACCTTTTCTAACACATTTTTCAGCAATTATGTTCGGAGATTCACACCTACTCACAGACGAACAACTCCGCTCCCGCATTTGATGGTGTATAGTCGGGCATTCTCACCCTTTCTCATCAGCTTTTTGCAAATTATGATCTGACATCCACACCTACTTGCAGTCGAACAGTTCTGCTCCCGCTTTTGATTATGTTTGGTTGGATATTCGAACCTTTTCTTAACTGCTTTTTACAAACTTTGGTTGGACGTTCACACCTTCTTGTAGCCGAACACATCCACAGCTGCTTTTGATGATGTATGGTTGGGCATTCGCACCTTTTTTTTACCCATTTTTCAGGAATTATGGGTGGATATTCACACCTTCTTGCAGCTGAACACCTCCTCTCCCACTTATGATCATGTGCGGTTTGATTTTAGAAATTTTTACTTTCATGTTTTCTAGCAATTATTGATGGACATTCACACCTTCTTGCAGCTGAACACCTCCTCTCCCACTTATGATCATGCGCGGTTTGATATTAGAAATTTTTACTTTCATGTTTTCTAGCAATTATTGATGGACATTCAGACCTTCTTTGCAGCTGAACACCTCCGCTCCCGCTTTTGATCATACATTGTCGGGCATTCATAACTTGTCTTACCAGATTTTTACAAACTTTAGTCGAACATTCACACCTTCTTGCAGCTGAACACCTCCGCTCCCGCTTTTGATGGTGTAAAGTCGGGCTTTCGAGCCTTTTCTTACCCGGTTTTTAGAAATTATGGTTGGATATTCAGACCTTGCAGCCGAACACCTCCGCTCCCTCTTTTGATCATACATTGTCGGGCATTCGCACCTTGTCTTACCCGCTTTTTACAAACTATAGTCAGACATTCACACGTTGCAGCTGAACCACCTCCGCTCCCTGTTTTGATCATGTATGGAGTGGCAATACTACCTTTTCTTACCCATTTGTGAGTAATTATGGCTGGACATTCACACCTACTTGCAGTCGAACAGCTCTGCTCCTGCTTTTGATTTTGTTTGGTTGGATATTCGAACCTTTTCTTAACTGCTTTTTACAAACTTTGGTCGGACGTTCACACCTTCTTGCAACCGAACACCTCCGCTTCCGCTTTTGATGGTATATATTCGGGAATTCGAACATTATCTTACCCGTTTTTTACAAACCATGGTCGGACTTTCACACCTTCTTGTAGCCGAACAACTCCACTCCCGCTATTGATTGTGTACAGTCGTGTAGTTTAACCTTTTCTTACCCGCTTTTTACCAACTATGGTCGGACATTCACACCGTCTACAGCGGAACACCTCCGCTTCCGCTTTTGATGGTGTATAGTCGGGCATTCGAACCTTTTCTTACCCGCTTTTTACAAACTATGGTCGGACATTCAAACCTTCTTGTAGCCGAAAAGCTCCGCTCCCTCTTTTGATCATACATTGTCGGGCATTTGCACCTTTTCTTACCCGCTTTTTACAAACCATGGTCGGACTGTCACACCTTCTTGTAGCCGAACACATCTGCTCCCGCTATTGATTGTGTACAGTCGGGTTTTTTTAACCTTTTCTTACCCGCTTTTTACCAACTCTGGTCGGACATTCACACCTTCTTACAGCGGAACACCTCCGCTCCCTCTTTTGATGGTGTATGTTCGGGCATTCGAACCTTTTCTTACCCGCTTTTTACAAACTATGCTCGGACATTCAAACCTTCTTATAGCCGAACACATCCACTCCTGCTTTTGATGATGTGTGGTTGGGCATTCGAACCCACTTCTTGCCCGCTTTTCATTAATTATGGGTGGACATTCACACCTTGTCGCAGCCAAACACCTCCGCTCCCTGTTTTGATGGTGTATGGTTGGACATTCGCACCTTTTCTCACCCGCTTTTTGCAAACTATGGTCAGCAATTCACAGCTTCCTCTCCACCATACTTGTATGGTGGGATATTCACACCCACTTGCATCCGAAGACCTCCGCCCCCACTTTTGTTGATATTTAGTCGGTCATTCGCACCTTACCCGCTTTTGGCAAACTATGGCCTTCTTGCAGCCAAACACCTCTGATCTCGCTTTTGATGATGTAAGGTTGGGCATTCAGACCTTGCTTCCCCTGCTTTTCACCAAATATAGTCGGACATTCACACCTTCTTGCAGCCGAACACTTCCGCTCCACCTTTTAGTGTTCTATCACACCTTTTTTTCACCGCATTTTATAGATTATGGTTGGAAATTCTCAACCACTCTCATCCGAAGACCTCTCCTCCCGCTTTTGTTAATATATTTGAACTTTAGTCGGACATTCACACCTTCTTGCAGCTGAACCACCTCCGCTCCCTGTTTTGATCATGTATGGTCTGGCAATACTACTTTTTCTTACCCGTTTGTGAGTAATTATGGCTGGACATTCACACCTACTTTCAGCAGAACACCACCTCTCTCGCTTTTGATGATGTATGGACCGGCATTCTTACCTTTTCTAACACATTTTTCAGCAATTATGGTCGGAGATTCACACCTACTCACAGACAAACAACTCCGCTCCCGCATTTGATGGTGTATAGTCGGGCATTCTCACCCTTTCTCATCAGCTTTTTGCAAATTATGATCTGACATTAACACCTGCTTTTGATGATGTATGGTTGGGTATTCGCACCTTTTTTTTACCCATTTTTAAGGAATTATGGGTGGACATTCACACCTTCTTGCAGCTGAACACCTCCTCTCCCACTTATGATCATGTGCGGTTTGATTTTCGAAATTTTTACTTTAATTTTTTCTAGCAATTATTGATGGATATTCAGACCTTCTTGCAGCTGAACATCTCCGCTCCCGCTTTTGATCATACATTGTCGGACATTCATACCTTGTCTTACCAGATTTTTACAAACTTTAGTCGAACATTCACACCTTCTTGCAGCTGAACACCTCCGCTCCCGCTTTTGATGGTGTAAAGTCGGGCTTTTGAGCCTTTTCTTACCCGGTTTTTAGAAATTATGGTTGGACATTCAGACCTTGCAGCCGAACACCTCCGCTCCCTCTTTTGATTATACATTGTCGGGCATTCGCACCTTGTCTTACCCGCTTTTTACAAACTATAGTCAGACATTCACACGTTGCAGCTGAACCACCTCCGCTCCCTGTTTTGATCATGTATGGTCTGGCAATACTACCTTTTCTTACCCGTTTGTGAGTAATTATGGCTGGACATTCACACCTACTTTCAGCAGAACACCACCTCTCTCGCTTTTGATGATGTATGGACCGGCATTCTTACCTTTTCTAACACATTTTTCAGCAATTATGGTCGCAGATTCACACCTACTCACAGACAAACAACTCCGCTCCCGCATTTGATGGTGTATAGTCGGGCATTCTCACCCTTTCTCATCAGCTTTTTGCAAATCATGATCTGACATTCACACCTACTTGCAGTCGAACAGCTCTGCTCCCGCTTTTGATTATGTTTGGTTGGATATTCGAACCTTTTCTTAACTGCTTTTTACAAACTTTGTTCGGAGGTTCACGTCTTCTTGAAGCCGAACACCTCCGCTTCCGCTTTTGATGGTGTACAGTCGGGCATTTTAACCTTTTCTTACCCGCTTTTTACCAACTATGGTCGGACATTCACACCTTCTTGCAGCTGAACACCTCCGCTCCCGCTTTTGATGGTGTATAGTCGGGCTTTCGAGCCTTTTCTTCCCCGGTTTTTACAAATTATGGTTGGACATTCAGACCTTGCAGCCGAAAACCTCCGCTCCCTCTTTTGATCATACATTGTTGGGCATTCGCACCTTGTCTTACGCGCTTTTTACAAACTTTAGTCAGAAATTCACACCTTGCAGCTGAACCACCTCCGCTCCCTGTTTTGATCACGTATTGTCTGGCAATACTACCATTTCTTACCCGTTTGTGAGTAATCTTCTAAAAGGTCATACCTGTCATTTTTTCCATTGAAACCATAAATATTTAAGAGGTTAAAGTCTTGCCCCATAAAATTCAAGTGTGCTAAAAGTGCCCGTCCGTCTCGCACCAGAACATGCGGATTTTTAATTAGAATGGCCACACCATCATTTTTAATTTGATTTGAGACACTCCATATCGATAAATTGGGCCACATTTCCTCCCATTGTCTATGGTTTTTCAAAAAAGGTAGTCCACATTCTTGTATTAAAAACACATCTGATTTTATGGAGTCTAAGAAGGATATAATACTCTGGGCTCTTGTCTTTGATTTCACACTTCTCACATTTAGTGTTGAGAAGGTGAGAACCATTAAAAGGATAAAGGAAAGTAGGTATGTCATTTTCGTTTTTCTAAGTTATCAAAACAAATTACACACTCAGGTTATTTCTTGGGAAACTAGCTCTCCTTTTCGGACTCTCGTGTTGGCCTCTGATGCAATGTTGCATTTAACTTTGAGTCCCTGGGGGTTGATTGCAGAGCTAAAGGGAATCAGAGGACAACTCAGATGCCGTCCTCCTCGGCTGTTGACCTTCGGGGAGGTGAGTACCTTCACTAGACTCACCTGTCTGCTCTTCCTCCTCATTTAGCTTAGCTCCACCCTCTGCCTGTGAATTCTCACAGACTTCAGCACTGAGTGGTGAGGCCTCTACAGGCCCCTCTCCTTTTTGCTCCTCACTTCCAATCCAAGCTTTTAGCGGGAAGTTTGAATTTATTGGGTCAACCTCTTCACTTTGTTCACCAACTGCCACCTCTGGTCCTTCTCTTTGTTGGCTTGACTGTGGCTTTACCGTCTTTAATTTGTTGGCAAAAGATTTAGGGCAATCTCAGAAGAGGTGATTTAATTCTCCACAGAGATTACATTTCCTGCCATTTGGACACTCTCCAAAAGTGTCCCCAATTTCTCTGCACTTCCCACATATCACCTTGGTACAAGCCTCAACCAGGTGCCCATGCTCACCACACTTGCGGCAGAGCTTGGGCTGCCCCTGGTACTGGATGTAACCTCGGTTTTCGAGGTGGCCAGAGTGTCACTTTGCATCTCCGCCCACCCGCTGCACTGAGCACTCTTCAGCCCTTTTAAATGGTATAACTTTGCACTCCCGCACGCTCCAGCGAGCACCATTCAAGCAACAACTTTGCACTCCAGCTTCAAACATCGGCACAGTCGCAACAAGTAAGGCAACTCTACTCAGAGAAGTCACTCTGCACAGTAACAAGATTTCTTTTGCACAGACAGAAAGGGCTTCACCCGCAAAGGTAAAGCCTGCCAAAAATAGCAACAACTCATTAGTGCTGCTCTCCACGGAAGTCTTTAGTAAAAGGCGAAAGACTTGTACATTATGAAGAGAAACCAGAGTACGATTATCTGTCACTGCGGGAGCAGGGCATCAGGCTAGTTGGCATAGCCACCTTCCCCATGGTGAGCTTTGCTTGGTTGAGACGCTTGCTCCCCCTCCTTGCTCCTCGGCTGACCAAGTAGGAAAAATCGGGCCCTATTCGATGGCTGCCTTGTCTTTTACTCTGTGCAAAAGACAAGGCAGCCACAAACACCACGGGAACACCGTATTGAGGCTTTGTTCTGACCGCTCATTCAGTGTCGCGTTTCTTTCAAGCAATTCTCCCGGTTAGCCCGCACTCGGCTCGCCCCCAGAGCTGTGTTAAAGTCTACTTCGCATTCACTCTCTTTTCTCAGCAGACTAAAAGAAAGTTTCATCTTGGGCTCCCTGAAACTTCCATCCTGCACCACTGTTTGCTTTTTCACAAGAGCAGAGAAGAGCGCACCGTTCCCAGCGGCACTGCAGTACCGGGTCGATGCTTGGAGTGAACGGAGCAAGCTCCTTTTTCAACTCCTATTGCTAAAAATCCATTTAATATGTAGTCCTCGTACAAAGGCCATATCAGATATTAAACTGATAAGAACAGGTACTACACTTGATCTTAGCCAAAAGGCCGAGAAGCGATAACTGTCCACTGGTTCACGTCCGAGGGCCCTTCCTGGCACAATGCACACTTGTAGCGGTGTTCTTTTTATGGCCATAGGTGGCCAGAGTGTCACTTTGCACCTCCGCCCACCCGCTGCACTGAGCACTCTTCAGCCCTTTTAAATGGTATAACTTTGCACTCCCGCACGCTCCAGCAAGCACCATCCAAGCAACATCGGCACAGTCGCAACAAGTAAGGCGACTCTACTCAGAGAAGTCACTCTGCACAGTAACAAGATTTCTTTTGCACAGACGGAAAGGTCTTCACCCGCAAAGGTAAAGCCTGCCAAAAATAGAAACAACTCATTAGTGCTGCTTTCCACGGAAGTCTTTAGTAAAAGGCGAAAGACTTGTACATTATGAAGAGAAACCAGAGTACGATTATCCGTCACTGCGGGAGCAGGGCATCAGGCTAGTTGGCATAGCCACCTTCCCCATGGTGAGCTTTGCTTGGTTGAGACGCTTGCTCCCCCTCCATGATCCTCGGCTGACCAAGTAGGAAAAATCGGGCCCTATTCGATGGCTGCCTTGTCTTTTACTCTGTGCAAAAGACAAGGCAGCCACAAACACCACGGGAACACTGTATTGAGGCTTTGTTCTGACCGCTCATTCAGTGTCGCGTTTCTTTCAAGTAATTCTCCCGGTTAGCCCGCACTCGGCTTGCCCCCAGAGCTGTGTTAAAGTCTACTTCGCATTCACTCTCTTTTCTCAGCAGACTAAAAGAAAGTTTCATCTTGGGCTCCCTGAAACTTCCATCCTGCACCACTGTTTGCTTTTTCACAAGAGCAGAGAAGAGCGCACCGTTCCCAGCGGCACTGCAGTACCGGGTCGATGCTTGGAGTGAACGGAGCAAGCTCCTTTTTCAACTCCTATTGCTAAAAATCAATTTAATATGTAGTCCTCGTACAAAGGCCATATCAGATATTAAACTGATAAGAACAGGTACTACACTTGATCTTAGCCAAAAGGCCGAGAAGTGATATCTGTCCACTGGTTCACGTCCAAGGGCCCTTCCTGGCACAATGCGCACTTGTAGCGGTGTTCTTTTTATGGCCATAGGTGGCCAGAGTGTCACTTTGCACCTCCGCCCACCCGCTGCACTGAGCACTCTTCAGCCCTTTTAAATGGTATAACTTTGCACTCCCGCACGCTCCAGCAAGCACCATCCAAGCAACATCGGCACAGTTGCAACAAGTAAGGCGACTCTACTCAGAGAAGTCACTCTGCACAGTAACAAGATTTCTTTTGCACAGACGGAAAGGGCTTCACCCGCAAAGGTAAAGCCTGCCAAAAATAGAAACAACTCATTAGTGCTGCTTTCCACGGAAGTCTTTAGTAAAAGGCGAAAGACTTGTACGTTATGAAGAGAAACCAGAGTACGATTATCCATCACTGCGGGAGCAGGGCATCAGGCTAGTTGGCATAGCCACCTTCCCCATGGTGAGCTTTGCTTGGTTGAGACGCTTGCTCCCCCCCTTGCTCCTCGGCTGACCAAGTAGGAACAATCGGGCCCTATTCGATGGCTGCCTTGTCTTTTACTCTGTGCAAAAGACAAGGCAGCAACAAAAACACCACGGGAAAACCGTATTGAGGCTTTGTTCTGACCGCTCATTCGGTGTCGCGTTTCTTTCAAGCAATTCTCCCGGTTAGCCCACACTCGGCTCGCTCCTAGAGCCGTGTTAAAGTCTACTTCGCATTCATTCTTGTTTCTCAGCAGACTCTTGGGATTTTATCTATAAAATGAATTCCTTCACTCAAACTATGTTAAAACTGCTTTGTCCTTCATATTTACCATGTCTAGAAAGATTTAAACAAAAAAAACAACGTTGTACTTTGCAGTAAAAGACAGAGCAAATCTAAAGTTTCATGAATCCGAGAATAAGCTTACTTTCATGAGTTCTTCACGATTTGGGATTTTGCTATAAAATGAATTCCTTCACTCAAACTAAATCGCTAATCTGTTACATGTAAGGCAGATGTCAAATTCACCGAAATAGGATCTAAGGGTATTCGGCCAATCGAGCTGTAGCAGCTTCGGTAAAAGAGTATAAGTTGAAGAGTTTGTGAATAAAGGTGTGCGCACACATAGTGAGCTGTAGGAAAATAGGCAGGGAGCAATGCCGGCTGGGGTATATGTTCTTGTATGTTGTCTGACTGTTTGATTTGAATGTGTTGTGTAAGTGTCCCGTTGAATGTTACATGTTTGGGCTTTGACACGCTTCACTGTGGTTGTTAACTGTGTGGTGTGTCCTGAAATGTTATATGTTTGGGCTGTGTGACATGCTTAATGCTTGTCAGTAGCTACCCACTTATTCATATATAGCAACTGACAACATAAGAAGTCCGGACATACTTTGATAGTAGTTGTAGAAGTATCCTTATTGATAATAGATAAACTAATTCATAGTGATAGAACAGTAGATGAACAGGTGCCTGCACATGTCTCACGAAAATAAAATGGGTGTATGATTGCTGACGGCAGAGCAATACTGCCAAACTTATGAGTTCTTGTGGCAAACTTGATTCAGTGTCTTGACGTGTATACGCTGTTTCGCTGACTTGATTGTCACAAGAAACAAAGTGTGTTTGATAAGATCCGACCATTTTATTACGGGAGGATCAGTATCAGTATTCGGCTGCAAGTAGGTGTGAATGTCCAACCATAATTTGTAAAAAGCGGGTAAGAAAAGGTTCTCATGCCCGACTATACATTAACAAAAGCGGGAGGAGAGGTCTTCGGATGAGAGTGGGTGAGAATTTCCAACCATAATCTATAAAATGCGGTGAAGAAAAAGGTGTGAATGCTACATAGAACACTCAAAAGTGGAGCGGAAGTGTTCGGCTGCAAGAAGGTGTGAATGTCCGACTATATTTGGTGAAAAGTAGGTGAAGCAAGGTCTGAATGCCCAACCTTACATCATCAAAAGCGAGATCAGGTGTTTGGCTGCAAGAAGGCCATAGTTTGCCAAAAGCGGGTAAGGTGCGAATGACCGACTAAATATCAACAAAAGTGGGGGCGGAGGTCTTCGGATGCAAGTGGGTGTGAATATCCCACCATACAAGTATGGTGGAGAGGAAGCTGTGAATGGCCGACCATAGTAAAAAGCGGGTGAGAAAAGGTGCGAATGTCCACCATTATACACCATCAAAACAGGGAGCGGAGGTGTTTGGCTGCGACAAGGTGTGAATGTCCACCCATAATTAATGAAAAGCGGGCAACAAGTAGGTTTGAATGCCCAACCATACATCATCAAAATAAGGAGCGGAGGTGTTCCGTTGTAAGAAGTTATGAATGTCCGACCATAGTTGGTAAAAAGCGGGTAAGAAAAGGTTAAAATACCCGACTGTACACAATCAATAGCGGGAGCGGAGTTGTTCGGCTACTAAAAGGTGTGAAAGTCCGACCAAGTTTTGTAAAAAGCGGGTAAGAAAAGGTTCGAATGCCCGACAATTTATGATCAAAAGAGGGAGCGGAGTTGTTCAGCTGCAAGAAGGTCTGAATGTCCATCAATAATTGCTAGAAAAAATTAAAGTAAAAATTTTGAAAATCAAACCGCACATGATCATAAGTGGGAGAGGAGGTGTTCAGCTGCAAGAAGGTGTGAATGTCCACCCATAATTACTGAAAAATGGGTAAAAAAAAGGTGCGAATACCCAACCATACATCATCAAAAGCAGCTGTGGATGTGTTCGGCTACAAGAGGGTTTGAACGTCCAACCAAAGTTTGTAAAAAGCAGTTAAGAAAAGTTTCGAATATCCAACCAAACATAATCAAAAGCGGGAGCAGAACTGTTCGACTGCAAGTAAGTGTGAATGTCAGATCATAATTTGCAAAACAACAACTATACACCATCAAATGCGGGAGCGGAGTTGTTCGTCTGTTAGTAGGTGTGAATCTCCGACCATAATTGCTGAAAAATGTGTTAGAAAAGGTAAGAATGCCGGTCCATACATCATCAAAAGCGAGAGAGGTGGTGTTCTGCTGAAAGTAGGTGTGAATGTCCAGCCATAATTACTCACAAACAGGTAAGAAAATGTAGTATTGCCAGATCATACATGATCAAAACAGGGAGCGGAGGTGGTTCAGCTGCAAGAAGGTGTGAATGTCCGACTAAAGTTCAAATATATTCACAAAAGCGGGAGGAGAGGTCTTCGGATGAGAGTGGTTGAGAATTTCCAACCATAATCCATAAAATGCGGTGAAAAAAAGGTGTGATAGAACACTAAAAGGTGGAGCAGACGTGTTCCGCTGTAAGAAGGTGTGAATGTCCGACCATAGTTTGTAAAAAGCGGGTAAGAAAAGGTTAAAATACCCGACTGTACACCACCAATAGCGGGAGCAGGGTTGTTCGGGTACAAGAAGGTGTGAAAGTCCACCCATGGTTTGTAAAAAGCGGGTAACAAAAGGTTCGAATGCCCGAATATATACTATCAAAAGCGGAAGCGGAGGTGTTCGGCTGCAAGAAGGTGTGAACGTCCGACCAAAGTTTGTAAAAAGCAGTTAAGAAAAGGTTCGAATATCCAACCAAACAAAATCAAAAGCGGGAGCAGAGCTGTTCGACTGCAAGTAGGTGTGAATGTCCAGCCATAATTACTCACAACCGGGTAAGAAAAGGTAGTATTGCCAGACCATACATAATCAAAACAGGGAGCAGAGGTGGTTCAGCTGCAACGTGTGAATGTCTGACTATAGTTTGCAAAAAGCGGGTAAGACAAGGTGCGAATAACCGACAATGTATGATCAAAAGAGGGAGCGGAGGTGTTCGGCTGCAAGGTCTGAATGTCCAACCATAATTTCTAAAAACCAGGTAAGAAAAGGCTCGAAAGCCCGACTATACACCATCAAAAGCGGAAGCGGAGGTGTTCGGCTTCAAGAAGACGTGTACCTCCGAACAAAGTTTGTAAAAAGCAGTTAAGAAAAGGTTCGAATATCCAACCAAACATAATCAAAAGCGGGAGCAGAGCTGTTCGACTGCAAGTAGGTGTGAATGTCAGATCATAATTTGCAAAAAGCTGATGAGAAAGGGTGAGAATGCCCGACTATACACCATCAAATGCGGTAGCGGAGTTGTTCGGCTTTGAGTAGGTGTGAATGTCCAGCCAAAATTACTCACAAACGGGTAAGAAAAGGTAGTATTGCCAGACCATACATGATCAAAACAGGGAGCGGAGGTGGTTCAGCTGCAAGAAGGTCTGAATGTCCGACTAAAGTTTGTAAAAAGCGCGTAAGACAAGGTGCGAATGCCAGACAATGTATGATCAAAAGAGGGAGCGGAGGTGTTAGGTTGCAAGAAGGTCTGAATGTCCAACCATAATTTGTAAAAACCGGGAAGAAAAGGCTCGAAAGCCCTACTATACACCATCAAAAGCGCGAGCAGAGGGGTTCAGCTGCAAGAAGGTCTGAATGTCCATCAATAATTTCTTTAAAACATGAAAGAAAATTTTCGAATATCAAACCGCACATGATCATAAGCGGGAGAGGATGTTTTCAGCTGCAAGACGGTGTGAATGTCCACCCATAATTCCTGAAAAATGGGTAAAAAAAGGTGCGAATGCCCAACCATACATTATCAAAAGCAGCTGTGAATATCAGATCATAATTTGCAAAAAGCTGATGAGAAAGAGTGAGAATGCCCGACTATACACCATCAAATGCGGGAACGGAGGTGTTCGGCTCTGAGTAGGTGGGAATGTCCGACCATAATTGCTGAAAAATGTGTTAGAAAAGGTAAGAATGCCGGTCCATACATCATCAAAAGCGAGAGAGGTGGTGTTCTGCTGAAAGTAGGTGTGAATGTCCAGCCATAATTACTCACAAACGGGTAAGAAAAGGTAGTATTGCCAGACCATACATAATCAAAACAGGGAGCGGAGGTGATTCAGCTGCAAGAAGGTCTGAATGTCCGAGCATAGTTTGTAAAAAGCGGGTAAGAAAAGGTTTGAATGACCGAAAATACACCATCAAAAGAGGGAGCGGACGTGTTCCGCTGTAAGAAGGTGTGAATGTCCGACCAGAGCTGGTAAAAAGCGGGTAAGAAAAGGTTAAAAAACCCAACTGTACACAATCGATAGCGGGAGCAGATGTGTTCGGCTACAAGAAGTTGTGACAGTCCGACCATGGTTTTATAAAAAGCGGGTAAGAAAGGGTGCGAATGCCCGACAATATATGATCAAAAGAGGCAGCGGAGGCTTTCGGCTACAAGAAGGTTTGAATGTCCGACCATAGTTTGTAAAAAGCGGGTAAGAAAAGGTTCGCATGCCCGACTATACACCATCAAAAGCGGAAGCGGAGGTGTTCCGCTGTAAGACGGTGTGAATGTCCGACCATAGTTGGTAAAAAGCGGGTAAGAAAAGGTTAAACTACCCGACTGTACACAATAAATAGCGGTAGTGGAGTTGTTCGGCTGCAAGAAGGTGTGAACGTCCGACCAAAGTTTGTAAAAAGCAGTTAAGAAAAGGTTCGAATATCCAACCAAACAAAATCAAAAGCGGGAGCAGAGCTGTTCGACTGCAAGTAGGTGTGAATGTCCAGCCATAATTACTCACAACCGGGTAAGAAAAGGTAGTATTGCCAGACCATACATAATCAAAACAGGGAGCAGAGGTGGTTCAGCTGCAACGTGTGAATGTCTGACTATAGTTTGTAAAAAGCGGGTAAGACAAGGTGCGAATAACCGACAATGTATGATCAAAAGAGGGAGCGGAGGTGTTCGGCTGCGAGGTCTGAATGTCCAACCATAATTTCTAAAAACCAGGTAAGAAAAGGCTCGAAAGCCCGACTATACACCATCAAAAGCGGAAGCGGAGGTGTTCGGCTTCAAGAAGACGTGTACCTCCGAACAAAGTTTGTAAAAAGCAGTGAAGAAAAGGTTCGAATATCCAACCAAACATAATCAAAAGCGGGAGCAGAGCTGTTCGACTGCAAGTAGGTGTGAATGTCAGATCATAATTTGCAAAAAGCTGATGAGAAAGGGTGAGAATGCCCGACTATACACCATCAAATGCGGTAGCGGAGTTGTTCGGCTATGAGTAGGTGTGAATGTCCAGCCAAAATTACTCACAAACGGGTAAGAAAAGGTAGTATTGCCAGACCATACATGATCAAAACAGGGAGCGGAGGTGGTTCAGCTGCAAGAAGGTCTGAATGTCCGACTAAAGTTTGTAAAAAGCGCGTAAGACAAGGTGCGAATGCCAGACAATGTATGATCAAAAGAGGGAGCGGAGGTGTTAGGTTGCAAGAAGGTCTGAATGTCCAACCATAATTTGTAAAAACCGGGAAGAAAAGGCTCGAAAGCCCTACTATACACCATCAAAAGCGCGAGCAGAGGGGTTCAGCTGCAAGAAGGTCTGAATGTCCATCAATAATTTCTTTAAAACATGAAAGAAAATTTTCGAATATCAAACCGCACATGATCATAAGCGGGAGAGGATGTTTTCAGCTGCAAGACGGTGTGAATGTCCACCCATAATTCCTGAAAAATGGGTAAAAAAAGGTGCGAATGCCCAACCATACATTATCAAAAGCAGCTGTGAATATCAGATCATAATTTGCAAAAAGCTGATGAGAAAGAGTGAGAATGCCCGACTATACACCATCAAATGCGGGAGCGGAGGTGTTCGGCTCTGAGTAGGTGGGAATGTCCGACCATAATTGCTGAAAAATGTGTTAGAAAAGGTAAGAATGCCGGTCCATACATCATCAAAAGCGAGAGAGGTGGTGTTCTGCTGAAAGTAGGTGTGAATGTCCAGCCATAATTACTCACAAACGGGTAAGAAAAGGTAGTATTGCCAGACCATACATGATCAAAACAGGGAGCGGAGGTGGTTCAGCTGCAAGAAGGTGTGAATGTCCGACTAAAGTTCAAATATATTAACAAAAGCGGGAGGAGAGGTCTTCGGATGACAATGGTTGAGAATTTCCAATCATAATCTATAAAATGCGGTGAAAAAAAGGTGTGATAGAACACTAAAAGGTGGAGCGGAAGTGTTCGGCTGCAAGAAGGTGTGAATGTCCGACTATATTTGGTGAAAAGCAGGTGAAGCAAGGTCTGATTGTCCAACCTTACATCATCAAAAATGAGATCAGTGGTGTTTGGCTGCAAGAAGGCCATAGTTTGCCAAAAGCGGGTAAGGTGCGAATGACCGACTAAATATCAACAAAAGTGGGGGCGGAGGTCTTCGGATGCAAGTGGGTGTGAATCTTCCACCATACAAGTATGGTGGAGAGGAAGCTGTGAATCGCTGACCATAGTTTGCAAAAAGCGGTTGAGAAAAGGTGCGAATGTCCAACCATACATGATCAAAACAGGGAGCGGAGGTGTTTGGCTGCGACAAGGTGTGAATGTCCACCCATAATTAATGAAAAGCGGGCAAGAAGTAGGTTCGAATGCCCAACCACACATCATCAAAAGCAGGAGTGGATGTGTTCGGCTACAAGAAGGTTTGAATGTCCGAGCATAGTTTGTAAAAAGCGGGTAAGAAAAGGTTCGAATGCCCAAACATACACCATCAAAAGAGGGAGCGGACGTGTTCCGCTTTAAGAAGGTGTGAATGTCCGACCAGAGTTGGTAAGAAGCGGGTAAGAAAACGTTAAAAAACCTGACTGTACACAATCAATAGTGGGAGCGGATGTGTTCAGCTACAAGAAGGTGTGACAGTCCGACCATGGTTTGTAAAAAGCGGGTAAGAAAAGTTGCAAATGCCCGACAATGTATGATCAAAAGAGGGATCGGAGCTTTTCGGCTACAAGAAGGATTGAATGTCCGACCATAGTTTGTAAAAAGCGGGTAAGAAAATGTTCGAATGCCCGACTATACACCATCAAAAGCGGAAGCGGAGGTGTTCCGCTGTAAGACGGTGTGAATGTCCAACCATAGTTGGTAAAAAGCGGGTAAGAAAAGGTTAAACTACCCGACTGTACACAATCAATAGCGTGAGTGGAGTTGTTCGGCTACAAGAAGGTGTGAAAGTTCGACCATGGTTTGTAAAAAGAGGGTAAGAAAAGGTTCGAATTCCCGAATATATACCATCAAAAGCGGAAGCGGAGGTGTTCGGTTGCAAGAAGGTTTGAACGTCCGACCAAAGTTTGTAAAAAGCAGTTAAGAAAAGCGTCGAATATCCAACCAAACAAAATCAAAAGCGGGAGCAGAGCTGTTCGACTGCAAGTAGGTGTGAATGTCCAGCCATAATTACTCACAAACGGGTAAGAAAAGCTAGTATTGCCAGACCATACATGATCAAAACAGGGAGCGGAGGTGGTTCAGCTGCAACGTGTGAATGTCTGACTATAGTTTGTAACAAGCGGGTAAGACAAGGTGCGAATGCCCAACAATGTATGATCAAAAGAGGGAGCGGAGGTGTTCGGCTACAAGAAGGTGTGAAAGTCCGACCATGGTTTGTAAAAAGCAGGTAAGAAAAGGTTCGAATGCCCGAACATACACCATCAAAAGAGGGAGCGGACGTGTTCCGCTGTAAGAAGGTGTGAATGTCCGACCATAGTTGGTAAAAAGCGGGTAAGAAAAGGTTAAAATACCCGACTGTACACAATCAATAGCGGGAGCAGAGTTGTTCGGCTACAAGAAGGTGTGAAAGTCCACCCATGGTATGTAAAAAGCGGGTAAGAAAAGGTTCGAATGCCCGAATATATACTATCAAAAGCGGAAGCGGAGGTGTTCGACTGCAAGTAGGTGTGAATATCAGATCATATGCAAAAAGTTGATGAGAAAGGGTGAGAATGCCTGACTAAACACCATCAAATGCGGGAGCGGAAGTGTTTGGCTGTGAGTAGGTGTGAATGTCCGACCATAATTGCTGAAAAATGTGTTAGAAAAGGTAAGAATGCTGGACCATACATCATCAAAAGCGGGAGAGGTGGTGTTCGGCTGCAAGAAGGTGTGAAAGTCCGACCATGGTTTGTAAAAAGCGGGTAAGAAAAGGTTTGAATGCCCGAATATACACCATCAAAAGTGGAAGCGGAATTGTTCGGCTGCAAGAAGGTGTGAACGTCCGACCAGTTTGTAAAAAGCAGTGAAAAGCGAGAAAAAGCTTTTCGTTAGTTTTGCATGATTTGGGATTTTGCTTATAAAATGCATTCCTTCACTCAAACTATGTTAAAACTGATTTGTCCTTCATATTTACCTTGTCTAGAAAGATTTAAACAAAAAAAAAACCCCAACGTACTTTGCAGTAAAAGAAAGAGCAAATCTAAGATCTAAAAGTTTCAGGAATCCGAGTATAAGCTTGCTTTCATGAGTTCTTCACGATTTCGGATTTTGCTACAAAATGAATTGCTTTGCTCAAACCAAGTTAAACCTGCTTTGTCCTTCCATATTTATCAATGTCGAGATAGATTTAAACAAAACAAAGAAAACACGTTGTACTTTGCAATATAACAAATAGCAACACTGAAGGATCAGGAATCCGAGAATAAGCTTTTCATGTGTTGTGCATGTTTTGAGATTTTGTTTTAAAATGAATTCCTTCACTCAAACTATGTTAAAACTGCTTTGATATTGATAAATATGAAGACAAAGCAATTTTAACTTGGTTTGAGCAAAGCAATTCATTTTATAGGAAAATCCGAAATCATGCAGAACGTATGAAAATAAGCTTATTCTCGGATTCCTGTTCCTTCAGTGTTGCTCTCTCTTCTACTGCAATATACAATGTTGTTCTTTGTTGAAGTCGATCTAGACATTGATAAATATGAAGTTAAAAGCAGTTTTAACATAGTTTTAGTGAAGGAATTCATTTTATAGCAAAATCCCAAATCATGCAGAACGTATGAAAAGAAGCTTATTCTCGGATTCCTGTTCCTTCAGTGTCTCTCTTTCTTCTACTGCAATATACAATGTTGTTCTTTGTTGAAGTCGATCTAGACATTGATAAATATGAAGGACAAAGAAGTTTTCACTTGGTTTGAGTGAAGGAATTCATTTTATACATAAAATCCCAAATCATGCAGAACGTATGAAAGTAAGCTTATTCTCGGATTCCTGTTCCTTCAGTGTTGCTCTTTCTACTACTGCAATATACAATGTTGTTCTTTGTTGAAGTCGATCTAGACATTGATAAATATGAAGGTAAAAGCAGTTTTAACATAGTTTGAGTGAAGGAATTCATTTTATAGCAAAATCCCAAATCATGCAGAACGTATGAAAATAAGCTTATTCTCGGATTCCTGATCCTTCAGTGTCTCTCTTTCTTCTACTGCAAAATCTAATGTTGTTCTTTGTTGAAGTCGATCTAGACATTGATAAATATGAAGGTAAAAGCCGTTTTACCATAGTTTGATTGAAGGAATGCATTTTATAAGCAAAATCCCAAATCATGCAGAACTCATGAAAAGCTTTTTCTCGGATTTCTGAACCTTTCTTTCTTTTACTGCAAAATACTACGTTGTTTTTTGTTCAAATCTATCTAGACATTTATAAATACCAGCCAAACATCTCTGCTGCCGCTTTTGATAATTTATGGTTTGGTATTCTTACCTTTTCTTACCCGTTTGTGAGTAATTATGGCTGGATATTCACACCTTCTTGCAGCCGAACACCACCTCTCCCGCTTTTGATGATGTATGGGCTGGCATTCTTACCTTTTCTAACACATTTTTCAGCAACTAGGGTGGGACATTCACACCTACTCACAGACAAACACCTCCGCTCTCGCATTTGATGGTGTATAGTAGGGCATTCTCACCCTTTCTCATCAGCTTTTTGCAAATTATGATCTGACATTCACACCTACTGCTTTTTACAAACTATGGTCAGACATTCACACCGTCTTACAGTGCAACACCTCCGCTCCCGCTTTTGATGGTGTATAGTCGGGCATTCAAACCTTTCTTACCCGCTTTTTACAAACTTTGGTCGGACATTCAGACCTTCTTGTAGCCGAAAACCTCCGCTCCCTCTTTTGATCATACATTGTCGGGCATTCGCACCTTTTCTTACCCGCTTTTTACAAACCATGGTGAGACTTTCACACCTTCTTGTAGCCGAACACATCCGCTCCCGCTATTGATTGTGTACAGTCGGATATTTGAACCTTTTCTTACCTTCTTTTTACCAACTATGGTTGGGCATTCACACCTACTTACAGCGGAACACGTCCGGTCTGTCTTTTGATGGTGTATGTTCGGGCATTCGAAGCTTTTCTTACCCGCTTTTTACAAACTATGCTCGGACATTCAAACCTTCTTGTAGCCGAACACATCCACTCCTGCTTTTGATGATGTATGGTCTGGCAATACTACCTTTTCTTACCCGTTTGTGAGTAATTATGGCTGGACATTCACACCTACTTTCAGCAGAACACCACCTCTCTCGCTTTTGATGATGTATGGACCGGCATTCTTACCTTTTCTAACACATTTTTCAGCAATTATGGTCGGAGATTCACACCTACTCACAGACGAACAACTCCGCTCCCGCATTTGATGGTGTATAGTTGGGCATTCTCACCCTTTCTCATCAGCTTTTTGCAAATTATGATCTGACATCCCTCCCTCCTGAGCTGTCACCTTATCGTGGTGGGGGAGTTTGCGTGCCCCAATGAGTCCGGGAGCTATGTTGCTCGGGGCTTTAAGCCCCTGGTAGGGTCACCCAAGGCAAGCAGATCCTAGATGAGGGACCAGACAAAGAACAGCTCAAAAGACCCCTTATGATGAACAAAAAATTTGGACCTCGTGATCCCTTGCCCGGATATGGGACACCGGGGCCTCCCCCCGGAGCCAGGCCCGGGGGTGGGGCCCGGCAGCGGGCGCCTGGTGGCCGGGTCTGTGCCCATGGGGCTCGGTCGGGCATAGCCCGAAATGATGACGTGGGTCCCCCTTCCGACGGGCTCACCACCCGTGGGAGGGGCCAAGGGGGTCGGGTGCGATGTGAGCTGGGTAGCGGCCGAAGGCAGAGGCCTTGGCGGTCTGATCCTCGGCTACTGAAGCTAGCTCTTGGGACGTGGAATGTCACCTCTCTGTTGGGGAAGGAGCCGGAGCTGGTGCGCGAGGCTGAGCGGTTCCGGCTAGATATAGTCGGACTCACCTCGACGCACGGCTTGGGCTCTGGAACCAGTCCTCTTGAGAGGGGTTGGACTCTCTTCCACTCTGGAGTTGCCCGTGGTGAGAGGCGCAGAGCAGGTGTGGGCATACTTATTGCCCCCCGGCTGTGTGCCAGTACATTGGGGTTTACCCCAGTGAACGAGAGGGTAGCCTCCCTCCGCCTTCGGGTGGGGGGACGAGTCCTGACTGTTGTTTGTGCCTATGCGCCAAACAGCAGTTCAGAGTACCCACCCTTTTTGGAGTCTCTGGGGGAGGCACTGGAGAATGCTCCTACCGGAGACTCCCTCGTTCTGCTGGGGGACTTCAATGCTCACGTGGGCAATGACAGTGAGACCTGGAGGGGTGTGATTGGGAGGAACGGCCCCCCCGATCTGAACCAGAGTGGTGTTATGTTGTTGGACTTCTGTGCTGGTCATGGACTGTCCATAACGAACACCATGTTCAGACATAAGGGTGTCCATATGTGCACTTGGCACCAGGACATCCTTGGCCGCAGTTCGATGATCGACTTTGTGGTTGTATCATCGGACTTGCGGCCGTATGTCCTGGACACTCGGGTGAAGAGAGGGGCGGAGCTGTCAACTGATCACCACCTGGTGGTGAGTTGGCTCCGCTGGTGGGGGAGGATGCCGATCAGACCTGGCAGGCCCAAACGTATTGTGAGGGTCTGCTGGGAGCGTTTGTCAGAATCCCCCGTCAGAAGGAGCTTTAACTCCCACCTCCGGCAGAGCTTCAACCATATCCCGGGGGAGGTGGGGGACATTGAGTCCGAATGGGCCATGTTCCGTGACTCCATTGCCGAGGCAGCTGATCGGAGTTGTGGCCGTAAGGTGGTCGGTGCCTGTCGTGGCGGCAACCCTCGAACCTGCTGGTGGACACCAGTGGTGAGGGAAGCCGTCAAGCTGAAGAAGGAGTCCTATCGGGCCTTTTTGGCCAGTGGGACCCTGGAAGCAGCTGATAGGTACCGACAGGCCAGACGGGCTGCGGCTTCGGCGGTTGCTGAGAAAAAAACTCGGGCCTGGGAGGAGTTCGGTGAGACCATGGAGAACGATTTCCGGACGGCCTCGAAGAGATTCTGGTCCACCATCCGGCGTCTCAGGGGGGGGAAGCGGCTCACAGTCAACACTGTTTACAGTGGGGACGGGGCTTTGCTGACCTCAACTAGGGATGTTGTGAGTCGGTGGGGGGAGTACTTCGAGGAACTCCTCAATCCTACCAACACGTGCTCGGAAGAGGCAGAGTCGGAGAGCTCGGAGACGGGGCCTCCCATTTCTGGGGCTGAGGTTGCCGAGGTGGTCAAAAAGCTCCTCGGTGGCAAGGCCCCGGGGGTGGATGAGGTCCGTCCTGAGTTTCTCAAGGCTCTGGATGTTGTAGGGCTGTCTTGGCTGACACGCCTCTGCAGCATCGCGTGGACATCGGGGACAGTGCCTCTGGACTGGCAGATTGGGGTGGTGGTCCCCCTCTTTAAAAAGGGGGACCGGAGGGTGTGTTCCAACTATAGGGGTATCACACTCCTCAGCCTCCCTGGTAAGGTCTATTCGGGGGTATTGGAGAGGAGGATCCGTCGGATAATCGAGCCTCGGATTCAGGAGATGCAGTGTGGCTTTCGTCCTGGCCGTGGAACAGTGGACCAGCTCTATACCCTCGGCAGGATTCTGGAGGGTGCATGGGAGTTCGCCCAACCAGTCTACATGTGTTTTGTGGACTTGGAGAAAGCGTTCGACCGTGTCCCTCGTGGAGTCCTGTGGGGGGTGCTCCGGGAATATGGAGTGCCGGACCCCTTGATAGGGTCCGTTCGGTCTCTGTATGACCGGTGCCAGAGTTTGGTCCGCATTGCCGGCAGTAAGTCGGATACGTTTCCGGTGAGAGTTGGACTCCGTCAGGGCTGCCCTTTGTCACCGATTCTGTTCCTAACTTTTATGGACAGAATTTCTAGGCGCAGCCAGGGCGTTGAGGGTGTCCGATTTGGCGACCTCAGAATCGGGTCTCTGCTTTTTGCAGATGATGTGGTTCTGTTAGCGTCGTCAGGCCGTGACCTTCAGCTCTCACTGGAGCGATTCGCAGCCGAGTGTGAAGCGGCTGGGATGAGAATCAGCACCTCCAAATCCGAGACTATGGTTCTCAGCCGGAAAAGGGTGGAATGCTCTCTCCGGGTCGGGAATGAGATCCTTCCCCAAGTGGAGGAGTTCAAGTATCTCGGGGTCTTGTTCACGAGTGAGGGACGAATGGAGCGGGAGATTGACGGGCGGATCGGTGCGGCGTCTGCAGTGTTGCGGGCTCTGCACCGACCCGTCGTTGTGAAGAGGGAGCTGAGCCAGAAGGCGAAGCTCTCTACTTACTGGTCAATCTACGTTCCCATCCTCACCTATGGTCACGAGTTGTGGGTAGTGACCGAAAGAACAAGATCGCGAATACAAGCGGCCGAAATGGGTTTCCTCCGCAGGGTGTCTGGGCTCTCCCTTAGAGATAGGGTGAGAAGCTCAGTCATCCGGGAGGGGCTCGGAGTAGAACCGCTGCTCCTCCGCATTGAGAGGAGTCAGATGAGGTGGCTCGGGCATCTGGTTAGGATGCCCCCTGGGCGCCTCCCTGGGGAGGTGTTCCGGGCACGTCCCACTGGGAGGAGACCCCGGGGAAGACCCAGGACACGCTGGAGAGACTATGTCTCTCGGCTGGCCTGGGAACGCCTCGGGGTCCCCCCGGAAGAGCTGGAGGAAGTGGCCGGGGACAGAGACGTCTGGGTTTCTCTGCTCAAGCTGCTGCCCCCGCGACCCGACCCCCGGATAAGCGGCAGATGATGGATGGATGGATGGATCTGACATCCACACCTACTTGCAGTCGAACAGTTCTGCTCCCGCTTTTGATTATGTTTGGTTGGATATTCGAACCTTTTCTTAACTGCTTTTTACAAACTTTGGTTGGACGTTCACACCTTCTTGTAGCCGAACACATCTACAGCTGCTTTTGATGATGTATGGTTGGGCATTCGCACCATTTTTTTCCCCTTTTTTCAGGAATTATGGGTGGATATTCACATCTTCTTGCAGCTGAACACCTCCTCTCCCACTTATGATCATGTGCGGTTTGATTTTAGAAATTTTTACTTTCATGTTTTCTAGCAATTATTGATGGACATTCACACCTTCTTGCAGCTGAACACCTCCTCTCCCACTTATGATCATGCGCGGTTTGATATTAGAAATTTTTACTTTCATGTTTTCTAGCAATTATTGATGGACATTCAGACCTTCTTTGCAGCTGAACACCTCCGCTCCCGCTTTTGATCATACATTGTCGGGCATTCATAACTTGTCTTACCAGATTTTTACAAACTTTAGTCGAACATTCACACCTTCTTGCAGCTGAACACCTCCGCTCCCGCTTTTGATGGTGTAAAGTCGGGCTTTCGAGCCTTTTCTTACCCGGTTTTTAGAAATTATGGTTGGATATTCAGACCTTGCAGCCGAACACCTCCGCTCCCTCTTTTGATCATACATTGTCGGGCATTCGCACCTTGTCTTACCCGCTTTTTACAAACTATAGTCAGACATTCACACGTTGCAGCTGAACCACCTCCGCTCCCTGTTTTGATCATGTATGGAGTGGCAATACTACCTTTTCTTACCCATTTGTGAGTAATTATGGCTGGACATTCACACCTACTTGCAGTCGAACAGCTCTGCTCCTGCTTTTGATTTTGTTTGGTTGGATATTCGAATCTTTTCTTAACTGCTTTTTACAAACTTTGGTCGGACGTTCACACCTTCTTGCAACCGAACACCTCCACTTCCGCTTTTGATGGTATATATTCGGGAATTCGAACATTATCTTACCCGTTTTTTACAAACCATGGTCGGACTTTCACACCTTCTTGTAGCCGAACAACTCCACTCCCGCTATTGATTGTGTACAGTCGTGTAGTTTAACCTTTTCTTACCCGCTTTTTACCAACTATGGTCGGACATTCACACCGTCTACAGCGGAACACCTCCGCTTCCGCTTTTGATGGTGTATAGTCGGGCATTCGAACCTTTTCTTACCCGCTTTTTACAAACTATGGTCGGACATTCAAACCTTCTTGTAGCCGAAAAGCTCCGCTCCCTCTTTTGATCATACATTGTCGGGCATTTGCACCTTTTCTTACCCGCTTTTTACAAACCATGGTCGGACTGTCACACCTTCTTGTAGCCGAACACATCTGCTCCCGCTATTGATTGTGTACAGTCGGGTTTTTTTAACCTTTTCTTACCCGCTTTTTACCAACTCTGGTCGGACATTCACACCTTCTTACAGCGGAACACCTCCGCTCCCTCTTTTGATGGTGTATGTTCGGGCATTCGAACCTTTTCTTACCCGCTTTTTACAAACTATGCTCGGACATTCAAACCTTCTTATAGCCGAACACATCCACTCCTGCTTTTGATGATGTGTGGTTGGGCATTCGAACCCACTTCTTGCCCGCTTTTCATTAATTATGGGTGGACATTCACACCTTGTCGCAGCCAAACACCTCCGCTCCCTGTTTTGATCATGTATGGTTGGACATTCGCACCTTTTCTCACCCGCTTTTTGCAAACTATGGTCAGCAATTCACAGCTTCCTCTCCACCATACTTGTATGGTGGGATATTCACACCCACTTGCATCCGAAGACCTCCGCCCCCACTTTTGTTGATATTTAGTCGGTCATTCGCACCTTACCCGCTTTTGGCAAACTATGGCCTTCTTGCAGCCAAACACCTCTGATCTCGCTTTTGATGATGTAAGGTTGGGCATTCAGACCTTGCTTCCCCTGCTTTTCACCAAATATAGTCGGACATTCACACCTTCTTGCAGCCGAACACTTCCGCTCCACCTTTTAGTGTTCTATCACACCTTTTTTTCACCGCATTTTATAGATTATGGTTGGAAATTCTCAACCACTCTCATCCGAAGACCTCTCCTCCCGCTTTTGTTAATATATTTGAACTTTAGTCGGACATTCACACCTTCTTGCAGCTGAACCACCTCCGCTCCCTGTTTTGATCATGTATGGTCTGGCAATACTACTTTTTTTTACCCGTTTGTGAGTAATTATGGCTGGACATTCACACCTACTTTCAGCAGAACACCACCTCTCTCGCTTTTGATGATGTATGGACCGGCATTCTTACCTTTTCTAACACATTTTTCAGCAATTATGGTCGGAGATTCACACCTACTCACAGACAAACAACTCCGCTCCCGCATTTGATGGTGTATAGTCGGGCATTCTCACCCTTTCTCATCAGCTTTTTGCAAATTATGATCTGACATTAACACCTGCTTTTGATGATGTATGGTTGGGTATTCGCACCTTTTTTTTACCCATTTTTCAGCAATTATGGGTGGACATTCACACCTTCTTGCAGCTGAACACCTCCTCTCCCACTTATGATCATGTGCGGTTTGATTTTCGAAATTTTTACTTTATTTTTTTCTAGCAATTATTGATGGACATTCAGACCTTCTTGCAGCTGAACACCTCCGCTCCCGCTTTTGATCATACATTGTCGGGCATTCGCACCTTGTCTTACCAGATTTTTACAAACTTTAGTCGAACATTCACACCTTCTTGCAGCTGAACACCTCCGCTCCCTCTTTTGATTATACATTGTCGGGCATTCGCACCTTGTCTTACCCGCTTTTTACAAACTATAGTCAGACATTCACACGTTGCAGCTGAACCACCTCCGCTCCCTGTTTTGATCATGTATGGTCTGGCAATACTACCTTTTCTTACCCGTTTGTGAGTAATTATGGCTGGACATTCACACCTACTTTCAGCAGAACACCACCTCTCTCGCTTTTGATGATGTATGGACCGGCATTCTTACCTTTTCTAACACATTTTTCAGCAATTATGGTCGCAGATTCACACCTACTCACAGACAAACAACTCCGCTCCCGCATTTGATGGTGTATAGTCGGGCATTCTCACCCTTTCTCATCAGCTTTTTGCAAATTATGATCTGACATCCACACCTACTTGCAGTCGAAGAGTTCTGCTCCCGCTTTTGATTATGTTTGGTTGGATATTCGAACCTTTTCTTAACTGCTTTTTACAAACTTTGGTTGGACGTTCACACCTTCTTGTAGCCGAACACATCCACAGCTGCTTTTGATGATGTATGGTTGGGCATTCGCACCTTTTTTTTACCCATTTTTCAGGAATTATGGGTGGATATTCACACCTTCTTGCAGCTGAACACCTCCTCTCCCACTTATGATCATGTGTGGTTTGATTTTAGAAATTTTTACTTTCATGTTTTCTAGCAATTATTGATGGACATTCAGACCTGCTTGCAGATGAACACCTCCGCTCTCGCTTTTGATCATACATTGTCGGACATTCATAACTTGTCTTACCAGATTTTTACAAACTTTAGTCGAACATTCACACCTTCTTGCAGCTGAACACCTCCGCTCCCGCTTTTGATGGTGTAAAGTCGGGCTTTCGAGCCTTTTCTTACCCGGTTTTTAGAAATTATGGTTGGATATTCAGACCTTGCAGCCGAACACCTCCGCTCCCACTTTTGATCATACATTGTCGGGCATTCGCACCTTGTCTTACCCGCTTTTTACAAACTATAGTCAGACATTCACACGTTGCAGCTGAACCACCTCCGCTCCCTGTTTTGATCATGTATGGAGTGGCAATACTACCTTTTCTTACCCGTTTGTGAGTAATTATGGCTGGACATTCACACCTACTTGCAGTCGAACAGCTCTGCTCCTGCTTTTGATTTTGTTTGGTTGGATATTCGAACCTTTTCTTAACTGCTTTTTACAAACTTTGGTCGGACGTTCACACCTTCTTGCAACCGAACACCTCCGCTTCCGCTTTTGATGGTATATATTCGGGAATTCGAACCTTTTCTTACCCGTTTTTTACAAACCATGGTCGGACTTTCACACCTTCTTGTAGCCGAACAACTCCACTCCCGCTATTGATTGTGTACAGTCGTGTAGTTTAACCTTTTCTTACCCGCTTTTTAACAACTATGGTCGGACATTCACACCGTCTACAGCGGAACACCTCCGCTTCCGCTTTTGATGGTGTATAGTCGGGCATTCGAACCTTTTCTTACCCGCTTTTTACAAACTATGGTCGGACATTCAAACCTTCTTGTAGCCGAAAAGCTCCGCTCCCTCTTTTGATCATACATTGTCGGGCATTTGCACCTTTTCTTACCCGCTTTTTACAAACCATGGTCGGACTGTCACACCTTCTTGTAGCCGAACACATCTGCTCCCGCTATTGATTGTGTACAGTCGGGTTTTTTAACCTTTTCTTACCCGCTTTTTACCAACTCTGGTCGGACATTCACACCTTCTTACAGCGGAACACCTCCGCTCCCTCTTTTGATGGTGTATGTTCGGGCATTCGAACCTTTTCTTACCCGCTTTTTACAAATTATGCTCGGACATTCAAACCTTTTTATAGCCGAACACATCCACTCCTGCTTTTGATGATGAGTGGTTGGGCATTCGAACCTACTTCTTGCCCGCTTTTCATTAATTATGGGTGGACATTCACACCTTGTCGCAGCCAAACACCTCCGCTCCCTGTTTTGATGGTGTATGGTTGGACATTCGCACCTTTTCTCACCCGCTTTTTGCAAACTATGGTCAGCAATTCACAGCTTCCTCTCCACCATACTTGTATGGTGGGATATTCACACCCACTTGCATCCGAAGACCTCCGCCCCCACTTTTGTTGATATTTAGTCGGTCATTCGCACCTTACCCGCTTTTGGCAAACTATGGCCTTCTTGCAGCCAAACACCTCTGATCTCACTTTTGATGATGTAAGGTTGGGCATTCAGACCTTGCTTCACCTGCTTTTCACCAAATATAGTCGGACATTCACACCTTCTTGCAGCCGAACACTTCCGCTCCACCTTTTAGGGTTCTATCACACCTTTTTTTCACCGCATTTTATAGATTATGGTTGGAAATTCTCAACCAATCTATCCGAAGACCTCTCCTCCCGCTTTTGTTAATATATTTGAACTTTAGTCAGACATTCACACCTTCTTGCAGCTGAACCACCTCCGCTCCCTGTTTTGATCATGTATGGTCTGGCAATACTACTTTTTTTTACCCGTTTGTGAGTAATTATGGCTGGACATTCACACCTACTTTCAGCAGAACACCACCTCTCTCGCTTTTGATGATGTATGGACCGGCATTCTTACCTTTTCTAACACATTTTTCAGCAATTATGGTCGGAGATTCACACCTACTCACAGACAAACAACTCCGCTCCCGCATTTGATGGTGTATAGTCGGGCATTCTCACCCTTTCTCATCAGCTTTTTGCAAATTATGATCTGACATTAACACCTGCTTTTGATGATGTATGGTTGGGTATTCGCACCTTTTTTTTACCCATTTTTCAGCAATTATGGGTGGACATTCACACCTTCTTGCAGCTGAACACCTCCTCTCCCACTTATGATCATGTGCGGTTTGATTTTCGAAATTTTTACTTTATTTTTTTCTAGCAATTATTGATGGACATTCAGACCTTCTTGCAGCTGAACACCTCCGCTCCCGCTTTTGATCATACATTGTCGGGCATTCGCACCTTGTCTTACCAGATTTTTACAAACTTTAGTCGAACATTCACACCTTCTTGCAGCTGAACACCTCCGCTCCCTCTTTTGATTATACATTGTCGGGCATTCGCACCTTGTCTTACCCGCTTTTTACAAACTATAGTCAGACATTCACACGTTGCAGCTGAACCACCTCCGCTCCCTGTTTTGATCATGTATGGTCTGGCAATACTACCTTTTCTTACCCGTTTGTGAGTAATTATGGCTGGACATTCACACCTACTTTCAGCAGAACACCACCTCTCTCGCTTTTGATGATGTATGGACCGGCATTCTTACCTTTTCTAACACATTTTTCAGCAATTATGGTCGCAGATTCACACCTACTCACAGACAAACAACTCCGCTCCCGCATTTGATGGTGTATAGTCGGGCATTCTCACCCTTTCTCATCAGCTTTTTGCAAATTATGATCTGACATCCACACCTACTTGCAGTCGAAGAGTTCTGCTCCCGCTTTTGATTATGTTTGGTTGGATATTCGAACCTTTTCTTAACTGCTTTTTACAAACTTTGGTTGGACGTTCACACCTTCTTGTAGCCGAACACATCCACAGCTGCTTTTGATGATGTATGGTTGGGCATTCGCACCTTTTTTTTACCCATTTTTCAGGAATTATGGGTGGATATTCACACCTTCTTGCAGCTGAACACCTCCTCTCCCACTTATGATCATGTGTGGTTTGATTTTAGAAATTTTTACTTTCATGTTTTCTAGCAATTATTGATGGACATTCAGACCTGCTTGCAGATGAACACCTCCGCTCCCGCTTTTGATCATACATTGTCGGACATTCATACCTTGTCTTACCAGATTTTTACAATCTTTAGTCGAACATTCACACCTTCTTGCAGCTGAACACCTCCGCTCCCGCTTTTGATGGTGTAAAGTCGGGCTTTCGAGCCTTTTCTTACCCGGTTTTTAGAAATTATGGTTGGATATTCAGACCTTGCAGCCGAACACCTCCGCTCCCACTTTTGATCATACATTGTCGGGCATTCGCACCTTGTCTTACCCGCTTTTTACAAACTATAGTCAGACATTCACACGTTGCAGCTGAACCACCTCCGCTCCCTGTTTTGATCATGTATGGAGTGGCAATACTACCTTTTCTTACCCGTTTGTGAGTAATTATGGCTGGACATTCACACCTACTTGCAGTCGAACAGCTCTGCTCCTGCTTTTGATTTTGTTTGGTTGGATATTCGAACCTTTTCTTAACTGCTTTTTACAAACTTTGGTCGGACGTTCACACCTTCTTGCAACCGAACACCTCCGCTTCCGCTTTTGATGGTATATATTCGGGAATTCGAACCTTTTCTTACCCGTTTTTTACAAACCATGGTCGGACTTTCACACCTTCTTGTAGCCGAACAACTCCACTCCCGCTATTGATTGTGTACAGTCGTGTAGTTTAACCTTTTCTTACCCGCTTTTTAACAACTATGGTCGGACATTCACACCGTCTACAGCGGAACACCTCCGCTTCCGCTTTTGATGGTGTATAGTCGGGCATTCGAACCTTTTCTTACCCGCTTTTTACAAACTATGGTCGGACATTCAAACCTTCTTGTAGCCGAAAAGCTCCGCTCCCTCTTTTGATCATACATTGTCGGGCATTTGCACCTTTTCTTACCCGCTTTTTACAAACCATGGTCGGACTGTCACACCTTCTTGTAGCCGAACACATCTGCTCCCGCTATTGATTGTGTACAGTCGGGTTTTTTAACCTTTTCTTACCCGCTTTTTACCAACTCTGGTCGGACATTCACACCTTCTTACAGCGGAACACCTCCGCTCCCTCTTTTGATGGTGTATGTTCGGGCATTCGAACCTTTTCTTACCCGCTTTTTACAAATTATGCTCGGACATTCAAACCTTTTTATAGCCGAACACATCCACTCCTGCTTTTGATGATGAGTGGTTGGGCATTCGAACCTACTTCTTGCCCGCTTTTCATTAATTATGGGTGGACATTCACACCTTGTCGCAGCCAAACACCTCCGCTCCCTGTTTTGATGGTGTATGGTTGGACATTCGCACCTTTTCTCACCCGCTTTTTGCAAACTATGGTCAGCAATTCACAGCTTCCTCTCCACCATACTTGTATGGTGGGATATTCACACCCACTTGCATCCGAAGACCTCCGCCCCCACTTTTGTTGATATTTAGTCGGTCATTCGCACCTTACCCGCTTTTGGCAAACTATGGCCTTCTTGCAGCCAAACACCTCTGATCTCACTTTTGATGATGTAAGGTTGGGCATTCAGACCTTGCTTCACCTGCTTTTCACCAAATATAGTCGGACATTCACACCTTCTTGCAGCCGAACACTTCCGCTCCACCTTTTAGGGTTCTATCACACCTTTTTTTCACCGCATTTTATAGATTATGGTTGGAAATTCTCAACCAATCTATCCGAAGACCTCTCCTCCCGCTTTTGTTAATATATTTGAACTTTAGTCAGACATTCACACCTTCTTGCAGCTGAACCACCTCCGCTCCCTGTTTTGATCATGTATGGTCTGGCAATACTACTTTTTTTTACCCGTTTGTGAGTAATTATGGCTGGACATTCACACCTACTTTCAGCAGAACACCACCTCTCTCGCTTTTGATGATGTATGGACCGGCATTCTTACCTTTTCTAACACATTTTTCAGCAATTATGGTCGGAGATTCACACCTACTCACAGACAAACAACTCCGCTCCCGCATTTGATGGTGTATAGTCGGGCATTCTCACCCTTTCTCATCAGCTTTTTGCAAATTATGATCTGACATTAACACCTGCTTTTGATGATGTATGGTTGGGTATTCGCACCTTTTTTTTACCCATTTTTAAGGAATTATGGGTGGACATTCACACCTTCTTGCAGCTGAACACCTCCTCTCCCACTTATGATCATGTGCGGTTTGATTTTCGAAATTTTTACTTTAATTTTTTCTAGCAATTATTGATGGACATTCAGACCTTCTTGCAGCTGAACATCTCCGCTCCCGCTTTTGATCATACATTGTCGGACATTCATACCTTGTCTTACCAGATTTTTACAAACTTTAGTCGAACATTCACACCTTCTTGCAGCTGAACACCTCCGCTCCCGCTTTTGATGGTGTAAAGTCGGGCTTTTGAGCCTTTTCTTACCCGGTTTTTAGAAATTATGGTTGGACATTCAGACCTTGCAGCCGAACACCTCCGCTCCCTCTTTTGATTATACATTGTCGGGCATTCGCACCTTGTCTTACCCGCTTTTTACAAACTATAGTCAGACATTCACACGTTGCAGCTGAACACCTCCGCTCCCGCTTTTGATGGTGTAAAGTCGGGCTTTTGAGCCTTTTCTTACCTGGTTTTTAGAAATTATGGTTGGACATTCAGACCTTGCAGCCGAACACCTCCGCTCCCTCTTTTGATTATACATTGTCGGGCATTCGCACCTTGTCTTACCCGCTTTTTACAAACTATAGTCAGACATTCACACGTTGCAGCTGAACCACCTCCGCTCCCTGTTTTGATCATGTATGGTCTGGCAATACTACCTTTTCTTACCCGTTTGTGAGTAATTATGGCTGGACATTCACACCTACTTTCAGCAGAACACCACCTCTCTCGCTTTTGATGATGTATGGACCGGCATTCTTACCTTTTCTAACACATTTTTCAGCAATTATGGTCGCAGATTCACACCTACTCACAGACAAACAACTCCGCTACCGCATTTGATGGTGTATAGTCGGGCATTCTCACCCTTTCTCATCAGCTTTTTGCAAATCATGATCTGACATTCACACCTACTTGCAGTCGAAAAGCTCTGCTCCCGCTTTTGATTATGTTTGGTTGGATATTCGAACCTTTTCTTAACTGCTTTTTACAAACTTTGTTCGGAGGTTCACGTCTTCTTGAAGCCGAACACCTCCGCTTCCGCTTTTGATGGTGTACAGTCGGGCATTTTAACCTTTTCTTACCCGCTTTTTACCAACTATGGTCGGACATTCACACCTTCTTGCAGCTGAACACCTCCGCTCCCGCTTTTGATGGTGTATAGTCGGGCTTTCGAGCCTTTTCTTCCCCGGTTTTTACAAATTATGGTTGGACATTCAGACCTTGCAGCCAAAAACCTCCGCTCCCTCTTTTGATCATACATTGTTGGGCATTCGCACCTTGTCTTACGCGCTTTTTACAAACTTTAGTCAGAAATTCACACCTTGCAGCTGAACCACCTCCGCTCCCTGTTTTGATCATGTATTGTCTGGCAATACTACCATTTCTTACCCGTTTGTGAGTAATCTTCTAAAAGGTCATACCTGTCATTTTTTCCATTGAAACCATAAATATTTAAGAGGTTAAAGTCTTGCCCCATAAAATTCAAGTGTGCTAAAAGTGCCCGTCCGTCTCGCACCAGAACATGCGGATTTTTAATTAGAATGGCCACACCATCATTTTTAATTTGATTTGAGCCACTCCATATCGATAAATTGGGCCACATTTCCTCCCATTGTCTATGGTTTTTCAAAAAAGGTAGTCCACATTCTTGTATTAAAAACACATCTGATTTTATGGAGTCTAAGAAGGATATAATACTCTGGGCTCTTGTCTTTGATTTCACACTTCTCACATTTAGTGTTGAGAAGGTGAGAACCATTAAAAGGATAAAGGAAAGTAGGTATGTCATTTTCGTTTTTCTAAGTTATCAAAACAAATTACACACTCAGGTTATTTCTTGGGAAAATAGCTCTCCTTTTCGGACTCTCGTGTTGGCCTCTGATGCAATGTTGCATTTAACTTTGAGTCCCTGGGGGTTGATTGCAGAGCTAAAGGGAATCAGAGGACAACTCAGATGCCGTCCTCCTCGGCTGTTGACCTTTGGGGAGGTGAGTACCTTCACTAGACTCACCTGTCTGCTCTTCCTCCTCATTTAGCTTAGCTCCACCCTCTGCCTGTGAATTCTCACAGACTTCAGCACTGAGTGGTGAGGCCTCTACAGGCCCCTCTCCTTTTTGCTCCTCACTTCCAATCCAAGCTTTTAGCGGGAAGTTTGAATTTATTGGGTCAACCTCTTCACTTTGTTCACCAACTGCCACCTCTGGTCCTTCTCTTTGTTGGCTTGACTGTGGCTTTACCGTCTTTAATTTGTTGGCAAAAGATTTAGGGCAATCTCAGAAGAGGTGATTTAATTCTCCACAGAGATTACATTTCCTGCCATTTGGACACTCTCCAAAAGTGTCCCCAATTTCTCTGCACTTCCCACATATCACCTTGGTACAAGCCTCAACCAGGTGCCCATGCTCACCACACTTGCGGCAGAGCTTGGGCTGCCCCTGGTACTGGATGTAACCTCGGTTTTCGAGGTGGCCAGAGTGTCACTTTGCATCTCCGCCCACCCGCTGCACTGAGCACTCTTCAGCCCTTTTAAATGGTATAACTTTGCACTCCCGCACGCTCCAGCGAGCACCATTCAAGCAACAACTTTGCACTCCAGCTTCAAACATCGGCACAGTCGCAACAAGTAAGGCAACTCTACTCAGAGAAGTCACTCTGCACAGTGACAAGATTTCTTTTGCACAGACAGAAAGGGCTTCACCCGCAAAGGTAAAGCCTGCCAAAAATAGCAACAACTCATTAGTGCTGCTCTCCACGGAAGTCTTTAGTAAAAGGCGAAAGACTTGTACATTATGAAGAGAAACCAGAGTACGATTATCTGTCACTGCGGGAGCAGGGCATCAGGCTAGTTGGCATAGCCACCTTCCCCATGGTGAGCTTTGCTTGGTTGAGACGCTTGCTCCCCCTCCTTGCTCCTCGGCTGACCAAGTAGGAAAAATCGGGCCCTATTCGATGGCTGCCTTGTCTTTTACTCTGTGCAAAAGACAAGGCAGCCACAAACACCACGGGAACACTGTATTGAGGCTTTGTTCTGACCGCTCATTCAGTGTCGCGTTTCTTTCAAGCAATTCTCCCGGTTAGCCCGCACTCGGCTCGCCCCCAGAGCTGTGTTAAAGTCTACTTCGCATTCACTCTCTTTTCTCAGCAGACTAAAAGAAAGTTTCATCTTGGGCTCCCTGAAACTTCCATCCTGCACCACTGTTTGCTTTTTCACAAGAGCAGAGAAGAGCGCACCGTTCCCAGCGGCACTGCAGTACCGGGTCGATGCTTGGAGTGAACGGAGCAAGCTCCTTTTTCAACTCCTATTGCTAAAAATCCATTTAATATGTAGTCCTCGTACAAAGGCCATATCAGATATTAAACTGATAAGAACAGGTACTACACTTGATCTTAGCCAAAAGGCCGAGAAGCGATAACTGTCCACTGGTTCACGTCCGAGGGCCCTTCCTGGCACAATGCACACTTGTAGCGGTGTTCTTTTTATGGCCATAGGTGGCCAGAGTGTCACTTTGCACCTCCGCCCACCCGCTGCACTGAGCACTCTTCAGCCCTTTTAAATGGTATAACTTTGCACTCCCGCACGCTCAAGCAAGCACCATCCAAGCAACAACGTTGCACTCCAGCTTCAAACATCGGCACAGTCGCAACAAGTAAGGCAACTCTACTCAGAGAAGTCACTCTGCACAGTAACAAGATTTCTTTTGCACAGACGGAAAGGGCTTCACCCGCAAAGGTAAAGCCTGCCAAAAATAGAAACAACTCATTAGTGCTGCTTTCCACGGAAGTCTTTAGTAAAAGGCGAAAGACTTGTACGTTATGAAGAGAAACCAGAGTACGATTATCCGTCACTGCGGGAGCAGGGCATCAGGCTAGTTGGCATAGCCACCTTCCCCATGGTGAGCTTTGCTTGGTTGAGACGCTTGCTCCCCCTCCATGATCCTCGGCTGACCAAGTAGGAAAAATCGGGCCCTATTCGATGGCTGCCTTGTCTTTTACTCTGTGCAAAAGACAAGGCAGCCACAAACACCACGGGAACACTGTATTGAGGCTTTGTTCTGACCGCTCATTCAGTGTCGCGTTTCTTTCAAGTAATTCTCCCGGTTAGCCCGCACTCGGCTTGCCCCCAGAGCTGTGTTAAAGTCTACTTCGCATTCACTCTCTTTTCTCAGCAGACTAAAAGAAACTTCCATCCTGCACCACTGTTTGCTTTTTCACAAGAGCAGAGAAGAGCGCACCGTTCCCAGCGGCACTGCAGTACCGGGTCGATGCTTGGAGTGAACGGAGCAAGCTCCTTTTTCAACTCCTATTGCTAAAAATCAATTTAATATGTAGTCCTCGTACAAAGGCCATATCAGATATTAAACTGATAAGAACAGGTACTACACTTGATCTTAGCCAAAAGGCCGAGAAGTGATATCTGTCCACTGGTTCACGTCCAAGGGCCCTTCCTGGCACAATGCGCACTTGTAGCGGTGTTCTTTTTATGGCCATAGGTGGCCAGAGTGTCACTTTGCACCTCCGCCCACCCGCTGCACTGAGCACTCTTCAGCCCTTTTAAATGGTATAACTTTGCACTCCCGCACGCTCCAGCAAGCACCATCCAAGCAACATCGGCACAGTTGCAACAAGTAAGGCGACTCTACTCAGAGAAGTCACTCTGCACAGTAACAAGATTTCTTTTGCACAGACGGAAAGGGCTTCACCCGCAAAGGTAAAGCCTGCCAAAAATAGAAACAACTCATTAGTGCTGCTTTCCACGGAAGTCTTTAGTAAAAGGCGAAAGACTTGTACGTTATGAAGAGAAACCAGAGTACGATTATCCATCACTGCGGGAGCAGGGCATCAGGCTAGTTGGCATAGCCACCTTCCCCATGGTGAGCTTTGCTTGGTTGAGACGCTTGCTCCCCCCCTTGCTCCTCGGCTGACCAAGTAGGAACAATCGGGCCCTATTCGATGGCTGCCTTGTCTTTTACTCTGTGCAAAAGACAAGGCAGCAACAAAAACACCACGGGAAAACCGTATTGAGGCTTTGTTCTGACCGCTCATTCGGTGTCGCGTTTCTTTCAAGCAATTCTCCCGGTTAGCCCACACTCGGCTCGCTCCTAGAGCCGTGTTAAAGTCTACTTCGCATTCATTCTTGATTCTCAGCAGACTCTTGGGATTTTATCTATAAAATGAATTCCTTCACTCAAACTATGTTAAAACTGCTTTGTCCTTCATATTTACCATGTCTAGAAAGATTTAAACAAAAAAAACAACGTTGTACTTTGCAGTAAAAGACAGAGCAAATCTAAAGTTTCATGAATCCGAGAATAAGCTTACTTTCATGAGTTCTTCACGATTTGGGATTTTGCTATAAAATGAATTCCTTCACTCAAACTAAATCGCTAATCTGTTACATGTAAGGCAGATGTCAAATTCACCGAAATAGGATCTAAGGGTATTCGGCCAATCGAGCTGTAGCAGCTTCGGTAAAAGAGTATAAGTTGAAGAGTTTGTGAATAAAGGTGTGCGCACACATAGTGAGCTGTAGGAAAATAGGCAGGGAGCAATGCCGGCTGGGGTATATGTTCTTGTATGTTGTCTGACTGTTTGATTTGAATGTGTTGTGTAAGTGTCCCGTTGAATGTTACATGTTTGGGCTTTGACACGCTTCACTGTGGTTGTTAACTGTGTGGTGTGTCCTGAAATGTTATATGTTTGGGCTGTGTGACATGCTTAATGCTTGTCAGTAGCTACCCACTTATTCATATATAGCAACTGACAACATAAGAAGTCCGGACATACTTTGATAGTAGTTGTAGAAGTATCCTTATTGATAATAGATAAACTAATTCATAGTGATAGAACAGTAGATGAACAGGTGCCTGCACATGTCTCACGAAAATAAAATGGGTGTATGATTGCTGACGGCAGAGCAATACTGCCAAACTTATGAGTTCTTGTGGCAAACTTGATTCAGTGTCTTGACGTGTATACGCTGTTTCGCTGACTTGATTGTCACAAGAAACAAAGTGTGTTTGATAAGATCCGACCATTTTATTACGGGAGGATCAGTATCAGTATTCGGCTGCAAGTAGGTGTGAATGTCCAACCATAATTTGTAAAAAGCGGGTAAGAAAAGGTTCTCATGCCCGACTATACATTAACAAAAGCGGGAGGAGAGGTCTTCGGATGAGAGTGGGTGAGAATTTCCAACCATAATCTATAAAATGCGGTGAAGAAAAAGGTGTGAATGCTACATAGAACACTCAAAAGTGGAGCGGAAGTGTTCGGCTGCAAGAAGGTGTGAATGTCCGACTATATTTGGTGAAAAGTAGGTGAAGCAAGGTCTGAATGCCCAACCTTACATCATCAAAAGCGAGATCAGGTGTTTGGCTGCAAGAAGGCCATAGTTTGCCAAAAGCGGGTAAGGTGCGAATGACCGACTAAATATCAACAAAAGTGGGGGCGGAGGTCTTCGGATGCAAGTGGGTGTGAATATCCCACCATACAAGTATGGTGGAGAGGAAGCTGTGAATGGCCGACCATAGTAAAAAGCGGGTGAGAAAAGGTGCGAATGTCCACCATTATACACCATCAAAACAGGGAGCGGAGGTGTTTGGCTGCGACAAGGTGTGAATGTCCACCCATAATTAATGAAAAGCGGGCAACAAGTAGGTTTGAATGCCCAACCATACATCATCAAAATAAGGAGCGGAGGTGTTCCGTTGTAAGAAGTTATGAATGTCCGACCATAGTTGGTAAAAAGCGGGTAAGAAAAGGTTAAAATACCCGACTGTACACAATCAATAGCGGGAGCGGAGTTGTTCGGCTACTAAAAGGTGTGAAAGTCCGACCAAGTTTTGTAAAAAGCGGGTAAGAAAAGGTTCGAATGCCCGACAATTTATGATCAAAAGAGGGAGCGGAGTTGTTCAGCTGCAAGAAGGTCTGAATGTCCATCAATAATTGCTAGAAAAAATTAAAGTAAAAATTTTGAAAATCAAACCGCACATGATCATAAGTGGGAGAGGAGGTGTTCAGCTGCAAGAAGGTGTGAATGTCCACCCATAATTACTGAAAAATGGGTAAAAAAAAGGTGCGAATACCCAACCATACATCATCAAAAGCAGCTGTGGATGTGTTCGGCTACAAGAAGGTTTGAACGTCCAACCAAAGTTTGTAAAAAGCAGTTAAGAAAAGTTTCGAATATCCAACCAAACATAATCAAAGGCGGGAGCAGAACTGTTCGACTGCAAGTAAGTGTGAATGTCAGATCATAATTTGCAAAACAACAACTATACACCATCAAATGCGGGAGCGGAGTTGTTCGTCTGTTAGTAGGTGTGAATCTCCGACCATAATTGCTGAAAAATGTGTTAGAAAAGGTAAGAATGCCGGTCCATACATCATCAAAAGCGAGAGAGGTGGTGTTCTGCTGAAAGTAGGTGTGAATGTCCAGCCATAATTACTCACAAACAGGTAAGAAAATGTAGTATTGCCAGATCATACATGATCAAAACAGGGAGCGGAGGTGGTTCAGCTGCAAGAAGGTGTGAATGTCCGACTAAAGTTCAAATATATTCACAAAAGCGGGAGGAGAGGTCTTCGAATGAGAGTGGTTGAGAATTTCCAACCATAATCCATAAAATGCGGTGAAAAAAAGGTGTGATAGAACACTAAAAGGTGGAGCAGACGTGTTCCGCTGTAAGAAGGTGTGAATGTCCGACCATAGTTTGTAAAAAGCGGGTAAGAAAAGGTTAAAATACCCGACTGTACACCACCAATAGCGGGAGCAGGGTTGTTCGGGTACAAGAAGGTGTGAAAGTCCACCCATGGTTTGTAAAAAGCGGGTAACAAAAGGTTCGAATGCCCGAATATATACTATCAAAAGCGGAAGCGGAGGTGTTCGGCTGCAAGAAGGTGTGAACGTCCGACCAAAGTTTGTAAAAAGCAGTTAAGAAAAGGTTCGAATATCCAACCAAACAAAATCAAAAGCGGGAGCAGAGCTGTTCGACTGCAAGTAGGTGTGAATGTCCAGCCATAATTACTCACAACCGGGTAAGAAAAGGTAGTATTGCCAGACCATACATAATCAAAACAGGGAGCAGAGGTGGTTCAGCTGCAACGTGTGAATGTCTGACTATAGTTTGTAAAAAGCGGGTAAGACAAGGTGCGAATAACCGAAAATGTATGATCAAAAGAGGGAGCGGAGGTGTTCGGCTGCAAGGTCTGAATGTCCAACCATAATTTCTAAAAACCAGGTAAGAAAAGGCTCGAAAGCCCGACTATACACCATCAAAAGCGGAAGCGGAGGTGTTCGGCTTCAAGAAGACGTGTACCTCCGAACAAAGTTTGTAAAAAGCAGTGAAGAAAAGGTTCGAATATCCAACCAAACATAATCAAAAGCGGGAGCAGAGCTGTTCGACTGCAAGTAGGTGTGAATGTCAGATCATAATTTGCAAAAAGCTGATGAGAAAGGGTGAGAATGCCCGACTATACACCATCAAATGCGGTAGCGGAGTTGTTCGGCTTTGAGTAGGTGTGAATGTCAAGCCAAAATTACTCACAAACGGGTAAGAAAAGGTAGTATTGCCAGACCATACATGATCAAAACAGGGAGCGGAGGTGGTTCAGCTGCAAGAAGGTCTGAATGTCCGACTAAAGTTTGTAAAAAGCGCGTAAGACAAGGTGCGAATGCCAGACAATGTATGATCAAAAGAGGGAGCGGAGGTGTTAGGTTGCAAGAAGGTCTGAATGTCCAACCATAATTTGTAAAAACCGGGAAGAAAAGGCTCGAAAGCCCTACTATACACCATCAAAAGCGCGAGCAGAGGGGTTCAGCTGCAAGAAGGTCTGAATGTCCATCAATAATTTCTTTAAAACATGAAAGAAAATTTTCGAATATCAAACCGCACATGATCATTAGCGGGAGAGGATGTTTTCAGCTGCAAGACGGTGTGAATGTCCACCCATAATTCCTGAAAAATGGGTAAAAAACGGTGTGAATGCCCAACCATACATTATCAAAAGCAGCTGTGAATATCAGATCATAATTTGCAAAAAGCTGATGAGAAAGAGTGAGAATGCCCGACTATACACCATCAAATGCGGGAGCGGAGGTGTTCGGCTCTGAGTAGGTGGGAATGTCCGACCATAATTGCTGGAAAATGTGTTAGAAAAGGTAAGAATGCCGGTCCATACATCATCAAAAGCGAGAGAGGTGGTGTTCTGCTGAAAGTAGGTGTGAATGTCCAGCCATAATTACTCACAAACGGGTAAGAAAAGGTAGTATTGCCAGACCATACATGATCAAAACAGGGAGCGGAGGTGGTTCAGCTGCAAGAAGGTGTGAATGTCCGACTAAAGTTCAAATATATTAACAAAAGCGGGAGGAGAGGTCTTCGGATGACAATGGTTGAGAATTTCCAACCATAATCTATAAAATGCGGTGAAAAAAAGGTGTTATAGAACACTAAAAGGTGGAGCGGAAGTGTTCGGCTGCAAGAAGGTGTGAATGTCCGACTATATTTGGTGAAAAGCAGGGGAAGCAAGGTCTGAATGCCCAACCTTACATCATCAAAAGCGAGATCAGAGGTGTTTGGCTGCAAGAAGGCCATAGTTTGCCAAAAGCGGGTAAGGTGCGAATGACCGACTAAATATCAACAAAAGTGGGGGCGGAGGTCTTCGGATGCAAGTGGGTGTGAATCTTCCACCATACAAGTATGGTGGAGAGGAAGCTGTGAATTGCTGACCATAGTTTGCAAAAAGCGGGTGAGAAAAGGTGCGAATGTCCAACCATACATGATCAAAACAGGGAGCGGAGGTGTTTGGCTGCGACAAGGTGTGAATGTCCACCCATAATTAATGAAAAGCGGGCAAGAAGTAGGTTCGAATGCCCAACCACACATCATCAAAAGCAGGAGTGGATGTGTTCGGCTACAAGAAGGTTTGAATGTCCGAGCATAGTTTGTAAAAAGCGGGTAAGAAAAGGTTCGAATGCCCAAACATACACCATCAAAAGAGGGAGCGGACGTGTTCCGCTTTAAGAAGGTGTGAATGTCCGACCAGAGTTGGTAAGAAGCGGGTAAGAAAACGTTAAAAAACCTGACTGTACACAATCAATAGTGGGAGCGGATGTGTTCAGCTACAAGAAGGTGTGACAGTCCGACCATGGTTTGTAAAAAGCGGGTAAGAAAAGTTGCAAATGCCCGACAATGTATGATCAAAAGAGGGAGCGGAGCTTTTCGGCTACAAGAAGGATTGAATGTCCGACCATAGTTTGTAAAAAGCGGGTAAGAAAAGGTTCGAATGCCCGACTATACACCATCAAAAGCGGAAGCGGAGGTGTTCCGCTGTAAGACGGTGTGAATGTCCAACCATAGTTGGTAAAAAGCGGGTAAGAAAAGGTTAAACTACCCGACTGTACACAATCAATAGCGTGAGTGGAGTTGTTCGGCTACAAGAAGGTGTGAAAGTCCGACCATGGTTTGTAAAAAGCGGGTAAGAAAAGGTTCGAATTCCCGAATATATACCATCAAAAGCGGAAGCGGAGGTGTTCGGTTGCAAGAAGGTTTGAACGTCCGACCAAAGTTTGTAAAAAGCAGTTAAGAAAAGCGTCGAATATCCAACCAAACAAAATCAAAAGCGGGAGCAGAGCTGTTCGACTGCAAGTAGGTGTGAATGTCCAGCCATAATTACTCACAAACGGGTAAGAAAAGCTAGTATTGCCAGACCATACATGATCAAAACAGGGAGCGGAGGTGGTTCAGCTGCAACGTGTGAATTTCTGACTATAGTTTGTAAAAAGCGGGTAAGACAAGGTGCGAATGCCCAACAATGTATGATCAAAAGAGGGAGCAGAGGTGTTCGGCTACAAGAAGGTGTGAAAGTCCGACCATGGTTTGTAAAAAGCAGGTAAGAAAAGGTTCGAATGCCCGAACATACACCATCAAAAGAGGGAGCGGACGTGTTCCGCTGTAAGAAGGTGTGAATGTCCGACCATAGTTGATAAAAAGCGGGTAAGAAAAGGTTAAAATACCCGACTGTACACAATCAATAGCGGGAGCAGAGTTGTTCGGCTACAAGAAGGTGTGAAAGTCCACCCATGGTATGTAAAAAGCGGGTAACAAAAGGTTCGAATGCCCAAATATGTACCATCAAAAGCGGAAGCAGAGGTGTTCGACTGCAAGTAGGTGTGAATATCAGATCATATGCAAAAAGTTGATGAGAAAGGGTGAGAATGCCTGACTAAACACCATCAAATGCGGGAGCGGAAGTGTTTGGCTGTGAGTAGGTGTGAATGTCCGACCATAATTGCTTAAAAATGTGTTAGAAAAGGTAAGAATGCTGGACCATACATCATCAAAAGCGGGAGAGGTGGTGTTCGGCTGCAAGAAGGTGTGAAAGTCCGACCATGGTTTGTAAAAAGCGGGTAAGAAAAAGTTTGAATGCCCGAATATACACCATCAAAAGTGGAAGCGGAATTGTTCGGCTGCAAGAAGGTGTGAACGTCCGACCAGTTTGTAAAAAGCAGTGAAAAGCGAGAAAAAGCTTTTCGTTAGTTTTGCATGATTTGGGATTTTGCTTATAAAATGCATTCCTTCACTCAAACTATGTTAAAACTGATTTGTCCTTCATATTTACCTTGTCTAGAAAGATTTAAACAAAAAAAAACCCCAACGTACTTTGCAGTAAAAGAAAGAGCAAATCTAAGATCTAAAAGTTTCAGGAATCCGAGTATAAGCTTGCTTTCATGAGTTCTTCACGATTTCGGATTTTGCTACAAAATGAATTGCTTTGCTCAAACCAAGTTAAACCTGCTTTGTCCTTCCATATTTATCAATGTCGAGATAGATTTAAACAAAACAAAGAAAACACGTTGTACTTTGCAATATAACAAATAGCAACACTGAAGGATCAGGAATCCGAGAATAAGCTTTTCATGTGTTGTGCATGTTTTGAGATTTTGTTTTAAAATGAATTCCTTCACTCAAACTATGTTAAAACTGCTTTGACATTGATAAATATGAAGACAAAGCAATTTTAACTTGGTTTGAGCAAAGCAATTCATTTTATAGGAAAATCCGAAATCATGCAGAACGTATGAAAATAAGCTTATTCTCGGATTCCTGTTCCTTCAGTGTCTCTCTTTCTTCTACTGCAATATACAATGTTGTTCTTTGTTGAAGTCGATCTAGACATTGATAAATATGAAGGACAAAGAAGTTTTCACTTGGTTTGAGTGAAGGAATTCATTTTATACATAAAATCCCAAATCATGCAGAACGTATGAAAGTAAGCTTATTCTCGGATTCCTGTTCCTTCAGTGTTGCTCTTTCTTCTACTGCAATATACAATGTTGTTCTTTGTTGAAGTCGATCTAGACATTGATAAATATGAAGGTAAAAGCAGTTTTAACATAGTTTGAGTGAAGGAATTCATTTTATAGCAAAATCCCAAATCATGCAGAACGTATGAAAATAAGCTTATTCTCGGATTCCTGATCCTTCAGTGTCTCTCTTTCTTCTACTGCAAAATCTAATGTTGTTCTTTGTTGAAGTCGATCTAGACATTGATAAATATGAAGGTAAAAGCCGTTTTACCATAGTTTGATTGAAGGAATGCATTTTATAAGCAAAATCCCAAATCATGCAGAACTCATGAAAAGCTTTTTCTCGGATTTCTGAACCTGTCTTTCTTTTACTGCAAAATACTACGTTGTTTTTTGTTCAAATCTATCTAGACATTTATAAATACCAGCCGAACATCTCTGCTGCCGCTTTTGATAATTTATGGTTTGGTATTCTTACCTTTTCTTACCCGTTTGTGAGTAATTATGGCTGGATATTCACACCTTCTTGCAGCCGAACACCACCTCTCCCGCTTTTGATGATGTATGGGCTGGCATTCTTACCTTTTCTAACACATTTTTCAGCAACTAGGGTGGGACATTCACACCTACTCACAGACAAACACCTCCGCTCTCGCATTTGATGGTGTATAGTAGGGCATTCTCACCCTTTCTCATCAGCTTTTTGCAAATTATGATCTGACATTCACACCTACTGCTTTTTACAAACTATGGTCAGACATTCACACCGTCTTACAGTGCAACACCTCCGCTCCCGCTTTTGATGGTGTATAGTCGGGCATTCAAACCTTTCTTACCCGCTTTTTACAAACTTTGGTCGGACATTCAGACCTTCTTGTAGCCGAAAACCTCCGCTCCCTCTTTTGATCATACATTGTCGGGCATTCGCACCTTTTCTTACCCGCTTTTTACAAACCATGGTGAGACTTTCACACCTTCTTGTAGCCGAACACATCCGCTCCCGCTATTGATTGTGTACAGTCGGATATTTGAACCTTTTCTTACCTTCTTTTTACCAACTATGGTTGGGCATTCACACCTACTTACAGCGGAACACGTCCGGTCTGTCTTTTGATGGTGTATGTTCGGGCATTCGAAGCTTTTCTTACCCGCTTTTTACAAACTATGCTCGGACATTCAAACCTTCTTGTAGCCGAACACATCCACTCCTGCTTTTGATGATGTATGGTTGGGCATTGGAACCTACTTGTTGCCCGCTATTCATTAATTATGGGTGGATATTAAAACCTTGTCGCAGCCAAACACGTCCGCTCCCTGTTTTGATCATGTATGGTTGGACATTCGCACCTTTTCTCACCCGCTTTTTGCAAACAATGGTCAGCAATTTATAGCTTCCTCTCCACCATACTTGTATGGTGGAATATTCACACCCACTTGCATCCGAAGACCTCCGCCCCCACTTTTGTTGATATTTAGTCGGTCATTCGCACCTTACCCGCTTTTGGCAAACTATGGCCTTCTTGCAGCCAAACACCTCTGATCTCGCTTTTGATGATGTAAGGTTGGGCATTCAGACCTTGCTTCACATGCTTTTCACCAAATATAGTCGGACATTCACACCTTCTTGCAGCCGAACACTTCCGCTCCACCTTTTGTGTTCTATAACACCTTTTTTTCACCGCATTTTATAGATTATGGTTGGAAATTCTCAAACACTCTCATCCGAAGACTTCTCCTCTCGCTTTTGTTAATATATTTGAACTTTAGTCGGACATTCACACCTTCTTGCACCTGTTTTGATCATGTATGGTCTGGCAATACTACCTTTTCTTACCCGTTTGTGAGTAATTATGGCTGGACATTCACACCTACTTTCAGCAGAACACCACTTCTCTCGCTTTTGATGATGTATGGACCGGCATTCTTACCTTTTCTAACACATTTTTCAGCAATTATGGTCGGAGATTCACACCTACTCACAGACGAACAACTCCGCTCCCGCATTTGATGGTGTATAGTTGGGCATTCTCACCCTTTCTCATCAGCTTTTTGCAAATTATGATCTGACATCCCTCCCTCCTGAGCTGTCACCTTATCGTGGTGGGGGAGTTTGCGTGCCCCAATGAGTCCGGGAGCTATGTTGCTCGGGGCTTTAAGCCCCTGGTAGGGTCACCCAAGGCAAGCAGATCCTAGATGAGGGACCAGACAAAGAACAGCTCAAAAGACCCCTTATGATGAACAAAAAATTTGGACCTCGTGATCCCTTGCCCGGATATGGGACACCGGGGCCTCCCCCCGGAGCCAGGAATGATGACGTGGGTCCCCCTTCCGACGGGCTCACCACCCGTGGGAGGGGCCAAGGGGGTCGGGTGCGATGTGAGCTGGGTAGCGGCCGAAGGCAGAGGCCTTGGCAGTCTGATCCTCGGCTACTGAAGCTAGCTCTTGGGACGTGGAATGTCACCTCTCTGTTGGGGAAGGAGCCGGAGCTGGTGCGCGAGGCTGAGCGGTTCCGGCTAGATATAGTCGGACTCACCTCGACGCACGGCTTGGGCTCTGGAACCAGTCCTCTTGAGAGGGGTTGGACTCTCTTCCACTCTGGAGTTGCCCGTGGTGAGAGGCGCAGAGCAGGTGTGGGCATACTTATTGCCCCCCGGCTGTGTGCCAGTACATTGGGGTTTACCCCAGTGAACGAGAGGGTAGCCTCCCTCCGCCTTCGGGTGGGGAGACGAGTCCTGACTGTTGTTTGTGCCTATGCGCCAAACAGCAGTTCAGAGTACCCACCCTTTTTGGAGTCTCTGGGGGAGGCACTGGAGAATGCTCCTACCGGAGACTCCCTCGTTCTGCTGGGGGACTTCAATGCTCACGTGGGCAATGACAGTGAGACCTGGAGGGGTGTGATTGGGAGGAACGGCCCCCCCGATCTGAACCAGAGTGGTGTTATGTTGTTGGACTTCTGTGCTGGTCATGGACTGTCCATAACGAACACCATGTTCAGACATAAGGGTGTCCATATGTGCACTTGGCACCAGGACACCCTTGGCCGCAGTTCGATGATCGACTTTGTGGTTGTATCATCGGACTTGCGGCCGTATGTCCTGGACACTCGGGTGAAGAGAGGGGCGGAGCTGTCAACTGATCACCACCTGGTGGTGAGTTGGCTCCGCTGGTGGGGGAGGATGCCGATCAGACCTGGCAGGCCCAAACGTATTGTGAGGGTCTGCTGGGAGCGTTTGTCAGAATCCCCCGTCAGAAGGAGCTTTAACTCCCACCTCCGGCAGAGCTTCAACCATATCCCGGGGGAGGTGGGGGACATTGAGTCCGAATGGGCCATGTTCCGTGACTCCATTGCCGAGGCAGTTGATCGGAGTTGTGGCCGTAAGGTGGTCGGTGCCTGTCGTGGCGGCAACCCTCGAACCTGCTGGTGGACACCAGTGGTGAGGGAAGCCGTCAAGCTGAAGAAGGAGTCCTATCGGGCCTTTTTGGCCAGTGGGACCCTGGAAGCAGCTGATAGGTACCGACAGGCCAGACGGGCTGCGGCTTCGGCGGTTGCTGAGAAAAAAACTCGGGCCTGGGAGGAGTTCGGTGAGACCATGGAGAACGATTTCCGGACGGCCTCGAAGAGATTCTGGTCCACCATCCGGCGTCTCAGGGGGGGGAAGCGGCTCACAGTCAACACTGTTTACAGTGGGGACGGGGCTTTGCTGACCTCAACTAGGGATGTTGTGAGTCGGTGGGGGGAGTACTTCGAGGAACTCCTCAATCCTACCAACACGTGCTCGGAAGAGGCAGAGTCGGAGAGCTCGGAGACGGGGCCTCCCATTTCTGGGGCTGAGGTTGCCGAGGTGGTCAAAAAGCTCCTCGGTGGCAAGGGCCCGGGGGTGGATGAGGTCCGTCCTGAGTTTCTCAAGGCTCTGGATGTTGTAGGGCTGTCTTGGCTGACACGCCTCTGCAGCATCGCGTGGACATCGGGGACAGTGCCTCTGGACTGGCAGATTGGGGTGGTGGTCCCCCTCTTTAAAAAGGGGGACCGGAGGGTGTGTTCCAACTATAGGGGTATCACACTCCTCAGCCTCCCTGGTAAGGTCTATTCGGGGGTATTGGAGAGGAGGATCCGTCGGATAATCGAGCCTCGGATTCAGGAGATGCAGTGTGGCTTTCGTCCTGGCCGTGGAACAGTGGACCAGCTCTATACCCTCGGCAGGATCCTGGAGGGTGCATGGGAGTTCGCCCAACCAGTCTACATGTGTTTTGTGGACTTGGAGAAAGCGTTCGACCGTGTCCCTCGTGGAGTCCTGTGGGGGGTGCTCTGGGAATATGGAGTGCCGGACCCCTTGATAGGGTCCGTTCGGTCTCTGTATGACCGGTGCCAGAGTTTGGTCCGCATTGCCGGCAGTAAGTCGGATACGTTTCCGGTGAGAGTTGGACTCCGTCAGGGCTGCCCTTTGTCACCGATTCTGTTCCTAACTTTTATGGACAGAATTTCTAGGCGCAGCCAGGGCGTTGAGGGTGTCCGATTTGGCGACCTCAGAATCGGGTCTCTGCTTTTTGCAGATGATGTGGTTCTGTTAGCGTCGTCAGGCCGTGACCTTCAGCTCTCACTGGAGCGATTCGCAGCCGAGTGTGAAGCGGCTGGGATGAGAATCAGCACCTCCAAATCCGAGACTATGGTTCTCAGCCGGAAAAGGGTGGAATGCTCTCTCCGGGTCGGGAATGAGATCCTTCCCCAAGTGGAGGAGTTCAAGTATCTCGGGGTCTTGTTCACGAGTGAGGGACGAATGGAGCGGGAGATTGACGGGCGGATCGGTGCGGCGTCTGCAGTGTTGCGGGCTCTGCACCGACCCGTCGTTGTGAAGAGGGAGCTGAGCCAGAAGGCGAAGCTCTCTACTTACTGGTCAATCTACGTTCCCATCCTCACCTATGGTCACGAGTTGTGGGTAGTGACCGAAAGAACAAGATCGCGAATACAAGCGGCCGAAATGGGTTTCCTCCGCAGGGTGTCTGGGCTCTCCCTTAGAGATAGGGTGAGAAGCTCAGTCATCCGGGAGGGGCTCGGAGTAGAACCGCTGCTCCTCCGCATTGAGAGGAGTCAGATGAGGTGGCTCGGGCATCTGGTTAGGATACCCCCTGGGCGCCTCCCTGGGGAGGTGTTCCGGGCACGTCCCACTGGGAGGAGACCCCGGGGAAGACCCAGGACACGCTGGAGAGACTATGTCTCTCGGCTGGCCTGGGAACGCCTCGGGGTCCCCCCGGAAGAGCTGGAGGAAGTGGCCGGGGACAGAGACGTCTGGGTTTCTCTGCTCAAGCTGCTGCCCCCGCGACCCGACCCCCGGATAAGCGGCAGATGATGGATGGATGGATGGATCTGACATCCACACCTACTTGCAGTCGAACAGTTCTGCTCCCGCTTTTGATTATGTTTGGTTGGATATTCGAACCTTTTCTTAACTGCTTTTTACAAACTTTGGTTGGACGTTCACACCTTCTTGTAGCCGAACACATCTACAGCTGCTTTTGATGATGTATGGTTGGGCATTCGCACCATTTTTTTCCCCTTTTTTCAGGAATTATGGGTGGATATTCACATCTTCTTGCAGCGGAACACCTCCTCTCCCACTTATGATCATGTGCGGTTTGATTTTCGAAATTTTTACTTTCATGTTTTCTAGCAATTATTGATGGACATTCAGACCTTCTTGCAGCTGAACACCTCCGCTCCCGCTTTTGATCATACATTGTTGGGCATTCGCACCTTGTCTTACCAGATTTTTACAAACTTTAGTCGAACATTCACACCTTCTTGCAGCTGAACACCTCCGCTCCCGCTTTTGATGGTGTAAAGTCGGGCTTTCGAGCCTTTTCTTACCCGGTTTTTAGAAATTATGGCTGGACATTCAGACCTTGCAGCCAAACACCTCCGCTCCCTCTTTTGATCATACATGGCAAATGGATTTAATTTTAACAAGTCAGGGGTGAAACTGTTCACCTCCAACATATTTTATTTCCTACGTCATCCATCTGTGCTCGGGGCCAAGGCTGAGATAAACAAGGAGTTATCTCATAGAGAGGAACAAACAAATCCCAGCAGAAACCTTGAGGAGGAACTCCATCTGCCCCCACCCAAGAGGAACTTTGGAAAGGAGAGACATCAGAGGCAAGAAGAGAGGTCTTTATTTGCCCCAAACCCTCTCAACAGCACTAATGACCAGGACCAGGGACCAGGACCAGGACCTTCCCCAGCCCCCCAAACCCCTGACAGGTCATTGTGCTCCTCACCCTCCCTTTCTCCCTCCTCCTCCCCTCACCTGAAATTCACTGAGGAGATGATGGAACGGGTCAATGCTGGGCTTAGATCTACCCCCCAGCCCAATCCCTTTTTATCCCCCATAAACCCCCCACCAAAGCGGCCAAAGGTTCCCCGCCGAGCCCCGCCCCTACTAGAGCAGCCGAAGCGACGGAGCCCAGCCCCACCCCCTTCTGTCCCTTCACGCTGCCACCATGTACTGTCTCCGCAGTCTGATGTGTGATGTGTGAGGGGTCCAGGCTGTGTGAATTCTGACAGTCGTGACTTTTCCCAGGACAAGCTGGGACCCTGTTTATTAGAAGATCTTAAAATTTCTGTACTTTTAGGTGACAGAAGGAGAAATGTGACCCAGTCAAAACACAGAGAGTTGCACTCAAAAAGATCTTTAAATAAAGTAAACATACCTTGTGTGCCACAGACTGCACCCAAACACGAGGGGGCAAATAATACCTCTAAAACACTTAAGTTGGCTTTATTAAATGTTAGGTCTTTAGCTGGGAAAACATTCTTAATTGATGATTTTATCACTGAGCACACCCTGGATTTTATGTTTTTAACTGAAACTTGGTTGGAACAAAATAACAGTGCTGCTGTTCTTATTGAGTCAACCCCTCCTGGTTACAGTTTTATCAGCGAGGCCAGAGTGAGCAGGAGAGGAGGAGGGGTCGCAGTCTTATTCAATGAATCCTTTCAATGTAAGCAGTTATCTCCTGGAAGTTTTCAGTCCTTTGAATATATGGCTATACAGGTGAAGGCCTCACCCAGTGTCCTGTTTCTGAATATTTACAGGCCCCCTAAATACTGTTCAGATTTTTCTGAAGACCTCAGTGAACTGCTGTCTATGATCTGTGTTGATTTTGACTGTATAATTATTGTTGGTGATTTTAACATCCATATGGACAATCCTCAGGACAGAGGGACTAAAGACCTGAGTAACACTCTGGACAACTTTGGGCTGACTCAGCATATAACAGAGCCTACGCACAATAGGGGGCACACTCTAGACTTAGTGATCTCCAAGGGTCTAAGCATTTCAAAGATTACTGTGTCTGATGTGGGCCTGTCTGACCATTCCTGTGTTTTCTTTGAGAGTACGATTTCAGTGCACACAAATGTCTCAACAGCAGTGATCTCAAAACTGAAAACAGTAGTAAGATCTTTAACCAGGTTTTCTCCTTAGCACCTGCCCTGTCCGGGGGTTCAGTCAGTGAGCTCGTCAGTAGCTTTAATACTAAAATGTTAAATGTTATGGATACTATTGCTCCCATTAAGGTGAAGGTTATCTCTGGAAGGAAGAAGTCTCCATGGCGAAATTCCACACTGGTGAAAAATGGGAAAAGAGTGTGTCGGAAAGCTGAGCGCCGATGGAGAAAAACAAATCTCCAGGTTCATTATGACATCTATAAAGAGAAACTTCACTCTTATAATTTACAACTGAGGAATGCAAGGAAATCCTACTTCCCTGACATCATCACCAAAAACAGTCATAATGCTCGGGCCTTATTTGCTACAGTTGACAGGCTAACAAACCCTCCTGTGTCAGTGGCAAATGAACTCCATTCCACCATGGCCTGCAATGACTTTGCCAAATTCTTCATAGACAAAGTCCAAAATATTAGACAAGCAGTTGGTACATCAGCAGCAGGTTCAGCATATGTACTGTGTCCACCGAAAACCGGTTTAAACACCATGACACTATTTCAACCCATTAACAGTAAAGACCTGGAGGACATCTTACGTCACCTGAAGTCCTCCTCTTGCTGTTTAGACATCCTACCAACAGGTTTTTTCAAAGGGGTCTCAAAGACTTTGGAGTCAGACCTGTTACTGATTGTGAACCTGTCCTTAACGTCAGGTGTGTTTCCAGAGCCACTAAAAACAGCTGTAATTAAACCTCTGCTGAAAAAGGACAATCTTGATAAGACGCAAATGAACAACTACAGGCCCATCTCAAATCTCCCATTTTTAAGTAAGATCATTGAAAAAGCGGTTTTTCAACAGCTTAATTACTTTTTAACACAAAATAACTGCTATGATACCTTCCAGTCAGGCTTTAGACAGCACCACAGCACTGAGACTGCTCTGACCAAAGTGTTTAATGACATATGTCTGAATACAGACAGTGGAAAAATGTCAGTCTTAGTTTTACTGGATCTCAGTGCTGCCTTTGATACAGTTGACCACAATATATTACTCAAACAACTGGAGAACTGGGCTGGTCTTTCCGGAACTGTACTAAACTGGTTCAAAACATACTTAGAGAACAGGAAGTACTTTGTGTCAATAGGTAACTTTACATCTGAGCAGACAAGAATCACAAGTTCCCCAAGGTTCCATCCTGGGACCTCTTCTGTTTAACATCTACATGCTCCCACTGGTACAGATTATAAAAAACAACCAAATAAACTACCATAGCTATGCAGATGACACACAGATGTATATAACAATGTCACCAGGAGACAGAGGGCCTGTACAGGCCCTTGGAAAATGCATTGAGGAGATTAATGACTGGATGTGCCACAACTTCCTCCAGCTAAACAAAAACAAAACTGAGGTAATTGTCTTTGGAGCCAAAGATAAACGATTGAAAGTCACCACAGAGCTTCAATCTATAAATCTAAAAACGACCAACCAGGCCAGAAATCTGGGTGTAGTGATGGACTCAGACCTAAATTTGGACAAACACATTAAGGCATTAACAAAGTCAGCCTACTATCACCTTAAGAATATATCAAGGCTAAAAGATCTGATGTCTCAGCAGGACCTGGAAAAACTAGTCCATGCATTCATCTTTAGTAGGCTTGATTATTGTAATAGCATCTTTACAGGTCTGCCTAAAAAGTCAGTTAGACAACTGCAGCTCATCCAGAACTCAGCTGCTCGAGTCCTCACTAAGACCAAAAAAGTGGAGCACATCACAGTCCAGCTCTCAAGTCTTTACACTGGCTGCCTGTCCATCAGAGGATAGACTTTAAAGTTCTGATGCTGGTCTATAAAGCTCTGAATGGTCAAGGACCAAAATACATCAGTGACCTCCTGACCCACTATGAACCTTCCAGACCCCTCAGGTCATCTGGATCCGGTATTTTATCAGTTCCCAGAGTCAAAACCAGACATGGAGAAGCTGCATTCAGCTTCTATGCTCCACATGTCTGGAACAAAGTCCCAGAAAGCCTCAGATCAGCTGAAACACTCAGTGTATTTAAGTCCAGGTTGAAGACACATCTATTTTCAGCTGCATTTGAATAAGCTTGAGTTTCAAAACGGAATCATGTTTTAACTATTGATTTTATCTTTCATATATATAATTTTTTCTGATTTTATCTATTGTTCTTATTTCCTTCTTTTGTTTAAATTTTAAATCATGCTTTTTATTTCTTCTGTTTTAATGTCTCTGTGAAGCACTTTGAATCACCTTGTTGTTGAATTGTGCTATACAAATATACTTGCCTTGTCTTGCCTTGCCTTACATTGTCGGGCATTCGCACCTTGTCTTACCCGCTTTTTACAAACTATAGTCAGACATCCACACCTTCTTGCAGCTGAACCACCTCCGCTTACTGTTTTGATCATGTATGGTCTGGCAATACTACCTTTTCTTACCCGTTTGTGAGTAATTATGGCTGGACATTCACACCTACTTTCAGCAGAACACCACCTCTCTCGCTTTTGATGATGTATGGACCGGCATTCTTACCTTTTCTAACACATTTTTCAGCAATTATGTTCGGAGATTCACACCTACTCACAGACGAACAACTCCGCTCCCGCATTTGATGGTGTATAGTCGGGCATTCTCACCCTTTCTCATCAGCTTTTTGCAAATTATGATCTGACATCCACACCTACTTGCAGTTGAACAGTTCTGCTCCCGCTTTTGATTATGTTTGGTTGGATATTCGAACCTTTTCTTAACTGCTTTTTACAAACTTTGGTTGGACGTTCACACCTTCTTGTAGCCGAACACATCCACAGCTGCTTTTGATGATGTATGGTTGGGCATTCGCACCTTTTTTTTTACCCATTTTTCAGGAATTATGGGTGGATATTCACACCTTCTTGCAGCTGAACACCTCCTCTCCCACTTATGATCATGTGCGGTTTGATTTTCGAAATTTTTACTTTCATGTTTTCTAGCAATTATTGATGGACATTCACACCTTCTTGCAGCTGAACACCTCCTCTCCCACTTATGATCATGCGCGGTTTGATATTAGAAATTTTTACTTTCATGTTTTCTAGCAATTATTGATGGACATTCAGACCTTCTTTGCAGCTGAACACCTCCGCTCCCGCTTTTGATCATACATTGTCGGGCATTCATAACTTGTCTTACCAGATTTTTACAAACTTTAGTCGAACATTCACACCTTCTTGCAGCTGAACACCTCCGCTCCCGCTTTTGATGGTGTAAAGTCGGGCTTTCGAGCCTTTTCTTACCCGGTTTTTAGAAATTATGGTTGGATATTCAGACCTTGATGCCGAACACCTCCGCTCCCTCTTTTGATCATACATTGTCGGGCATTCGCACCTTGTCTTACCCGCTTTTTACAAACTATAGTCAGACATTCACACGTTGCAGCTGAACCACCTCCGCTCCCTGTTTTGATCATGTATGGAGTGGCAATACTACCTTTTCTTACCCATTTGTGAGTAATTATGGCTGGACATTCACACCTACTTGCAGTCGAACAGCTCTGCTCCTGCTTTTGATTTTGTTTGGTTGGATATTCGAACCTTTTCTTAACTGCTTTTTACAAACTTTGGTCGGACGTTCACACCTTCTTGCAACCGAACACCTCCGCTTCCGCTTTTGATCGTATATATTCGGGAATTCGAACATTATCTTACCCGTTTTTTACAAACCATGGTCGGACTTTCACACCTTCTTGTAGCCGAACAACTCCACTCCCGCTATTGATTGTGTACAGTCGTGTAGTTTAACCTTTTCTTACCCGCTTTTTACCAACTATGGTCGGACATTCACACCGTCTACAGCGGAACACCTCCGCTTCCGCTTTTGATGGTGTATAGTCGGGCATTCGAACCTTTTCTTACCCGCTTTTTACAAACTATGGTCGGACATTCAAACCTTCTTGTAGCCGAAAAGCTCCGCTCCCTCTTTTGATCATACATTGTCGGGCATTTGCACCTTTTCTTACCCGCTTTTTACAAACCATGGTCGGACTGTCACACCTTCTTGTAGCCGAACACATCTGCTCCCGCTATTGATTGTGTACAGTCGGGTTTTTTTAACCTTTTCTTACCCGCTTTTTACCAACTCTGGTCGGACATTCACACCTTCTTACAGCGGAACACCTCCGCTCCCTCTTTTGATGGTGTATGTTCGGGCATTCGAACCTTTTCTTACCCGCTTTTTACAAGCTATGCTCGGACATTCAAACCTTCTTATAGCCGAACACATCCACTCCTGCTTTTGATGATGTGTGGTTGGGCATTCGAACCCACTTCTTGCCCGCTTTTCATTAATTATGGGTGGACATTCACACCTTGTCGCAGCCAAACACCTCCGCTCCCTGTTTTGATCACGTATGGTTGGACATTCGCACCTTTTCTCACCCGCTTTTTGCAAACTATGGTCAGCAATTCACAGCTTCCTCTCCACCATACTTGTATGGTGGGATATTCACACCCACTTGCATCCGAAGACCTCCGCCCCCACTTTTGTTGATATTTAGTCGGTCATTCGCACCTTACCCGCTTTTGGCAAACTATGGCCTTCTTGCAGCCAAACACCTCTGATCTCGCTTTTGATGATGTAAGGTTGGGCATTCAGACCTTGCTTCCCCTGCTTTTCACCAAATATAGTCGGACATTCACACCTTCTTGCAGCCGAACACTTCCGCTCCACCTTTTAGTGTTCTATCACACCTTTTTTTCACCGCATTTTATAGATTATGGTTGGAAATTCTCAACCACTCTCATCCGAAGACCTCTCCTCCCGCTTTTGTTAATATATTTGAACTTTAGTCGGACATTCACACCTTCTTGCAGCTGAACCACCTCCGCTCCCTGTTTTGATCATGTATGGTCTGGCAATACTACTTTTTCTTACCCGTTTGTGAGTAATTATGGCTGGACATTCACACCTACTTTCAGCAGAACACCACCTCTCTCGCTTTTGATGATGTATGGACCGGCATTCTTACCTTTTCTAACACATTTTTCAGCAATTATGGTCGGAGATTCACACCTACTCACAGACAAACAACTCCGCTCCCGCATTTGATGGTGTATAGTCGGGCATTCTCACCCTTTCTCATCAGCTTTTTGCAAATTATGATCTGACATTAACACCTGCTTTTGATGATGTATGGTTGGGTATTCGCACCTTTTTTTTACCCATTTTTCAGCAATTATGGGTGGACATTCACACCTTCTTGCAGCTGAACACCTCCTCTCCCACTTATGATCATGTGCGGTTTGATTTTCGAAATTTTTACTTTATTTTTTTCTAGCAATTATTGATGGACATTCAGACCTTCTTGCAGCTGAACACCTCCGCTCCCGCTTTTGATCATACATTGTCGGGCATTCGCACCTTGTCTTACCAGATTTTTACAAACTTTAGTCGAACATTCACACCTTCTTGCAGCTGAACACCTCCGCTCCCTCTTTTGATTATACATTGTCGGGCATTCGCACCTTGTCTTACCCGCTTTTTACAAACTATAGTCAGACATTCACACGTTGCAGCTGAACCACCTCCGCTCCCTGTTTTGATCATGTATGGTCTGGCAATACTACCTTTTCTTACCCGATTGTGAGTAATTATGGCTGGACATTCACACCTACTTTCAGCAGAACACCACCTCTCTCGCTTTTGATGATGTATGGACCGGCATTCTTACCTTTTCTAACACATTTTTCAGCAATTATGGTCGCAGATTCACACCTACTCACAGACAAACAACTCCGCTCCCGCATTTGATGGTGTATAGTCGGGCATTCTCACCCTTTCTCATCAGCTTTTTGCAAATCATGATCTGACATCCACACCTACTTGCAGTCGAAGAGTTCTGCTCCCGCTTTTGATTATGTTTGGTTGGATATTCGAACCTTTTCTTAACTGCTTTTTACAAACTTTGGTTGGACGTTCACACCTTCTTGTAGCCGAACACATCCACAGCTGCTTTTGATGATGTATGGTTGGGCATTCGCACCTTTTTTTTACCCATTTTTCAGGAATTATGGGTGGATATTCACACCTTCTTGCAGCTGAACACCTCCTCTCCCACTTATGATCATGTGTGGTTTGATTTTAGAAATTTTTACTTTCATGTTTTCTAGCAATTATTGATGGACATTCAGACCTGCTTGCAGATGAACACCTCCGCTCCCGCTTTTGATCATACATTGTCGGACATTCATACCTTGTCTTACCAGATTTTTACAAACTTTAGTCGAACATTCACACCTTCTTGCAGCTGAACACCTCCGCTCCCGCTTTTGATGGTGTAAACTCGGGCTTTCGAGCCTTTTCTTACCCGGTTTTTAGAAATTATGGTTGGATATTCAGACCTTGCAGCCGAACACCTCCGCTCCCACTTTTGATCATACATTGTCGGGCATTCGCACCTTGTCTTACCCGCTTTTTACAAACTATAGTCAGACATTCACACGTTGCAGCTGAACCACCTCCGCTCCCTGTTTTGATCATGTATGGAGTGGCAATACTACCTTTTCTTACCCGTTTGTGAGTAATTATGGCTGGACATTCACACCTACTTGCAGTCGAACAGCTCTGCTCCTGCTTTTGATTTTGTTTGGTTGGATATTCGAACCTTTTCTTAACTGCTTTTTACAAACTTTGGTCGGACGTTCACACCTTCTTGCAACCGAACACCTCCGCTTCCGCTTTTGATGGTATATATTCGGGAATTCGAACCTTTTCTTACCCGTTTTTTACAAACCATGGTCGGACTTTCACACCTTCTTGTAGCCGAACAACTCCACTCCCGCTATTGATTGTGTACAGTCGTGTAGTTTAACCTTTTCTTACCCGCTTTTTAACAACTATGGTCGGACATTCACACCGTCTACAGCGGAACACCTCCGCTTCCGCTTTTGATGGTGTATAGTCGGGCATTCGAACCTTTTCTTACCCGCTTTTTACAAACTATGGTCGGACATTCAAACCTTCTTGTAGCCGAAAAGCTCCGCTCCCTCTTTTGATCATACATTGTCGGGCATTTGCACCTTTTCTTACCCGCTTTTTACAAACCATGGTCGGACTGTCACACCTTCTTGTAGCCGAACACATCTGCTCCCGCTATTGATTGTGTACAGTCGGGTTTTTTAACCTTTTCTTACCCGCTTTTTACCAACTCTGGTCGGACATTCACACCTTCTTACAGCGGAACACCTCCGCTCCCTCTTTTGATGGTGTATGTTCGGGCATTCGAACCTTTTCTTACCCGCTTTTTACAAATTATGCTCGGACATTCAAACCTTTTTATAGCCGAACACATCCACTCCTGCTTTTGATGATGAGTGGTTGGGCATTCGAACCTACTTCTTGCCCGCTTTTCATTAATTATGGGTGGACATTCACACCTTGTCGCAGCCAAACACCTCCGCTCCCTGTTTTGATCACGTATGGTTGGACATTCGCACCTTTTCTCACCCGCTTTTTGCAAACTATGGTCAGCAATTCACAGTTTCCTCTCCACCATACTTGTATGGTGGGATATTCACACCCACTTGCATCCGAAGACCTCCGCCCCCACTTTTGTTGATATTTAGTCGGTCATTCGCACCTTACCCGCTTTTGGCAAACTATGGCCTTCTTGCAGCCAAACACCTCTGATCTCACTTTTGATGATGTAAGGTTGGGCATTCAGACCTTGCTTCACCTGCTTTTCACCAAATATAGTCGGACATTCACACCTTCTTGCAGCCGAACACTTCCGCTCCACCTTTTAGTGTTCTATCACACCTTTTTTTCACCGCATTTTATAGATTATGGTTGGAAATTCTCAACCAATCTATCCGAAGACCTCTCCTCCCGCTTTTGTTAATATATTTGAACTTTAGTCAGACATTCACACCTTCTTGCAGCTGAACCACCTCCGCTCCCTGTTTTGATCATGTATGGTCTGGCAATACTACTTTTTTTTACCCGTTTGTGAGTAATTATGGCTGGACATTCACACCTACTTTCAGCAGAACACCACCTCTCTCGCTTTTGATGATGTATGGACCGGCATTCTTACCTTTTCTAACACATTTTTCAGCAATTATGGTCGGAGATTCACACCTACTCACAGACAAACAACTCCGCTCCCGCATTTGATGGTGTATAGTCGGGCATTCTCACCCTTTCTCATCAGCTTTTTGCAAATTATGATCTGACATTAACACCTGCTTTTGATGATGTATGGTTGGGTATTCGCACCTTTTTTTTACCCATTTTTAAGGAATTATGGGTGGACATTCACACCTTCTTGCAGCTGAACACCTCCTCTCCCACTTATGATCATGTGCGGTTTGATTTTCGAAATTTTTACTTTAATTTTTTCTAGCAATTATTGATGGACATTCAGACCTTCTTGCAGCTGAACATCTCCGCTCCCGCTTTTGATCATACATTGTCAGACATTCATACCTTGTCTTACCAGATTTTTAAAAACTTTAGTCGAACATTCACACCTTCTTGCAGCTGAACACCTCCGCTCCCACTTTTGATGGTGTAAAGTCGGGCTTTTGAGCCTTTTCTTACCCGGTTTTTAGAAATTATGGTTGGACATTCAGACCTTGCAGCCGAACACCTCCGCTCCCTCTTTTGATTATACATTGTCGGGCATTCGCACCTTGTCTTACCCGCTTTTTACAAACTATAGTCAGACATTCACACGTTGCAGCTGAACACCTCCGCTCCCGCTTTTGATGGTGTAAAGTCGGGCTTTTGAGCCTTTTCTTACCCGGTTTTTAGAAATTATGGTTGGACATTCAGACCTTGCAGCCGAACACCTCCGCTCCCTCTTTTGATTATACATTGTCGGGCATTCGCACCTTGTCTTACCCGCTTTTTACAAACTATAGTCAGACATTCACACGTTGCAGCTGAACCACCTGCGCTCCCTGTTTTGATCATGTATGGTCTGGCAATACTACCTTTTCTTACCCGTTTGTGAGTAATTATGGCTGGACATTCACACCTACTTTCAGCAGAACACCACCTCTCTCGCTTTTGATGATGTATGGACCGGCATTCTTACCTTTTCTAACACATTTTTCAGCAATTATGGTCGCAGATTCACACCTACTCACAGACAAACAACTCCGCTACCGCATTTGATGGTGTATAGTCGGGCATTCTCACCCTTTCTCATCAGCTTTTTGCAAATCATGATCTGACATTCACACCTACTTGCAGTCGAAAAGCTCTGCTCCCGCTTTTGATTATGTTTGGTTGGATATTCGAACCTTTTCTTAACTGCTTTTTACAAACTTTGTTCGGAGGTTCACGTCTTCTTGAAGCCGAACACCTCCGCTTCCGCTTTTGATGGTGTACAGTCGGGCATTTTAACCTTTTCTTACCCGCTTTTTACCAACTATGGTCGGACATTCACACCTTCTTGCAGCTGAACACCTCCGCTCCCGCTTTTGATGGTGTATAGTCGGGCTTTCGAGCCTTTTCTTCCCCGGTTTTTACAAATTATGGTTGGACATTCAGACCTTGCAGCCGAAAACCTCCGCTCCCTCTTTTGATCATACATTGTTGGGCATTCGCACCTTGTCTTACGCGCTTTTTACAAACTTTAGTCAGAAATTCACACCTTGCAGCTGAACCACCTCCGCTCCCTGTTTTGATCATGTATTGTCTGGCAATACTACCATTTCTTACCCGTTTGTGAGTAATCTTCTAAAAGGTCATACCTGTCATTTTTTCCATTGAAACCATAAATATTTAAGAGGTTTAAGTCTTGCCCCATAAAATTCAAGTGTGCTAAAAGTGCCCGTCCGTCTCGCACCAGAACATGCGGATTTTTAATTAGAATGGCCACACCATCATTTTTAATTTGATTTGAGCCACTCCATATCGATAAATTGGGCCACATTTCCTCCCATTGTCTATGGTTTTTCAAAAAAGGTAGTCCACATTCTTGTATTAAAAACACATCTGATTTTATGGAGTCTAAGAAGGATATAATACTCTGGGCTCTTGTCTTTGATTTCACACTTCTCACATTTAGTGTTGAGAAGGTGAGAACCATTAAAAGGATAAAGGAAAGTAGGTATGTCATTTTCGTTTTTCTAAGTTATCAAAACAAATTACACACTCAGGTTATTTCTTGGGAAACTAGCTCTCCTTTTCGGACTCTCGTGTTGGCCTCTGATGCAATGTTGCATTTAACTTTGAGTCCCTGGGGGTTGATTGCAGAGCTAAAGGGAATCAGAGGACAACTCAGATGCCGTCCTCCTCGGCTGTTGACCTTCGGGGAGGTGAGTACCTTCACTAGACTCACCTGTCTGCTCTTCCTCCTCATTTAGCTTAGCTCCACCCTCTGCCTGTGAATTCTCACAGACTTCAGCACTGAGTGGTGAGGCCTCTACAGGCCCCTCTCCTTTTTGCTCCTCACTTCCAATCCAAGCTTTTAGCGGGAAGTTTGAATTTATTGGGTCAACCTCTTCACTTTGTTCACCAACTGCCACCTCTGGTCCTTCTCTTTGTTGGCTTGACTGTGGCTTTACCGTCTTTAATTTGTTGGCAAAAGATTTAGGGCAATCTCAGAAGAGGTGATTTAATTCTCCACAGAGATTACATTTCCTGCCATTTGGACACTCTCCAAAAGTGTCCCCAATTTCTCTGCACTTCCCACATATCACCTTGGTACAAGCCTCAACCAGGTGCCCATGCTCACCACACTTGCGGCAGAGCTTGGGCTGCCCCTGGTACTGGATGTAACCTCGGTTTTCGAGGTGGCCAGAGTGTCACTTTGCATCTCCGCCCACCCGCTGCACTGAGCACTCTTCAGCCCTTTTAAATGGTATAACTTTGCACTCCCGCACGCTCCAGCGAGCACCATTCAAGCAACAACTTTGCACTCCAGCTTCAAACATCGGCACAGTCGCAACAAGTAAGGCAACTCTACTCAGAGAAGTCACTCTGCACAGTAACAAGATTTCTTTTGCACAGACAGAAAGGGCTTCACCCGCAAAGGTAAAGCCTGCCAAAAATAGCAACAACTCATTAGTGCTGCTCTCCACGGAAGTCTTTAGTAAAAGGCGAAAGACTTGTACATTATGAAGAGAAACCAGAGTACGATTATCTGTCACTGCGGGAGCAGGGCATCAGGCTAGTTGGCATAGCCACCTTCCCCATGGTGAGCTTTGCTTGGTTGAGACGCTTGCTCCCCCTCCTTGCTCCTCGGCTGACCAAGTAGGAAAAATCGGGCCCTATTCGATGGCTGCCTTGTCTTTTACTCTGTGCAAAAGACAAGGCAGCCACAAACACCACGGGAACACTGTATTGAGGCTTTGTTCTGACCGCTCATTCAGTGTCGCGTTTCTTTCAAGTAATTCTCCCGGTTAGCCCGCACTCGGCTTGCCCCCAGAGCTGTGTTAAAGTATACTTCGCATTCACTCTCTTTTCTCAGCAGACTAAAAGAAAGTTTCATCTTGGGCTCCCTGAAACTTCCATCCTGCACCACTGTTTGCTTTTTCACAAGAGCAGAGAAGAGCGCACCGTTCCCAGCGGCACTGCAGTACCGGGTCGATGCTTGGAGTGAACGGAGCAAGCTCCTTTTTCAACTCCTATTGCTAAAAATCAATTTAATATGTAGTCCTCGTACAAAGGCCATATCAGATATTAAACTGATAAGAACAGGTACTACACTTGATCTTAGCCAAAAGGCCGAGAATTGATATCTGTCCACTGGTTCACGTCCAAGGGCCCTTCCTGGCACAATGCGCACTTGTAGCGGTGTTCTTTTTATGGCCATAGGTGGCCAGAGTGTCACTTTGCACCTCCGCCCACCCGCTGCACTGAGCACTCTTCAGCCCTTTTAAATGGTATAACTTTGCACTCCCGCACGCTCCAGCAAGCACCATCCAAGCAACATCGGCACAGTTGCAACAAGTAAGGCGACTCTACTCAGAGAAGTCACTCTGCACAGTAACAAGATTTCTTTTGCACAGACGGAAAGGGCTTCACCCGCAAAGGTAAAGCCTGCCAAAAATAGAAACAACTCATTAGTGCTGCTTTCCACGGAAGTCTTTAGTAAAAGGCGAAAGACTTGTACGTTATGAAGAGAAACCAGAGTACGATTATCCATCACTGCGGGAGCAGGGCATCAGGCTAGTTGGCATAGCCACCTTCCCCATGGTGAGCTTTGCTTGGTTGAGACGCTTGCTCCCCCCCTTGTTCCTCGGCTGACCAAGTAGGAACAATCGGGCCCTATTCGATGGCTGCCTTGTCTTTTACTCTGTGCAAAAGACAAGGCAGCAACAAAAACACCACGGGAAAACCGTATTGAGGCTTTGTTCTGACCGCTCATTCGGTGTCGCGTTTCTTTCAAGCAATTCTCCCGGTTAGCCCACACTCGGCTCGCTCCTAGAGCCGTGTTAAAGTCTACTTCTCATTCATTCTTGTTTCTCAGCAGACTCTTGGGATTTTATCTATAAAATGAATTCCTTCACTCAAACTATGTTAAAACTGCTTTGTCCTTCATATTTACCATGTCTAGAAAGATTTAAACAAAAAAAACAACGTTGTACTTTGCAGTAAAAGACAGAGCAAATCTAAAGTTTCATGAATCCGAGAATAAGCTTACTTTCATGAGTTCTTCACGATTTGGGATTTTGCTATAAAATGAATTCCTTCACTCAAACTAAATCGCTAATCTGTTACATGTAAGGCAGATGTCAAATTCACCGAAATAGGATCTAAGGGTATTCGGCCAATCGAGCTGTAGCAGCTTCGGTAAAAGAGTATAAGTTGAAGAGTTTGTGAATAAAGGTGTGCGCACACATAGTGAGCTGTAGGAAAATAGGCAGGGAGCAATGCCGGCTGGGGTATATGTTCTTGTATGTTGTCTGACTGTTTGATTTGAATGTGTTGTGTAAGTGTCCCGTTGAATGTTACATGTTTGGGCTTTGACACGCTTCACTGTGGTTGTTAACTGTGTGGTGTGTCCTGAAATGTTATATGTTTGGGCTGTGTGACATGCTTAATGCTTGTCAGTAGCTACCCCCTTATTCATATATAGCAACTGACAACATAAGAAGTCCGGACATACTTTGATAGTAGTTGTAGAAGTATCCTTATTGATAATAGATAAACTAATTCATAGTGATAGAACAGTAGATGAACAGGTGCCTGCACATGTCTCACGAAAATAAAATGGGTGTATGATTGCTGACGGCAGAGCAATACTGCCAAACTTATGAGTTCTTGTGGCAAACTTGATTCAGTGTCTTGACGTGTATACGCTGTTTCGCTGACTTGATTGTCACAAGAAACAAAGTGTGTTTGATAAGATCCGACCATTTTATTACGGGAGGATCAGTATCAGTATTCGGCTGCAAGTAGGTGTGAATGTCCAACCATAATTTGTAAAAAGCGGGTAAGAAAAGGTTCTCATGCCCGACTATACATTAACAAAAGCGGGAGGAGAGGTCTTCGGATGAGAGTGGGTGAGAATTTCCAACCATAATCTATAAAATGCGGTGAAGAAAAAGGTGTGAATGCTACATAGAACACTCAAAAGTGGAGCGGAAGTGTTCGGCTGCAAGAAGGTGTGAATGTCCGACTATATTTGGTGAAAAGTAGGTGAAGCAAGGTCTGAATGCCCAACCTTACATCATCAAAAGCGAGATCAGGTGTTTGGCTGCAAGAAGGCCATAGTTTGCCAAAAGCGGGTAAGGTGCGAATGACCGACTAAATATCAACAAAAGTGGGGGCGGAGGTCTTCGGATGCAAGTGGGTGTGAATATCCCACCATACAAGTATGGTGGAGAGGAAGCTGTGAATGGCCGACCATAGTAAAAAGCGGGTGAGAAAAGGTGCGAATGTCCACCATTATACACCATCAAAACAGGGAGCGGAGGTGTTTGGCTGCGACAAGGTGTGAATGTCCACCCATAATTAATGAAAAGCGGGCAACAAGTAGGTTTGAATGCCCAACCATACATCATCAAAATAAGGAGCGGAGGTGTTCCGTTGTAAGAAGTTATGAATGTCCGACCATAGTTGGTAAAAAGCGGGTAAGAAAAGGTTAAAATACCCGACTGTACACAATCAATAGCGGGAGCGGAGTTGTTCGGCTACTAAAAGGTGTGAAAGTCCGACCAAGTTTTGTAAAAAGCGGGTAAGAAAAGGTTCGAATGCCCGACAATTTATGATCAAAAGAGGGAGCGGAGTTGTTCAGCTGCAAGAAGGTCTGAATGTCCATCAATAATTGCTAGAAAAAATTAAAGTAAAAATTTTGAAAATCAAACCGCACATGATCATAAGTGGGAGAGGAGGTGTTCAGCTGCAAGAAGGTGTGAATGTCCACCCATAATTACTGAAAAATGGGTAAAAAAAAGGTGCGAATACCCAACCATACATCATCAAAAGCAGCTGTGGATGTGTTCGGCTACAAGAGGGTTTGAACGTCCAACCAAAGTTTGTAAAAAGCAGTTAAGAAAAGTTTCGAATATCCAACCAAACATAATCAAAAGCGGGAGCAGAACTGTTCGACTGCAAGTAAGTGTGAATGTCAGATCATAATTTGCAAAACAACAACTATACACCATCAAATGCGGGAGCGGAGTTGTTCGTCTGTTAGTAGGTGTGAATCTCCGACCATAATTGCTGAAAAATGTGTTAGAAAAGGTAAGAATGCCGGTCCATACATCATCAAAAGCGAGAGAGGTGGTGTTCTGCTGAAAGTAGGTGTGAATGTCCAGCCATAATTACTCACAAACAGGTAAGAAAATGTAGTATTGCCAGATCATACATGATCAAAACAGGGAGCGGAGGTGGTTCAGCTGCAAGAAGGTGTGAATGTCCGACTAAAGTTCAAATATATTCACAAAAGCGGGAGGAGAGGTCTTCGGATGAGAGTGGTTGAGAATTTCCAACCATAATCCATAAAATGCGGTGAAAAAAAGGTGTGATAGAACACTAAAAGGTGGAGCAGACGTGTTCCGCTGTAAGAAGGTGTGAATGTCCGACCATAGTTTGTAAAAAGCGGGTAAGAAAAGGTTAAAATACCCGACTGTACACCACCAATAGCGGGAGCAGGGTTGTTCGGGTACAAGAAGGTGTGAAAGTCCACCCATGGTTTGTAAAAAGCGGGTAACAAAAGGTTCGAATGCCCGAATATATACTATCAAAAGCGGAAGCGGAGGTGTTCGGCTGCAAGAAGGTGTGAACGTCCGACCAAAGTTTGTAAAAAGCAGTTAAGAAAAGGTTCGAATATCCAACCAAACAAAATCAAAAGCGGGAGCAGAGCTGTTCGACTGCAAGTAGGTGTGAATGTCCAGCCATAATTACTCACAACCGGGTAAGAAAAGGTAGTATTGCCAGACCATACATAATCAAAACAGGGAGCAGAGGTGGTTCAGCTGCAACGTGTGAATGTCTGACTATAGTTTGCAAAAAGCGGGTAAGACAAGGTGCGAATAACCGACAATGTATGATCAAAAGAGGGAGCGGAGGTGTTCGGCTGCAAGGTCTGAATGTCCAACCATAATTTCTAAAAACCAGGTAAGAAAAGGCTCGAAAGCCCGACTATACACCATCAAAAGCGGAAGCGGAGGTGTTCGGCTTCAAGAAGACGTGTACCTCCGAACAAAGTTTGTAAAAAGCAGTTAAGAAAAGGTTCGAATATCCAACCAAACATAATCAAAAGCGGGAGCAGAGCTGTTCGACTGCAAGTAGGTGTGAATGTCAGATCATAATTTGCAAAAAGCTGATGAGAAAGGGTGAGAATGCCCGACTATACACCATCAAATGCGGTAGCGGAGTTGTTCGGCTTTGAGTAGGTGTGAATGTCCAGCCAAAATTACTCACAAACGGGTAAGAAAAGGTAGTATTGCCAGACCATACATGATCAAAACAGGGAGCGGAGGTGGTTCAGCTGCAAGAAGGTCTGAATGTCCGACTAAAGTTTGTAAAAAGCGCGTAAGACAAGGTGCGAATGCCAGACAATGTATGATCAAAAGAGGGAGCGGAGGTGTTAGGTTGCAAGAAGGTCTGAATGTCCAACCATAATTTGTAAAAACCGGGAAGAAAAGGCTCGAAAGCCCTACTATACACCATCAAAAGCGCGAGCAGAGGGGTTCAGCTGCAAGAAGGTCTGAATGTCCATCAATAATTTCTTTAAAACATGAAAGAAAATTTTCGAATATCAAACCGCACATGATCATAAGCGGGAGAGGATGTTTTCAGCTGCAAGACGGTGTGAATGTCCACCCATAATTCCTGAAAAATGGGTAAAAAAAGGTGCGAATGCCCAACCATACATTATCAAAAGCAGCTGTGAATATCAGATTATAATTTGCAAAAAGCTGATGAGAAAGAGTGAGAATGCCCGACTATACACCATCAAATGCGGGAGCGGAAGTGTTCGGCTCTGAGTAGGTGGGAATGTCCGACCATAATTGCTGAAAAATGTGTTAGAAAAGGTAAGAATGCCGGTCCATACATCATCAAAAGCGAGAGAGGTGGTGTTCTGCTGAAAGTAGGTGTGAATGTCCAGCCATAATTACTCACAAACGGGTAAGAAAAGGTAGTATTGCCAGACCATACATGATCAAAACAGGGAGCGGAGGTGGTTCAGCTGCAAGAAGGTGTGAATGTCCGACTAAAGTTCAAATATATTAACAAAAGCGGGAGGAGAGGTCTTCGGATGACAATGGTTGAGAATTTCCAACCATAATCTATAAAATGCGGTGAAAAAAAGGTGTGATAGAACACTAAAAGGTGGAGCGGAAGTGTTCGGCTGCAAGAAGGTGTGAATGTCCGACTATATTTGGTGAAAAGCAGGTGAAGCAAGGTCTGATTGTCCAACCTTACATCATCAAAAACGAGATCAGTGGTGTTTGGCTGCAAGAAGGCCATAGTTTGCCAAAAGCGGGTAAGGTGCGAATGACCGACTAAATATCAACAAAAGTGGGGGCGGAGGTCTTCGGATGCAAGTGGGTGTGAATCTTCCACCATACAAGTATGGTGGAGAGGAAGCTGTGAATCGCTGACCATAGTTTGCAAAAAGCGGTTGAGAAAAGGTGCGAAGGTCCAACCATACATGATCAAAACAGGGAGCGGAGGTGTTTGGCTGCGACAAGGTGTGAATGTCCACCCATAATTAATGAAAAGCGGGCAAGAAGTAGGTTCGAATGCCCAACCACACATCATCAAAAGCAGGAGTGGATGTGTTCGGCTACAAGAAGGTTTGAATGTCCCAGCATAGTTTGTAAAAAGCGGGTAAGAAAAGGTTCGAATGCCCAAACATACACCATCAAAAGAGGGAGCGGACGTGTTCCGCTGTAAGAAGGTGTGAATGTCCGACCAGAGTTGGTAAGAAGCGGGTAAGAAAACGTTAAAAAACCTGACTGTACACAATCAATAGTGGGAGCGGATGTGTTCAGCTACAAGAAGGTGTGACAGTCCGACCATGGTTTGTAAAAAGCGGGTAAGAAAAGTTGCAAATGCCCGACAATGTATGATCAAAAGAGGGAGCGGAGCTTTTCGGCTACAAGAAGGATTGAATGTCCGACCATAGTTTGTAAAAAGCGGGTAAGAAAATGTTCGAATGCCCGACTATACACCATCAAAAGCGGAAGCGGAGGTGTTCCGCTGTAAGACGGTGTGAATGTCCAACCATAGTTGGTAAAAAGCGGGTAAGAAAAGGTTAAACTACCCGACTGTACACAATCAATAGCGTGAGTGGAGTTGTTCGGCTACAAGAAGGTGTGAAAGTTCGACCATGGTTTGTAAAAAGCGGGTAAGAAAAGGTTCGAATTCCCGAATATATACCATCAAAAGCGGAAGCGGAGGTGTTCGGTTGCAAGAAGGTTTGAACGTCCGACCAAAGTTTGTAAAAAGCAGTTAAGAAAAGCGTCGAATATCCAACCAAACAAAATCAAAAGCGGGAGCAGAGCTGTTCGACTGCAAGTAGGTGTGAATGTCCAGCCATAATTACTCACAAACGGGTAAGAAAAGCTAGTATTGCCAGACCATACATGATCAAAACAGGGAGCGGAGGTGGTTCAGCTGCAACGTGTGAATGTCTGACTATAGTTTGTAACAAGCGGGTAAGACAAGGTGCGAATGCCCAACAATGTATGATCAAAAGAGGGAGCGGAGGTGTTCGGCTACAAGAAGGTGTGAAAGTCCGACCATGGTTTGTAAAAAGCAGGTAAGAAAAGGTTCGAATGCCCGAACATACACCATCAAAAGAGGGAGCGGACGTGTTCCGCTGTAAGAAGGTGTGAATGTCCGACCATAGTTGGTAAAAAGCGGGTAAGAAAAGGTTAAAATACCCGACTGTACACAATCAATAGCGGGAGCAGAGTTGTTCGGCTACAAGAAGGTGTGAATATCCACCCATGGTATGTAAAAAGCGGGTAAGAAAAGGTTCGAATGCCCAAATATGTACCATCAAAAGCGGAAGCAGAGGTGTTCGACTGCAAGTAGGTGTGAATATCAGATCATATGCAAAAACTTGATGAGAAAGGGTGAGAATGCCTGACTAAACACCATCAAATGCGGGAGCGGAAGTGTTTGGCTGTGAGTAGGTGTGAATGTCCGACCATAATTGCTGAAAAATGTGTTAGAAAAGGTAAGAATGCTGGACCATACATCATCAAAAGCGGGAGAGGTGGTGTTCGGCTGCAAGAAGGTGTGAAAGTCCGACCATGGTTTGTAAAAAGCGGGTAAGAAAATGTTTGAATGCCCGAATATACACCATCAAAAGTGGAAGCGGAATTGTTCGGCTGCAAGAAGGTGTGAACGTCCGACCAGTTTGTAAAAAGCAGTGAAAAGCGAGAAAAAGCTTTTCGTTAGTTTTGCATGATTTGGGATTTTGCTTATAAAATGCATTCCTTCACTCAAACTATGTTAAAACTGATTTGTCCTTCATATTTACCTTGTCTAGAAAGATTTAAACAAAAAAAAAAACCCCAACGTACTTTGCAGTAAAAGAAAGAGCAAATCTAAGATCTAAAAGTTTCAGGAATCCGAGTATAAGCTTGCTTTCATGAGTTCTTCACGATTTCGGATTTTGCTACAAAATGAATTGCTTTGCTCAAACCAAGTTAAACCTGCTTTGTCCTTCCATATTTATCAATGTCGAGATAGATTTAAACAAAACAAAGAAAACACGTTGTACTTTGCAATATAACAAATAGCAACACTGAAGGATCAGGAATCCGAGAATAAGCTTTTCATGTGTTGTGCATGTTTTGAGATTTTGTTTTAAAATGAATTCCTTCACTCAAACTATGTTAAAACTGCTTTGACATTGATAAATATGAAGACAAAGCAATTTTAACTTGGTTTGAGCAAAGCAATTCATTTTATAGGAAAATCCGAAATCATGCAGAACGTATGAAAATAAGCTTATTCTCGGATTCCTGTTCCTTCAGTGTTGCTCTTTCTTCTACTGCAATATACAATGTTGTTCTTTGTTGAAGTCGATCTAGACATTGATAAATATGAAGTTAAAAGCAGTTTTAACATAGTTTGAGTGAAGGAATTCATTTTATAGCAAAATCCCAAATCATGCAGAACGTATGAAAAGAAGCTTATTCTCGGATTCCTGTTCCTTCAGTGTCTCTCTTTCTTCTACTGCAATATACAATGTTGTTCTTTGTTGAAGTCGATCTAGACATTGATAAATATGAAGGACAAAGAAGTTTTCACTTGGTTTGAGTGAAGGAATTCATTTTATACATAAAATCCCAAATCATGCAGAACGTATGAAAGTAAGCTTATTCTCGGATTCCTGTTCCTTCAGTGTTGCTCTTTCTACTACTGCAATATACAATGTTGTTCTTTGTTGAAGTCGATCTAGACATTGATAAATATGAAGGTAAAAGCCGTTTTACCATAGTTTGATTGAAGGAATGCATTTTATAAGCAAAATCCCAAATCATGCAGAACTCATGAAAAGCTTTTTCTCGGATTTCTGAACCTTTCTTTCTTTTACTGCAAAATACTACGTTGTTTTTTGTTCAAATCTATCTAGACATTTATAAATACCAGCCAAACATCTCTGCTGCCGCTTTTGATAATTTATGGTTTGGTATTCTTACCTTTTCTTACCCGTTTGTGAGTAATTATGGCTGGATATTCACACCTTCTTGCAGCCGAACACCACCTCTCCCGCTTTTGATGATGTATGGGCTGGCATTCTTACCTTTTCTAACACATTTTTCAGCAACTAGGGTGGGACATTCACACCTACTCACAGACAAACACCTCCGCTCTCGCATTTGATGGTGTATAGTAGGGCATTCTCACCCTTTCTCATCAGCTTTTTGCAAATTATGATCTGACATTCACACCTACTGCTTTTTACAAACTATGGTCAGACATTCACACCGTCTTACAGTGCAACACCTCCGCTCCCGCTTTTGATGGTGTATAGTCGGGCATTCAAACCTTTCTTACCCGCTTTTTACAAACTTTGGTCGGACATTCAGACCTTCTTGTAGCCGAAAACCTCCGCTCCCTCTTTTGATCATACATTGTCGGGCATTCGCACCTTTTCTTACCCGCTTTTTACAAACCATGGTGAGACTTTCACACCTTCTTGTAGCCGAACACATCCGCTCCCGCTATTGATTGTGTACAGTCGGATATTTGAACCTTTTCTTACCTTCTTTTTACCAACTATGGTTGGGCATTCACACCTACTTACAGCGGAACACGTCCGGTCTGTCTTTTGATGGTGTATGTTCGGGCATTCGAAGCTTTTCTTACCCGCTTTTTACAAACTATGCTCGGACATTCAAACCTTCTTGTAGCCGAACACATCCACTCCTGCTTTTGATGATGTATGGTCTGGCAATACTACCTTTTCTTACCCGTTTGTGAGTAATTATGGCTGGACATTCACACCTACTTTCAGCAGAACACCACTTCTCTCGCTTTTGATGATGTATGGACCGGCATTCTTACCTTTTCTAACACATTTTTCAGCAATTATGGTCGGAGATTCACACCTACTCACAGACGAACAACTCCGCTCCCGCATTTGATGGTGTATAGTTGGGCATTCTCACCCTTTCTCATCAGCTTTTTGCAAATTATGATCTGACATCCCTCCCTCCTGAGCTGTCACCTTATCGTGGTGGGGGAGTTTGCGTGCCCCAATGAGTCCGGGAGCTATGTTGCTCGGGGCTTTAAGCCCCTGGTAGGGTCACCCAAGGCAAGCAGATCCTAGATGAGGGACCAGACAAAGAACAGCTCAAAAGACCCCTTATGATGAACAAAAAATTTGGACCTCGTGATCCCTTGCCCGGATATGGGACACCGGGGCCTCCCCCGGAGCCAGGCCCGGGGGTGGGGCCCGGCAGCGGGCGCCTGGTGGCCGGGTCTGTGCCCATGGGGCTCGGTCGGGCATAGCCCGAAATGATGACGTGGGTCCCCCTTCCGACGGGCTCACCACCCGTGGGAGGGGCCAAGGGGGTCGGGTGCGATGTGAGCTGGGTAGCGGCCGAAGGCAGAGGCCTTGGCGGTCTGATCCTCGGCTACTGAAGCTAGCTCTTGGGACGTGGAATGTCACCTCTCTGTTGGGGAAGGAGCCGGAGCTGGTGCGCGAGGCTGAGCGGTTCCGGCTAGATATAGTCGGACTCACCTCGACGCACGGCTTGGGCTCTGGAACCAGTCCTCTTGAGAGGGGTTGGACTCTCTTCCACTCTGGAGTTGCCCGTGGTGAGAGGCGCAGAGCAGGTGTGGGCATACTTATTGCCCCCCGGCTGTGTGCCAGTACATTGGGGTTTACCCCAGTGAACGAGAGGGTAGCCTCCCTCCGCCTTCGGGTGGGGGGACGAGTCCTGACTGTTGTTTGTGCCTATGCGCCAAACAGCAGTTCAGAGTACCCACCCTTTTTGGAGTCTCTGGGGGAGGCACTGGAGAATGCTCCTACCGGAGACTCCCTCGTTCTGCTGGGGGACTTCAATGCTCACGTGGGCAATGACAGTGAGACCTGGAGGGGTGTGATTGGGAGGAACGGCCCCCCCGATCTGAACCAGAGTGGTGTTATGTTGTTGGACTTCTGTGCTGGTCATGGACTGTCCATAACGAACACCATGTTCAGACATAAGGGTGTCCATATGTGCACTTGGCACCAGGACACCCTTGGCCGCAGTTCGATGATCGACTTTGTGGTTGTATCATCGGACTTGCGGCCGTATGTCCTGGACACTCGGGTGAAGAGAGGGGCGGAGCTGTCAACTGATCACCACCTGGTGGTGAGTTGGCTCCGCTGGTGGGGGAGGATGCCGATCAGACCTGGCAGGCCCAAACGTATTGTGAGGGTCTGCTGGGATCGTTTGTCAGAATCCCCCGTCAGAAGGAGCTTTAACTCCCACCTCCGGCAGAGCTTCAACCATATCCCGGGGGAGGTGGGGGACATTGAGTCCGAATGGGCCATGTTCCGTGACTCCATTGCCGAGGCAGCTGATCGGAGTTGTGGCCGTAAGGTGGTCGGTGCCTGTCGTGGCGGCAACCCTCGAACCTGCTGGTGGACACCAGTGGTGAGGGAAGCCGTCAAGCTGAAGAAGGAGTCCTATCGGGCCTTTTTGGCCAGTGGGACCCTGGAAGCAGCTGATAGGTACCGACAGGCCAGACGGGCTGCGGCTTCGGCGGTTGCTGAGAAAAAAACTCGGGCCTGGGAGGAGTTCGGTGAGACCATGGAGAACGATTTCCGGACGGCCTCGAAGAGATTCTGGTCCACCATCCGGCGTCTCAGGGGGGGGAAGCGGCTCACAGTCAACACTGTTTACAGTGGGGACGGGGCTTTGCTGACCTCAACTAGGGATGTTGTGAGTCGGTGGGGGGAGTACTTCGAGGAACTCCTCAATCCTACCAACACGTGCTCGGAAGAGGCAGAGTCGGAGAGCTCGGAGACGGGGCCTCCCATTTCTGGGGCTGAGGTTGCCGAGGTGGTCAAAAAGCTCCTCGGTGGCAAGGCCCCGGGGGTGGATGAGGTCCGTCCTGAGTTTCCTGCTTTTGATTATGTTTGGTTGGATATTCGAACCTTTTCTTAACTGCTTTTTACAAACTTTGGTTGGACGTTCACACCTTCTTGTAGCCGAACACATCTACAGCTGCTTTTTATGATGTATGGTTGGGCATTCGCACCATTTTTTTCCCCTTTTTTCAGGAATTATGGGTGGATATTCACATCTTCTTGCAGCGGAACACCTCCTCTCCCACTTATGATCATGTGCGGTTTGATTTTCGAAATTTTTACTTTCATGTTTTCTAGCAATTATTGATGGACATTCAGACCTTCTTGCAGCTGAACACCTCCGCTCCCGCTTTTGATCATACATTGTTGGGCATTCGCACCTTGTCTTACCAGATTTTTACAAACTTTAGTCGAACATTCACACCTTCTTGCAGCTGAACACCTCCGCTCCCGCTTTTGATGGTGTAAAGTCGGGCTTTCGAGCCTTTTCTTACCCGGTTTTTAGAAATTATGGCTGGACATTCAGACCTTGCAGCCAAACACCTCCGCTCCCTCTTTTGATCATACATGGCAAATGGATTTAATTTTAACAAGTCAGGGGTGAAACTGTTCACCTCCAACATATTTTATTTCCTACGTCATCCATCTGTGCTCGGGGCCAAGGCTGAGATAAACAAGGAGTTATCTCATAGAGAGGAACAAACAAATCCCAGCAGAAACCTTGAGGAGGAACTCCATCTGCCCCCACCCAAGAGGAACTTTGGAAAGGAGAGACATCAGAGGCAAGAAGAGAGGTCTTTATTTGCCCCAAACCCTCTCAACAGCACTAATGACCAGGACCAGGGACCAGGACCAGGACCTTCCCCAGCCCCCCAAACCCCTGACAGGTCATTGTGCTCCTCACCCTCCCTTTCTCCCTCCTCCTCCCCTCACCTGAAATTCACTGAGGAGATGATGGAACGGGTCAATGCTGGGCTTAGATCTACCCCCCAGCCCAATCCCTTTTTATCCCCCATAAACCCCCCACCAAAGCGGCCAAAGGTTCCCCGCCGAGCCCCGCCCCTACTAGAGCAGCCGAAGCGACGGAGCCCAGCCCCACCCCCTTCTGTCCCTTCACGCTGCCACCATGTACTGTCTCCGCAGTCTGATGTGTGATGTGTGAGGGGTCCAGGCTGTGTGAATTCTGACAGTCGTGACTTTTCCCAGGACAAGCTGGGACCCTGTTTATTAGAAGATCTTAAAATTTCTGTACTTTTAGGTGACAGAAGGAGAAATGTGACCCAGTCAAAACACAGAGAGTTGCACTCAAAAAGATCTTTAAATAAAGTAAACATACCTTGTGTGCCACAGACTGCACCCAAACACGAGGGGGCAAATAATACCTCTAAAACACTTAAGTTGGCTTTATTAAATGTTAGGTCTTTAGCTGGGAAAACATTCTTAATTGATGATTTTATCACTGAGCACACCCTGGATTTTATGTTTTTAACTGAAACTTGGTTGGAACAAAATAACAGTGCTGCTGTTCTTATTGAGTCAACCCCTCCTGGTTACAGTTTTATCAGCGAGGCCAGAGTGAGCAGGAGAGGAGGAGGGGTCGCAGTCTTATTCAATGAATCCTTTCAATGTAAGCAGTTATCTCCTGGAAGTTTTCAGTCCTTTGAATATATGGCTATACAGGTGAAGGCCTCACCCAGTGTCCTGTTTCTGAATATTTACAGGCCCCCTAAATACTGTTCAGATTTTTCTGAAGACCTCAGTGAACTGCTGTCTATGATCTGTGTTGATTTTGACTGTATAATTATTGTTGGTGATTTTAACATCCATATGGACAATCCTCAGGACAGAGGGACTAAAGACCTGAGTAACACTCTGGACAACTTTGGGCTGACTCAGCATATAACAGAGCCTACGCACAATAGGGGGCACACTCTAGACTTAGTGATCTCCAAGGGTCTAAGCATTTCAAAGATTACTGTGTCTGATGTGGGCCTGTCTGACCATTCCTGTGTTTTCTTTGAGAGTACGATTTCAATGCACACAAATGTCTCAACAGCAGTGATCTCAAAACTGAAAACAGTAGTAAGATCTTTAACCAGGTTTTCTCCTTAGCACCTGCCCTGTCCGGGGGTTCAGTCAGTGAGCTCGTCAGTAGCTTTAATACTAAAATGTTAAATGTTATGGATACTATTGCTCCCATTAAGGTGAAGGTTATCTCTGGAAGGAAGAAGTCTCCATGGCGAAATTCCACACTGGTGAAAAATGGGAAAAGAGTGTGTCGGAAAGCTGAGCGCAGATGGAGAAAAACAAATCTCCAGGTTCATTATGACATCTATAAAGAGAAACTTCACTCTTATAATTTACAACTGAGGAATGCAAGGAAATCCTACTTCCCTGACATCATCACCAAAAACAGTCATAATGCTCGGGCCTTATTTGCTACAGTTGACAGGCTAACAAACCCTCCTGTGTCAGTGGCAAATGAACTCCATTCCACCATGGCCTGCAATGACTTTGCCAAATTCTTCATAGACAAAGTCCAAAATATTAGACAAGCAGTTGGTACATCAGCAGCAGGTTCAGCATATGTACTGTGTCCACCGAAAACCGGTTTAAACACCATGACACTATTTCAACCCATTAACAGTAAAGACCTGGAGGACATCTTACGTCACCTGAAGTCCTCCTCTTGCTGTTTAGACATCCTACCAACAGGTTTTTTCAAAGGGGTCTCAAAGACTTTGGAGTCAGACCTGTTACTGATTGTGAACCTGTCCTTAACGTCAGGTGTGTTTCCAGAGCCACTAAAAACAGCTGTAATTAAACCTCTGCTGAAAAAGGACAATCTTGATAAGACGCAAATGAACAACTACAGGCCCATCTCAAATCTCCCATTTTTAAGTAAGATCATTGAAAAAGCGGTTTTTCAACAGCTTAATTACTTTTTAACACAAAATAACTGCTATGATACCTTCCAGTCAGGCTTTAGACAGCACCACAGCACTGAGACTGCTCTGACCAAAGTGTTTAATGACATATGTCTGAACACAGACAGTGGAAAAATGTCAGTCTTAGTTTTACTGGATCTCAGTGCTGCCTTTGATACAGTTGACCACAATATATTACTCAAACAACTGGAGAACTGGGCTGGTCTTTCCGGAACTGTACTAAACTGGTTCAAAACATACTTAGAGAACAGGAAGTACTTTGTGTCAATAGGTAACTTTACATCTGAGCAGACAAGAATCACAAGTTCCCCAAGGTTCCATCCTGGGACCTCTTCTGTTTAACATCTACATGCTCCCACTGGCACAGATTATAAAAAACAACCAAATAAACTACCATAGCTATGCAGATGACACACAGATGTATATAACAATGTCACCAGGAGACAGAGGGCCTGTACAGGCCCTTGGAAAATGCATTGAGGAGATTAATGACTGGATGTGCCACAACTTCCTCCAGCTAAACAAAAACAAAACTGAGGTAATTGTCTTTGGAGCCAAAGATAAACGATTGAAAGTCACCACAGAGCTTCAATCTATAAATCTAAAAACGACCAACCAGGCCAGAAATCTGGGTGTAGTGATGGACTCAGACCTAAATTTGGACAAACACATTAAGGCATTAACAAAGTCAGCCTACTATCACCTTAAGAATATATCAAGGCTAAAAGATCTGATGTCTCAGCAGGACCTGGAAAAACTAGTCCATGCATTCATCTTTAGTAGGCTTGATTATTGTAATAGCATCTTTACAGGTCTGCCTAAAAAGTCAGTTAGACAACTGCAGCTCATCCAGAACTCAGCTGCTCGAGTCCTCACTAAGACCAAAAAAGTGGAGCACATCACAGTCCAGCTCTCAAGTCTTTACACTGGCTGCCTGTCCATCAGAGGATAGACTTTAAAGTTCTGATGCTGGTCTATAAAGCTCTGAATGGTCAAGGACCAAAATACATCAGTGACCTCCTGACCCACTATGAACCTTCCAGACCCCTCAGGTCATCTGGATCCGGTATTTTATCAGTTCCCAGAGTCAAAACCAGACATGGAGAAGCTGCATTCAGCTTCTATGCTCCACATGTCTGGAACAAAGTCCCAGAAAGCCTCAGATCAGCTGAAACACTCAGTGTATTTAAGTCCAGGTTGAAGACACATCTATTTTCAGCTGCATTTGAATAAGCTTGAGTTTCAAAACGGAATCATGTTTTAACTATTGATTTTATCTTTCATATATATAATTTTTTCTGATTTTATCTATTGTTCTTATTTCCTTCTTTTGTTTAAATTTTAAATCATGCTTTTTATTTCTTCTGTTTTAATGTCTCTGTGAAGCACTTTGAATCACCTTGTTGTTGAATTGTGCTATACAAATATACTTGCCTTGTCTTGCCTTGCCTTACATTGTCGGGCATTCGCACCTTGTCTTACCCGCTTTTTACAAACTATAGTCAGACATCCACACCTTCTTGCAGCTGAACCACCTCCGCTTACTGTTTTGATCATGTATGGTCTGGCAATACTACCTTTTCTTACCCGTTTGTGAGTAATTATGGCTGGACATTCACACCTACTTTCAGCAGAACACCACCTCTCTCGCTTTTGATGATGTATGGACCGGCATTCTTACCTTTTCTAACACATTTTTCAGCAATTATGTTCGGAGATTCACACCTACTCACAGACGAACAACTCCGCTCCCGCATTTGATGGTGTATAGTCGGGCATTCTCACCCTTTCTCATCAGCTTTTTGCAAATTATGATCTGACATCCACACCTACTTGCAGTCGAACAGTTCTGCTCCCGCTTTTGATTATGTTTGGTTGGATATTCGAACCTTTTCTTAACTGCTTTTTACAAACTTTGGTTGGACGTTCACACCTTCTTGTAGCCGAACACATCCACAGCTGCTTTTGATGATGTATGGTTGGGAATTCGCACCTTTTTTTTACCCATTTTTCAGGAATTATGGGTGGATATTCATACCTTCTTGCAGCTGAACACCTCCTCTCCCACTTATGATCATGTGCGGTTTGATTTTAGAAATTTTTACTTTCATGTTTTCTAGCAATTATTGATGGACATTCAGACCTTCTTTGCAGCTGAACACCTCCGCTCCCGCTTTTGATCATACATTGTCGGGCATTCATACCTTGTCTTACCAGATTTTTACAAACTTTAGTCGAACATTCACACCTTCTTGCAGCTGAACACCTCCGCTCCCGCTTTTGATGGTGTAAAGTCGGGCTTTCGAGCCTTTTCTTACCCGGTTTTTAGAAATTATGGTTGGATATTCAGACCTTGCAGCCGAACACCTCCGCTCCCTCTTTTGATCATACATTGTCGGGCATTCGCACCTTGTCTTACCCGCTTTTTACAAACTATAGTCAGACATTCACACGTTGCAGCTGAACCACCTCCGCTCCCTGTTTTGATCATGTATGGAGTGGCAATACTACCTTTTCTTACCCATTTGTGAGTAATTATGGCTGGACATTCACACCTACTTGCAGTCGAACAGCTCTGCTCCTGCTTTTGATTTTGTTTGGTTGGATATTCGAACCTTTTCTTAACTGCTTTTTACAAACTTTGGTCGGACGTTCACACCTTCTTGCAACCAAACACCTCCGCTTCCGCTTTTGATGGTATATATTCGGGAATTCGAACATTATCTTACCCGTTTTTTACAAACCATGGTCGGACTTTCACACCTTCTTGTAGCCGAACAACTCCACTCCCGCTATTGATTGTGTACAGTCGTGTAGTTTAACCTTTTCTTACCCGCTTTTTACCAACTATGGTCGGACATTCACACCGTCTACAGCGGAACACCTCCGCTTCCGCTTTTGATGGTGTATAGTCGGGCATTCGAACCTTTTCTTACCCGCTTTTTACAAACTATGGTCGGACATTCAAACCTTCTTGTAGCCGAAAAGCTCCGCTCCCTCTTTTGATCATACATTGTCGGGCATTTGCACCTTTTCTTACCCGCTTTTTACAAACCATGGTCGGACTGTCACACCTTCTTGTAGCCGAACACATCTGCTCCCGCTATTGATTGTGTACAGTCGGGTTTTTTAACCTTTTCTTACCCGCTTTTTACCAACTCTGGTCGGACATTCACACCTTCTTACAGCGGAACACCTCCGCTCCCTCTTTTGATGGTGTATGTTCGGGCATTCGAACCTTTTCTTACCCGCTTTTTACAAACTATGCTCGGACATTCAAACCTTCTTATAGCCGAACACATCCACTCCTGCTTTTGATGATGTGTGGTTGGGCATTCGAACCCACTTCTTGCCCGCTTTTCATTAATTATGGGTGGACATTCACACCTTGTCGCAGCCAAACACCTCCGCTCCCTGTTTTGATGGTGTATGGTTGGACATTCGCACCTTTTCTCACCCGCTTTTTGCAAACTATGGTCAGCAATTCACAGCTTCCTCTCCACCATACTTGTATGGTGGGATATTCACACCCACTTGCATCCGAAGACCTCCGCCCCCACTTTTGTTGATATTTAGTCGGTCATTCGCACCTTACCCGCTTTTGGCAAACTATGGCCTTCTTGCAGCCAAACACCTCTGATCTCGCTTTTGATGATGTAAGGTTGGGCATTCAGACCTTGCTTCACCTGCTTTTCACCAAATATAGTCGGACATTCACACCTTCTTGCAGCCGAAAACTTCCGCTCCACCTTTTAGTGTTCTATCACACCTTTTTTTCACCGCATTTTATAGATTATGGTTGGAAATTCTCAACCACTCTCATCCGAAGACCTCTCCTCCAGCTTTTGTTAATATATTTGAACTTTAGTCGGACATTCACACCTTCTTGCAGCTGAACCACCTCCGCTCCCTGTTTTGATCATGTATGGTCTGGCAATACTACTTTTTCTTACCCGTTTGTGAGTAATTATGGCTGGACATTCACACCTACTTTCAGCAGAACACCACCTCTCTCGCTTTTGATGATGTATGGACCGGCATTCTTACCTTTTCTAACACATTTTTCAGCAATTATGGTCGCAGATTCACACCTACTCACAGACAAACAACTCCGCTCCCGCATTTGATGGTGTATAGTCGGGCATTCTCACCCTTTCTCATCAGCTTTTTGCAAATTATGATCTGACATCCACACCTACTTGCAGTCGAAGAGTTCTGCTCCCGCTTTTGATTATGTTTGGTTGGATATTCGAACCTTTTCTTAACTGCTTTTTACAAACTTTGGTTGGACGTTCACACCTTCTTGTAGCCGAACACATCCACAGCTGCTTTTGATGATGTATGGTTGGGCATTCGCACCTTTTTTTTACCCATTTTTCAGGAATTATGGGTGGATATTCACACCTTCTTGCAGCTGAACACCTCCTCTCCCACTTATGATCATGTGTGGTTTGATTTTAGAAATTTTTACTTTCATGTTTTCTAGCAATTATTGATGGACATTCAGACCTGCTTGCAGCTGAACACCTCCGCTCCCGCTTTTGATCATACATTGTCGGACATTCATACCTTGTCTTACCAGATTTTTACAAACTTTAGTCGAACATTCACACCTTCTTGCAGCTGAACACCTCCGCTCCCGCTTTTGATGGTGTAAAGTCGGGCTTTCGAGCCTTTTCTTACCCGGTTTTTAGAAATTATGGTTGGATATTCAGACCTTGCAGCCGAACACCTCCGCTCCCTCTTTTGATCATACATTGTCGGGCATTCGCACCTTGTCTTACCCGCTTTTTACAAACTATAGTCAGACATTCACACGTTGCAGCAGAACCACCTCCGCTCCCTGTTTTGATTATGTATGGAGTGGCAATACTACCTTTTCTTACCCGTTTGTGAGTAATTATGGCTGGACATTCACACCTACTTGCAGTCGAACAGCTCTGCTCCTGCTTTTGATTTTGTTTGGTTGGATATTCGAACCTTTTCTTAACTGCTTTTTACAAACTTTGGTCGGACGTTCACACCTTCTTGCAACCGAACACCTCCGCTTCCGCTTTTGATGGTATATATTCGGGAATTCGAACCTTTTCTTACCCGTTTTTTACAAACCATGGTCGGACTTTCACACCTTCTTGTAGCCAAACAACTCCACTCCCGCTATTGATTGTGTACAGTAGGGTAGTTTAACCTTTTCTTACCCGCTTTTTAACAACTATGGTCGGACATTCACACCGTCTACAGCGGAACACCTCCGCTTCCGCTTTTGATGGTGTATAGTCGGGCATTCGAACCTTTTCTTACCCGCTTTTTACAAACTATGGTCGGACATTCAAACCTTCTTGTAGCCGAAAAGCTCCGCTCCCTCTTTTGATCATACATTGTCGGGCATTTGCACCTTTTCTTACCCGCTTTTTACAAACCATGGTCGGACTGTCACACCTTCTTGTAGCCAAACACATCTGCTCCCGCTATTGATTGTGTACAGTCGGGTTTTTTAACCTTTTCTTACCCGCTTTTTACCAACTCTGGTCGGACATTCACACCTTCTTACAGCGGAACACCTCCGCTCCCTCTTTTGATGGTGTATGTTCAGGCATTCGAACCTTTTTTTACCCGCTTTTTACAAATTATGCTCGGACATTCAAACCTTCTTATAGCCGAACACATCCACTCCTGCTTTTGATGATGAGTGGTTGGGCATTCGAACCTACTTCTTGCCCGCTTTTCATTAATTATGGGTGGACATTCACACCTTGTCGCAGCCAAACACCTCCGCTCCCTGTTTTGATGGTGTATGGTTGGACATTCGCACCTTTTCTCACCCGCTTTTTGCAAACTATGGTCAGCAATTCACAGCTTCCTCTCCACCATACTTGTATGGTGGGATATTCACACCCACTTGCATCCGAAGACCTCCGCCCCCACTTTTGTTGATATTTAGTCGGTCATTCGCACCTTACCCGCTTTTGGCAAACTATGGCCTTCTTGCAGCCAAACACCTCTGATCTCGCTTTTGATGATGTAAGGTTGGGCATTCAGACCTTGCTTCACCTGCTTTTCACCAAATATAGTCGGACATTCACACCTTCTTGCAGCCGAACACTTCCGCTCCACCTTTTAGTGTTCTATCACACCTTTTTTTCACCGCATTTTATAGATTATGGTTGGAAATTCTCAACCACTCTATCCGAAGACCTCTCCTCCCGCTTTTGTTAATATATTTGAACTTTAGTCAGACATTCACACCTTCTTGCAGCTGAACCACCTCCGCTCCCTGTTTTGATCATGTATGGTCTGGCAATACTACTTTTTCTTACCCGTTTGTGAGTAATTATGGCTGGACATTCACACCTACTTTCAGCAGAACACCACCTCTCTCGCTTTTGATGATGTATGGACCGGCATTCTTACCTTTTCTAACACATTTTTCAGCAATTATGGTCGGAGATTCACACCTACTCACAGACAAACAACTCCGCTCCCGCATTTGATGGTGTATAGTCGGGCATTCTCACCCTTTCTCATCAGCTTTTTGCAAATTATGATCTGACATTAACACCTGCTTTTGATGATGTATGGTTGGGTATTTGCACCTTTTTTTTACCCATTTTTCAGGAATTATGGGTGGACATTCACACCTTCTTGCAGCTGAACACCTCCTCTCCCACTTATGATCATGTGCGGTTTGATTTTCGAAATTTTTACTTTAATTTTTTCTAGCAATTATTGATGGACATTCAGACCTTCTTGCAGCTGAACACCTCCGCTCCCGCTTTTGATCATACATTGTCGGGCATTCGCACCTTGTCTTACCAGATTTTTACAAACTTTAGTCGAACATTCACACCTTCTTGCAGCTGAACACCTCCGCTCCCGCTTTTGATGGTGTAAAGTCGGGCTTTCGAGCCTTTTCTTACCCGTTTTTTAGAAATTATGGTTGGACATTCAGACTTTGCAGCCGAGCACCTCCGCTCCCTCTTTTGATTATACATTGTCGGGCATTCGCACCTTGTCTTACCCGCTTTTTACAAACTATAGTCAGACATTCACACGTTGCAGCTGAACCACCTCCGCTCCCTGTTTTGATCATGTATGGTCTGGCAATACTACCTTTTCTTACCCGTTTGTGAGTAATTATGGCTGGACATTCACACCTACTTTCAGCAGAACACCACCTCTCTCGCTTTTGATGATGTATGGACCGGCATTCTTACCTTTTCTAACACATTTTTCAGCAATTATGGTCGCAGATTCACACCTACTCACAGACAAACAACTCCGCTCCCGCATTTGATGGTGTATAGTCGGGCATTCTCACCCTTTCTCATCAGCTTTTTGCAAATTATGATCTGACATCCACACCTACTTGCAGTCGAAGAGTTCTGCTCCCGCTTTTGATTATGTTTGGTTGGATATTCGAACCTTTTCTTAACTGCTTTTTACAAACTTTGGTTGGACGTTCACACCTTCTTGTAGCCGAACACATCCACAGCTGCTTTTGATGATGTATGGTTGGGCATTCGCATCTTTTTTTTATCCATTTTTCAGGAATTATGGGTGGACATTCACACCTTCTTGCAGCTGAACACCTCCTCTCCCACTTATGATCATGTGCGGAATGATTTTCGAAATTTTTACTTTAATTTTTTCTAGCAATTATTGATGGACATTCAGACCTTCTTGCAGCTGAACACCTCCGCTCCCGCTTTTGATCATACATTGTCGGGCATTCGCACCTTGTCTTACCAGCTTTTTACAAACTTTAGTCGAACATTCACACCTTCTTGCAGCTGAACACCTCCGCTCCCGCTTTTGATGGTGTATAGTCGGGCTTTCGAGCCTTTTCTTACCCGGTTTTTAGAAATTATGGTTGGACATTCAGACCTTGCAGCCGAACACCTCCGCTCCCTCTTTTGATCATACATTGTTGGGCATTCGCACCTAGTCTTACGCGCTTTTTACAAACTTTAGTCAGAAATTCACACCTTGCAGCTGAACCACCTCCGCTCCCTGTTTTGATCATGTATTGTCTGGCAATACTACCATTTCTTACCCGTTTGTGAGTAATCTTCTAAAAGGTCCTCCTCGGCTGTTGACCTTCGGGGAGGTGAGTACCTTCACTAGACTCACCTGTCTGCTCTTCCTCCTCATTTAGCGTAGCTCCACCCTCTGCCTGTGAATTCTCACAGACTTCAGCACTGAGTGGTGAGGCCTCTACAGGCCCCTCTCCTTTTTGCTCCTCACTTCCAATCCAAGCTTTTAGCGGGAAGTTTGAATTTATTGGGTCAACCTCTTCACTTTGTTCACCAACTGCCACCTCTGGTCCTTCTCTTTGTTGGCTTGACTGTGGCTTTACCGTCTTTAATTTGTTGGCAAAAGATTTAGGGCAATCTCAGAAGAGGTGATTTAATTCTCCACAGAGATTACATTTCCTGCCATTTGGACACTCTCCAAAAGTGTCCCCAATTTCTCTGCACTTCCCACATATCACCTTGGTACAAGCCTCAACCAGGTGCCCATGCTCACCACACTTGCGGCAGAGCTTGGGCTGCCCCTGGTACTGGATGTAACCTCGGTTTTTGAGGTGGCCAGAGTGTCACTTTGCATCTCCGCCCACCCGCTGCACTGAGCACTCTTCAGCCCTTTTAAATGGTATAACATTGCACTCCCGCACGCTCCAGCGAGCACCATTCAAGCAACAACTTTGCACTCCAGCTTCAAACATCGGCACAGTCGCAACAAGTAAGGCAACTCTACTCAGAGAAGTCACTCTGCACAGTAACAAGATTTCTTTTGCACAGACAGAAAGGGCTTCACCCGCAAAGGTAAAGCCTGCCAAAAATAGCAACAACTCATTAGTGCTGCTCTCCACGGAAGTCTTTAGTAAAAGGCGAAAGACTTGTACATTATGAAGAGAAACCAGAGTACGATTATCTGTCACTGCGGGAGCAGGGCATCAGGCTAGTTGGCATAGCCACCTTCCCCATGGTGAGCTTTGCTTGGTTGAGACGCTTGCTCCCCCTCCTTGCTCCTCGGCTGACCAAGTAGGAAAAATCGGGCCCTATTCGATGGCTGCCTTGTCTTTTACTCTGTGCAAAAGACAAGGCAGCCACAAACACCACGGGAACACCGTATTGAGGCTTTGTTCTGACCGCTCATTCAGTGTCGCGTTTCTTTCAAGCAATTCTCCCGGTTAGCCCGCACTCGGCTCGCCCCAGAGCTGTTTTAAAGTCTACTTCGCATTCACTCTCTTTTCTCAGCAGACTAAAAGAAAGTTTCATCTTGGGCTCCCTGAAACTTCCATCCTGCACCACTGTTTGCTTTTTCACAAGAGCAGAGAAGAGCGCACCGTTCCCAGCGGCACTGCAGTACTGGGTCGATGCTTGGAGTGAACGGAGCAAGCTCCTTTTTCAACTCCTATTGCTAAAAATCCATTTAATATGTAGTCCTCGTACAAAGGCCATATCAGATATTAAACTGATAAGAACAGGTACTACACTTGATCTTAGCCAAAAGGCCGAGAAGCGATAACTGTCCACTGGTTCACGTCCGAGGGCCCTTCCTGGCACAATGCGCACTTGTAGCGGTGTTCTTTTTATGGCCAGAGGTGGCCAGAGTGTCACTTTGCACCTCCGCCCACCCGCTGCACTGAGCACTCTTCAGCCCTTTTAAATGGTATAACTTTGCACTCCCGCACGCTCCAGCAAGCACCATTCAAGCAACAACGTTGCACTCCAGCTTCAAACATCGGCACAGTCGCAACAAGTAAGGCGACTCTACTCAGAGAAGTCACTCTGCACAGTAACAAGATTTCTTTTGCACAGACGGAAAGGGCTTCACCCGCAAAGGTAAAGCCTGCCAAAAATAGAAACAACTCATTAGTGCTGCTTTCCACGGAAGTCTTTAGTAAAAGGCGAAAGACTTGTACGTTATGAAGAGAAACCAGAGTACGATTATCCGTCACTGCGGGAGCAGGGCATCAGGCTAGTTGGCATAGCCACCTTCCCCATGGTGAGCTTTGCTTGGTTGAGACGCTTGCTCCCCCTCCTTGCTCCTCGGCTGACCAAGTAGGAAAAATCGGGCCCTATTCGATGGCTGCCTTGTCTTTTACTCTGTGCAAAAGACAAGGCAGCCACAAACACCACGGGAACACCGTATTGAGGCTTTGTTCTGACCGCTCATTCAGTGTCGCGTTTCTTTCAAGTAATTCTCCCGGTTAGCCCGCACTCGGCTCGCCCCCAGAGCTGTGTTAAAGTCTACTTCGCATTCACTCTCTTTTCTCAGCAGACTAAAAGAAAGTTTCATCTTGGGCTCCCTGAAACTTCCATCCTGCACCACTGTTTGCTTTTTCACAAGAGCAGAGAAGAGCGCACCGTTCCCAGCGGCACTGCAGTACCGGGTCGATGCTTGGAGTGAACGGAGCAAGCTCCTTTTTCAACTCCTATTGCTAAAAATCCATTTAATATGTAGTCCTCGTACAAAGGCCATATCAGATATTAAACTGATAAGAACAGGTACTACACTTGATCTTAGCCAAAAGGCCGAGAAGCGATAACTGTCCACTGGTTCACGTCCGAGGGCCCTTCCTGGCACAATGCGCACTTGTAGCGGTGTTCTTTTTATGGCCATAGGTGGCCAGAGTGTCACTTTGCACCTCCGCCCACCCGCTGCACTGAGCACTCTTCAGCCCTTTTAAATGGTATAACTTTGCACTCCCGCACGCTCCAGCAAGCACCATCCAAGCAACAACGTTGCACTCCAGCTTCAAACATCGGCACAGTTGCAACAAGTAAGGCGACTCTACTCAGAGAAGTCACTCTGCACAGTAACAAGATTTCTTTTGCACAGACGGAAAGGGCTTCACCCGCAAAGGTAATGCCTGCCAAAAATAGAAACAACTCATTAGTGCTGCTTTCCACGGAAGTCTTTAGTAAAAGGCGAAAGACTTGTACGTTATGAAGAGAAACCAGAGTACGATTATCCGTAACTGCGGGAGCAGGGCATCAGGCTAGTTGGCATAGCCACCTTCCCCATGGTGAGCTTTGCTTGGTTGAGACGCTTGCTCCCCCCCTTGCTCCTCGGCTGACCAAGTAGGAACAATCGGGCCCTATTCGATGGCTGCCTTGTCTTTTACTCTGTGCAAAAGACAAGGCAGCAACAAAAACACCACGGGAAAACCGTATTGAGGCTTTGTTCTGACCGCTCATTCAGTGTCGCGTTTCTTTCAAGCAATTCTCCCGGTTAGCCCGCACTCGGCTCACCCCCAGAGCTGTGTTAAAGTCTACTTCGCATTCACTCTCTTTTCTCAGCAGACTAAAAGAAAGTTTCATCTTGGGCTCCCTGAAACTTCCATCCTGCACCACTGTTTGCTTTTTCACAAGAGCAGAGAAGAGCGCACCGTTCCCAGCGGCACTGCAGTACCGGGTCGATGCTTGGAGTGAACGGAGCAAGCTCCTTTTTCAACTCCTATTGCTAAAAATCCATTTAATATGTAGTCCTCGTACAAAGGCCATATCAGATATTAAACTGATAAGAACAGGTACTACACTTGATCTTAGCCAAAAGGCCGAGAAGCGATAACTGTCCACTGGTTCACGTCCGAGGGCCCTTCCTGGCACAATGCGCACTTGTAGCGGTGTTCTTTTTATGGCCATAGGTGGCCAGAGTGTCACTTTGCACCTCCGCCCACCCGCTGCACTGAGCACTCTTCAGCCCTTTTAAATGGTATAACTTTGCACTCCCGCACGCTCCAGCAAGCACCATTCAAGCAACAACGTTGCACTCCAGCTTCAAACATCGGCACAGTCGCAACAAGTAAGGCGACTCTACTCAGAGAAGTCACTCTGCACAGTAACAAGATTTCTTTTGCACAGACGGAAAGGGCTTCATCCGCAAAGGTAAAGCCTGCCAAAAATAGAAACAACTCATTAGTGCTGCTTTCCACGGAAGTCTTTAGTAAAAGGCGAAAGACTTGTACGTTATGAAGAGAAACCAGAGTACGATTATCGGTCACTGCGGGAGCAGGGCATCAGGCTAGTTGGCATAGCCACCTTCCCCATGGTGAGCTTTGCTTGGTTGAGACGCTTGCTCCCCCCCTTGCTCCTCGGCTGACCAAGTAGGAACAATCGGGCCCTATTCGATGGCTGCCTTGTCTTTTACTCTGTGCAAAAGACAAGGCAGCAACAAAAACACCACGGGAAAACCGTATTGAGGCTTTGTTCTGACCGCTCATTCGGTGTCGCATTTCTTTCAAGCAATTCTCCCGGTTAGCCCACACTCGGCTCGCTCCTAGAGCCGTGTTAAAGTCTACTTCGCATTCATTCTTGTTTCTCAGCAGACTCTTGGGATTTTATCTATAAAATGAATTCCTTCACTCAAACTATGTTAAAACTGCTTTGTCCTTCATATTTACCATGTCTAGAAAGATTTAAACAAAAAAAACAACGTTGTACTTTGCAGTAAAAGACAGAGCAAATCTAAAGTTTCATGAATCCGAGAATAAGCTTACTTTCATGAGTTCTTCACGATTTGGGATTTTGCTATAAAATGAATTCCTTCACTCAAACTAAATTAAAACTGCTAAACCGCTAATCTGTTACATGTAAGGCAGATGTCAAATTCACCGAAATAGGATCTAAGGGTATTCGGCCAATCGAGCTGTAGCAGCTTCGGTAAAAGAGTATAAGTTGAAGAGTTTGTGAATAAAGGTGTGCGCACACATAGTGAGCTGTAGGAAAATAGGCAGGGAGCAATGCCGGCTGGGGTATATGTTCTTGTATGTTGTCTGACTGTTTGATTTGAATGTGTTGTGTAAGTGTCCTGTTGAATGTTACATGTTTGGGCTTTGACACGCTTCACTGTGGTTGTTAACTGTGTGGTGTGTCCTGAAATGTTATATGTTTGGGCTGTGTGACATGCTTAATGCTTGTCAGTAGCTACCCACTTATTCATATATAGCAACTGACAACATAAGAAGTCCGGACATACTTTGATAGTAGTTGTAGAAGTATCCTTATTGATAATAGATAAACTAATTCATAGTGATAGAACAGTAGATGAACAGGTGCCTGCACATGTCTCACGAAAATAAAATGGGTGTATGATTGCTGACGGCAGAGCAATACTGCCAAACTTATGAGTTCTTGTGGCAAACTTGATTCAGTGTCTTGACGTGTATACGCTGTTTCGCTGACTTGATTGTCACAAGAAACAAAGTGTGTTTGATAAGATCCGACCATTTTATTACGGGAGGATCAGTATCAGTATTCGGCTGCAAGTAGGTGTGAATGTCCAACCTTAATTTGTAAAAAGCGGGTAAGAAAAGGTTCTCATGCCCGACTATACATTAACAAAAGCGGGAGGAGAGGTCTTCGGATGAGAGTGGGTAAGAATTTCCAACCATAATCTATAAAATGCGGTGAAGAAAAAGGTGTGAATGCTACATAGAACACTCAAAAGTGGAGCGGAAGTGTTCGGCTGCAAGAAGGTGTGAATGTCCGACTATATTTGGTGAAAAGTAGGTGAAGCAAGGTCTGAATGCCCAACCTTACATCATCAAAAGCGAGATCAGGTGTTTGGCTGCAAGAAGGCCATAGTTTGCCAAAAGGTGCGAATGACCGACTAAATATCAACAAAAGTGGGGGTGGAGGTCTTCGGATGCAAGTGGGTGTGAATATCCCACCATACAAGTATGGTGGAGAGGAAGCTGTGAATGGCCGACCATAGTAAAAAGCGGGTGAGAAAAGGTGCGAATGTCCACCATTATACACCATCAAAACAGGGAGCGGAGGTGTTTGGCTGCGACAAGGTGTGAATGTCCACCCATAATTAATGAAAAGCGGGCAACAAGTAGGTTTGAATGCCCAACCATACATCATCAAAATAAGGAGCGGAGGTGTTCCGTTGTAAGAAGTTATGAATGTCCGACCATAGTTGGTAAAAAGCGGGTAAGAAAAGGTTAAAATACCCGACTGTACACAATCAATAGCGGGAGCGGAGTTGTTCGGCTACTAAAAGGTGTGAAAGTCCGACCAAGTTTTGTAAAAAGCGGGTAAGAAAAGGTGCGAATGCCCGACAATTTATGATCAAAAGAGGGAGCGGAGTTGTTCAGCTGCAAGAAGGTCTGAATGTCCATCAATAATTGCTAGAAAAAATTAAAGTAAAAATTTTGAAAATCAAACCGCACATGAGAGGAGGTGTTCGGCTGCAACAAGGTGTGAATGTCCACCCATAATTACTGAAAAATGGGTAAAAAAAAGGTGCGAATACCCAACCATACATCATCAAAAGCAGCTGTGGATGTGTTCGGCTACAAGAAGGTTTGAACGTCCAACCAAAGTTTGTAAAAAGCAGTTAAGAAAAGTTTCGAATATCCAACCAAACATAATCAAAAGCGGGAGCAGAACTGTTCGACTGCAAGTAAGTGTGAATGTCAGATCATAATTTGCAAAAAGCTGATGAGAAAGGGTGAGAATGCCCGACTATACACCATCAAATGCGGGAGCGGAGTTGTTCGTCTGTTAGTAGGTGTGAATCTCCGACCATAATTGCTGAAAAATGTGTTAGAAAAGGTAAGAATGCCGGTCCATACATCATCAAAAGCGAGAGAGGTGGTGTTCTGCTTAAAGTAGGTGTGAATGTCCAGCCATAATTACTCACAAACGGGTAAGAAAAGGTAGTATTGCCAGACCATACATGATCAAAACAGGGAGCGGAGGTGGTTCAGCTGCAAGAAGGTGTGAATGTCCGACTAAAGTTCAAATATATTCACAAAAGCGGGAGGAGAGGTCTTCGGATGAGAGTGGTTGAGAATTTCCAACCATAATCCATAAAATGCGGTGAAAAAAAGGTGTGATAGAACACTAAAAGGTGGAGCAGACGTGTTCCGCTGTAAGAAGGTGTGAATGTCCGACCATAGTTTGTAAAAAGCGGGTAAGAAAAGGTTAAAATACCCGACTGTACACCACCAATAGCGGGAGCAGGGTTGTTCGGGTACAAGAAGGTGTGAAAGTCCACCCATGGTTTGTAAAAAGCGGGTAAGAAAAGGTTCGAATGCCTGAATATATACTATCAAAAGCGGAAGCGGAGGTGTTCGGCTGCAAGAAGGTGTGAACGTCCGACCAAAGTAAGTAAAAAGCAGTTAAGAAAAGGTTCGAATATCCAACCAAACATAATCAAAAGCGGGAGCAGAGCTGTTCGACTGCAAGTAGGTGTGAATGTCAGATCATAATTTGCAAAAAGCTGATGAGGAAGGGTGAGAATGCCCGACTATACACCATCAAATGCGGTAGCGGAGTTGTTCGGCTGTGAGTAGGTGTGAATGTCCAGCCAAAATTACTCACAAACGGGTAAGAAAAGGTAGTATTGCCAGACCATACATGATCAAAACAGGGAGCGGAGGTGGTTCAGCTGCAAGAAGGTCTGAATGTCCGACTAAAGTTTGTAAAAAGCGGGTGAGACAAGGTGCGAATGCCCGACAATGTATGATCAAAAGAAGGAGCGGAGCTGTTAGGTTGCAAGAAGGTCTGAATGTCCAACCATAATTTGTAAAAACCGGGAAGAAAAGGCTCGAAAGCCCGACTATACACCATCAAAAGCGGGAGCGGAGGTGTTCAGCTGCAAGAAGGTCTGAATGTCCACCAATAATTACTGAATAATGGTTAAGAAAAGGCGCGAATGCCCAACCATACATCATCAAAAGCAGGAGTGGATGTGTTCGGCTACAAGAAGGTTTGAATGTCCGACCATAGTTTTTAAAAGGCGGGTAAGAAAAGGTTCGAATGCCCGATCATACAACATCAAAAGAGGGAGCGGAGGTGTTCCGCTGTAAGAAGGTGTGAATGTCCGACCATAGTTGGTAAAAAGCGGGTAAGAAAAGGTTAAAATGCCCGACTGTACACCATCAAAAGCGGATGCGGAGGTGTTCGGCTTCAAGATGACGTGAACCTCCGAACAAAGTTTGTAAAAAGCAGTTAAGAAAAGGTTCGAATATCCAATCAAACATAATCAAAAGCGGGAGCAGAGCTGTTCGACTGCAAGTAGGTTTGAATGTCCGACCATAGTTTTTAAAAGGCGGGTAAGAAAATGTGCGAATGCCCAAATATACATCATCAAAAGAGGGAGCGGAGGTGTTCGGCTACAAGAAGGTTTGAATGTCCAACCATGGTTGGTAAAAAGCGGGTAAGAAAAGGTTCGTATGCCCGAATATACACCATCAAAAGCGGAAGCGGAGGTGTTCGGCTTCAAGAAGACGTGAACGTCAAATGCGGGAGCGGAAGTATTCGGCTGTGAGTAGGTGTGAATATCCGACCATAATTGCTGAAAATGTGTTAGAAAAGGTAAGAATGCCGGACCATACATCATCAAAAGCGAAAAGGTGCGAATGCCCGACATTGTATGATAAAAAGAGGGAGCGGAGGTTTTCGGCTGCAAGGTCTGAATGTCCAACCATAATTAGTAAAAACGGGGGAAGAAAAGGCTCGAAAGCCCGACTATACACCATCAAAAGCGGGAGCGGAGGTGTTCAGCTGCAAGAAGGTCTGAATGTCCACCAATAATTACTGAAAAATGGTTAAGAAAAGGCACGAATAGCCAACCATACACCATCAAAAGCAGGAGTGGATGTGTTCGGCTACAAGAAGGTTTGAATGTCCGACCATGGTTTTTAAAAGGCGGGTAAGAAAAGGTTCGAATACCCGAACATACACCATCAAAAGAGGGAGCAGAGGTGTTCCGCTGTAAGAAGACGTGAACCTCCGAACAAAGTTTGTAAAAAGCAGTTAAGAAAAGGTTCGAATATCCAACCAAACAAAATCAAAAGCGGGAGCAGAGCTGTTCGACTGCAAGTAGGTGTGAATGTCCAGCCATAATTACTCACAACCGGGTAAGAAAAGGTAGTATTGTCAGACCATACATAATCAAAACAGGGAGCAGAGGTGGTTCAGCTGCAACGTGTGAATGTCTGACTATAGTTTGTAAAAAGCGGGTAAGACAAGGTGCGAATGCCCGACAATGTATGATCAAAAGAGGGAGCGGAGGTGTTCGGCTGCAAGGTCTGAATGTCCAACCATAATTTCTAAAAACCAGGTAAGAAAAGGCTCGAAAGCCCGACTATACACCATCAAAAGCGGAAGCGGAGGTGTTCGGCTTCAAGAAGACGTGTACTTCCGAACAAAATTTGTAAAAAGCAGTTAAGAAAAGGTTCGAATATCCAACCAAACATAATCAAAAGCGGGAGCAGAGCTGTTCGACTGCAAGTAGGTGTGAATGTCAGATCATAATTTGCAAAAAGCTGATGAGAAAGGGTGAGAATGCCCGACTATACACCATCAAATGCGGTAGCGGAGTTTTTCGGCTTTGAGTAGGTGTGAATGTCCAGCCAAAATTACTCACAAACGGGTAAGAAAAGGTAGTATTGCCAGACCATACATGATCAAAACAGGGAGCGAAGGTGGTTCAGCTGCAAGAAGGTCTGAATGTCCGACTAAAGTTTGTAAAAAGCGCGTAAGACAAGGTGCGAATGCCAGACAATGTATGATCAAAAGAGGGAGCGGAGGTGTTAGGTTGCAAGAAGGTCTGAATGTCCAACCATAATTTGTAAAAACCGTGAAGAAAAGGCTCGAAAGCCCTACTATACACCATCAAAAGCGCGAGCAGAGGGGTTCAGCTGCAAGAAGGTCTGAATGTCCATCAATAATTTCTTTAAAACATGAAAGAAAATTTTCGAATATCAAACCGCACATGATCATAAGCGGGAGAGGATGTTTTCAGCTGCAAGACGGTGTGAATGTCCACCCATAATTCCTGAAAAATGGGTAAAAAAAGGTGCGAATGCCCAACCATACATTATCAAAAGCAGCTGTGAATATCAGATCATAATTTGCAAAAAGCTGATGAGAAAGAGTGAGAATGCCCGACTATACACCATCAAATGCGGGAGCGGAGGTGTTCGGCTCTGAGTAGGTGTGAATGTCCGACCATAATTGCTGAAAAATGTGTTAGAAAAGGTAAGAATGCCGGTCCATACATCATCAAAAGCGAGAGAGGTGGTGTTCTGCTGAAAGTAGGTGTGAATGTCCAGCCATAATTACTCACAAACGGGTAAGAAAAGGTAGTATTGCCAGACCATACATGATCAAAACAGGGAGCGGAGGTGGTTCAGCTGCAAGAAGGTGTGAATGTCCGACTAAAGTTCAAATATATTAACAAAAGCGGGAGGAGAGGTCTTCGGATGACAATGGTTGAGAATTTCCAACCATAATCTATAAAATGCGGTGAAAAAAGGTGTGATAGAAAACTAAAAGGTGGAGCGGAAGTATTCGGCTGCAAGAAGGTGTGAATGTCCGACTATATTTGGTGAAAAGCAGGTGAAGCAAGGTCTGATTGTCCAACCTTACATCATCAAAAACGAGATCAGTGGTGTTTGGCTGCACGAAGGCCATAGTTTGCCAAAAGCGGGTAAGGTGCGAATGACCGACTAAATATCAACAAAAGTGGGGGCGGAGGTCTTCGGATGCAAGTGGGTGTGAATCTTCCACCATACAAGTATGGTGGAGAGGAAGCTGTGAATTGCTGACCATAGTTTGCAAAAAGCGGTTGAGAAAAGGTGCGAATGTCCAACCATACATGATCAAAACAGGGAGCGGACGTGTTTGGCTGCGACAAGGTGTGAATGTCCACCCATAATTAATGAAAAGCGGGCAAGAAGTAGGTTCGAATGCCCAACCACACATCATCAAAAGCAGGAGTGGATGTGTTCGGCTACAAGAAGGTTTGAATGTCCGAGCATAGTTTGTAAAAAGCGGGTAAGAAAAGGTTCGAATGCCCAAACATACACCATCAAAAGAGGGAGCGGACGTGTTCCGCTGTAAGAAGGTGTGAATGTCCGACCAGAGTTGGTAAGAAGCGGGTAAGAAAACGTTAAAAAACCTGACTGTACACAATCAATAGCGGGAGCGGATGTGTTCAGCTACAAGAAGGTGTGACAGTCCGACCATGGTTTGTAAAAAGCGGGTAAGAGAAGGTGCAAATGCCCGACAATGTATGATCAAAAGAGGGAGCGGAGCTTTTCGGCTACAAGAAGGTTTGAATGTCCGACCATAGTTTGTAAAAAGCGGGTAAGAAAAGGTTCGAATGCCCGACTATACACCATCAAAAGCGGAAGCGGAGGTGTTCCGCTGTAAGACGGTGTGAATGTCCAACCATAGTTGGTAAAAAGCGGGTAAGAAAAGGTTAAACTACCCGACTGTACACAATCAATAGCGTGAGTGGAGTTGTTCGGCTACAAGAAGGTGTGAAAGTCCGACCATGTTTTGTAAAAAGCGGGTAAGAAAAGGTTCGAATTCCCGAATATATACCATCAAAAGCGGAAGCGGAGGTGTTCGGTTGCAAGAAGGTGTGAACGTCCGACCAAAGTTTGTAAAAAGCAGTTAAGAAAAGCGTCAAATATCAAACCAAACAAAATCAAAAGTGGGAGCAGAGCTGTTAGACTGCAAGTAGGTGTGAATGTCCAGACATAATTACTCACAAATGGGTAAGAAAAGGTAGTATTGCCACTCCATACATGATCAAAACAGGGAGCGGAGGTGGTTCAGCTGCAACGTGTGAATGTCTGACTATAGTTTGTAAAAAGCGGGTAAGAGAAGGTGCAAATGCCCGACAATGTATGATCAAAAGAGGGAGCGGAGGTGTTCGGCTACAAGAAAGTGTGAAAGTCCGACCATGGTTTGTAAAAAGCGGGTAAGAAAAGGTTCGAATGCCCGAACATACACCATCAAAAGAAGGAGCGGACGTGTTCCGCTGTAAGAAGGTGTGAATGTCCGACCATAGTTTGTAAAAAGCGGGTAAGAAAAGGTTAAAATACCCGACTGTACACAATCAATAGCGGGAGCAGAGTTGTTCGGCTACAAGAAGGTGTGAAAGTCCACCCATGGTATGTAAAAAGCGGGTAACAAAAGGTTCGAATGCCCAAATATATACCATCAAAAGCGGAAGTGGTGGTGTTCGACTGCAAGTAGGTGTGAATATCAGATCATATGCAAAAAGTTGATGAGAAAGGGTGAGAATGCCTGACTAAACACCATCAAATGCGGGAGCGGAAGTGTTTGGCTGTGAGTAGGTGTGAATGTCCGACCATAATTGCTGAAAAATGTGTTAGAAAAGGTAAGAATGCTGGACCATACATCATCAAAAGCGGGAGAGGTGGTGTTCGGCTGCAAGAAGGTGTGAAAGTCCGACCATGGTTTGTAAAAAGCGGGTAAGAAAAGGTTTGAATGCCCGAATATACACCATCAAAAGTGGAAGCGGAATTGTTCGGCTGCAAGAAGGTGTGAACGTCCGACCAGTTTGTAAAAAGCAGTGAAAAGCGAGAAAAAGCTTTTCGTTAGTTTTGCATGATTTGGGATTTTGCTTATAAAATGCATTCCTTCACTCAAACTATGTTAAAACTGATTTGTCCTTCATATTTACCTTGTCTAGAAAGATTTAAACAAAAAAAAAACCCAACGTACTTTGCAGTAAAAGAAAGAGCAAATCTAAGATCTAAAAGTTTCAGGAATCCGAGTATAAGCTTGCTTTCATGAGTTCTTCACGATTTCGGATTTTGCTACAAAATGAATTGCTTTGCTCAAACCAAGTTAAACCTGCTTTGTCCTTCCATATTTATCAATGTCGAGATAGATTTAAACAAAACAAAAAAAAAACACGTTGTACTTTGCAATATTCACTCAAACTATTCACTCAAACTATGTTAAAACTGCTTTGACATTGATAAATATGAAGACAAAGCAATTTTAACTTGGTTTGAGCAAAGCAATTCATTTTATAGGAAAATCCGAAATCATGCAGAACGTATGAAAATAAGCTTATTCTCGGATTCCTGTGCCTTCAGTGTTGCTCTTTCTTCTACTGCAATATACAATGTTGTTCTTTGTTGAAGTCGATCTAGACATTGATAAATATGAAGTTAAAAGCAGTTTTAACATAGTTTGAGTGAAGGAATTCATTTTATAGCAAAATCCCAAATCATGCAGAACGTATGAAAAGAAGCTTATTCTCGGATTCCTGTTCCTTCAGTGTCTCTCTTTCTTCTACTGCAATATACAATGTTGTTCTTTGTTGAAGTCGATCTAGACATTGATAAATATGAAGGACAAAGAAGTTTTCACTTGGTTTGAGTGAAGGAATTCATTTTATACATAAAATCCCAAATCATGCAGAACGTATGAAAGTAAGCTTATTCTCGGATTCTTGATCCTTCAGTGTTGCTCTTTCTTCTACTGCAAAATCCAATGTTGTTCTTTGTTGAAGTCGATCTAGATATAGATAAATATGAAGTTAAAAGCAGTTCTAACATAGTTTGAGTGAAGGAATTCATTTTATAGCAAAATCCCAAATCATGCAGAACTCATGAAAAGAAGCTTATTCTCGGATTCCTGATCCTTCAGTGTCTCTCTTTCTTCTACTGCAAAATCTAATGTTGTTCTTTGTTGAAGTCGATCTAGACATTAATAAATATGAAGGTAAAAGCCGTTTTACCATAGTTTGATTGAAGGAATGCATTTTATAAGCAAAATCCCAAATCATGCAGAACTCATTAAAAGAAGCTTATTCTCGGATTCCTGATCCTTCAGTGTCTCTTCTTTCTTCTACTGCAATATACAATGTTGTTCTTTGTTGAAGTCGATCTAGACATTGATAAATATGAAGGACAAAGAAGTTTTCACTTGGTTTGAGTGAAGGAATTCATTTTATAGCAACATCCCAAATCATGCAGAACGTATAAAAATAAGCTTATTCTCGGATTCCTGTTCCTTCAGTGTTGCTCTTTCTTCTACTGCAATATACAATGTTGTTCTTTGTTGAAGTCGATCTAGACATTGATAAATATGAAGGTAAAAGCAGTTTTAACATAGTTTGAGTGAAGGAATTCATTTTATAGCAAAATCCCAAATCATGCAGAACGTATGAAAATAAGCTTATTCTCGGATTCCTGATCCTTCAGTGTCTCTCTTTCTTCTACTGCAAAATCTAATGTTATTCTTTGTTGAAGTCGATCTAGACATTGATAAATATGAAGGTAAAAGCCGTTTTACCATAGTTTGATTGAAGGAATGCATTTTATAAGCAAAATCCCAAATCATGCAGAACTCATGAAAAGCTTTTTCTCGGATTTCTGAACCTTTCTTTCTTTTACTGCAAAATACTACGTTGTTTTTTGTTCAAATCTATCTAGACATTTATAAATACCAGCCGAACATCTCTGCTGCCGCTTTTGATAATTTATGGTTTGGCATTCTTACCTTTTCTTACCCGTTTGTGAGTAATTATGGCTGGATATTCACACCTTCTTGCAGCCGAACACCACCTCTCCCGCTTTTGATGATGTATGGGCCGGCATTCTTACCTTTTCTAACACATTTTTCAGCAACTAGGGTGGGACATTCACGCCTACTCACAGACAAACACCTCCGCTCTCCCATTTGATGGTGTATAGTAGGGCATTCTCACCCTTTCTCATCAGCTTTTTGCAAATTATGATCTGACATTCACACCTACTGCTTTTTACAAACTATGGTCGGACATTCACACCGTCTTACAGTGCAACACCTCCGCTCCCGCTTTTGATGGTGTATAGTCGGGCATTCAAACCTTTCTTACCCGCTTTTTACAAACTTTGGTCGGACATTCAGACCAAAGCCGAAAACCTCCGCCTGTAGCCGAAAACCTCCGCTCCCTCTTTTGATCATACATTGTCGGGCATTCGCACCTTTTCTTACCCGCTTTTTACAAACCATGGTGATACTTTCACACCTTCTTGTAGCCGAACACATCCGTTCCCGCTATTGATTGTGTACAGTCGGATATTTGAACCTTTTCTACCTTCTTTTTACCAACTATGGTCGGGCATTCACACCTACTTACAGCGGAACACGTCCGCTCTGTCTTTTGATGGTGTATGTTCGGGCATTCGAAGCTTTTCTTACCCGCTTTTTACAAACTATGCTCGGACATTCAAACCTTCTTGTAGCCGAACACATCCACTCCTGCTTTTGATGATGTATGGTTGGGCATTGGAACCTACTTGTTGCCCGCTATTCATTAATTATGGGTGGACATTAAAACCTTGTCGCAGCCAAACACGTCCGCTCCCTGTTTTGATCATGTATGGTTGGACATTCGCACCTTTTCTCACCCGCTTTTTGCAAACAATGTTCAGCAATTCATAGCTTCCTCTCCACCATACTTGTATGGTGGGATATTCACACCCACTTGCATCCGAAGACCTCCGCCCCCACTTTTGTTGATATTGAGTTGGTCATGTGCACCTTACCCGCTTTTGGCAAACTATGGCCTTCTTGCAGCCAAACACCTCTGATCTCGCTTTTGATGATGTAAGGTTGAGCATTCAGACCTTGCTTCACCTGCTTTTCACCAAATATATTCGGACATTCACACCTTCTTCACACTTCCGCTCCACCTTTTAGTGTTCTATAACACCTTTTTTTCACCGCATTTTATAGATTATGGTTGGAAATTTTCAACCACTCTCATCCGAAGACCTCTCCTCCCGCTTTTGTTAATATATTTGAACTTTAGTCGGACATTCACACCTTCTTGCAGCTGAACCACCTCCGCTCCCTGTTTTGATCATGTATGGTCTTGCAATACTACCTTTTCTTACCCGTTTGTGAGTAATTATGGCTGGACATTCACACCTACTTTCAGCAGAACACCACCTCTCTCGCTTTTGATGATGTATGGACCGGCATTCTTACCTTTTCTAACACATTTTTCAGCAATTATGGTCGGAGATTCACACCTACTCACAGCCGAACAACTCCGCTCCCGCATTTGATGGTGTATAGTCGGGCATTCTCACCCTTTCTCATCAGCTTTTTGCAAATTATGATCTGACATTCACACCTATTTGCAGTCGAACAGTTCTGCTCCCGCTTTTGATTATGTTTGGTTGGATATTCGAACCTTTTTTAACTGCTTTTTACAAACTTTGGTTTGCTCATCCACAGCTGCTTTTGATGATGTATGGATGGGCATTCGCACATTTTTTTTACCCATTTTTCAGTAATTATGGGTGGACATTCACACCTTCTTGCAGCTGAACACCTCCTCTCCCACTTATCATGTGCGGTTTGATTTTCGAAATTTTTACATTCATGTTTTCGAGCAATTATTGATGGACATTCACACCTTCTTGCAGCTGAACACCTCCGCTCCCGCTTTTGATGGTGTATGGTTGGGCATTGGAACCTACTTGTTGCCCGCTATTCATTAATTATGGGTGGACATTAAAACCTTGTCGCAGCCAAACACGTCCGCTCCCTGTTTTGATCATGTATGGTTGGACATTCGCACCTTTTCTCACCCGCTTTTTGCAAACAATGTTCAGCAATTCATAGCTTCCTCTCCACCATACTTGTATGGTGGGATATTCACACCCACTTGCATCCGAAGACCTCCGCCCCCACTTTTGTTGATATTGAGTTGGTCATTTGCACCTTACCCGCTTTTGGCAAACTATGGCCTTCTTGCAGCCAAACACCTCTGATCTCGCTTTTGATGATGTAAGGTTGAGCATTCAGACCTTGCTTCACCTGCTTTTCACCAAATATAGTCGGACATTCACACCTTCTTCACACTTCCGCTCCACCTTTTAGTGTTCTATAACAACTTTTTTTCACCGCATTTTATAGATTATGGTTGGAAATTTTCAACCACTCTCATCCGAAGACCTCTCCTCCCGCTTTTGTTAATATATTTGAACTTTAGTCGGACATTCACACCTTCTTGCAGCTGAACCACCTCCGCTCCCTGTTTTGATCATGTATGGTCTTGCAATACTACCTTTTCTTACCCGTTTGTGAGTAATTATGGCTGGACATTCACACCTACTTTCAGCAGAACACCACCTCTCTCGCTTTTGATGATGTATGGACCGGCATTCTTACCTTTTCTAACACATTTTTCAGCAATTATGGTCGGAGATTCACACCTACTCACAGCCGAACAACTCCGCTCCCGCATTTGATGGTGTATAGTCGGGCATTCTCACCCTTTCTCATCAGCTTTTTGCAAATTATGATCTGACATTCACACCTATTTGCAGTCGAACAGTTCTGCTCCCGCTTTTGATTATGTTTGGTTGGATATTCGAACCTTTTTTAACTGTTTTTTACAAACTTTGGTTTGCTCATCCACAGCTGCTTTTGATGATGTATGGATGGGCATTCGCACATTTTTTTTTACCCATTTTTCAGTAATTATGGGTGGACATTCACACCTTCTTGCAGCTGAACACCTCCGCTCCCGCTTTTGATGGTGTATAGACGGGCTTTCGAGCCTTTTCTTACCCGGTTTTTAGAAATTATGGTTGGACATTCAGACCTTGCAGCCGAACACCACCGCTCCCTCTTTTGATCATACATTGTCGGGCATTCGCACCTTGTCTTACCCGCTTTTCACAAACTATAGTCAGACATTCACACGTTGCAGCTGAACCACCTCCGCTCCCTATTTTGATCATGTTTGGTCTGGCAATTCTACCTTTTCTTACCCGTTTGTGAGTAATTATGGCTGGACATTTACACCTACTTGCAGTCGAACAGCTCTGCTCCCGCTTTTGATTTTGTTTGGTTGGATATTCGAACCTTTTCTTAACTGCTTTTTACAAACTTTGGTCGGACGTTCACACCTTCTTGCAGCCGAACACCTCCGCTTCCGCTTTTGATCATACATTGTCGGGCATTCGCACCTTTTCTTACCCGCTTTTTACAAACCATGGTCGGACTGTCACACCTTCTTGTAGCCGAACACATCCGCTCCCGCTATTGATTGTGTAGAGTCGGGTTTTTTAACCTTGTCTTACCCGCTTTTTACCAACTCTGGTCGGACATTCACACCTTCTTACAGCGGAACACCTCCGCTCCCTCTTTTGATGGTGTATGGTCGGGCATTCTAACCTTTTCTTACCCGCTTTTTACAAACTATGCTCGGACATTCAAACCTTCTTGTAGCCGAACACATCCACTCCTGCTTTTGATGATGTGTGTTTGGGCATTCGAACCTACTTCTTGCCCGCCTTTCATTAATTATGGGTGGACATTCACACCTTGTCGCAGCCAAACACCTCCGCTCCCTGTTTTGATCATGTATGGTTGGACATTCGCACCTTTTCTCACCCGCTTTTTGCAAACTATGGTCAATAATTCACAGCTTCCTCTCCACCATACTTGTATGGTGGGATATTCACAGCCACTTGCATCCGAATACCTCCGCCCCCACTTTTGTTGATATTTAGTCGGTCATTCGTACCTTACCCGCTTTTGGCAAACTATGGCCTTCTTGCAGCCAAACACCTCTGATCTCACTTTTGATGATGTAAGGTTGGGCATTCAGACCTTGCTTCACCTGCTTTTCACCAAATATAGTCGGACATTCACAGCTTCTTGCAGCCGAACACTTCCGCTCCACCTTTTAGTGTTCTATAACACCTTTTTTTCACCGCATTTTATAGATTATGGTTGGAAATTCTCAAACACTCTCATCCGAAGACTTCTCCTCTCGCTTTTGTTAATATATTTGAACTTTAGTCGGACATTCACACCTTCTTGCAGCTGAACCACCTCCGCTCCCTGTTTTGATCATGTATGGTCTGGCAATACTACCTTTTCTTACCCGTTTGTGAGTAATTATGGCTGGACATTCACACCTACTTTCAGCAGAACACCACTTCTCTAGCTTTTGATGATGTATGGACCGGCATTCTTACCTTTTCTAACACATTTTTCAGCAATTATGGTCGGAGATTCACACCTACTCACAGACGAAAAACTCCGCTCCCGCATTTGATGGTGTATAGTTGGGCATTCTCACCCTTTCTCATCAGCTTTTTGCAAATTATGATCTGACATCCACACCTACTTGCAGTCGAACAGTTCTGCTCCCGCTTTTGATTATGTTTGGTTGGATATTCGAACCTTTTCTTAACTGCTTTTTACAAACTTTGGTTGGACGTTCACACCTTCTTGTAGCCGAACACATCTACAGCTGCTTTTGATGATGTATGGTTGGGCATTCGCACCATTTTTTTCCCCTTTTTTCAGGAATTATGGGTGGATATTCACACCTTCTTGCAGCTGAACACCTCCTCTCCCACTTATGATCATGTGCGGTTTGATTTTCGAAATTTTTACTTTCATGTTTTCTAGCAATTATTGATGGACATTCAGACCTTCTTGCAGCTGAACACCTCCGCTCCCGCTTTTGATCATACATTGTCGGGCATTCGCACCTTGTCTTACCAGATTTTTACAAACTTTAGTCGAACATTCACACCTTCTTGCAGCTGAACACCTCCGCTCCCGCTTTTGATGGTGTAAAGTCGGGCTTTCGAGCCTTTTCTTACCCGGTTTTTAGAAATTATGGTTGGACATTCAGACCTTGCAGCCGAACACCTCCGCTCCCTCTTTTGATCATACATGGCAAATGGATTTAATTTTAACAAGTCAGGGGTGAAACTGTTCACCTCCAACATATTTTATTTCCTACGTCATCCATCTGTGCTCGGGGCCAAGGCTGAGATAAACAAGGAGTTATCTCATAGAGAGGAACAAACAAATCCCAGCAGAAACCTTGAGGAGGAACTCCATCTGCCCCCACCCAAGAGGAACTTTGGAAAGGAGAGACATCAGAGGCAAGAAGAGAGGTCTTTATTTGCCCCAAACCCTCTCAACAGCACTAATGACCAGGACCAGGGACCAGGACCAGGACCTTCCCCAGCCCCCCAAACCCCTGACAGGTCATTGTGCTCCTCACCCTCCCTTTCTCCCTCCTCCTCCCCTCACCTGAAATTCACTGAGGAGATGATGGAACGGGTCAATGCTGGGCTTAGATCTACCCCCCAGCCCAATCCCTTTTTATCCCCCATAAACCCCCCACCAAAGCGGCCAAAGGTTCCCCGCCAAGCCCCGCCCCTACTAGAGCAGCCGAAGCGACGGAGCCCAGCCCCACCCCCTTCTGTCCCTTCACGCTGCCACCATGTACTGTCTCCGCAGTCTGATGTGTGATGTGTGAGGGGTCCAGGCTGTGTGAATTCTGACAGTGGTGACTTTTCCCAGGACAAGCTGGGACCCTGTTTATTAGAAGATCTTAAAATTTCTGTACTTTTAGGTGACAGAAGGAGAAATGTGACCCAGTCAAAACACAGAGAGTTGCACTCAAAAAGATCTTTAAATAAAGTAAACATACCTTGTGTGCCACAGACTGCACCCAAACACGAGGGGGCAAATAATACCTCTAAAACACTTAAGTTGGCTTTATTAAATGTTAGGTCTTTAGCTGGGAAAACATTCTTAATTGATGATTTTATCACTGAGCACCCCCTGGATTTTATGTTTTTAACTGAAACTTGGTTGGAACAAAATAACAGTGCTGCTGTTCTTATTGAGTCAACCCCTCCTGGTTACAGTTTTATCAGCGAGGCCAGAGTGAGCAGGACAGGAGGAGGGGTCGCAGTCTTATTCAATGAATCCTTTCAATGTAAGCAGTTATCTCCTGGAAGTTTTCAGTCCTTTGAATATATGGCTATACAGGTGAAGGCCTCACCCAGTGTCCTGTTTCTGAATATTTACAGGCCCCCTAAATACTGTTCAGATTTTTCTGAAGACCTCAGTGAACTGCTGTCTATGATATGTGTTGATTTTGACTGTATAATTATTGTTGGTGATTTTAACATCCATATGGACAATCCTCAGGACAGAGGGACTAAAGACCTGAGTAACACTCTGGACAACTTTGGGCTGACTCAGCATATAACAGAGCCCACGCACAATAGGGGGCACACTCTAGACTTAGTGATCTCCAAGGGTCTAAGCATTTCAAAGATTACTGTGTCTGATGTGGGCCTGTCTGACCATTCCTGTGTTTTCTTTGAGAGTACGATTTCAGTGCACACAAATGTCTCAACAGCAGTGATCTCAAAACTGAAAACAGTAGTAAGATCTTTAACCAGGTTTTCTCCTTAACACCTGCCCTGTCCGGGGGTTCAGTCAGTGAGCTCGTCAGTAGCTTTAATACTAAAATGTTAAATGTTATGGATACTATTGCTCCCATTAAGGTGAAGGTTATCTCTGGAAGGAAGAAGTCTCCATGGCGAAATTCCACACTGGTGAAAAATGGGAAAAGAGAGTGTCGGAAAGCTGAGCGCAGATGGAGAAAAACAAATCTCCAGGTTCATTATGACATCTATAAAGAGAAACTTCACTCTTATAATTTACAACTGAGGAATGCAAGGAAATACTACTTCCCTGACATCATCACCAAAAACAGTCATAATGCTCGGGCCTTATTTGCTACAGTTGACAGGCTAACAAACCCTCCTGTGTCAGTGGCAAATGAACTCCATTCCACCATGGCCTGCAATGACTTTGCCAAATTCTTCATAGACAAAGTCCAAAATATTAGACAAGCAGTTGGTACATCAGCAGCAGGTTCAGCATATGTACTGTGTCCACCGAAAACCGGTTTAAACACCATGACACTATTTCAACCCATTAACAGTAAAGACCTGGAGGACATCTTACGTCACCTGAAGTCCTCCTCTTGCTGTTTAGACATCCTACCAACAGGTTTTTTCAAAGGGGTCTCAAAGACTTTGGAGTCAGACCTGTTACTGATTGTGAACCTGTCCTTAACGTCAGGTGTGTTTCCAGAGCCACTAAAAACAGCTGTAATTAAACCTCTGCTGAAAAAGGACAATCTTGATAAGACGCAAATGAACAACTACAGGCCCATCTCAAATCTCCCATTTTTAAGTAAGATCATTGAAAAAGCGGTTTTTCAACAGCTTAATTACTTTTTAACACAAAATAACTGCTATGATACCTTCCAGTCAGGCTTTAGACAGCACCACAGCACTGAGACTGCTCTGACCAAAGTGTTTAATGACATATGTCTGAATACAGACAGTGGAAAAATGTCAGTCTTAGTTTTACTGGATCTCAGTGCTGCCTTTGATACAGTTGACCACAATATATTACTCAAACAACTGGAGAACTGGGCTGGTCTTTCCGGAACTGTACTAAACTGGTTCAAAACATACTTAGAGAACAGGAAGTACTTTGTGTCAATAGGTAACTTTACATCTGAGCAGACAAGAATCACAAGTTCCCCAAGGTTCCATCCTGGGACCTCTTCTGTTTAACATCTACATGCTCCCACTGGCACAGATTATAAAAAACAACCAAATAAACTACCATAGCTATGCAGATGACACACAGATGTATATAACAATGTCACCAGGAGACAGAGGGCCTGTACAGGCCCTTGGAAAATGCATTGAGGAGATTAATGACTGGATGTGCCACAACTTCCTCCAGCTAAACAAAAACAAAACTGAGGTAATTGTCTTTGGAGCCAAAGATAAACGATTGAAAGTCACCACAGAGCTTCAATCTATAAATCTAAAAACGACCAACCAGGCCAGAAATCTGGGTGTAGTGATGGACTCAGACCTAAATTTGGACAAACACATTAAGGCATTAACAAAGTCAGCCTACTATCACCTTAAGAATATATCAAGGCTAAAAGATCTGATGTCTCAGCAGGACCTGGAAAAACTAGTCCATGCATTCATCTTTAGTAGGCTTGATTATTGTAATAGCATCTTTACAGGTCTGCCTAAAAAGTCAGTTAGACAACTGCAGCTCATCCAGAACTCAGCTGCTCGAGTCCTCACTAAGACCAAAAAAGTGGAGCACATCACAGTCCAGCTCTCAAGTCTTTACACTGGCTGCCTGTCCATCAGAGGATAGACTTTAAAGTTCTGATGCTGGTCTATAAAGCTCTGAATGGTCAAGGACCAAAATACATCAGTGACCTCCTGACCCACTATGAACCTTCCAGACCCCTCAGGTCATCTGGATCCGGTATTTTATCAGTTCCCAGAGTCAAAACCAGACATGGAGAAGCTGCATTCAGCTTCTATGCTCCACATGTCTGGAACAAAGTCCCAGAAAGCCTCAGATCAGCTGAAACACTCAGTGTATTTAAGTCCAGGTTGAAGACACATCTATTTTCAGCTGCATTTGAATAAGCTTGAGTTTCAAAACGGAATCATGTTTTAACTATTGATTTTATCTTTCATATATATAATTTTTTCTGATTTTATCTATTGTTCTTATTTCCTTCTTTTGTTTAAATTTTAAATCATGCTTTTTATTTCTTCTGTTTTAATGTCTCTGTGAAGCACTTTGAATCACCTTGTTGTTGAATTGTGCTATACAAATATACTTGCCTTGTCTTGCCTTGCCTTACATTGTCGGGCATTCGCACCTTGTCTTACCCGCTTTTTACAAACTATAGTCAGACATCCACACCTTCTTGCAGCTGAACCACCTCCGCTTACTGTTTTGATCATGTATGGTCTGGCAATACTACCTTTTCTTACCCGTTTGTGAGTAATTATGGCTGGACATTCACACCTACTTTCAGCAGAACACCACCTCTCTCGCTTTTGATGATGTATGGACCGGCATTCTTACCTTTTCTAACACATTTTTCAGCAATTATGTTCGGAGATTCACACCTACTCACAGACGAACAACTCCGCTCCCGCATTTGATGGTGTATAGTCGGGCATTCTCACCCTTTCTCATCAGCTTTTTGCAAATTATGATCTGACATCCACACCTACTTGCAGTCGAACAGTTCTGCTCCCGCTTTTGATTATGTTTGGTTGGATATTCGAACCTTTTCTTAACTGCTTTTTACAAACTTTGGTTGGACGTTCACACCTTCTTGTAGCCAAACACATCCACAGCTGCTTTTGATGATGTATGGTTGGGCATTCGCACCTTTTTTTTACCCATTTTTCAGGAATTATGGGTGGATATTCACACCTTCTTGCAGCTGAACACCTCCTCTCCCACTTATGATCATGTGCGGTTTGATTTTAGAAATTTTTACTTTCATGTTTTCTAGCAATTATTGATGGACATTCACACCTTCTTGCAGCTGAACACCTCCTCTCCCACTTATGATCATGCGCGGTTTGATATTAGAAATTTTTACTTTCATGTTTTCTAGCAATTATTGATGGACATTCAGACCTTCTTTGCAGCTGAACACCTCCGCTCCCGCTTTTGATCATACATTGTCGGGCATTCATAACTTGTCTTACCAGATTTTTACAAACTTTAGTCGAACATTCACACCTTCTTGCAGCTGAACACCTCCGCTCCCGCTTTTGATGGTGTAAAGTCGGGCTTTCGAGCCTTTTCTTACCCGGTTTTTAGAAATTATGGTTGGATATTCAGACCTTGCAGCCGAACACCACCGCTCCCTCTTTTGATCATACATTGTCGGGCATTCGCACCTTGTCTTACCCGCTTTTTACAAACTATAGTCAGACATTCACACGTTGCAGCTGAACCACCTCCGCTCCCTGTTTTGATCATGTATGGAGTGGCAATACTACCTTTTCTTACCCATTTGTGAGTAATTATGGCTGGACATTCACACCTACTTGCAGTCGAACAGCTCTGCTCCTGCTTTTGATTTTGTTTGGTTGGATATTCGAACCTTTTCTTAACTGCTTTTTACAAACTTTGGTCGGACGTTCACACCTTCTTGCAACCGAACACCTCCGCTTCCGCTTTTGATGGTATATATTCGGGAATTCGAACATTATCTTACCCGTTTTTTACAAACCATGGTCGGACTTTCACACCTTCTTGTAGCCGAACAACTCCACTCCCGCTATTGATTGTGTACAGTCGTGTAGTTTAACCTTTTCTTACCCGCTTTTTACTAACTATGGTCGGACATTCACACCGTCTACAGCGGAACACCTCCGCTTCCGCTTTTGATGGTGTATAGTCGGGCATTCGAACCTTTTCTTACCCGCTTTTTACAAACTATGGTCGGACATTCAAACCTTCTTGTAGCCGAAAAGCTCCGCTCCCTCTTTTGATCATACATTGTCGGGCATTTGCACCTTTTCTTACCCGCTTTTTACAAACCATGGTCGGACTGTCACACCTTCTTGTAGCCGAACACATCTGCTCCCGCTATTGATTGTGTACAGTCGGGTTTTTTTAACCTTTTCTTACCCGCTTTTTACCAACTCTGGTCGGACATTCACACCTTCTTACAGCGGAACACCTCCGCTCCCTCTTTTGATGGTGTATGTTCGGGCATTCGAACCTTTTCTTACCCGCTTTTTACAAACTATGCTCGGACATTCAAACCTTCTTATAGCCGAACACATCCACTCCTGCTTTTGATGATGTGTGGTTGGGCATTCGAACCCACTTCTTGCCCGCTTTTCATTAATTATGGGTGGACATTCACACCTTGTCGCAGCCAAACACCTCCGCTCCCTGTTTTGATCACGTATGGTTGGACATTCGCACCTTTTCTCACCCGCTTTTTGCAAACTATGGTCAGCAATTCACAGCTTCCTCTCCACCATACTTGTATGGTGGGATATTCACACCCACTTGCATCCGAAGACCTCCGCCCCCACTTTTGTTGATATTTAGTCGGTCATTCGCACCTTACCCGCTTTTGGCAAACTATGGCCTTCTTGCAGCCAAACACCTCTGATCTCGCTTTTGATGATGTAAGGTTGGGCATTCAGACCTTGCTTCCCCTGCTTTTCACCAAATATAGTCGGACATTCACACCTTCTTGCAGCCGAACACTTCCGCTCCACCTTTTAGTGTTCTATCACACCTTTTTTTCACCGCATTTTATAGATTATGGTTGGAAATTCTCAACCACTCTCATCCGAAGACCTCTCCTCCCGCTTTTGTTAATATATTTGAACTTTAGTCGGACATTCACACCTTCTTGCAGCTGAACAACCTCCGCTCCCTGTTTTGATCATGTATGGTCTGGCAATACTACTTTTTCTTACCCGTTTGTGAGTAATTATGGCTGGACATTCACACCTACTTTCAGCAGAACACCACCTCTCTCGCTTTTGATGATGTATGGACCGGCATTCTTACCTTTTCTAACACATTTTTCAGCAATTATGGTCGGAGATTCACACCTACTCACAGACAAACAACTCCGCTCCCGCATTTGATGGTGTATAGTCGGGCATTCTCACCCTTTCTCATCAGCTTTTTGCAAATTATGATCTGACATTAACACCTGCTTTTGATGATGTATGGTTGGGTATTCGCACCTTTTTTTTACCCATTTTTAAGGAATTATGGGTGGACATTCACACCTTCTTGCAGCTGAACACCTCCTCTCCCACTTATGATCATGTGCGGTTTGATTTTCGAAATTTTTACTTTAATTTTTTCTAGCAATTATTGATGGACATTCAGACCTTCTTGCAGCTGAACATCTCCGCTCCCGCTTTTGATCATACATTGTCGGACATTCATACCTTGTCTTACCAGATTTTTACAAACTTTAGTCGAACATTCACACCTTCTTGCAGCTGAACACCTCCGCTCCCACTTTTGATGGTGTAAAGTCGGGCTTTTGAGCCTTTTCTTACCCGGTTTTTAGAAATTATGGTTAGACATTCAGACCTTGCAGCCGAACACCTCCGCTCCCTCTTTTGATTATACATTGTCGGGCATTCGCACCTTGTCTTACCCGCTTTTTACAAACTATAGTCAGACATTCACACGTTGCAGCTGAACACCTCCGCTCCCGCTTTTGATGGTGTAAAGTCGGGCTTTTGAGCCTTTTCTTACCCGGTTTTTAGAAATTATGGTTGGACATTCATACCTTGCAGCCGAACACCTCCGCTCCCTCTTTTGATTATACATTGTCGGGCATTCGCACCTTGTCTTACCCGCTTTTTACAAACTATAGTCAGACATTCACACGTTGCAGCTGAACCACCTCCGCTCCCTGTTTTGATCAAGTATGGTCTGGCAATACTACCTTTTCTTACCCGTTTGTGAGTAATTATGGCTGGACATTCACACCTACTTTCAGCAGAACACCACCTCTCTCGCTTTTGATGATGTATGGACCGGCATTCTTACCTTTTCTAACACATTTTTCAGCAATTATGGTCGCAGATTCACACCTACTCACAGACAAACAACTCCGCTACCGCATTTGATGGTGTATAGTCGGGCATTCTCACCCTTTCTCATCAGCTTTTTGCAAATCATGATCTGACATTCACACCTACTTGCAGTCGAAAAGCTCTGCTCCCGCTTTTGATTATGTTTGGTTGGATATTCGAACCTTTTCTTAACTGCTTTTTACAAACTTTGTTCGGAGGTTCACGTCTTCTTGAAGCCGAAAACCTCCGCTCCCTCTTTTGATCATACATTGTTGGGCATTCGCACCTTGTCTTACGCGCTTTTTACAAACTTTAGTCAGAAATTCACACCTTGCAGCTGAACCACCTCCGCTCCCTGTTTTGATCATGTATTGTCTGGCAATACTACCATTTCTTACCCGTTTGTGAGTAATCTTCTAAAAGGTCATACCTGTCATTTTTTCCATTGAAACCATAAATATTTAAGAGGTTAAAGTCTTGCCCCATAAAATTCAAGTGTGCTAAAAGTGCCCGTCCGTCTCGCACCAGAACATGCGGATTTTTAATTAGAATGGCCACACCATCATTTTTAATTTGATTTGAGCCACTCCATATCGATAAATTGGGCCACATTTCCTCCCATTGTCTATGGTTTTTCAAAAAAGGTAGTCCACATTCTTGTATTAAAAACACATCTGATTTTATGGAGTCTAAGAAGGATATAATACTCTGGGCTCTTGTCTTTGATTTCACACTTCTCACATTTAGTGTTGAGAAGGTGAGAACCATTAAAAGGATAAAGGAAAGTAGGTATGTCATTTTCGTTTTTCTAAGTTATCAAAACAAATTACACACTCAGGTTATTTCTTGGGAAACTAGCTCTCCTTTTCGGACTCTCGTGTTGGCCTCTGATGCAATGTTGCATTTAACTTTGAGTCCCTGGGGGTTGATTGCAGAGCTAAAGGGAATCAGAGGACAACTCAGATGCCGTCCTCCTCGGCTGTTGACCTTCGGGGAGGTGAGTACCTTCACTAGACTCACCTGTCTGCTCTTCCTCCTCATTTAGCTTAGCTCCACCCTCTGCCTGTGAATTCTCACAGACTTCAGCACTGAGTGGTGAGGCCTCTACAGGCCCCTCTCCTTTTTGCTCCTCACTTCCAATCCAAGCTTTTAGCGGGAAGTTTGAATTTATTGGGTCAACCTCTTCACTTTGTTCACCAACTGCCACCTCTGGTCCTTCTCTTTGTTGGCTTGACTGTGGCTTTACCGTCTTTAATTTGTTGGCAAAAGATTTAGGGCAATCTCAGAAGAGGTGATTTAATTCTCCACAGAGATTACATTTCCTGCCATTTGGACACTCTCCAAAAGTGTCCCCAATTTCTCTGCACTTCCCACATATCACCTTGGTACAAGCCTCAACCAGGTGCCCATGCTCACCACACTTGCGGCAGAGCTTGGGCTGCCCCTGGTACTGGATGTAACCTCGGTTTTCGAGGTGGCCAGAGTGTCACTTTGCATCTCCGCCCACCCGCTGCACTGAGCACTCTTCAGCCCTTTTAAATGGTATAACTTTGCACTCCCGCACGCTCCAGCGAGCACCATTCAAGCAACAACTTTGCACTCCAGCTTCAAACATCGGCACAGTCGCAACAAGTAAGGCAACTCTACTCAGAGAAGTCACTCTGCACAGTAACAAGATTTCTTTTGCACAGACAGAAAGGGCTTCACCCGCAAAGGTAAAGCCTGCCAAAAATAGCAACAACTCATTAGTGCTGCTCTCCACGGAAGTCTTTAGTAAAAGGCGAAAGACTTGTACATTATGAAGAGAAACCAGAGTACGATTATCTGTCACTGCGGGAGCAGGGCATCAGGCTAGTTGGCATAGCCACCTTCCCCATGGTGAGCTTTGCTTGGTTGAGACGCTTGCTCCCCCTCCTTGCTCCTCGGCTGACCAAGTAGGAAAAATCGGGCCCTATTCGATGGCTGCCTTGTCTTTTACTCTGTGCAAAAGACAAGGCAGCCACAAACACCACGGGAACACCGTATTGAGGCTTTGTTCTGACCGCTCATTCAGTGTCGCGTTTCTTTCAAGCAATTCTCCCGGTTAGCCCGCACTCGGCTCGCCCCCAGAGCTGTGTTAAAGTCTACTTCGCATTCACTCTCTTTTCTCAGCAGACTAAAAGAAAGTTTCATCTTGGGCTCCCTGAAACTTCCATCCTGCACCACTGTTTGCTTTTTCACAAGAGCAGAGAAGAGCGCACCGTTCCCAGCGGCACTGCAGTACCGGGTCGATGCTTGGAGTGAACGGAGCAAGCTCCTTTTTCAACTCCTATTGCTAAAAATCCATTTAATATGTAGTCCTCGTACAAAGGCCATATCAGATATTAAACTGATAAGAACAGGTACTACACTTGATCTTAGCCAAAAGGCCGAGAAGCGATAACTGTCCACTGGTTCACGTCCGAGGGCCCTTCCTGGCACAATGCACACTTGTAGCGGTGTTCTTTTTATGGCCATAGGTGGCCAGAGTGTCACTTTGCACCTCCGCCCACCCGCTGCACTGAGCACTCTTCAGCCCTTTTAAATGGTATAACTTTGCACTCCCGCACGCTCCAGCAAGCACCATCCAAGCAACAACGTTGCACTCCAGCTTCAAACATCGGCACAGTCGCAACAAGTAAGGCGACTCTACTCAGAGAAGTCACTCTGAACAGTAACAAGATTTCTTTTGCACAGACGGAAAGGGCTTCACCCGCAAAGGTAAAGCCTGCCAAAAATAGAAACAACTCATTAGTGCTGCTTTCCACGGAAGTCTTTAGTAAAAGGCGAAAGACTTGTACGTTATGAAGAGAAACCAGAGTACGATTATCCGTCACTGCGGGAGCAGGGCATCAGGCTAGTTGGCATAGCCACCTTCCCCATGGTGAGCTTTGCTTGGTTGAGACGCTTGCTCCCCCTCCATGATCCTCGACTGACCAAGTAGGAAAAATCGGGCCCTATTCGATGGCTGCCTTGTCTTTTACTCTGTGCAAAAGACAAGGCAGCAACAAAAACACCACGGGAAAACCGTATTGAGGCTTTGTTCTGACCGCTCATTCAGTGTCGCGTTTCTTTCAAGTAATTCTCCCGGTTAGCCCGCACTCGGCTTGCCCCCAGAGCTGTGTTAAAGTCTACTTCGCATTCACTCTCTTTTCTCAGCAGACTAAAAGAAAGTTTCATCTTGGGCTCCCTGAAACTTCCATCCTGCACCACTGTTTGCTTTTTCACAAGAGCAGAGAAGAGCGCACCGTTCCCAGCGGCACTGCAGTACCGAGTCGATGCTTGGAGTGAACGGAGCAAGCTCCTTTTTCAACTCCTATTGCTAAAAATCAATTTAATATGTAGTCCTCGTACAAAGGCCATATCAGATATTAAACTGATAAGAACAGGTACTACACTTGATCTTAGCCAAAAGGCCGAGAAGTGATATCTGTCCACTGGTTCACGTCCAAGGGTCCTTCCTGGCACAATGCGCACTTGTAGCGGTGTTCTTTTTATGGCCATAGGTGGCCAGAGTGTCACTTTGCACCTCCGCCCACCCGCTGCACTGAGCACTCTTCAGCCCTTTTAAATGGTATAACTTTGCACTCCCGCACGCTCCAGCAAGCACCATCCAAGCAACATCGGCACAGTTGCAACAAGTAAGGCGACTCTACTCAGAGAAGTCACTCTGCACAGTAACAAGATTTCTTTTGCACAGACGGAAAGGGCTTCACCCGCAAAGGTAAAGCCTGCCAAAACTAGAAACAACTCATTAGTGCTGCTTTCCACGGAAGTCTTTAGTAAAAGGCGAAAGACTTGTACGTTATGAAGAGAAACCAGAGTACGATTATCCATCACTGCGGGAGCAGGGCATCAGGCTAGTTGGCATAGCCACCTTCCCCATGGTGAGCTTTGCTTGGTTGAGACGCTTGCTCCCCCCCTTGCTCCTCGGCTGACCAAGTAGGAACAATCGGGCCCTATTCGATGGCTGCCTTGTCTTTTACTCTGTGCAAAAGACAAGGCAGCAACAAAAACACCACGGGAAAACCGTATTGAGGCTTTGTTCTGACCGCTCATTCGGTGTCGCGTTTCTTTCAAGCAATTCTCCCGGTTAGCCCACACTCGGCTCGCTCCTAGAGCCGTGTTAAAGTCTACTTCTCATTCATTCTTGTTTCTCAGCAGACTCTTGGGATTTTATCTATAAAATGAATTCCTTCACTCAAACTATGTTAAAACTGCTTTGTCCTTCATATTTACCATGTCTAGAAAGATTTAAACAAAAAAAACAACGTTGTACTTTGCAGTAAAAGACAGAGCAAATCTAAAGTTTCATGAATCCGAGAATAAGCTTACTTTCATGAGTTCTTCACGATTTGGGATTTTGCTATAAAATGAATTCCTTCACTCAAACTAAATCGCTAATCTGTTACATGTAAGGCAGATGTCAAATTCACCGAAATAGGATCTAAGGGTATTCGGCCAATCGAGCTGTAGCAGCTTCGGTAAAAGAGTATAAGTTGAAGAGTTTGTGAATAAAGGTGTGCGCACACATAGTGAGCTGTAGGAAAATAGGCAGGGAGCAATGCCGGCTGGGGTATATGTTCTTGTATGTTGTCTGACTGTTTGATTTGAATGTGTTGTGTAAGTGTCCCGTTGAATGTTACATGTTTGGGCTTTGACACGCTTCACTGTGGTTGTTAACTGTGTGGTGTGTCCTGAAATGTTATATGTTTGGGCTGTGTGACATGCTTAATGCTTGTCAGTAGCTACCCACTTATTCATATATAGCAACTGACAACATAAGAAGTCCGGACATACTTTGATAGTAGTTGTAGAAGTATCCTTATTGATAATAGATAAACTAATTCACAGTGATAGAACAGTAGATGAACAGGTGCCTGCACATGTCTCACGAAAATAAAATGGGTGTATGATTGCTGACGGCAGAGCAATACTGCCAAACTTATGAGTTCTTGTGGCAAACTTGATTCAGTGTCTTGACGTGTATACGCTGTTTCGCTGACTTGATTGTCACAAGAAACAAAGTGTGTTTGATAAGATCCGACCATTTTATTACGGGAGGATCAGTATCAGTATTCGGCTGCAAGTAGGTGTGAATGTCCAACCATAATTTGTAAAAAGCGGGTAAGAAAAGGTTCTCATGCCCGACTATACATTAACAAAAGCGGGAGGAGAGGTCTTCGGATGAGAGTGGGTGAGAATTTCCAACCATAATCTATAAAATGCGGTGAAGAAAAAGGTGTGAATGCTACATAGAACACTCAAAAGTGGAGCGGAAGTGTTCGGCTGCAAGAAGGTGTGAATGTCCGACTATATTTGGTGAAAAGTAGGTGAAGCAAGGTCTGAATGCCCAACCTTACATCATCAAAAGCGAGATCAGGTGTTTGGCTGCAAGAAGGCCATAGTTTGCCAAAAGCGGGTAAGGTGCGAATGACCGACTAAATATCAACAAAAGTGGGGGCGGAGGTCTTCGGATGCAAGTGGGTGTGAATATCCCACCATACAAGTATGGTGGAGAGGAAGCTGTGAATGGCCGACCATAGTAAAAAGCGGGTGAGAAAAGGTGCGAATGTCCACCATTATACACCATCAAAACAGGGAGCGGAGGTGTTTGGCTGCGACAAGGTGTGAATGTCCACCCATAATTAATGAAAAGCGGGCAACAAGTAGGTTTGAATGCCCAACCATACATCATCAAAATAAGGAGCGGAGGTGTTCCGTTGTAAGAAGTTATGAATGTCCGACCATAGTTGGTAAAAAGCGGGTAAGAAAAGGTTAAAATACCCGACTGTACACAATCAATAGCGGGAGCGGAGTTGTTCGGCTACTAAAAGGTGTGAAAGTCCGACCAAGTTTTGTAAAAAGCGGGTAAGAAAAGGTTCGAATGCCCGACAATTTATGATCAAAAGAGGGAGCGGAGTTGTTCAGCTGCAAGAAGGTCTGAATGTCCATCAATAATTGCTAGAAAAAATTAAAGTAAAAATTTTGAAAATCAAACCGCACATGATCATAAGTGGGAGAGGAGGTGTTCAGCTGCAAGAAGGTGTGAATGTCCACCCATAATTACTGAAAAATGGGTAAAAAAAAGGTGCGAATACCCAACCATACATCATCAAAAGCAGCTGTGGATGTGTTCGGCTACAAGAGGGTTTGAACGTCCAACCAAAGTTTGTAAAAAGCAGTTAAGAAAAGTTTCGAATATCCAACCAAACATAATCAAAAGCGGGAGCAGAACTGTTCGACTGCAAGTAAGTGTGAATGTCAGATCATAATTTGCAAAACAACAACTATACACCATCAAATACGGGAGCGGAGTTGTTCGTCTGTTAGTAGGTGTGAATCTCCGACCATAATTGCTGAAAAATGTGTTAGAAAAGGTAAGAATGCCGGTCCATACATCATCAAAAGCGAGAGAGGTGGTGTTCTGCTGAAAGTAGGTGTGAATGTCCAGCCATAATTACTCACAAACAGGTAAGAAAATGTAGTATTGCCAGATCATACATGATCAAAACAGGGAGCGGAGGTGGTTCAGCTGCAAGAAGGTGTGAATGTCCGACTAAAGTTCAAATATATTCACAAAAGCGGGAGGAGAGGTCTTCGGATGAGAGTGGTTGAGAATTTCCAACCATAATCCATAAAATGCGGTGAAAAAAAGGTGTGATAGAACACTAAAAGGTGGAGCAGACGTGTTCCGCTGTAAGAAGGTGTGAATGTCCGACCATAGTTTGTAAAAAGCGGGTAAGAAAAGGTTAAAATACCCGACTGTACACCACCAATAGCGGGAGCAGGGTTGTTCGGGTACAAGAAGGTGTGAAAGTCCACCCATGGTTTGTAAAAAGCGGGTAACAAAAGGTTCGAATGCCCGAATATATACTATCAAAAGCGGAAGCGGAGGTGTTCGGCTGCAAGAAGGTGTGAACGTCCGACCAAAGTTTGTAAAAAGCAGTTAAGAAAAGGTTCGAATATCCAACCAAACAAAATCAAAAGCGGGAGCAGAGCTGTTCGACTGCAAGTAGGTGTGAATGTCCAGCCATAATTACTCACAACCGGGTAAGAAAAGGTAGTATTGCCAGACCATACATAATCAAAACAGGGAGCAGAGGTGGTTCAGCTGCAACGTGTGAATGTCTGACTATAGTTTGCAAAAAGCGGGTAAGACAAGGTGCGAATAACCGACAATGTATGATCAAAAGAGGGAGCGGAGGTGTTCGGCTGCAAGGTCTGAATGTCCAACCATAATTTCTAAAAACCAGGTAAGAAAAGGCTCGAAAGCCCGACTATACACCATCAAAAGCGGAAGCGGAGGTGTTCGGCTTCAAGAAGACGTGTACCTCCGAACAAAGTTTGTAAAAAGCAGTTAAGAAAAGGTTCGAATATCCAACCAAACATAATCAAAAGCGGGAGCAGAGCTGTTCGACTGCAAGTAGGTGTGAATGTCAGATCATAATTTGCAAAAAGCTGATGAGAAAGGGTGAGAATGCCCGACTATACACCATCAAATGCGGTAGCGGAGTTGTTCGGCTTTGAGTAGGTGTGAATGTCCAGCCAAAATTACTCACAAACGGGTAAGAAAAGGTAGTATTGCCAGACCATACATGATCAAAACAGGGAGCGGAGGTGGTTCAGCTGCAAGAAGGTCTGAATGTCCGACTAAAGTTTGTAAAAAGCGCGTAAGACAAGGTGCGAATGCCAGACAATGTATGATCAAAAGAGGGAGCGGAGGTGTTAGGTTGCAAGAAGGTCTGAATGTCCAACCATAATTTGTAAAAACCGGGAAGAAAAGGCTCGAAAGCCCTACTATACACCATCAAAAGCGCGAGCAGAGGGGTTCAGCTGCAAGAAGGTCTGAATGTCCATCAATAATTTCTTTAAAACATGAAAGAAAATTTTCGAATATCAAACCGCACATGATCATAAGCGGGAGAGGATGTTTTCAGCTGCAAGACGGTGTGAATGTCCACCCATAATTCCTGAAAAATGGGTAAAAAAAGGTGCGAATGCCCAACCATACATTATCAAAAGCAGCTGTGAATATCAGATCATAATTTGCAAAAAGCTGATGAGAAAGAGTGAGAATGCCCGACTATACACCATCAAATGCGGGAACGGAGGTGTTCGGCTCTGAGTAGGTGGGAATGTCCGACCATAATTGCTGAAAAATGTGTTAGAAAAGGTAAGAATGCCGGTCCATACATCATCAAAAGCGAGAGAGGTGGTGTTCTGCTGAAAGTAGGTGTGAATGTCCAGCCATAATTACTCACAAACGGGTAAGAAAAGGTAGTATTGCCAGACCATACATAATCAAAACAGGGAGCGGAGGTGATTCAGCTGCAAGAAGGTCTGAATGTCCGAGCATAGTTTGTAAAAAGCGGGTAAGAAAAGGTTTGAATGCCCGAAAATACACCATCAAAAGAGGGAGCGGACGTGTTCCGCTGTAAGAAGGTGTGAATGTCCGACCAGAGCTGGTAAAAAGCGGGTAAGAAAAGGTTAAAAAACCCAACTGTACACAATCGATAGCGGGAGCAGATGTGTTCGGCTACAAGAAGTTGTGACAGTCCGACCATGGTTTTATAAAAAGCGGGTAAGAAAGGGTGCGAATGCCCGACAATGTATGATCAAAAGAGGCAGCGGAGGCTTTCGGCTACAAGAAGGTTTGAATGTCCGACCATAGTTTGTAAAAAGCGGGTAAGAAAAGGTTCGCATGCCCGACTATACACCATCAAAAGCGGAAGCGGAGGTGTTCCGCTGTAAGACGGTGTGAATGTCCGACCATAGTTGGTAAAAAGCGGGTAAGAAAAGGTTAAACTACCCGACTGTACACAATAAATAGCGGGAGTGGAGTTGTTCGGCTGCAAGAAGGTGTGAACGTCCGACCAAAGTTTGTAAAAAGCAGTTAAGAAAAGGTTCGAATATCCAACCAAACAAAATCAAAAGCGGGAGCAGAGCTGTTCGACTGCAAGTAGGTGTGAATGTCCAGCCATAATTACTCACAACCGGGTAAGAAAAGGTAGTATTGCCAGACCATACATAATCAAAACAGGGAGCAGAGGTGGTTCAGCTGCAACGTGTGAATGTCTGACTATAGTTTGTAAAAAGCGGGTAAGACAAGGTGCGAATGCCCGACAATGTATAATCAAAAGAGGGAGCGGAGGTGTTCGGCTGCAAGGTCTGAATATCCAACCATAATTTCTAAAAACCGGGTAAGAAAAGGCTCGAAAGCCCGACTTTACACCATCAAAAGCGGGAGCGGAGGTGTTCAGCTGCAAGAAGGTGTGAATGTTCGACTAAAGTTTGTAAAAATCTGGTAAGACAAGTTATGAATGCCCGACAATGTATGATCAAAAGCGGGAGCGGAGGTGTTCAGCTGCAAAGAAGGTCTGAATGTCCATCAATAATTGCTAGAAAACATGAAAGTAAAAATTTCTAATATCAAACCGCGCATGATCATAAGTGGGAGAGGAGGTGTTCAGCTGCAAGAAGGTGTGAATGTCCATCAATAATTGCTAGAAAACATGAAAGTAAAAATTTCTAAAATCAAACCGCACATGATCATAAGTGGGAGAGGAGGTGTTCAGCTGCAAGAAGGTGTGAATATCCACCCATAATTCCTGAAAAATGGGTAAAAAAAAGGTGCGAATGCCCAGCCATACATCATCAAAAGCAGCTGTGGATGTGTTCGGCTACAAGAAGGTGTGAACGTCCAACCAAAGTTTGTAAAAAGCAGTTAAGAAAAGGTTCGAATATCCAACCAAACATAATCAAAAGCTTGAGCAGAACTGTTCGACTGCAAGTAGGTGTGGATGTCAGATCATAATTTGCAAAAAGCTGATGAGAAAGGGTGAGAATGCCCGACTATACACCATCAAATGCGGGAGCGGAGTTGTTCGTCTGTGAGTAGGTGTGAATCTCCGAACATAATTGCTGAAAAATGTGTTAGAAAAGGTAAGAATGCCGGTCCATACATCATCAAAAGCGAGAGAGGTGGTGTTCTGCTGAAAGTAGGTGTGAATGTCCAGCCATAATTACTCACAAACGGGTAAGAAAAGGTAGTATTGCCAGACCATACATGATCAAAACAGTAAGCGGAGGTGGTTCAGCTGCAAGAAGGTGTGGATGTCTGACTATAGTTTGTAAAAAGCGGGTAAGACAAGGTGCGAATGCCCGACAATGTAAGGCAAGGCAAGACAAGGCAAGTATATTTGTATAGCACAATTCAACAACTAGGTGATTCAAAGTGCTTCACAGAGACATTAAAACAGAAGAAATAAAAAGCATGATTTAAAATTTAAACAAAAGAAGGAAATAAGAACAATAGATAAAATCAGAAAAAATTATATATATGAAAGATAAAATCAATAGTTAAAACATGATTCCGTTTTGAAACTCAAGCTTATTCAAATGCAGCTGAAAATAGATGTGTCTTCAACCTGGACTTAAATACACTGAGTGTTTCAGCTGATCTGAGGCTTTCTGGGACTTTGTTCCAGACATGTGGAGCATAGAAGCTGAATGCAGCTTCTCCATGTCTGGTTTTGACTCTGGGAACTGATAAAATACCGGATCCAGATGACCTGAGGGGTCTGGAAGGTTCATAGTGGGTCAGGAGGTCACTGATGTATTTTGGTCCTTGACCATTCAGAGCTTTATAGACCAGCATCAGAACTTTAAAGTCTATCCTCTGATGGACAGGCAGCCAGTGTAAAGACTTGAGAGCTGGACTGTGATGTGCTCCACTTTTTTGGTCTTAGTGAGGACTCGAGCAGCTGAGTTCTGGATGAGCTGCAGTTGTCTAACTGACTTTTTAGGCAGACCTGTAAAGATGCTATTACAATAATCAAGCCTACTAAAGATGAATGCATGGACTAGTTTTTCCAGGTCCTGCTGAGACATCAGATCTTTTAGCCTTGATATATTCTTAAGGTGATAGTAGGCTGACTTTGTTAATGCCTTAATGTGTTTGTCCAAATTTAGGTCTGAGTCCATCACTACACCCAGATTTCTGGCCTGGTTGGTCGTTTTTAGATTTATAGATTGAAGCTCTGTGGTGACTTTCAATCGTTTATCTTTGGCTCCAAAGACAATTACCTCAGTTTTGTTTTTGTTTAGCTGGAGGAAGTTGTGGCACATCCAGTCATTAATCTCCTCAATGCATTTTCCAAGGGCCTGTACAGGCCCTCTGTCTCCTGGTGACATTGTTATATACATCTGTGTGTCATCTGCATAGCTATGGTAGTTTATTTGGTTGTTTTTTATAATCTGTGCCAGTGGGAGCATGTAGATGTTAAACAGAAGAGGTCCCAGGATGGAACCTTGGGGAACTTGTGATTCTTGTCTGCTCAGATGTAAAGTTACCTATTGACACAAAGTACTTCCTGTTCTCTAAGTATGTTTTGAACCAGTTTAGTACAGTTCCGGAAAGACCAGCCCAGTTCTCCAGTTGTTTGAGTAATATATTGTGGTCAACTGTATCAAAGGCAGCACTGAGATCCAGTAAAACTAAGACTGACATTTTTCCACTGTCTGTATTCAGACATATGTCATTAAACACTTTGGTCAGAGCAGTCTCAGTGCTGTGGTGCTGTCTAAAGCCTGACTGGAAGGTATCATAGCAGTTATTTTGTGTTAAAAAGTAATTAAGCTGTTGAAAAACCGCTTTTTCAATGATCTTACTTAAAAATGGGAGATTTGAGATGGGCCTGTAGTTGTTCATTTGCGTCTTATCAAGATTGTCCTTTTTCAGCAGAGGTTTAATTACAGCTGTTTTTAGTGGCTCTGGAAACACACCTGACGTTAAGGACAGGTTCACAATCAGTAACAGGTCTGACTCCAAAGTCTTTGAGACCCCTTTGAAAAAACCTGTTGGTAGGATGTCTAAACAGCAAGAGGAGGACTTCAGGTGACGTAAGATGTCCTCCAGGTCTTTACTGTTAATGGGTTGAAATAGTGTCATGGTGTTTAAACCGGTTTTCGGTGGACACAGTACATATGCTGAACCTGCTGCTGATGTACCAACTGCTTGTCTAATATTTTGGACTTTGTCTATGAAGAATTTGGCAAAGTCATTGCAGGCCATGGTGGAATGGAGTTCATTTGCCACTGACACAGGAGGGTTTGTTAGCCTGTCAACTGTAGCAAATAAGGCCCGAGCATTATGACTGTTTTTGGTGATGATGTCAGGGAAGTAGGATTTCCTTGCATTCCTCAGTTGTAAATTATAAGAGTGAAGTTTCTCTTTATAGATGTCATAATGAACCTGGAGATTTGTTTTTCTCCATCGGCGCTCAGCTTTCCGACACACTCTTTTCCCATTTTTCACCAGTGTGGAATTTCGCCATGGAGACTTCTTCCTTCCAGAGATAACCTTCACCTTAATGGGAGCAATAGTATCCATAACATTTAACATTTTAGTATTAAAGCTACTGACGAGCTCACTGACTGAACCCCCGGACAGGGCAGGTGCTAAGGAGAAAACCTGGTTAAAGATCTTACTACTGTTTTCAGTTTTGAGATCACTGCTGTTGAGACATTTGTGTGCACTGAAATCGTACTCTCAAAGAAAACACAGGAATGGTCAGACAGGCCCACATCAGACACAGTAATCTTTGAAATGCTTAGACCCTTGGAGATCACTAAGTCTAGAGTGTGCCCCCTATTGTGCGTAGGCTCTGTTATATGCTGAGTCAGCCCAAAGTTGTCCAGAGTGTTACTCAGGTCTTTAGTCCCTCTGTCCTGAGGATTGTCCATATGGATGTTAAAATCACCAACAATAATTATACAGTCAAAATCAACACAGATCATAGACAGCAGTTCACTGAGGTCTTCAGAAAAATCTGAACAGTATTTAGGGGGCCTGTAAATATTCAGAAACAGGACACTGGGTGAGGCCTTCACCTGTATAGCCATATATTCAAAGGACTGAAAACTTCCAGGAGATAACTGCTTACATTGAAAGGATTCATTGAATAAGACTGCGACCCCTCCTCCTCTCCTGCTCACTCTGGCCTCGCTGATAAAACTGTAACCAGGAGGGGTTGACTCAATAAGAACAGCAGCACTGTTATTTTGTTCCAACCAAGTTTCAGTTAAAAACATAAAATCCAGGGTGTGCTCAGTGATAAAATCATCAATTAAGAATGTTTTCCCAGCTAAAGACCTAACATTTAATAAAGCCAACTTAAGTGTTTTAGAGGTATTATTTGCCCCCTCGTGTTTGGGTGCAGTCTGTGGCACACAAGGTATGTTTACTTTATTTAAAGATCTTTTTGAGTGCAACTCTCTGTGTTTTGACTGGGTCACATTTCTCCTTCTGTCACCTAAAAGTACAGAAATTTTAAGATCTTCTAATAAACAGGGTCCCAGCTTGTCCTGGGAAAAGTCACGACTGTCAGAATTCACACAGCCTGGACCCCTCACACATCACACATCAGACTGCGGAGACAGTACATGGTGGCAGCGTGAAGGGACAGAAGGGGGTGGGGCTGGGCTCCGTCGCTTCGGCTGCTCTAGTAGGGGCGGGGCTCGGCGGGGAACCTTTGGCCGCTTTGGTGGGGGGTTTATGGGGGATAAAAAGGGATTGGGCTGGGGGGTAGATCTAAGCCCAGCATTGACCCGTTCCATCATCTCCTCAGTGAATTTCAGGTGAGGGGAGGAGGAGGGAGAAAGGGAGGGTGAGGAGCACAATGACCTGTCAGGGGTTTGGGGGGCTGGGGAAGGTCCTGGTCCTGGTCCCTGGTCCTGGTCATTAGTGCTGTTGAGAGGGTTTGGGGCAAATAAAGACCTCTCTTCTTGCCTCTGATGTCTCTCCTTTCCAAAGTTCCTCTTGGGTGGGGGCAGATGGAGTTCCTCCTCAAGGTTTCTGCTGGGATTTGTTTGTTCCTCTCTATGAGATAACTCCTTGTTTATCTCAGCCTTGGCCCCGAGCACAGATGGATGACGTAGGAAATAAAATATGTTGGAGGTGAACAGTTTCACCCCTGACTTGTTAAAATTAAATCCATTTGCCATGTATGATCAAAAGAGGGAGCGGAGGTGTTTGGCTGCAAGGTCTGAATGTCCAGCCATAATTTCTAAAAACCGGGTAAGAAAAGGCTCGAAAGCCCGACTTTACACCATCAAAAGCGGGAGCGGAGGTGTTCAGCTGCAAGAAGGTGTGAATGTTCGACTAAAGTTTGTAAAAATCTGGTAAGACAAGGTGCGAATGCCCAACAATGTATGATCAAAAGCGGGAGCGGAGGTGTTCAGCTGCAAGAAGGTCTGAATGTCCATCAATAATTGCTAGAAAACATGAAAGTAAAAATTTCGAAAATCAAACCGCACATGATCATAAGTGGGAGAGGAGGTGTTCCGCTGCAAGAAGATGTGAATATCCACCCATAATTCCTGAAAAAAGGGGAAAAAAATGGTGCGAATGCCCAACCATACATCATCAAAAGCAGCTGTAGATGTGTTCGGCTACAAGAAGGTGTGAACGTCCAACCAAAGTTTGTAAAAAGCAGTTAAGAAAAGGTTCGAATATCCAACCAAACATAATCAAAAGCGGGAGCAGAACTGTTCGACTGCAAGTAGGTGTGGATGTCAGATCCATCCATCCATCCATCATCTGCCGCTTATCCGGGGGTCGGGTCGCGGGGGCAGCAGCTTGAGCAGAGAAACCCAGACGTCTCTGTCCCCGGCCACTTCCTCCAGCTCTTCCGGGGGGACCCCGAGGCGTTCCCAGGCCAGCCGAGAGACATAGTCTCTCCAGCGTGTCCTGGGTCTTCCCCGGGGTCTCCTCCCAGTGGGACGTGCCCGGAACACCTCCCCAGGGAGGCGCCCAGGGGGCATCCTAACCAGATGCCCGAGCCACCTCATCTGACTCCTCTCAATGCGGAGGAGCAGCGGTTCTACTCCGAGCCCCTCCCGGATGACTGAGCTTCTCACCCTATCTCTAAGGGAGAGCCCAGACACCCTGCGGAGGAAACCCATTTCGGCCGCTTGTATTCGCGATCTTGTTCTTTCGGTCACTACCCACAACTCGTGACCATAGGTGAGGATGGGAACGTAGATTGACCAGTAAGTAGAGAGCTTCGCCTTCTGGCTCAGCTCCCTCTTCACAACGACGGGTCGGTGCAGAGCCCACAACACTGCAGACGCCGCACCGATCCGCCCGTCAATCTCCCGCTCCATTCGTCCCTCACTCGTGAACAAGACCCCGAGATACTTGAACTCCTCCACTTGGGGAAGGATCTCATTCCCGACCCGGAGAGAGCATTCCACCCTTTTCCGGCTGAGAACCATAGTCTCGGATTTGGAGGTGCTGATTCTCATCCCAGCCGCTTCACACTCGGCTGCGAATCGCTCCAGTGAGAGCTGAAGGTCACGGCCTGACGACGCTAACAGAACCACATCATCTGCAAAAAGCAGAGACCCGATTCTGAGGTCGCCAAATCGGACACCCTCAACGCCCTGGCTGCGCCTAGAAATTCTGTCCATAAAAGTTAGGAACAGAATCGGTGACAAAGGGCAGCGCTGACGGAGTCCAACTCTCACCGGAAACGTATCCGACTTACTGCCGGCAATGCGGACCAAACTCTGGCACCGGTCATACAGAGACCGAACGGACCCTATCAAGGGGTCCGGCACTCCATATTCCCGGAGCACCCCCCACAGGACTCCACGAGGGACACGGTCGAACGCTTTCTCCAAGTCCACAAAACACATGTAGACTGGTTGGGCGAACTCCCATGCACCCTCCAGGATCCTGCCGAGGGTATAGAGCTGGTCCACTGTTCCACGGCCAGGACGAAAGCCACACTGCATCTCCTGAATCCGAGGCTCGATTATCCGACGGATCCTCCTCTCCAATACCCCCGAATAGACCTTACCAGGGAGGCTGAGGAGTGTGATACCCCTATAGTTGGAACACACCCTCCGGTCCCCCTTTTTAAAGAGGGGGACCACCACCCCAATCTGCCAGTCCAGAGGCACTGTCCCCGATGTCCACGCGATGCTGCAGAGGCGTGTCAGCCAAGACAGCCCTACAACATCCAGAGCCTTGAGAAACTCAGGACGGACCTCATCCACCCCCGGGGCCTTGCCACCGAGGAGCTTTTTGACCACCTCGGCAACCTCAGCCCCAGAAATGGGAGGCCCCGTCTCCGAGCTCTCCGACTCTGCCTCTTCCGAGCACGTGTTGGTAGGATTGAGGAGTTCCTCGAAGTACTCCCCCCACCGACTCACAACATCCCTAGTTGAGGTCAGCAAAGCCCCGTCCCCACTGTAAACAGTGTTGACTGTGAGCCGCTTCCCCCCCCTGAGACGCCGGATGGTGGACCAGAATCTCTTCGAGGCCGTCCGGAAATCGTTCTCCATGGTCTCACCGAACTCCTCCCAGGCCCGAGTTTTTTTCTCAGCAACCGCCGAAGCCGCAGCCCGTCTGGCCTGTCGGTACCTATCAGCTGCTTCCAGGGTCCCACTGGCCAAAAAGGCCCGATAGGACTCCTTCTTCAGCTTGACGGCTTCCCTCACCACTGGTGTCCACCAGCAGGTTCGAGGGTTGCCGCCACGACAGGCACCGACCACCTTACGGCCACAACTCCGATCAGCTGCCTCGGCAATGGAGTCACGGAACATGGCCCATTCGGACTCAATGTCCCCCACCTCCCCCGGGATATGGTTGAAGCTCTGCCGGAGGTGGGAGTTAAAGCTCCTTCTGACGGGGGATTCTGACAAACGCTCCCAGCAGACCCTCACAATACGTTTGGGCCTGCCAGGTCTGATCGGCATCCTCCCCCACCAGCGGAGCCAACTCACCACCAGGTGGTGATCAGTTGACAGCTCCGCCCCTCTCTTCACCCGAGTGTCCAGGACATACGGCCGCAAGTCCGATGATACAACCACAAAGTCGATCATCGAACTGCGGCCAAGGGTGTCCTGGTGCCAAGTGCACATATGGACACCCTTATGTCTGAACATGGTGTTCGTTATGGACAGTCCATGACCAGCACAGAAGTCCAACAACATAACACCACTCTGGTTCAGATCGGGGGGGCCGTTCCTCCCAATCACACCCCTCCAGGTCTCACTGTCATTGCCCACGTGAGCATTGAAGTCCCCCAGCAGAACGAGGGAGTCTCCGGTAGGAGCATTCTCCAGTGCCTCCCCCAGAGACTCCAAAAAGGGTGGGTACTCTGAACTGCTGTTTGGCGCATAGGCACAAACAACAGTCAGGACTCGTCCCCCCACCCGAAGGCGGAGGGAGGCTACCCTCTCGTTCACTGGGGTAAACCCCAATGTACTGGCACACAGCCGGGGGGCAATAAGTATGCCCACACCTGCTCTGCGCCTCTCACCACGGGCAACTCCAGAGTGGAAGAGAGTCCAACCCCTCTCAAGAGGACTGGTTCCAGAGCCCAAGCCGTGCGTCGAGGTGAGTCCGACTATATCTAGCCGGAACCGCTCAGCCTCGCGCACCAGCTCCGGCTCCTTCCCCAACAGAGAGGTGACATTCCACGTCCCAAGAGCTAGCTTCAGTAGCCGAGGATCAGACCGCCAAGGCCTCTGCCTTCGGCCGCTACCCAGCTCACATCGCACCCGACCCCCTTGGCCCCTCCCACGGGTGGTGAGCCCGTCGGAAGGGGGACCCACGTCATCATTTCGGGCTATGCCCGACCGAGCCCCATGGGCACAGACCCGGCCACCAGGCGCCCGCTGCCGGGCCCCACCCCCGGGCCTGGCTCCGGGGGGAGGCCCCGGTGTCCCATATCCGGGCAAGGGATCACGAGGTCCAAATTTTTTGTTCATCATAAGGGGTCTTTTGAGCTGTTCTTTGTCTGGTCCCTCATCTAGGATCTGCTTGCCTTGGGTGACCCTACCAGGGGCTTAAAGCCCCGAGCAACATAGCTCCCGGACTCATTGGGGCACGCAAACTCCCCCACCACGATAAGGTGACAGCTCAGGAGGGAGGGATGTCAGATCATAATTTGCAAAAAGCTGATGAGAAAGGGTGAGAATGCCCAACTATACACCATCAAATGCGGGAGCGGAGTTGTTCGTCTGTGAGTAGGTGTGAATCTCCGACCATAATTGCTGAAAAATGTGTTAGAAAAGGTAAGAATGCCGGTCCATACATCATCAAAAGCGAGAGAAGTGGTGTTCTGCTGAAAGTAGGTGTGAATGTCCAGCCATAATTACTCACAAACGGGTAAGAAAAGGTAGTATTGCCAGACCATACATGATCAAAACAGGGAGCGGAGGTGGTTCAGCTGCAAGAAGGTGTGAATGTCCGACTAAAGTTCAAATATATTAACAAAAGCGAGAGGAGAAGTCTTCGGATGAGAGTGTTTGAGAATTTCCAACCATAATCTATAAAATGCGGTGAAAAAAAGGTGTTATAGAACACTAAAAGGTGGAGCGGAAGTGTTCGGCTGCAAGAAGGTGTGAATGTCCGACTATATTTGGTGAAAAGCATGTGAAGCAAGGTCTGAATGCCCAACCTTACATCATCAAAAGCGAGATCAGAGGTGTTTGGCTGCAAGAAGGCCATAGTTTGCCAAAAGCGGGTAAGGTGCGAATGACCGACTAAATATCAACAAAAGTGGGGGCGGAGGTCTTCGGATGCAAGTGGGTGTGAATATTCCACCATACAAGTATGGTGGAGAGGAAGCTATGAATTGCTGACCATTGTTTGCAAAAAGCGGGTGAGAAAAGGTGCGAATGTCCAACCATACATGATCAAAACAGGGAGCGGACGTGTTTGGCTGCGACAAGGTTTTAATGTCCACCCATAATTAATGAATAGCGGGCAACAAGTAGGTTCCAATGCCCAACCATACATCATCAAAAGCAGGAGTGGATGTGTTCGGCTACAAGAAGGTTTGAATGTCCGAGCATAGTTTGTAAAAAGCGGGTAAGAAAAGCTTCGAATGCCCGAACATACACCATCAAAAGACAGACCGGACGTGTTCCGCTGTAAGGGTGTAAGGGTGTGAATGCCCAACCATAGTTGGTAAAAAGAAGGTAAGAAAAGGTTCAAATATCCGACTGTACACAATCAATAGCGGGAGCGGATGTGTTCGGCTACAAGAAGGTGTGAATGTCTCACCATGGTTTGTAAAAAGCGGGTAAGAAAAGGTGCGAATGCCCGACAATGTATGATCAAAAGAGGGAGCGGAGGTTTTCGGCTACAAGAAGGTCTGAATGTCCGACCAAAGTTTGTAAAAAGTGGGTAAGAAAGGTTTGAATGCCCGACTATACACCATCAAAAGCGGGAGCGGAGGTGTTGCACTGTAAGACGGTGTGAATGTCTGACCATAGTTTGTAAAAAGCAGTAGGTGTGAATGTCAGATCATAATTTGCAAAAAGCTGATGAGAAAGGGTGAGAATGCCCTACTATACACCATCAAATGCGAGAGCGGAGGTGTTTGTCTGTGAGTAGGTGTGAATGTCCCACCCTAGTTGCTGAAAAATGTGTTAGAAAAGGTAAGAATGCCAGCCCATACATCATCAAAAGCGGGAGAGGTGGTGTTCGGCTGCAAGAAGGTGTGAATATCCAGCCATAATTACTCACAAACGGGTAAGAAAAGGTAAGAATACCAAACCATAAATTATCAAAAGCGGCAGCAGAGATGTTCGGCTGGTATTTATAAATGTCTAGATAGATTTGAACAAAAAACAACGTAGTATTTTGCAGTAAAAGAAAGAAAGGTTCAGAAATCCGAGAAAAAGCTTTTCATGAGTTCTGCATGATTTGGGATTTTGCTTATAAAATGCATTCCTTCAATCAAACTATGGTAAAACGGCTTTTACCTTCATATTTATCAATGTCTAGATCGACTTCAACAAAGAACAACATTAGATTTTGCAGTAGAAGAAAGAGAGACACTGAAGGATCAGGAATCCGAGAATAAGCTTATTTTCATACGTTCTGCATGATTTGGGATTTTGCTATAAAATGAATTCCTTCACTCAAACTATGTTAAAACTGCTTTTACCTTCATATTTATCAATGTCTAGATCGACTTCAACAAAGAACAACATTGTATATTGCAGTAGTAGAAAGAGCAACACTGAAGGAACAGGAATCCGAGAATAAGCTTACTTTTATACGTTCTGCATGATTTGGGATTTTATGTATAAAATGAATTCCTTCACTCAAACCAAGTGAAAACTTCTTTGTCCTTCATATTTATCAATGTCTAGATCGACTTCAACAAAGAACAACATTGTATATTGCAGTAGAAGAAAGAGAGACACTGAAGGAACAGGAATCCGAGAATAAGCTTCTTTTCATACGTTCTGCATGATTTGGGATTTTGCTATAAAATGAATTCCTTCACTCAAACTATGTTAAAACTGCTTTTAACTTCATATTTATCAATGTCTAGATCGACTTCAACAAAGAACAACATTGTATATTGCAGTAGAAGAGAGAGCAACACTGAAGGAACAGGAATCCGAGAATAAGCTTATTTTCATACGTTCTGCATGATTTCGGATTTTCCTATAAAATGAATTGCTTTGCTCAAACCAAGTTAAAATTGCTTTGTCTTCATATTTATCAATGTCAAAGCAGTTTTAACATAGTTTGAGTGAAGGAATTCATTTTAAAACAAAATCTCAAAACATGCACAACACATGAAAAGCTTATTCTCGGATTCCTGATCCTTCAGTGTTGCTATTTGTTATATTGCAAAGTACAACGTGTTTTCTTTGTTTTGTTTAAATCTATCTCGACATTGATAAATATGGAAGGACAAAGCAGGTTTAACTTGGTTTGAGCAAAGCAATTCATTTTGTAGCAAAATCCGAAATCGTGAAGAACTCATGAAAGCAAGCTTATACTCGGATTCCTGAAACTTTTAGATCTTAGATTTGCTCTTTCTTTTACTGCAAAGTACGTTGGGGTTTTTTTTTGTTTAAATCTTTCTAGACAAGGTAAATATGAAGGACAAATCAGTTTTAACATAGTTTGAGTGAAGGAATGCATTTTATAAGCAAAATCCCAAATCATGCAAAACTAACGAAAAGTTTTTTCTCGCTTTTCACTGCTTTTTACAAACTGGTCGGACGTTCACACCTTCTTGCAGCCGAACAATTCCGCTTCCACTTTTGATGGTGTATATTCGGGCATTCAAACCTTTTCTTACCCGCTTTTTACAAACCATGGTCGGACTTTCACACCTTCTTGCAGCCGAACACCACCTCTCCCGCTTTTGATGATGTATGGTCCAGCATTCTTACCTTTTCTAACACATTTTTCAGCAATTATGGTCGGACATTCACACCTACTCACAGCCAAACACTTCCGCTCCCGCATTTGATGGTGTTTAGTCAGGCATTCTCACCCTTTCTCATCAACTTTTTGCATATGATCTGATATTCACACCTACTTGCAGTCGAACACCTCTGCTTCCGCTTTTGATGGTACATATTTGGGCATTCGAACCTTTTCTTACCCGCTTTTTACATACCATGGGTGGACTTTCACACCTTCTTGTAGCCGAACAACTCTGCTCCCGCTATCGATTGTGTACAGTCGGGTATTTTAACCTTTTCTTACCCGCTTTTTACCAACTATGGTCGGACATTCACACCTTCTTACAGCGGAACACGTCCGCTCCCTCTTTTGATGGTGTATGTTCGGGCATTCGAACCTTTTCTTACCTGCTTTTTACAAACCATGGTCGGACTTTCACACCTTCTTGTAGCCGAACACCTCCGCTCCCTCTTTTGATCATACATTGTTGGGCATTCGCACCTTGTCTTACCCGCTTGTTACAAACTATAGTCAGACATTCACACGTTGCAGCTGAACCACCTCCGCTCCCTGTTTTGATCATGTATGGTCTGGCAATACTAGCTTTTCTTACCCGTTTGTGAGTAATTATGGCTGGACATTCACACCTACTTGCAGTCGAACAGCTCTGCTCCCGCTTTTGATTTTGTTTGGTTGGATATTCGACGCTTTTCTTAACTGCTTTTTATAAACTTTGGTCGGACGTTCAAACCTTCTTGCAACCGAACACCTCCGCTTCCGCTTTTGATGGTATATATTCGGGAATTCGAACCTTTTCTTACCCGCTTTTTACAAACCATGGTCGAACTTTCATACCTTCTTGTAGCCGAACAACTCCACTCACGCTATTGATTGTGTACAGTCGGGTAGTTTAACCTTTTCTTACCCGCTTTTTACCAACTATGGTTGGACATTCACACCGTCTTACAGCGGAACACCTCCGCTTCCGCTTTTGATGGTGTATAGTCGGGCATTCGAACATTTTCTTACCCGCTTTTTACAAACTATGGTCGGACATTCAATCCTTCTTGTAGCCGAAAAGCTCCGCTCCCTCTTTTGATCATACATTGTCGGGCATTTGCAACTTTTCTTACCCGCTTTTTACAAACCATGGTCGGACTGTCACACCTTCTTGTAGCTGAACACATCCGCTCCCACTATTGATTGTGTACAGTCAGGTTTTTTAACGTTTTCTTACCCGCTTCTTACCAACTCTGGTCGGACATTCACACCTTCTTAAAGCGGAACACGTCCGCTCCCTCTTTTGATGGTGTATGTTTGGGCATTCGAACCTTTTCTTACCCGCTTTTTACAAACTATGCTCGGACATTCAAACCTTCTTGTAGCCGAACACATCCACTCCTGCTTTTGATGATGTGTGGTTGGGCATTCGAACCTACTTCTTGCCCGCTTTTCATTAATTATGGGTGGACATTCACACCTTGTCGCAGCCAAACACCTCCGCTCCCTGTTTTGATCATGTATGGTTGGACATTCGCACCTTTTCTCAACCGCTTTTTGCAAACTATGGTCAGCGATTCACAGCTTCCTCTCCACCATACTTGTATGGTGGAAGATTCACACCCACTTGCATCCGAAGACCTCCGCCCCCACTTTTGTTGATATTTAGTCGGTCATTCGCACCTTACCCGCTTTTGGCAAACTATGGCCTTCTTGCAGCCAAACACCACTGATCTCATTTTTGATGATGTAAGGTTGGACAATCAGACCTTGCTTCACCTGCTTTTCACCAAATATAGTCGGACATTCACACCTTCTTGCAGCCGAACACTTCCGCTCCACCTTTTAGTGTTCTATCACACCTTTTTTTCACCGCATTTTATAGATTATGGTTGGAAATTCTCAACCATTGTCATCCGAAGACCTCTCCTCCCGCTTTTGTTAATATATTTGAACTTTAGTCGGACATTCACACCTTCTTGCAGCTGAACCACCTCCGCTCCCTGTTTTGATCATGTATGGTCTGGCAATACTACCTTTTCTTACCCGTTTGTGAGTAATTATGGCTGGACATTCACACCTACTTTCAGCAGAACACCACCTCTCTCGCTTTTGATGATGTATGGACCGGCATTCTTACCTTTTCTAACACATTTTTCAGCAATTATGGTCGGACATTCCCACCTACTCAGAGCCGAACACCTCCGCTCCCGCATTTGATGGTGTATAGTCGGGCATTCTCACTCTTTCTCATCAGCTTTTTGCAAATTATGATCTGATATTCACAGCTGCTTTTGATAATGTATGGTTGGGCATTCGCACCTTTTTTTACCCATTTTTCAGGAATTATGGGTGGACATTCACACCGTCTTGCAGCTGAAAACATCCTCTCCCGCTTATGATCATGTGCGGTTTGATATTCGAAAATTTTCTTTCATGTTTTAAAGAAATTATTGATGGACATTCAGACCTTCTTGCAGCTGAACCCCTCTGCTCGCGCTTTTGATGGTGTATAGTAGGGCTTTCGAGCCTTTTCTTCCCGGTTTTTACAAATTATGGTTGGACATTCAGACCTTCTTGCAACCTAACACCTCCGCTCCCTCTTTTGATCATACATTGTCTGGCATTCGCACCTTGTCTTACGCGCTTTTTACAAACTTTAGTCGGACATTCAGACCTTCTTGCAGCTGAACCACCTCCGCTCCCTGTTTTGATCATGTATGGTCTGGCAATACTACCTTTTCTTACCCGTTTGTGAGTAATTTTGGCTGGACATTCACACCTACTCAAAGCCGAACAACTCCGCTACCGCATTTGATGGTGTATAGTCGGGCATTCTCACCCTTTCTCATCAGCTTTTTGCAAATTATGATCTGACATTCACACCTACTTGCAGTCGAACAGCTCTGCTCCCGCTTTTGATTATGTTTGGTTGGATATTCGAACCTTTTCTTCACTGCTTTTTACAAACTTTGTTCGGAGGTACACGTCTTCTTGAAGCCGAACACCTCCGCTTCCGCTTTTGATGGTGTATAGTCGGGCTTTCGAGCCTTTTCTTACCTGGTTTTTAGAAATTATGGTTGGACATTCAGACCTCGCAGCCGAACACCTCCGCTCCCTCTTTTGATCATACATTGTCGGTTATTCGCACCTTGTCTTACCCGCTTTTTACAAACTATAGTCAGACATTCACACGTTGCAGCTGAACCACCTCTGCTCCCTGTTTTGATTATGTATGGTCTGGCAATACTACCTTTTCTTACCCGGTTGTGAGTAATTATGGCTGGACATTCACACCTACTTGCAGTCGAACAGCTCTGCTCCCGCTTTTGATTTTGTTTGGTTGGATATTCGAACCTTTTCTTAACTGCTTTTTACAAACTTTGGTCGGACGTTCACACCTTCTTGCAGCCGAACAACTCCACTCCCGCTATTTATTGTGTACAGTCGGGTAGTTTAACCTTTTCTTACCCGCTTTTTACCAACTATGGTCGGACATTCACACCGTCTTACAGCGGAACACCTCCGCTTTCGCTTTTGATGGTGTATAGTCGGGCATGCGAACCTTTTCTTACCCGCTTTTTACAAACTATGGTCGGACATTCAAACCTTTTTGCAGCCGAAAGCCTCCGCTGCCTCTTTTGATCATACATTGTCGGGCATTCGCACCCTTTCTTACCCGCTTTTTATAAAACCATGGTCGGACTGTCACAACTTCTTGTAGCCGAACACATCTGCTCCCGCTATCGATTGTGTACAGTTGGGTTTTTTAACCTTTTCTTACCCGCTTTTTACCAGCTCTGGTCGGACATTCACACCTTCTTACAGCGGAACACGTCCGCTCCCTCTTTTGATGGTGTATTTTCGGGCATTCAAACCTTTTCTTACCCGCTTTTTACAAACTATGCTCGGACATTCAGACCTTCTTGCAGCTGAATCACCTCCGCTCCCTGTTTTGATTATGTATGGTCTGGCAATACTACCTTTTCTTACCCGTTTGTGAGTAATTATGGCTGGACATTCACACCTACTTTCAGCAGAACACCACCTCTCTCGCTTTTGATGATGTATGGACCGGCATTCTTACCTTTTCTAACACATTTTTCAGCAATTATGGTCGGACATTCCCACCTACTCAGAGCCGAACACCTCCGTTCCCGCATTTGATGGTGTATAGTCGGGCATTCTCACTCTTTCTCATCAGCTTTTTGCAAATTATGATCTGATATTCACAGCTGCTTTTGATAATGTATGGTTGGGCATTCGCACCTTTTTTTACCCATTTTTCAGGAATTATGGGTGGACATTCACACCGTCTTGCAGCTGAAAACATCCTCTCCCGCTTATGATCATGTGCGGTTTGATATTCGAAAATTTTCTTTCATGTTTTAAAGAAATTATTGATGGACATTCAGACCTTCTTGCAGCTGAACCCCTCTGCTCGCGCTTTTGATGGTGTATAGTAGGGCTTTCGAGCCTTTTCTTCCCGGTTTTTACAAATTATGGTTGGACATTCAGACCTTGCAACCTAACACCTCCGCTCCCTCTTTTGATCATACATTGTCTGGCATTCGCACCTTGTCTTACGCGCTTTTTACAAACTTTAGTCGGACATTCAGACCTTCTTGCAGCTGAACCACCTCCGCTCCCTGTTTTGATCATGTATGGTCTGGCAATACTACCTTTTCTTACCCGTTTGTGAGTAATTTTGGCTGGACATTCACACCTACTCAAAGCCGAACAACTCCGCTACCGCATTTGATGGTGTATAGTCGGGCATTCTCACCCTTTCTCATCAGCTTTTTGCAAATTATGATCTGACATTCACACCTACTTGCAGTCGAACAGCTCTGCTCCCGCTTTTGATTATGTTTGGTTGGATATTCGAACCTTTTCTTAACTGCTTTTTACAAACTTTGTTCGGAGGTACACGTCTTCTTGAAGCCGAACACCTCCGCTTCCGCTTTTGATGGTGTATAGTCGGGCTTTCGAGCCTTTTCTTACCTGGTTTTTAGAAATTATGGTTGGACATTCAGACCTTGCAGCCGAACACCTCCGCTCCCTCTTTTGATCATACATTGTCGGTTATTCGCACCTTGTCTTACCCGCTTTTTGCAAACTATAGTCAGACATTCACACGTTGCAGCTGAACCACCTCTGCTCCCTGTTTTGATTATGTATGGTCTGGCAATACTACCTTTTCTTACCCGGTTGTGAGTAATTATGGCTGGACATTCACACCTACTTGCAGTCGAACAGCTCTGCTCCCGCTTTTGATTTTGTTTGGTTGGATATTCGAACCTTTTCTTAACTGCTTTTTACAAACTTTGGTCGGACGTTCACACCTTCTTGCAGCCGAACACCTCCGCTTCCGCTTTTGATGGTGTATAGTCGGGCATGCGAACCTTTTCTTACCCGCTTTTTACAAACTATGGTCGGACATTCAAACCTTTTTGCAGCCGAAAGCCTCCGCTGCCTCTTTTGATCATACATTGTCGGGCATTCGCACCCTTTCTTACCCGCTTTTTATAAAACCATGGTCGGACTGTCACAACTTCTTGTAGCCGAACACATCTGCTCCCGCTATCGATTGTGTACAGTTGGGTTTTTTAACCTTTTCTTACCCGCTTTTTACCAGCTCTGGTCGGACATTCACACCTTCTTACAGCGGAACACGTCCGCTCCCTCTTTTGATGGTGTATTTTCGGGCATTCAAACCTTTTCTTACCCGCTTTTTACAAACTATGCTCGGACATTCAGACCTTCTTGCAGCTGAATCACCTCCGCTCCCTGTTTTGATTATGTATGGTCTGGCAATACTACCTTTTCTTACCCGTTTGTGAGTAATTATGGCTGGACATTCACACCTACTTTCAGCAGAACACCACCTCTCTCGCTTTTGATGATGTATGGACCGGCATTCTTACCTTTTCTAACACATTTTTCAGCAATTATGGTCGGACATTCCCACCTACTCAGAGCCGAACACCTCCGTTCCCGCATTTGATGGTGTATAGTCGGGCATTCTCACTCTTTCTCATCAGCTTTTTGCAAATTATGATCTGATATTCACAGCTGCTTTTGATAATGTATGGTTGGGCATTCGCACCTTTTTTTACCCATTTTTCAGGAATTATGGGTGGACATTCACACCGTCTTGCAGCTGAAAACATCCTCTCCCGCTTATGATCATGTGCGGTTTGATATTCGAAAATTTTCTTTCATGTTTTAAAGAAATTATTGATGGACATTCAGACCTTCTTGCAGCTGAACCCCTCTGCTCGCGCTTTTGATGGTGTATAGTAGGGCTTTCGAGCCTTTTCTTCCCGGTTTTTACAAATTATGGTTGGACATTCAGACCTTGCAACCTAACACCTCCGCTCCCTCTTTTGATCATACATTGTCTGGCATTCGCACCTTGTCTTACGCGCTTTTTACAAACTTTAGTCGGACATTCAGACCTTCTTGCAGCTGAACCACCTCCGCTCCCTGTTTTGATCATGTATGGTCTGGCAATACTACCTTTTCTTACCCGTTTGTGAGTAATTTTGGCTGGACATTCACACCTACTCAAAGCCGAACAACTCCGCTACCGCATTTGATGGTGTATAGTCGGGCATTCTCACCCTTTCTCATCAGCTTTTTGCAAATTATGATCTGACATTCACACCTACTTGCAGTCGAACAGCTCTGCTCCCGCTTTTGATTATGTTTGGTTGGATATTCGAACCTTTTCTTAACTGCTTTTTACAAACTTTGTTCGGAGGTACACGTCTTCTTGAAGCCGAACACCTCCGCTTCCGCTTTTGATGGTGTATAGTCGGGCTTTCGAGCCTTTTCTTACCTGGTTTTTAGAAATTATGGTTGGACATTCAGACCTTGCAGCCGAACACCTCCGCTCCCTCTTTTGATCATACATTGTCGGTTATTCGCACCTTGTCTTACCCGCTTTTTGCAAACTATAGTCATACATTCACACGTTGCAGCTGAACCACCTCTGCTCCCTGTTTTGATTATGTATGGTCTGGCAATACTACCTTTTCTTACCCGGTTGTGAGTAATTATGGCTGGACATTCACACCTACTTGCAGTCGAACAGCTCTGCTCCCGCTTTTGATTTTGTTTGGTTGGATATTCGAACCTTTTCTTAACTGCTTTTTACAAACTTTGGTCGGACGTTCACACCTTCTTGCAGCCGAACACCTCCGCTTCCGCTTTTGATAGTATATATTCGGGCATTCGAACCTTTTGTTACCCGCTTTTTACAAACCATGGGTGGACTTTCACACCTTCTTGTACCCGAACAACCCTGCTCCCGCTATTGGTGGTGTACAGTCGGGTATTTTAACCTTTTCTTACCCGCTTTTTACAAACTATGGTCGGACATTCACACCTTCTTACAGCGGAACACGTCTGCTCCACCTTTTAGTGTTCTATCACACCTTTTTTTCACCGCATTTTATGGATTATGGTTGGAAATTCTCAACCACTCTCATCCGAAGACCTCTCCTCCCGCTTTTGTGAATATATTTGAACTTTAGTCGGACATTCACACCTTCTTGCAGCTGAACCACCTCCGCTCCCTGTTTTGATCATGTATGATCTGGCAATACTACATTTTCTTACCTGTTTGTGAGTAATTATGGCTGGACATTCACACCTACTTTCAGCAGAACACCACCTCTCTCGCTTTTGATGATGTATGGACCGGCATTCTTACCTTTTCTAACACATTTTTCAGCAATTATGGTCGGAGATTCACACCTACTAACAGACGAACAACTCCGCTCCCGCATTTGATGGTGTATAGTTGTTGTTTTGCAAATTATGATCTGACATTCACACTTACTTGCAGTCGAACAGTTCTGCTCCCGCTTTTGATTATGTTTGGTTGGATATTCGAAACTTTTCTTAACTGCTTTTTACAAACTTTGGTTGGACGTTCAAACCCTCTTGTAGCCGAACACATCCACAGCTGCTTTTGATGATGTATGGTTGGGTATTCGCACCTTTTTTTTACCCATTTTTCAGTAATTATGGGTGGACATTCACACCTTCTTGCAGCTGAACACCTCCTCTCCCACTTATGATCATGTGCGGTTTGATTTTCAAAATTTTTACTTTAATTTTTTCTAGCAATTATTGATGGACATTCAGACCTTCTTGCAGCTGAACAACTCCGCTCCCTCTTTTGATCATAAATTGTCGGGCATTCGAACCTTTTCTTACCCGCTTTTTACAAAACTTGGTCGGACTTTCACACCTTTTAGTAGCCGAACAACTCCGCTCCCGCTATTGATTGTGTACAGTCGGGTATTTTAACCTTTTCTTACCCGCTTTTTACCAACTATGGTCGGACATTCATAACTTCTTACAACGGAACACCTCCGCTCCTTATTTTGATGATGTATGGTTGGGCATTCAAACCTACTTGTTGCCCGCTTTTCATTAATTATGGGTGGACATTCACACCTTGTCGCAGCCAAACACCTCCGCTCCCTGTTTTGATGGTGTATAATGGTGGACATTCGCACCTTTTCTCACCCGCTTTTTACTATGGTCGGCCATTCACAGCTTCCTCTCCACCATACTTGTATGGTGGGATATTCACACCCACTTGCATCCGAAGACCTCCGCCCCCACTTTTGTTGATATTTAGTCGGTCATTCGCACCTTACCCGCTTTTGGCAAACTATGGCCTTCTTGCAGCCAAACACCTGATCTCGCTTTTGATGATGTAAGGTTGGGCATTCAGACCTTGCTTCACCTACTTTTCACCAAATATAGTCGGACATTCACACCTTCTTGCAGCCGAACACTTCCGCTCCACTTTTGAGTGTTCTATGTAGCATTCACACCTTTTTCTTCACCGCATTTTATAGATTATGGTTGGAAATTCTCACCCACTCTCATCCGAAGACCTCTCCTCCCGCTTTTGTTAATGTATAGTCGGGCATGAGAACCTTTTCTTACCCGCTTTTTACAAATTATGGTTGGACATTCACACCTACTTGCAGCCGAATACTGATACTGATCCTCCCGTAATAAAATGGTCGGATCTTATCAAACACACTTTGTTTCTTGTGACAATCAAGTCAGCGAAACAGCGTATACACGTCAAGACACTGAATCAAGTTTGCCACAAGAACTCATAAGTTTGGCAGTATTGCTCTGCCGTCAGCAATCATACACCCATTTTATTTTCGTGAGACATGTGCAGGCACCTGTTCATCTACTGTTCTATCACTATGAATTAGTTTATCTATTATCAATAAGGATACTTCTACAACTACTATCAAAGTATGTCCGGACTTCTTATGTTGTCAGTTGCTATATATGAATAAGTGGGTAGCTACTGACAAGCATTAAGCATGTCACACAGCCCAAACATATAACATTTCAGGACACACCACACAGTTAACAACCACAGTGAAGCGTGTCAAAGCCCAAACATGTAACATTCAACGGGACACTTACACAACACATTCAAATCAAACAGTCAGACAACATACAAGAACATATACCCCAGCCGGCATTGCTCCCTGCCTATTTTCCTACAGCTCACTATGTGTGCGCACACCTTTATTCACAAACTCTTCAACTTATACTCTTTTACCGAAGCTGCTACAGCTCGATTGGCCGAATACCCTTAGATCCTATTTCGGTGAATTTGACATCTGCCTTACATGTAACAGATTAGCGATTTAGTTTGAGTGAAGGAATTCATTTTATAGCAAAATCCCAAATCGTGAAGAACTCATGAAAGTAAGCTTATTCTCGGATTCATGAAACTTTAGATTTGCTCTGTCTTTTACTGCAAAGTACAACGTTGTTTTTTTTGTTTAAATCTTTCTAGACATGGTAAATATGAAGGACAAAGCAGTTTTAACATAGTTTGAGTGAAGGAATTCATTTTATAGATAAAATCCCAAGAGTCTGCTGAGAAACAAGAATGAATGAGAAGTAGACTTTAACACGGCTCTAGGAGCGAGCCGAGTGTGGGCTAACCGGGAGAATTGCTTGAAAGAAACGCGACACCGAATGAGCGGTCAGAACAAAGCCTCAATACGGTTTTCCCGTGGTGTTTTTGTTGCTGCCTTGTCTTTTGCACAGAGTAAAAGACAAGGCAGCCATCGAATAGGGCCCGATTGTTCCTACTTGGTCAGCCGAGGAGCAAGGGGGGGAGCAAGCGTCTCAACCAAGCAAAGCTCACCATGGGGAAGGTGGCTATGCCAACTAGCCTGATGCCCTGCTCCCGCAGTGATGGATAATCGTACTCTGGTTTCTCTTCATAACGTACAAGTCTTTCGCCTTTTACTAAAGACTTCCGTGGAAAGCAGCACTAATGAGTTGTTTCTATTTTTGGCAGGCTTTACCTTTGCGGGTGAAGCCCTTTCCGTCTGTGCAAAAGAAATCTTGTTACTGTGCAGAGTGACTTCTCTGAGTAGAGTCGCCTTACTTGTTGCAACTGTGCCGATGTTGCTTGGATGGTGCTTGCTGGAGCGTGCGGGAGTGCAAAGTTATACCATTTAAAAGGGCTGAAGAGTGCTCAGTGCAGCGGGTGGGCGGAGGTGCAAAGTGACACTCTGGCCACCTATGGCCATAAAAAGAACACCGCTACAAGTGCGCATTGTGCCAGGAAGGGCCCTTGGACGTGAACCAGTGGACAGATATCACTTCTCGGCCTTTTGGCTAAGATCAAGTGTAGTACCTGTTCTTATCAGTTTAATATCTGATATGGCCTTTGTACGAGGACTACATATTAAATTGATTTTTAGCAATAGGAGTTGAAAAAGGAGCTTGCTCCGTTCACTCCAAGCATCGACCCGGTACTGCAGTGCCGCTGGGAACGGTGCGCTCTTCTCTGCTCTTGTGAAAAAGCAAACAGTGGTGCAGGATGGAAGTTTCAGGGAGCCCAAGATGAAACTTTCTTTTAGTCTGCTGAGAAAAGAGAGTGAATGCGAAGTAGACTTTAACACAGCTCTGGGGGCAAGCCGAGTGCGGGCTAACCGGGAGAATTACTTGAAAGAAACGCGACACTGAATGAGCGGTCAGAACAAAGCCTCAATACAGTGTTCCCGTGGTGTTTGTGGCTGCCTTGTCTTTTGCACAGAGTAAAAGACAAGGCAGCCATCGAATAGGGCCCGATTTTTCCTACTTGGTCAGTCGAGGATCATGGAGGGGGAGCAAGCGTCTCAACCAAGCAAAGCTCACCATGGGGAAGGTGGCTATGCCAACTAGCCTGATGCCCTGCTCCCGCAGTGACGGATAATCGTACTCTGGTTTCTCTTCATAACGTACAAGTCTTTCGCCTTTTACTAAAGACTTCCGTGGAAAGCAGCACTAATGAGTTGTTTCTATTTTTGGCAGGCTTTACCTTTGCGGGTGAAGCCCTTTCCGTCTGTGCAAAAGAAATCTTGTTACTGTGCAGAGTGACTTCTCTGAGTAGAGTCGCCTTACTTGTTGCGACTGTGCCGATGTTTGAAGCTGGAGTGCAACGTTGTTGCTTGGATGGTGCTTGCTGGAGCGTGCGGGAGTGCAAAGTTATACCATTTAAAAGGGCTGAAGAGTGCTCAGTGCAGCGGGTGGGCGGAGGTGCAAAGTGACACTCTGGCCACCTATGGCCATAAAAAGAACACCGCTACAAGTGTGCATTGTGCCAGGAAGGGCCCTCGGACGTGAACCAGTGGACAGTTATCGCTTCTCGGCCTTTTGGCTAAGATCAAGTGTAGTACCTGTTCTTATCAGTTTAATATCTGATATGGCCTTTGTACGAGGACTACATATTAAATGGATTTTTAGCAATAGGAGTTGAAAAAGGAGCTTGCTCCGTTCACTCCAAGCATCGACCCGGTACTGCAGTGCCGCTGGGAACGGTGCGCTCTTCTCTGCTCTTGTGAAAAAGCAAACAGTGGTGCAGGATGGAAGTTTCAGGGAGCCCAAGATGAAACTTTCTTTTAGTCTGCTGAGAAAAGAGAGTGAATGCGAAGTAGACTTTAACACAGCTCTGGGGGCGAGCCGAGTGCGGGCTAACCGGGAGAATTGCTTGAAAGAAACGCGACACTGAATGAGCGGTCAGAACAAAGCCTCAATACGGTGTTCCCGTGGTGTTTGTGGCTGCCTTGTCTTTTGCACAGAGTAAAAGACAAGGCAGCCATCGAATAGGGCCCGATTTTTCCTACTTGGTCAGCCGAGGAGCAAGGAGGGGGAGCAAGCGTCTCAACCAAGCAAAGCTCACCATGGGGAAGGTGGCTATGCCAACTAGCCTGATGCCCTGCTCCCGCAGTGACAGATAATCGTACTCTGGTTTCTCTTCATAATGTACAAGTCTTTCGCCTTTTACTAAAGACTTCCGTGGAGAGCAGCACTAATGAGTTGTTGCTATTTTTGGCAGGCTTTACCTTTGCGGGTGAAGCCCTTTCTGTCTGTGCAAAAGAAATCTTGTTACTGTGCAGAGTGACTTCTCTGAGTAGAGTTGCCTTACTTGTTGCGACTGTGCCGACGTTTGAAGCTGGAGTGCAAAGTTGTTGCTTGAATGGTGCTCGCTGGAGCGTGCGGGAGTGCAAAGTTATACCATTTAAAAGGGCTGAAGAGTGCTCAGTGCAGCGGGTGGGCGGAGATGCAAAGTGACACTCTGGCCACCTCGAAAACCGAGGTTACATCCAGTACCAGGGGCAGCCCAAGCTCTGCCGCAAGTGTGGTGAGCATGGGCACCTGGTTGAGGCTTGTACCAAGGTGATATGTGGGAAGTGCAGAGAAATTGGGGACACTTTTGGAGAGTGTCCAAATGGCAGGAAATGTAATCTCTGTGGAGAATTAAATCACCTCTTCTGAGATTGCCCTAAATCTTTTGCCAACAAATTAAAGACGGTAAAGCCACAGTCAAGCCAACAAAGAGAAGGACCAGAGGTGGCAGTTGGTGAACAAAGTGAAGAGGTTGACCCAATAAATTCAAACTTCCCGCTAAAAGCTTGGATTGGAAGTGAGGAGCAAAAAGGAGAGGGGCCTGTAGAGGCCTCACCACTCAGTGCTGAAGTCTGTGAGAATTCACAGGCAGAGGGTGGAGCTAAGCTAAATGAGGAGGAAGAGCAGACAGGTGAGTCTAGTGAAGGTACTCACCTCCCCGAAGGTCAACAGCTGAGGAGGACGGCATCTGAGTTGTCCTCTGATTCCCTTTAGCTCTGCAATCAACCCCCAGGGACTCAAAGTTAAATGCAACATTGCATCAGAGGCCAACACGAGAGTCCGAAAAGGAGAGCTAGTTTCCCAAGAAATAACCTGAGTGTGTAATTTGTTTTGATAACTTAGAAAAACGAAAATGACATACCTACTTTCCTTTATCCTTTTAATGGTTCTCACCTTCTCAACACTAAATGTGAGAAGTGTGAAATCAAAGACAAGAGCCCAGAGTATTATATCCTTCTTAGACTCCATAAAATCAGATGTGTTTTTAATACAAGAATGTGGACTACCTTTTTTGAAAAACCATAGACAATGGGAGGAAATGTGGCCCAATTTATCGATATGGAGTGGCTCAAATCAAATTAAAAATGATGGTGTGGCCATTCTAATTAAAAATCCGCATGTTCTGGTGCGAGACGGACGGGCACTTTTAGCACACTTGAATTTTATGGGGCAAGACTTTAACCTCTTAAATATTTATGGTTTCAATGGAAAAAATGACAGGTATGACCTTTTAGAAGATTACTCACAAACGGGTAAGAAATGGTAGTATTGCCAGACAATACATGATCAAAACAGGGAGCGGAGGTGGTTCAGCTGCAAGGTGTGAATTTCTGACTAAAGTTTGTAAAAAGCGCGTAAGACAAGGTGCGAATGCCCAACAATGTATGATCAAAAGAGGGAGCGGAGGTTTTCGGCTGCAAGGTCTGAATGTCCAACCATAATTTGTAAAAACCGGGGAAGAAAAGGCTCGAAAGCCCGACTATACACCATCAAAAGCGGGAGCGGAGGTGTTCAGCTGCAAGAAGGTGTGAATGTCCGACCATAGTTGGTAAAAAGCGGGTAAGAAAAGGTTAAAATGCCCGACTGTACACCATCAAAAGCGGAAGCGGAGGTGTTCGGCTTCAAGAAGACGTGAACCTCCGAACAAAGTTTGTAAAAAGCAGTTAAGAAAAGGTTCGAATATCCAACCAAACATAATCAAAAGCGGGAGCAGAGCTTTTCGACTGCAAGTAGGTGTGAATGTCAGATCATGATTTGCAAAAAGCTGATGAGAAAGGGTGAGAATGCCCGACTATACACCATCAAATGCGGTAGCGGAGTTGTTTGTCTGTGAGTAGGTGTGAATCTGCGACCATAATTGCTGAAAAATGTGTTAGAAAAGGTAAGAATGCCGGTCCATACATCATCAAAAGCGAGAGAGGTGGTGTTCTGCTGAAAGTAGGTGTGAATGTCCAGCCATAATTACTCACAAACGGGTAAGAAAAGGTAGTATTGCCAGACCATACATGATCAAAACAGGGAGCGGAGGTGGTTCAGCTGCAACGTGTGAATGTCTGACTATAGTTTGTAAAAAGCGGGTAAGACAAGGTGCGAATGCCCGACAATGTATAATCAAAAGAGGGAGCGGAGGTGTTCGGCTGCAAGGTCTGAATGTCCAACCATAATTTCTAAAAACCGGGTAAGAAAAGGCTCAAAAGCCCGACTTTACACCATCAAAAGCGGGAGCGGAGGTGTTCAGCTGCAACGTGTGAATGTCTGACTATAGTTTGTAAAAAGCGGGTAAGACAAGGTGCGAATGCCCGACAATGTATAATCAAAAGAGGGAGCGGAGGTGTTCGGCTGCAAGGTCTGAATGTCCAACCATAATTTCTAAAAACCTGGTAAGAAATGGCTCAAAAGCCCGACTTTACACCATCAAAAGTGGGAGCGGAGGTGTTCAGCTGCAAGAAGGTGTGAATGTTCGACTAAAGTTTGTAAAAATCTGGTAAGACAAGGTATGAATGTCCGACAATGTATGATCAAAAGCGGGAGCGGAGATGTTCAGCTGCAAGAAGGTCTGAATGTCCATCAATAATTGCTAGAAAAAATTAAAGTAAAAATTTCGAAAATCAAACCGCACATGATCATAAGTGGGAGAGGAGGTGTTCAGCTGCAAGAAGGTGTGAATGTCCACCCATAATTCCTTAAAAATGGGTAAAAAAAAAGGTGCGAATACCCAACCATACATCATCAAAAGCAGGTGTTAATGTCAGATCATAATTTGCAAAAAGCTGATGAGAAAGGGTGAGAATGCCCGACTATACACCATCAAATGCGGGAGCGGAGTTGTTTGTCTGTGAGTAGGTGTGAATCTCCGACCATAATTGCTGAAAAATGTGTTAGAAAAGGTAAGAATGCCGGTCCATACATCATCAAAAGCGAGAGAGGTGGTGTTCTGCTGAAAGTAGGTGTGAATGTCCAGCCATAATTACTCACAAACGGGTAAAAAAAAGTAGTATTGCCAGACCATACATGATCAAAACAGGGAGCGGAGGTGGTTCAGCTGCAAGAAGGTGTGAATGTCCGACTAAAGTTCAAATATATTAACAAAAGCGGGAGGAGAGGTCTTCGGATAGATTGGTTGAGAATTTCCAACCATAATCTATAAAATGCGGTGAAAAAAAGGTGTGATAGAACACTAAAAGGTGGAGCGGAAGTGTTCGGCTGCAAGAAGGTGTGAATGTCCGACTATATTTGGTGAAAAGCAGGTGAAGCAAGGTCTGAATGCCCAACCTTACATCATCAAAAGTGAGATCAGAGGTGTTTGGCTGCAAGAAGGCCATAGTTTGCCAAAAGCGGGTAAGGTGCGAATGACCGACTAAATATCAACAAAAGTGGGGGCGGAGGTCTTCGGATGCAAGTGGGTGTGAATATCCCACCATACAAGTATGGTGGAGAGGAAGCTGTGAATTGCTGACCATAGTTTGCAAAAAGCGGGTGAGAAAAGGTGCGAATGCCCGAACATACACCATCAAAAGAGGGAGCGGAGGTGTTCCGCTGTAAGAAGGTGTGAATGTCCGACCAGAGTTGGTAAAAAGCGGGTAAGAAAAGGTTAAAAAAACCCGACTGTACACAATCAATAGCGGGAGCAGATGTGTTCGGCTACAAGAAGGTGTGACAGTCCGACCATGGTTTGTAAAAAGCGGGTAAGAAAAGGTGCAAATGCCCGACAATGTATGATCAAAAGAGGGAGCGGAGCTTTTCGGCTACAAGAAGGTTTGAATGTCCGACCATAGTTTGTAAAAAGCGGGTAAGAAAAGGTTCGAATGCCCGACTATACACCATCAAAAGCGGAAGCGGAGGTGTTCCGCTGTAGACGGTGTGAATGTCCGACCATAGTTGTTAAAAAGCGGGTAAGAAAAGGTTAAACTACACGACTGTACACAATCAATAGCGGGAGTGGAGTTGTTCGGCTACAAGAAGGTGTGAAAGTCCGACCATGGTTTGTAAAAAACGGGTAAGAAAAGGTTCGAATTCCCGAATATATACCATCAAAAGCGGAAGCGGAGGTGTTCGGTTGCAAGAAGGTGTGAACGTCCGACCAAAGTTTGTAAAAAGCAGTTAAGAAAAGGTTCGAATATCCAACCAAACAAAATCAAAAGCAGGAGCAGAGCTGTTCGACTGCAAGTAGGTGTGAATGTCCAGCCATAATTACTCACAAACGGGTAAGAAAAGGTAGTATTGCCACTCCATACATGATCAAAACAGGGAGCGGAGGTGGTTCAGCTGCAACGTGTGAATGTCTGACTATAGTTTGTAAAAAGCGGGTAAGACAAGGTGCGAATGCCCGACAATGTATGATCAAAAGTGGGAGCGGAGGTGTTCGGCTGCAAGGTCTGAATATCCAACCATAATTTCTAAAAACCGGGTAAGAAAAGGCTCGAAAGCCCGACTTTACACCATCAAAAGCGGGAGCGGAGGTGTTCAGCTGCAAGAAGGTGTGAATGTTCGACTAAAGTTTGTAAAAATCTGGTAAGACAAGGTATGAATGTCCGACAATGTATGATCAAAAGCGGGAGCGGAGGTGTTCATCTGCAAGCAGGTCTGAATGTCCATCAATAATTGCTAGAAAACATGAAAGTAAAAATTTCTAAAATCAAACCACACATGATCATAAGTGGGAGAGGAGGTGTTCAGCTGCAAGAAGGTGTGAATATCCACCCATAATTCCTGAAAAATGGGTAAAAAAAAGGTGCGAATGCCCAACCATACATCATCAAAAGCAGCTGTGGATGTGTTCGGCTACAAGAAGGTGTGAACGTCCAACCAAAGTTTGTAAAAAGCAGTTAAGAAAAGGTTCGAATATCCAACCAAACATAATCAAAAGCGGGAGCAGAACTCTTCGACTGCAAGTAGGTGTGGATGTCAGATCATGATTTGCAAAAAGCTGATGAGAAAGGGTGAGAATGCCCGACTATACACCATCAAATGCGGGAGCGGAGTTGTTTGTCTGTGAGTAGGTGTGAATCTGCGACCATAATTGCTGAAAAATGTGTTAGAAAAGGTAAGAATGCCGGTCCATACATCATCAAAAGCGAGAGAGGTGGTGTTCTGCTGAAAGTAGGTGTGAATGTCCAGCCATAATTACTCACAATCGGGTAAGAAAAGGTAGTATTGCCAGACCATACATGATCAAAACAGGGAGCGGAGGTGGTTCAGCTGCAACGTGTGAATGTCTGACTATAGTTTGTAAAAAGCGGGTAAGACAAGGTGCGAATGCCCGACAATGTATAATCAAAAGAGGGAGCGGAGGTGTTCAGCTGCAAGAAGGTGTGAATGTTCGACTAAAGTTTGTAAAAATCTGGTAAGACAAGGTGCGAATGCCCGACAATGTATGATCAAAAGCGGGAGCGGAGGTGTTCAGCTGCAAGAAGGTCTGAATGTCCATCAATAATTGCTAGAAAAAAATAAAGTAAAAATTTCGAAAATCAAACCGCACATGATCATAAGTGGGAGAGGAGGTGTTCAGCTGCAAGAAGGTGTGAATGTCCACCCATAATTGCTGAAAAATGGGTAAAAAAAAGGTGCGAATACCCAACCATACATCATCAAAAGCAGGTGTTAATGTCAGATCATAATTTGCAAAAAGCTGATGAGAAAGGGTGAGAATGCCCGACTATACACCATCAAATGCGGGAGCGGAGTTGTTTGTCTGTGAGTAGGTGTGAATCTCCGACCATAATTGCTGAAAAATGTGTTAGAAAAGGTAAGAATGCCGGTCCATACATCATCAAAAGCGAGAGAAGTGGTGTTCTGCTGAAAGTAGGTGTGAATGTCCAGCCATAATTACTCACAAACGGGTAAGAAAAGGTAGTATTGCCAGACCATACATGATCAAAACAGGGAGCGGAGGTGGTTCAGCTGCAAGAAGGTGTGAATGTCCGACTAAAGTTCAAATATATTAACAAAAGCGGGAGGAGAGGTCTTCGGATGAGAGTGGTTGAGAATTTCCAACCATAATCTATAAAATGCGGTGAAAAAAAGGTGTGATAGAACACTAAAAGGTGGAGCGGAAGTGTTCGGCTGCAAGAAGGTGTGAATGTCCGACTATATTTGGTGAAAAGCAGGGGAAGCAAGGTCTGAATGCCCAACCTTACATCATCAAAAGCGAGATCAGAGGTGTTTGGCTGCAAGAAGGCCATAGTTTGCCAAAAGCGGGTAAGGTGCGAAGGACCGACTAAATATCAACAAAAGTGGGGGCGGAGGTCTTCGGATGCAAGTGGGTGTGAATATCCCACCATACAAGTATGGTGGAGAGGAAGCTGTGAATTGCTGACCATAGTTTGCAAAAAGCGGGTGAGAAAAGGTGCGAATGTCCAACCATACGTGATCAAAACAGGGAGCGGAGGTGTTTGGCTGCGACAAGGTGTGAATGTCCACCCATAATTAATGAAAAGCGGGCAAGAAGTGGGTTCGAATGCCCAACCACACATCATCAAAAGCAGGAGTGGATGTGTTCGGCTATAAGAAGGTTTGAATGTCCGAGCATAGTTTGTAAAAAGCGGGTAAGAAAAGGTTCGAATGCCCGAACATACACCATCAAAAGAGGGAGCGGAGGTGTTCCGCTGTAAGAAGGTGTGAATGTCCGACCAGAGTTGGTAAAAAGCGGGTAAGAAAAGGTTAAAAAAACCCGACTGTACACAATCAATAGCGGGAGCAGATGTGTTCGGCTACAAGAAGGTGTGACAGTCCGACCATGGTTTGTAAAAAGCGGGTAAGAAAAGGTGCAAATGCCCGACAATGTATGATCAAAAGAGGGAGCGGAGCTTTTCGGCTACAAGAAGGTTTGAATGTCCGACCATAGTTTGTAAAAAGCGGGTAAGAAAAGGTTCGAATGCCCGACTATACACCATCAAAAGCGGAAGCGGAGGTGTTCCGCTGTAGACGGTGTGAATGTCCGACCATAGTTGGTAAAAAGCGGGTAAGAAAAGGTTAAACTACACGACTGTACACAATCAATAGCGGGAGTGGAGTTGTTCGGCTACAAGAAGGTGTGAAAGTCCGACCATGGTTTGTAAAAAACGGGTAAGATAATGTTCGAATTCCCGAATATATACCATCAAAAGCGGAAGCGGAGGTGTTCGGTTGCAAGAAGGTGTGAACGTCCGACCAAAGTTTGTAAAAAGCAGTTAAGAAAAGGTTCGAATATCCAACCAAACAAAATCAAAAGCAGGAGCAGAGCTGTTCGACTGCAAGTAGGTGTGAATGTCCAGCCATAATTACTCACAAATGGGTAAGAAAAGGTAGTATTGCCACTCCATACATGATCAAAACAGGGAGCGGAGGTGGTTCAGCTGCAACGTGTGAATGTCTGACTATAGTTTGTAAAAAGCGGGTAAGACAAGGTGCGAATGCCCGACAATGTATGATCAAAAGAGGGAGCGGAGGTGTTCGGCTGCAAGGTCTGAATATCCAACCATAATTTCTAAAAACCGGGTAAGAAAAGGCTCGAAAGCCCGACTTTACACCATCAAAAGCGGGAGCGGAGGTGTTCAGCTGCAAGAAGGTGTGAATGTTCGACTAAAGTTTGTAAAAATCTGGTAAGACAAGTTATGAATGCCCGACAATGTATGATCAAAAGCGGGAGCGGAGGTGTTCAGCTGCAAAGAAGGTCTGAATGTCCATCAATAATTGCTAGAAAACATGAAAGTAAAAATTTCTAATATCAAACCGCGCATGATCATAAGTGGGAGAGGAGGTGTTCAGCTGCAAGAAGGTGTGAATGTCCATCAATAATTGCTAGAAAACATGAAAGTAAAAATTTCTAAAATCAAACCGCACATGATCATAAGTGGGAGAGGAGGTGTTCAGCTGCAAGAAGGTGTGAATATCCACCCATAATTCCTGAAAAATGGGTAAAAAAAAGGTGCGAATGCCCAACCATACATCATCAAAAGCAGCTGTGGATGTGTTCGGCTACAAGAAGGTGTGAACGTCCAACCAAAGTTTGTAAAAAGCAGTTAAGAAAAGGTTCGAATATCCAACCAAACATAATCAAAAGCTTGAGCAGAACTGTTCGACTGCAAGTAGGTGTGGATGTCAGATCATAATTTGCAAAAAGCTGATGAGAAAGGGTGAGAATGCCCGACTATACACCATCAAATGCGGGAGCGGAGTTGTTCGTCTGTGAGTAGGTGTGAATCTCCGAACATAATTGCTGAAAAATGTGTTAGAAAAGGTAAGAATGCCGGTCCATACATCATCAAAAGCGAGAGAGGTGGTGTTCTGCTGAAAGTAGGTGTGAATGTCCAGCCATAATTACTCACAAACGGGTAAGAAAAGGTAGTATTGCCAGACCATACATGATCAAAACAGTAAGCGGAGGTGGTTCAGCTGCAAGAAGGTGTGGATGTCTGACTATAGTTTGTAAAAAGCGGGTAAGACAAGGTGCGAATGCCCGACAATGTAAGGCAAGGCAAGACAAGGCAAGTATATTTGTATAGCACAATTCAACAACTAGGTGATTCAAAGTGCTTCACAGAGACATTAAAACAGAAGAAATAAAAAGCATGATTTAAAATTTAAACAAAAGAAGGAAATAAGAACAATAGATAAAATCAGAAAAAATTATATATATGAAAGATAAAATCAATAGTTAAAACATGATTCCGTTTTGAAACTCAAGCTTATTCAAATGCAGCTGAAAATAGATGTGTCTTCAACCTGGACTTAAATACACTGAGTGTTTCAGCTGATCTGAGGCTTTCTGGGACTTTGTTCCAGACATGTGGAGCATAGAAGCTGAATGCAGCTTCTCCATGTCTGGTTTTGACTCTGGGAACTGATAAAATACCGGATCCAGATGACCTGAGGGGTCTGGAAGGTTCATAGTGGGTCAGGAGGTCACTGATGTATTTTGGTCCTTGACCATTCAGAGCTTTATAGACCAGCATCAGAACTTTAAAGTCTATCCTCTGATGGACAGGCAGCCAGTGTAAAGACTTGAGAGCTGGACTGTGATGTGCTCCACTTTTTTGGTCTTAGTGAGGACTCGAGCAGCTGAGTTCTGGATGAGCTGCAGTTGTCTAACTGACTTTTTAGGCAGACCTGTAAAGATGCTATTACAATAATCAAGCCTACTAAAGATGAATGCATGGACTAGTTTTTCCAGGTCCTGCTGAGACATCAGATCTTTTAGCCTTGATATATTCTTAAGGTGATAGTAGGCTGACTTTGTTAATGCCTTAATGTGTTTGTCCAAATTTAGGTCTGAGTCCATCACTACACCCAGATTTCTGGCCTGGTTGGTCGTTTTTAGATTTATAGATTGAAGCTCTGTGGTGACTTTCAATCGTTTATCTTTGGCTCCAAAGACAATTACCTCAGTTTTGTTTTTGTTTAGCTGGAGGAAGTTGTGGCACATCCAGTCATTAATCTCCTCAATGCATTTTCCAAGGGCCTGTACAGGCCCTCTGTCTCCTGGTGACATTGTTATATACATCTGTGTGTCATCTGCATAGCTATGGTAGTTTATTTGGTTGTTTTTTATAATCTGTGCCAGTGGGAGCATGTAGATGTTAAACAGAAGAGGTCCCAGGATGGAACCTTGGGGAACTTGTGATTCTTGTCTGCTCAGATGTAAAGTTACCTATTGACACAAAGTACTTCCTGTTCTCTAAGTATGTTTTGAACCAGTTTAGTACAGTTCCGGAAAGACCAGCCCAGTTCTCCAGTTGTTTGAGTAATATATTGTGGTCAACTGTATCAAAGGCAGCACTGAGATCCAGTAAAACTAAGACTGACATTTTTCCACTGTCTGTATTCAGACATATGTCATTAAACACTTTGGTCAGAGCAGTCTCAGTGCTGTGGTGCTGTCTAAAGCCTGACTGGAAGGTATCATAGCAGTTATTTTGTGTTAAAAAGTAATTAAGCTGTTGAAAAACCGCTTTTTCAATGATCTTACTTAAAAATGGGAGATTTGAGATGGGCCTGTAGTTGTTCATTTGCGTCTTATCAAGATTGTCCTTTTTCAGCAGAGGTTTAATTACAGCTGTTTTTAGTGGCTCTGGAAACACACCTGACGTTAAGGACAGGTTCACAATCAGTAACAGGTCTGACTCCAAAGTCTTTGAGACCCCTTTGAAAAAACCTGTTGGTAGGATGTCTAAACAGCAAGAGGAGGACTTCAGGTGACGTAAGATGTCCTCCAGGTCTTTACTGTTAATGGGTTGAAATAGTGTCATGGTGTTTAAACCGGTTTTCGGTGGACACAGTACATATGCTGAACCTGCTGCTGATGTACCAACTGCTTGTCTAATATTTTGGACTTTGTCTATGAAGAATTTGGCAAAGTCATTGCAGGCCATGGTGGAATGGAGTTCATTTGCCACTGACACAGGAGGGTTTGTTAGCCTGTCAACTGTAGCAAATAAGGCCCGAGCATTATGACTGTTTTTGGTGATGATGTCAGGGAAGTAGGATTTCCTTGCATTCCTCAGTTGTAAATTATAAGAGTGAAGTTTCTCTTTATAGATGTCATAATGAACCTGGAGATTTGTTTTTCTCCATCGGCGCTCAGCTTTCCGACACACTCTTTTCCCATTTTTCACCAGTGTGGAATTTCGCCATGGAGACTTCTTCCTTCCAGAGATAACCTTCACCTTAATGGGAGCAATAGTATCCATAACATTTAACATTTTAGTATTAAAGCTACTGACGAGCTCACTGACTGAACCCCCGGACAGGGCAGGTGCTAAGGAGAAAACCTGGTTAAAGATCTTACTACTGTTTTCAGTTTTGAGATCACTGCTGTTGAGACATTTGTGTGCACTGAAATCGTACTCTCAAAGAAAACACAGGAATGGTCAGACAGGCCCACATCAGACACAGTAATCTTTGAAATGCTTAGACCCTTGGAGATCACTAAGTCTAGAGTGTGCCCCCTATTGTGCGTAGGCTCTGTTATATGCTGAGTCAGCCCAAAGTTGTCCAGAGTGTTACTCAGGTCTTTAGTCCCTCTGTCCTGAGGATTGTCCATATGGATGTTAAAATCACCAACAATAATTATACAGTCAAAATCAACACAGATCATAGACAGCAGTTCACTGAGGTCTTCAGAAAAATCTGAACAGTATTTAGGGGGCCTGTAAATATTCAGAAACAGGACACTGGGTGAGGCCTTCACCTGTATAGCCATATATTCAAAGGACTGAAAACTTCCAGGAGATAACTGCTTACATTGAAAGGATTCATTGAATAAGACTGCGACCCCTCCTCCTCTCCTGCTCACTCTGGCCTCGCTGATAAAACTGTAACCAGGAGGGGTTGACTCAATAAGAACAGCAGCACTGTTATTTTGTTCCAACCAAGTTTCATTTAAAAACATAAAATCCAGGGTGTGCTCAGTGATAAAATCATCAATTAAGAATGTTTTCCCAGCTAAAGACCTAACATTTAATAAAGCCAACTTAAGTGTTTTAGAGGTATTATTTGCCCCCTCGTGTTTGGGTGCAGTCTGTGGCACACAAGGTATGTTTACTTTATTTAAAGATCTTTTTGAGTGCAACTCTCTGTGTTTTGACTGGGTCACATTTCTCCTTCTGTCACCTAAAAGTACAGAAATTTTAAGATCTTCTAATAAACAGGGTCCCAGCTTGTCCTGGGAAAAGTCACGACTGTCAGAATTCACACAGCCTGGACCCCTCACACATCACACATCAGACTGCGGAGACAGTACATGGTGGCAGCGTGAAGGGACAGAAGGGGGTGGGGCTGGGCTCCGTCGCTTCGGCTGCTCTAGTAGGGGCGGGGCTCGGCGGGGAACCTTTGGCCGCTTTGGTGGGGGGTTTATGGGGGATAAAAAGGGATTGGGCTGGGGGGTAGATCTAAGCCCAGCATTGACCCGTTCCATCATCTCCTCAGTGAATTTCAGGTGAGGGGAGGAGGAGGGAGAAAGGGAGGGTGAGGAGCACAATGACCTGTCAGGGGTTTGGGGGGCTGGGGAAGGTCCTGGTCCTGGTCCCTGGTCCTGGTCATTAGTGCTGTTGAGAGGGTTTGGGGCAAATAAAGACCTCTCTTCTTGCCTCTGATGTCTCTCCTTTCCAAAGTTCCTCTTGGGTGGGGGCAGATGGAGTTCCTCCTCAAGGTTTCTGCTGGGATTTGTTTGTTCCTCTCTATGAGATAACTCCTTGTTTATCTCAGCCTTGGCCCCGAGCACAGATGGATGACGTAGGAAATAAAATATGTTGGAGGTGAACAGTTTCACCCCTGACTTGTTAAAATTAAATCCATTTGCCATGTATGATCAAAAGAGGGAGCGGAGGTGTTTGGCTGCAAGGTCTGAATGTCCAGCCATAATTTCTAAAAACCGGGTAAGAAAAGGCTCGAAAGCCCGACTTTACACCATCAAAAGCGGGAGCGGAGGTGTTCAGCTGCAAGAAGGTGTGAATGTTCGACTAAAGTTTGTAAAAATCTGGTAAGACAAGGTGCGAATGCCCAACAATGTATGATCAAAAGCGGGAGCGGAGGTGTTCAGCTGCAAGAAGGTCTGAATGTCCATCAATAATTGCTAGAAAACATGAAAGTAAAAATTTCGAAAATCAAACCGCACATGATCATAAGTGGGAGAGGAGGTGTTCCGCTGCAAGAAGATGTGAATATCCACCCATAATTCCTGAAAAAAGGGGAAAAAAATGGTGCGAATGCCCAACCATACATCATCAAAAGCAGCTGTAGATGTGTTCGGCTACAAGAAGGTGTGAACGTCCAACCAAAGTTTGTAAAAAGCAGTTAAGAAAAGGTTCGAATATCCAACCAAACATAATCAAAAGCGGGAGCAGAACTGTTCGACTGCAAGTAGGTGTGGATGTCAGATCCATCCATCCATCCATCATCTGCCGCTTATCCGGGGGTCGGGTCGCGGGGGCAGCAGCTTGAGCAGAGAAACCCAGACGTCTCTGTCCCCGGCCACTTCCTCCAGCTCTTCCGGGGGGACCCCGAGGCGTTCCCAGGCCAGCCGAGAGACATAGTCTCTCCAGCGTGTCCTGGGTCTTCCCCGGGGTCTCCTCCCAGTGGGACGTGCCCGGAACACCTCCCCAGGGAGGCGCCCAGGGGGCATCCTAACCAGATGCCCGAGCCACCTCATCTGACTCCTCTCAATGCGGAGGAGCAGCGGTTCTACTCCGAGCCCCTCCCGGATGACTGAGCTTCTCACCCTATCTCTAAGGGAGAGCCCAGACACCCTGCGGAGGAAACCCATTTCGGCCGCTTGTATTCGCGATCTTGTTCTTTCGGTCACTACCCACAACTCGTGACCATAGGTGAGGATGGGAACGTAGATTGACCAGTAAGTAGAGAGCTTCGCCTTCTGGCTCAGCTCCCTCTTCACAACGACGGGTCGGTGCAGAGCCCGCAACACTGCAGACGCCGCACCGATCCGCCCGTCAATCTCCCGCTCCATTCGTCCCTCACTCGTGAACAAGACCCCGAGATACTTGAACTCCTCCACTTGGGGAAGGATCTCATTCCCGACCCGGAGAGAGCATTCCACCCTTTTCCGGCTGAGAACCATAGTCTCGGATTTGGAGGTGCTGATTCTCATCCCAGCCGCTTCACACTCGGCTGCGAATCGCTCCAGTGAGAGCTGAAGGTCACGGCCTGACGACGCTAACAGAACCACATCATCTGCAAAAAGCAGAGACCCGATTCTGAGGTCGCCAAATCGGACACCCTCAACGCCCTGGCTGCGCCTAGAAATTCTGTCCATAAAAGTTAGGAACAGAATCGGTGACAAAGGGCAGCCCTGACGGAGTCCAACTCTCACCGGAAACGTATCCGACTTACTGCCGGCAATGCGGACCAAACTCTGGCACCGGTCATACAGAGACCGAACGGACCCTATCAAGGGGTCCGGCACTCCATATTCCCGGAGCACCCCCCACAGGACTCCACGAGGGACACGGTCGAACGCTTTCTCCAAGTCCACAAAACACATGTAGACTGGTTGGGCGAACTCCCATGCACCCTCCAGGATCCTGCCGAGGGTATAGAGCTGGTCCACTGTTCCACGGCCAGGACGAAAGCCACACTGCATCTCCTGAATCCGAGGCTCGATTATCCGACGGATCCTCCTCTCCAATACCCCCGAATAGACCTTACCAGGGAGGCTGAGGAGTGTGATACCCCTATAGTTGGAACACACCCTCCGGTCCCCCTTTTTAAAGAGGGGGACCACCACCCCAATCTGCCAGTCCAGAGGCACTGTCCCCGATGTCCACGCGATGCTGCAGAGGCGTGTCAGCCAAGACAGCCCTACAACATCCAGAGCCTTGAGAAACTCAGGACGGACCTCATCCACCCCCGGGCCCTTGCCACCGAGGAGCTTTTTGACCACCTCGGCAACCTCAGCCCCAGAAATGGGAGGCCCCGTCTCCGAGCTCTCCGACTCTGCCTCTTCCGAGCACGTGTTGGTAGGATTGAGGAGTTCCTCGAAGTACTCCCCCCACCGACTCACAACATCCCTAGTTGAGGTCAGCAAAGCCCCGTCCCCACTGTAAACAGTGTTGACTGTGAGCCGCTTCCCCCCCCTGAGACGCCGGATGGTGGACCAGAATCTCTTCGAGGCCGCCCGGAAATCGTTCTCCATGGTCTCACCGAACTCCTCCCAGGGCCGAGTTTTTTTCTCAGCAACCGCCGAAGCCGCAGCCCGTCTGGCCTGTCGGTACCTATCAGCTGCTTCCAGGGTCCCACTGGCCAAAAAGGCCCGATAGGACTCCTTCTTCAGCTTGACGGCTTCCCTCACCACTGGTGTCCACCAGCAGGTTCGAGGGTTGCCGCCACGACAGGCACCGACCACCTTACGGCCACAACTCCGATCAGCTGCCTCGGCAATGGAGTCACGGAACATGGCCCATTCGGACTCAATGTCCCCCACCTCCCCCGGGATATGGTTGAAGCTCTGCCGGAGGTGGGAGTTAAAGCTCCTTCTGACGGGGGATTCTGACAAACGCTCCCAGCAGACCCTCACAATACGTTTGGGCCTGCCAGGTCTGATCGGCATCCTCCCCCACCAGCGGAGCCAACTCACCACCAGGTGGTGATCAGTTGACAGCTCCGCCCCTCTCTTCACCCGAGTGTCCAGGACATACGGCCGCAAGTCCGATGATACAACCACAAAGTCGATCATCGAACTGCGGCCAAGGGTGTCCTGGTGCCAAGTGCACATATGGACACCCTTATGTCTGAACATGGTGTTCGTTATGGACAGTCCATGACCAGCACAGAAGTCCAACAACATAACACCACTCTGGTTCAGATCGGGGGGGCCGTTCCTCCCAATCACACCCCTCCAGGTCTCACTGTCATTGCCCACGTGAGCATTGAAGTCCCCCAGCAGAACGAGGGAGTCTCCGGTAGGAGCATTCTCCAGTGCCTCCCCAGAGACTCCAAAAAGGGTGGGTACTCTGAACTGCTGTTTGGCGCATAGGCACAAACAACAGTCAGGACTCGTCCCCCCACCCGAAGGCGGAGGGAGGCTACCCTCTCGTTCACTGGGGTAAACCCCAATGTACTGGCACACAGCCGGGGGGCAATAAGTATGCCCACACCTGCTCTGCGCCTCTCACCACGGGCAACTCCAGAGTGGAAGAGAGTCCAACCCCTCTCAAGAGGACTGGTTCCAGAGCCCAAGCCGTGCGTCGAGGTGAGTCCGACTATATCTAGCCGGAACCGCTCAGCCTCGCGCACCAGCTCCGGCTCCTTCCCCAACAGAGAGGTGACATTCCACGTCCCAAGAGCTAGCTTCAGTAGCCGAGGATCAGACCGCCAAGGCCTCTGCCTTCGGCCGCTACCCAGCTCACATCGCACCCGACCCCCTTGGCCCCTCCCACGGGTGGTGAGCCCGTCGGAAGGGGGACCCACGTCATCATTTCGGGCTATGCCCGACCGAGCCCCATGGGCACAGACCCGGCCACCAGGCGCCCGCTGCCGGGCCCCACCCCCGGGCCTGGCTCCGGGGGGAGGCCCCGGTGTCCCATATCCGGGCAAGGGATCACGAGGTCCAAATTTTTTGTTCATCATAAGGGGTCTTTTGAGCTGTTCTTTGTCTGGTCCCTCATCTAAGATCTGCTTGCCTTGGGTGACCCTACCAGGGGCTTAAAGCCCCGAGCAACATAGCTCCCGGACTCATTGGGGCACGCAAACTCCCCCACCACGATAAGGTGACAGCTCAGGAGGGAGGGATGTCAGATCATAATTTGCAAAAAGCTGATGAGAAAGGGTGAGAATGCCCAACTATACACCATCAAATGCGGGAGCGGAGTTGTTCGTCTGTGAGTAGGTGTGAATCTCCGACCATAATTGCTGAAAAATGTGTTAGAAAAGGTAAGAATGCCGGTCCATACATCATCAAAAGCGAGAGAAGTGGTGTTCTGCTGAAAGTAGGTGTGAATGTCCAGCCATAATTACTCACAAACGGGTAAGAAAAGGTAGTATTGCCAGACCATACATGATCAAAACAGGGAGCGGAGGTGGTTCAGCTGCAAGAAGGTGTGAATGTCCGACTAAAGTTCAAATATATTAACAAAAGCGAGAGGAGAAGTCTTCGGATGAGAGTGTTTGAGAATTTCCAACCATAATCTATAAAATGCGGTGAAAAAAAGGTGTTATAGAACACTAAAAGGTGGAGCGGAAGTGTTCGGCTGCAAGAAGGTGTGAATGTCCGACTATATTTGGTGAAAAGCATGTGAAGCAAGGTCTGAATGCCCAACCTTACATCATCAAAAGCGAGATCAGAGGTGTTTGGCTGCAAGAAGGCCATAGTTTGCCAAAAGCGGGTAAGGTGCGAATGACCGACTAAATATCAACAAAAGTGGGGGCGGAGGTCTTCGGATGCAAGTGGGTGTGAATATTCCACCATACAAGTATGGTGGAGAGGAAGCTATAAATTGCTGACCATTGTTTGCAAAAAGCGGGTGAGAAAAGGTGCGAATGTCCAACCATACATGATCAAAACAGGGAGCGGACGTGTTTGGCTGCGACAAGGTTTTAATGTCCACCCATAATTAATGAATAGCGGGCAACAAGTAGGTTCCAATGCCCAACCAAACATCATCAAAAGCAGGAGTGGATGTGTTCGGCTACAAGAAGGTTTGAATGTCCGAGCATAGTTTGTAAAAAGCGGGTAAGAAAAGCTTCGAATGCCCGAACATACACCATCAAAAGACAGACCGGACGTGTTCCGCTGTAAGTAGGTGTGAATGCCCAACCATAGTTGGTAAAAAGAAGGTAAGAAAAGGTTCAAATATCCGACTGTACACAATCAATAGCGGGAGCGGATGTGTTCGGCTACAAGAAGGTGTGAAAGTCTCACCATGGTTTGTAAAAAGCGGGTAAGAAAAGGTGCGAATGCCCGACAATGTATGATCAAAAGAGGGAGCGGAGGTTTTCGGCTACAAGAAGGTCTGAATGTCCGACCAAAGTTTGTAAAAAGCGGGTAAGAAAGGTTTGAATGCCCGACTATACACCATCAAAAGCGGGAGCGGAGGTGTTGCACTGTAAGACGGTGTGAATGTCTGACCATAGTTTGTAAAAAGCAGTAGGTGTGAATGTCAGATCATAATTTGCAAAAAGCTGATGAGAAAGGGTGAGAATGCCCTACTATACACCATCAAATGCGAGAGCGGAGGTGTTTGTCTGTGAGTAGGTGTGAATGTCCCACCCTAGTTGCTGAAAAATGTGTTAGAAAAGGTAAGAATGCCAGCCCATACATCATCAAAAGCGGGAGAGGTGGTGTTCGGCTGCAAGAAGGTGTGAATATCCAGCCATAATTACTCACAAACGGGTAAGAAAAGGTAAGAATACCAAACCATAAATTATCAAAAGCGGCAGCAGAGATGTTCGGCTGGTATTTATAAATGTCTAGATAGATTTGAACAAAAAACAACGTAGTATTTTGCAGTAAAAGAAAGAAAGGTTCAGAAATCCGAGAAAAAGCTTTTCATGAGTTCTGCATGATTTGGGATTTTGCTTATAAAATGCATTCCTTCAATCAAACTATGGTAAAACGGCTTTTACCTTCATATTTATCAATGTCTAGATCGACTTCAACAAAGAACAACATTAGATTTTGCAGTAGAAGAAAGAGAGACACTGAAGGATCAGGAATCCGAGAATAAGCTTATTTTCATACGTTCTGCATGATTTGGGATTTTGCTATAAAATGAATTCCTTCACTCAAACTATGTTAAAACTGCTTTTACCTTCATATTTATCAATGTCTAGATCGACTTCAACAAAGAACAACATTGTATATTGCAGTAGAAGAAAGAGCAACACTGAAGGAACAGGAATCCGAGAATAAGCTTACTTTCATACGTTCTGCATGATTTGGGATTTTATGTATAAAATGAATTCCTTCACTCAAACCAAGTGAAAACTACTTTGTCCTTCATATTTATCAATGTCTAGATCGACTTCAACAAAGAACAACATTGTATATTGCAGTAGAAGAAAGAGAGACACTGAAGGAACAGGAATCCGAGAATAAGCTTCTTTTCATACGTTCTGCATGATTTGGGATTTTGCTATAAAATGAATTCCTTCACTCAAACTATGTTAAAACTGCTTTTAACTTCATATTTATCAATGTCTAGATCGACTTCAACAAAGAACAACATTGTATATTGCAGTAGAAGAAAGAGCAACACTGAAGGAACAGGAATCCGAGAATAAGCTTATTTTCATACGTTCTGCTTGATTTCGGATTTTCCTATAAAATGAATTGCTTTGCTCAAACCAAGTTAAAATTGCTTTGTCTTCATATTTATCAATGTCAAAGCAGTTTTAACATAGTTTGAGTGAAGGAATTCATTTTAAAACAAAATCTCAAAACATGCACAACACATGAAAAGCTTATTCTCGGATTCCTGATCCTTCAGTGTTGCTATTTGTTATATTGCAAAGTAAAACGTGTTTTCTTTGTTTTGTTTAAATCTATCTCGACATTGATAAATATGGAAGGACAAAGCAGGTTTAACTTGGTTTGAGCAAAGCAATTCATTTTGTAGCAAAATCCGAAATCGTGAAGAACTCATGAAAGCAAGCTTATACTCGGATTCCTGAAACTTTTAGATCTTAGATTTGCTCTTTCTTTTACTGCAAAGTACGTTGGGTTTTTTTTTTTGTTTAAATCTTTCTAGACAAGGTAAATATGAAGGACAAATCAGTTTTAACATAGTTTGAGTGAAGGAATGCATTTTATAAGCAAAGTCCCAAATCATGCAAAACTAACGAAAAGCTTTTTCTCGCTTTTCACTGCTTTTTACAAACTGGTCGGACGTTCACACCTTCTTGCAGCCGAACAATTCCGCTTCCACTTTTGATGGTGTATATTCGGGCATTCAAACCTTTTCTTACCCGCTTTTTACAAACCATGGTCGGACTTTCACACCTTCTTGCAGCCGAACACCACCTCTCCCGCTTTGATGATGTATGGTCCAGCATTCTTACCTTTTCTAACACATTTTTAAGCAATTATGGTCGGACATTCCCACCTACTCACAGCCAAACACTTCCGCTCCCGCATTTGATGGTGTTTAGTCAGGCATTCTCACCCTTTCTCATCAACTTTTTGCATATGATCTGATATTCACACCTACTTGCAGTCGAACACCTCTGCTTCCGCTTTTGATGGTACATATTTGGGCATTCGAACCTTTTGTTACCCGCTTTTTACATACCATGGGTGGACTTTCACACCTTCTTGTAGCCGAACAACTCTGCTCCCGCTATTGATTGTGTACAGTCGGGTATTTTAACCTTTTCTTACCCGCTTTTTACCAACTATGGTCGGACATTCACACCTTCTTACAGCGGAACACGTCCGCTCCCTCTTTTGATGGTGTATGTTCGGGCATTCGAACCTTTTCTTACCTGCTTTTTACAAACCATGGTCGGACTTTCACACCTTCTTGTAGCCGAACACCTCCGCTCCCTCTTTTGATCATACATTGTTGGGCATTCGCACCTTGTCTTACCCGCTTTTTACAAACTATAGTCAGACATTCACACGTTGCAGCTAAACCACCTCCGCTCCCTGTTTTGATCATGTATGGTCTGGCAATACTAGCTTTTCTTACCCGTTTGTGAGTAATTATGGCTGGACATTCACACCTACTTGCAGTCGAACAGCTCTGCTCCCGCTTTTGATTTTGTTTGGTTGGATATTCGACGCTTTTCTTAACTGCTTTTTACAAACTTTGGTCGGACGTTCAAACCTTCTTGCAACCGAACACCTCCGCTTCCGCTTTTGATGGTATATATTCGGGAATTCGAACCTTTTCTTACCCGCTTTTTACAAACCATGGTCGGACTTTCACACCTTCTTGTAGCCGAACAACTCCACTCACGCTATTGATTGTGTACAGTCGGGTAGTTTAACCTTTTCTTACCCGCTTTTTACCAACTATGGTTGGACATTCACACCGTCTTACAGCGGAAAACCTCCGCTTCCGCTTTTGATGGTGTATAGTCGGGCATTCGAACCTTTTCTTACCCGCTTTTTACAAACTATGGTCGGACATTCAATCCTTCTTGTAGCCGAAAAGCTCCGCTCCCTCTTTTGATCATACATTGTCGGGCATTTGCAACTTTTCTTACCCGCTTTTTACAAACCATGGTCGGACTGTCACACCTTCTTGTAGCTGAACACATCCGCTCCCACTATTGATTGTGTACAGTCAGGTTTTTTAACGTTTTCTTACCCGCTTCTTACCAACTCTGGTCGGACATTCACACCTTCTTAAAGCGGAACACGTCCGCTCCCTCTTTTGATGGTGTATGTTTGGGCATTCGAACCTTTTCTTACCCGCTTTTTACAAACTATGCTCGGACATTCAAACCTTCTTGTAGCCGAACACATCCACTCCTGCTTTTGATGATGTGTGGTTGGGCATTCGAACCTACTTCTTGCCCGCTTTTCATTAATTATGGGTGGACATTCACACCTTGTCGCAGCCAAACACCTCCGCTCCCTGTTTTGATCATGTATGGTTGGACATTCGCACCTTTTCTCAACCGCTTTTTGCAAACTATGGTCAGCAATTCACAGCTTCCTCTCCACCATACTTGTATGGTGGAAGATTCACACCCACTTGCATCCGAAGACCTCCGCCCCCACTTTTGTTGATATTTAGTCGGTCATTCGCACCTTACCCGCTTTTGGCAAACTATGGCCTTCTTGCAGCCAAACACCTCTGATCTCGCTTTTGATGATGTAAGGTTGGGCATTCAGACCTTGCTTCCCCTGCTTTTCACCAAATATAGTCGGACATTCACACCTTCTTGCAGCCGAACACTTTCGCTCCACCTTTTAGTGTTCTATAACACCTTTTTTTCACCGCATTTTATAGATTATGGTTGGAAATTCTCAACCATTGTCATCCGAAGACCTCTCCTCCCGCTTTTGTTAATATATTTGAACTTTAGTCGGACATTCACACCTTCTTGCAGCTGAACCACCTCCGCTCCCTGTTTTGATCATGTATGGTCTGGCAATACTACCTTTTCTTACCCGTTTGTGAGTAATTATGGCTGGACATTCACACCTACTTTCAGCAGAACACCACCTCTCTCGCTTTTGATGATGTATGGACCGGCATTCTTACCTTTTCTAACACATTTTTCAGCAATTATGGTCGGACATTCCCACCTACTCAGAGCCGAACACCTCCGCTCCCGCATTTGATGGTGTATAGTCGGGCATTCTCACTCTTTCTCATCAGCTTTTTGCAAATTATGATCTGATATTCACAGCTGCTTTTGATAATGTATGGTTGGGCATTCGCACCTTTTTTTACCCATTTTTCAGGAATTATGGGTGGACATTCACACCGTCTTGCAGCTGAAAACATCCTCTCCCGCTTATGATCATGTGCGGTTTGAAATTCGAAAATTTTCTTTCATGTTTTAAAGAAATTATTGATGGACATTCAGACCTTCTTGCAGCTGAACCCCTCTGCTCGCGCTTTTGATGGTGTATAGTAGGGCTTTCGAGCCTTTTCTTCCCGGTTTTTACAAATTATGGTTGGACATTCAGACCTTCTTGCAACCTAACACCTCCGCTCCCTCTTTTGATCATACATTGTCTGGCATTCGCACCTTGTCTTACGCGCTTTTTACAAACTTTAGTCGGACATTCAGACCTTCTTGCAGCTGAACCACCTCCGCTCCCTGTTTTGATCATGTATGGTCTGGCAATACTACCTTTTCTTACCCGTTTGTGAGTAATTTTGGCTGGACATTCACACCTACTCAAAGCCGAACAACTCCGCTACCGCATTTGATGGTGTATAGTCGGGCATTCTCACCCTTTCTCATCAGCTTTTTGCAAATTATGATCTGACATTCACACCTACTTGCAGTCGAACAGCTCTGCTCCCGCTTTTGATTATGTTTGGTTGGATATTCGAACCTTTTCTTCACTGCTTTTTACAAACTTTGTTCGGAGGTACACGTCTTCTTGAAGCCGAACACCTCCGCTTCCGCTTTTGATGGTGTATAGTCGGGCTTTCGAGCCTTTTCTTACCTGGTTTTTAGAAATTATGGTTGGACATTCAGACCTCGCAGCCGAACACCTCCGCTCCCTCTTTTGATCATACATTGTCGGTTATTCGCACCTTGTCTTACCCGCTTTTTACAAACTATAGTCAGACATTCACACGTTGCAGCTGAACCACCTCTGCTCCCTGTTTTGATTATGTATGGTCTGGCAATACTACCTTTTCTTACCCGGTTGTGAGTAATTATGGCTGGACATTCACACCTACTTGCAGTCGAACAGCTCTGCTCCCGCTTTTGATTTTGTTTGGTTGGATATTCGAACCTTTTCTTAACTGCTTTTTACAAACTTTGGTAGGACGTTCACACCTTCTTGCAGCCGAAAAACTCCACTCCCGCTATTTATTGTGTACAGTCGGGTAGTTTAACCTTTTCTTACCCGCTTTTTACCAACTATGGTCGGACATTCACACCGTCTTACAGCGGAACACCTCCGCTTCCGCTTTTGATGGTGTATAGTCGGGCATTCGAACCTTTTCTTACCCGCTTTTTACAAACTATGGTCGGACATTCAAACCTTCTTGTAGCCGAAAGCCTCCGCTGCCTCTTTTGATCATACATTGTCGGGCATTCGCACCCTTTCTTACCCGCTTTTTATAAAACCATGGTCGGACTGTCACAACTTCTTGTAGCCGAACACATCTGCTCCCGCTATCGATTGTGTACAGTTGGGTTTTTTAACCTTTTCTTACCCGCTTTTTACCAGCTCTGGTCGGACATTCACACCTTCTTACAGCGGAACACGTCCGCTCCCTCTTTTGATGGTGTATTTTCGGGCATTCAAACCTTTTCTTACCCGCTTTTTACAAACTATGCTCGGACATTCAGACCTTCTTGCAGCTGAATCACCTCCGCTCCCTGTTTTGATTATGTATGGTCTGGCAATACTACCTTTTCTTACCCGTTTGTGAGTAATTATGGCTGGACATTCACACCTACTTTCAGCAGAACACCACCTCTCTCGCTTTTGATGATGTATGGACCGGCATTCTTACCTTTTCTAACACATTTTTCAGCAATTATGGTCGGACATTCCCACCTACTCAGAGCCGAACACCTCCGTTCCCGCATTTGATGGTGTATAGTCGGGCATTCTCACTCTTTCTCATCAGCTTTTTGCAAATTATGATCTGATATTCACAGCTGCTTTTGATAATGTATGGTTGGGCATTCGCACCTTTTTTTACCCATTTTTCAGGAATTATGGGTGGACATTCACACCGTCTTGCAGCTGAAAACATCCTCTCCCGCTTATGATCATGTGCGGTTTGATATTCGAAAATTTTCTTTCATGTTTTAAAGAAATTATTGATGGACATTCAGACCTTCTTGCAGCTGAACCCCTCTGCTCGCGCTTTTGATGGTGTATAGTAGGGCTTTCGAGCCTTTTCTTCCCGGTTTTTACAAATTATGGTTGGACATTCAGACCTTCTTGCAACCTAACACCTCCGCTCCCTCTTTTGATCATACATTGTCTGGCAATCGCACCTTGTCTTACGCGCTTTTTACAAACTTTAGTCGGACATTCAGACCTTCTTGCAGCTGAACCACCTCCGCTCCCTGTTTTGATCATGTATGGTCTGGCAATACTACCTTTTCTTACCCGTTTGTGAGTAATTTTGGCTGGACATTCACACCTACTCAAAGCCGAACAACTCCGCTACCGCATTTGATGGTGTATAGTCGGGCATTCTCACCCTTTCTCATCAGCTTTTTGCAAATTATGATCTGACATTCACACCTACTTGCAGTCGAACAGCTCTGCTCCCGCTTTTGATTATGTTTGGTTGGATATTCGAACCTTTTCTTAACTGCTTTTTACAAACTTTGTTCGGAGGTACACATCTTCTTGAAGCCGAACACCTCCGCTTCCGCTTTTGATGGTGTATAGTCGGGCTTTCGAGCCTTTTCTTACCTGGTTTTTAGAAATTATGGTTGGACATTCAGACCTTGCAGCCGAACACCTCCGCTCCCTCTTTTGATCATACATTGTCGGTTATTCGCACCTTGTCTTACCCGCTTTTTGCAAACTATAGTCAGACATTCACACGTTGCAGCTGAACCACCTCTGCTCCCTGTTTTGATTATGTATGGTCTGGCAATACTACCTTTTCTTACCCGGTTGTGAGTAATTATGGCTGGACATTCACACCTACTTGCAGTCGAACAGCTCTGCTCCCGCTTTTGATTTTGTTTGGTTGGATATTCGAACCTTTTCTTAACTGCTTTTTACAAACTTTGGTCGGACGTTCACACCTTCTTGCAGCCGAACACCTCCACTTCCGCTTTTGATAGTATATATTCGGGCATTCGAACCTTTTGTTACCCGCTTTTTACAAACCATGGGTGGACTTTCACACCTTCTTGTACCCGAACAACCCTGCTCCCGCTATTGGTGGTGTACAGTCGGGTATTTTAACCTTTTCTTACCCGCTTTTTACAAACTATGGTCGGACATTCACACCTTCTTACAGCGGAACACGTCTGCTCCACCTTTTAGTGTTCTATCACACCTTTTTTTCACCGCATTTTATGGATTATGGTTGGAAATTCTCAACCACTCTCATTCGAAGACCTCTCCTCCCGCTTTTGTGAATATATTTGAACTTTAGTCGGACATTCACACCTTCTTGCAGCTGAACCACCTCCGCTCCCTGTTTTGATCATGTATGATCTGGCAATACTACATTTTCTTACCTGTTTGTGAGTAATTATGGCTGGACATTCACACCTACTTTCAGCAGAACACCACCTCTCTCGCTTTTGATGATGTATGGACCGGCATTCTTACCTTTTCTAACACATTTTTCAGCAATTATGGTCGGAGATTCACACCTACTAACAGACGAACAACTCCGCTCCCGCATTTGATGGTGTATAGTTGTTGTTTTGCAAATTATGATCTGACATTCACACTTACTTGCAGTCGAACAGTTCTGCTCCCGCTTTTGATTATGTTTGGTTGGATATTCGAAACTTTTCTTAACTGCTTTTTACAAACTTTGGTTGGACGTTCAAACCTTCTTGTAGCCGAACACATCCACAGCTGCTTTTGATGATGTATGGTTGGGTATTCGCACCTTTTTTTTACCCATTTTTCAGTAATTATGGGTGGACATTCACACCTTCTTGCAGCTGAACACCTCCTCTCCCACTTATGATCATATGCGGTTTGATTTTCAAAATTTTTACTTTAATTTTTTCTAGCAATTATTGATGGACATTCAGACCTTCTTGCAGCTGAACAACTCCGCTCCCTCTTTTGATCATAAATTGTCGGGCATTCGAACCTTTTCTTACCCGCTTTTTACAAAACTTGGTCGGACTTTCACACCTTTTAGTAGCCGAACAACTCCGCTCCCGCTATTGATTGTGTACAGTCGGGTATTTTAACCTTTTCTTACCCGCTTTTTACCAACTATGGTCGGACATTCATAACTTCTTACAACGGAACACCTCCGCTCCTTATTTTGATGATGTATGGTTGGGCATTCAAACCTACTTGTTGCCCGCTTTTCATTAATTATGGGTGGACATTCACACCTTGTCGCAGCCAAACACCTCCGCTCCCTGTTTTGATGGTGTATAATGGTGGACATTCGCACCTTTTCTCACCCGCTTTTTACTATGGTCGGCCATTCACAGCTTCCTCTCCACCATACTTGTATGGTGGGATATTCACACCCACTTGCATCCGAAGACCTCCGCCCCCACTTTTGTTGATATTTAGTCGGTCATTCGCACCTTACCCGCTTTTGGCAAACTATGGCCTTCTTGCAGCCAAACACCTGATCTCGCTTTTGATGATGTAAGGTTGGGCATTCAGACCTTGCTTCACCTACTTTTCACCAAATATAGTCGGACATTCACACCTTCTTGCAGCCGAACACTTCCGCTCCACTTTTGAGTGTTCTATGTAGCATTCACACCTTTTTCTTCACCGCATTTTATAGATTATGGTTGGAAATTCTCACCCACTCTCATCCGAAGACCTCTCCTCCCGCTTTTGTTAATGTATAGTCGGGCATGAGAACCTTTTCTTACCCGCTTTTTACAAATTATGGTTGGACATTCACACCTACTTGCAGCCGAATACTGATACTGATCCTCCCGTAATAAAATGGTCGGATCTTATCAAACACACTTTGTTTCTTGTGACAATCAAGTCAGCGAAACAGCGTATACACGTCAAGACACTGAATCAAGTTTGCCACAAGAACTCATAAGTTTGGCAGTATTGCTCTGCCGTCAGCAATCATACACCCATTTTATTTTCGTGAGACATGTGCAGGCACCTGTTCATCTACTGTTCTATCACTATGAATTAGTTTATCTATTATCAATAAGGATACTTCTACAACTACTATCAAAGTATGTCCGGACTTCTTATGTTGTCAGTTGCTATATATGAATAAGTGGGTAGCTACTGACAAGCATTAAGCATGTCACACAGCCCAAACATATAACATTTCAGGACACACCACACAGTTAACAACCACAGTGAAGCGTGTCAAAGCCCAAACATGTAACATTCAACGGGACACTTACACAACACATTCAAATCAAACAGTCAGACAACATACAAGAACATATACCCCAGCCGGCATTGCTCCCTGCCTATTTTCCTACAGCTCACTATGTGTGCGCACACCTTTATTCACAAACTCTTCAACTTATACTCTTTTACCGAAGCTGCTACAGCTCGATTGGCCGAATACCCTTAGATCCTATTTCGGTGAATTTGACATCTGCCTTACATGTAACAGATTAGCGATTTAGTTTGAGTGAAGGAATTCATTTTATAGCAAAATCCCAAATCGTGAAGAACTCATGAAAGTAAGCTTATTCTCGGATTCATGAAACTTTAGATTTGCTCTGTCTTTTACTGCAAAGTACAACGTTGTTTTTTTTGTTTAAATCTTTCTAGACATGGTAAATATGAAGGACAAAGCAGTTTTAACATAGTTTGAGTGAAGGAATTCATTTTATAGATAAAATCCCAAGAGTCTGCTGAGAAACAAGAATGAATGCGAAGTAGACTTTAACACGGCTCTAGGAGCGAGCCGAGTGTGGGCTAACCGGGAGAATTGCTTGAAAGAAACGCGACACCGAATGAGCGGTCAGAACAAAGCCTCAATACGGTTTTCCCGTGGTGTTTTTGTTGCTGCCTTGTCTTTTGCACAGAGTAAAAGACAAGGCAGCCATCGAATAGGGCCCGATTGTTCCTACTTGGTCAGCCGAGGAGCAAGGGGGGGAGCAAGCGTCTCAACCAAGCAAAGCTCACCATGGGGAAGGTGGCTATGCCAACTAGCCTGATGCCCTGCTCCCGCAGTGATGGATAATCGTACTCTGGTTTCTCTTCATAACGTACAAGTCTTTCGCCTTTTACTAAAGACTTCTGTGGAAAGCAGCACTAATGAGTTGTTTCTATTTTTGGCAGGCTTTACCTTTGCGGGTGAAGCCCTTTCCGTCTGTGCAAAAGAAATCTTGTAACTGTGCAGAGTGACTTCTCTGAGTAGAGTCGCCTTACTTGTTGCAACTGTGCCGATGTTGCTTGGATGGTGCTTGCTGGAGCGTGCGGGAGTGCAAAGTTATACCATTTAAAAGGGCTGAAGAGTGCTCAGTGCAGCGGGTGGGCGGAGGTGCAAAGTGACACTCTGGCCACCTATGGCCATAAAAAGAACACCGCTACAAGTGCGCATTGTGCCAGGAAGGGCCCTTGGACGTGAACCAGTGGACAGATATCACTTCTCGGCCTTTTGGCTAAGATCAAGTGTAGTACCTGTTCTTATCAGTTTAATATCTGATATGGCCTTTGTACGAGGACTACATATTAAATTGATTTTTAGCAATAGGAGTTGAAAAAGGAGCTTACTCCGTTCACTCCAAGCATCGACCCGGTACTGCAGTGCCGCTGGGAACGGTGCGCTCTTCTCTGCTCTTGTGAAAAAGCAAACAGTGGTGCAGGATGGAAGTTTCAGGGAGCCCAAGATGAAACTTTCTTTTAGTCTGCTGAGAAAAGAGAGTGAATGCGAAGTAGACTTTAACACAGCTCTGGGGGCAAGCCGAGTGCGGGCTAACCGGGAGAATTACTTGAAAGAAACGCGACACTGAATGAGCGGTCAGAACAAAGCCTCAATACAGTGTTCCCGTGGTGTTTGTGGCTGCCTTGTCTTTTGCACAGAGTAAAAGACAAGGCAGCCATCGAATAGGGCCCGATTTTTCCTACTTGGTCAGCCGAGGAGCATGGAGGGGGAGCAAGCGTCTCAACCAAGCAAAGCTCACCATGGGGAAGGTGGCTATGCCAACTAGCCTGATGCCCTGCTCCCGCAGTGACGGATAATCGTACTCTGGTTTCTCTTCATAACGTACAAGTCTTTCGCCTTTTACTAAAGACTTCCGTGGAAAGCAGCACTAATGAGTTGTTTCTATTTTTGGCAGGCTTTACCTTTGCGGGTGAAGCCCTTTCCGTCTGTGCAAAAGAAATCTTGTTACTGTGCAGAGTGACTTCTCTGAGTAGAGTCGCCTTACTTGTTGCGACTGTGCCGATGTTTGAAGCTGGAGTGCAACGTTGTTGCTTGGATGGTGCTTGCTGGAGCGTGCGGGAGTGCAAAGTTATACCATTTAAAAGGGCTGAAGAGTGCTCAGTGCAGCGGGTGGGCGGAGGTGCAAAGTGACACTCTGGCCACCTATGGCCATAAAAAGAACACCGCTACAAGTGTGCATTGTGCCAGGAAGGGCCCTCGGACGTGAACCAGTGGACAGTTATCGCTTCTCGGCCTTTTGGCTAAGATCAAGTGTAGTACCTGTTCTTATCAGTTTAATATCTGATATGGCCTTTGTACGAGGACTACATATTAAATGGATTTTTAGCAATAGGAGTTGAAAAAGGAGCTTGCTCCGTTCACTCCAAGCATCGACCCGGTACTGCAGTGCCGCTGGGAACGGTGCGCTCTTCTCTGCTCTTGTGAAAAAGCAAACAGTGGTGCAGGATGGAAGTTTCAGGGAGCCCAAGATGAAACTTTCTTTTAGTCTGCTGAGAAAAGAGAGTGAATGCGAAGTAGACTTTAACACAGCTCTGGGGGCGAGCCGAGTGCGGGCTAACCGGGAGAATTGCTTGAAAGAAACGCGACACTGAATGAGCGGTCAGAACAAAGCCTCAATACGGTGTTCCCGTGGTGTTTGTGGCTGCCTTGTCTTTTGCACAGAGTAAAAGACAAGGCAGCCATCGAATAGGGCCCGATTTTTCCTACTTGGTCAGCCGAGGAGCAAGGAGGGGGAGCAAGCGTCTCAACCAAGCAAAGCTCACCATGGGGAAGGTGGCTATGCCAACTAGCCTGATGCCCTGCTCCCGCAGTGACAGATAATCGTACTCTGGTTTCTCTTCATAATGTACAAGTCTTTCGCCTTTTACTAAAGACTTCCGTGGAGAGCAGCACTAATGAGTTGTTGCTATTTTTGGCAGGCTTTACCTTTGCGGGTGAAGCCCTTTCTGTCTGTGCAAAAGAAATCTTGTTACTGTGCAGAGTGACTTCTCTGAGTAGAGTTGCCTTACTTGTTGCGACTGTGCCGATGTTTGAAGCTGGAGTGCAAAGTTGTTGCTTGAATGGTGCTCGCTGGAGCGTGCGGGAGTGCAAAGTTATACCATTTAAAAGGGCTGAAGAGTGCTCAGTGCAGCGGGTGGGCGGAGATGCAAAGTGACACTCTGGCCACCTCGAAAACCGAGGTTACATCCAGTACCAGGGGCAGCCCAAGCTCTGCCGCAAGTGTGGTGAGCATGGGCACCTGGTTGAGGCTTGTACCAAGGTGATATGTGGGAAGTGCAGAGAAATTGGGGACACTTTTGGAGAGTGTCCAAATGGCAGGAAATGTAATCTCTGTGGAGAATTAAATCACCTCTTCTGAGATTGCCCTAAATCTTTTGCCAACAAATTAAAGACGGTAAAGCCACAGTCAAGCCAACAAAGAGAAGGACCAGAGGTGGCAGTTGGTGAACAAAGTGAAGAGGTTGACCCAATAAATTCAAACTTCCCGCTAAAAGCTTGGATTGGAAGTGAGGAGCAAAAAGGAGAGGGGCCTGTAGAGGCCTCACCACTCAGTGCTGAAGTCTGTGAGAATTCACAGGCAGAGGGTGGAGCTAAGCTAAATGAGGAGGAAGAGCAGACAGGTGAGTCTAGTGAAGGTACTCACCTCCCCGAAGGTCAACAGCCGAGGAGGACGGCATCTGAGTTGTCCTCTGATTCCCTTTAGCTCTGCAATCAACCCCCAGGGACTCAAAGTTAAATGCAACATTGCATCAGAGGCCAACACGAGAGTCCGAAAAGGAGAGCTAGTTTCCCAAGAAATAACCTGAGTGTGTAATTTGTTTTGATAACTTAGAAAAACGAAAATGACATACCTACTTTCCTTTATCCTTTTAATGGTTCTCACCTTCTCAACACTAAATGTGAGAAGTGTGAAATCAAAGACAAGAGCCCAGAGTATTATATCCTTCTTAGACTCCATAAAATCAGATGTGTTTTTAATACAAGAATGTGGACTACCTTTTTTGAAAAACCATAGACAATGGGAGGAAATGTGGCCCAATTTATCGATATGGAGTGGCTCAAATCAAATTAAAAATGATGGTGTGGCCATTCTAATTAAAAATCCGCATGTTCTGGTGCGAGACGGACGGGCACTTTTAGCACACTTGAATTTTATGGGGCAAGACTTTAACCTCTTAAATATTTATGGTTTCAATGGAAAAAATGACAGGTATGACCTTTTAGAAGATTACTCACAAACGGGTAAGAAATGGTAGTATTGCCAGACAATACATGATCAAAACAGGGAGCGGAGGTGGTTCAGCTGCAAGGTGTGAATTTCTGACTAAAGTTTGTAAAAAGCGCGTAAGACAAGGTGCGAATGCCCAACAATGTATGATCAAAAGAGGGAGCGGAGGTTTTCGGCTGCAAGGTCTGAATGTCCAACCATAATTTGTAAAAACCGGGGAAGAAAAGGCTCGAAAGCCCGACTATACACCATCAAAAGCGGGAGCGGAGGTGTTCAGCTGCAAGAAGGTGTGAATGTCCGACCATAGTTGGTAAAAAGCGGGTAAGAAAAGGTTAAAATGCCCGACTGTACACCATCAAAAGCGGAAGCGGAGGTGTTCGGCTTCAAGAAGACGTGAACCTCCGAACAAAGTTTGTAAAAAGCAGTTAAGAAAAGGTTCGAATATCCAACCAAACATAATCAAAAGCGGGAGCAGAGCTTTTCGACTGCAAGTAGGTGTGAATGTCAGATCATGATTTGCAAAAAGCTGATGAGAAAGGGTGAGAATGCCCGACTATACACCATCAAATGCGGTAGCGGAGTTGTTTGTCTGTGAGTAGGTGTGAATCTGCGACCATAATTGCTGAAAAATGTGTTAGAAAAGGTAAGAATGCCGGTCCATACATCATCAAAAGCGAGAGAGGTGGTGTTCTGCTGAAAGTAGGTGTGAATGTCCAGCCATAATTACTCACAAACGGGTAAGAAAAGGTAGTATTGCCAGACCATACATGATCAAAACAGGGAGCGGAGGTGGTTCAGCTGCAACGTGTGAATGTCTGACTATAGTTTGTAAAAAGCGGGTAAGACAAGGTGCGAATGCCCGACAATGTATAATCAAAAGAGGGAGCGGAGGTGTTCGGCTGCAAGGTCTGAATGTCCAACCATAATTTCTAAAAACCGGGTAAGAAAAGGCTCAAAAGCCCGACTTTACACCATCAAAAGCGGGAGCGGAGGTGTTCAGCTGCAAGAAGGTGTGAATGTTCGACTAAAGTTTGTAAAAATCTGGTAAGACAAGGTATGAATGTCCGACAATGTATGATCAAAAGCGGGAGCGGAGATGTTCAGCTGCAAGAAGGTCTGAATGTCCATCAATAATTGCTAGAAAAAATTAAAGTAAAAATTTCGAAAATCAAACCGCACATGATCATAAGTGGGAGAGGAGGTGTTCAGCTGCAAGAAGGTGTGAATATCCACCCATAATTCCTGAAAAATGGGTAAAAAAAAGGTGCGAATGCCCAACCATACATCATCAAAAGCAGCTGTGGATGTGTTCGGCTACAAGAAGGTGTGAACGTCCAACCAAAGTTTGTAAAAAGCAGTTAAGAAAAGGTTCGAATATCCAACCAAACATAATCAAAAGCGGGAGCAGAACTCTTCGACTGCAAGTAGGTGTGGATGTCAGATCATAATTTGCAAAAAGCTGATGAGAAAGGGTGAGAATGCCCGACTATACACCATCAAATGCGGGAGCGGAGTTGTTTGTCTGTGAGTAGGTGTGAATCTGCGACCATAATTGCTGAAAAATGTGTTAGAAAAGGTAAGAATGCCGGTCCATACATCATCAAAAGCGAGAGAGGTGGTGTTCTGCTGAAAGTAGGTGTGAATGTCCAGCCATAATTACTCACAAACGGGTAAGAAAAGGTAGTATTGCCAGACCATACATGATCAAAACAGGGAGCGGAGGTGGTTCAGCTGCAACGTGTGAATGTCTGACTATAGTTTGTAAAAAGCGGGTAAGACAAGGTGCGAATGCCCGACAATGTATAATCAAAAGAGGGAGCGGAGGTGTTCAGCTGCAAGAAGGTGTGAATGTTCGACTAAAGTTTGTAAAAATCTGGTAAGACAAGGTGCGAATGCCCGACAATGTATGATCAAAAGCGGGAGCGGAGGTGTTCAGCTGCAAGAAGGTCTGAATGTCCATCAATTGCTAGAAAAAAATAAAGTAAAAATTTCGAAAATCAAACCGCACATGATCATAAGTGGGAGAGGAGGTGTTCAGCTGCAAGAAGGTGTGAATGTCCACCCATAATTGCTGAAAAATGGGAAATAAAGGTGCGAATACCCAACCATACATCATCAAAAGCAGGTGTTAATGTCAGATCATAATTTGCAAAAAGCTGATGAGAAAGGGTGAGAATGCCCGACTATACACCATCAAATGCGGGAGCGGAGTTGTTTGTCTTTGAGTAGGTGTGAATCTCCGACCATAATTGCTGAAAAATGTGTTAGAAAAGGTAAGAATGCCGGTCCATACATCATCAAAAGCGAGAGAGGTGGTGTTCTGCTGAAAGTAGGTGTGAATGTCCAGCCATAATTACTCACAAACGGGTAAGAAAAAGTAGTATTGCCAGACCATACATGATCAAAACAGGGAGCGGAGGTGGTTCAGCTGCAAGAAGGTGTGAATGTCCGACTAAAGTTCAAATATATTAACAAAAGCGGGAGGAGAGGTCTTCGGATGAGAGTGGTTGAGAATTTCCAACCATAATCTATAAAATGCCGTGAAAAAAAGGTGTGATAGAACACTAAAAGGTGGAGCGGAAGAGTTCGGCTGCAAGAAGGTGTGAATGTCCGACTATATTTGGTGAAAAGCAGGGGAAGCAAGGTCTGAATGCCCAACCTTACATCATCAAAAGCGAGATCAGAGGTGTTTGGCTGCAAGAAGGCCATAGTTTGCCAAAAGCGGGTAAGGTGCGAATGACCGACTAAATATCAACAAAAGTGGGGGCGGAGGTCTTCGGATGCAAGTGGGTGTGAATATCCCACCATACAAGTATGGTGGAGAGGAAGCTGTGAATTGCTGACCATAGTTTGCAAAAAGCGGATGAGAAAAGGTGCGAATGTCCAACCATACGTGATCAAAACAGGGAGCGGAGGTGTTTGGCTGCGACAAGGTGTGAATGTCCACCCATAATTAATGAAAAGCGGGCAAGAAGTGGGTTCGAATGCCCAACCACACATCATCAAAAGCAGGAGTGGATGTGTTCGGCTATAAGAAGGTTTGAATGTCCGAGCATAGTTTGTAAAAAGCGGGTAAGAAAAGGTTCGAATGCCCGAACATACACCATCAAAAGAGGGAGCGGAGGTGTTCCGCTGTAAGAAGGTGTGAATGTCCGACCAGAGTTGGTAAAAAGCGGGTAAGAAAAGGTTAAAAAAAACCCGACTGTACACAATCAATAGCGGGAGCAGATGTGTTCGGCTACAAGAAGGTGTGACAGTCCGACCATGGTTTGTAAAAAGCGGGTAAGAAAAGGTGCAAATGCCCGACAATGTATGATCAAAAGAGGGAGCGGAGCTTTTCGGCTACAAGAAGGTTTGAATGTCCGACCATAGTTTGTAAAAAGCGGGTAAGAAAAGGTTCGAATGCCCGACTATACACCATCAAAAGCGGAAGCGGAGGTGTTCCGCTGTAGACGGTGTGAATGTCCGACCATAGTTGGTAAAAAGCGGGTAAGAAAAGGTTAAACTACACGACTGTATACAATCAATAGCGGGAGTGGAGTTGTTCGGCTACAAGAAGGTGTGAAAGTCCGACCATGGTTTGTAAAAAACGGGTAAGATAATGTTCGAATTCCCGAATATATACCATCAAAAGCGGAAGCGGAGGTGTTCGGTTGCAAGAAGGTGTGAACGTCCGACCAAAGTTTGTAAAAAGCAGTTAAGAAAAGGTTCGAATATCCAACCAAACAAAATCAAAAGCAGGAGCAGAGCTGTTCGACTGCAAGTAGGTGTGAATGTCCAGCCATAATTACTCACAAATGGGTAAGAAAAGGTAGTATTGCCACTCCATACATGATCAAAACAGGGAGCGGAGGTGGTTCAGCTGCAACGTGTGAATGTCTGACTATAGTTTGTAAAAAGCGGGTAAGACAAGGTGCGAATGCCCGACAATGTATGATCAAAAGAGGGAGCGGAGGTGTTCGGCTGCAAGGTCTGAATATCCAACCATAATTTCTAAAAACCGGGTAAGAAAAGGCTCGAAAGCCCGACTTTACACCATCAAAAGCGGGAGCGGAGGTGTTCAGCTGCAAGAAGGTGTGAATGTTCGACTAAAGTTTGTAAAAATCTGGTAAGACAAGTTATGAATGCCCGACAATGTATGATCAAAAGCGGTAGCGGAGGTGTTCAGCTGCAAAGAAGGTCTGAATGTCCATCAATAATTGCTAGAAAACATGAAAGTAAAAATTTCTAATATCAAACCGCGCATGATCATAAGTGGGAGAGGAGGTGTTCAGCTGCAAGAAGGTGTGAATGTCCATCAATAATTGCTAGAAAACATGAAAGTAAAAATTTCTAAAATCAAACCGCACATGATCATAAGTGGGAGAGGAGGTGTTCAGCTGCAAGAAGGTGTGAATATCCACCCATAATTCCTGAAAAATGGGTAAAAAAAAGGTGCGAATGGCCAACCATACATCATCAAAAGCAGCTGTGGATGTGTTCGGCTACAAGAAGGTGTGAACGTCCAACCAAAGTTTGTAAAAAGCAGTTAAGAAAAGGTTCGAATATCCAACCAAACATAATCAAAAGCGGGAGCAGAACTGTTCGACTGCAAGTAGGTGTGGATGTCAGATCATAATTTGCAAAAAGCTGATGAGAAAGGGTGAGAATGCCCGACTATACACCATCAAATGCGGGAGCGGAGTTGTTCGTCTGTGAGTAGGTGTGAATCTCCGAACATAATTGCTGAAAAATGTGTTAGAAAAGGTAAGAATGCCGGTCCATACATCATCAAAAGCGAGAGAGGTGGTGTTCTGCTGAAAGTAGGTGTGAATGTCCAGCCATAATTACTCACAAACGGGTAAGAAAAGGTAGTATTGCCAGACCATACATGATCAAAACAGTAAGCGGAGGTGGTTCAGCTGCAAGAAGGTGTGGATGTCTGACTATAGTTTGTAAAAAGCGGGTAAGACAAGGTGCGAATGCCCGACAATGTAAGGCAAGGCAAGACAAGGCAAGTATATTTGTATAGCACAATTCAACAACAAGGTGATTCAAAGTGCTTCACAGAGACATTAAAACAGAAGAAATAAAAAGCATGATTTAAAATTTAAACAAAAGAAGGAAATAAGAACAATAGATAAAATCAGAAAAAATTATATATATGAAAGATAAAATCAATAGTTAAAACATGATTCCGTTTTGAAACTCAAGCTTATTCAAATGCAGCTGAAAATAGATGTGTCTTCAACCTGGACTTAAATACACTGAGTGTTTCAGCTGATCTGAGGCTTTCTGGGACTTTGTTCCAGACATGTGGAGCATAGAAGCTGAATGCAGCTTCTCCATGTCTGGTTTTGACTCTGGGAACTGATAAAATACCGGATCCAGATGACCTGAGGGGTCTGGAAGGTTCATAGTGGGTCAGGAGGTCACTGATGTATTTTGGTCCTTGACCATTCAGAGCTTTATAGACCAGCATCAGAACTTTAAAGTCTATCCTCTGATGGACAGGCAGCCAGTGTAAAGACTTGAGAGCTGGACTGTGATGTGCTCCACTTTTTTGGTCTTAGTGAGGACTCGAGCAGCTGAGTTCTGGATGAGCTGCAGTTGTCTAACTGACTTTTTAGGCAGACCTGTAAAGATGCTATTACAATAATCAAGCCTACTAAAGATGAATGCATGGACTAGTTTTTCCAGGTCCTGCTGAGACATCAGATCTTTTAGCCTTGATATATTCTTAAGGTGATAGTAGGCTGACTTTGTTAATGCCTTAATGTGTTTGTCCAAATTTAGGTCTGAGTCCATCACTACACCCAGATTTCTGGCCTGGTTGGTCGTTTTTAGATTTATAGATTGAAGCTCTGTGGTGACTTTCAATCGTTTATCTTTGGCTCCAAAGACAATTACCTCAGTTTTGTTTTTGTTTAGCTGGAGGAAGTTGTGGCACATCCAGTCATTAATCTCCTCAATGCATTTTCCAAGGGCCTGTACAGGCCCTCTGTCTCCTGGTGACATTGTTATATACATCTGTGTGTCATCTGCATAGCTATGGTAGTTTATTTGGTTGTTTTTTATAATCTGTGCCAGTGGGAGCATGTAGATGTTAAACAGAAGAGGTCCCAGGATGGAACCTTGGGGAACTTGTGATTCTTGTCTGCTCAGATGTAAAGTTACCTATTGACACAAAGTACTTCCTGTTCTCTAAGTATGTTTTGAACCAGTTTAGTACAGTTCCGGAAAGACCAGCCCAGTTCTCCAGTTGTTTGAGTAATATATTGTGGTCAACTGTATCAAAGGCAGCACTGAGATCCAGTAAAACTAAGACTGACATTTTTCCACTGTCTGTATTCAGACATATGTCATTAAACACTTTGGTCAGAGCAGTCTCAGTGCTGTGGTGCTGTCTAAAGCCTGACTGGAAGGTATCATAGCAGTTATTTTGTGTTAAAAAGTAATTAAGCTGTTGAAAAACCGCTTTTTCAATGATCTTACTTAAAAATGGGAGATTTGAGATGGGCCTGTAGTTGTTCATTTGCGTCTTATCAAGATTGTCCTTTTTCAGCAGAGGTTTAATTACAGCTGTTTTTAGTGGCTCTGGAAACACACCTGACGTTAAGGACAGGTTCACAATCAGTAACAGGTCTGACTCCAAAGTCTTTGAGACCCCTTTGAAAAAACCTGTTGGTAGGATGTCTAAACAGCAAGAGGAGGACTTCAGGTGACGTAAGATGTCCTCCAGGTCTTTACTGTTAATGGGTTGAAATAGTGTCATGGTGTTTAAACCGGTTTTCGGTGGACACAGTACATATGCTGAACCTGCTGCTGATGTACCAACTGCTTGTCTAATATTTTGGACTTTGTCTATGAAGAATTTGGCAAAGTCATTGCAGGCCATGGTGGAATGGAGTTCATTTGCCACTGACACAGGAGGGTTTGTTAGCCTGTCAACTGTAGCAAATAAGGCCCGAGCATTATGACTGTTTTTGGTGATGATGTCAGGGAAGTAGGATTTCCTTGCATTCCTCAGTTGTAAATTATAAGAGTGAAGTTTCTCTTTATAGATGTCATAATGAACCTGGAGATTTGTTTTTCTCCATCGGCGCTCAGCTTTCCGACACACTCTTTTCCCATTTTTCACCAGTGTGGAATTTCGCCATGGAGACTTCTTCCTTCCAGAGATAACCTTCACCTTAATGGGAGCAATAGTATCCATAACATTTAACATTTTAGTATTAAAGCTACTGACGAGCTCACTGACTGAACCCCCGGACAGGGCAGGTGCTAAGGAGAAAACCTGGTTAAAGATCTTACTACTGTTTTCAGTTTTGAGATCACTGCTGTTGAGACATTTGTGTGCACTGAAATCGTACTCTCAAAGAAAACACAGGAATGGTCAGACAGGCCCACATCAGACACAGTAATCTTTGAAATGCTTAGACCCTTGGAGATCACTAAGTCTAGAGTGTGCCCCCTATTGTGCGTAGGCTCTGTTATATGCTGAGTCAGCCCAAAGTTGTCCAGAGTGTTACTCAGGTCTTTAGTCCCTCTGTCCTGAGGATTGTCCATATGGATGTTAAAATCACCAACAATAATTATACAGTCAAAATCAACACAGATCATAGACAGCAGTTCACTGAGGTCTTCAGAAAAATCTGAACAGTATTTAGGGGGCCTGTAAATATTCAGAAACAGGACACTGGGTGAGGCCTTCACCTGTATAGCCATATATTCAAAGGACTGAAAACTTCCAGGAGATAACTGCTTACATTGAAAGGATTCATTGAATAAGACTGCGACCCCTCCTCCTCTCCTGCTCACTCTGGCCTCGCTGATAAAACTGTAACCAGGAGGGGTTGACTCAATAAGAACAGCAGCACTGTTATTTTGTTCCAACCAAGTTTCAGTTAAAAACATAAAATCCAGGGTGTGCTCAGTGATAAAATCATCAATTAAGAATGTTTTCCCAGCTAAAGACCTAACATTTAATAAAGCCAACTTAAGTGTTTTAGAGGTATTATTTGCCCCCTCGTGTTTGGGTGCAGTCTGTGGCACACAAGGTATGTTTACTTTATTTAAAGATCTTTTTGAGTGCAACTCTCTGTGTTTTGACTGGGTCACATTTCTCCTTCTGTCACCTAAAAGTACAGAAATTTTAAGATCTTCTAATAAACAGGGTCCCAGCTTGTCCTGGGAAAAGTCACGACTGTCAGAATTCACACAGCCTGGACCCCTCACACATCACACATCAGACTGCGGAGACAGTACATGGTGGCAGCGTGAAGGGACAGAAGGGGGTGGGGCTGGGCTCCGTCGCTTCGGCTGCTCTAGTAGGGGCGGGGCTCGGCGGGGAACCTTTGGCCGCTTTGGTGGGGGGTTTATGGGGGATAAAAAGGGATTGGGCTGGGGGGTAGATCTAAGCCCAGCATTGACCCGTTCCATCATCTCCTCAGTGAATTTCAGGTGAGGGGAGGAGGAGGGAGAAAGGGAGGGTGAGGAGCACAATGACCTGTCAGGGGTTTGGGGGGCTGGGGAAGGTCCTGGTCCTGGTCCCTGGTCCTGGTCATTAGTGCTGTTGAGAGGGTTTGGGGCAAATAAAGACCTCTCTTCTTGCCTCTGATGTCTCTCCTTTCCAAAGTTCCTCTTGGGTGGGGGCAGATGGAGTTCCTCCTCAAGGTTTCTGCTGGGATTTGTTTGTTCCTCTCTATGAGATAACTCCTTGTTTATCTCAGCCTTGGCCCCGAGCACAGATGGATGACGTAGGAAATAAAATATGTTGGAGGTGAACAGTTTCACCCCTGACTTGTTAAAATTAAATCCATTTGCCATGTATGATCAAAAGAGGGAGCGGAGGTGTTTGGCTGCAAGGTCTGAATGTCCAGCCATAATTTCTAAAAACCGGGTAAGAAAAGGCTCGAAAGCCCGACTTTACACCATCAAAAGCGGGAGCGGAGGTGTTCAGCTGCAAGAAGGTGTGAATGTTCGACTAAAGTTTGTAAAAATCTGGTAAGACAAGGTGCGAATGCCCAACAATGTATGATCAGAAGCGGGAGCGGAGGTGTTCAGCTGCAAGAAGGTCTGAATGTCCATCAATAATTGCTAGAAAACATGAAAGTAAAAATTTCGAAAATCAAACCGCACATGATCATAAGTGGGAGAGGAGGTGTTCCGCTGCAAGAAGGTGTGAATATCCACCCATAATTCCTGAAAAAAGGGGAAAAAAATGGTGCGAATGCCCAACCATACATCATCAAAAGCAGCTGTAGATGTGTTCGGCTACAAGAAGGTGTGAACGTCCAACCAAAGTTTGTAAAAAGCAGTTAAGAAAAGGTTCGAATATCCAACCAAACATAATCAAAAGCGGGAGCAGAACTGTTCGACTGCAAGTAGGTGTGGATGTCAGATCCATCCATCCATCCATCATCTGCCGCTTATCCGGGGGTCGGGTCGCGGGGGCAGCAGCTTGAGCAGAGAAACCCAGACGTCTCTGTCCCCGGCCACTTCCTCCAGCTCTTCCGGGGGGACCCCGAGGCGTTCCCAGGCCAGCCGAGAGACATAGTCTCTCCAGCGTGTCCTGGGTCTTCCCCGGGGTCTCCTCCCAGTGGGACGTGCCCGGAACACCTCCCCAGGGAGGCGCCCAGGGGGCATCCTAACCAGATGCCCGAGCCACCTCATCTGACTCCTCTCAATGCGGAGGAGCAGCGGTTCTACTCCGAGCCCCTCCCGGATGACTGAGCTTCTCACCCTATCTCTAAGGGAGAGCCCAGACACCCTGCGGAGGAAACCCATTTCGGCCGCTTGTATTCGCGATCTTGTTCTTTCGGTCACTACCCACAACTCGTGACCATAGGTGAGGATGGGAACGTAGATTGACCAGTAAGTAGAGAGCTTCGCCTTCTGGCTCAGCTCCCTCTTCACAACGACGGGTCGGTGCAGAGCCCACAACACTGCAGACGCCGCACCGATCCGCCCGTCAATCTCCCGCTCCATTCGTCCCTCACTCGTGAACAAGACCCCGAGATACTTGAACTCCTCCACTTGGGGAAGGATCTCATTCCCGACCCGGAGAGAGCATTCCACCCTTTTCCGGCTGAGAACCATAGTCTCGGATTTGGAGGTGCTGATTCTCATCCCAGCCGCTTCACACTCGGCTGCGAATCGCTCCAGTGAGAGCTGAAGGTCACGGCCTGACGACGCTAACAGAACCACACCATCTGCAAAAAGCAGAGACCCGATTCTGAGGTCGCCAAATCGGACACCCTCAACGCCCTGGCTGCGCCTAGAAATTCTGTCCATAAAAGTTAGGAACAGAATCGGTGACAAAGGGCAGCCCTGACGGAGTCCAACTCTCACCGGAAACGTATCCGACTTACTGCCGGCAATGCGGACCAAACTCTGGCACCGGTCATACAGAGACCGAACGGACCCTATCAAGGGGTCCGGCACTCCATATTCCCGGAGCACCCCCCACAGGACTCCACGAGGGACACGGTCGAACGCTTTCTCCAAGTCCACAAAACACATGTAGACTGGTTGGGCGAACTCCCATGCACCCTCCAGGATCCTGCCGAGGGTATAGAGCTGGTCCACTGTTCCACGGCCAGGACGAAAGCCACACTGCATCTCCTGAATCCGAGGCTCGATTATCCGACGGATCCTCCTCTCCAATACCCCCGAATAGACCTTACCAGGGAGGCTGAGGAGTGTGATACCCCTATAGTTGGAACACACCCTCCGGTCCCCCTTTTTAAAGAGGGGGACCACCACCCCAATCTGCCAGTCCAGAGGCACTGTCCCCGATGTCCACGCGATGCTGCAGAGGCGTGTCAGCCAAGACAGCCCTACAACATCCAGAGCCTTGAGAAACTCAGGACGGACCTCATCCACCCCCGGGGCCTTGCCACCGAGGAGCTTTTTGACCACCTCGGCAACCTCAGCCCCAGAAATGGGAGGCCCCGTCTCCGAGCTCTCCGACTCTGCCTCTTCCGAGCACGTGTTGGTAGGATTGAGGAGTTCCTCGAAGTACTCCCCCCACCGACTCACAACATCCCTAGTTGAGGTCAGCAAAGCCCCGTCCCCACTGTAAACAGTGTTGACTGTGAGCCGCTTCCCCCCCCTGAGACGCCGGATGGTGGACCAGAATCTCTTCGAGGCCGTCCGGAAATCGTTCTCCATGGTCTCACCGAACTCCTCCCAGGCCCGAGTTTTTTTCTCAGCAACCGCCGAAGCCGCAGCCCGTCTGGCCTGTCGGTACCTATCAGCTGCTTCCAGGGTCCCACTGGCCAAAAAGGCCCGATAGGACTCCTTCTTCAGCTTGACGGCTTCCCTCACCACTGGTGTCCACCAGCAGGTTCGAGGGTTGCCGCCACGACAGGCACCGACCACCTTACGGCCACAACTCCGATCAGCTGCCTCGGCAATGGAGTCACGGAACATGGCCCATTCGGACTCAATGTCCCCCACCTCCCCCGGGATATGGTTGAAGCTCTGCCGGAGGTGGGAGTTAAAGCTCCTTCTGACGGGGGATTCTGACAAACGCTCCCAGCAGACCCTCACAATACGTTTGGGCCTGCCAGGTCTGATCGGCATCCTCCCCCACCAGCGGAGCCAACTCACCACCAGGTGGTGATCAGTTGACAGCTCCGCCCCTCTCTTCACCCGAGTGTCCAGGACATACGGCCGCAAGTCCGATGATACAACCACAAAGTCGATCATCGAACTGCGGCCAAGGGTGTCCTGGTGCCAAGTGCACATATGGACACCCTTATGTCTGAACATGGTGTTCGTTATGGACAGTCCATAACCAGCACAGAAGTCCAACAACATAACACCACTCTGGTTCAGATCGGGGGGGCCGTTCCTCCCAATCACACCCCTCCAGGTCTCACTGTCATTGCCCACGTGAGCATTGAAGTCCCCCAGCAGAACGAGGGAGTCTCCGGTAGGAGCATTCTCCAGTGCCTCCCCCAGAGACTCCAAAAAGGGTGGGTACTCTGAACTGCTGTTTGGCGCATAGGCACAAACAACAGTCAGGACTCGTCCCCCCACCCGAAGGCGGAGGGAGGCTACCCTCTCGTTCACTGGGGTAAACCCCAATGTACTGGCACACAGCCGGGGGGCAATAAGTATGCCCACACCTGCTCTGCGCCTCTCACCACGGGCAACTCCAGAGTGGAAGAGAGTCCAACCCCTCTCAAGAGGACTGGTTCCAGAGCCCAAGCCGTGCGTCGAGGTGAGTCCGACTATATCTAGCCGGAACCGCTCAGCCTCGCGCACCAGCTCCGGCTCCTTCCCCAACAGAGAGGTGACATTCCACGTCCCAAGAGCTAGCTTCAGTAGCCGAGGATCAGACCGCCAAGGCCTCTGCCTTCGGCCGCTACCCAGCTCACATCGCACCCGACCCCCTTGGCCCCTCCCACGGGTGGTGAGCCCGTCGGAAGGGGGACCCACGTCATCATTTCGGGCTATGCCCGACCGAGCCCCATGGGCATAGACCCGGCCACCAGGCGCCCGCTGCCGGGCCCCACCCCCGGGCCTGGCTCCGGGGGGAGGCCCCGGTGTCCCATATCCGGGCAAGGGATCACGAGGTCCAAATTTTTTGTTCATCATAAGGGGTCTTTTGAGCTGTTCTTTGTCTGGTCCCTCATCTAGGATCTGCTTGCCTTGGGTGACCCTACCAGGGGCTTAAAGCCCCGAGCAACATAGCTCCCGGACTCATTGGGGCACGCAAACTCCCCCACCACGATAAGGTGACAGCTCAGGAGGGAGGGATGTCAGATCATAATTTGCAAAAAGCTGATGAGAAAGGGTGAGAATGCCCAACTATACACCATCAAATGCGGGAGCGGAGTTGTTCGTCTGTGAGTAGGTGTGAATCTCCGACCATAATTGCTGAAAAATGTGTTAGAAAAGGTAAGAATGCCGGTCCATACATCATCAAAAGCGAGAGAAGTGGTGTTCTGCTGAAAGTAGGTGTGAATGTCCAGCCATAATTACTCACAAACGGGTAAGAAAAGGTAGTATTGCCAGACCATACATGATCAAAACAGGGAGCGGAGGTGGTTCAGCTGCAAGAAGGTGTGAATGTCCGACTAAAGTTCAAATATATTAACAAAAGCGAGAGGAGAAGTCTTCGGATGAGAGTGTTTGAGAATTTCCAACCATAATCTATAAAATGCGGTGAAAAAAAGGTGTTATAGAACACTAAAAGGTGGAGCGGAAGTGTTCGGCTGCAAGAAGGTGTGAATGTCCGACTATATTTGGTGAAAAGCATGTGAAGCAAGGTCTGAATGCCCAACCTTACATCATCAAAAGCGAGATCAGAGGTGTTTGGCTGCAAGAAGGCCATAGTTTGCCAAAAGCGGGTAAGGTGCGAATGACCGACTAAATATCAACAAAAGTGGGGGCGGAGGTCTTCGGATGCAAGTGGGTGTGAATATTCCACCATACAAGTATGGTGGAGAGGAAGCTATGAATTGCTGACCATTGTTTGCAAAAAGCGGGTGAGAAAAGGTGCGAATGTCCAACCATACATGATCAAAACAGGGAGCGGACGTGTTTGGCTGCGACAAGGTTTTAATGTCCACCCATAATTAATGAATAGCGGGCAACAAGTAGGTTCCAATGCCCAACCATACATCATCAAAAGCAGGAGTGGATGTGTTCGGCTACAAGAAGGTTTGAATGTCCGAGCATAGTTTGTAAAAAGCGGGTAAGAAAAGCTTCGAATGCCCGAACATACACCATCAAAAGACAGACCGGACGTGTTCCGCTGTAAGTAGGTGTGAATGCCCAACCATAGTTGGTAAAAAGAAGGTAAGAAAAGGTTCAAATATCCGACTGTACACAATCAATAGCGGGAGCGGATGTGTTCGGCTACAAGAAGGTGTGAAAGTCTCACCATGGTTTGTAAAAAGCGGGTAAGAAAAGGTGCGAATGCCCGACAATGTATGATCAAAAGAGGGAGCGGAGGTTTTCGGCTACAAGAAGGTCTGAATGTCCGACCAAAGTTTGTAAAAAGCGGGTAAGAAAGGTTTGAATGCCCGACTATACACCATCAAAAGCGGGAGCGGAGGTGTTGCACTGTAAGACGGTGTGAATGTCTGACCATAGTTTGTAAAAAGCAGTAGGTGTGAATGTCAGATCATAATTTGCAAAAAGCTGATGAGAAAGGGTGAGAATGCCCTACTATACACCATCAAATGCGAGAGCGGAGGTGTTTGTCTGTGAGTAGGTGTGAATGTCCCACCCTAGTTGCTGAAAAATGTGTTAGAAAAGGTAAGAATGCCAGCCCATACATCATCAAAAGCGGGAGAGGTGGTGTTCGGCTGCAAGAAGGTGTGAATATCCAGCCATAATTACTCACAAACGGGTAAGAAAAGGTAAGAATACCAAACCATAAATTATCAAAAGCGGCAGCAGAGATGTTCGGCTGGTATTTATAAATGTCTAGATAGATTTGAACAAAAAACAACGTAGTATTTTGCAGTAAAAGAAAGAAAGGTTCAGAAATCCGAGAAAAAGCTTTTCATGAGTTCTGCATGATTTGGGATTTTGCTTATAAAATGCAGTCCTTCAATCAAACTATGGTAAAACGGCTTTTACCTTCATATTTATCAATGTCTAGATCGACTTCAACAAAGAACAACATTAGATTTTGCAGTAGAAGAAAGAGAGACACTGAAGGATCAGGAATCCGAGAATAAGCTTATTTTCATACGTTCTGCATGATTTGGGATTTTGCTATAAAATGAATTCCTTCACTCAAACTATGTTAAAACTGCTTTTACCTTCATATTTATCAATGTCTAGATCGACTTCAACAAAGAACAACATTGTATATTGCAGTAGTAGAAAGAGCAACACTGAAGGAACAGGAATCCGAGAATAAGCTTACTTTCATACGTTCTGCATGATTTGGGATTTTATGTATAAAATGAATTCCTTCACTCAAACCAAGTGAAAACTTCTTTGTCCTTCATATTTATCAATGTCTAGATCGACTTCAACAAAGAACAACATTGTATATTGCAGTAGAAGAAAGAGAGACACTGAAGGAACAGGAATCCGAGAATAAGCTTCTTTTCATACGTTCTGCATGATTTGGGATTTTGCTATAAAATGAATTCCTTCACTCAAACTATGTTAAAACTGCTTTTAACTTCATATTTATCAATGTCTAGATCGACTTCAACAAAGAACAACATTGTATATTGCAGTAGAAGAAAGAGCAACACTGAAGGAACAGGAATCCGAGAATAAGCTTATTTTCATACGTTCTGCATGATTTCGGATTTTCCTATAAAATGAATTGCTTTGCTCAAACCAAGTTAAAATTGCTTTGTCTTCATATTTATCAATGTCAAAGCAGTTTTAACATAGTTTGAGTGAAGGAATTCATTTTAAAACAAAATCTCAAAACATGCACAACACATGAAAAGCTTATTCTCGGATTCCTGATCCTTCAGTGTTGCTATTTGTTATATTGCAAAGTACAACGTGTTTTCTTTGTTTTGTTTAAATCTATCTCGACATTGATAAATATGGAAGGACAAAGCAGGTTTAACTTGGTTTGAGCAAAGCAATTCATTTTGTAGCAAAATCCGAAATCGTGAAGAACTCATGAAAGCAAGCTTATACTCGGATTCCTGAAACTTTTAGATCTTAGATTTGCTCTTTCTTTTACTGCAAAGTACGTTGGGGTTTTTTTTTGTTTAAATCTTTCTAGACAAGGTAAATATGAAGGACAAATCAGTTTTAACATAGTTTGAGTGAAGGAATGCATTTTATAAGCAAAATCCCAAATCATGCAAAACTAACGAAAAGCTTTTTCTCGCTTTTCACTGCTTTTTACAAACTGGTCGGACGTTCACACCTTCTTGCAGCCGAACACCACCTCTCCCGCTTTTGATGATGTATGGTCCAGCATTCTTACCTTTTCTAACACATTTTTCAGCAATTATGGTCGGACATTCACACCTACTCACAGCCAAACACTTCCGCTCCCGCATTTGATGGTGTTTAGTCAGGCATTCTCACCCTTTCTCATCAACTTTTTGCATATGATCTGATATTCACACCTACTTGCAGTCGAACACCTCTGCTTCCGCTTTTGATGGTACATATTTGGGCATTCGAACCTTTTGTTACCCGCTTTTTACATACCATGGGTGGACTTTCACACCTTCTTGTAGCCGAACAACTCTGCTCCCGCTATTGATTGTGTACAGTCGGGTATTTTAACCTTTTCTTACCCGCTTTTTACCAACTATGGTCGGACATTCACACCTTCTTACAGCGGAACACGTCCGCTCCCTCTTTTGATGGTGTATGTTCGGGCATTCGAACCTTTTCTTACCTGCTTTTTACAAACCATGGTCGGACTTTCACACCTTCTTGTAGCCGAACACCTCCGCTCCCTCTTTTGATCATACATTGTTGGGCATTCGCACCTTGTCTTACCCGCTTGTTACAAACTATAGTCAGACATTCACACGTTGCAGCTGAACCACCTCCGCTCCCTATTTTGATCATGTATGGTCTGGCAATACTAGCTTTTCTTACCCGTTTGTGAGTAATTATGGCTGGACATTCACACCTACTTGCAGTCGAACAGCTCTGCTCCCGCTTTTGATTTTGTTTGGTTGGATATTCGACGCTTTTCTTAACTGCTTTTTACAAACTTTGGTCGGACGTTCAAACCTTCTTGCAACCGAACACCTCCGCTTCCGCTTTTGATGGTATATATTCGGGAATTCGAACCTTTTCTTACCCGCTTTTTACAAACCATGGTCGGACTTTCACACCTTCTTGCAGCAGAACACCACCTCTCCCGCTTTTGATGATGTATGGTCCAGCATTCTTACCTTTTCTAACACATTTTTCAGCAATTATGGTCGGACATTCACACCTACTCACAGCCAAACACTTCCGCTCCCGCATTTGATGGTGTTTAGTCAGGCATTCTCACCCTTTCTCATCAACTTTTTGCATATGATCTGATATTCACACCTACTTGCAGTCGAACACCTCTGCTTCCGCTTTTGATGGTACATATTTGGGCATTCGAACCTTTTCTTACCCGCTTTTTACATACCATGGGTGGACTTTCACACCTTCTTGTAGCCGAACAACTCTGCTCCCGCTATTGATTGTGTACAGTCGGGTATTTTAACCTTTTCTTACCCGCTTTTTACCAACTATGGTCGGACATTCACACCTTCTTACAGCGGAACACGTCCGCTCCCTCTTTTGATGGTGTATGTTCGGGCATTCGAACCTTTTCTTACCTGCTTTTTACAAACCATGGTCGGACTTTCACACCTTCTTGTAGCCGAACACCTCCGCTCCCTCTTTTGATCATACATTGTTGGGCATTCGCACCTTGTCTTACCCGCTTGTTACAAACTATAGTCAGACATTCACACGTTGCAGCTGAACCACCTCCGCTCCCTGTTTTGATCATGTATGGTCTGGCAATACTAGCTTTTCTTACCCGTTTGTGAGTAATTATGGCTGGACATTCACACCTACTTGCAGTCGAACAGCTCTGCTCCCGCTTTTGATTTTGTTTGGTTGGATATTCGACGCTTTTCTTAACTACTTTTTACAAACTTTGGTCGGACGTTCAAACCTTCTTGCAACCGAACACCTCCGCTTCCGCTTTTGATGGTATATATTCGGGAATTCGAACCTTTTCTTACCCGCTTTTTACAAACCATGGTCGAACTTTCACACCTTCTTGTAGCCGAACAACTCCACTCACGCTATTGATTGTGTACAGTCGGGTAGTTTAACCTTTTCTTACCCGCTTTTTACCAACTATGGTTGGACATTCACACCGTCTTACAGCGGAACACCTCCGCTTCCGCTTTTGATGGTGTATAGTCGGGCATTCGAACATTTTCTTACCCGCTTTTTACAAACTATGGTCGGACATTCAATCCTTCTTGTAGCCGAAAAGCTCCGCTCCCTCTTTTGATCATACATTGTCGGGCATTTGCAACTTTTCTTACCCGCTTTTTACAAACCATGGTCGGACTGTCACACCTTCTTGTAGCTGAACACATCCGCTCCCACTATTGATTGTGTACAGTCAGGTTTTTTAACGTTGTCTTACCCGCTTCTTACCAACTCTGGTAGGACATTCACACCTTCTTAAAGCGGAACACGTCCGCTCCCTCTTTTGATGGTGTATGTTTGGGCATTCGAACCTTTTCTTACCCGCTTTTTACAAACTATGCTCGGACATTCAAACCTTCTTGTAGCCGAACACATCCACTCCTGCTTTTGATGATGTGTGGTTGGGCATTCAAACCTACTTCTTGCCCGCTTTTCATTAATTATGGGTGGACATTCACACCTTGTCGCAGCCAAACACCTCCGCTCCCTGTTTTGATCATGTATGGTTGGACATTCGCACCTTTTCTCAACCGCTTTTTGCAAACTATGGTCAGCGATTCACAGCTTCCTCTCCACCATACTTGTATGGTGGAAGATTCACACCCACTTGCATCCGAAGACCTCCGCCCCCACTTTTGTTGATATTTAGTCGGTCATTCGCACCTTACCCGCTTTTGGCAAACTATGGCCTTCTTGCAGCCAAACACCACTGATCTCGCTTTTGATGATGTAAGGTTGGACAATCAGACCTTGCTTCACCTGCTTTTCACCAAATATAGTCGGACATTCACACCTTCTTGCAGCCGAACACTTCCGCTCCACCTTTTAGTGTTCTATCACACCTTTTTTTCACCGCATTTTATAGATTATGGTTGGAAATTCTCAACCATTGTCATCCGAAGACCTCTCCTCCCGCTTTTGTTAATATATTTGAACTTTAGTCGGACATTCACACCTTCTTGCAGCTGAACCACCTCCTCTCCCTGTTTTGATCATGTATGGTCTGGCAATACTACCTTTTCTTACCCGTTTGTGAGTAATTATGGCTGGACATTCACACCTACTTTCAGCAGAACACCACCTCTCTCGCTTTTGATGATGTATGGACCGGCATTCTTACCTTTTCTAACACATTTTTCAGCAATTATGGTCGGACATTCCCACCTACTCAGAGCCGAACACCTCCGCTCCCGCATTTGATGGTGTATAGTCGGGCATTCTCACTCTTTCTCATCAGCTTTTTGCAAATTATGATCTAATATTCACAGCTGCTTTTGATAATGTATGGTTGGGCATTCGCACCTTTTTTTACCCATTTTTCAGGAATTATGGGTGGACATTCACACCGTCTTGCAGCTGAAAACATCCTCTCCCGCTTATGATCATGTGCGGTTTGATATTCGAAAATTTTCTTTCATGTTTTAAAGAAATTATTGATGGACATTCAGACCTTCTTGCAGCTGAACCCCTCTGCTCGCGCTTTTGATGGTGTATAGTAGGGCTTTCGAGCCTTTTCTTCCCGGTTTTTACAAATTATGGTTGGACATTCAGACCTTCTTGCAACCTAACACCTCCGCTCCCTCTTTTGATCATACATTGTCTGGCATTCGCACCTTGTCTTACGCGCTTTTTACAAACTTTAGTCGGACATTCAGACCTTCTTGCAGCTGAACCACCTCCGCTCCCTGTTTTGATCATGTATGGTCTGGCAATACTACCTTTTCTTACCCGTTTGTGAGTAATTTTGGCTGGACATTCACACCTACTCAAAGCCGAACAACTCCGCTACCGCATTTGATGGTGTATAGTCGGGCATTCTCACCCTTTCTCATCAGCTTTTTGCAAATTATGATCTGACATTCACACCTACTTGCAGTCGAACAGCTCTGCTCCCGCTTTTGATTATGTTTGGTTGGATATTCGAACCTTGTCTTACCCGCTTTTTACAAACTATAGTCAGACATTCACACGTTGCAGCTGAACCACCTCTGCTCCCTGTTTTGATTATGTATGGTCTGGCAATACTACCTTTTCTTACCCGGTTGTGAGTAATTATGGCTGGACATTCACACCTACTTGCAGTCGAACAGCTCTGCTCCCGCTTTTGATTTTGTTTGGTTGGATATTCGAACCTTTTCTTAACTGCTTTTTACAAACTTTGGTCGGACGTTCACACCTTCTTGCAGCCGAACAACTCCACTCCCGCTATTTATTGTGTACAGTCGGGTAGTTTAACCTTTTCTTACCCGCTTTTTACCAACTATGGTCGGACATTCACACCGTCTTACAGCGGAACACCTCCGCTTCCGCTTTTGATGGTGTATAGTCGGGCATGCGAACCTTTTCTTACCCGCTTTTTACAAACTATGGTCGGACATTCAAACCTTCTTGTAGCCGAAAGCCTCCGCTGCCTCTTTTGATCATACATTGTCGGGCATTCGCACCCTTTCTTACCCGCTTTTTATAAAACCATGGTCGGACTGTCACAACTTCTTGTAGCCGACCACATCTGCTCCCGCTATCGATTGTGTACAGTTGGGTTTTTTAACCTTTTCTTACCCGCTTTTTACCAGCTCTGGTCGGACATTCACACCTTCTTACAGCGGAACACGTCCGCTCCCTCTTTTGATGGTGTATTTTCGGGCATTCAAACCTTTTCTTACCCGCTTTTTACAAACTATGCTCGGACATTCAGACCTTCTTGCAGCTGAATCACCTCCGCTCCCTGTTTTGATTATGTATGGTCTGGCAATACTACCTTTTCTTACCCGTTTGTGAGTAATTATGGCTGGACATTCACACCTACTTTCAGCAGAACACCACCTCTCTCGCTTTTGATGATGTATGGACCGGCATTCTTACCTTTTCTAACACATTTTTCAGCAATTATGGTCGGACATTCCCACCTACTCAGAGCCGAACACCTCCGTTCCCGCATTTGATGGTGTATAGTCGGGCATTCTCACTCTTTCTCATCAGCTTTTTGCAAATTATGATCTGATATTCACAGCTGCTTTTGATAATGTATGGTTGGGCATTCGCACCTTTTTTTACCCATTTTTCAGGAATTATGGGTGGACATTCACACCGTCTTGCAGCTGAAAACATCCTCTCCCGCTTATGATCATGTGCGGTTTGATATTCGAAAATTTTCTTTCATGTTTTAAAGAAATTATTGATGGACATTCAGACCTTCTTGCAGCTGAACCCCTCTGCTCGCGCTTTTGATGGTGTATAGTAGGGCTTTCGAGCCTTTTCTTCCCGGTTTTTACAAATTATGGTTGGACATTCAGACCTTCTTGCAACCTAACACCTCCGCTCCCTCTTTTGATCATACATTGTCTGGCATTCGCACCTTGTCTTACGCGCTTTTTACAAACTTTAGTCGGACATTCAGACCTTCTTGCAGCTGAACCACCTCCGCTCCCTGTTTTGATCATGTATGGTCTGGCAATACTACCTTTTCTTACCCGTTTGTGAGTAATTTTGGCTGGACATTCACACCTACTCAAAGCCGAACAACTCCGCTACCGCATTTGATGGTGTATAGTCGGGCATTCTCACCCTTTCTCATCAGCTTTTTGCAAATTATGATCTGACATTCACACCTACTTGCAGTCGAACAGCTCTGCTCCCGCTTTTGATTATGTTTGGTTGGATATTCGAACCTTTTCTTAACTGCTTTTTACAAACTTTGTTCGGAGGTACACGTCTTCTTGAAGCCGAACACCTCCGCTTCCGCTTTTGATGGTGTATAGTCGGGCTTTCGAGCCTTTTCTTACCTGGTTTTTAGAAATTATGGTTGGACATTCAGACCTTGCAGCCGAACACCTCCGCTCCCTCTTTTGATCATACATTGTCGGTTATTCGCACCTTGTCTTACCCGCTTTTTGCAAACTATAGTCAGACATTCACACGTTGCAGCTGAACCACCTCTGCTCCCTGTTTTGATTATGTATGGTCTGGCAATACTACCTTTTCTTACCCGGTTGTGAGTAATTATGGCTGGACATTCACACCTACTTGCAGTCGAACAGCTCTGCTCCCGCTTTTGATTTTGTTTGGTTGGATATTCGAACCTTTTCTTAACTGCTTTTTACAAACTTTGGTCGGACGTTCACACCTTCTTGCAGCCGAACACCTCCGCTTCCGCTTTTGATAGTATATATTCGGGCATTCGAACCTTTTGTTACCCGCTTTTTAAAAACCATGGGTGGACTTTCACACCTTCTTGTACCCGAACAACCCTGCTCCCGCTATTGGTGGTGTACAGTCGGGTATTTTAACCTTTTCTTACCCGCTTTTTACAAACTATGGTCGGACATTCACACCTTCTTACAGCGGAACACGTCTGCTCCACCTTTTAGTGTTCTATCACACCTTTTTTTCACCGCATTTTATGGATTATGGTTGGAAATTCTCAACCACTCTCATTCGAAGACCTCTCCTCCCGCTTTTGTGAATATATTTGAACTTTAGTCGGACATTCACACCTTCTTGCAGCTGAACCACCTCCGCTCCCTGTTTTGATCATGTATGATCTGGCAATACTACATTTTCTTACCTGTTTGTGAGTAATTATGGCTGGACATTCACACCTACTTTCAGCAGAACACCACCTCTCTCGCTTTTGATGATGTATGGACCGGCATTCTTACCTTTTCTAACACATTTTTCAGCAATTATGGTCGGAGATTCACACCTACTAACAGACGAACAACTCCGCTCCCGCATTTGATGGTGTATAGTTGTTGTTTTGCAAATTATGATCTGACATTCACACTTACTTGCAGTCGAACAGTTCTGCTCCCGCTTTTGATTATGTTTGGTTTGATATTCGAAACTTTTCTTAACTGCTTTTTACAAACTTTGGTTGGACGTTCAAACCTTCTTGTAGCCGAACACATCCACAGCTGCTTTTGATGATGTATGGTTGGGTATTCGCACCTTTTTTTTACCCATTTTTCAGTAATTATGGGTGGACATTCACACCTTCTTGCAGCTGAACACCTCCTCTCCCACTTATGATCATATGCGGTTTGATTTTCAAAATTTTTACTTTAATTTTTTCTAGCAATTATTGATGGACATTCAGACCTTCTTGCAGCTGAACAACTCCGCTCCCTCTTTTGATCATAAATTGTCGGGCATTCGAACCTTTTCTTACCCGCTTTTTACAAAACTTGGTCGGACTTTCACACCTTTTAGTAGCCGAACAACTCCGCTCCCGCTATTGATTGTGTACAGTCGGGTATTTTAACCTTTTCTTACCCGCTTTTTACCAACTATGGTCGGACATTCATAACTTCTTACAACGGAACACCTCCGCTCCTTATTTTGATGATGTATGGTTGGGCATTCAAACCTACTTGTTGCCCGCTTTTCATTAATTATGGGTGGACATTCACACCTTGTCGCAGCCAAACACCTCCGCTCCCTGTTTTGATGGTGTATAATGGTGGACATTCGCACCTTTTCTCACCCGCTTTTTACTATGGTCGGCCATTCACAGCTTCCTCTCCACCATACTTGTATGGTGGGATATTCACACCCACTTGCATCCGAAGACCTCCGCCCCCACTTTTGTTGATATTTAGTCGGTCATTCGCACCTTACCCGCTTTTACCCTTCTTGCAGCCAAACACCTGATCTCGCTTTTGATGATGTAAGGTTGGGCATTCAGACCTTGCTTCACCTACTTTTCACCAAATATAGTCGGACATTCACACCTTCTTGCAGCCGAACACTTCCGCTCCACTTTTGAGTGTTCTATGTAGCATTCACACCTTTTTCTTCACCGCATTTTATAGATTATGGTTGGAAATTCTCACCCACTCTCATCCGAAGACCTCTCCTCCCGCTTTTGTTAATGTATAGTCGGGCATGAGAACCTTTTCTTACCCGCTTTTTACAAATTATGGTTGGACATTCACACCTACTTGCAGCCGAATACTGATACTGATCCTCCCGTAATAAAATGGTCGGATCTTATCAAACACACTTTGTTTCTTGTGACAATCAAGTCAGCGAAACAGCGTATACACGTCAAGACACTGAATCAAGTTTGCCACAAGAACTCATAAGTTTGGCAGTATTGCTCTGCCGTCAGCAATCATACACCCATTTTATTTTCGTGAGACATGTGCAGGCACCTGTTCATCTACTGTTCTATCACTATGAATTAGTTTATCTATTATCAATAAGGATACTTCTACAACTACTATCAAAGTATGTCCGGACTTCTTATGTTGTCAGTTGCTATATATGAATAAGGGGGTAGCTACTGACAAGCATTAAGCATGTCACACAGCCCAAACATATAACATTTCAGGACACACCACACAGTTAACAACCACAGTGAAGCGTGTCAAAGCCCAAACATGTAACATTCAACGGGACACTTACACAACACATTCAAATCAAACAGTCAGACAACATACAAGAACATATACCCCAGCCGGCATTGCTCCCTGCCTATTTTCCTACAGCTCACTATGTGTGCGCACACCTTTATTCACAAACTCTTCAACTTATACTCTTTTACCGAAGCTGCTACAGCTCGATTGGCCGAATACCCTTAGATCCTATTTCGGTGAATTTGACATCTGCCTTACATGTAACAGATTAGCGATTTAGTTTGAGTGAAGGAATTCATTTTATAGCAAAATCCCAAATCGTGAAGAACTCATGAAAGTAAGCTTATTCTCGGATTCATGAAACTTTAGATATGCTCTGTCTTTTACTGCAAAGTACAACGTTGTTTTTTTTGTTTAAATCTTTCTAGACATGGTAAATATGAAGGACAAAGCAGTTTTAACATAGTTTGAGTGAAGGAATTCATTTTATAGATAAAATCCCAAGAGTCTGCTGAGAAACAAGAATGAATGAGAAGTAGACTTTAACACGGCTCTAGGAGCGAGCCGAGTGTGGGCTAACCGGGAGAATTGCTTGAAAGAAACGCGACACCGAATGAGCGGTCAGAACAAAGCCTCAATACGGTTTTCCCGTGGTGTTTTTGTTGCTGCCTTGTCTTTTGCACAGAGTAAAAGACAAGGCAGCCATCGAATAGGGCCCGATTGTTCCTACTTGGTCAGCCGAGGAGCAAGGGGGGGAGCAAGCGTCTCAACCAAGCAAAGCTCACCATGGGGAAGGTGGCTATGCCAACTAGCCTGATGCCCTGCTCCCGCAGTGATGGATAATCGTACTCTGGTTTCTCTTCATAACGTACAAGTCTTTCGCCTTTTACTAAAGACTTCCGTGGAAAGCAGCACTAATGAGTTGTTTCTATTTTTGGCAGGCTTTACCTTTGCGGGTGAAGCCCTTTCCGTCTGTGCAAAAGAAATCTTGTTACTGTGCAGAGTAACTTCTCTGAGTAGAGTCGCCTTACTTGTTGCAACTGTGCCGATGGTGCTTGCTGGAGCGTGCGGGAGTGCAAAGTTATACCATTTAAAAGGGCTGAAGAGTGCTCAGTGCAGCGGGTGGGCGGAGGTGCAAAGTGACACTCTGGCCACCTATGGCCATAAAAAGAACACCGCTACAAGTGCGCATTGTGCCAGGAAGGGCCCTTGGACGTGAACCAGTGGACAGATATCACTTCTCGGCCTTTTGGCTAAGATCAAGTGTAGTACCTGTTCTTATCAGTTTAATATCTGATATGGCCTTTGTACGAGGACTACATATTAAATTGATTTTTAGCAATAGGAGTTGAAAAAGGAGCTTGCTCCGTTCACTCCAAGCATCGACTCGGTACTGCAGTGCCGCTGGGAACGGTGCGCTCTTCTCTGCTCTTGTGAAAAAGCAAACAGTGGTGCAGGATGGAAGTTTCAGGGAGCCCAAGATGAAACTTTCTTTTAGTCTGCTGAGAAAAGAGAGTGAATGCGAAGTAGACTTTAACACAGCTCTGGGGGCAAGCCGAGTGCGGGCTAACCGGGAGAATTACTTGAAAGAAACGCGACACTGAATGAGCGGTCAGAACAAAGCCTCAATACAGTGTTCCCGTGGTGTTTGTGGCTGCCTTGTCTTTTGCACAGAGTAAAAGACAAGGCAGCCATCGAATAGGGCCCGATTTTTCCTACTTGGTCAGTCGAGGATCATGGAGGGGGAGCAAGCGTCTCAACCAAGCAAAGCTCACCATGGGGAAGGTGGCTATGCCAACTAGCCTGATGCCCTGCTCCCGCAGTGACGGATAATCGTACTCTGGTTTCTCTTCATAACGTACAAGTCTTTCGCCTTTTACTAAAGACTTCCGTGGAAAGCAGCACTAATGAGTTGTTTCTATTTTTGGCAGGCTTTACCTTTGCGGGTGAAGCCCTTTCCGTCTGTGCAAAAGAAATCTTGTTACTGTGCAGAGTGACTTCTCTGAGTAGAGTCGCCTTACTTGTTGCGACTGTGCCGATGTTTGAAGCTGGAGTGCAACGTTGTTGCTTGGATGGTGCTTGCTGGAGCGTGCGGGAGTGCAAAGTTATACCATTTAAAAGGGCTGAAGAGTGCTCAGTGCAGCGGGTGGGCGGAGGTGCAAAGTGACACTCTGGCCACCTATGGCCATAAAAAGAACACCGCTACAAGTGTGCATTGTGCCAGGAAGGGCCCTCGGACGTGAACCAGTGGACAGTTATCGCTTCTCGGCCTTTTGGCTAAGATCAAGTGTAGTACCTGTTCTTATCAGTTTAATATCTGATATGGCCTTTGTACGAGGACTACATATTAAATGGATTTTTAGCAATAGGAGTTGAAAAAGGAGCTTGCTCCGTTCACTCCAAGCATCGACCCGGTACTGCAGTGCCGCTGGGAACGGTGCGCTCTTCTCTGCTCTTGTGAAAAAGCAAACAGTGGTGCAGGATGGAAGTTTCAGGGAGCCCAAGATGAAACTTTCTTTTAGTCTGCTGAGAAAAGAGAGTGAATGCGAAGTAGACTTTAACACAGCTCTGGGGGCGAGCCGAGTGCGGGCTAACCGGGAGAATTGCTTGAAAGAAACGCGACACTGAATGAGCGGTCAGAACAAAGCCTCAATACGGTGTTCCCGTGGTGTTTGTGGCTGCCTTGTCTTTTGCACAGAGTAAAAGACAAGGCAGCCATCGAATAGGGCCCGATTTTTCCTACTTGGTCAGCCGAGGAGCAAGGAGGGGGAGCAAGCGTCTCAACCAAGCAAAGCTCACCATGGGGAAGGTGGCTATGCCAACTAGCCTGATGCCCTGCTCCCGCAGTGACAGATAATCGTACTCTGGTTTCTCTTCATAATGTACAAGTCTTTCGCCTTTTACTAAAGACTTCCGTGGAGAGCAGCACTAATGAGTTGTTGCTATTTTTGGCAGGCTTTACCTTTGCGGGTGAAGCCCTTTCTGTCTGTGCAAAAGAAATCTTGTTACTGTGCAGAGTGACTTCTCTGAGTAGAGTTGCCTTACTTGTTGCGACTGTGCCGATGTTTGAAGCTGGAGTGCAAAGTTGTTGCTTGAATGGTGCTCGCTGGAGCGTGCGGGAGTGCAAAGTTATACCATTTAAAAGGGCTGAAGAGTGCTCAGTGCAGCGGGTGGGCGGAGATGCAAAGTGACACTCTGGCCACCTCGAAAACCGAGGTTACATCCAGTACCAGGGGCAGCCCAAGCTCTGCCGCAAGTGTGGTGAGCATGGGCACCTGGTTGAGGCTTGTACCAAGGTGATATGTGGGAAGTGCAGAGAAATTGGGGACACTTTTGGAGAGTGTCCAAATGGCAGGAAATGTAATCTCTGTGGATAATTAAATCACCTCTTCTGAGATTGCCCTAAAGCTTTTGCCAACAAATTAAAGACGGTAAAGCCACAGTCAAGCCAACAAAGAGAAGGACCAGAGGTGGCAGTTGGTGAACAAAGTGAAGAGGTTGACCCAATAAATTCAAACTTCCCGCTAAAAGCTTGGATTGGAAGTGAGGAGCAAAAAGGAGAGGGGCCTGTAGAGGCCTCACCACTCAGTGCTGAAGTCTGTGAGAATTCACAGGCAGAGGGTGGAGCTAAGCTAAATGAGGAGGAAGAGCAGACAGGTGAGTCTAGTGAAGGTACTCACCTCCCCGAAGGTCAACAGCCGAGGAGGACGGCATCTGAGTTGTCCTCTGATTCCCTTTAGCTCTGCAATCAACCCCCAGGGACTCAAAGTTAAATGCAACATTGCATCAGAGGCCAACACGAGAGTCCGAAAAGGAGAGCTAGTTTCCCAAGAAATAACCTGAGTGTGTAATTTGTTTTGATAACTTAGAAAAACGAAAATGACATACCTACTTTCCTTTATCCTTTTAATGGTTCTCACCTTCTCAACACTAAATGTGAGAAGTGTGAAATCAAAGACAAGAGCCCAGAGTATTATATCCTTCTTAGACTCCATAAAATCAGATGTGTTTTTAATACAAGAATGTGGACTACCTTTTTTGAAAAACCATAGACAATGGGAGGAAATGTGGCCCAATTTATCGATATGGAGTGGCTCAAATCAAATTAAAAATGATGGTGTGGCCATTCTAATTAAAAATCCGCATGTTCTGGTGCGAGACGGACGGGCACTTTTAGCACACTTGAATTTTATGGGGCAAGACTTTAACCTCTTAAATATTTATGGTTTCAATGGAAAAAATGACAGGTATGACCTTTTAGAAGATTACTCACAAATGGGTAAGAAATGGTAGTATTGCCAGACAATACATGATCAAAACAGGGAGCGGAGGTGGTTCAGCTGCAAGGTGTGAATTTCTGACTAAAGTTTGTAAAAAGCGCGTAAGACAAGGTGCGAATGCCCAACAATGTATGATCAAAAGAGGGAGCGGAGGTTTTCGGCTTCAAGAAGACGTGAACCTCCGAACAAAGTTTGTAAAAAGTAGTTAAGAAAAGGTTCGAATATCCAACCAAACATAATCAAAAGCGGGAGCAGAGCTTTTCGACTGCAAGTAGGTGTGAATGTCAGATCATGATTTGCAAAAAGCTGATGAGAAAGGGTGAGAATGCCCGACTATACACCATCAAATGCGGTAGCGGAGTTGTTTGTCTGTGAGTAGGTGTGAATCTGCGACCATAATTGCTGAAAAATGTGTTAGAAAAGGTAAGAATGCCGGTCCATACATCATCAAAAGCGAGAGAGGTGGTGTTCTGCTGAAAGTAGGTGTGAATGTCCAGCCATAATTACTCACAAACGGGTAAGAAAAGGTAGTATTGCCAGACCATACATGATCAAAACAGGGAGCGGAGGTGGTTCAGCTGCAACGTGTGAATGTCTGACTATAGTTTGTAAAAAGCGGGTAAGACAAGGTGCGAATGCCCGACAATGTATAATCAAAAGAGGGAGCGGAGGTGTTCGGCTGCAAGGTCTGAATGTCAAACCATAATTTCTAAAAACCGGGTAAGAAAAGGCTCAAAAGCCCGACTTTACACCATCAAAAGCGGGAGCGGAGGTGTTCAGCTGCAACGTGTGAATGTCTGACTATAGTTTGTAAAAAGCGGGTAAGACAAGGAGCGAATGCCCGACAATGTATAATCAAAAGAGGGAGCGGAGGTGTTCGGCTGCAAGGTCTGAATGTCTAACCATAATTTCTAAAAACCGGGTAAGAAAAGGCTCAAAAGCCCGACTTTACACCATCAAAAGTGGGAGCGGAGGTGTTCAGCTGCAAGAAGGTGTGAATGTTCGACTAAAGTTTGTAAAAATCTGGTAAGACAAGGTATGAATGTCCGACAATGTATGATCAAAAGCGGGAGCGGAGATGTTCAGCTGCAAGAAGGTCTGAATGTCCATCAATAATTGCTAGAAAAAATTAAAGTAAAAATTTCGAAAATCAAACCGCACACGATCATAAGTGGGAGAGGAGGTGTTCAGCTGCAAGAAGGTGTGAATGTCCACCCATAATTCCTTAAAAATGGGTAAAAAAAAGGTGCGAATACCCAACCATACATCATCAAAAGCAGGTGTTAATGTCAGATCATAATTTGCAAAAAGCTGATGAGAAAGGGTGAGAATGCCCGACTATACACCATCAAATGCGGGAGCGGAGTTGTTTGTCTGTGAGTAGGTGTGATCCTCCGACCATAATTGCTGAAAAATGTGTTAGAAAAGGTAAGAATGCCGGTCCATACATCATCAAAAGCGAGAGAGGTGGTGTTCTGCTGAAAGTAGGTGTGAATGTCCAGCCATAATTACTCACAAACGGGTAAAAAAAAGTAGTATTGCCAGACCATACATGATCAAAACAGGGAGCGGAGGTGGTTCAGCTGCAAGAAGGTGTGAATGTCTGACTAAAGTTCAAATATATTAACAAAAGCGGGAGGAGAGGTCTTCGGATAGATTGGTTGAGAATTTCCAACCATAATCTATAAAATGCGGTGAAAAAAAGGTGTGATAGAACACTAAAAGGTGGAGCGGAAGTGTTCGGCTGCAAGAAGGTTTGAATGTCCGACTATATTTGGTGAAAAGCAGGTGAAGCAAGGTCTGAATGCCCAACCTTACATCATCAAAAGTGAGATCAGAGGTGTTTGGCTGCAAGAAGGCCATAGTTTGCCAAAAGCGGGTAAGGTGCGAATGACCGACTAAATATCAACAAAAGTGGGGGCGGAGGTCTTCGGATGCAAGTGGGTGTGAATATCCCACCATACAAGTATGGTGGAGAGGAAGCTGTGAATTGCTGACCATAGTTTGCAAAAAGCGGGTGAGAAAAGGTGCGAATGTCCAACCATACACCATCAAAACAGGGAGCGGAGGTGTTTGGCTGCGACAAGGTGTGAATGTCCACCCATAATTAATGAAAAGCGGGCAAGAAGTAGGTTCGAATGCCCAACCACTCATCATCAAAAGCAGGAGTGGATGTGTTCGGCTATAAAAAGGTTTGAATGTCCGAGCATAATTTGTAAAAAGCGGGTAAGAAAAGGTTCGAATGCCCGAACATACACCATCAAAAGAGGGAGCGGAGGTGTTCCGCTGTAAGAAGGTGTGAATGTCCGACCAGAGTTGGTAAAAAGCGGGTAAGAAAAGGTTAAAAAACCCGACTGTACACAATCAATAGCGGGAGCAGATGTGTTCGGCTACAAGAAGGTGTGACAGTCCGACCATGGTTTGTAAAAAGCGGGTAAGAAAAGGTGCAAATGCCCGACAATGTATGATCAAAAGAGGGAGCGGAGCTTTTCGGCTACAAGAAGGTTTGAATGTCCGACCATAGTTTGTAAAAAGCGGGTAAGAAAAGGTTCGAATGCCCGACTATACACCATCAAAAGCGGAAGCGGAGGTGTTCCGCTGTAGACGGTGTGAATGTCTGACCATAGTTGTTAAAAAGCGGGTAAGAAAAGGTTAAACTACACGACTGTACACAATCAATAGCGGGAGTGGAGTTGTTCGGCTACAAGAAGGTGTGAAAGTCCGACCATGGTTTGTAAAAAACGGGTAAGAAAAGGTTCGAATTCCCGAATATATACCATCAAAAGCGGAAGCGGAGGTGTTCGGTTGCAAGAAGGTGTGAACGTCCGACCAAAGTTTGTAAAAAGCAGTTAAGAAAAGGTTCGAATATCCAACCAAACAAAATCAAAAGCAGGAGCAGAGCTGTTCGACTGCAAGTAGGTGTGAATGTCCAGCCATAATTACTCACAAACGGGTAAGAAAAGGTAGTATTGCCACTCCATACATGATCAAAACAGGGAGCGGAGGTGGTTCAGCTGCAACGTGTGAATGTCTGACTATAGTTTGTAAAAAGCGGGTAAGACAAGGTGCGAATGCCCGACAATGTATGATCAAAAGTGGGAGCGGAGGTGTTCGGCTGCAAGGTCTGAATATCCAACCATAATTTCTAAAAACCGGGTAAGAAAAGGCTCGAAAGCCCGACTTTACACCATCAAAAGCGGGAGCGGAGGTGTTCAGCTGCAAGAAGGTGTGAATGTTCGACTAAAGTTTGTAAAAATCTGGTAAGACAAGGTATGAATGTCCGACAATGTATGATCAAAAGCGGGAGCGGAGGTGTTCATCTGCAAGCAGGTCTGAATGTCCATCAATAATTGCTAGAAAACATGAAAGTAAAAATTTCTAAAATCAAACCACACATGATCATAAGTGGGAGAGGAGGTGTTCAGCTGCAAGAAGGTGTGAATATCCACCCATAATTCCTGAAAAATGGGTAAAAAAAAGGTGCGAATGCCCAACCATACATCATCAAAAGCAGCTGTGGATGTGTTCGGCTACAAGAAGGTGTGAACGTCCAACCAAAGTTTGTAAAAAGCAGTTAAGAAAAGGTTCGAATATCCAACCAAACATAATCAAAAGCGGGAGCAGAACTCTTCGACTGCAAGTAGGTGTGGATGTCAGATCATGATTTGCAAAAAGCTGATGAGAAAGGGTGAGAATGCCCGACTATACACCATCAAATGCGGGAGCGGAGTTGTTTGTCTGTGAGTAGGTGTGAATCTGCGACCATAATTGCTGAAAAATGTGTTAGAAAAGGTAAGAATGCCGGTCCATACATCATCAAAAGCGAGAGAGGTGGTGTTCTGCTGAAAGTAGGTGTGAATGTCCAGCCATAATTACTCACAATCGGGTAAGAAAAGGTAGTATTGCCAGACCATACATGATCAAAACAGGGAGCGGAGGTGGTTCAGCTGCAACGTGTGAATGTCTGACTATAGTTTGTAAAAAGCGGGTAAGACAAGGTGCGAATGCCCGACAATGTATAATCAAAAGAGGGAGCGGAGGTGTTCAGCTGCAAGAAGGTGTGAATGTTCGACTAAAGTTTGTAAAAATCTGGTAAGACAAGGTGCGAATGCCCGACAATGTATGATCAAAAGCGGGAGCGGAGGTGTTCAGCTGCAAGAAGGTCTGAATGTCCATCAATAATTGCTAGAAAAAAATAAAGTAAAAATTTCGAAAATCAAACCGCACATGATCATAAGTGGGAGAGGAGGTGTTCAGCTGCAAGAAGGTGTGAATGTCCACCCATAATTGCTGAAAAATGGGTAAAAAAAAGGTGCGAATACCCAACCATACATCATCAAAAGCAGGTGTTAATGTCAGATCATAATTTGCAAAAAGCTGATGAGAAAGGGTGAGAATGCCCGACTATACACCATCAAATGCGGGAGCGGAGTTGTTTGTCTGTGAGTAGGTGTGAATCTCCGACCATAATTACTGAAAAATGTGTTAGAAAAGGTAAGAATGCCGGTCCATACATCATCAAAAGCGAGAGAGGTGGTGTTCTGCTGAAAGTAGGTGTGAATGTCCAGCCATAATTACTCACAAACGGGTAAGAAAAAGTAGTATTGCCAGACCATACATGATCAAAACAGGGAGCGGAGGTGGTTCAGCTGCAAGAAGGTGTGAATGTCCGACTAAAGTTCAAATATATTAACAAAAGCGGGAGGAGAGGTCTTCGGATGAGAGTGGTTGAGAATTTCCAACCATAATCTATAAAATGCGGTGAAAAAAAGGTGTGATAGAACACTAAAAGGTGGAGCGGAAGTGTTCGGCTGCAAGAAGGTGTGAATGTCCGACTATATTTGGTGAAAAGCAGGGGAAGCAAGGTCTGAATGCCCAACCTTACATCATCAAAAGCGAGATCAGAGGTGTTTGGCTGCAAGAAGGCCATAGTTTGCCAAAAGCGGGTAAGGTGCGAATGACCGACTAAATATCAACAAAAGTGGGGGCGGAGGTCTTCGGATGCAAGTGGGTGTGAATATCCCACCATACAAGTATGGTGGAGAGGAAGCTGTGAATTGCTGACCATAGTTTGCAAAAAGCGGGTGAGAAAAGGTGCGAATGTCCAACCATACACCATCAAAACAGGGAGCGGAGGTGTTTGGCTGCGACAAGGTGTGAATGTCCACCCATAATTAATGAAAAGCGGGCAAGAAGTGGGTTCGAATGCCCAACCACACATCATCAAAAGCAGGAGTGGATGTGTTCGGCTATAAGAAGGTTTGAATGTCCGAGCATAGTTTGTAAAAAGCGGGTAAGAAAAGGTTCGAATGCCCGAACATACACCATCAAAAGAGGGAGCGGAGGTGTTCCGCTGTAAGAAGGTGTGAATGTCCGACCAGAGTTGGTAAAAAGCGGGTAAGAAAAGGTTAAAAAAACCCGACTGTACACAATCAATAGCGGGAGCAGATGTGTTCGGCTACAAGAAGGTGTGACAGTCCGACCATGGTTTGTAAAAAGCGGGTAAGAAAAGGTGCAAATGCCCGACAATGTATGATCAAAAGAGGGAGCGGAGCTTTTCGGCTACAAGAAGGTTTGAATGTCCGACCATAGTTTGTAAAAAGCGGGTAAGAAAAGGTTCGAATGCCCGACTATACACCATCAAAAGCGGAAGCGGAGGTGTTCCGCTGTAGACGGTGTGAATGTCCGACCATAGTTGGTAAAAAGCGGGTAAGAAAAGGTTAAACTACACGACTGTACACAATCAATAGCGGGAGGGGAGTTGTTCGGCTACAAGAAGGTGTGAAAGTCCGACCATGGTTTGTAAAAAACGGGTAAGATAATGTTCGAATTCCCGAATATATACCATCAAAAGCGGAAGCGGAGGTGTTCGGTTGCAAGAAGGTGTGAACGTCCGACCAAAGTTTGTAAAAAGCAGTTAAGAAAAGGTTCGAATATCCAACCAAACAAAATCAAAAGCAGGAGCAGAGCTGTTCGACTGCAAGTAGGTGTGAATGTCCAGCCATAATTACTCACAAATGGGTAAGAAAAGGTAGTATTGCCACTCCATACATGATCAAAACAGGGAGCGGAGGTGGTTCAGCTGCAACGTGTGAATGTCTGACTATAGTTTGTAAAAAGCGGGTAAGACAAGGTGCGAATGCCCGACAATGTATGATCAAAAGAGGGAGCGGAGGTGTTCGGCTGCAAGGTCTGAATATCCAACCATAATTTCTAAAAACCGGGTAAGAAAAGGCTCGAAAGCCCGACTTTACACCATCAAAAGCGGGAGCGGAGGTGTTCAGCTGCAAGAAGGTGTGAATGTTCGACTAAAGTTTGTAAAAATCTGGTAAGACAAGTTATGAATGCCCGACAATGTATGATCAAAAGCGGGAGCGGAGGTGTTCAGCTGCAAAGAAGGTCTGAATGTCCATCAATAATTGCTAGAAAACATGAAAGTAAAAATTTCTAATATCAAACCGCGCATGATCATAAGTGGGAGAGGAGGTGTTCAGCTGCAAGAAGGTGTGAATGTCCATCAATAATTGCTAGAAAACATGAAAGTAAAAATTTCTAAAATCAAACCGCACATGATCATAAGTGGGAGAGGAGGTGTTCAGCTGCAAGAAGGTGTGAATATCCACCCATAATTCCTGAAAAATGGGTAAAAAAAAGGTGCGAATGCCCAACCATACATCATCAAAAGCAGCTGTGGATGTGTTCGGCTACAAGAAGGTGTGAACGTCCAACCAAAGTTTGTAAAAAGCAGTTAAGAAAAGGTTCGAATATCCAACCAAACATAATCAAAAGCGGGAGCAGAACTGTTCGACTGCAAGTAGGTGTGGATGTCAGATCATAATTTGCAAAAAGCTGATGAGAAAGGGTGAGAATGCCCGACTATACACCATCAAATGCGGGAGCGGAGTTGTTCGTCTGTGAGTAGGTGTGAATCTCCGAACATAATTGCTGAAAAATGTGTTAGAAAAGGTAAGAATGCCGGTCCATACATCATCAAAAGCGAGAGAGGTGGTGTTCTGCTGAAAGTAGGTGTGAATGTCCAGCCATAATTACTCACAAACGGGTAAGAAAAGGTAGTATTGCCAGACCATACATGATCAAAACAGTAAGCGGAGGTGGTTCAGCTGCAAGAAGGTGTGGATGTCTGACTATAGTTTGTAAAAAGCGGGTAAGACAAGGTGCGAATGCCCGACAATGTAAGGCAAGGCAAGACAAGGCAAGTATATTTGTATAGCACAATTCAACAACAAGGTGATTCAAAGTGCTTCACAGAGACATTAAAACAGAAGAAATAAAAAGCATGATTTAAAATTTAAACAAAAGAAGGAAATAAGAACAATAGATAAAATCAGAAAAAATTATATATATGAAAGATAAAATCAATAGTTAAAACATGATTCCGTTTTGAAACTCAAGCTTATTCAAATGCAGCTGAAAATAGATGTGTCTTCAACCTGGACTTAAATACACTGAGTGTTTCAGCTGATCTGAGGCTTTCTGGGACTTTGTTCCAGACATGTGGAGCATAGAAGCTGAATGCAGCTTCTCCATGTCTGGTTTTGACTCTGGGAACTGATAAAATACCGGATCCAGATGACCTGAGGGGTCTGGAAGGTTCATAGTGGGTCAGGAGGTCACTGATGTATTTTGGTCCTTGACCATTCAGAGCTTTATAGACCAGCATCAGAACTTTAAAGTCTATCCTCTGATGGACAGGCAGCCAGTGTAAAGACTTGAGAGCTGGACTGTGATGTGCTCCACTTTTTTGGTCTTAGTGAGGACTCGAGCAGCTGAGTTCTGGATGAGCTGCAGTTGTCTAACTGACTTTTTAGGCAGACCTGTAAAGATGCTATTACAATAATCAAGCCTACTAAAGATGAATGCATGGACTAGTTTTTCCAGGTCCTGCTGAGACATCAGATCTTTTAGCCTTGATATATTCTTAAGGTGATAGTAGGCTGACTTTGTTAATGCCTTAATGTGTTTGTCCAAATTTAGGTCTGAGTCCATCACTACACCCAGATTTCTGGCCTGGTTGGTCGTTTTTAGATTTATAGATTGAAGCTCTGTGGTGACTTTCAATCGTTTATCTTTGGCTCCAAAGACAATTACCTCAGTTTTGTTTTTGTTTAGCTGGAGGAAGTTGTGGCACATCCAGTCATTAATCTCCTCAATGCATTTTCCAAGAGCCTGTACAGGCCCTCTGTCTCCTGGTGACATTGTTATATACATCTGTGTGTCATCTGCATAGCTATGGTAGTTTATTTGGTTGTTTTTTATAATCTGTGCCAGTGGGAGCATGTAGATGTTAAACAGAAGAGATCCCAGGATGGAACCTTGGGGAACTTGTGATTCTTGTCTGCTCAGATGTAAAGTTACCTATTGACACAAAGTACTTCCTGTTCTCTAAGTATGTTTTGAACCAGTTTAGTACAGTTCCGGAAAGACCAGCCCAGTTCTCCAGTTGTTTGAGTAATATATTGTGGTCAACTGTATCAAAGGCAGCACTGAGATCCAGTAAAACTAAGACTGACATTTTTCCACTGTCTGTATTCAGACATATGTCATTAAACACTTTGGTCAGAGCAGTCTCAGTGCTGTGGTGCTGTCTAAAGCCTGACTGGAAGGTATCATAGCAGTTATTTTGTGTTAAAAAGTAATTAAGCTGTTGAAAAACCGCTTTTTCAATGATCTTACTTAAAAATGGGAGATTTGAGATGGGCCTGTAGTTGTTCATTTGCGTCTTATCAAGATTGTCCTTTTTCAGCAGAGGTTTAATTACAGCTGTTTTTAGTGGCTCTGGAAACACACCTGACGTTAAGGACAGGTTCACAATCAGTAACAGGTCTGACTCCAAAGTCTTTGAGACCCCTTTGAAAAAACCTGTTGGTAGGATGTCTAAACAGCAAGAGGAGGACTTCAGGTGACGTAAGATGTCCTCCAGGTCTTTACTGTTAATGGGTTGAAATAGTGTCATGGTGTTTAAACCGGTTTTCGGTGGACACAGTACATATGCTGAACCTGCTGCTGATGTACCAACTGCTTGTCTAATATTTTGGACTTTGTCTATGAAGAATTTGGCAAAGTCATTGCAGGCCATGGTGGAATGGAGTTCATTTGCCACTGACACAGGAGGGTTTGTTAGCCTGTCAACTGTAGCAAATAAGGCCCGAGCATTATGACTGTTTTTGGTGATGATGTCAGGGAAGTAGGATTTCCTTGCATTCCTCAGTTGTAAATTATAAGAGTGAAGTTTCTCTTTATAGATGTCATAATGAACCTGGAGATTTGTTTTTCTCCATCGGCGCTCAGCTTTCCGACACACTCTTTTCCCATTTTTCACCAGTGTGGAATTTCGCCATGGAGACTTCTTCCTTCCAGAGATAACCTTCACCTTAATGGGAGCAATAGTATCCATAACATTTAACATTTTAGTATTAAAGCTACTGACGAGCTCACTGACTGAACCCCCGGACAGGGCAGGTGCTAAGGAGAAAACCTGGTTAAAGATCTTACTACTGTTTTCAGTTTTGAGATCACTGCTGTTGAGACATTTGTGTGCACTGAAATCGTACTCTCAAAGAAAACACAGGAATGGTCAGACAGGCCCACATCAGACACAGTAATCTTTGAAATGCTTAGACCCTTGGAGATCACTAAGTCTAGAGTGTGCCCCCTATTGTGCGTAGGCTCTGTTATATGCTGAGTCAGCCCAAAGTTGTCCAGAGTGTTACTCAGGTCTTTAGTCCCTCTGTCCTGAGGATTGTCCATATGGATGTTAAAATCACCAACAATAATTATACAGTCAAAATCAACACAGATCATAGACAGCAGTTCACTGAGGTCTTCAGAAAAATCTGAACAGTATTTAGGGGGCCTGTAAATATTCAGAAACAGGACACTGGGTGAGGCCTTCACCTGTATAGCCATATATTCAAAGGACTGAAAACTTCCAGGAGATAACTGCTTACATTGAAAGGATTCATTGAATAAGACTGCGACCCCTCCTCCTCTCCTGCTCACTCTGGCCTCGCTGATAAAACTGTAACCAGGAGGGGTTGACTCAATAAGAACAGCAGCACTGTTATTTTGTTCCAACCAAGTTTCAGTTAAAAACATAAAATCCAGGGTGTGCTCAGTGATAAAATCATCAATTAAGAATGTTTTCCCAGCTAAAGACCTAACATTTAATAAAGCCAACTTAAGTGTTTTAGAGGTATTATTTGCCCCCTCGTGTTTGGGTGCAGTCTGTGGCACACAAGGTATGTTTACTTTATTTAAAGATCTTTTTGAGTGCAACTCTCTGTGTTTTGACTGGGTCACATTTCTCCTTCTGTCACCTAAAAGTACAGAAATTTTAAGATCTTCTAATAAACAGGGTCCCAGCTTGTCCTGGGAAAAGTCACGACTGTCAGAATTCACACAGCCTGGACCCCTCACACATCACACATCAGACTGCGGAGACAGTACATGGTGGCAGCGTGAAGGGACAGAAGGGGGTGGGGCTGGGCTCCGTCGCTTCGGCTGCTCTAGTAGGGGCGGGGCTCGGCGGGGAACCTTTGGCCGCTTTGGTGGGGGGTTTATGGGGGATAAAAAGGGATTGGGCTGGGGGGTAGATCTAAGCCCAGCATTGACCCGTTCCATCATCTCCTCAGTGAATTTCAGGTGAGGGGAGGAGGAGGGAGAAAGGGAGGGTGAGGAGCACAATGACCTGTCAGGGGTTTGGGGGGCTGGGGAAGGTCCTGGTCCTGGTCCCTGGTCCTGGTCATTAGTGCTGTTGAGAGGGTTTGGGGCAAATAAAGACCTCTCTTCTTGCCTCTGATGTCTCTCCTTTCCAAAGTTCCTCTTGGGTGGGGGCAGATGGAGTTCCTCCTCAAGGTTTCTGCTGGGATTTGTTTGTTCCTCTCTATGAGATAACTCCTTGTTTATCTCAGCCTTGGCCCCGAGCACAGATGGATGACGTAGGAAATAAAATATGTTGGAGGTGAACAGTTTCACCCCTGACTTGTTAAAATTAAATCCATTTGCCATGTATGATCAAAAGAGGGAGCGGAGGTGTTTGGCTGCAAGGTCTGAATGTCCAGCCATAATTTCTAAAAACCGGGTAAGAAAAGGCTCGAAAGCCCGACTTTACACCATCAAAAGCGGGAGCGGAGGTGTTCAGCTGCAAGAAGGTGTGAATGTTCGACTAAAGTTTGTAAAAATCTGGTAAGACAAGGTGCGAATGCCCAACAATGTATGATCAGAAGCGGGAGCGGAGGTGTTCAGCTGCAAGAAGGTCTGAATGTCCATCAATAATTGCTAGAAAACATGAAAGTAAAAATTTCGAAAATCAAACCGCACATGATCATAAGTGGGAGAGGAGGTGTTCCGCTGCAAGAAGGTGTGAATATCCACCCATAATTCCTGAAAAAAGGGGAAAAAAATGGTGCGAATGCCCAACCATACATCATCAAAAGCAGCTGTAGATGTGTTCGGCTACAAGAAGGTGTGAACGTCCAACCAAAGTTTGTAAAAAGCAGTTAAGAAAAGGTTCGAATATCCAACCAAACATAATCAAAAGCGGGAGCAGAACTGTTCGACTGCAAGTAGGTGTGGATGTCAGATCCATCCATCCATCCATCATCTGCCGCTTATCCGGGGGTCGGGTCGCGGGGGCAGCAGCTTGAGCAGAGAAACCCAGACGTCTCTGTCCCCGGCCACTTCCTCCAGCTCTTCCGGGGGGACCCCGAGGCGTTCCCAGGCCAGCCGAGAGACATAGTCTCTCCAGCGTGTCCTGGGTCTTCCCCGGGGTCTCCTCCCAGTGGGACGTGCCCGGAACACCTCCCCAGGGAGGCGCCCAGGGGGCATCCTAACCAGATGCCCGAGCCACCTCATCTGACTCCTCTCAATGCGGAGGAGCAGCGGTTCTACTCCGAGCCCCTCCCGGATGACTGAGCTTCTCACCCTATCTCTAAGGGAGAGCCCAGACACCCTGCGGAGGAAACCCATTTCGGCCGCTTGTATTCGCGATCTTGTTCTTTCGGTCACTACCCACAACTCGTGACCATAGGTGAGGATGGGAACGTAGATTGACCAGTAAGTAGAGAGCTTCGCCTTCTGGCTCAGCTCCCTCTTCACAACGACGGGTCGGTGCAGAGCCCACAACACTGCAGACGCCGCACCGATCCGCCCGTCAATCTCCCGCTCCATTCGTCCCTCACTCGTGAACAAGACCCCGAGATACTTGAACTCCTCCACTTGGGGAAGGATCTCATTCCCGACCCGGAGAGAGCATTCCACCCTTTTCCGGCTGAGAACCATAGTCTCGGATTTGGAGGTGCTGATTCTCATCCCAGCCGCTTCACACTCGGCTGCGAATCGCTCCAGTGAGAGCTGAAGGTCACGGCCTGACGACGCTAACAGAACCACATCATCTGCAAAAAGCAGAGACCCGATTCTGAGGTCGCCAAATCGGACACCCTCAACGCCCTGGCTGCGCCTAGAAATTCTGTCCATAAAAGTTAGGAACAGAATCGGTGACAAAGGGCAGCGCTGACGGAGTCCAACTCTCACCGGAAACGTATCCGACTTACTGCCGGCAATGCGGACCAAACTCTGGCACCGGTCATACAGAGACCGAACGGACCCTATCAAGGGGTCCGGCACTCCATATTCCCGGAGCACCCCCCACAGGACTCCACGAGGGACACGGTCGAACGCTTTCTCCAAGTCCACAAAACACATGTAGACTGGTTGGGCGAACTCCCATGCACCCTCCAGGATCCTGCCGAGGGTATAGAGCTGGTCCACTGTTCCACGGCCAGGACGAAAGCCACACTGCATCTCCTGAATCCGAGGCTCGATTATCCGACGGATCCTCCTCTCCAATACCCCCGAATAGACCTTACCAGGGAGGCTGAGGAGTGTGATACCCCTATAGTTGGAACACACCCTCCGGTCCCCCTTTTTAAAGAGGGGGACCACCACCCCAATCTGCCAGTCCAGAGGCACTGTCCCCGATGTCCACGCGATGCTGCAGAGGCGTGTCAGCCAAGACAGCCCTACAACATCCAGAGCCTTGAGAAACTCAGGACGGACCTCATCCACCCCCGGGGCCTTGCCACCGAGGAGCTTTTTGACCACCTCGGCAACCTCAGCCCCAGAAATGGGAGGCCCCGTCTCCGAGCTCTCCGACTCTGCCTCTTCCGAGCACGTGTTGGTAGGATTGAGGAGTTCCTCGAAGTACTCCCCCCACCGACTCACAACATCCCTAGTTGAGGTCAGCAAAGCCCCGTCCCCACTGTAAACAGTGTTGACTGTGAGCCGCTTCCCCCCCCTGAGACGCCGGATGGTGGACCAGAATCTCTTCGAGGCCGTCCGGAAATCGTTCTCCATGGTCTCACCGAACTCCTCCCAGGCCCGAGTTTTTTTCTCAGCAACCGCCGAAGCCGCAGCCCGTCTGGCCTGTCGGTACCTATCAGCTGCTTCCAGGGTCCCACTGGCCAAAAAGGCCCGATAGGACTCCTTCTTCGGCTTGACGGCTTCCCTCACCACTGGTGTCCACCAGCAGGTTCGAGGGTTGCCGCCACGACAGGCACCGACCACCTTACGGCCACAACTCCGATCAGCTGCCTCGGCAATGGAGTCACGGAACATGGCCCATTCGGACTCAATGTCCCCCACCTCCCCCGGGATATGGTTGAAGCTCTGCCGGAGGTGGGAGTTAAAGCTCCTTCTGACGGGGGATTCTGACAAACGCTCCCAGCAGACCCTCACAATACGTTTGGGCCTGCCAGGTCTGATCGGCATCCTCCCCCACCAGCGGAGCCAACTCACCACCAGGTGGTGATCAGTTGACAGCTCCGCCCCTCTCTTCACCCGAGTGTCCAGGACATACGGCCGCAAGTCCGATGATACAACCACAAAGTCGATCATCGAACTGCGGCCAAGGGTGTCCTGGTGCCAAGTGCACATATGGACACCCTTATGTCTGAACATGGTGTTCGTTATGGACAGTCCATGACCAGCACAGAAGTCCAACAACATAACACCACTCTGGTTCAGATCGGGGGGGCCGTTCCTCCCAATCACACCCCTCCAGGTCTCACTGTCATTGCCCACGTGAGCATTGAAGTCCCCCAGCAGAACGAGGGAGTCTCCGGTAGGAGCATTCTCCAGTGCCTCCCCCAGAGACTCCAAAAAGGGTGGGTACTCTGAACTGCTGTTTGGCGCATAGGCACAAACAACAGTCAGGACTCGTCCCCCCACCCGAAGGCGGAGGGAGGCTACCCTCTCGTTCACTGGGGTAAACCCCAATGTACTGGCACACAGCCGGGGGGCAATAAGTATGCCCACACCTGCTCTGCGCCTCTCACCACGGGCAACTCCAGAGTGGAAGAGAGTCCAACCCCTCTCAAGAGGAGTGGTTCCAGAGCCCAAGCCGTGCGTCGAGGTGAGTCCGACTATATCTAGCCGGAACCGCTCAGCCTCGCGCACCAGCTCCGGCTCCTTCCCCAACAGAGAGGTGACATTCCACGTCCCAAGAGCTAGCTTCAGTAGCCGAGGATCAGACCGCCAAGGCCTCTGCCTTCGGCCGCTACCCAGCTCACATCGCACCCGACCCCCTTGGCCCCTCCCACGGGTGGTGAGCCCGTCGGAAGGGGGACCCACGTCATCATTTCGGGCTATGCCCGACCGAGCCCCATGGGCACAGACCCGGCCACCAGGCGCCCGCTGCCGGGCCCCACCCCCGGGCCTGGCTCCAGGGGGAGGCCCCGGTGTCCCATATCCGGGCAAGGGATCACGAGGTCCAAATTTTTTGTTCATCATAAGGGGTCTTTTGAGCTGTTCTTTGTCTGGTCCCTCATCTAGGATCTGCTTGCCTTGGGTGACCCTACCAGGGGCTTAAAGCCCCGAGCAACATAGCTCCCGGACTCATTGGGGCACGCAAACTCCCCCACCACGATAAGGTGACAGCTCAGGAGGGAGGGATGTCAGATCATAATTTGCAAAAAGCTGATGAGAAAGGGTGAGAATGCCCAACTATACACCATCAAATGCGGGAGCGGAGTTGTTCGTCTGTGAGTAGGTGTGAATCTCCGACCATAATTGCTGAAAAATGTGTTAGAAAAGGTAAGAATGCCGGTCCATACATCATCAAAAGCGAGAGAAGTGGTGTTCTGCTGAAAGTAGGTGTGAATGTCCAGCCATAATTACTCACAAACGGGTAAGAAAAGGTAGTATTGCCAGACCATACATGATCAAAACAGGGAGCGGAGGTGGTTCAGCTGCAAGAAGGTGTGAATGTCCGACTAAAGTTCAAATATATTAACAAAAGCGAGAGGAGAAGTCTTCGGATGAGAGTGTTTGAGAATTTCCAACCATAATCTATAAAATGCGGTGAAAAAAAGGTGTTATAGAACACTAAAAGGTGGAGCGGAAGTGTTCGGCTGCAAGAAGGTGTGAATGTCCGACTATATTTGGTGAAAAGCATGTGAAGCAAGGTCTGAATGCCCAACCTTACATCATCAAAAGCGAGATCAGAGGTGTTTGGCTGCAAGAAGGCCATAGTTTGCCAAAAGCGGGTAAGGTGCGAATGACCGACTAAATATCAACAAAAGTGGGGGCGGAGGTCTTCGGATGCAAGTGGGTGTGAATATCCCACCATACAAGTATGGTGGAGAGGAAGCTATGAATTGCTGACCATTGTTTGCAAAAAGCGGGTGAGAAAAGGTGCGAATGTCCAACCATACATGATCAAAACAGGGAGCGGACGTGTTTGGCTGCGACAAGGTTTTAATGTCCACCCATAATTAATGAATAGCGGGCAACAAGTAGGTTCCAATGCCCAACCATACATCATCAAAAGCAGGAGTGGATGTGTTCGGCTACAAGAAGGTTTGAATGTCCGAGCATAGTTTGTAAAAAGCGGGTAAGAAAAGCTTCGAATGCCCGAACATACACCATCAAAAGACAGACCGGACGTGTTCCGCTGTAAGGGTGTAAGGGTGTGAATGCCCAACCATAGTTGGTAAAAAGAAGGTAAGAAAAGGTTCAAATATCCGACTGTACACAATCAATAGCGGGAGCGGATGTGTTCGGCTACAAGAAGGTGTGAAAGTCTCACCATGGTTTGTAAAAAGCGGGTAAGAAAAGGTGCGAATGCCCGACAATGTATGATCAAAAGAGGGAGCGGAGGTTTTCGGCTACAAGAAGGTCTGAATGTCCGACCAAAGTTTGTAAAAAGTGGGTAAGAAAGGTTTGAATGCCCGACTATACACCATCAAAAGCGGGAGCGGAGGTGTTGCACTGTAAGACGGTGTGAATGTCTGACCATAGTTTGTAAAAAGCAGTAGGTGTGAATGTCAGATCATAATTTGCAAAAAGCTGATGAGAAAGGGTGAGAATGCCCTACTATACACCATCAAATGCGAGAGCGGAGGTGTTTGTCTGTGAGTAGGTGTGAATGTCCCACCCTAGTTGCTGAAAAATGTGTTAGAAAAGGTAAGAATTCCAGCCCATACATCATCAAAAGCGGGAGAGGTGGTGTTCGGCTGCAAGAAGGTGTGAATATCCAGCCATAATTACTCACAAACGGGTAAGAAAAGGTAAGAATACCAAACCATAAATTATCAAAAGCGGCAGCAGAGATGTTCGGCTGGTATTTATAAATGTCTAGATAGATTTGAACAAAAAACAACGTAGTATTTTGCAGTAAAAGAAAGAAAGGTTCAGAAATCCGAGAAAAAGCTTTTCATGAGTTCTGCATGATTTGGGATTTTGCTTATAAAATGCATTCCTTCAATCAAACTATGGTAAAACGGCTTTTACCTTCATATTTATCAATGTCTAGATCGACTTCAACAAAGAACAACATTAGATTTTGCAGTAGAAGAAAGAGAGACACTGAAGGATCAGGAATCCGAGAATAAGCTTATTTTCATACGTTCTGCATGATTTGGGATTTTGCTATAAAATGAATTCCTTCACTCAAACTATGTTAAAACTGCTTTTACCTTCATATTTATCAATGTCTAGATCGACTTCAACAAAGAACAACATTGTATATTGCAGTAGTAGAAAGAGCAACACTGAAGGAACAGGAATCCGAGAATAAGCTTACTTTCATACGTTCTGCATGATTTGGGATTTTATGTATAAAATGAATTCCTTCACTCAAACCAAGTGAAAACTTCTTTGTCCTTCATATTTATCAATGTCTAGATCGACTTCAACAAAGAACAACATTGTATATTGCAGTAGAAGAAAGAGAGACACTGAAGGAACAGGAATCCGAGAATAAGCTTCTTTTCATACGTTCTGCATGATTTGGGATTTTGCTATAAAATGAATTCCTTCACTCAAACTATGTTAAAACTGCTTTTAACTTCATATTTATCAATGTCTAGATCGACTTCAACAAAGAACAACATTGTATATTGCAGTAGAAGAGAGAGCAACACTGAAGGAACAGGAATCCGAGAATAAGCTTATTTTCATACGTTCTGCATGATTTCGGATTTTCCTATAAAATGAATTGCTTTGCTCAAACCAAGTTAAAATTGCTTTGTCTTCATATTTATCAATGTCAAAGCAGTTTTAACATAGTTTGAGTGAAGGAATTCATTTTAAAACAAAATCTCAAAACATGCACAACACATGAAAAGCTTATTCTCGGATTCCTGATCCTTCAATGTTGCTATTTGTTATATTGCAAAGTACAACGTGTTTTCTTTGTTTTGTTTAAATCTATCTCGACATTGATAAATATGGAAGGACAAAGCAGGTTTAACTTGGTTTGAGCAAAGCAATTCATTTTGTAGCAAAATCCGAAATCGTGAAGAACTCATGAAAGCAAGCTTATACTCGGATTCCTGAAACTTTTAGATCTTAGATTTGCTCTTTCTTTTACTGCAAAGTACGTTGGGGTTTTTTTTTGTTTAAATCTTTCTAGACAAGGTAAATATGAAGGACAAATCAGTTTTAACATAGTTTGAGTGAAGGAATGCATTTTATAAGCAAAATCCCAAATCATGCAAAACTAACGAAAAGCTTTTTCTCGCTTTTCACTGCTTTTTACAAACTGGTCGGACGTTCACACCTTCTTGCAGCCGAACAATTCCACTTCCACTTTTGATGGTGTATATTCGGGCATTCAAACCTTTTCTTACCCACTTTTTACAAACCATGGTCGGACTTTCACACCTTCTTGTAGCCGAACACCTCCGCTCCCTCTTTTGATCATACATTGTCGGGCATTCGCACCTTGTCTTACCCGCTTGTTACAAACTATAGTCAGACATTCACACGTTGCAGCTGAACCACCTCCGCTCCCTGTTTTGATCATGTATGGTCTGGCAATACTAGCTTTTCTTACCCGTTTGTGAGTAATTATGGCTGGACATTCACACCTACTTGCAGTCGAACAGCTCTGCTCCCGCTTTTGATTTTGTTTGGTTGGATATTCGACGCTTTTCTTAACTGCTTTTTACAAACTTTGGTCGGACGTTCAAACCTTCTTGCAACCGAACACCTCCGCTTCCGCTTTTGATGGTATATATTCGGGAATTCGAACCTTTTCTTACCCGCTTTTTACAAACCATGGTCGAACTTTCACACCTTCTTGTAGCCGAACAACTCCACTCACGCTATTGATTGTGTACAGTCGGGTAGTTTAACCTTTTCTTACCCGCTTTTTACCAACTATGGTTGGACATTCACACCGTCTTACAGCGGAACACCTCCGCTTCCGCTTTTGATGGTGTATAGTCGGGCATTCGAACATTTTCTTACCCGCTTTTTACAAACTATGGTCGGACATTCAATCCTTCTTGTAGCCGAAAAGCTCCGCTCCCTCTTTTGATCATACATTGTCGGGCATTTGCAACTTTTCTTACCCGCTTTTTACAAACCATGGTCGGACTGTCATACCTTCTTGTAGCTGAACACATCCGCTCCCACTATTGATTGTGTACAGTCAGGTTTTTTAACGTTTTCTTACCCGCTTCTTACCAACTCTGGTCGGACATTCACACCTTCTTAAAGCGGAACACGTCCGCTCCCTCTTTTGATGGTGTATGTTTGGGCATTCGAACCTTTTCTTACCCGCTTTTTACAAACTATGCTCGGACATTCAAACCTTCTTGTAGCCGAACACATCCACTCCTGCTTTTGATGATGTGTGGTTGGGCATTCGAACCTACTTCTTGCCCGCTTTTCATTAATTATGGGTGGACATTCACACCTTGTCGCAGCCAAACACCTCCGCTCCCTGTTTTGATCATGTATGGTTGGACATTCGCACCTTTTCTCAACCGCTTTTTGCAAACTATGGTCAGCGATTCACAGCTTCCTCTCCACCATACTTGTATGGTGGAAGATTCACACCCACTTGCATCCGAAGACCTCCGCCCCCACTTTTGTTGATATTTAGTCGGTCATTCGCACCTTACCCGCTTTTGGCAAACTATGGCCTTCTTGCAGCCAAACACCATTGATCTCATTTTTGATGATGTAAGGTTGGACAATCAGACCTTGCTTCACCTGCTTTTCACCAAATATAGTCGGACATTCACACCTTCTTGCAGCCGAACACTTCCGCTCCACCTTTTAGTGTTCTATCACACCTTTTTTTCACCGCATTTTATAGATTATGGTTGGAAATTCTCAACCATTGTCATCCGAAGACCTCTCCTCCCGCTTTTGTTAATATATTTGAACTTTAGTCGGACATTCACACCTTCTTGCAGCTGAACCACCTCCGCTCCCTGTTTTGATCATGTATGGTCTGGCAATACTACCTTTTCTTACCCGTTTGTGAGTAATTATGGCTGGACATTCACACCTACTTTCAGCAGAACACCACCTCTCTCGCTTTTGATGATGTATGGACCGGCATTCTTACCTTTTCTAACACATTTTTCAGCAATTATGGTCGGACATTCCCACCTACTCAGAGCCGAACACCTCCGCTCCCGCATTTGATGGTGTATAGTCGGGCATTCTCACTCTTTCTCATCAGCTTTTTGCAAATTATGATCTGATATTCACAGCTGCTTTTGATAATGTATGGTTGGGCATTCGCACCTTTTTTTACCCATTTTTCAGGAATTATGGGTGGACATTCACACCGTCTTGCAGCTGAAAACATCCTCTCCCGCTTATGATCATGTGCGGTTTGATATTCGAAAATTTTCTTTCATGTTTTAAAGAAATTATTGATGGACATTCAGACCTTCTTGCAGCTGAACCCCTCTGCTCGCGCTTTTGATGGTGTATAGTAGGGCTTTCGAGCCTTTTCTTCCCGGTTTTTACAAATTATGGTTGGACATTCAGACCTTGCAACCTAACACCTCCGCTCCCTCTTTTGATCATACATTGTCTGGCATTCGCACCTTGTCTTACGCGCTTTTTACAAACTTTAGTCGGACATTCAGACCTTCTTGCAGCTGAACCACCTCCGCTCCCTGTTTTGATCATGTATGGTCTGGCAATACTACCTTTTCTTACCCGTTTGTGAGTAATTTTGGCTGGACATTCACACCTACTCAAAGCCGAACAACTCCGCTACCGCATTTGATGGTGTATAGTCGGGCATTCTCACCCTTTCTCATCAGCTTTTTGCAAATTATGATCTGACATTCACACCTACTTGCAGTCGAACAGCTCTGCTCCCGCTTTTGATTATGTTTGGTTGGATATTCGAACCTTTTCTTAACTGCTTTTTACAAACTTTGTTCGGAGGTACACGTCTTCTTGAAGCCGAACACCTCCGCTTCCGCTTTTGATGGTGTATAGTCGGGCTTTCGAGCCTTTTCTTACCTGGTTTTTAGAAATTATGGTTGGACATTCAGACCTTGCAGCCGAACACCTCCGCTCCCTCTTTTGATCATACATTGTCGGTTATTCGCACCTTGTCTTACCCGCTTTTTGCAAACTATAGTCAGACATTCACACGTTGCAGCTGAACCACCTCTGCTCCCTGTTTTGATTATGTATGGTCTGGCAATACTACCTTTTCTTACCCGGTTGTGAGTAATTATGGCTGGACATTCACACCTACTTGCAGTCGAACAGCTCTGCTCCCGCTTTTGATTTTGTTTGGTTGGATATTCGAACCTTTTCTTAACTGCTTTTTACAAACTTTGGTCGGACGTTCACACCTTCTTGCAGCCGAACACCTCCGCTTCCGCTTTTGATAGTATATATTCGGGCATTCGAACCTTTTGTTACCCGCTTTTTACAAACCATGGGTGGACTTTCACACCTTCTTGTACCCGAACAACCCTGCTCCCGCTATTGGTGGTGTACAGTCGGGTATTTTAACCTTTTCTTACCCGCTTTTTACAAACTATGGTCGGACATTCACACCTTCTTACAGCGGAACACGTCTGCTCCACCTTTTAGTGTTCTATCACACCTTTTTTTCACCGCATTTTATGGATTATGGTTGGAAATTCTCAACCACTCTCATCCGAAGACCTCTCCTCCCGCTTTTGTGAATATATTTGAACTTTAGTCGGACATTCACACCTTCTTGCAGCTGAACCACCTCCGCTCCCTGTTTTGATCATGTATGATCTGGCAATACTACATTTTCTTACCTGTTTGTGAGTAATTATGGCTGGACATTCACACCTACTTTCAGCAGAACACCACCTCTCTCGCTTTTGATGATGTATGGACCGGCATTCTTACCTTTTCTAACACATTTTTCAGCAATTATGGTCGGAGATTCACACCTACTAACAGACGAACAACTCCGCTCCCGCATTTGATGGTGTATAGTATTTTTTGCAAATTATGATCTGACATTCACACTTACTTGCAGTCGAACAGTTCTGCTCCCGCTTTTGATTATGTTTGGTTGGATATTCGAAACTTTTCTTAACTGCTTTTTACAAACTTTGGTTGGACGTTCAAACCCTCTTGTAGCCGAACACATCCACAGCTGCTTTTGATGATGTATGGTTGGGTATTCGCACCTTTTTTTTACCCATTTTTCAGTAATTATGGGTGGACATTCACACCTTCTTGCAGCTGAACACCTCCTCTCCCACTTATGATCATGTGCGGTTTGATTTTCAAAATTTTTACTTTAATTTTTTCTAGCAATTATTGATGGACATTCAGACCTTCTTGCAGCTGAACAACTCCGCTCCCTCTTTTGATCATAAATTGTCGGGCATTCGAACCTTTTCTTACCAGCTTTTTACAAAACTTGGTCGGACTTTCACACCTTTTAGTAGCCGAACAACTCCGCTCCCGCTATTGATTGTGTACAGTCGGGTATTTTAACCTTTTCTTACCCGCTTTTTACCAACTATGGTCGGACATTCATAACTTTTTACAACGGAACACCTCCGCTCCTTATTTTGATGATGTATGGTTGGGCATTCAAACCTACTTGTTGCCCGCTTTTCATTAATTATGGGTGGACATTCACACCTTGTCGCAGCCAAACACCTCCGCTCCCTGTTTTGATGGTGTATAATGGTGGACATTCGCACCTTTTCTCACCCGCTTTTTACTATGGTCGGCCATTCACAGCTTCCTCTCCACCATACTTGTATGGTGGGATATTCACACCCACTTGCATCCGAAGACCTCCGCCCCCACTTTTGTTGATATTTAGTCGGTCATTCGCACCTTACCCGCTTTTGGCAAACTATGGCCTTCTTGCAGCCAAACACCTGATCTCGCTTTTGATGATGTAAGGTTGGGCATTCAGACCTTGCTTCACCTACTTTTCACCAAATATAGTCGGACATTCACACCTTCTTGCAGCCGAACACTTCCGCTCCACTTTTGAGTGTTCTATGTAGCATTCACACCTTTTTCTTCACCGCATTTTATAGATTATGGTTGGAAATTCTCACCCACTCTCATCCGAAGACCTCTCCTCCCGCTTTTGTTAATGTATAGTCGGGCATGAGAACCTTTTCTTACCCGCTTTTTACAAATTATGGTTGGACATTCACACCTACTTGCAGCCGAATACTGATACTGATCCTCCCGTAATAAAATGGTCGGATCTTATCAAACACACTTTGTTTCTTGTGACAATCAAGTCAGCGAAACAGCGTATACACGTCAAGACACTGAATCAAGTTTGCCACAAGAACTCATAAGTTTGGCAGTATTGCTCTGCCGTCAGCAATCATACACCCATTTTATTTTCGTGAGACATGTGCAGGCACCTGTTCATCTACTGTTCTATCACTATGAATTAGTTTATCTATTATCAATAAGGATACTTCTACAACTACTATCAAGTATACTAACAAGTATGTCCGGACTTCTTATGTTGTCAGTTGCTATATATGAATAAGTGGGTAGCTACTGACAAGCATTAAGCATGTCACACAGCCCAAACATATAACATTTCAGGACACACCACACAGTTAACAACCACAGTGAAGCGTGTCAAAGCCCAAACATGTAACATTCAACGGGACACTTACACAACACATTCAAATCAAACAGTCAGACAACATACAAGAACATATACCCCAGCCGGCATTGCTCCCTGCCTATTTTCCTACAGCTCACTATGTGTGCGCACACCTTTATTCACAAACTCTTCAACTTATACTCTTTTACCGAAGCTGCTACAGCTCGATTGGCCGAATACCCTTAGATCCTATTTCGGTGAATTTGACATCTGCCTTACATGTAACAGATTAGCGATTTAGTTTGAGTGAAGGAATTCATTTTATAGCAAAATCCCAAATCGTGAAGAACTCATGAAAGTAAGCTTATTCTCGGATTCATGAAACTTTAGATTTGCTCTGTCTTTTACTGCAAAGTACAACGTTGTTTTTTTTGTTTAAATCTTTCTAGACATGGTAAATATGAAGGACAAAGCAGTTTTAACATAGTTTGAGTGAAGGAATTCATTTTATAGATAAAATCCCAAGAGTCTGCTGAGAAACAAGAATGAATGAGAAGTAGACTTTAACACGGCTCTAGGAGCGAGCCGAGTGTGGGCTAACCGGGAGAATTGCTTGAAAGAAACGCGACACCGAATGAGCGGTCAGAACAAAGCCTCAAAACAGTGTTCCCGTGGTGTTTGTGGCTGCCTTGTCTTTTGCACAGAGTAAAAGACAAGGCAGCCATCGAATAGGGCCCGATTTTTCCTACTTGGTCAGCCGAGGAGCAAGGAGGGGGAGCAAGCGTCTCAACCAAGCAAAGCTCACCATGGGGAAGGTGGCTATGCCAACTAGCCTGATGCCCTGCTCCCGCAGTGACAGATAATCGTACTCTGGTTTCTCTTCATAATGTACAAGTCTTTCGCCTTTTACTAAAGACTTCCGTGGAGAGCAGCACTAATGAGTTGTTGCTATTTTTGGCAGGCTTTACCTTTGCGGGTGAAGCCCTTTCTGTCTGTGCAAAAGAAATCTTGTTACTGTGCAGAGTGACTTCTCTGAGTAGAGTTGCCTTACTTGTTGCGACTGTGCCGACGTTTGAAGCTGTAGTGCAAAGTTGTTGCTTGAATGGTGCTCGCTGGAGCGTGCGGGAGTGCAAAGTTATACCATTTAAAAGGGCTGAAGAGTGCTCAGTGCAGCGGGTGGGCGGAGATGCAAAGTGACACTCTGGCCACCTCGAAAACCGAGGTTACATCCAGTACCAGGGGCAGCCCAAGCTCTGCCGCAAGTGTGGTGAGCATGGGCACCTGGTTGAGGCTTGTACCAAGGTGATATGTGGGAAGTGCAGAGAAATTGGGGACACTTTTGGAGAGTGTCCAAATGGCAGGAAATGTAATCTCTGTGGAGAATTAAATCACCTCTTCTGAGATTGCCCTAAATCTTTTGCCAACAAATTAAAGACGGTAAAGCCACAGTCAAGCCAACAAAGAGAAGGACCAGAGGTGGCAGTTGGTGAACAAAGTGAAGAGGTTGACCCAATAAATTCAAACTTCCCGCTAAAAGCTTGGATTGGAAGTGAGGAGCAAAAAGGAGAGGGGCCTGTAGAGGCCTCACCACTCAGTGCTGAAGTCTGTGAGAATTCACAGGCAGAGGGTGGAGCTAAGCTAAATGAGGAGGAAGAGCAGACAGGTGAGTCTAGTGAAGGTACTCACCTCCCCGAAGGTCAACAGCCGAGGAGGACGGCATCTGAGTTGTCCTCTGATTCCCTTTAGCTCCGCAATCAACCCCCAGGGACTCAAAGTTAAATGCAACATTGCATCAGAGGCCAACACGAGAGTCCGAAAAGGAGAGCTAGTTTCCCAAGAAATAACCTGAGTGTGTAATTTGTTTTGATAACTTAGAAAAACGAAAATGACATACCTACTTTCCTTTATCCTTTTAATGGTTCTCACCTTCTCAACACTAAATGTGAGAAGTGTGAAATCAAAGACAAGAGCCCAGAGTATTATATCCTTCTTAGACTCCATAAAATCAGATGTGTTTTTAATACAAGAATGTGGACTACCTTTTTTGAAAAACCATAGACAATGGGAGGAAATGTGGCCCAATTTATCGATATGGAGTGGCTCAAATCAAATAAAAAATGATGGTGTGGCCATTCTAATTAAAAATCCGCATGTTCTGGTGCGAGACGGACGGGCACTTTTAGCACACTTGAATTTTATGGGGCAAGACTTTAACCTCTTAAATATTTATGGTTTCAATGGAAAAAATGACAGGTATGACCTTTTAGAAGATTACTCACAAACGGGTAAGAAATGGTAGTATTGCCAGACAATACATGATCAAAACAGGGAGCGGAGGTGGTTCAGCTGCAAGGTGTGAATTTCTGACTAAAGTTTGTAAAAAGCGCGTAAGACAAGGTGCGAATGCCCAACAATGTATGATCAAAAGAGGGAGCGGAGGTTTTCGGCTGCAAGGTCTGAATGTCCAACCATAATTTGTAAAAACCGGGGAAGAAAAGGCTCGAAAGCCCGACTATACACCATCAAAAGCGGGAGCGGAGGTGTTCAGCTGCAAGAAGGTGTGAATGTCCGACCATAGTTGGTAAAAAGCGGGTAAGAAAAGGTTAAAATGCCCGACTGTACACCATCAAAAGCGGAAGCGGAGGTGTTCGGCTTCAAGAAGACGTGAACCTCCGAACAAAGTTTGTAAAAAGCAGTTAAGAAAAGGTTCGAATATCCAACCAAACATAATCAAAAGCGGGAGCAGAGCTTTTCGACTGCAAGTAGGTGTGAATGTCAGATCATGATTTGCAAAAAGCTGATGAGAAAGGGTGAGAATGCCCGACTATACACCATCAAATGCGGTAGCGGAGTTGTTTGTCTGTGAGTAGGTGTGAATCTGCGACCATAATTGCTGAAAAATGTGTTAGAAAAGGTAAGAATGCCGGTCCATACATCATCAAAAGCGAGAGAGGTGGTGTTCTGCTGAAAGTAGGTGTGAATGTCCAGCCATAATTACTCACAAACGGGTAAGAAAAGGTAGTATTGCCAGACCATACATGATCAAAACAGGGAGCGGAGGTGGTTCAGCTGCAACGTGTGAATGTCTGACTATAGTTTGTAAAAAGCGGGTAAGACAAGGTGCGAATGCCCGACAATGTATAATCAAAAGAGGGAGCGGAGGTGTTCAGCTGCAAGAAGGTGTGAATGTTCGACTAAAGTTTGTAAAAATCTGGTAAGACAAGGTGCGAATGCCCGACAATGTATGATCAAAAGCGTGAGCGGAGGTGTTCAGCTGCAAGAAGGTCTGAATGTCCATCAATAATTGCTAGAAAAAAATAAAGTAAAAATTTCGAAAATCAAACCGCACATGATCATAAGTGGGAGAGGAGGTGTTCAGCTGCAAGAAGGTGTGAATGTCCACCCATAATTGCTGAAAAATGGGTAAAAAAAAGGTGCGAATACCCAACCATACATCATCAAAAGCAGGTGTTAATGTCAGATCATAATTTGCAAAAAGCTGATGAGAAAGGGTGAGAATGCCCGACTATACACCATCAAATGCGGGAGCGGAGTTGTTTGTCTGTGAGTAGGTGTGAATCTCCGACCATAATTGCTGAAAAATGTGTTAGAAAAGGTAAGAATGCCGGTCCATACATCATCAAAAGCGAGAGAAGTGGTGTTCTGCTGAAAGTAGGTGTGAATGTCCAGCCATAATTACTCACAAACGGGTAAGAAAAGGTAGTATTGCCAGACCATACATGATCAAAACAGGGAGCGGAGGTGGTTCAGCTGCAAGAAGGTGTGAATGTCCGACTAAAGTTCAAATATATTAACAAAAGCGGGAGGAGAGGTCTTCGGATGAGAGTGGTTGAGAATTTCCAACCATAATCTATAAAATGCGGTGAAAAAAAGGTGTGATAGAACACTAAAAGGTGGAGCGGAAGTGTTCGGCTGCAAGAAGGTGTGAATGTCCGACTATATTTGGTGAAAAGCAGGGGAAGCAAGGTCTGAATGCCCAACCTTACATCATCAAAAGCGAGATCAGAGGTGTTTGGCTGCAAGAAGGCCATAGTTTGCCAAAAGCGGGTAAGGTGCGAATGACCGACTAAATATCAACAAAAGTGGGGGCGGAGGTCTTCGGATGCAAGTGGGTGTGAATATCCCACCATACAAGTATGGTGGAGAGGAAGCTGTGAATTGCTGACCATAGTTTGCAAAAAGCGGGTGAGAAAAGGTGCGAATGTCCAACCATACGTGATCAAAACAGGGAGCGGAGGTGTTTGGCTGCGACAAGGTGTGAATGTCCACCCATAATTAATGAAAAGCGGGCAAGAAGTGGGTTCGAATGCCCAACCACACATCATCAAAAGCAGGAGTGGATGTGTTCGGCTATAAGAAGGTTTGAATGTCCGAGCATAGTTTGTAAAAAGCGGGTAAGAAAAGGTTCGAATGCCCGAACATACACCATCAAAAGAGGGAGCGGAGGTGTTCCGCTGTAAGAAGGTGTGAATGTCCGACCAGAGTTGGTAAAAAGCGGGTAAGAAAAGGTTAAAAAAACCCAACTGTACACAATCAATAGCGGGAGCAGATGTGTTCGGCTACAAGAAGGTGTGACAGTCCGACCATGGTCTGTAAAAAGCGGGTAAGAAAAGGTGCAAATGCCCGACAATGTATGATCAAAAGAGGGAGCGGAGCTTTTCGGCTACAAGAAGGTTTGAATGTCCGACCATAGTTTGTAAAAAGCGGGTAAGAAAAGGTTCGAATGCCCGACTATACACCATCAAAAGCGGAAGCGGAGGTGTTCCGCTGTAGACAGTGTGAATGTCCGACCATAGTTGGTAAAAAGCGGGTAAGAAAAGGTTAAACTACACGACTGTACACAATCAATAGCGGGAGTGGAGTTGTTCGGCTACAAGAAGGTGTGAAAGTCCGACCATGGTTTGTAAAAAACGGGTAAGATAATGTTCGAATTCCTGAATATATACCATCAAAAGCGGAAGCGGAGGTGTTCGGTTGCAAGAAGGTGTGAACGTCCGACCAAAGTTTGTAAAAAGCAGTTAAGAAAAGGTTCGAATATCCAACCAAACAAAATCAAAAGCAGGAGCAGAGCTGTTCGACTGCAAGTAGGTGTGAATGTCCAGCCATAATTACTCACAAATGGGTAAGAAAAGGTAGTATTGCCACTCCATACATGATCAAAACAGGGAGCGGAGGTGGTTCAGCTGCAACGTGTGAATGTCTGACTATAGTTTGTAAAAAGCGGGTAAGACAAGGTGCGAATGCCCGACAATGTATGATCAAAAGAGGGAGCGGAGGTGTTCGGCTGCAAGGTCTGAATATCCAACCATAATTTCTAAAAACCGGGTAAGAAAAGGCTCGAATGCCCGACTTTACACCATCAAAAGCGGGAGCGGAGGTGTTCAGCTGCAAGAAGGTGTGAATGTTCGACTAAAGTTTGTAAAAATCTGGTAAGACAAGTTATGAATGCCCGACAATGTATGATCAAAAGCGGGAGCGGAGGTGTTCAGCTGCAAAGAAGGTCTGAATGTCCATCAATAATTGCTAGAAAACATGAAAGTAAAAATTTCTAATATCAAACCGCGCATGATCATAAGTGGGAGAGGAGGTGTTCAGCTGCAAGAAGGTGTGAATGTCCATCAATAATTGCTAGAAAACATGAAAGTAAAAATTTCTAAAATCAAACCGCACATGATCATAAGTGGGAGAGGAGGTGTTCAGCTGCAAGAAGGTGTGAATATCCACCCATAATTCCTGAAAAATGGGTAAAAAAAAGGTGCGAATGCCCAACCATACATCATCAAAAGCAGCTGTGGATGTGTTCGGCTACAAGAAGGTGTGAACGTCCAACCAAAGTTTGTAAAAAGCAGTTAAGAAAAGGTTCGAATATCCAACCAAACATAATCAAAAGCTTGAGCAGAACTGTTCGACTGCAAGTGGGTGTGGATGTCAGATCATAATTTGCAAAAAGCTGATGAGAAAGGGTGAGAATGCCCGACTATACACCATCAAATGCGGGAGCGGAGTTGTTCGTCTGTGAGTAGGTGTGAATCTCCGAACATAATTGCTGAAAAATGTGTTAGAAAAGGTAAGAATGCCGGTCCATACATCATCAAAAGCTAGAGAGGTGGTGTTCTGCTGAAAGTAGGTGTGAATGTCCAGCCATAATTACTCACAAACGGGTAAGAAAAGGTAGTATTGCCAGACCATACATGATCAAAACAGTAAGCGGAGGTGGTTCAGCTGCAAGAAGGTGTGGATGTCTGACTATAGTTTGTAAAAAGCGGGTAAGACAAGGTGCGAATGCCCGACAATGTAAGGCAAGGCAAGACAAGGCAAGTATATTTGTATAGCACAATTCAACAACAAGGTGATTCAAAGTGCTTCACAGAGACATTAAAACAGAAGAAATAAAAAGCATGATTTAAAATTTAAACAAAAGAAGGAAATAAGAACAATAGATAAAATCAGAAAAAATTATATATATGAAAGATAAAATCAATAGTTAAAACATGATTCCGTTTTGAAACTCAAGCTTATTCAAATGCAGCTGAAAATAGATGTGTCTTCAACCTGGACTTAAATACACTGAGTGTTTCAGCTGATCTGAGGCTTTCTGGGACTTTGTTCCAGACATGTGGAGCATAGAAGCTGAATGCAGCTTCTCCATGTCTGGTTTTGACTCTGGGAACTGATAAAATACCGGATCCAGATGACCTGAGGGGTCTGGAAGGTTCATAGTGGGTCAGGAGGTCACTGATGTATTTTGGTCCTTGACCATTCAGAGCTTTATAGACCAGCATCAGAACTTTAAAGTCTATCCTCTGATGGACAGGCAGCCAGTGTAAAGACTTGAGAGCTGGACTGTGATGTGCTCCACTTTTTTGGTCTTAGTGAGGACTCGAGCAGCTGAGTTCTGGATGAGCTGCAGTTGTCTAACTGACTTTTTAGGCAGACCTGTAAAGATGCTATTACAATAATCAAGCCTACTAAAGATGAATGCATGGACTAGTTTTTCCAGGTCCTGCTGAGACATCAGATCTTTTAGCCTTGATATATTCTTAAGGTGATAGTAGGCTGACTTTGTTAATGCCTTAATGTGTTTGTCCAAATTTAGGTCTGAGTCCATCACTACACCCAGATTTCTGGCCTGGTTGGTCGTTTTTAGATTTATAGATTGAAGCTCTGTGGTGACTTTCAATCGTTTATCTTTGGCTCCAAAGACAATTACCTCAGTTTTGTTTTTGTTTAGCTGGAGGAAGTTGTGGCACATCCAGTCATTAATCTCCTCAATGCATTTTCCAAGGGCCTGTACAGGCCCTCTGTCTCCTGGTGACATTGTTATATACATCTGTGTGTCATCTGCATAGCTATGGTAGTTTATTTGGTTGTTTTTTATAATCTGTGCCAGTGGGAGCATGTAGATGTTAAACAGAAGAGGTCCCAGGATGGAACCTTGGGGAACTTGTGATTCTTGTCTGCTCAGATGTAAAGTTACCTATTGACACAAAGTACTTCCTGTTCTCTAAGTATGTTTTGAACCAGTTTAGTACAGTTCCGGAAAGACCAGCCCAGTTCTCCAGTTGTTTGAGTAATATATTGTGGTCAACTGTATCAAAGGCAGCACTGAGATCCAGTAAAACTAAGACTGACATTTTTCCACTGTCTGTATTCAGACATATGTCATTAAACACTTTGGTCAGAGCAGTCTCAGTGCTGTGGTGCTGTCTAAAGCCTGACTGGAAGGTATCATAGCAGTTATTTTGTGTTAAAAAGTAATTAAGCTGTTGAAAAACCGCTTTTTCAATGATCTTACTTAAAAATGGGAGATTTGAGATGGGCCTGTAGTTGTTCATTTGCGTCTTATCAAGATTGTCCTTTTTCAGCAGAGGTTTAATTACAGCTGTTTTTAGTGGCTCTGGAAACACACCTGACGTTAAGGACAGGTTCACAATCAGTAACAGGTCTGACTCCAAAGTCTTTGAGACCCCTTTGAAAAAACCTGTTGGTAGGATGTCTAAACAGCAAGAGGAGGACTTCAGGTGACGTAAGATGTCCTCCAGGTCTTTACTGTTAATGGGTTGAAATAGTGTCATGGTGTTTAAACCGGTTTTCGGTGGACACAGTACATATGCTGAACCTGCTGCTGATGTACCAACTGCTTGTCTAATATTTTGGACTTTGTCTATGAAGAATTTGGCAAAGTCATTGCAGGCCATGGTGGAATGGAGTTCATTTGCCACTGACACAGGAGGGTTTGTTAGCCTGTCAACTGTAGCAAATAAGGCCCGAGCATTATGACTGTTTTTGGTGATGATGTCAGGGAAGTAGGATTTCCTTGCATTCCTCAGTTGTAAATTATAAGAGTGAAGTTTCTCTTTATAGATGTCATAATGAACCTGGAGATTTGTTTTTCTCCATCGGCGCTCAGCTTTCCGACACACTCTTTTCCCATTTTTCACCAGTGTGGAATTTCGCCATGGAGACTTCTTCCTTCCAGAGATAACCTTCACCTTAATGGGAGCAATAGTATCCATAACATTTAACATTTTAGTATTAAAGCTACTGACGAGCTCACTGACTGAACCCCCGGACAGGGCAGGTGCTAAGGAGAAAACCTGGTTAAAGATCTTACTACTGTTTTCAGTTTTGAGATCACTGCTGTTGAGACATTTGTGTGCACTGAAATCGTACTCTCAAAGAAAACACAGGAATGGTCAGACAGGCCCACATCAGACACAGTAATCTTTGAAATGCTTAGACCCTTGGAGATCACTAAGTCTAGAGTGTGCCCCCTATTGTGCGTAGGCTCTGTTATATGCTGAGTCAGCCCAAAGTTGTCCAGAGTGTTACTCAGGTCTTTAGTCCCTCTGTCCTGAGGATTGTCCATATGGATGTTAAAATCACCAACAATAATTATACAGTCAAAATCAACACAGATCATAGACAGCAGTTCACTGAGGTCTTCAGAAAAATCTGAACAGTATTTAGGGGGCCTGTAAATATTCAGAAACAGGACACTGGGTGAGGCCTTCACCTGTATAGCCATATATTCAAAGGACTGAAAACTTCCAGGAGATAACTGCTTACATTGAAAGGATTCATTGAATAAGACTGCGACCCCTCCTCCTCTCCTGCTCACTCTGGCCTCGCTGATAAAACTGTAACCAGGAGGGGTTGACTCAATAAGAACAGCAGCACTGTTATTTTGTTCCAACCAAGTTTCATTTAAAAACATAAAATCCAGGGTGTGCTCAGTGATAAAATCATCAATTAAGAATGTTTTCCCAGCTAAAGACCTAACATTTAATAAAGCCAACTTAAGTGTTTTAGAGGTATTATTTGCCCCCTCGTGTTTGGGTGCAGTCTGTGGCACACAAGGTATGTTTACTTTATTTAAAGATCTTTTTGAGTGCAACTCTCTGTGTTTTGACTGGGTCACATTTCTCCTTCTGTCACCTAAAAGTACAGAAATTTTAAGATCTTCTAATAAACAGGGTCCCAGCTTGTCCTGGGAAAAGTCACGACTGTCAGAATTCACACAGCCTGGACCCCTCACACATCACACATCAGACTGCGGAGACAGTACATGGTGGCAGCGTGAAGGGACAGAAGGGGGTGGGGCTGGGCTCCGTCGCTTCGGCTGCTCTAGTAGGGGCGGGGCTCGGCGGGGAACCTTTGGCCGCTTTGGTGGGGGGTTTATGGGGGATAAAAAGGGATTGGGCTGGGGGGTAGATCTAAGCCCAGCATTGACCCGTTCCATCATCTCCTCAGTGAATTTCAGGTGAGGGGAGGAGGAGGGAGAAAGGGAGGGTGAGGAGCACAATGACCTGTCAGGGGTTTGGGGGGCTGGGGAAGGTCCTGGTCCTGGTCCCTGGTCCTGGTCATTAGTGCTGTTGAGAGGGTTTGGGGCAAATAAAGACCTCTCTTCTTGCCTCTGATGTCTCTCCTTTCCAAAGTTCCTCTTGGGTGGGGGCAGATGGAGTTCCTCCTCAAGGTTTCTGCTGGGATTTGTTTGTTCCTCTCTATGAGATAACTCCTTGTTTATCTCAGCCTTGGCCCCGAGCACAGATGGATGACGTAGGAAATAAAATATGTTGGAGGTGAACAGTTTCACCCCTGACTTGTTAAAATTAAATCCATTTGCCATGTATGATCAAAAGAGGGAGCGGAGGTGTTTGGCTGCAAGGTCTGAATGTCCAGCCATAATTTCTAAAAACCGGGTAAGAAAAGGCTCGAAAGCCCGACTTACACCATCAAAAGCGGGAGCGGAGGTGTTCAGCTGCAAGAAGGTGTGAATGTTCGACTAAAGTTTGTAAAAATCTGGTAAGACAAGGTGCGAATGCCCAACAATGTATGATCAAAAGCGGGAGCGGAGGTGTTCAGCTGCAAGAAGGTCTGAATGTCCATCAATAATTGCTAGAAAACATGAAAGTAAAAATTTCGAAAATCAAACCGCACATGATCATAAGTGGGAGAGGAGGTGTTCCGCTGCAAGAAGATGTGAATATCCACCCATAATTCCTGAAAAAAGGGGAAAAAAATGGTGCGAATGCCCAACCATACATCATCAAAAGCAGCTGTAGATGTGTTCGGCTACAAGAAGGTGTGAACGTCCAACCAAAGTTTGTAAAAAGCAGTTAAGAAAAGGTTCGAATATCCAACCAAACATAATCAAAAGCGGGAGCAGAACTGTTCGACTGCAAGTAGGTGTGGATGTCAGATCCATCCATCCATCAATCATCTGCCGCTTATCCGGGGGTCGGGTCGCGGGGGCAGCAGCTTGAGCAGAGAAACCCAGACGTCTCTGTCCCCGGCCACTTCCTCCAGCTCTTCCGGGGGGACCCCGAGGCGTTCCCAGGCCAGCCGAGAGACATAGTCTCTCCAGCGTGTCCTGGGTCTTCCCCGGGGTCTCCTCCCAGTGGGACGTGCCCGGAACACCTCCCCAGGGAGGCGCCCAGGGGGCATCCTAACCAGATGCCCGAGCCACCTCATCTGACTCCTCTCAATGCGGAGGAGCAGCGGTTCTACTCCGAGCCCCTCCCGGATGACTGAGCTTCTCACCCTATCTCTAAGGGAGAGCCCAGACACCCTGCGGAGGAAACCCATTTCGGCCGCTTGTATTCGCGATCTTGTTCTTTCGGTCACTACCCACAACTCGTGACCATAGGTGAGGATGGGAACGTAGATTGACCAGTAAGTAGAGAGCTTCGCCTTCTGGCTCAGCTCCCTCTTCACAACGACGGGTCGGTGCAGAGCCCACAACACTGCAGACGCCGCACCGATCCGCCCGTCAATCTCCCGCTCCATTCGTCCCTCACTCGTGAACAAGACCCCGAGATACTTGAACTCCTCCACTTGGGGAAGGATCTCATTCCCGACCCGGAGAGAGCATTCCACCCTTTTCCGGCTGAGAACCATAGTCTCGGATTTGGAGGTGCTGATTCTCATCCCAGCCGCTTCACACTCGGCTGCGAATCGCTCCAGTGAGAGCTGAAGGTCACGGCCTGACGACGCTAACAGAACCACATCATCTGCAAAAAGCAGAGACCCGATTCTGAGGTCGCCAAATCGGACACCCTCAACGCCCTGGCTGCGCCTAGAAATTCTGTCCATAAAAGTTAGGAACAGAATCGGTGACAAAGGGCAGCCCTGACGGAGTCCAACTCTCACCGGAAACGTATCCGACTTACTGCCGGCAATGCGGAACAAACTCTGGCACCGGTCATACAGAGACCGAACGGACCCTATCAAGGGGTCCGGCACTCCATATTCCCGGAGCACCCCCCACAGGACTCCACGAGGGACACGGTCGAACGCTTTCTCCAAGTCCACAAAACACATGTAGACTGGTTGGGCGAACTCCCATGCACCCTCCAGGATCCTGCCGAGGGTATAGAGCTGGTCCACTGTTCCACGGCCAGGACGAAAGCCACACTGCATCTCCTGAATCCGAGGCTCGATTATCCGACGGATCCTCCTCTCCAATACCCCCGAATAGACCTTACCAGGGAGGCTGAGGAGTGTGATACCCCTATAGTTGGAACACACCCTCCGGTCCCCCTTTTTAAAGAGGGGGACCACCACCCCAATCTGCCAGTCCAGAGGCACTGTCCCCGATGTCCACGCGATGCTGCAGAGGCGTGTCAGCCAAGACAGCCCTACAACATCCAGAGCCTTGAGAAACTCAGGACGGACCTCATCCACCCCCGGGGCCTTGCCACCGAGGAGCTTTTTGACCACCTCGGCAACCTCAGCCCCAGAAATGGGAGGCCCCGTCTCCGAGCTCTCCGACTCTGCCTCTTCCGAGCACGTGTTGGTAGGATTGAGGAGTTCCTCGAAGTACTCCCCCCACCGACTCACAACATCCCTAGTTGAGGTCAGCAAAGCCCCGTCCCCACTGTAAACAGTGTTGACTGTGAGCCGCTTCCCCCCCCTGAGACGCCGGATGGTGGACCAGAATCTCTTCGAGGCCGTCCGGAAATCGTTCTCCATGGTCTCACCGAACTCCTCCCAGGCCCGAGTTTTTTTCTCAGCAACCGCCGAAGCCGCAGCCCGTCTGGCCTGTCGGTACCTATCAGCTGCTTCCAGGGTCCCACTGGCCAAAAAGGCCCGATAGGACTCCTTCTTCAGCTTGACGGCTTCCCTCACCACTGGTGTCCACCAGCAGGTTCGAGGGTTGCCGCCACGACAGGCACCGACCACCTTACGGCCACAACTCTGATCAGCTGCCTCGGCAATGGAGTCACGGAACATGGCCCATTCGGACTCAATGTCCCCCACCTCCCCCGGGATATGGTTGAAGCTCTGCCGGAGGTGGGAGTTAAAGCTCCTTCTGACGGGGGATTCTGACAAACGCTCCCAGCAGACCCTCACAATACGTTTGGGCCTGCCAGGTCTGATCGGCATCCTCCCCCACCAGCGGAGCCAACTCACCACCAGGTGGTGATCAGTTGACAGCTCCGCCCCTCTCTTCACCCGAGTGTCCAGGACATACGGCCGCAAGTCCGATGATACAACCACAAAGTCGATCATCGAACTGCGGCCAAGGGTGTCCTGGTGCCAAGTGCACATATGGACACCCTTATGTCTGAACATGGTGTTCGTTATGGACAGTCCATGACCAGCACAGAAGTCCAACAACATAACACCACTCTGGTTCAGATGGGGGGGCCATTCCTCCCAATCACACCCCTCCAGGTCTCACTGTCATTGCCCACGTGAGCATTGAAGTCCCCCAGCAGAAAGAGGGAGTCTCCGGTAGGAGCATTCTCCAGTGCCTCCCCCAGAGACTCCAAAAAGGGTGGGTACTCTGAACTGCTGTTTGGCGCATAGGCACAAACAACAGTCAGGACTCGTCCCCCCACCCGAAGGCGGAGGGAGGCTACCCTCTCGTTCACTGGGGTAAACCCCAATGTACTGGCACACAGCCGGGGGGCAATAAGTATGCCCACACCTGCTCTGCGCCTCTCACCACGGGCAACTCCAGAGTGGAAGAGAGTCCAACCCCTCTCAAGAGGACTGGTTCCAGAGCCCAAGCCGTGCGTCGAGGTGAGTCCGACTATATCTAGCCGGAACCGCTCAGCCTCGCGCACCAGCTCCGGCTCCTTCCCCAACAGAGAGGTGACATTCCACGTCCCAAGAGCTAGCTTCAGTAGCCGAGGATCAGACCGCCAAGGCCTCTGCCTTCGGCCGCTACCCAGCTCACATCGCACCCGACCCCCTTGGCCCCTCCCACGGGTGGTGAGCCCGTCGGAAGGGGGACCCACGTCATCATTTCGGGCTATGCCCGACCGAGCCCCATGGGCACAGACCCGGCCACCAGGCGCCCGCTGCCGGGCCCCACCCCCGGGCCTGGCTCCGGGGGGAGGCCCCGGTGTCCCATATCCGGGCAAGGGATCACGAGGTCCAAATTTTTTGTTCATCATAAGGGGTCTTTTGAGCTGTTCCTTGTCTGGTCCCTCATCTAGGATCTGCTTGCCTTGGGTGACCCTACCAGGGGCTTAAAGCCCCGAGCAACATAGCTCTCGGACTCATTGGGGCACGCAAACTCCCCCACCACGATAAGGTGACAGCTCAGGAGGGAGGGATGTCAGATCATAATTTGCAAAAAGCTGATGAGAAAGGGTGAGAATGCCCGACTATACACCATCAAATGCGGGAGCGGAGTTGTTCGTCTGTGAGTAGGTGTGAATCTCCGACCATAATTGCTGAAAAATGTGTTAGAAAAGGTAAGAATGCCGGTCCATACATCATCAAAAGCGAGAGAAGTGGTGTTCTGCTGAAAGTAGGTGTGAATGTCCAGCCATAATTACTCACAAACGGGTAAGAAAAGGTAGTATTGCCAGACCATACATGATCAAAACAGGGAGCGGAGGTGGTTCAGCTGCAAGAAGGTGTGAATGTCCGACTAAAGTTCAAATATATTAACAAAAGCGAGAGGAGAAGTCTTCGGATGAGAGTGTTTGAGAATTTCCAACCATAATCTATAAAATGCGGTGAAAAAAAGGTGTTATAGAACACTAAAAGGTGGAGCGGAAGTGTTCGGCTGCAAGAAGGTGTGAATGTCCGACTATATTTGGTGAAAAGCATGTGAAGCAAGGTCTGAATGCCCAACCTTACATCATCAAAAGCGAGATCAGAGGTGTTTGGCTGCAAGAAGGCCATAGTTTTCCAAAAGCGGGTAAGGTGCGAATGACCGACTAAATATCAACAAAAGTGGGGGCGGAGGTCTTCGGATGAAAATGGGTGTGAATATTCCACCATACAAGTATGGTGGAGAGGAAGCTATGAATTGCTGACCATTGTTTGCAAAAAGCGGGTGAGAAAAGGTGCGAATGTCCAACCATACATGATCAAAACAGGGAGCGGACGTGTTTGGCTGCGACAAGGTTTTAATGTCCACCCATAATTAATGAATAGCGGGCAACAAGTAGGTTCCAATGCCCAACCATACATCATCAAAAGCAGGAGTGGATGTGTTCGGCTACAAGAAGGTTTGAATGTCCGAGCATAGTTTGTAAAAAGCGGGTAAGAAAAGCTTCGAATGCCCGAACATACACCATCAAAAGACAGACCGGACGTGTTCCGCTGTAAGTAGGTGTGAATGCCCAACCATAGTTGGTAAAAAGAAGGTAAGAAAAGGTTCAAATATCCGACTGTACACAATCAATAGCGGGAGCGGATGTGTTCGGCTACAAGAAGGTGTGAAAGTCTCACCATGGTTTGTAAAAAGCGGGTAAGAAAAGGTGCGAATGCCCGACAATGTATGATCAAAAGAGGGAGCGGAGGTTTTCGGCTACAAGAAGGTCTGAATGTCCGACCAAAGTTTGTAAAAAGCGGGTAAGAAAGGTTTGAATGCCCGACTATACACCATCAAAAGCGGGAGCGGAGGTGTTGCACTGTAAGACGGTGTGAATGTCTGACCATAGTTTGTAAAAAGCAGTAGGTGTGAATGTCAGATCATAATTTGCAAAAAGCTGATGAGAAAGGGTGAGAATGCCCTACTATACACCATCAAATGCGAGAGCGGAGGTGTTTGTCTGTGAGTAGGTGTGAATGTCCCACCCTAGTTGCTGAAAAATGTGTTAGAAAAGGTAAGAATGCCAGCCCATACATCATCAAAAGCGGGAGAGGTGGTGTTCGGCTGCAAGAAGGTGTGAATATCCAGCCATAATTACTCACAAACGGGTAAGAAAAGGTAAGAATACCAAACCATAAATTATCAAAAGCGGCAGCAGAGATGTTCGGCTGGTATTTATAAATGTCTAGATAGATTTGAACAAAAAACAACGTAGTAGTAAAAGAAAGAAAGGTTCAGAAATCCGAGAAAAAGCTTTTCATGAGTTCTGCATGATTTGGGATTTTGCTTATAAAATGCATTCCTTCAATCAAACTATGGTAAAACGGCTTTTACCTTCATATTTATCAATGTCTAGATCGACTTCAACAAAGAACAACATTAGATTTTGCAGTAGAAGAAAGAGAGACACTGAAGGATCAGGAATCCGAGAATAAGCTTATTTTCATACGTTCTGCATGATTTGGGATTTTGCTATAAAATGAATTCCTTCACTCAAACTATGTTAAAACTGCTTTTACCTTCATATTTATCAATGTCTAGATCGACTTCAACAAAGAACAACATTGTATATTGCAGTAGAAGAAAGAGCAACACTGAAGGAACAGGAATCCGAGAATAAGCTTACTTTCATACGTTCTGCATGATTTGGGATTTTATGTATAAAATGAATTCCTTCACTCAAACCAAGTGAAAACTTCTTTGTCCTTCATATTTATCAATGTCTAGATCGACTTCAACAAAGAACAACATTGTATATTGCAGTAGAAGAAAGAGCAACACTGAAGGAACAGGAATCCGAGAATAAGCTTATTTTCATACGTTCTGCATGATTTCGGATTTTCCTATAAAATGAATTGCTTTGCTCAAACCAAGTTAAAATTGCTTTGTCTTCATATTTATCAATGTCAAAGCAGTTTTAACATAGTTTGAGTGAAGGAATTCATTTTAAAACAAAATCTCAAAACATGCACAACACATGAAAAGCTTATTCTCGGATTCCTGATCCTTCAGTGTTGCTATTTGTTATATTGCAAAGTACAACGTGTTTTCTTTGTTTTGTTTAAATCTATCTCGACATTGATAAATATGGAAGGACAAAGCAGGTTTAACTTGGTTTGAGCAAAGCAATTCATTTTGTAGCAAAATCCGAAATCGTGAAGAACTCATGAAAGCAAGCTTATACTCGGATTCCTGAAACTTTTAGATCTTAGATTTGCTCTTTCTTTTACTGCAAAGTACGTTGGGGTTTTTTTTTTTGTTTAAATCTTTCTAGACAAGGTAAATATGAAGGACAAATCAGTTTTAACATAGTTTGAGTGAAGGAATGCATTTTATAAGCAAAATCCCAAATCATGCAAAACTAACGAAAAGCTTTTTCTCGCTTTTCACTGCTTTTTACAAACTGGTCGGACGTTCACACCTTCTTGCAGCCGAACAATTCCGCTTCCACTTTTGATGGTGTATATTCGGGCATTCAAACCTTTTCTTACCCGCTTTTTACAAACCATGGTCGGACTTTCACACCTTCTTGCAGCCGAACACCACCTCTCCCGCTTTTGATGATGTATGGTCCAGCATTCTTACCTTTTCTAACACATTTTTCAGCAATTATGGTCGGACATTCACACCTACTCACAGCCAAACACTTCCGCTCCCGCATTTGATGGTGTTTAGTCAGGCATTCTCACCCTTTCTCATCAACTTTTTGCATATGATCTGATATTCACACCTACTTGCAGTCGAACACCTCTGCTTCCGCTTTTGATGGTACATATTTGGGCATTCGAACCTTTTGTTACCCGCTTTTTACATACCATGGGTGGACTTTCACACCTTCTTGTAGCCGAACAACTCTGCTCCCGCTATTGATTGTGTACAGTCGGGTATTTTAACCTTTTCTTACCCGCTTTTTACCAACTATGGTCGGACATTCACACCTTCTTACAGCGGAACACGTCCGCTCCCTCTTTTGATGGTGTATGTTCGGGCATTCGAACCTTTTCTTACCTGCTTTTTACAAACCATGGTCGGACTTTCACACCTTCTTGTAGCCGAACACCTCCGCTCCCTCTTTTGATCATACATTGTTGGGCATTCGCACCTTGTCTTACCCGCTTTTTACAAACTATAGTCAGACATTCACACGTTGCAGCTGAACCACCTCCGCTCCCTGTTTTGATCATGTATGGTCTGGCAATACTAGCTTTTCTTACCCGTTTGTGAGTAATTATGGCTGGACATTCACACCTACTTGCAGTCGAACAGCTCTGCTCCCGCTTTTGATTTTGTTTGGTTGGATATTCGACGCTTTTCTTAACTGCTTTTTACAAACTTTGGTCGGACGTTCAAACCTTCTTGCAACCGAACACCTCCGCTTCCGCTTTTGATGGTATATATTCGGGAATTCGAACCTTTTCTTACCCGCTTTTTACAAACCATGGTCGGACTTTCACACCTTCTTGTAGCCGAACAACTCCACTCACGCTATTGATTGTGTACAGTCGGGTAGTTTAACCTTTTCTTACCCGCTTTTTACCAACTATGGTTGGACATTCACACCGTCTTACAGCGGAACACCTCCGCTTCCGCTTTTGATGGTGTATAGTCGGGCATTCGAACCTTTTCTTACCCGCTTTTTACAAACTATGGTCGGACATTCAATCCTTCTTGTAGCCGAAAAGCTCCGCTCCCTCTTTTGATCATACATTGTCGGGCATTTGCAACTTTTCTTACCCGCTTTTTACAAACCATGGTCGGACTGTCACACCTTCTTGTAGCCGAACAACTCCACTCACGCTATTGATTGTGTACAGTCGGGTAGTTTAACCTTTTCTTACCCGCTTTTTACCAACTCTGGTCGGACATTCACACCTTCTTAAAGCGGAACACGTCCGCTCCCTCTTTTGATGGTGTATGTTTGGGCATTCGAACCTTTTCTTACCCGCTTTTTACAAACTATGCTCGGACATTCAAACCTTCTTGTAGCCGAACACATCCACTCCTGCTTTTGATGATGTGTGGTTGGGCATTCGAACCTACTTCTTGCCCGCTTTTCATTAATTATGGGTGGACATTCACACCTTGTCGCAGCCAAACACCTCCGCTCCCTGTTTTGATCATGTATGGTTGGACATTCGCACCTTTTCTCAACCGCTTTTTGCAAACTATGGTCAGCAATTCACAGCTTCCTCTCCACCATACTTGTATGGTGGAATATTCACACCCACTTGCATCCGAAGACCTCCGCCCCCACTTTTGTTGATATTTAGTCGGTCATTCGCACCTTACCCGCTTTTGGCAAACTATGGCCTTCTTGCAGCCAAACACCTCTGATCTCGCTTTTGATGATGTAAGGTTAGGCATTCAGACCTTGCTTCCCCTGCTTTTCACCAAATATAGTCGGACATTCACACCTTCTTGCAGCCGAACACTTCCGCTCCACCTTTTAGTGTTCTATAACACCTTTTTTTCACCGCATTTTATAGATTATCTTTGGAAATTCTCAACCATTGTCATCCGAAGACCTCTCCTCCCGCTTTTGTTAATATATTTGAACTTTAGTCGGACATTCACACCTTCTTGCAGCTGAACCACCTCCGCTCCCTGTTTTGATCATGTATGGTCTGGCAATACTACCTTTTCTTACCCGTTTGTGAGTAATTATGGCTGGACATTCACACCTACTTTCAGCAGAACACCACCTCTCTCGCTTTTGATGATGTATGGACCGGCATTCTTACCTTTTCTAACACATTTTTCAGCAATTATGGTCGGACATTCCCACCTACTCAGAGCCGAACACCTCCGCTCCCGCATTTGATGGTGTATAGTCGGGCATTCTCACTCTTTCTCATCAGTTTTTTGCAAATTATGATCTGATATTCACAGCTGCTTTTGATAATGTATGGTTGGGCATTCGCACCTTTTTTTACCCATTTTTCAGGAATTATGGGTGGACATTCACACCGTCTTTCAGCTGAAAACATCCTCTCCCGCTTATGATCATGTGCGGTTTGATATTCGAAAATTTTCTTTCATGTTTTAAAGAAATTATTGATGGACATTCAGACCTTCTTGCAGCTGAACCCCTCTGCTCGCGCTTTTGATGGTGTATAGTAGGGCTTTCGAGCCTTTTCTTCCCGGTTTTTACAAATTATGGTTGGACATTCAGACCTTCTTGCAACCTAACACCTCCGCTCCCTCTTTTGATCATACATTGTCTGGCATTCGCACCTTGTCTTACGCGCTTTTTACAAACTTTAGTCGGACATTCAGACCTTCTTGCAGCTGAACCACCTCCGCTCCCTGTTTTGATCATGTATGGTCTGGCAATACTACCTTTTCTTACCCGTTTGTGAGTAATTTTGGCTGGACATTCACACCTACTCAAAGCCGAACAACTCCGCTACCGCATTTGATGGTGTATAGTCGGGCATTCTCACCCTTTCTCATCAGCTTTTTGCAAATTATGATCTGACATTCACACCTACTTGCAGTCGAACAGCTCTGCTCCCGCTTTTGATTATGTTTGGTTGGATATTCGAACCTTTTCTTCACTGCTTTTTACAAACTTTGTTCGGAGGTACACGTCTTCTTGAAGCCGAACACCTCCGCTTCCGCTTTTGATGGTGTATAGTCGGGCTTTCGAGCCTTTTCTTACCTGGTTTTTAGAAATTATGGTTGGACATTCAGACCTCGCAGCCGAACACCTCCGCTCCCTCTTTTGATCATACATTGTCGGTTATTCGCACCTTGTCTTACCCGCTTTTTACAAACTATAGTCAGACATTCACACGTTGCAGCTGAACCACCTCTGCTCCCTGTTTTGATTATGTATGGTCTGGCAATACTACCTTTTCTTACCCGGTTGTGAGTAATTATGGCTGGACATTCACACCTACTTGCAGTCGAACAGCTCTGCTCCCGCTTTTGATTTTGTTTGGTTGGATATTCGAACCTTTTCTTAACTGCTTTTTACAAACTTTGGTCGGACGTTCACACCTTCTTGCAGCCGAACAACTCCACTCCCGCTATTTATTGTGTACAGTCGGGTAGTTTAACCTTTTCTTACCCGCTTTTTACCAACTATGGTCGGACATTCACACCGTCTTACAGCGGAACACCTCCGCTTCCGCTTTTGATGGTGTATAGTCGGGCATGCGAACCTTTTCTTACCCGCTTTTTACAAACTATGGTCGGACATTCAAACCTTCTTGTAGCCGAAAGCCTCCGCTGCCTCTTTTGATCATACATTGTCGGGCATTCGCACCCTTTCTTACCCGCTTTTTATAAAACCATGGTCGGACTGTCACAACTTCTTGTAGCCGAACACATCTGCTCCCGCTATCGATTGTGTACAGTTGGGTTTTTTAACCTTTTCTTACCCGCTTTTTACCAGCTCTGGTCGGACATTCACACCTTCTTACAGCGGAACACGTCCGCTCCCTCTTTTGATGGTGTATTTTCGGGCATTCAAACCTTTTCTTACCCGTTTTTTACAAACTATGCTCGGACATTCAGACCTTCTTGCAGCTGAATCACCTCCGCTCCCTGTTTTGATTATGTATGGTCTGGCAATACTACCTTTTCTTACCCGTTTGTGAGTAATTATGGCTGGACATTCACACCTACTTTCAGCAGAACACCACCTCTCTCGCTTTTGATGATGTATGGACCGGCATTCTTACCTTTTCTAACACATTTTTCAGCAATTATGGTCGGACATTCCCACCTACTCAGAGCCGAACACCTCAGTTCCCGCATTTGATGGTGTATAGTCGGGCATTCTCACTCTTTCTCATCAGCTTTTTGCAAATTATGATCTGATATTCACAGCTGCTTTTGATAATGTATGGTTGGGCATTCGCACCTTTTTTTACCCATTTTTCAGGAATTATGGGTGGACATTCACACCGTCTTGCAGCTGAAAACATCCTCTCCCGCTTATGATCATGTGCGGTTTGATATTCGAAAATTTTCTTTCATGTTTTAAAGAAATTATTGATGGACATTCAGACCTTCTTGCAGCTGAACCCCTCTGCTCGCGCTTTTGATGGTGTATAGTAGGGCTTTCGAGCCTTTTCTTCCCGGTTTTTACAAATTATGGTTGGACATTCAGACCTTCTTGCAACCTAACACCTCCGCTCCCTCTTTTGATCATACATTGTCTGGCATTCGCACCTTGTCTTACGCGCTTTTTACAAACTTTAGTCGGACATTCAGACCTTCTTGCAGCTGAACCACCTCCGCTCCCTGTTTTGATCATGTATGGTCTGGCAATACTACCTTTTCTTACCCGTTTGTGAGTAATTTTGGCTGGACATTCACACCTACTCAAAGCCGAACAACTCCGCTACCGCATTTGATGGTGTATAGTCGGGCATTCTCACCCTTTCTCATCAGCTTTTTGCAAATTATGATCTGACATTCACACCTACTTGCAGTCGAACAGCTCTGCTCCCGCTTTTGATTATGTTTGGTTGGATATTCGAACCTTTTCTTCACTGCTTTTTACAAACTTTGTTCGGAGGTACACGTCTTCTTGAAGCCGAACACCTCCGCTTCCGCTTTTGATGGTGTATAGTCGGGCTTTCGAGCCTTTTCTTACCTGGTTTTTAGAAATTATGGTTGGACATTCAGACCTCGCAGCCGAACACCTCCGCTCCCTCTTTTGATCATACATTGTCGGTTATTCGCACCTTGTCTTACCCGCTTTTTACAAACTATAGTCAGACATTCACACGTTGCAGCTGAACCACCTCTGCTCCCTGTTTTGATTATGTATGGTCTGGCAATACTACCTTTTCTTACCCGGTTGTGAGTAATTATGGCTGGACATTCACACCTACTTGCAGTCGAACAGCTCTGCTCCCGCTTTTGATTTTGTTTGGTTGGATATTCGAACCTTTTCTTAACTGCTTTTTACAAACTTTGGTCGGACGTTCACACCTTCTTGCAGCCGAACAACTCCACTCCCGCTATTTATTGTGTACAGTCGGGTAGTTTAACCTTTTCTTACCCGCTTTTTACCAACTATGGTCGGACATTCACACCGTCTTACAGCGGAACACCTCCGCTTCCGCTTTTGATGGTGTATAGTCGGGCATGCGAACCTTTTCTTACCCGCTTTTTACAAACTATGGTCGGACATTCAAACCTTCTTGTAGCCGAAAGCCTCCGCTGCCTCTTTTGATCATACATTGTCGGGCATTCGCACCCTTTCTTACCCGCTTTTTATAAAACCATGGTCGGACTGTCACAACTTCTTGTAGCCGACCACATCTGCTCCCGCTATCGATTGTGTACAGTTGGGTTTTTTAACCTTTTCTTACCCGCTTTTTACCAGCTCTGGTCGGACATTCACACCTTCTTACAGCGGAACACGTCCGCTCCCTCTTTTGATGGTGTATTTTCGGGCATTCAAACCTTTTCTTACCCGTTTTTTACAAACTATGCTCGGACATTCAGACCTTCTTGCAGCTGAATCACCTCCGCTCCCTGTTTTGATTATGTATGGTCTGGCAATACTACCTTTTCTTACCCGTTTGTGAGTAATTATGGCTGGACATTCACACCTACTTTCAGCAGAACACCACCTCTCTCGCTTTTGATGATGTATGGACCGGCATTCTTACCTTTTCTAACACATTTTTCAGCAATTATGGTCGGACATTCCCACCTACTCAGAGCCGAACACCTCAGTTCCCGCATTTGATGGTGTATAGTCGGGCATTCTCACTCTTTCTCATCAGCTTTTTGCAAATTATGATCTGATATTCACAGCTGCTTTTGATAATGTATGGTTGGGCATTCGCACCTTTTTTTACCCATTTTTCAGGAATTATGGGTGGACATTCACACCGTCTTGCAGCTGAAAACATCCTCTCCCGCTTATGATCATGTGCGGTTTGATATTCGAAAATTTTCTTTCATGTTTTAAAGAAATTATTGATGGACATTCAGACCTTCTTGCAGCTGAACCCCTCTGCTCGCGCTTTTGATGGTGTATAGTAGGGCTTTCGAGCCTTTTCTTCCCGGTTTTTACAAATTATGGTTGGACATTCAGACCTTCTTGCAACCTAACACCTCCGCTCCCTCTTTTGATCATACATTGTCTGGCATTCGCACCTTGTCTTACGCGCTTTTTACAAACTTTAGTCGGACATTCAGACCTTCTTGCAGCTGAACCACCTCCGCTCCCTGTTTTGATCATGTATGGTCTGGCAATACTACCTTTTCTTACCCGTTTGTGAGTAATTTTGGCTGGACATTCACACCTACTCAAAGCCGAACAACTCCGCTACCGCATTTGATGGTGTATAGTCGGGCATTCTCACCCTTTCTCATCAGCTTTTTGCAAATTATGATCTGACATTCACACCTACTTGCAGTCGAACAGCTCTGCTCCCGCTTTTGATTATGTTTGGTTGGATATTCGAACCTTTTCTTAACTGCTTTTTACAAACTTTGTTCGGAGGTACACGTCTTCTTGAAGCCGAACACCTCCGCTTCCGCTTTTGATGGTGTATAGTCGGGCTTTCGAGCCTTTTCTTACCTGGTTTTTAGAAATTATGGTTGGACATTCAGACCTTGCAGCCGAACACCTCCGCTCCCTCTTTTGATCATACATTGTCGGTTATTCGCACCTTGTCTTACCCGCTTTTTGCAAACTATAGTCAGACATTCACACGTTGCAGCTGAACCACCTCTGCTCCCTGTTTTGATTATGTATGGTCTGGCAATACTACCTTTTCTTACCCGGTTGTGAGTAATTATGGCTGGACATTCACACCTACTTGCAGTCGAACAGCTCTGCTCCCGCTTTTGATTTTGTTTGGTTGGATATTCGAACCTTTTCTTAACTGCTTTTTACAAACTTTGGTCGGACGTTCACACCTTCTTGCAGCCGAACACCTCCGCTTCCGCTTTTGATAGTATATATTCGGGCATTCGAACCTTTTGTTACCCGCTTTTTACAAACCATGGGTGGACTTTCACACCTTCTTGTACCCGAACAACCCTGCTCCCGCTATTGGTGGTGTACAGTCGGGTATTTTAACCTTTTCTTACCCGCTTTTTACAAACTATGGTCGGACATTCACACCTTCTTACAGCGGAACACGTCTGCTCCACCTTTTAGTGTTCTATCACACCTTTTTTTCACCGCATTTTATGGATTATGGTTGGAAATTCTCAACCACTCTCATCCGAAGACCTCTCCTCCCGCTTTTGTGAATATATTTGAACTTTAGTCGGACATTCACACCTTCTTGCAGCTGAACCACCTCCGCTCCCTGTTTTGATCATGTATGATCTGGCAATACTACATTTTCTTACCTGTTTGTGAGTAATTATGGCTGGACATTCACACCTACTTTCAGCAGAACACCACCTCTCTCGCTTTTGATGATGTATGGACCGGCATTCTTACCTTTTCTAACACATTTTTCAGCAATTATGGTCGGAGATTCACACCTACTAACAGACGAACAACTCCGCTCCCGCATTTGATGGTGTATAGTTGTTGTTTTGCAAATTATGATCTGACATTCACACTTACTTGCAGTCGAACAGTTCTGCTCCCGCTTTTGATTATGTTTGGTTGGATATTCGAAACTTTTCTTAACTGCTTTTTACAAACTTTGGTTGGACGTTCAAACCCTCTTGTAGCCGAACACATCCACAGCTGCTTTTGATGATGTATGGTTGGGTATTCGCACCTTTTTTTTACCCATTTTTCAGTAATTATGGGTGGACATTCACACCTTCTTGCAGCTGAACACCTCCTCTCCCACTTATGATCATGTACGGTTTGATTTTCAAAATTTTTACTTTAATTTTTTCTAGCAATTATTGATGGACATTCAGACCTTCTTGCAGCTGAACAACTCCGCTCCCTCTTTTGATCATAAATTGTCGGGCATTCGAACCTTTTCTTACCCGCTTTTTACAAAACTTGGTCGGACTTTCACACCTTTTAGTAGCCGAACAACTCCGCTCCCGCTATTGATTGTGTACAGTCGGGTATTTTAACCTTTTCTTACCCGCTTTTTACCAACTATGGTCGGACATTCATAACTTCTTACAACGGAACACCTCCGCTCCTTATTTTGATGATGTATGGTTGGGCATTCAAACCTACTTGTTGCCCGCTTTTCATTAATTATGGGTGGACATTCACACCTTGTCGCAGCCAAACACCTCCGCTCCCTGTTTTGATGGTGTATAATGGTGGACATTCGCACCTTTTCTCACCCGCTTTTTACTATGGTCGGCCATTCACAGCTTCCTCTCCACCATACTTGTATGGTGGGATATTCACACCCACTTGCATCCGAAGACCTCCGCCCCCACTTTTGTTCATATTTAGTCGGTCATTCGCACCTTACCCGCTTTTGGCAAACTATGGCCTTCTTGCAGCCAAACACCTGATCTCGCTTTTGATGATGTAAGGTTGGGCATTCAGACCTTGCTTCACCTACTTTTCACCAAATATAGTCGGACATTCACACCTTCTTGCAGCCAAACACTTCCGCTCCACTTTTGAGTGTTCTATGTAGCATTCACACCTTTTTCTTCACCGCATTTTATAGATTATGGTTGGAAATTCTCACCCACTCTCATCCGAAGACCTCTCCTCCCACTTTTGTTAATGTATAGTCGGGCATGAGAACCTTTTCTTACCCGCTTTTTACAAATTATGGTTGGACATTCACACCTACTTGCAGCCGAATACTGATACTGATCCTCCCGTAATAAAATGGTCGGATCTTATCAAACACACTTTGTTTCTTGTGACAATCAAGTCAGCGAAACAGCGTATACACGTCAAGACACTGAATCAAGTTTGCCACAAGAACTCATAAGTTTGGCAGTATTGCTCTGCCGTCAGCAATCATACACCCATTTTATTTTCGTGAGACATGTGCAGGCACCTGTTCATCTACTGTTCTATCACTATGAATTAGTTTATCTATTATCAATAAGGATACTTCTACAACTACTATCAAAGTATGTCCGGACTTCTTATGTTGTCAGTTGCTATATATGAATAAGTGGGTAGCTACTGACAAGCATTAAGCATGTCACACAGCCCAAACATATAACATTTCAGGACACACCACACAGTTAACAACCACAGTGAAGCGTGTCAAAGCCCAAACATGTAACATTCAACGGGACACTTACACAACACATTCAAATCAAACAGTCAGACAACATACAAGAACATATACCCCAGCCGGCATTGCTCCCTGCCTATTTTCCTACAGCTCACTATGTGTGCGCACACCTTTATTCACAAACTCTTCAACTTATACTCTTTTACCGAAGCTGCTACAGCTCGATTGGCCGAATACCCTTAGATCCTATTTCGGTGAATTTGACATCTGCCTTACATGTAACAGATTAGCGATTTAGTTTGAGTGAAGGAATTCATTTTATAGCAAAATCCCAAATCGTGAAGAACTCATGAAAGTAAGCTTATTCTCGGATTCATGAAACTTTAGATTTGCTCTGTCTTTTACTGCAAAGTACAACGTTGTTTTTTTTGTTTAAATCTTTCTAGACATGGTAAATATGAAGGACAAAGCAGTTTTAACATAGTTTGAGTGAAGGAATTCATTTTATAGATAAAATCCCAAGAGTCTGCTGAGAAACAAGAATGAATGAGAAGTAGACTTTAACACGGCTCTAGGAGCGAGCCGAGTGTGGGCTAACCGGGAGAATTGCTTGAAAGAAACGCGACACCGAATGAGCGGTCAGAACAAAGCCTCAATACGGTTTTCCCGTGGTGTTTTTGTTGCTGCCTTGTCTTTTGCACAGAGTAAAAGACAAGGCAGCCATCGAATAGGGCCCGATTGTTCCTACTTGGTCAGCCGAGGAGCAAGGGGGGGAGCAAGCGTCTCAACCAAGCAAAGCTCACCATGGGGAAGGTGGCTATGCCAACTAGCCTGATGCCCTGCTCCCGCAGTGATGGATAATCGTACTCTGGTTTCTCTTCATAACGTACAAGTCTTTCGCCTTTTACTAAAGACTTCCGTGGAAAGCAGCACTAATGAGTTGTTTCTATTTTTGGCAGGCTTTACCTTTGCGGGTGAAGACCTTTCCGTCTGTGCAAAAGAAATCTTGTTACTGTGCAGAGTGACTTCTCTGAGTAGAGTCGCCTTACTTGTTGCAACTGTGCCGATGTTGCTTGGATGGTGCTTGCTGGAGCGTGCGGGAGTGCAAAGTTATACCATTTAAAAGGGCTGAAGAGTGCTCAGTGCAGCGGGTGGGCGGAGGTGCAAAGTGACACTCTGGCCACCTATGGCCATAAAAAGAACACCGCTACAAGTGCGCATTGTGCCAGGAAGGGCCCTTGGACGTGAACCAGTGGACAGATATCACTTCTCGGCCTTTTGGCTAAGATCAAGTGTAGTACCTGTTCTTATCAGTTTAATATGTGATATGGCCTTTGTACGAGGACTACATATTAAATTGATTTTTAGCAATAGGAGTTGAAAAAGGAGCTTGCTCCGTTCACTCCAAGCATCGACCCGGTACTGCAGTGCCGCTGGGAACGGTGCGCTCTTCTCTGCTCTTGTGAAAAAGCAAACAGTGGTGCAGGATGGAAGTTTCAGGGAGCCCAAGATGAAACTTTCTTTTAGTCTGCTGAGAAAAGAGAGTGAATGCGAAGTAGACTTTAACACAGCTCTGGGGGCAAGCCGAGTGCGGGCTAACCGGGAGAATTACTTGAAAGAAACGCGACACTGAATGAGCGGTCAGAACAAAGCCTCAATACAGTGTTCCCGTGGTGTTTGTGGCTGCCTTGTCTTTTGCACAGAGTAAAAGACAAGGCAGCCATCGAATAGGGCCCGATTTTTCCTACTTGGTCAGCCGAGGATCATGGAGGGGGAGCAAGCGTCTCAACCAAGCAAAGCTCACCATGGGGAAGGTGGCTATGCCAACTAGCCTGATGCCCTGCTCCCGCAGTGACGGATAATCGTACTCTGGTTTCTCTTCATAACGTACAAGTCTTTCGCCTTTTACTAAAGACTTCCGTGGAAAGCAGCACTAATGAGTTGTTTCTATTTTTGGCAGGCTTTACCTTTGCGGGTGAAGCCCTTTCCGTCTGTGCAAAAGAAATCTTGTTACTGTGCAGAGTGACTTCTCTGAGTAGAGTCGCCTTACTTGTTGCGACTGTGCCGATGTTTGAAGCTGGAGTGCAACGTTGTTGCTTGGATGGTGCTTGCTGGAGCGTGCGGGAGTGCAAAGTTATACCATTTAAAAGGGCTGAAGAGTGCTCAGTGCAGCGGGTGGGCGGAGGTGCAAAGTGACACTCTGGCCACCTATGGCCATAAAAAGAACACCGCTACAAGTGTGCATTGTGCCAGGAAGGGCCCTCGGACGTGAACCAGTGGACAGTTATCGCTTCTCGGCCTTTTGGCTAAGATCAAGTGTAGTACCTGTTCTTATCAGTTTAATATCTGATATGGCCTTTGTACGAGGACTACATATTAAATGGATTTTTAGCAATAGGAGTTGAAAAAGGAGCTTGCTCCGTTCACTCCAAGCATCGACCCGGTACTGCAGTGCAGCTGGGAACGGTGCGCTCTTCTCTGCTCTTGTGAAAAAGCAAACAGTGGTGCAGGATGGAAGTTTCAGGGAGCCCAAGATGAAACTTTCTTTTAGTCTGCTGAGAAAAGAGAGTGAATGCGAAGTAGACTTTAACACAGCTCTGGGGGCGAGCCGAGTGCGGGCTAACCGGGAGAATTGCTTGAAAGAAACGCGACACTGAATGAGCGGTCAGAACAAAGCCTCAATACGGTGTTCCCGTGGTGTTTGTGGCTGCCTTGTCTTTTGCACAGAGTAAAAGACAAGGCAGCCATCGAATAGGGCCCGATTTTTCCTACTTGGTCAGCCGAGGAGCAAGGAGGGGGAGCAAGCGTCTCAACCAAGCAAAGCTCACCATGGGGAAGGTGGCTATGCCAACTAGCCTGATGCCCTGCTCCCGCAGTGACAGATAATCGTACTCTGGTTTCTCTTCATAATGTACAAGTCTTTCGCCTTTTACTAAAGACTTCCGTGGAGAGCAGCACTAATGAGTTGTTGCTATTTTTGGCAGGCTTTACCTTTGCGGGTGAAGCCCTTTCTGTCTGTGCAAAAGAAATCTTGTTACTGTGCAGAGTGACTTCTCTGAGTAGAGTTGCCTTACTTGTTGCGACTGTGCCGATGTTTGAAGCTGGAGTGCAAAGTTGTTGCTTGAATGGTGCTCGCTGGAGCGTGCGGGAGTGCAAAGTTATACCATTTAAAAGGGCTGAAGAGTGCTCAGTGCAGCGGGTGGGCGGAGATGCAAAGTGACACTCTGGCCACCTCGAAAACCGAGGTTACATCCAGTACCAGGGGCAGCCCAAGCTCTGCCGCAAGTGTGGTGAGCATGGGCACCTGGTTGAGGCTTGTACCAAGGTGATATGTGGGAAGTGCAGAGAAATTGGGGACACTTTTGGAGAGTGTCCAAATGGCAGGAAATGTAATCTCTGTGGAGAATTAAATCACCTCTTCTGAGGTGGCAGTTGGTGAACAAAGTGAAGAGGTTGACCCAATAAATTCAAACTTCCCGCTAAAAGCTTGGATTGGAAGTGAGGAGCAAAAAGGAGAGGGGCCTGTAGAGGCCTCACCACTCAGTGCTGAAGTCTGTGAGAATTCACAGGCAGAGGGTGGAGCTAAGCTAAATGAGGAGGAAGAGCAGACAGGTGAGTCTAGTGAAGGTACTCACCTCCCCGAAGGTCAACAGCCGAGGAGGACGGCATCTGAGTTGTCCTCTGATTCCCTTTAGCTCCGCAATCAACCCCCAGGGACTCAAAGTTAAATGCAACATTGCATCAGAGGCCAACACGAGAGTCCGAAAAGGAGAGCTAGTTTCCCAAGAAATAACCTGAGTGTGTAATTTGTTTTGATAACTTAGAAAAACGAAAATGACATACCTACTTTCCTTTATCCTTTTAATGGTTCTCACCTTCTCAACACTAAATGTGAGAAGTGTGAAATCAAAGACAAGAGCCCAGAGTATTATATCCTTCTTAGACTCCATAAAATCAGATGTGTTTTTAATACAAGAATGTGGACTACCTTTTTTGAAAAACCATAGACAATGGGAGGAAATGTGGCCCAATTTATCGATATGGAGTGGCTCAAATCAAATTAAAAATGATGGTGTGGCCATTCTAATTAAAAATCCGCATGTTCTGGTGCGAGACGGACGGGCACTTTTAGCACACTTGAATTTTATGGGGCAAGACTTTAACCTCTTAAATATTTATGGTTTCAATGGAAAAAATGACAGGTATGACCTTTTAGAAGATTACTCACAAACGGGTAAGAAATGGTAGTATTGCCAGACTATACATGATCAAAACAGGGAGCGGAGGTGGTTCAGCTGCAAGGTGTGAATTTCTGACTAAAGTTTGTAAAAAGCGCGTAAGACAAGGTGCGAATGCCCAACAATGTATGATCAAAAGAGGGAGCGGAGGTTTTCGGCTGCAAGGTCTGAATGTCCAACCATAATTTGTAAAAACCGGGGAAGAAAAGAATCGAAAGCCCGACTATACACCATCAAAAGCGGGAGCGGAGGTGTTCAGCTGCAAGAAGGTGTGAATGTCCGACCATAGTTGGTAAAAAGCGGGTAAGAAATGGTTAAAATGCCCGACTGTACACCATCAAAAGCGGAAGCGGAGGTGTTCGGCTTCAAGAAGACGTGAACCTCCGAACAAAGTTTGTAAAAAGCAGTTAAGAAAAGGTTCGAATATCCAACCAAACATAATCAAAAGCGGGAGCAGAGCTTTTCGACTGCAAGTAGGTGTGAATGTCAGATCATGATTTGCAAAAAGCTGATGAGAAAGGGTGAGAATGCCCGACTATACACCATCAAATGCGGGAGCGGAGTTGTTTGTCTGTGAGTAGGTGTGAATCTGCGACCATAATTGCTGAAAAATGTGTTAGAAAAGGTAAGAATGCCGGTCCATACATCATCAAAAGCGAGAGAGGTGGTGTTCTGCTGAAAGTAGGTGTGAATGTCCAGCCATAATTACTCACAAACGGGTAAGAAAAGGTAGTATTGCCAGACCATACATGATCAAAACAGGGAGCGGAGGTGGTTCAGCTGCAACGTGTGAATGTCTGACTATAGTTTGTAAAAAGCGGGTAAGACAAGGTGCGAATACCCGAACATACACCATCAAAAGAGGGAGCGGAGGTGTTCCGCTGTAAGAAGGTGTGAATGTCCGACCAGAGTTGGTAAAAAGCGGGTAAGAAAAGGTTAAAAAAACCCGACTGTACACAATCAATAGCGGGAGCAGATGTGTTCGGCTACAAGAAGGTGTGACAGTCCGACCATGGTTTGTAAAAAGCGGGTAAGAAAAGGTGCAAATGCCCGACAATGTATGATCAAAAGAGGGAGCGGAGCTTTTCGGCTACAAGAAGGTTTGAATGTCCGACCATAGTTTGTAAAAAGCGGGTAAGAAAAGGTTCGAATGCCCGACTATACACCATCAAAAGCGGAAGCGGAGGTGTTCCGCTGTAGACGGTGTGAATGTCCGACCATAGTTGGTAAAAAGCGGGTAAGAAAAGGTTAAACTACACGACTGTACACAATCAATAGCGGGAGTGGAGTTGTTCGGCTACAAGAAGGTGTGAAAGTCCGACCATGGTTTGTAAAAAACGGGTAAGATAATGTTCGAATTCCCGAATATATACCATCAAAAGCGGAAGCGGAGGTGTTCGGTTGCAAGAAGGTGTGAACGTCCGACCAAAGTTTGTAAAAAGCAGTTAAGAAAAGGTTCGAATATCCAACCAAACAAAATCAAAAGCAGGAGCAGAGCTGTTCGACTGCAAGTAGGTGTGAATGTCCAGCCATAATTACTCACAAATGGGTAAGAAAAGGTAGTATTGCCACTCCATACATGATCAAAACAGGGAGCGGAGGTGGTTCAGCTGCAACGTGTGAATGTCTGACTATAGTTTGTAAAAAGCGGGTAAGACAAGGTGCGAATGCCCGACAATGTATGATCAAAAGAGGGAGCGGAGGTGTTCGGCTGCAAGGTCTGAATATCCAACCATAATTTCTAAAAACCGGGTAAGAAAAGGCTCGAAAGCCCGACTTTACACCATCAAAAGCGGGAGCGGAGGTGTTCAGCTGCAAGAAGGTGTGAATGTTCGACTAAAGTTTGTAAAAATCTGGTAAGACAAGTTATGAATGCCCGACAATGTATGATCAAAAGCGGGAGCGGAGGTGTTCAGCTGCAAAGAAGGTCTGAATGTCCATCAATAATTGCTAGAAAACATGAAAGTAAAAATTTCTAATATCAAACCGCGCATGATCATAAGTGGGAGAGGAGGTGTTCAGCTGCAAGAAGGTGTGAATGTCCATCAATAATTGCTAGAAAACATGAAAGTAAAAATTTCTAAAATCAAACCGCACATGATCATAAGTGGGAGAGGAGGTGTTCAGCTGCAAGAAGGTGTGAATATCCACCCATAATTCCTGAAAAATGGGTAAAAAAAAGGTGCGAATGCCCAACCATACATCATCAAAAGCAGCTGTGGATGTGTTCGGCTACAAGAAGGTGTGAACGTCCAACCAAAGTTTGTAAAAAGCAGTTAAGAAAAGGTTCGAATATCCAACCAAACATAATCAAAAGCGGGAGCAGAACTGTTCGACTGCAAGTAGGTGTGGATGTCAGATCATAATTTGCAAAAAGCTGATGAGAAAGGGTGAGAATGCCCGACTATACACCATCAAATGCGGGAGCGGAGTTGTTCGTCTGTGAGTAGGTGTGAATCTCCGAACATAATTGCTGAAAAATGTGTTAGAAAAGGTAAGAATGCCGGTCCATACATCATCAAAAGCGAGAGAGGTGGTGTTCTGCTGAAAGTAGGTGTGAATGTCCAGCCATAATTACTCACAAACGGGTAAGAAAAGGTAGTATTGCCAGACCATACATGATCAAAACAGTAAGCGGAGGTGGTTCAGCTGCAAGAAGGTGTGGATGTCTGACTATAGTTTGTAAAAAGCGGGTAAGACAAGGTGCGAATGCCCGACAATGTAAGGCAAGGCAAGACAAGGCAAGTATATTTGTATAGCACAATTCAACAACAAGGTGATTCAAAGTGCTTCACAGAGACATTAAAACAGAAGAAATAAAAAGCATGATTTAAAATTTAAACAAAAGAAGGAAATAAGAACAATAGATAAAATCAGAAAAAATTATATATATGAAAGATAAAATCAATAGTTAAAACATGATTCCGTTTTGAAACTCAAGCTTATTCAAATGCAGCTGAAAATAGATGTGTCTTCAACCTGGACTTAAATACACTGAGTGTTTCAGCTGATCTGAGGCTTTCTGGGACTTTGTTCCAGACATGTGGAGCATAGAAGCTGAATGCAGCTTCTCCATGTCTGGTTTTGACTCTGGGAACTGATAAAATACCGGATCCAGATGACCTGAGGGGTCTGGAAGGTTCATAGTGGGTCAGGAGGTCACTGATGTATTTTGGTCCTTGACCATTCAGAGCTTTATAGACCAGCATCAGAACTTTAAAGTCTATCCTCTGATGGACAGGCAGCCAGTGTAAAGACTTGAGAGCTGGACTGTGATGTGCTCCACTTTTTTGGTCTTAGTGAGGACTCGAGCAGCTGAGTTCTGGATGAGCTGCAGTTGTCTAACTGACTTTTTAGGCAGACCTGTAAAGATGCTATTACAATAATCAAGCCTACTAAAGATGAATGCATGGACTAGTTTTTCCAGGTCCTGCTGAGACATCAGATCTTTTAGCCTTGATATATTCTTAAGGTGATAGTAGGCTGACTTTGTTAATGCCTTAATGTGTTTGTCCAAATTTAGGTCTGAGTCCATCACTACACCCAGATTTCTGGCCTGGTTGGTCGTTTTTAGATTTATAGATTGAAGCTCTGTGGTGACTTTCAATCGTTTATCTTTGGCTCCAAAGACAATTACCTCAGTTTTGTTTATGTTTAGCTGGAGGAAGTTGTGGCACATCCAGTCATTAATTTCCTCAATGCATTTTCCAAGGGCCTGTACAGGCCCTCTGTCTCCTGGTGACATTGTTATATACATCTGTGTGTCATCTGCATAGCTATGGTAGTTTATTTGGTTGTTTTTTATAATCTGTGCCAGTGGGAGCATGTAGATGTTAAACAGAAGAGGTCCCAGGATGGAACCTTGGGGAACTTGTGATTCTTGTCTGCTCAGATGTAAAGTTACCTATTGACACAAAGTACTTCCTGTTCTCTAAGTATGTTTTGAACCAGTTTAGTACAGTTCCGGAAAGACCAGCCCAGTTCTCCAGTTGTTTGAGTAATATATTGTGGTCAACTGTATCAAAGGCAGCACTGAGATCCAGTAAAACTAAGACTGACATTTTTCCACTGTCTGTATTCAGACATATGTCATTAAACACTTTGGTCAGAGCAGTCTCAGTGCTGTGGTGCTGTCTAAAGCCTGACTGGAAGGTATCATAGCAGTTATTTTGTGTTAAAAAGTAATTAAGCTGTTGAAAAACCGCTTTTTCAATGATCTTACTTAAAAATGGGAGATTTGAGATGGGCCTGTAGTTGTTCATTTGCGTCTTATCAAGATTGTCCTTTTTCAGCAGAGGTTTAATTACAGCTGTTTTTAGTGGCTCTGGAAACACACCTGACGTTAAGGACAGGTTCACAATCAGTAACAGGTCTGACTCCAAAGTCTTTGAGACCCCTTTGAAAAAACCTGTTGGTAGGATGTCTAAACAGCAAGAGGAGGACTTCAGGTGACGTAAGATGTCCTCCAGGTCTTTACTGTTAATGGGTTGAAATAGTGTCATGGTGTTTAAACCGGTTTTCGGTGGACACAGTACATATGCTGAACCTGCTGCTGATGTACCAACTGCTTGTCTAATATTTTGGACTTTGTCTATGAAGAATTTGGCAAAGTCATTGCAGGCCATGGTGGAATGGAGTTCATTTGCCACTGACACAGGAGGGTTTGTTAGCCTGTCAACTGTAGCAAATAAGGCCCGAGCATTATGACTGTTTTTGGTGATGATGTCAGGGAAGTAGGATTTCCTTGCATTCCTCAGTTGTAAATTATAAGAGTGAAGTTTCTCTTTATAGATGTCATAATGAACCTGGAGATTTGTTTTTCTCCATCGGCGCTCAGCTTTCCGACACACTCTTTTCCCATTTTTCACCAGTGTGGAATTTCGCCATGGAGACTTCTTCCTTCCAGAGATAACCTTCACCTTAATGGGAGCAATAGTATCCATAACATTTAACATTTTAGTATTAAAGCTACTGACGAGCTCACTGACTGAACCCCCGGACAGGGCAGGTGCTAAGGAGAAAACCTGGTTAAAGATCTTACTACTGTTTTCAGTTTTGAGATCACTGCTGTTGAGACATTTGTGTGCACTGAAATCATACTCTCAAAGAAAACACAGGAATGGTCAGACAGGCCCACATCAGACACAGTAATCTTTGAAATGCTTAGACCCTTGGAGATCACTAAGTTTAGAGTGTGCCCCCTATTGTGCGTAGGCTCTGTTATATGCTGAGTCAGCCCAAAGTTGTCCAGAGTGTTACTCAGGTCTTTAGTCCCTCTGTCCTGAGGATTGTCCATATGGATGTTAAAATCACCAACAATAATTATACAGTCAAAATCAACACAGATCATAGACAGCAGTTCACTGAGGTCTTCAGAAAAATCTGAACAGTATTTAGGGAGCCTGTAAATATTCAGAAACAGGACACTGGGTGAGGCCTTCACCTGTATAGCCATATATTCAAAGGACTGAAAACTTCCAGGAGATAACTGCTTACATTGAAAGGATTCATTGAATAAGACTGCGACCCCTCCTCCTCTCCTGCTCACTCTGGCCTCGCTGATAAAACTGTAACCAGGAGGGGTTGACTCAATAAGAACAGCAGCACTGTTATTTTGTTCCAACCAAGTTTCAGTTAAAAACATAAAATCCAGGGTGTGCTCAGTGATAAAATCATCAATTAAGAATGTTTTCCCAGCTAAAGACCTAACATTTAATAAAGCCAACTTAAGTGTTTTAGAGGTATTATTTGCCCCCTCGTGTTTGGGTGCAGTCTGTGGCACACAAGGTATGTTTACTTTATTTAAAGATCTTTTTGAGTGCAACTCTCTGTGTTTTGACTGGGTCACATTTCTCCTTCTGTCACCTAAAAGTACAGAAATTTTAAGATCTTCTAATAAACAGGGTCCCAGCTTGTCCTGGGAAAAGTCACGACTGTCAGAATTCACACAGCCTGGACCCCTCACACATCACACATCAGACTGCGGAGACAGTACATGGTGGCAGCGTGAAGGGACAGAAGGGGGTGGGGCTGGGCTCCGTCGCTTCGGCTGCTCTAGTAGGGGCGGGGCTCGGCGGGGAACCTTTGGCCGCTTTGGTGGGGGGTTTATGGGGGATAAAAAGGGATTGGGCTGGGGGGTAGATCTAAGCCCAGCATTGACCCGTTCCATCATCTCCTCAGTGAATTTCAGGTGAGGGGAGGAGGAGGGAGAAAGGGAGGGTGAAGAGCACAATGACCTGTCAGGGGTTTGGGGGGCTGGGGAAGGTCCTGGTCCTGGTCCCTGGTCCTGGTCATTAGTGCTGTTGAGAGGGTTTGGGGCAAATAAAGACCTCTCTTCTTGCCTCTGATGTCTCTCCTTTCCAAAGTTCCTCTTGGGTGGGGGCAGATGGAGTTCCTCCTCAAGGTTTCTGCTGGGATTTGTTTGTTCCTCTCTATGAGATAACTCCTTGTTTATCTCAGCCTTGGCCCCGAGCACAGATGGATGACGTAGGAAATAAAATATGTTGGAGGTGAACAGTTTCACCCCTGACTTGTTAAAATTAAATCCATTTGCCATGTATGATCAAAAGAGGGAGCGGAGGTGTTTGGCTGCAAGGTCTGAATGTCCAGCCATAATTTCTAAAAACCGGGTAAGAAAAGGCTCGAAAGCCCGACTTTACACCATCAAAAGCGGGAGCGGAGGTGTTCAGCTGCAAGAAGGTGTGAATGTTCGACTAAAGTTTGTAAAAATCTGGTAAGACAAGGTGCGAATGCCCAACAATGTATGATCAAAAGCGGGAGCGGAGGTGTTCAGCTGCAAGAAGGTCTGAATGTCCATCAATAATTGCTAGAAAACATGAAAGTAAAAATTTCGAAAATCAAACCGCACATGATCATAAGTGGGAGAGGAGGTGTTCCGCTGCAAGAAGATGTGAATATCCACCCATAATTCCTGAAAAAAGGGGAAAAAAATGGTGCGAATGCCCAACCATACATCATCAAAAGCAGCTGTAGATGTGTTCGGCTACAAGAAGGTGTGAACGTCCAACCAAAGTTTGTAAAAAGCAGTTAAGAAAAGGTTCGAATATCCAACCAAACATAATCAAAAGCGGGAGCAGAACTGTTCGACTGCAAGTAGGTGTGGATGTCAGATCCATCCATCCATCCATCATCTGCCGCTTATCCGGGGGTCGGGTCGCGGGGGCAGCAGCTTGAGCAGAGAAACCCAGACGTCTCTGTCCCCGGCCACTTCCTCCAGCTCTTCCGGGGGGACCCCGAGGCGTTCCCAGGCCAGCCGAGAGACATAGTCTCTCCAGCGTGTCCTGGGTCTTCCCCGGGGTCTCCTCCCAGTGGGACGTGCCCGGAACACCTCCCCAGGGAGGCGCCCAGGGGGCATCCTAACCAGATGCCCGAGCCACCTCATCTGACTCCTCTCAATGCGGAGGAGCAGCGGTTCTACTCCGAGCCCCTCCCGGATGACTGAGCTTCTCACCCTATCTCTAAGGGAGAGCCCAGACACCCTGCGGAGGAAACCCATTTCGGCCGCTTGTATTCGCGATCTTGTTCTTTCGGTCACTACCCACAACTCGTGACCATAGGTGAGGATGGGAACGTAGATTGACCAGTAAGTAGAGAGCTTCGCCTTCTGGCTCAGCTCCCTCTTCACAACGACGGGTCGGTGCAGAGCCCACAACACTGCAGACGCCGCACCGATCCGCCCGTCAATCTCCCGCTCCATTCGTCCCTCACTCGTGAACAAGACCCCGAGATACTTGAACTCCTCCACTTGGGGAAGGATCTCATTCCCGACCCGGAGAGAGCATTCCACCCTTTTCCGGCTGAGAACCATAGTCTCGGATTTGGAGGTGCTGATTCTCATCCCAGCCGCTTCACACTCGGCTGCGAATTGCTCCAGTGAGAGCTGAAGGTCACGGCCTGACGACGCTAACAGAACCACATCATCTGCAAAAAGCAGAGACCCGATTCTGAGGTCGCCAAATCGGACACCCTCAACGCCCTGGCTGCGCCTAGAAATTCTGTCCATAAAAGTTAGGAACAGAATCGGTGACAAAGGGCAGCCCTGACGGAGTCCAACTCTCACCGGAAACGTATCCGACTTACTGCCGGCAATGCGGACCAAACTCTGGCACCGGTCATACAGAGACCGAACGGACCCTATCAAGGGGTCCGGCACTCCATATTCCCGGAGCACCCCCCACAGGACTCCACGAGGGACACGGTCGAACGCTTTCTCCAAGTCCACAAAACACATGTAGACTGGTTGGGCGAACTCCCATGCACCCTCCAGGATCCTGCCGAGGGTATAGAGCTGGTCCACTGTTCCACGGCCAGGACGAAAGCCACACTGCATCTCCTGAATCAGAGGCTCGATTATCCGACGGATCCTCCTCTCCAATACCCCCGAATAGACCTTACCAGGGAGGCTGAGGAGTGTGAAACCCCTATAGTTGGAACACACCCTCCGGTCCCCCTTTTTAAAGAGGGGGACCACCACCCCAATCTGCCAGTCCAGAGGCACTGTCCCCGATGTCCACGCGATGCTGCAGAGGCGTGTCAGCCAAGACAGCCCTACAACATCCAGAGCCTTGAGAAACTCAGGACGGACCTCATCCACCCCCGGGGCCTTGCCACCGAGGAGCTTTTTGACCACCTCGGCAACCTCAGCCCCAGAAATGGGAGGCCCCGTCTCCGAGCTCTCCGACTCTGCCTCTTCCGAGCACGTGTTGGTAGGATTGAGGAGTTCCTCGAAGTACTCCCCCCACCGACTCACAACATCCCTAGTTGAGGTCAGCAAAGCCCCGTCCCCACTGTAAACAGTGTTGACTGTGAGCCGCTTCCCCCCCCTGAGACGCCGGATGGTGGACCAGAATCTCTTCGAGGCCGTCCGGAAATCGTTCTCCATGGTCTCACCGAACTCCTCCCAGGCCCGAGTTTTTTTCTCAGCAACCGCCGAAGCCGCAGCCCGTCTGGCCTGTCGGTACCTATCAGCTGCTTCCAGGGTCCCACTGGCCAAAAAGGCCCGATAGGACTCCTTCTTCAGCTTGACGGCTTCCCTCACCACTGGTGTCCACCAGCAGGTTCGAGGGTTGCCGCCACGACAGGCACCGACCACCTTACGGTCACAACTCCGATCAGCTGCCTCGGCAATGGAGTCACGGAACATGGCCCATTCGGACTCAATGTCCCCCACCTCCCCCGGGATATGGTTGAAGCTCTGCCGGAGGTGGGAGTTAAAGCTCCTTCTGACGGGGGATTCTGACAAACGCTCCCAGCAGACCCTCACAATACGTTTGGGCCTGCCAGGTCTGATCGGCATCCTCCCCCACCAGCGGAGCCAACTCACCACCAGGTGGTGATCAGTTGACAGCTCCGCCCCTCTCTTCACCCGAGTGTCCAGGACATACGGCCGCAAGTCCGATGATACAACCACAAAGTCGATCATCGAACTGCGGCCAAGGGTGTCCTGGTGCCAAGTGCACATATGGACACCCTTATGTCTGAACATGGTGTTCGTTATGGACAGTCCATGACCAGCACAGAAGTCCAACAACATAACACCACTCTGGTTCAGATCGGGGGGGCCGTTCCTCCCAATCACACCCCTCCAGGTCTCACTGTCATTGCCCACGTGAGCATTGAAGTCCCCCAGCAGAACGAGGGAGTCTCCGGTAGGAGCATTCTCCAGTGCCTCCCCCAGAGACTCCAAAAAGGGTGGGTACTCTGAACTGCTGTTTGGCGCATAGGCACAAACAACAGTCAGGACTCGTCCCCCCACCCGAAGGCGGAGGGAGGCTACCCTCTCGTTCACTGGGGTAAACCCCAATGTACTGGCACACAGCCGGGGGGCAATAAGTATGCCCACACCTGCTCTGCGCCTCTCACCACGGGCAACTCCAGAGTGGAAGAGAGTCCAACCCCTCTCAAGAGGACTGGTTCCAGAGCCCAAGCCGTGCGTCGAGGTGAGTCCGACTATATCTAGCCGGAACCGCTCAGCCTCGCGCACCAGCTCCGGCTCCTTCCCCAACAGAGAGGTGACATTCCACGTCCCAAGAGCTAGCTTCAGTAGCCGAGGATCAGACCGCCAAGGCCTCTGCCTTCGGCCGCTACCCAGCTCACATCGCACCCGACCCCCTTGGCCCCTCCCACGGGTGGTGAGCCCGTCGGAAGGGGGACCCACGTCATCATTTCGGGCTATGCCCGACCGAGCCCCATGGGCACAGACCCGGCCACCAGGCGCCCGCTGCCGGGCCCCACCCCCGGGCCTGGCTCCGGGGGGAGGCCCCGGTGTCCCATATCCGGGCAAGGGATCACGAGGTCCAAATTTTTTGTTCATCATAAGGGGTCTTTTGAGCTGTTCTTTGTCTGGTCCCTCATCTAGGATCTGCTTGCCTTGGGTGACCCTACCAGGGGCTTAAAGCCCCGAGCAACATAGCTCCCGGACTCATTGGGGCACGCAAACTCCCCCACCACGATAAGGTGACAGCTCAGGAGGGAGGGATGTCAGATCATAATTTGCAAAAAGCTGATGAGAAAGGGTGAGAATGCCCAACTATACACCATCAAATGCGGGAGCGGAGTTGTTCGTCTGTGAGTAGGTGTGAATCTCCGACCATAATTGCTGAAAAATGTGTTAGAAAAGGTAAGAATGCCGGTCCATACATCATCAAAAGCGAGAGAAGTGGTGTTCTGCTGAAAGTAGGTGTGAATGTCCAGCCATAATTACTCACAAACGGGTAAGAAAAGGTAGTATTGCCAGACCATACATGATCAAAACAGGGAGCGGAGGTGGTTCAGCTGCAAGAAGGTGTGAATGTCCGACTAAAGTTCAAATATATTAACAAAAGCGAGAGGAGAAGTCTTCGGATGAGAGTGTTTGAGAATTTCCAACCATAATCTATAAAATGCGGTGAAAAAAAGGTGTTATAGAACACTAAAAGGTGGAGCGGAAGTGTTCGGCTGCAAGAAGGTGTGAATGTCCGACTATATTTGGTGAAAAGCATGTGAAGCAAGGTCTGAATGCCCAACCTTACATCATCAAAAGCGAGATCAGAGGTGTTTGGCTGCAAGAAGGCCATAGTTTGCCAAAAGCGGGTAAGGTGCGAATGACCGACTAAATATCAACAAAAGTGGGGGCGGAGGTCTTCGGATGCAAGTGGGTGTGAATATTCCACCATACAAGTATGGTGGAGAGGAAGCTATGAATTGCTGACCATTGTTTGCAAAAAGCGGGTGAGAAAAGGTGCGAATGTCCAACCATACATGATCAAAACAGGGAGCGGACGTGTTTGGCTGCGACAAGGTTTTAATGTCCACCCATAATTAATGAATAGCGGGCAACAAGTAGGTTCCAATGCCCAACCATACATCATCAAAAGCAGGAGTGGATGTGTTCGGCTACAAGAAGGTTTGAATGTCCGAGCATAGTTTGTAAAAAGCGGGTAAGAAAAGCTTCGAATGCCCGAACATACACCATCAAAAGACAGACCGGACTTGTTCCGCTGTAAGTAGGTGTGAATGCCCAACCATAGTTGGTAAAAAGAAGGTAAGAAAAGGTTCAAATATCCGACTGTACACAATCAATAGCGGGAGCGGATGTGTTCGGCTACAAGAAGGTGTGAAAGTCTCACCATGGTTTGTAAAAAGCGGGTAAGAAAAGGTGCGAATGCCCGACAATGTATGATCAAAAGAGGGAGCGGAGGTTTTCGGCTACAAGAAGGTCTGAATGTCCGACCAAAGTTTGTAAAAAGCGGGTAAGAAAGGTTTGAATGCCCGACTATACACCATCAAAAGCGGGAGCGGAGGTGTTGCACTGTAAGACGGTGTGAATGTCTGACCATAGTTTGTAAAAAGCAGTAGGTGTGAATGTCAGATCATAATTTGCAAAAAGCTGATGAGAAAGGGTGAGAATGCCCTACTATACACCATCAAATGCGAGAGCGGAGGTGTTTGTCTGTGAGTAGGTGTGAATGTCCCACCCTAGTTGCTGAAAAATGTGTTAGAAAAGGTAAGAATGCCAGCCCATACATCATCAAAAGCGGGAGAGGTGGTGTTCGGCTGCAAGAAGGTGTGAATATCCAGCCATAATTACTCACAAACGGGTAAGAAAAGGTAAGAATACCAAACCATAAATTATCAAAAGCGGCAGCAGAGATGTTCGGCTGGTATTTATAAATGTCTAGATAGATTTGAACAAAAAACAACGTAGTATTTTGCAGTAAAAGAAAGAAAGGTTCAGAAATCCGAGAAAAAGCTTTTCATGAGTTCTGCATGATTTGGGATTTTGCTTATAAAATGCATTCCTTCAATCAAACTATGGTAAAACGGCTTTTACCTTCATATTTATCAATGTCTAGATCGACTTCAACAAAGAACAACATTAGATTTTGCAGTAGAAGAAAGAGAGACACTGAAAGAACAGGAATCCGAGAATAAGCTTACTTTCATACGTTCTGCATGATTTGGGATTTTATGTATAAAATGAATTCCTTCACTCAAACCAAGTGAAAACTTCTTTGTCCTTCATATTTATCAATGTCTAGATCGACTTCAACAAAGAACAACATTGTATATTGCAGTAGAAGAAAGAGAGACACTGAAGGAACAGGAATCCGAGAATAAGCTTCTTTTCATACGTTCTGCATGATTTGGGATTTTGCTATAAAATGAATTCCTTCACTCAAACTATGTTAAAACTGCTTTTAACTTCATATTTATCAATGTCTAGATCGACTTCAACAAAGAACAACATTGTATATTGCAGTAGAAGAAAGAGCAACACTGAAGGAACAGGAATCCGAGAATAAGCTTATTTTCATACGTTCTGCATGATTTCGGATTTTCCTATAAAATGAATTGCTTTGCTCAAACCAAGTTAAAATTGCTTTGTCTTCATATTTATCAATGTCAAAGCAGTTTTAACATAGTTTGAGTGAAGGAATTCATTTTAAAACAAAATCTCAAAACATGCACAACACATGAAAAGCTTATTCTCGGATTCCTGATCCTTCAGTGTTGCTATTTGTTATATTGCAAAGTACAACGTGTTTTCTTTGTTTTGTTTAAATCTATCTCGACATTGATAAATATGGAAGGACAAAGCAGGTTTAACTTGGTTTGAGCAAAGCAATTCATTTTGTAGCAAAATCCGAAATCGTGAAGAACTCATGAAAGCAAGCTTATACTCGGATTCCTGAAACTTTTAGATCTTAGATTTGCTCTTTCTTTTACTGCAAAGTACGTTGGGGGTTTTTTTTGTTCAAATCTTTCTAGACAAGGTAAATATGAAGGACAAATCAGTTTTAACATAGTTTGAGTGAAGGAATGCATTTTATAAGCAAAATCCCAAATCATGCAAAACTAACGAAAAGCTTTTTCTCGCTTTTCACTGCTTTTTACAAACTGGTCGGACGTTCACACCTTCTTGCAGCCGAACAATTCCGCTTCCACTTTTGATGGTGTATATTTGGGCATTCAAACCTTTTCTTACCCGCTTTTTACAAACCATGGTCGGACTTTCACACCTTCTTGCAGCCGAACACCACCTCTCCCGCTTTTGATGATGTATGGTCCAGCATTCTTACCTTTTCTAACACATTTTTCAGCAATTATGGTCGGACATTCACACCTACTCACAGCCAAACACTTCCGCTCCCGCATTTGATGGTGTTTAGTCAGGCATTCTCACCCTTTCTCATCAACTTTTTGCATATGATCTGATATTCACACCTACTTGCAGTCGAACACCTCTGCTTCCGCTTTTGATGGTACATATTTGGGCATTCGAACCTTTTCTTACCCGCTTTTTACATACCATGGGTGGACTTTCACACCTTCTTGTAGCCGAACAACTCTGCTCCCGCTATTGATTGTGTACAGTCGGGTATTTTAACCTTTTCTTACCCGCTTTTTACCAACTATGGTCGGACATTCACACCTTCTTACAGCGGAACACGTCCGCTCCCTCTTTTGATGGTGTATGTTCGGGCATTCGAACCTTTTCTTACCTGCTTTTTACAAACCATGGTCGGACTTTCACACCTTCTTGTAGCCGAACACCTCAGCTCCCTCTTTTGATCATACATTGTTGGGCATTCGCACCTTGTCTTACCCGCTTGTTACAAACTATAGTCAGACATTCACACGTTGCAGCTGAACCACCTCCGCTCCCTGTTTTGATCATGTATGGTCTGGCAATACTAGCTTTTCTTACCCGTTTGTGAGTAATTATGGCTGGACATTCACACCTACTTGCAGTCGAACAGCTCTGCTCCCGCTTTTGATTTTGTTTGGTTGGATATTCGACGCTTTTCTTATCTGCTTTTTACAAACTTTGGTCGGACGTTCAAACCTTCTTGCAACCGAACACCTCCGCTTCCGCTTTTGATGGTATATATTCGGGAATTCGAACCTTTTCTTACCCGCTTTTTACAAACCATGGTCGAACTTTCACACCTTCTTGTAGCCGAACAACTCCACTCACGCTATTGATTGTGTACAGTCGGGTAGTTTAACCTTTTCTTACCCGCTTTTTACCAACTATGGTTGGACATTCACACCGTCTTACAGCGGAACACCTCCGCTTCCGCTTTTGATGGTGTATAGTCGGGCATTCGAACATTTTCTTACCCGCTTTTTACAAACTATGGTCGGACAGTCAATCCTTCTTGTAGCCGAAAAGCTCCGCTCCCTCTTTTGATCATACATTGTCGGGCATTTGCAACTTTTCTTACCCGCTTTTTACAAACCATGGTCGGACTGTCACACCTTCTTGTAGCTGAACACATCCGCTCCCACTATTGATTGTGTACAGTCAGGTTTTTTAACGTTTTCTTACCCGCTTCTTACCAACTCTGGTCGGACATTCACACCTTCTTAAAGCGGAACACGTCCGCTCCCTCTTTTGATGGTGTATGTTTGGGCATTCGAACCTTTTCTTACCCGCTTTTTACAAACTATGCTCGGACATTCAAACCTTCTTGTAGCCGAACACATCCACTCCTGCTTTTGATGATGTGTGGTTGGGCATTCGAACCTACTTCTTGCCCGCTTTTCATTAATTATGGGTGGACATTCACACCTTGTCGCAGCCAAACACCTCCGCTCCCTGTTTTGATCATGTATGGTTGGACATTCGCACCTTTTCTCAACCGCTTTTTGCAAACTATGGTCAGCGATTCACAGCTTCCTCTCCACCATACTTGTATGGTGGAAGATTCACACCCACTTGCATCCGAAGACCTCCGCCCCCACTTTTGTTGATATTTAGTCGGTCATTCGCACCTTACCCGCTTTTGGCAAACTATGGCCTTCTTGCAGCCAAACACCACTGATCTCGTTTTTGATGATGTAAGGTTGGACAATCAGACCTTGCTTCACCTGCTTTTCACCAAATATAGTCGGACATTCACACCTTCTTGCAGCCGAACACTTCCGCTCCACCTTTTAGTGTTCTATCACACCTTTTTTTCACCGCATTTTATAGATTATGGTTGGAAATTCTCAACCATTGTCATCCGAAGACCTCTCCTCCCGCTTTTGTTAATATATTTGAACTTTAGTCGGACATTCACACCTTCTTGCAGCTGAACCACCTCCTCTCCCTGTTTTGATCATGTATGGTCTGGCAATACTACCTTTTCTTACCCGTTTGTGAGTAATTATGGCTGGACATTCACACCTACTTTCAGCAGAACACCACCTCTCTCGCTTTTGATGATGTATGGACCGGCATTCTTACCTTTTCTAACACATTTTTCAGCAATTATGGTCGGACATTCCCACCTACTCAGAGCCGAACACCTCCGCTCCCGCATTTGATGGTGTATAGTCGGGCATTCTCACTCTTTCTCATCAGCTTTTTGCAAATTATGATCTGATATTCACAGCTGCTTTTGATAATGTATGGTTGGGCATTCGCACCTTTTTTTACCCATTTTTCAGGAATTATGGGTGGACATTCACACCGTCTTGCAGCTGAAAACATCCTCTCCCGCTTATGATCATGTGCGGTTTGATATTCGAAAATTTTCTTTCATGTTTTAAAGAAATTATTGATGGACATTCAGACCTTCTTGCAGCTGAACCCCTCTGCTCGCGCTTTTGATGGTGTATAGTAGGGCTTTCGAGCCTTTTCTTCCCGGTTTTTACAAATTATGGTTGGACATTCAGACCTTCTTGCAACCTAACACCTCCGCTCCCTCTTTTGATCATACATTGTCTGGCATTCGCACCTTGTCTTACGCGCTTTTTACAAACTTTAGTCGGACATTCAGACTTTCTTGCAGCTGAACCACCTCCGCTCCCTGTTTTGATCATGTATGGTCTGGCAATACTACCTTTTCTTACCCGTTTGTGAGTAATTTTGGCTGGACATTCACACCTACTCAAAGCCGAACAACTCCGCTACCGCATTTGATGGTGTATAGTCGGGCATTCTCACCCTTTCTCATCAGCTTTTTGCAAATTATGATCTGACATTCACACCTACTTGCAGTCGAACAGCTCTGCTCCCGCTTTTGATTATGTTTGGTTGGATATTCGAACCTTTTCTTCACTGCTTTTTACAAACTTTGTTCGGAGGTACACGTCTTCTTGAAGCCGAACACCTCCGCTTCCGCTTTTGATGGTGTATAGTCGGGCTTTCGAGCCTTTTCTTACCTGGTTTTTAGAAATTATGGTTGGACATTCAGACCTCGCAGCCGAACACCTCCGCTCCCTCTTTTGATCATACATTGTCGGTTATTCGCACCTTGTCTTACCCGCTTTTTACAAACTATAGTCAGACATTCACACGTTGCAGCTGAACCACCTCTGCTCCCTGTTTTGATTATGTATGGTCTGGCAATACTACCTTTTCTTACCCGGTTGTGAGTAATTATGGCTGGACATTCACACCTACTTGCAGTCGAACAGCTCTGCTCCCGCTTTTGATTTTGTTTGGTTGGATATTCGAACCTTTTCTTAACTGCTTTTTACAAACTTTGGTCGGACGTTCACACCTTCTTGCAGCCGAACAACTCCACTCCCGCTATTTATTGTGTACAGTCGGGTAGTTTAACCTTTTCTTACCCGCTTTTTACCAACTATGGTCGGACATTCACACCATCTTACAGCGGAACACCTCCGCTTCCGCTTTTGATGGTGTATAGTCGGGCATGCGAACCTTTTCTTACCCGCTTTTTACAAACTATGGTCGGACATTCAAACCTTCTTGTAGCCGAAAGCCTCCGCTGCCTCTTTTGATCATACATTGTCGGGCATTCGCACCCTTTCTTACCCGCTTTTTATAAAACCATGGTCGGACTGTCACAACTTCTTGTAGCCGAACACATCTGCTCCCGCTATCGATTGTGTACAGTTGGGTTTTTTAACCTTTTCTTACCCGCTTTTTACCAGCTCTGGTCGGACATTCACACCTTCTTACAGCGGAACACGTCCGCTCCCTCTTTTGATGGTGTATTTTCGGGCATTCAAACCTTTTCTTACCCGCTATTTACAAACTATGCTCGGACATTCAGACCTTCTTGCAGCTGAATCACCTCCGCTCCCTGTTTTGATTATGTATGGTCTGGCAATACTACCTTTTCTTACCCGTTTGTGAGTAATTATGGCTGGACATTCACACCTACTTTCAGCAGAACACCACCTCTCTCGCTTTTGATGATGTATGGACCGGCATTCTTACCTTTTCTAACACATTTTTCAGCAATTATGGTCGGACATTCCCACCTACTCAGAGCCGAACACCTCCGTTCCCGCATTTGATGGTGTATAGTCGGGCATTCTCACTCTTTCTCATCAGCTTTTTGCAAATTATGATCTGATATTCACAGCTGCTTTTGATAATGTATGGTTGGGCATTCGCACCTTTTTTTACCCATTTTTCAGGAATTATGGGTGGACATTCACACCGTCTTGCAGCTGAAAACATCCTCTCCCGCTTATGATCATGTGCGGTTTGATATTCGAAAATTTTCTTTCATGTTTTAAAGAAATTATTGATGGACATTCAGACCTTCTTGCAGCTGAACCCCTCTGATCGCGCTTTTGATGGTGTATAGTAGGGCTTTCGAGCCTTTTCTTCCCGGTTTTTACAAATTATGGTTGGACATTCAGACCTTCTTGCAACCTAACACCTCCGCTCCCTCTTTTGATCATACATTGTCTGGCATTCGCACCTTGTCTTACGCGCTTTTTACAAACTTTAGTCGGACATTCAGACCTTCTTGCAGCTGAACCACCTCCGCTCCCTGTTTTGATCATGTATGGTCTGGCAATACTACCTTTTCTTACCCGTTTGTGAGTAATTTTGGCTGGACATTCACACCTACTCAAAGCCGAACAACTCCGCTACCGCATTTGATGGTGTATAGTCGGGCATTCTCACCCTTTCTCATCAGCTTTTTGCAAATTATGATCTGACATTCACACCTACTTGCAGTCGAACAGCTCTGCTCCCGCTTTTGATTATGTTTGGTTGGATATTCGAACCTTTTCTTAACTGCTTTTTACAAACTTTGTTCGGAGGTACACGTCTTCTTGAAGCCGAACACCTCCGCTTCCGCTTTTGATGGTGTATAGTCGGGCTTTCGAGCCTTTTCTTACCTGGTTTTTAGAAATTATGGTTGGACATTCAGACCTTGCAGCCGAACACCTCCGCTCCCTCTTTTGATCATACATTGTCGGTTATTCGCACCTTGTCTTACCCGCTTTTTGCAAACTATAGTCAGACATTCACACGTTGCAGCTGAACCACCTCTGCTCCCTGTTTTGATTATGTATGGTCTGGCAATACTACCTTTTCTTACCCGGTTGTGAGTAATTATGGCTGGACATTCACACCTACTTGCAGTCGAACAGCTCTGCTCCCGCTTTTGATTTTGTTTGGTTGGATATTCGAACCTTTTCTTAACTGCTTTTTACAAACTTTGGTCGGACGTTCACACCTTCTTGCAGCCGAACACCTCCGCTTCCGCTTTTGATAGTATATATTCGGGCATTCGAACCTTTTGTTACCCGCTTTTTACAAACCATGGGTGGACTTTCACACCTTCTTGTACCCGAACAACCCTGCTCCCGCTATTGGTGGTGTACAGTCGGGTATTTTAACCTTTTCTTACCCGCTTTTTACAAACTATGGTCGGACATTCACACCTTCTTACAGCGGAACACGTCTGCTCCACCTTTTAGTGTTCTATCACACCTTTTTTTCACCGCATTTTATGGATTATGGTTGGAAATTCTCAACCACTCTCATCCGAAGACCTCTCCTCCCGCTTTTGTGAATATATTTGAACTTTAGTCGGACATTCACACCTTCTTGCAGCTGAACCACCTCCGCTCCCTGTTTTGATCATGTATGATCTGGCAATACTACATTTTCTTACCTGTTTGTGAGTAATTATGGCTGGACATTCACACCTACTTTCAGCAGAACACCACCTCTCTCGCTTTTGATGATGTATGGACCGGCATTCTTACCTTTTCTAACACATTTTTCAGCAATTATGGTCGGAGATTCACACCTACTAACAGACGAACAACTCCGCTCCCGCATTTGATGGTGTATAGTTGTTGTTTTGCAAATTATGATCTGACATTCACACTTACTTGCAGTCGAACAGTTCTGCTCCCGCTTTTGATTATGTTTGGTTGGATATTCGAAACTTTTCTTAACTGCTTTTTACAAACTTTGGTTGGACGTTCAAACCCTCTTGTAGCCGAACACATCCACAGCTGCTTTTGATGATGTATGGTTGGGTATTCGCACCTTTTTTTTACCCATTTTTCAGTAATTATGGGTGGACATTCACACCTTCTTGCAGCTGAACACCTCCTCTCCCACTTATGATCATGTGCGGTTTGATTTTCAAAATTTTTACTTTAATTTTTTCTAGCAATTATTGATGGACATTCAGACCTTCTTGCAGCTGAACAACTCCGCTCCCTCTTTTGATCATAAATTGTCGGGCATTCGAACCTTTTCTTACCCGCTTTTTACAAAACTTGGTCGGACTTTCACACCTTTTAGTAGCCGAACAACTCCGCTCCCGCTATTGATTGTGTACAGTCGGGTATTTTAACCTTTTCTTACCCGCTTTTTACCAACTATGGTCGGACATTCATAACTTCTTACAACGGAACACCTCCGCTCCTTATTTTGATGATGTATGGTTGGGCATTCAAACCTACTTGTTGCCCGCTTTTCATTAATTATGGGTGGACATTCACACCTTGTCGCAGCCAAACACCTCCGCTCCCTGTTTTGATGGTGTATAATGGTGGACATTCGCACCTTTTCTCACCCGCTTTTTACTATGGTCGGCCATTCACAGCTTCCTCTCCACCATACTTGTATGGTGGGATATTCACACCCACTTGCATCCGAAGACCTCCGCCCCCACTTTTGTTGATATTTAGTCGGTCATTCGCACCTTACCCGCTTTTGGCAAACTATGGCCTTCTTGCAGCCAAACACCTGATCTCGCTTTTGATGATGTAAGGTTGGGCATTCAGACCTTGCTTCACCTACTTTTCACCAAATATAGTCGGACATTCACACCTTCTTGCAGCCGAACACTTCCGCTCCACTTTTGAGTGTTCTATGTAGCATTCACACCTTTTTCTTCACCGCATTTTATAGATTATGGTTGGAAATTCTCACCCACTCTCATCCGAAGACCTCTCCTCCCGCTTTTGTTAATGTATAGTCGGGCATGAGAACCTTTTCTTACCCGCTTTTTACAAATTATGGTTGGACATTCACACCTACTTGCAGCCGAATACTGATACTGATCCTCCCGTAATAAAATGGTCGGATCTTATCAAACACACTTTGTTTCTTGTGACAATCAAGTCAGCGAAACAGCGTATACACGTCAAGACACTGAATCAAGTTTGCCACAAGAACTCATAAGTTTGGCAGTATTGCTCTGCCGTCAGCAATCATACACCCATTTTATTTTCGTGAGACATGTGCAGGCACCTGTTCATCTACTGTTCTATCACTATGAATTAGTTTATCTATTATCAATAAGGATACTTCTACAACTACTATCAAAGTATGTCCGGACTTCTTATGTTGTCAGTTGCTATATATGAATAAGTGGGTAGCTACTGACAAGCATTAAGCATGTCACACAGCCCAAACATATAACATTTCAGGACACACCACACAGTTAACAACCACAGTGAAGCGTGTCAAAGCCCAAACATGTAACATTCAACGGGACACTTACACAACACATTCAAATCAAACAGTCAGACAACATACAAGAACATATACCCCAGCCGGCATTGCTCCCTGCCTATTTTCCTACAGCTCACTATGTGTGCGCACACCTTTATTCACAAACTCTTCAACTTATACTCTTTTACCGAAGCTGCTACAGCTCGATTGGCCGAATACCCTTAGATCCTATTTCGGTGAATTTGACATCTGCCTTACATGTAACAGATTAGCGATTTAGTTTGAGTGAAGGAATTCATTTTATAGCAAAATCCCAAATCGTGAAGAACTCATGAAAGTAAGCTTATTCTCGGATTCATGAAACTTTAGATTTGCTCTGTCTTTTACTGCAAAGTACAACGTTGTTTTTTTTGTTTAAATCTTTCTAGACATGGTAAATATGAAGGACAAAGCAGTTTTAACATAGTTTGAGTGAAGGAATTCATTTTATAGATAAAATCCCAAGAGTCTGCTGAGAAACAAGAATGAATGAGAAGTAGACTTTAACACGGCTCTAGGAGCGAGCCGAGTGTGGGCTAACCGGGAGAATTGCTTGAAAGAAACGCGACACCGAATGAGCGGTCAGAACAAAGCCTCAATACGGTTTTCCCGTGGTGTTTTTGTTGCTGCCTTGTCTTTTGCACAGAGTAAAAGACAAGGCAGCCATCGAATAGGGCCCGATTGTTCCTACTTGGTCAGCCGAGGAGCAAGGGGGGGAGCAAGCGTCTCAACCAAGCAAAGCTCACCATGGGGAAGGTGGCTATGCCAACTAGCCTGATGCCCTGCTCCCGCAGTGATGGATAATCGTACTCTGGTTTCTCTTCATAACGTACAAGTCTTTCGCCTTTTACTAAAGACTTCCGTGGAAAGCAGCACTAATGAGTTGTTTCTATTTTTGGCAGGCTTTACCTTTGCGGGTGAAGCCCTTTCCGTCTGTGCAAAAGAAATCTTGTTACTGTGCAGAGTGACTTCTCTGAGTAGAGTCGCCTTACTTGTTGCAACTGTGCCGATGTTGCTTGGATGGTGCTTGCTGGAGCGTGCGGGAGTGCAAAGTTATACCATTTAAAAGGGCTGAAGAGTGCTCAGTGCAGCGGGTGGGCGGAGGTGCAAAGTGACACTCTGGCCACCTATGGCCATAAAAAGAACACCGCTATAAGTGCGCATTGTGCCAGGAAGGGCCCTTGGACGTGAACCAGTGGACAGATATCACTTCTCGGCCTTTTGGCTAAGATCAAGTGTAGTACCTGTTCTTATCAGTTTAATATCTGATATGGCCTTTGTACGAGGACTACATATTAAATTGATTTTTAGCAATAGGAGTTGAAAAAGGAGCTTGCTCCGTTCACTCCAAGCATCGACTCGGTACTGCAGTGCCGCTGGGAACGGTGCGCTCTTCTCTGCTCTTGTGAAAAAGCAAACAGTGGTGCAGGATGGAAGTTTCAGGGAGCCCAAGATGAAACTTTCTTTTAGTCTGCTGAGAAAAGAGAGTGAATGCGAAGTAGACTTTAACACAGCTCTGGGGGCAAGCCGAGTGCGGGCTAACCGGGAGAATTACTTGAAAGAAACGCGACACTGAATGAGCGGTCAGAACAAAGCCTCAATACAGTGTTCCCGTGGTGTTTGTGGCTGCCTTGTCTTTTGCACAGAGTAAAAGACAAGGCAGCCATCGAATAGGGCCCGATTTTTCCTACTTGGTCAGTCGAGGATCATGGAGGGGGAGCAAGCGTCTCAACCAAGCAAAGCTCACCATGGGGAAGGTGGCTATGCCAACTAGCCTGATGCCCTGCTCCCGCAGTGACGGATAATTGTACTCTGGTTTCTCTTCATAACGTACAAGTCTTTCGCCTTTTACTAAAGACTTCCGTGGAAAGCAGCACTAATGAGTTGTTTCTATTTTTGGCAGGCTTTACCTTTGCGGGTGAAGCCCTTTCCGTCTGTGCAAAAGAAATCTTGTTACTGTGCAGAGTGACTTCTCTGAGTAGAGTCGCCTTACTTGTTGCGACTGTGCCGATGTTTGAAGCTGGAGTGCAACGTTGTTGCTTGGATGGTGCTTGCTGGAGCGTGCGGGAGTGCAAAGTTATACCATTTAAAAGGGCTGAAGAGTGCTCAGTGCAGCGGGTGGGCGGAGGTGCAAAGTGACACTCTGGCCACCTATGGCCATAAAAAGAACACCGCTACAAGTGTGCATTGTGCCAGGAAGGGCCCTCGGACGTGAACCAGTGGACAGTTATCGCTTCTCGGCCTTTTGGCTAAGATCAAGTGTAGTACCTGTTCTTATCAGTTTAATATCTGATATGGCCTTTGTACGAGGACTACATATTAAATGTATTTTTAGCAATAGGAGTTGAAAAAGGAGCTTGCTCCGTTCACTCCAAGCATCGACCCGGTACTGCAGTGCCGCTGGGAACGGTGCGCTCTTCTCTGCTCTTGTGAAAAAGCAAACAGTGGTGCAGGATGGAAGTTTCAGGGAGCCCAAGATGAAACTTTCTTTTAGTCTGCTGAGAAAAGAGAGTGAATGCGAAGTAGACTTTAACACAGCTCTGGGGGCGAGCCGAGTGCGGGCTAACCGGGAGAATTGCTTGAAAGAAACGCGACACTGAATGAGCGGTCAGAACAAAGCCTCAATACGGTGTTCCCGTGGTGTTTGTGGCTGCCTTGTCTTTTGCACAGAGTAAAAGACAAGGCAGCCATCGAATAGGGCCCGATTTTTCCTACTTGGTCAGCCGAGGAGCAAGGAGGGGGAGCAAGCGTCTCAACCAAGCAAAGCTCACCATGGGGAAGGTGGCTATGCCAACTAGCCTGATGCCCTGCTCCCGCAGTGACAGATAATCGTACTCTGGTTTCTCTTCATAATGTACAAGTCTTTCGCCTTTTACTAAAGACTTCCGTGGAGAGCAGCACTAATGAGTTGTTGCTATTTTTGGCAGGCTTTACCTTTGCGGGTGAAGCCCTTTCTGTCTGTGCAAAAGAAATCTTGTTACTGTGCAGAGTGACTTCTCTGAGTAGAGTTGCCTTACTTGTTGCGACTGTGCCGATGTTTGAAGCTGGAGTGCAAAGTTGTTGCTTGAATGGTGCTCGCTGGAGCGTGCGGGAGTGCAAAGTTATACCATTTAAAAGGGCTGAAGAGTGCTCAGTGCAGCGGGTGGGCGGAGATGCAAAGTGACACTCTGGCCACCTCGAAAACCGAGGTTACATCCAGTACCAGGGGCAGCCCAAGCTCTGCCGCAAGTATGGTGAGCATGGGCACCTGGTTGAGGCTTGTACCAAGGTGATATGTGGGAAGTGCAGAGAAATTGGGGACACTTTTGGAGAGTGTCCAAATGGCAGGAAATGTAATCTCTGTGGAGAATTAAATCACCTCTTTTGAGATTGCCCTAAATCTTTTGCCAACAAATTAAAGACGGTAAAGCCACAGTCAAGCCAACAAAGAGAAGGACCAGAGGTGGCAGTTGGTGAACAAAGTGAAGAGGTTGACCCAATAAATTCAAACTTCCCGCTAAAAGCTTGGATTGGAAGTGAGGAGCAAAAAGGAGAGGGGCCTGTAGAGGCCTCACCACTCAGTGCTGAAGTCTGTGAGAATTCACAGGCAGAGGGTGGAGCTAAGCTAAATGAGGAGGAAGAGCAGACAGGTGAGTCTAGTGAAGGTACTCACCTCCCCGAAGGTCAACAGCCGAGGAGGACGGCATCTGAGTTGTCCTCTGATTCCCTTTAGCTCTGCAATCAACCCCCAGGGACTCAAAGTTAAATGCAACATTGCATCAGAGGCCAACACGAGAGTCCGAAAAGGAGAGCTAGTTTCCCAAGAAATAACCTGAGTGTGTAATTTGTTTTGATAACTTAGAAAAACGAAAATGACATACCTACTTTCCTTTATCCTTTTAATGGTTCTCACCTTCTCAACACTAAATGTGAGAAGTGTGAAATCAAAGACAAGAGCCCAGAGTATTATATCCTTCTTAGACTCCATAAAATCAGATGTGTTTTTAATACAAGAATGTGGACTACCTTTTTTGAAAAACCATAGACAATGGGAGGAAATGTGGCCCAATTTATCGATATGGAGTGGCTCAAATCAAATAAAAAATGATGGTGTGGCCATTCTAATTAAAAATCCGCATGTTCTGGTGCGAGACGGACGGGCACTTTTAGCACACTTGAATTTTATGGGGCAAGACTTTAACCTCTTAAATATTTATGGTTTCAATGGAAAAAATGACAGGTATGACCTTTTAGAAGATTACTCACAAACGGGTAAGAAATGGTAGTATTGCCAGACAATACATGATCAAAACAGGGAGCGGAGGTGGTTCAGCTGCAAGGTGTGAATTTCTGACTAAAGTTTGTAAAAAGCGCGTAAGACAAGGTGCGAATGCCCAACAATGTATGATCAAAAGAGGGAGCGGAGGTTTTCGGCTTCAAGAAGACGTGAACCTCCGAACAAAGTTTGTAAAAAGCAGTTAAGAAAAGGTTCGAATATCCAACCAAACATAATCAAAAGCGGGAGCAGAGCTTTTCGACTGCAAGTAGGTGTGAATGTCAGATCATGATTTGCAAAAAGCTGATGAGAAAGGGTGAGAATGCCCGACTATACACCATCAAATGCGGTAGCGGAGTTGTTTGTCTGTGAGTAGGTGTGAATCTGCGACCATAATTGCTGAAAAATGTGTTAGAAAAGGTAAGAATGCCGGTCCATACATCATCAAAAGCGAGAGAGGTGGTGTTCTGCTGAAAGTAGGTGTGAATGTCCAGCCATAATTACTCACAAACGGGTAAGAAAAGGTAGTATTGCCAGACCATACTTGATCAAAACAGGGAGCGGAGGTGGTTCAGCTGCAACGTGTGAATGTCTGACTATAGTTTGTAAAAAGCGGGTAAGACAAGGTGCGAATGCCCGACAATGTATAATCAAAAGAGGGAGCGGAGGTGTTCGGCTGCAAGGTCTGAATGTCCAACCATAATTTCTAAAAACCGGGTAAGAAAAGGCTCAAAAGCCCGACTTTACACCATCAAAAGCGGGAGCGGAGGTGTTCAGCTGCAACGTGTGAATGTCTGACTATAGTTTGTAAAAAGCGGGTAAGACAAGGTGCGAATGCCCGACAATGTATAATCAAAAGAGGGAGCGGAGGTGTTCGGCTGCAAGGTCTGAATGTCTAACCATAATTTCTAAAAACCGGGTAAGAAAAGGCTCAAAAGCCCGACTTTACACCATCAAAAGTGGGAGCGGAGGTGTTCAGCTGCAAGAAGGTGTGAATGTTCGACCAAGTTTTGTAAAAATCTGGTAAGACAAGGTATGAATGTCCGACAATGTATGATCAAAAGCGGGAGCGGAGATGTTCAGCTGCAAGAAGGTCTGAATGTCCATCAATAATTGCTAGAAAAAATTAAAGTAAAAATTTCGAAAATCAAACCGCACATGATCATAAGTGGGAGAGGAGGTGTTCAGCTGCAAGAAGGTGTGAATGTCCACCCATAATTCCTTAAAAATGGGTAAAAAAAAGGTGCGAATACCCAACCATACATCATCAAAAGCAGGTGTTAATGTCAGATCATAATTTGCAAAAAGCTGATGAGAAAGGGTGAGAATGCCCGACTATACACCATCAAATGCGGGAGCGGAGTTGTTTGTCTGTGAGTAGGTGTGAATCTCCGACCATAATTGCTGAAAAATGTGTTAGAAAAGGTAAGAATGCCGGTCCATACATCATCAAAAGCGAGAGAGGTGGTGTTCTGCTGAAAGTAGGTGTGAATGTCCAGCCATAATTACTCACAAACGGGTAAAAAAAAGTAGTATTGCCAGACCATACATGATCAAAACAGGGAGCGGAGGTGGTTCAGCTGCAAGAAGGTGTGAATGTCTGACTAAAGTTCAAATATATTAACAAAAGCGGGAGGAGAGGTCTTCGGATAGATTGGTTGAGAATTTCCAACCATAATCTATAAAATGCGGTGAAAAAAAGGTGTGATAGAACACTAAAAGGTGGAGCGGAAGTGTTCGGCTGCAAGAAGGTGTGAATGTCCGACTATATTTGGTGAAAAGCAGGTGAAGCAAGGTCTGAATGCCCAACCTTACATCATCAAAAGTGAGATCAGAGGTGTTTGGCTGCAAGAAGGCCATAGTTTGCCAAAAGCGGGTAAGGTGCGAATGACCGACTAAATATCAACAAAAGTGGGGGCGGAGGTCTTCGGATGCAAGTGGGTGTGAATATCCCACCATACAAGTATGGTGGAGAGGAAGCTGTGAATTGCTGACCATAGTTTGCAAAAAGCGGGTGAGAAAAGGTGCGAATGTCCAACCATACACCATCAAAACAGGGAGCGGAGGTGTTTGGCTGCGACAAGGTGTGAATGTCCACCCATAATTAATGAAAAGCGGGCAAGAAGTAGGTTTGAATGCCCAACCACTCATCATCAAAAGCAGGAGTGGATGTGTTCGGCTATAAAAAGGTTTGAATGTCCGAGCATAATTTGTAAAAAGCGGGTAAGAAAAGGTTCGAATGCCCGAACATACACCATCAAAAGAGGGAGCGGAGGTGTTCCGCTGTAAGAAGGTGTGAATGTCCGACCAGAGTTGGTAAAAAGCGGGTAAGAAAAGGTTAAAAAACCCGACTGTACACAATCAATAGCGGGAGCAGATGTGTTCGGCTACAAGAAGGTGTGACAGTCCGACCATGGTTTGTAAAAAGCGGGTAAGAAAAGGTGCAAATGCCCGACAATGTATGATCAAAAGAGGGAGCGGAGCTTTTCGGCTACAAGAAGGTTTGAATGTCCGACCATAGTTTGTAAAAAGCGGGTAAGAAAAGGTTCGAATGCCCGACTATACACCATCAAAAGCGGAAGCGGAGGTGTTCCGCTGTAGACGGTGTGAATGTCCGACCATAGTTGTTAAAAAGCGGGTAAGAAAAGGTTAAACTACACGACTGTACACAATCAATAGCGGGAGTGGAGTTATTCGGCTACAAGAAGGTGTGAAAGTCCGACCATGGTTTGTAAAAAACGGGTAAGAAAAGGTTCGAATTCCCGAATATATACCATCAAAAGCGGAAGCGGAGGTGTTCGGTTGCAAGAAGGTGTGAACGTCCGACCAAAGTTTGTAAAAAGCAGTTAAGAAAAGGTTCGAATATCCAACCAAACAAAATCAAAAGCAGGAGCAGAGCTGTTCGACTGCAAGTAGGTGTGAATGTCCAGCCATAATTACTCACAAACGGGTAAGAAAAGGTAGTATTGCCACTCCATACATGATCAAAACAGGGAGCGGAGGTGGTTCAGCTGCAACGTGTGAATGTCTGACTATAGTTTGTAAAAAGCGGGTAAGACAAGGTGCGAATGCCCGACAATGTATGATCAAAAGTGGGAGCGGAGGTGTTCGGCTGCAAGGTCTGAATATCCAACCATAATTTCTAAAAACCGGGTAAGAAAAGGCTCGAAAGCCCGACTTTACACCATCAAAAGCGGGAGCGGAGGTGTTCAGCTGCAAGAAGGTGTGAATGTTCGACTAAAGTTTGTAAAAATCTGGTAAGACAAGGTATGAATGTCCGACAATGTATGATCAAAAGCGGGAGCGGAGGTGTTCATCTGCAAGCAGGTCTGAATGTCCATCAATAATTGCTAGAAAACATGAAAGTAAAAATTTCTAAAATCAAACCACACATGATCATAAGTGGGAGAGGAGGTGTTCAGCTGCAAGAAGGTGTGAATATCCACCCATAATTCCTGAAAAATGGGTAAAAAAAAGGTGCGAATGCCCAACCATACATCATCAAAAGCAGCTGTGGATGTGTTCGGCTACAAGAAGGTGTGAACGTCCAACCAAAGTTTGTAAAAAGCAGTTAAGAAAAGGTTCGAATATCCAACCAAACATAATCAAAAGCGGGAGCAGAACTCTTCGACTGCAAGTAGGTGTGGATGTCAGATCATGATTTGCAAAAAGCTGATGAGAAAGGGTGAGAATGCCCGACTATACACCATCAAATGCGGGAGCGGAGTTGTTTGTCTGTGAGTAGGTGTGAATCTGCGACCATAATTGCTGAAAAATGTGTTAGAAAAGGTAAGAATGCCGGTCCATACATCATCAAAAGCGAGAGAGGTGGTGTTCTGCTGAAAGTAGGTGTGAATGTCCAGCCATAATTACTCACAATCGGGTAAGAAAAGGTAGTATTGCCAGACCATACATGATCAAAACAGGGAGCGGAGGTGGTTCAGCTGCAACGTGTGAATGTCTGACTATAGTTTGTAAAAAGCGGGTAAGACAAGGTGCGAATGCCCGACAATGTATAATCAAAAGAGGGAGCGGAGGTGTTCAGCTGCAAGAAGGTGTGAATGTTCGACTAAAGTTTGTAAAAATCTGGTAAGACAAGGTGCGAATGCCCGACAATGTATGATCAAAAGCGGGAGCGGAGGTGTTCAGCTGCAAGAAGGTCTGAATGTCCATCAATAATTGCTAGAAAAAAATAAAGTAAAAATTTCGAAAATCAAACCGCACATGATCATAAGTGGGAGAGGAGGTGTTCAGCTGCAAGAAGGTGTGAATGTCCACCCATAATTGCTGAAAAATGGGTAAAAAAAAGGTGCGAATACCCAACCATACATAATCAAAAGCAGGTGTTAATGTCAGATCATAATTTGCAAAAAGCTGATGAGAAAGGGTGAGAATGCCCGACTATACACCATCAAATGCGGGAGCGGAGTTGTTTGTCTGTGAGTAGGTGTGAATCTCCGACCATAATTGCTGAAAAATGTGTTAGAAAAGGTAAGAATGCCGGTCCATACATCATCAAAAGCGAGAGAGGTGGTGTTCTGCTGAAAGTAGGTGTGAATGTCCAGCCATAATTACTCACAAACGGGTAAGAAAAAGTAGTATTGCCAGACCATACATGATCAAAACAGGGAGCGGAGGTGGTTCAGCTGCAAGAAGGTGTGAATGTCCGACTAAAGTTCAAATATATTAACAAAAGCGGGAGGAGAGGTCTTCGGATGAGAGTGGTTGAGAATTTCCAACCATAATCTATAAAATGCGGTGAAAAAAAGGTGTGATAGAACACTAAAAGGTGGAGCGGAAGTGTTCGGCTGCAAGAAGGTGTGAATGTCCGACTATATTTGGTGAAAAGCAGGGGAAGCAAGGTCTGAATGCCCAACCTTACATCATCAAAAGCGAGATCAGAGGTGTTTGGCTGCAAGAAGGCCATAGTTTGCCAAAAGCGGGTAAGGTGCGAATGACCGACTAAATATCAACAAAAGTGGGGGTGGAGGTCTTCGGATGCAAGTGGGTGTGAATATCCCACCATACAAGTATGGTGGAGAGGAAGCTGTGAATTGCTGACCATAGTTTGCAAAAAGCGGGTGAGAAAAGGTGCGAATGTCCAACCATACGTGATCAAAACAGGGAGCGGAGGTGTTTGGCTGCGACAAGGTGTGAATGTCCACCCATAATTAATGAAAAGCGGGCAAGAAGTGGGTTCGAATGCCCAACCACACATCATCAAAAGCAGGAGTGGATGTGTTCGGCTATAAGAAGGTTTGAATGTCCGAGCATAGTTTGTAAAAAGCGGGTAAGAAAAGGTTCGAATGCCCGAACATACACCATCAAAAGAGGGAGCGGAGGTGTTCCGCTGTAAGAAGGTGTGAATGTCCGACCAGAGTTGGTAAAAAGCGGGTAAGAAAAGGTTAAAAAAACCCGACTGTACACAATCAATAGCGGGAGCAGATGTGTTCGGCTACAAGAAGGTGTGACAGTCCGACCATGGTTTGTAAAAAGCGGGTAAGAAAAGGTGCAAATGCCCGACAATGTATGATCAAAAGAGGGAGCGGAGCTTTTCGGCTACAAGAAGGTTTGAATGTCCGACCATAGTTTGTAAAAAGCGGGTAAGAAAAGGTTCGAATGCCCGACTATACACCATCAAAAGCGGAAGCGGAGGTGTTCCGCTGTAGACGGTGTGAATGTCCGACCATAGTTGGTAAAAAGCGGGTAAGAAAAGGTTAAACTACACGACTGTACACAATCAATAGCGGGAGTGGAGTTGTTCGGCTACAAGAAGGTGTGAAAGTCCGACCATGGTTTGTAAAAAACGGGTAAGATAATGTTCGAATTCCCGAATATATACCATCAAAAGCGGAAGCGGAGGTGTTCGGTTGCAAGAAGGTGTGAACGTCCGACCAAAGTTTGTAAAAAGCAGTTAAGAAAAGGTTCGAATATCCAACCAAACAAAATCAAAAGCAGGAGCAGAGCTGTTCGACTGCAAGTAGGTGTGAATGTCCAGCCATAATTACTCACAAATGGGTAAGAAAAGGTAGTATTGCCACTCCATACATGATCAAAACAGGGAGCGGAGGTGGTTCAGCTGCAACGTGTGAATGTCTGACTATAGTTTGTAAAAAGCGGGTAAGACAAGGTGCGAATGCCCGACAATGTATGATCAAAAGAGGGAGCGGAGGTGTTCGGCTGCAAGGTCTGAATATCCAACCATAATTTCTAAAAACCGGGTAAGAAAAGGCTCGAAAGCCCGACTTTACACCATCAAAAGCGGGAGCGGAGGTGTTCAGCTGCAAGAAGGTGTGAATGTTCGACTAAAGTTTGTAAAAATCTGGTAAGACAAGTTATGAATGCCCGACAATGTATGATCAAAAGCGGGAGCGGAGGTGTTCAGCTGCAAAGAAGGTCTGAATGTCCATCAATAATTGCTAGAAAACATGAAAGTAAAAATTTCTAATATCAAACCGCGCATGATCATAAGTGGGAGAGGAGGTGTTCAGCTGCAAGAAGGTGTGAATGTCCATCAATAATTGCTAGAAAACATGAAAGTAAAAATTTCGAAAATCAAACCGCACATGATCATAAGTGGGAGAGGAGGTGTTCAGCTGCAAGAAGGTGTGAATATCCACCCATAATTCCTGAAAAATGGGTAAAAAAAAGGTGCGAATGCCCAACCATACATCATCAAAAGCAGCTGTGGATGTGTTCGGCTACAAGAAGGTGTGAACGTCCCACCAAAGTTTGTAAAAAGCAGTTAAGAAAAGGTTCGAATATCCAACCAAACATAATCAAAAGCGGGAGCAGAACTGTTCGACTGCAAGTAGGTGTGGATGTCAGATCATAATTTGCAAAAAGCTGATGAGAAAGGGTGAGAATGCCCGACTATACACCATCAAATGCGGGAGCGGAGTTGTTCGTCTGTGAGTAGGTGTGAATCTCCGAACATAATTGCTGAAAAATGTGTTAGAAAAGGTAAGAATGCCGGTCCATACATCATCAAAAGCGAGAGAGGTGGTGTTCTGCTGAAAGTAGGTGTGAATGTCCAGCCATAATTACTCACAAACGGGTAAGAAAAGGTAGTATTGCCAGACCATACATGATCAAAACAGTAAGCGGAGGTGGTTCAGCTGCAAGAAGGTGTGGATGTCTGACTATAGTTTGTAAAAAGCGGGTAAGACAAGGTGCGAATGCCCGACAATGTAAGGCAAGGCAAGACAAGGCAAGTATATTTGTATAGCACAATTCAACAACAAGGTGATTCAAAGTGCTTCACAGAGACATTAAAACAGAAGAAATAAAAAGCATGATTTAAAATTTAAACAAAAGAAGGAAATAAGAACAATAGATAAAATCAGAAAAAATTATATATATGAAAGATAAAATCAATAGTTAAAACATGATTCCGTTTTGAAACTCAAGCTTATTCAAATGCAGCTGAAAATAGATGTGTCTTCAACCTGGACTTAAATACACTGAGTGTTTCAGCTGATCTGAGGCTTTCTGGGACTTTGTTCCAGACATGTGGAGCATAGAAGCTGAATGCAGCTTCTCCATGTCTGGTTTTGACTCTGGGAACTGATAAAATACCGGATCCAGATGACCTGAGGGGTCTGGAAGGTTCATAGTGGGTCAGGAGGTCACTGATGTATTTTGGTCCTTGACCATTCAGAGCTTTATAGACCAGCATCAGAACTTTAAAGTCTATCCTCTGATGGACAGGCAGCCAGTGTAAAGACTTGAGAGCTGGACTGTGATGTGCTCCACTTTTTTGGTCTTAGTGAGGACTCGAGCAGCTGAGTTCTGGATGAGCTGCAGTTGTCTAACTGACTTTTTAGGCAGACCTGTAAAGATGCTATTACAATAATCAAGCCTACTAAAGATGAATGCATGGACTAGTTTTTCCAGGTCCTGCTGAGACATCAGATCTTTTAGCCTTGATATATTCTTAAGGTGATAGTAGGCTGACTTTGTTAATGCCTTAATGTGTTTGTCCAAATTTAGGTCTGAGTCCATCACTACACCCAGATTTCTGGCCTGGTTGGTCGTTTTTAGATTTATAGATTGAAGCTCTGTGGTGACTTTCAATCGTTTATCTTTGGCTCCAAAGACAATTACCTCAGTTTTGTTTTTGTTTAGCTGGAGGAAGTTGTGGCACATCCAGTCATTAATCTCCTCAATGCATTTTCCAAGGGCCTGTACAGGCCCTCTGTCTCCTGGTGACATTGTTATATACATCTGTGTGTCATCTGCATAGCTATGGTAGTTTATTTGGTTGTTCTTTATAATCTGTGCCAGTGGGAGCATGTAGATGTTAAACAGAAGAGGTCCCAGGATGGAACCTTGGGGAACTTGTGATTCTTGTCTGCTCAGATGTAAAGTTACCTATTGACACAAAGTACTTCCTGTTCTCTAACTATGTTTTGAACCAGTTTAGTACAGTTCCGGAAAGACCAGCCCAGTTCTCCAGTTGTTTGAGTAATATATTGTGGTCAACTGTATCAAAGGCAGCACTGAGATCCAGTAAAACTAAGACTGACATTTTTCCACTGTCTGTATTCAGACATATGTCATTAAACACTTTGGTCAGAGCAGTCTCAGTGCTGTGGTGCTGTCTAAAGCCTGACTGGAAGGTATCATAGCAGTTATTTTGTGTTAAAAAGTAATTAAGCTGTTGAAAAACCGCTTTTTCAATGATCTTACTTAAAAATGGGAGATTTGAGATGGGCCTGTAGTTGTTCATTTGCGTCTTATCAAGATTGTCCTTTTTCAGCAGAGGTTTAATTACAGCTGTTTTTAGTGGCTCTGGAAACACACCTGACGTTAAGGACAGGTTCACAATCAGTAACAGGTCTGACTCCAAAGTCTTTGAGACCCCTTTGAAAAAACCTGTTGGTAGGATGTCTAAACAGCAAGAGGAGGACTTCAGGTGACGTAAGATGTCCTCCAGGTCTTTACTGTTAATGGGTTGAAATAGTGTCATGGTGTTTAAACCGGTTTTCGGTGGACACAGTACATATGCTGAACCTGCTGCTGATGTACCAACTGCTTGTCTAATATTTTGGACTTTGTCTATGAAGAATTTGGCAAAGTCATTGCAGGCCATGGTGGAATGGAGTTCATTTGCCACTGACACAGGAGGGTTTGTTAGCCTGTCAACTGTAGCAAATAAGGCCCGAGCATTATGACTGTTTTTGGTGATGATGTCAGGGAAGTAGGATTTCCTTGCATTCCTCAGTTGTAAATTATAAGAGTGAAGTTTCTCTTTATAGATGTCATAATGAACCTGGAGATTTGTTTTTCTCCATCGGCGCTCAGCTTTCCGACACACTCTTTTCCCATTTTTCACCAGTGTGGAATTTCGCCATGGAGACTTCTTCCTTCCAGAGATAACCTTCACCTTAATGGGAGCAATAGTATCCATAACATTTAACATTTTAGTATTAAAGCTACTGACGAGCTCACTGACTGAACCCCCGGACAGGGCAGGTGCTAAGGAGAAAACCTGGTTAAAGATCTTACTACTGTTTTCAGTTTTGAGATCACTGCTGTTGAGACATTTGTGTGCACTGAAATCGTACTCTCAAAGAAAACACAGGAATGGTCAGACAGGCCCACATCAGACACAGTAATCTTTGAAATGCTTAGACCCTTGGAGATCACTAAGTCTAGAGTGTGCCCCCTATTGTGCGTAGGCTCTGTTATATGCTGAGTCAGCCCAAAGTTGTCCAGAGTGTTACTCAGGTCTTTAGTCCCTCTGTCCTGAGGATTGTCCATATGGATGTTAAAATCACCAACAATAATTATACAGTCAAAATCAACACAGATCATAGACAGCAGTTCACTGAGGTCTTCAGAAAAATCTGAACAGTATTTAGGGGGCCTGTAAATATTCAGAAACAGGACACTGGGTGAGGCCTTCACCTGTATAGCCATATATTCAAAGGACTGAAAACTTCCAGGAGATAACTGCTTACATTGAAAGGATTCATTGAATAAGACTGCGACCCCTCCTCCTCTCCTGCTCACTCTGGCCTCGCTGATAAAACTGTAACCAGGAGGGGTTGACTCAATAAGAACAGCAGCACTGTTATTTTGTTCCAACCAAGTTTCAGTTAAAAACATAAAATCCAGGGTGTGCTCAGTGATAAAATCATCAATTAAGAATGTTTTCCCAGCTAAAGACCTAACATTTAATAAAGCCAACTTAAGTGTTTTAGAGGTATTATTTGCCCCCTCGTGTTTGGGTGCAGTCTGTGGCACACAAGGTATGTTTACTTTATTTAAAGATCTTTTTGAGTGCAACTCTCTGTGTTTTGACTGGGTCACATTTCTCCTTCTGTCACCTAAAAGTACAGAAATTTTAAGATCTTCTAATAAACAGGGTCCCAGCTTGTCCTGGGAAAAGTCACGACTGTCAGAATTCACACAGCCTGGACCCCTCACACATCACACATCAGACTGCGGAGACAGTACATGGTGGCAGCGTGAAGGGACAGAAGGGGGTGGGGCTGGGCTCCGTCGCTTCGGCTGCTCTAGTAGGGGCGGGGCTCGGCGGGGAACCTTTGGCCGCTTTGGTGGGGGGTTTATGGGGGATAAAAAGGGATTGGGCTGGGGGGTAGATCTAAGCCCAGCATTGACCCGTTCCATCATCTCCTCAGTGAATTTCAGGTGAGGGGAGGAGGAGGGAGAAAGGGAGGGTGAGGAGCACAATGACCTGTCAGGGGTTTGGGGGGCTGGGGAAGGTCCTGGTCCTGGTCCCTGGTCCTGGTCATTAGTGCTGTTGAGAGGGTTTGGGGCAAATAAAGACCTCTCTTCTTGCCTCTGATGTCTCTCCTTTCCAAAGTTCCTCTTGGGTGGGGGCAGATGGAGTTCCTCCTCAAGGTTTCTGCTGGGATTTGTTTGTTCCTCTCTATGAGATAACTCCTTGTTTATCTCAGCCTTGGCCCCGAGCACAGATGGATGACGTAGGAAATAAAATATGTTGGAGGTGAACAGTTTCACCCCTGACTTGTTAAAATTAAATCCATTTGCCATGTATGATCAAAAGAGGGAGCGGAGGTGTTTGGCTGCAAGGTCTGAATGTCCAGCCATAATTTCTAAAAACCGGGTAAGAAAAGGCTCGAAAGCCCGACTTTACACCATCAAAAGCGGGAGCGGAGGTGTTCAGCTGCAAGAAGGTGTGAATGTTCGACTAAAGTTTGTAAAAATCTGGTAAGACAAGGTGCGAATGCCCAACAATGTATGATCAAAAGCGGGAGCGGAGGTGTTCAGCTGCAAGAAGGTCTGAATGTCCATCAATAATTGCTAGAAAACATGAAAGTAAAAATTTCGAAAATCAAACCGCACATGATCATAAGTGGGAGAGGAGGTGTTCCGCTGCAAGAAGATGTGAATATCCACCCATAATTCCTGAAAAAAGGGGAAAAAAATGGTGCGAATGCCCAACCATACATCATCAAAAGCAGCTGTAGATGTGTTCGGCTACAAGAAGGTGTGAACGTCCAACCAAAGTTTGTAAAAAGCAGTTAAGAAAAGGTTCGAATATCCAACCAAACATAATCAAAAGCGGGAGCAGAACTGTTTGACTGCAAGTAGGTGTGGATGTCAGATCCATCCATCCATCCATCATCTGCCGCTTATCCGGGGGTCGGGTCGTGGGGGCAGCAGCTTGAGCAGAGAAACCCAGACGTCTCTGTCCCCGGCCACTTCCTCCAGCTCTTCCGGGGGGACCCCGAGGCGTTCCCAGGCCAGCCGAGAGACATAGTCTCTCCAGCGTGTCCTGGGTCTTCCCCGGGGTCTCCTCCCAGTGGGACGTGCCCGGAACACCTCCCCAGGGAGGCGCCCAGGGGGCATCCTAACCAGATGCCCGAGCCACCTCATCTGACTCCTCTCAATGCGGAGGAGCAGCGGTTCTACTCCGAGCCCCTCCCGGATGACTGAGCTTCTCACCCTATCTCTAAGGGAGAGCCCAGACACCCTGCGGAGGAAACCCATTTCGGCCGCTTGTATTCGCGATCTTGTTCTTTCGGTCACTACCCACAACTCGTGACCATAGGTGAGGATGGGAACGTAGATTGACCAGTAAGTAGAGAGCTTCGCCTTCTGGCTCAGCTCCCTCTTCACAACGACGGGTCGGTGCAGAGCCCACAACACTGCAGACGCCGCACGATCCGCCCGTCAATCTCCCGCTCCATTCGTCCCTCACTCGTGAACAAGACCCCAAGATACTTGAACTCCTCCACTTGGGGAAGGATCTCATTCCCGACCCGGAGAGAGCATTCCACCCTTTTCCGGCTGAGAACCATAGTCTCGGATTTGGAGGTGCTGATTCTCATCCCAGCCGCTTCACACTCGGCTGCGAATCGCTCCAGTGAGAGCTGAAGGTCACGGCCTGACGACGCTAACAGAACCACATCATCTGCAAAAAGCAGAGACCCGATTCTGAGGTCGCCAAATCGGACACCCTCAACGCCCTGGCTGCGCCTAGAAATTCTGTTCATAAAAGTTAGGAACAGAATCGGTGACAAAGGGCAGCGCTGACGGAGTCCAACTCTCACCGGAAACGTATCCGACTTACTGCCGGCAATGCGGACCAAACTCTGGCACCGGTCATACAGAGACCGAACGGACCCTATCAAGGGGTCCGGCACTCCATATTCCCGGAGCACCCCCCACAGGACTCCACGAGGGACACGGTCGAACGCTTTCTCCAAGTCCACAAAACACATGTAGACTGGTTGGGCGAACTCCCATGCACCCTCCAGGATCCTGCCGAGGGTATAGAGCTGGTCCACTGTTCCACGGCCAGGACGAAAGCCACACTGCATCTCCTGAATCCGAGGCTCGATTATCCGACGGATCCTCCTCTCCAATACCCCCGAATAGACCTTACCAGGGAGGCTGAGGAGTGTGATACCCCTATAGTTGGAACACACCCTCCGGTCCCCCTTTTTAAAGAGGGGGACCACCACCCCAATCTGCCAGTCCAGAGGCACTGTCCCCGATGTCCACGCGATGCTGCAGAGGCGTGTCAGCCAAGACAGCCCTACAACATCCAGAGCCTTGAGAAACTCAGGACGGACCTCATCCACCCCCGGGGCCTTGCCACCGAGGAGCTTTTTGACCACCTCGGCAACCTCAGCCCCAGAAATGGGAGGCCCCGTCTCCGAGCTCTCCGACTCTGCCTCTTCCGAGCACGTGTTGGTAGGATTGAGGAGTTCCTCGAAGTACTCCCCCCACCGACTCACAACATCCCTAGTTGAGGTCAGCAAAGCCCCGTCCCCACTGTAAACAGTGTTGACTGTGAGCCGCTTCCCCCCCCTGAGACGCCGGATGGTGGACCAGAATCTCTTCGAGGCCGTCCGGAAATCGTTCTCCATGGTCTCAACGAACTCCTCCCAGGCCCGAGTTTTTTTCTCAGCAACCGCCGAAGCCGCAGCCCGTCTGGCCTGTCGGTACCTATCAGCTGCTTCCAGGGTCCCACTGCCAAAAAGGCCCGATAGGACTCCTTCTTCAGCTTGACGGCTTCCCTCACCACTGGTGTCCACCAGCAGGTTCGAGGGTTGCCGCCACGACAGGCACCGACCACCTTACGGCCACAACTCCGATCAGCTGCCTCGGCAATGGAGTCACGGAACATGGCCCATTCGGACTCAATGTCCCCCACCTCCCCCGGGATATGGTTGAAGCTCTGCCGGAGGTGGGAGTTAAAGCTCCTTCTGACGGGGGATTCTGACAAACGCTCCCAGCAGACCCTCACAATACGTTTGGGCCTGCCAGGTCTGATCGGCATCCTCCCCCACCAGCGGAGCCAACTCACCACCAGGTGGTGATCAGTTGACAGCTCCGCCCCTCTCTTCACCCGAGTGTCCAGGACATACGGCCGCAAGTCCGATGATACAACCACAAAGTCGATCATCGAACTGCGGCCAAGGGTGTCCTGGTGCCAAGTGCACATATGGACACCCTTATGTCTGAACATGGTGTTCGTTATGGACAGTCCATGACCAGCACAGAAGTCCAACAACATAACACCACTCTGGTTCAGATCGGGGGGGCCGTTCCTCCCAATCACACCCCTCCAGGTCTCACTGTCATTGCCCACGTGAGCATTGAAGTCCCCCAGCAGAACGAGGGAGTCTCCGGTAGGAGCATTCTCCAGTGCCTCCCCCAGAGACTCCAAAAAGGGTGGGTACTCTGAACTGCTGTTTGGCGCATAGGCACAAACAACAGTCAGGACTCGTCCCCCCACCCGAAGGCGGAGGGAGGCTACCCTCTCGTTCACTGGGGTAAACCCCAATGTACTGGCACACAGCCGGGGGGCAATAAGTATGCCCACACCTGCTCTGCGCCTCTCACCACGGGCAACTCCAGAGTGGAAGAGAGTCCAACCCCTCTCAAGAGGACTGGTTCCAGAGCCCAAGCCGTGCGTCGAGGTGAGTCCGACTATATCTAGCCGGAACCGCTCAGCCTCGCGCACCAGCTCCGGCTCCTTCCCCAACAGAGAGGTGACATTCCACGTCCCAAGAGCTAGCTTCAGTAGCCGAGGATCAGACCGCCAAGGCCTCTGCCTTCGGCCGCTACCCAGCTCACATCGCACCCGACCCCCTTGGCCCCTCCCACGGGTGGTGAGCCCGTCGGAAGGGGGACCCACGTCATCATTTCGGGCTATGCCCGACCGAGCCCCATGGGCACAGACCCGGCCACCAGGCGCCCGCTGCCGGGCCCCACCCCCGGGCCTGGCTCCGGGGGGAGGCCCCGGTGTCCCATATCCGGGCAAGGGATCACGAGGTCCAAATTTTTTGTTCATCATAAGGGGTCTTTTGAGCTGTTCTTTGTCTGGTCCCTCATCTAGGATCTGCTTGCCTTGGGTGACCCTACCAGGGGCTTAAAGCCCCGAGCAACATAGCTCCCGGACTCATTGGGGCACGCAAACTCCCCCACCACGATAAGGTGACAGCTCAGGAGGGAGGGATGTCAGATCATAATTTGCAAAAAGCTGATGAGAAAGGGTGAGAATGCCCAACTATACACCATCAAATGCGGGAGCGGAGTTGTTCGTCTGTGAGTAGGTGTGAATCTCCGACCATAATTGCTGAAAAATGTGTTAGAAAAGGTAAGAATGCCGGTCCATACATCATCAAAAGCGAGAGAAGTGGTGTTCTGCTGAAAGTAGGTGTGAATGTCCAGCCATAATTACTCACAAACGGGTAAGAAAAGGTAGTATTGCCAGACCATACATGATCAAAACAGGGAGCGGAGGTGGTTCAGCTGTCAGAAGGTGTGAATGTCCGACTAAAGTTCAAATATATTAACAAAAGCGAGAGGAGAAGTCTTCGGATGAGAGTGTTTGAGAATTTCCAACCATAATCTATAAAATGCGGTGAAAAAAAGGTGTTATAGAACACTAAAAGGTGGAGCGGAAGTGTTCGGCTGCAAGAAGGTGTGAATGTCCGACTATATTTGGTGAAAAGCATGTGAAGCAAGGTCTGAATGCCCAACCTTACATCATCAAAAGCGAGATCAGAGGTGTTTGGCTGCAAGAAGGCCATAGTTTGCCAAAAGCGGGTAAGGTGCGAATGACCGACTAAATATCAACAAAAGTGGGGGCGGAGGTCTTCGGATGCAAGTGGGTGTGAATATTCCACCATACAAGTATGGTGGAGAGGAAGCTATGAATTGCTGACCATTGTTTGCAAAAAGCGGGTGAGAAAAGGTGCGAATGTCCAACCATACATGATCAAAACAGGGAGCGGACGTGTTTGGCTGCGACAAGGTTTTAATGTCCACCCATAATTAATGAATAGCGGGCAACAAGTAGGTTCCAATGCCCAACCATACATCATCAAAAGCAGGAGTGGATGTGTTCGGCTACAAGAAGGTTTGAATGTCCGAGCATAGTTTGTAAAAAGCGGGTAAGAAAAGCTTCGAATGCCCGAACATACACCATCAAAAGACAGACCGGACGTGTTCTGCTGTAAGGGTGTAAGTAGGTGTGAATGCCCAACCATAGTTGGTAAAAAGAAGGTAAGAAAAGGTTCAAATATCCGACTGTACACAATCAATAGCGGGAGCGGATGTGTTCGGCTACAAGAAGGTGTGAAAGTCTCACCATGGTTTGTAAAAAGCGGGTAAGAAAAGGTGCGAATGCCCGACAATGTATGATCAAAAGAGGGAGCGGAGGTTTTCGGCTACAAGAAGGTCTGAATGTCCGACCAAAGTTTGTAAAAAGTGGGTAAGAAAGGTTTGAATGCCCGACTATACACCATCAAAAGCGGGAGCGGAGGTGTTGCACTGTAAGACGGTGTGAATGTCTGACCATAGTTTGTAAAAAGCAGTAGGTGTGAATGTCAGATCATAATTTGCAAAAAGCTGATGAGAAAGGGTGAGAATGCCCTACTATACACCATCAAATGCGAGAGCGGAGGTGTTTGTCTGTGAGTAGGTGTGAATGTCCCACCCTAGTTGCTGAAAAATGTGTTAGAAAAGGTAAGAATGCCAGCCCATACATCATCAAAAGCGGGAGAGGTGGTGTTCGGCTGCAAGAAGGTGTGAATATCCAGCCATAATTACTCAAAAACGGGTAAGAAAAGGTAAGAATACCAAACCATAAATTATCAAAAGCGGCAGCAGAGATGTTCGGCTGGTATTTATAAATGTCTAGATAGATTTGAACAAAAAACAACGTAGTATTTTGCAGTAAAAGAAAGAAAGGTTCAGAAATCCGAGAAAAAGCTTTTCATGAGTTCTGCATGATTTGGGATTTTGCTTATAAAATGCATTCCTTCAATCAAACTATGGTAAAACGGCTTTTACCTTCATATTTATCAATGTCTAGATCGACTTAAACAAAGAACAACATTAGATTTTGCAGTAGAAGAAAGAGAGACACTGAAGGATCAGGAATCCGAGAATAAGCTTATTTTCATACGTTCTGCATGATTTGGGATTTTGCTATAAAATGAATTCCTTCACTCAAACTATGTTAAAACTGCTTTTACCTTCATATTTATCAATGTCTAGATCGACTTCAACAAAGAACAACATTGTATATTGCAGTAGTAGAAAGAGCAACACTGAAGGAACAGGAATCCGAGAATAAGCTTACTTTCATACGTTCTGCATGATTTGGGATTTTATGTATAAAATGAATTCCTTCACTCAAACCAAGTGAAAACTTCTTTGTCCTTCATATTTATCAATGTCTAGATCGACTTCAACAAAGAACAACATTGTATATTGCAGTAGAAGAAAGAGAGACACTGAAGGAACAGGAATCCGAGAATAAGCTTCTTTTCATACGTTCTGCATGATTTGGGATTTTGCTATAAAATGAATTCCTTCACTCAAACTATGTTAAAACTGCTTTTAACTTCATATTTATCAATGTCTAGATCGACTTCAACAAAGAACAACATTGTATATTGCAGTAGAAGAGAGAGCAACACTGAAGGAACAGGAATCCGAGAATAAGCTTATTTTCATACGTTCTGCATGATTTCGGATTTTCCTATAAAATGAATTGCTTTGCTCAAACCAAGTTAAAATTGCTTTGTCTTCATATTTATCAATGTCAAAGCAGTTTTAACATAGTTTGAGTGAAGGAATTCATTTTAAAACAAAATCTCAAAACATGCACAACACATGAAAAGCTTATTCTCGGATTCCTGATCCTTCAGTGTTGCTATTTGTTATATTGCAAAGTACAACGTGTTTTCTTTGTTTTGTTTAAATCTATCTCGACATTGATAAATATGGAAGGACAAAGCAGGTTTAACTTGGTTTGAGCAAAGCAATTCATTTTGTAGCAAAATCCGAAATCGTGAAGAACTCATGAAAGCAAGCTTATACTCGGATTCCTGAAACTTTTAGATCTTAGATTTGCTCTTTCTTTTACTGCAAAGTACGTTGGGGGTTTTTTTTGTTTAAATCTTTCTAGACAAGGTAAATATGAAGGACAAATCAGTTTTAACATAGTTTGAGTGAAGGAATGCATTTTATAAGCAAAATCCCAAATCATGCAAAACTAACGAAAAGCTTTTTCTCGCTTTTCACTGCTTTTTACAAACTGGTCGGACGTTCACACCTTCTTGCAGCCGAACAATTCCGCTTCCACTTTTGATGGTGTATATTCGGGCATTCAAACCTTTTCTTACCCGCTTTTTACAAACCATGGTCGGACTTTCACACCTTCTTGCAGCCGAACACCACCTCTCCCGCTTTTGATGATGTATGGTCCAGCATTCTTACCTTTTCTAACACATTTTTCAGCAATTATGGTCGGACATTCACACCTACTCACAGCCAAACACTTCCGCTCCCGCATTTGATGGTGTTTAGTCAGGCATTCTCACCCTTTCTCATCAACTTTTTGCATATGATCTGATATTCACACCTACTTGCAGTCGAACACCTCTGCTTCCGCTTTTGATGGTACATATTTGGGCATTCGAACCTTTTCTTACCCGCTTTTTACATACCATGGGTGGACTTTCACACCTTCTTGTAGCCGAAAAACTCTGCTCCCGCTATTGATTGTGTACAGTCGGGTATTTTAACCTTTTCTTACCCGCTTTTTACCAACTATGGTCGGACATTCACACCTTCTTACAGCGGAACACGTCCGCTCCCTCTTTTGATGGTGTATGTTCGGGCATTCGAACCTTTTCTTACCTGCTTTTTACAAACCATGGTCGGACTTTCACACCTTCTTGTAGCCGAACACCTCCACTCCTGCTTTTGATGGTGTAAAGTCGGGCTTTCGAGCCTTTTCTTACCCGGTTTTTAGAAATTATGGTTGGATATTCAGACCTTGCAGCCGAACACCTCCGCTCCCTCTTTTGATCATACATTGTTGGGCATTCGCACCTTGTCTTACCCGCTTGTTACAAACTATAGTCAGACATTCACACGTTGCAGCTGAACCACCTCCGCTCCCTGTTTTGATCATGTATGGTCTGGCAATACTAGCTTTTCTTACCCGTTTGTGAGTAATTATGGCTGGACATTCACACCTACTTGCAGTCGAACAGCTCTGCTCCCGCTTTTGATTTTGTTTGGTTGGATATTCGACGCTTTTCTTAACTGCTTTTTACAAACTTTGGTCGGACGTTCAAACCTTCTTGCAACCGAACACCTCCGCTTCCGCTTTTGATGGTATATATTCGGGAATTCGAACCTTTTCTTACCCGCTTTTTACAAACCATGGTCGAACTTTCACACCTTCTTGTAGCCGAACAACTCCACTCACGCTATTGATTGTGTACAGTCGGGTAGTTTAACCTTTTCTTACCCGCTTTTTACCAACTATGGTTGGACATTCACACCGTCTTACAGCGGAACACCTCCGCTTCCGCTTTTGATGGTGTATAGTCGGGCATTCGAACATTTTCTTACCCGCTTTTTACAAACTATGGTCGGACATTCAATCCTTCTTGTAGCCGAAAAGCTCCGCTCCCTCTTTTGATCATACATTGTCGGGCATTTGCAACTTTTCTTACCCGCTTTTTACAAACCATGGTCGGACTGTCACACCTTCTTGTAGCTGAACACATCCGCTCCCACTATTGATTGTGTACAGTCACGTTTTTTAACGTTTTCTTACCCGCTTCTTACCAACTCTGGTCGGACATTCACACCTTCTTAAAGCGGAACACGTCCGCTCCCTCTTTTGATGGTGTATGTTTGGGCATTCGAACCTTTTCTTACCCGCTTTTTACAAACTATGCTCGGACATTCAAACCTTCTTGTAGCCGAACACATCCACTCCTGCTTTTGATGATGTGTGGTTGGGCATTCGAACCTACTTCTTGCCCGCTTTTCATTAATTATGGGTGGACATTCACACCTTGTCGCAGCCAAACACCTCCGCTCCCTGTTTTGATCATGTATGGTTGGACATTCGCACCTTTTCTCAACCGCTTTTTGCAAACTATGGTCAGCGATTCACAGCTTCCTCTCCACCATACTTGTATGGTGGAAGATTCACACCCACTTGCATCCGAAGACCTCCGCCCCCACTTTTGTTGATATTTAGTCGGTCATTCGCACCTTACCCGCTTTTGGCAAACTATGGCCTTCTTGCAGCCAAACACCACTGATCTCATTTTTGATGATGTAAGGTTGGACAATCAGACCTTGCTTCACCTGCTTTTCACCAAATATAGTCGGACATTCACACCTTCTTGCAGCCGAACACTTCCGCTCCACCTTTTAGTGTTCTATCACACCTTTTTTTCACCGCATTTTATAGATTATGGTTGGAAATTCTCAACCATTGTCATCCGAAGACCTCTCCTCCCGCTTTTGTTAATATATTTGAACTTTAGTCGGACATTCACACCTTCTTGCAGCTGAACCACCTCCGCTCCCTGTTTTGATCATGTATGGTCTGGCAATACTACCTTTTCTTACCCGTTTGTGAGTAATTATGGCTGGACATTCACACCTACTTTCAGCAGAACACCACCTCTCTCGCTTTTGATGATGTATGGACCGGCATTCTTACCTTTTCTAACACATTTTTCAGCAATTATGGTCGGACATTCCCACCTACTCAGAGCCGAACACCTCCGCTCCCGCATTTGATGGTGTATAGTCGGGCATTCTCACTCTTTCTCATCAGCTTTTTGCAAATTATGATCTGATATTCACAGCTGCTTTTGATAATGTATGGTTGGGCATTCGCACCTTTTTTTACCCATTTTTCAGGAATTATGGGTGGACATTCACACCGTCTTGCAGCTGAAAACATCCTCTCCCGATAATGATCATGTGCGGTTTGATATTCGAAAATTTTCTTTCATGTTTTAAAGAAATTATTGATGGACATTCAGACCTTCTTGCAGCTGAACCCCTCTGCTCGCGCTTTTGATGGTGTATAGTAGGGCTTTCGAGCCTTTTCTTCCCGGTTTTTACAAATTATGGTTGGACATTCAGACCTTCTTGCAACCTAACACCTCCGCTCCCTCTTTTGATCATACATTGTCTGGCATTCGCACCTTGTCTTACGCGCTTTTTACAAACTTTAGTCGGACATTCAGACCTTCTTGCAGCTGAACCACCTCCGCTCCCTGTTTTGATTATGTATGGTCTGGCAATACTACCTTTTCTTACCCGTTTGTGAGTAATTATGGCTGGACATTCACACCTACTTTCAGCAGAACACCACCTCTCTCGCTTTTGATGATGTATGGACCGGCATTCTTACCTTTTCTAACACATTTTTCAGCAATTATGGTCGGACATTCCCACCTACTCAGAGCCGAACACCTCCGTTCCCGCATTTGATGGTGTATAGTCGGGCATTCTCACCCTTTCTCATCAGCTTTTTGCAAATTATGATCTGACATTCACACCTACTTGCAGTCGAACAGCTCTGCTCCCGCTTTTGATTATGTTTGGTTGGATATTCGAACCTTTTCTTAACTGCTTTTTACAAACTTTGTTCGGAGGTACACGTCTTCTTGAAGCCGAACACCTCCGCTTCCGCTTTTGATGGTGTATAGTCGGGCTTTCGAGCCTTTTCTTACCTGGTTTTTAGAAATTATGGTTGGACATTCAGACCTTGCAGCCGAACACCTCCGCTCCCTCTTTTGATCATACATTGTCGGTTATTCGCACCTTGTCTTACCCGCTTTTTGCAAACTATAGTCAGACATTCACACGTTGCAGCTGAACCACCTCTGCTCCCTGTTTTGATTATGTATGGTCTGGCAATACTACCTTTTCTTACCCGGTTGTGAGTAATTATGGCTGGACATTCACACCTACTTGCAGTCGAACAGCTCTGCTCCCGCTTTTGATTTTGTTTGGTTGGATATTCGAACCTTTTCTTAACTGCTTTTTACAAACTTTGGTCGGACGTTCACACCTTCTTGCAGCCGAACACCTCCGCTTCCGCTTTTGATAGTATATATTCGGGCATTCGAACCTTTTGTTACCCGCTTTTTACAAACCATGGGTGGACTTTCACACCTTCTTGTACCCGAACAACCCTGCTCCCGCTATTGGTGGTGTACAGTCGGGTATTTTAACCTTTTCTTACCCGCTTTTTACAAACTATGGTCGGACATTCACACCTTCTTACAGCGGAACACGTCTGCTCCACCTTTTAGTGTTCTATCACACCTTTTTTTCACCGCATTTTATGGATTATGGTTGGAAATTCTCAACCACTCTCATCCGAAGACCTCTCCTCCCGCTTTTGTGAATATATTTGAACTTTAGTCGGACATTCACACCTTCTTGCAGCTGAACCACCTCCGCTCCCTGTTTTGATCATGTATGATCTGGCAATACTACATTTTCTTACCTGTTTGTGAGTAATTATGGCTGGACATTCACACCTACTTTCAGCAGAACACCACCTCTCTCGCTTTTGATGATGTATGGACCGGCATTCTTACCTTTTCTAACACATTTTTCAGCAATTATGGTCGGAGATTCACACCTACTAACAGACGAACAACTCCGCTCCCGCATTTGATGGTGTATAGTTGTTGTTTTGCAAATTATGATCTGACATTCACACTTACTTGCAGTCGAACAGTTCTGCTCCCGCTTTTGATTATGTTTGGTTGGATATTCGAAACTTTTCTTAACTGCTTTTTACAAACTTTGGTTGGACGTTCAAACCCTCTTGTAGCCGAACACATCCACAGCTGCTTTTGATGATGTATGGTTGGGTATTCGCACCTTTTTTTTACCCATTTTTCAGTAATTATGGGTGGACATTCACACCTTCTTGCAGCTGAACACCTCCTCTCCCACTTATGATCATGTGCGGTTTGATTTTCAAAATTTTTACTTTAATTTTTTCTAGCAATTATTGATGGACATTCAGACCTTCTTGCAGCTGAACAACTCCGCTCCCTCTTTTGATCATAAATTGTCGGGCATTCAAACCTTTTCTTACCCGCTTTTTACAAAACTTGGTCGGACTTTCACACCTTTTAGTAGCCGAACAACTCCGCTCCCGCTATTGATTGTGTACAGTCGGGTATTTTAACCTTTTCTTACCCGCTTTTTACCAACTATGGTCGGACATTCATAACTTCTTACAACGGAACACCTCCGCTCCTTATTTTGATGATGTATGGTTGGGCATTCAAACCTACTTGTTGCCCGCTTTTCATTAATTATGGGTGGACATTCACACCTTGTCGCAGCCAAACACCTCCGCTCCCTGTTTTGATGGTGTATAATGGTGGACATTCGCACCTTTTCTCACCCGCTTTTTACTATGGTCGGCCATTCACAGCTTCCTCTCCACCATACTTGTATGGTGGGATATTCACACCCACTTGCATCCGAAGACCTCCGCCCCCACTTTTGTTGATATTTAGTCGGTCATTCGCACCTTACCCGCTTTTGGCAAACTATGGCCTTCTTGCAGCCAAACACCTGATCTCGCTTTTGATGATGTAAGGTTGGGCATTCAGACCTTGCTTCACCTACTTTTCACCAAATATAGTCGGACATTCACACCTTCTTGCAGCCGAACACTTCCGCTCCACTTTTGAGTGTTCTATGTAGCATTCACACCTTTTTCTTCACCGCATTTTATAGATTATGGTTGGAAATTCTCACCCACTCTCATCCGAAGACCTCTCCTCCCGCTTTTGTTAATGTATAGTCGGGCATGAGAACCTTTTCTTACCCGCTTTTTACAAATTATGGTTGGACATTCACACCTACTTGCAGCCGAATACTGATACTGATCCTCCCGTAATAAAATGGTCGGATCTTATCAAACACACTTTGTTTCTTGTGACAATCAAGTCAGCGAAACAGCGTATACACGTCAAGACACTGAATCAAGTTTGCCACAAGAACTCATAAGTTTGGCAGTATTGCTCTGCCGTCAGCAATCATACACCCATTTTATTTTCGTGAGACATGTGCAGGCACCTGTTCATCTACTGTTCTATCACTATGAATTAGTTTATCTATTATCAATAAGGATACTTCTACAACTACTATCAAAGTATGTCCGGACTTCTTATGTTGTCAGTTGCTATATATGAATAAGTGGGTAGCTACTGACAAGCATTAAGCATGTCACACAGCCCAAACATATAACATTTCAGGACACACCACACAGTTAACAACCACAGTGAAGCGTGTCAAAGCCCAAACATGTAACATTCAACGGGACACTTACACAACACATTCAAATCAAACAGTCAGACAACATACAAGAACATATACCCCAGCCGGCATTGCTCCCTGCCTATTTTCCTACAGCTCACTATGTGTGCGCACACCTTTATTCACAAACTCTTCAACTTATACTCTTTTACCGAAGCTGCTACAGCTCGATTGGCCGAATACCCTTAGATCCTATTTCGGTGAATTTGACATCTGCCTTACATGTAACAGATTAGCGATTTAGTTTGAGTGAAGGAATTCATTTTATATCAAAATCCCAAATCGTGAAGAACTCATGAAAGTAAGCTTATTCTCGGATTCATGAAACTTTAGATTTGCTCTGTCTTTTACTGCAAAGTACAACGTTGTTTTTTTTGTTTAAATCTTTCTAGACATGGTAAATATGAAGGACAAAGCAGTTTTAACATAGTTTGAGTGAAGGAATTCATTTTATAGATAAAATCCCAAGAGTCTGCTGAGAAACAAGAATGAATGAGAAGTAGACTTTAACACGGCTCTAGGAGCGAGCCGAGTGTGGGCTAACCGGGAGAATTGCTTGAAAGAAACGCGACACCGAATGAGCGGTCAGAACAAAGCCTCAATACGGTTTTCCCGTGGTGTTTTTGTTGCTGCCTTGTCTTTTGCACAGAGTAAAAGACAAGGCAGCCATCGAATAGGGCCCGATTGTTCCTACTTGGTCAGCCGAGGAGCAAGGGGGGGAGCAAGCGTCTCAACCAAGCAAAGCTCACCATGGGGAAGGTGGCTATGCCAACTAGCCTGATGCCCTGCTCCCGCAGTGATGGATAATCGTACTCTGGTTTCTCTTCATAACGTACAAGTCTTTCGCCTTTTACTAAAGACTTCCGTGGAAAGCAGCACTAATGAGTTGTTTCTATTTTTGGCAGGCTTTACCTTTGCGGGTGAAGCCCTTTCCGTCTGTGCAAAAGAAATCTTGTTACTGTGCAGAGTGACTTCTCTGAGTAGAGTCGCCTTACTTGTTGCAACTGTGCCGATGTTGCTTGGATGGTGCTTGCTGGAGCGTGCGGGAGTGCAAAGTTATACCATTTAAAAGGGCTGAAGAGTGCTCAGTGCAGCGGGTGGGCGGAGGTGCAAAGTGACACTCTGGCCACCTATGGCCATAAAAAGAACACCGCTACAAGTGCGCATTGTGCCAGGAAGGGCCCTTGGACGTGAACCAGTGGACAGATATCACTTCTCGGCCTTTTGGCTAAGATCAAGTGTAGTACCTGTTCTTATCAGTTTAATATCTGATATGGCCTTTGTACGAGGACTACATATTAAATGGATTTTTAGCAATAGGAGTTGAAAAAGGAGCTTGCTCCGTTCACTCCAAGCATCGACCCGGTACTGCAGTGCCGCTGGGAACGGTGCGCTCTTCTCTGCTCTTGTGAAAAAGCAAACAGTGGTGCAGGATGGAAGTTTCAGGAAGCCCAAGATGAAACTTTCTTTTAGTCTGCTGAGAAAAGAGAGTGAATGCGAAGTAGACTTTAACACAGCTCTGGGGGCGAGCCGAGTGCGGGCTAACCGGGAGAATTGCTTGAAAGAAACGCGACACTGAATGAGCGGTCAGAACAAAGCCTCAATACGGTGTTCCCGTGGTGTTTGTGGCTGCCTTGTCTTTTGCACAGAGTAAAAGACAAGGCAGCCATCGAATAGGGCCCGATTTTTCCTACTTGGTCAGCCGAGGAGCAAGGAGGGGGAGCAAGCGTCTCAACCAAGCAAAGCTCACCATGGGGAAGGTGGCTATGCCAACTAGCCTGATGCCCTGCTCCCGCAGTGACAGATAATCGTACTCTGGTTTCTCTTCATAATGTACAAGTCTTTCGCCTTTTACTAAAGACTTCCGTGGAAAGCAGCACTAATGAGTTGTTTCTATTTTTGGCAGGCTTTACCTTTGCGGGTGAAGCCCTTTCCGTCTGTGCAAAAGAAATCTTGTTACTGTGCAGAGTGACTTCTCTGAGTAGAGTCGCCTTACTTGTTGCGACTGTGCCGATGTTTGAAGCTGGAGTGCAACGTTGTTGCTTGGATGGTGCTTGCTGGAGCGTGCGGGAGTGCAAAGTTATACCATTTAAAAGGGCTGAAGAGTGCTCAGTGCAGCGGGTGGGCGGAGGTGCAAAGTGACACTCTGGCCACCTATGGCCATAAAAAGAACACCGCTACAAGTGTGCATTGTGCCAGGAAGGGCCCTCGGACGTGAACCAGTGGACAGTTATCGCTTCTCGGCCTTTTGGCTAAGATCAAGTGTAGTACCTGTTCTTATCAGTTTAATATCTGATATGGCCTTTGTACGAGGACTACATATTAAATGGATTTTTAGCAATAGGAGTTGAAAAAGGAGCTTGCTCCGTTCACTCCAAGCATCGACCCGGTACTGCAGTGCCGCTGGGAACGGTGCGCTCTTCTCTGCTCTTGTGAAAAAGCAAACAGTGGTGCAGGATGGAAGTTTCAGGGAGCCCAAGATGAAACTTTCTTTTAGTCTGCTGAGAAAAGAGAGTGAATGCGAAGTAGACTTTAACACAGCTCTGGGGGCGAGCCGAGTGCGGGCTAACCGGAAGAATTGCTTGAAAGAAACGCGACACTGAATGAGCGGTCAGAACAAAGCCTCAATACGGTGTTCCCGTGGTGTTTGTGGCTGCCTTGTCTTTTGCACAGAGTAAAAGACAAGGCAGCCATCGAATAGGGCCCGATTTTTCCTACTTGGTCAGCCGAGGAGCAAGGAGGGGGAGCAAGCGTCACAACCAAGCAAAGCTCACCATGGGGAAGGTGGCTATGCCAACTAGCCTGATGCCCTGCTCCCGCAGTGACAGATAATCGTACTCTGGTTTCTCTTCATAATGTACAAGTCTTTCGCCTTTTACTAAAGACTTCCGTGGAGAGCAGCACTAATGAGTTGTTGCTATTTTTGGCAGGCTTTACCTTTGCGGGTGAAGCCCTTTCTGTCTGTGCAAAAGAAATCTTGTTACTGTGCAGAGTGACTTCTCTGAGTAGAGTTGCCTTACTTGTTGCGACTGTGCCGACGTTTGAAGCTGGAGTGCAAAGTTGTTGCTTGAATGGTGCTCGCTGGAGCGTGCGGGAGTGCAAAGTTATACCATTTAAAAGGGCTGAAGAGTGCTCAGTGCAGCGGGTGGGCGGAGATGCAAAGTGACACTCTGGCCACCTCGAAAACCGAGGTTACATCCAGTACCAGGGGCAGCCCAAGCTCTGCCGCAAGTGTGGTGAGCATGGGCACCTGGTTGAGGCTTGTACCAAGGTGATATGTGGGAAGTGCAGAGAAATTGGGGACACTTTTGGAGAGTGTCCAAATGGCAGGAAATGTAATCTCTGTGGAGAATTAAATCACCTCTTCTGAGATTGCCCTAAATCTTTTGCCAACAAATTAAAGACGGTAAAGCCACAGTCAAGCCAACAAAGAGAAGGACCAGAGGTGGCAGTTGGTGAACAAAGTGAAGAGGTTGACCCAATAAATTCAAACTTCCCGCTAAAAGCTTGGATTGGAAGTGAGGAGCAAAAAGGAGAGGGGCCTGTAGAGGCCTCACCACTCAGTGCTGAAGTCTGTGAGAATTCACAGGCAGAGGGTGGAGCTAAGCTAAATGAGGAGGAAGAGCAGACAGGTGAGTCTAGTGAAGGTACTCACCTCCCCGAAGGTCAACAGCCGAGGAGGACGGCATCTGAGTTGTCCTCTGATTCCCTTTAGCTCTGCAATCAACCCCCAGGGACTCAAAGTTAAATGCAACATTGCATCAGAGGCCAACACGAGAGTCCGAAAAGGAGAGCTAGTTTCCCAAGAAATAACCTGAGTGTGTAATTTTTTTTGATAACTTAGAAAAACGAAAATGACATACCTACTTTCCTTTATCCTTTTAATGGTTCTCACCTTCTCAACACTAAATGTGAGAAGTGTGAAATCAAAGACAAGAGCCCAGAGTATTATATCCTTCTTAGACTCCATAAAATCAGATGTGTTTTTAATACAAGAATGTGGACTACCTTTTTTGAAAAACCATAGACAATGGGAGGAAATGTGGCCCAATTTATCGATATGGAGTGGCTCAAATCAAATTGAAAATTATGGTGTGGCCATTCTAATTAAAAATCCGCATGTTCTGGTGCGAGACGGACGGGCACTTTTAGCACACTTGAATTTTATGGGGCAAGACTTTAACCTCTTAAATATTTATGGTTTCAATGGAAAAAATGACAGGTATGACCTTTTAGAAGATTACTCACAAACGGGTAAGAAATGGTAGTATTGCCAGACAATACATGATCAAAACAGGGAGCGGAGGTGGTTCAGCTAAAAGGTGTGAATTTCTGACTAAAGTTTGTAAAAAGCACGTAAGACAAGGTGCGAATGCCCAACAATGTATGATCAAAAGAGGGAGCGGAGGTTTTCGGCTGCAAGGTCTGAATGTCCAACCATAATTTGTAAAAACCGGGGAAGAAAAGGCTCGAAAGCCCGACTATACACCATCAAAAGCGGGAGCGGAGGTGTTCAGCTGCAAGAAGGTGTGAATGTCCGACCATAGTTGGTAAAAAGCGGGTAAGAAAAGGTTAAAATGCCCGACTGTACACCATCAAAAGCGGAAGCGGAGGTGTTCGGCTTCAAGAAGACGTGAACCTCCGAACAAAGTTTGTAAAAAGCAGTTAAGAAAAGGTTCGAATATCCAACCAAACATAATCAAAAGCGGGAGCAGAGCTTTTCGACTGCAAGTAGGTGTGAATGTCAGATCATGATTTGCAAAAAGCTGATGAGAAAGGGTGAGAATGCCCGACTATACACCATCAAATGCGGTAGCGGAGTTGTTTGTCTGTGAGTAGGTGTGAATCTGCGACCATAATTGCTGAAAAATGTGTTAGAAAAGGTAAGAATGCCGGTCCATACATCATCAAAAGCGAGAGAGGTGGTGTTCTGCTGAAAGTAGGTGTGAATGTCCAGCCATAATTACTCACAAACGGGTAAGAAAAGGTAGTATTGCCAGACCATACATGATCAAAACAGGGAGCGGAGATGGTTCAGCTGCAACGTGTGAATGTCTGACTATAGTTTATAAAAAGCGGGTAAGACAAGGTGCGAATGCCCGACAATGTATAATCAAAAGAGGGAGCGGAGGTGTTCGGCTGCAAGGTCTGAATGTCCAACCATAATTTCTAAAAACCGGGTAAGAAAAGGCTCAAAAGCCCGACTTTACACCATCAAAAGCGGGAGCGGAGGTGTTCAGCTGCAACGTGTGAATGTCTGACTATAGTTTGTAAAAAGCGGGTAAGACAAGGTGCGAATGCCCGACAATGTATAATCAAAAGAGGGAGCGGAGGTGTTCGGCTGCAAGGTCTGAATGTCCAACCATAATTTCTAAAAACCGGGTAAGAAAAGGCTCAAAAGCCCGACTTTACACCATCAAAAGTGGGAGCGGAGGTGTTCAGCTGCAAGAAGGTGTGAATGTTCGACTAAAGTTTGTAAAAATCTGGTAAGACAAGGTATGAATGTCCGACAATGTATGATCAAAAGCGGGAGCGGAGATGTTCAGCTGCAAGAAGGTCTGAATGTCCATCAATAATTGCTAGAAAAAATTAAAGTAAAAATTTCGAAAATCAAACCGCACATGATCATAAGTGGGAGAGGAGGTGTTCAGCTGCAAGAAGGTGTGAATGTCCACCCATAATTCCTTAAAAATGGGTAAAAAAAAAGGTGCGAATACCCAACCATACATCATCAAAAGCAGGTGTTAATGTCAGATCATAATTTGCAAAAAGCTGATGAGAAAGGGTGAGAATGCCCGACTATACACCATCAAATGCGGGAGCGGAGTTGTTTGTCTGTGAGTAGGTGTGAATCTCCGACCATAATTGCTGAAAAATGTGTTAGAAAAGGTAAGAATGCCGGTCCATACATCATCAAAAGCGAGAGAGGTGGTGTTCTGCTGAAAGTAGGTGTGAATGTCCAGCCATAATTACTCACAAACGGGTAAAAAAAAGTAGTATTGCCAGACCATACATGATCAAAACAGGGAGCGGAGGTGGTTCAGCTGCAAGAAGGTGTGAATGTCCGACTAAAGTTCAAATATATTAACAAAAGCGGGAGGAGAGGTCTTCGGATAGATTGGTTGAGAATTCCCAACCATAATCTATAAAATGCGGTGAAAAAAAGGTGTGATAGAACACTAAAAGGTGGAGCGGAAGTGTTCGGCTGCAAGAAGGTGTGAATGTCCGACTATATTTGGTGAAAAGCAGGTGAAGCAAGGTCTGAATGCCCAACCTTACATCATCAAAAGTGAGATCAGAGGTGTTTGGCTGCAAGAAGGCCATAGTTTGCCAAAAGCGGGTAAGGTGCGAATGACCGACTAAATATCAACAAAAGTGGGGGCGGAGGTCTTCGGATGCAAGTGGGTGTGAATATCCCACCATACAAGTATGGTGGAGAGGAAGCTGTGAATTGCTGACCATAGTTTGCAAAAAGCGGGTGAGAAAAGGTGCGAATGTCCAACCATACACCATCAAAACAGGGAGCGGAGGTGTTTGGCTGCGACAAGGTGTGAATGTCCACCCATAATTAATGAAAAGCGGGCAAGAAGTAGGTTCGAATGCCCAACCACTCATCATCAAAAGCAGGAGTGGATGTGTTCGGCTATAAAAAGGTTTGAATGTCCGAGCATAATTTGTAAAAAGCGGGTAAGAAAAGGTTCGAATGCCCGAACATACACCATCAAAAGAGGGAGCGGAGGTGTTCCGCTGTAAGAAGGTGTGAATGTCCGACCAGAGTTGGTAAAAAGCGGGTAAGAAAAGGTTAAAAAACCCGACTGTACACAATCAATAGCGGGAGCAGATGTGTTCGGCTACAAGAAGGTGTGACAGTCCGACCATGGTTTGTAAAAAGCGGGTAAGAAAAGGTGCAAATGCCCGACAATGTATGATCAAAAGAGGGAGCGGAGCTTTTCGGCTACAAGAAGGTTTGAATGTCCGACCATAGTTTGTAAAAAGCGGGTAAGAAAAGGTTCGAATGCCCGACTATACACCATCAAAAGCGGAAGCGGAGGTGTTCCGCTGTAGACGGTGTGAATGTCTGACCATAGTTGTTAAAAAGCGGGTAAGAAAAGGTTAAACTACACGACTGTACACAATCAATAGCGGGAGTGGAGTTGTTCGGCTACAAGAAGGTGTGAAAGTCCGACCATGGTTTGTAAAAAACGGGTAAGAAAAGGTTCGAATTCCCGAATATATACCATCAAAAGCGGAAGCGGAGGTGTTCGGTTGCAAGAAGGTGTGAACGTCCGACCAAAGTTTGTAAAAAGCAGTTAAGAAAAGGTTCGAATATCCAACCAAACAAAATCAAAAGCAGGAGCAGAGCTGTTCGACTGCAAGTAGGTGTGAATGTCCAGCCATAATTACTCACAAACGGGTAAGAAAAGGTAGTATTGCCACTCCATACATGATCAAAACAGGGAGCGGAGGTGGTTCAGCTGCAACGTGTGAATGTCTGACTATAGTTTGTAAAAAGCGGGTAAGACAAGGTGCGAATGCCCGACAATGTATGATCAAAAGTGGGAGCGGAGGTGTTCGGCTGCAAGGTCTGAATATCCAACCATAATTTCTAAAAACCGGGTAAGAAAAGGCTCGAAAGCCCGACTTTACACCATCAAAAGCGGGAGCGGAGGTGTTCAGCTGCAAGAAGGTGTGAATGTTCGACTAAAGTTTGTAAAAATCTGGTAAGACAAGGTATGAATGTCCGACAATGTATGATCAAAAGCGGGAGCGGAGGTGTTCATCTGCAAGCAGGTCTGAATGTCCATCAATAATTGCTAGAAAACATGAAAGTAAAAATTTCTAAAATCAAACCACACATGATCATAAGTGGGAGAGGAGGTGTTCAGCTGCAAGAAGGTGTGAATATCCACCCATAATTCCTGAAAAATGGGTAAAAAAAAGGTGCGAATGCCCAACCATACATCATCAAAAGCAGCTGTGGATGTGTTCGGCTACAAGAAGGTGTGAACGTCCAACCAAAGTTTGTAAAAAGCAGTTAAGAAAAGGTTCGAATATCCAACCAAACATAATCAAAAGCGGGAGCAGAACTCTTCGACTGCAAGTAGGTGTGGATGTCAGATCATGATTTGCAAAAAGCTGATGAGAAAGGGTGAGAATGCCCGACTATACACCATCAAATGCGGGAGCGGAGTTGTTTGTCTGTGAGTAGGTGTGAATCTGCGACCATAATTGCTGAAAAATGTGTTAGAAAAGGTAAGAATGCCGGTCCATACATCATCAAAAGCGAGAGAGGTGGTGTTCTGCTGAAAGTAGGTGTGAATGTCCAGCCATAATTACTCACAATCGGGTAAGAAAAGGTAGTATTGCCAGACCATACATGATCAAAACAGGGAGCGGAGGTGGTTCAGCTGCAACGTGTGAATGTCTGACTATAGTTTGTAAAAAGCGGGTAAGACAAGGTGCGAATGCCCGACAATGTATAATCAAAAGAGGGAGCGGAGGTGTTCAGCTGCAAGAAGGTGTGAATGTTCGACTAAAGTTTGTAAAAATCTGGTAAGACAAGGTGCGAATGCCCGACAATGTATGATCAAAAGAGGGAGCGGAGCTTTTCGGCTACAAGAAGGTTTGAATGTCCGACCATAGTTTGTAAAAAGCGGGTAAGAAAAGGTTCGAATGCCCGACTATACACCATCAAAAGCGGAAGCGGAGGTGTTCCGCTGTAGACGGTGTGAATGTCCGACCATAGTTGTTAAAAAGCGGGTAAGAAAAGGTTAAACTACACGACTGTACACAATCAATAGCGGGAGTGGAGTTGTTCGGCTACAAGAAGGTGTGAAAGTCCGACCATGGTTTGTAAAAAACGGGTAAGAAAAGGTTCGAATTCCCGAATATATACCATCAAAAGCGGAAGCGGAGGTGTTCGGCTACAAGAAGGTGTGAACGTCCAACCAAAGTTTGTAAAAAGCAGTTAAGAAAAGGTTCGAATATCCAACCAAACATAATCAAAAGCGGGAGCAGAACTGTTCGACTGCAAGTAGGTGTGGATGTCAGATCCATCCATCCATCCATCATCTGCCGCTTATCCGGGGGTCGGGTCGCGGGGGCAGCAGCTTGAGCAGAGAAACCCAGACGTCTCTGTCCCCGGCCACTTCCTCCAGCTCTTCCGGGGGGACCCCGAGGCGTTCCCAGGCCAGCCGAGAGACATAGTCTCTCCAGCGTGTCCTGGGTCTTCCCCGGGGTCTCCTCCCAGTTGGACGTGCCCGGAACACCTCCCCAGGGAGGCGCCCAGGGGGCATCCTAACCAGATGCCCGAGCCACCTCATCTGACTCCTCTCAATGCGGAGGAGCAGCGGTTCTACTCCGAGCCCCTCCCAGATGACTGAGCTTCTCACCCTATCTCTAAGGGAGAGCCCAGACACCCTGCGGAGGAAACCCATTTCGGCCGCTTGTATTCGCGATCTTGTTCTTTCGGTCACTACCCACAACTCGTGACCATAGGTGAGGATGGGAACGTAGATTGACCAGTAAGTAGAGAGCTTCGCCTTCTGGCTCAGCTCCCTCTTCACAACGACGGGTCGGTGCAGAGCCCGCAACACTGCAGACGCCGCACCGATCCGCCCGTCAATCTCCCGCTCCATTCGTCCCTCACTCGTGAACAAGACCCCGAGATACTTGAACTCCTCCACTTGGGGAAGGATCTCATTCCCGACCCGGAGAGAGCATTCCACCCTTTTCCGGCTGAGAACCATAGTCTCGGATTTGGAGGTTCTGATTCTCATCCCAGCCGCTTCACACTCGGCTGCGAATCGCTCCAGTGAGAGCTGAAGGTCACGGCCTGACGACGCTAACAGAACCACTTCATCTGCAAAAAGCAGAGACCCGATTCTGAGGTCGCCAAATCGGACACCCTCAACGCCCTGGCTGCGCCTAGAAATTCTGTCCATAAAAGTTAGGAACAGAATCGGTGACAAAGGGCAGCCCTGACGGAGTCCAACTCTCACCGGAAACGTATCCGACTTACTGCCGGCAATGCGGACCAAACTCTGGCACCGGTCATACAGAGACCGAACGGACCCTATCAAGGGGTCCGGCACTCCATATTCCCGGAGCACCCCCCACAGGACTCCACGAGGGACACGGTCGAACGCTTTCTCCAAGTCCACAAAACACATGTAGACTGGTTGGGCGAACTCCCATGCACCCTCCAGGATCCTGCCGAGGGTATAGAGCTGGTCCACTGTTCCACGGCCAGGACGAAAGCCACACTGCATCTCCTGAATCCGAGGCTCGATTATCCGACGGATCCTCCTCTCCAATACCCCCGAATAGACCTTACCAGGGAGGCTGAGGAGTGTGATACCCCTATAGTTGGAACACACCCTCCGGTCCCCCTTTTTAAAGAGGGGGACCACCACCCCAATCTGCCAGTCCAGAGGCACTGTCCCCGATGTCCACGCGATGCTGCAGAGGCGTGTCAGCCAAGACAGCCCTACAACATCCAGAGCCTTGAGAAACTCAGGACGGACCTCATCCACCCCCGGGCCCTTGTCACCGAGGAGCTTTTTGACCACCTCGGCAACCTCAGCCCCAGAAATGGGAGGCCCCGTCTCCGAGCTCTCCGACTCTGCCTCTTCCGAGCACGTGTTGGTAGGATTGAGGAGTTCCTCGAAGTACTCCCCCCACCGACTCACAACATCCCTAGTTGAGGTCAGCAAAGCCCCGTCCCCACTGTAAACAGTGTTGACTGTGAGCCGCTTCCCCCCCCTGAGACGCCGGATGGTGGACCAGAATCTCTTCGAGGCCGTCCGGAAATCGTTCTCCATGGTCTCACCGAACTCCTCCCAGGCCCGAGTTTTTTTCTCAGCAACCGCCGAAGCCGCAGCCCGTCTGGCCTGTCGGTACCTATCAGCTGCTTCCAGGGTCCCACTGGCCAAAAAGGCCCGATAGGACTCCTTCTTCAGCTTGACGGCTTCCCTCACCACTGGTGTCCACCAGCAGGTTCGAGGGTTGCCGCCACGACAGGCACCGACCACCTTACGGCCACAACTCCGATCAGCTGCCTCGGCAATGGAGTCACGGAACATGGCCCATTCGGACTCAATGTCCCCCACCTCCCCCGGGATATGGTTGAAGCTCTGCCGGAGGTGGGAGTTAAAGCTCCTTCTGACGGGGGATTCTGACAAACGCTCCCAGCAGACCCTCACAATACGTTTGGGCCTGCCAGGTCTGATCGGCATCCTCCCCCACCAGCGGAGCCAACTCACCACCAGGTGGTGATCAGTTGACAGCTCCGCCCCTCTCTTCACCCGAGTGTCCAGGACATACGGCCGCAAGTCCGATGATACAACCACAAAGTCGATCATCGAACTGCGGCCAAGGGTGTCCTGGTGCCAAGTGCACATATGGACACCCTTATGTCTGAACATGGTGTTCGTTATGGACAGTCCATGACCAGCACAGAAGTCCAACAACATAACACCACTCTGGTTCAGATCGGGGGGGCCGTTCCTCCCAATCACACCCCTCCAGGTCTCACTGTCATTGCCCACGTGAGCATTGAAGTCCCCCAGCAGAAAGAGGGAGTCTCCGGTAGGAGCATTCTCCAGTGCCTCCCCCAGAGACTCCAAAAAGGGTGGGTACTCTGAACTGCTGTTTGGCGCATAGGCACAAACAACAGTCAGGACTCGTCCCCCCACCCGAAGGCGGAGGGAGGCTACCCTCTCGTTCACTGGGGTAAACCCCAATGTACTGGCACACAGCCGGGGGGCAATAAGTATGCCCACACCTGCTCTGCGCCTCTCACCACGGGCAACTCCAGAGTGGAAGAGAGTCCAACCCCTCTCAAGAGGAGTGGTTCCAGAGCCCAAGCCGTGCGTCGAGGTGAGTCCGACTATATCTAGCCGGAACCGCTCAGCCTCGCGCACCAGCTCCGGCTCCTTCCCCAACAGAGAGGTGACATTCCACGTCCCAAGAGCTAGCTTCAGTAGCCGAGGATCAGACCGCCAAGGCCTCTGCCTTCGGCCGCTACCCAGCTCACATCGCACCCGACCCCCTTGGCCCCTCCCACGGGTGGTGAGCCCGTCGGAAGGGGGACCCACGTCATCATTTCGGGCTATGCCCGACCGAGCCCCATGGGCACAGACCCGGCCACCAGGCGCCCGCTGCCGGGCCCCACCCCCGGGCCTGGCTCCGGGGGGAGGCCCCGGTGTCCCATATCCGGGCAAGGGATAACGAGGTCCAAATTTTTTGTTCATCATAAGGGGTCTTTTGAGCTGTTCTTTGTCTGGTCCCTCATCTAGGATCTGCTTGCCTTGGGTGACCCTACCAGGGGCTTAAAGCCCCGAGCAACATAGCTCCCGGACTCATTGGGGCACGCAAACTCCCCCACCACGATAAGGTGACAGCTCAGGAGGGAGGGATGTCAGATCATAATTTGCAAAAAGCTGATGAGAAAGGGTGAGAATGCCCAACTATACACCATCAAATGCGGGAGCGGAGTTGTTCGTCTGTGAGTAGGTGTGAATCTCCGACCATAATTGCTGAAAAATGTGTTAGAAAAGGTAAGAATGCCGGTCCATACATCATCAAAAGCGAGAGAAGTGGTGTTCTGCTGAAAGTAGGTGTGAATGTCCAGCCATAATTACTCACAAACGGGTAAGAAAAGGTAGTATTGCCAGACCATACATGATCAAAACAGGGAGCGGAGGTGGTTCAGCTGCAAGAAGGTGTGAATGTCCGACTAAAGTTCAAATATATTAACAAAAGCGAGAGGAGAAGTCTTCGGATGAGAGTGTTTGAGAATTTCCAACCATAATCTATAAAATGCGGTGAAAAAAAGGTGTTATAGAACACTAAAAGGTGGAGCGGAAGTGTTCGGCTGCAAGAAGGTGTGAATGTCCGACTATATTTGGTGAAAAGCATGTGAAGCAAGGTCTGAATGCCCAACCTTACATCATCAAAAGCGAGATCAGAGGTGTTTGGCTGCAAGAAGGCCATAGTTTGCCAAAAGCGGGTAAGGTGCGAATGACCGACTAAATATCAACAAAAGTGGGGGCGGAGGTCTTCGGATGCAAGTGGGTGTGAATATTCCACCATACAAGTATGGTGGAGAGGAAGCTATAAATTGCTGACCATTGTTTGCAAAAAGCGGGTGAGAAAAGGTGCGAATGTCCAACCATACATGATCAAAACAGGGAGCGGACGTGTTTGGCTGCGACAAGGTTTTAATGTCCACCCATAATTAATGAATAGCGGGCAACAAGTAGGTTCCAATGCCCAACCAAACATCATCAAAAGCAGGAGTGGATGTGTTCGGCTACAAGAAGGTTTGAATGTCCGAGCATAGTTTGTAAAAAGCGGGTAAGAAAAGCTTCGAATGCCCGAACATACACCATCAAAAGACAGACCGGACGTGTTCCGCTGTAAGTAGGTGTGAATGCCCAACCATAGTTGGTAAAAAGAAGGTAAGAAAAGGTTCAAATATCCGACTGTACACAATCAATAGCGGGAGCGGATGTGTTCGGCTACAAGAAGGTGTGAAAGTCTCACCATGGTTTGTAAAAAGCGGGTAAGAAAAGGTGCGAATGCCCGACAATGTATGATCAAAAGAGGGAGCGGAGGTTTTCGGCTACAAGAAGGTCTGAATGTCCGACCAAAGTTTGTAAAAAGCGGGTAAGAAAGGTTTGAATGCCCGACTATACACCATCAAAAGCGGGAGCGGAGGTGTTGCACTGTAAGACGGTGTGAATGTCTGACCATAGTTTGTAAAAAGCAGTAGGTGTGAATGTCAGATCATAATTTGCAAAAAGCTGATGAGAAAGGGTGAGAATGCCCTACTATACACCATCAAATGCGAGAGCGGAGGTGTTTGTCTGTGAGTAGGTGTGAATGTCCCACCCTAGTTGCTGAAAAATGTGTTAGAAAAGGTAAGAATGCCAGCCCATACATCATCAAAAGCGGGAGAGGTGGTGTTCGGCTGCAAGAAGGTGTGAATATCCAGCCATAATTACTCACAAACGGGTAAGAAAAGGTAAGAATACCAAACCATAAATTATCAAAAGCGGCAGCAGAGATGTTCGGCTGGTATTTATAAATGTCTAGATAGATTTGAACAAAAAACAACGTAGTATTTTGCAGTAAAAGAAAGAAAGGTTCAGAAATCCGAGAAAAAGCTTTTCATGAGTTCTGCATGATTTGGGATTTTGCTTATAAAATGCATTCCTTCAATCAAACTATGGTAAAACGGCTTTTACCTTCATATTTATCAATGTCTAGATCGACTTCAACAAAGAACAACATTAGATTTTGCAGTAGAAGAAAGAGAGACACTGAAGGATCAGGAATCCGAGAATAAGCTTATTTTCATACGTTCTGCATGATTTGGGATTTTGCTATAAAATGAATTCCTTCACTCAAACTATGTTAAAACTGCTTTTACCTTCATATTTATCAATGTCTAGATCGACTTCAACAAAGAACAACATTGTATATTGCAGTAGAAGAAAGAGCAACACTGAAGGAACAGGAATCCGAGAATAAGCTTACTTTCATACGTTCTGCATGATTTGGGATTTTATGTATAAAATGAATTCCTTCACTCAAACCAAGTGAAAACTACTTTGTCCTTCATATTTATCAATGTCTAGATCGACTTCAACAAAGAACAACATTGTATATTGCAGTAGAAGAGAGAGCAACACTGAAGGAACAGGAATCCGAGAATAAGCTTATTTTCATACGTTCTGCATGATTTCGGATTTTCCTATAAAATGAATTGCTTTGCTCAAACCAAGTTAAAATTGCTTTGTCTTCATATTTATCAATGTCAAAGCAGTTTTAACATAGTTTGAGTGAAGGAATTCATTTTAAAACAAAATCTCAAAACATGCACAACACATGAAAAGCTTATTCTCGGATTCCTGATCCTTCAGTGTTGCTATTTGTTATATTGCAAAGTACAACGTGTTTTCTTTGTTTTGTTTAAATCTATCTCGACATTGATAAATATGGAAGGACAAAGCAGGTTTAACTTGGTTTGAGCAAAGCAATTCATTTTGTAGCAAAATCCGAAATCGTGAAGAACTCATGAAAGCAAGCTTATACTCGGATTCCTGAAACTTTTAGATCTTAGATTTGCTCTTTCTTTTACTGCAAAGTACGTTGGGGTTTTTTTTTGTTTAAATCTTTCTAGACAAGGTAAATATGAAGGACAAATCAGTTTTAACATAGTTTGAGTGAAGGAATGCATTTTATAAGCAAAATCCCAAATCATGCAAAACTAACGAAAAGCTTTTTCTCGCTTTTCACTGCTTTTTACAAACTGGTCGGACGTTCACACCTTCTTGCAGCCGAACAATTCCGCTTCCACTTTTGATGGTGTATATTCGGGCATTCAAACCTTTTCTTACCCGCTTTTTACAAACCATGGTCGGACTTTCACACCTTCTTGCAGCCGAACACCACCTCTCCCGCTTTTGATGATGTATGGTCCAGCATTCTTACCTTTTCTAACACATTTTTAAGCAATTATGGTCGGACATTCACACCTACTCACAGCCAAACACTTCCGCTCCCGCATTTGATGGTGTTTAGTAAGGCATTCTCACCCTTTCTCATCAACTTTTTGCATATGATCTGATATTCACACCTACTTGCAGTCGAACACCTCTGCTTCCGCTTTTGATGGTACATATTTGGGCATTCGAGCCTTTTGTTACCCGCTTTTTACATACCATGGGTGGACTTTCACACCTTCTTGTAGCCGAACAACTCTGCTCCCGCTATTGATTGTGTACAGTCGGGTATTTTAACCTTTTCTTACCCGCTTTTTACCAACTATGGTCGGACATTCACACCTTCTTACAGCGGAACACGTCCGCTCCCTCTTTTGATGGTGTATGTTCGGGCATTCGAACCTTTTCTTACCTGCTTTTTACAAACCATGGTCGGACTTTCACACCTTGTAGCCGAACACCTCCGCTCCCTCTTTTGATCATACATTGTTGGGCATTCGCACCTTGTCTTACCCGCTTTTTACAAACTATAGTCAGACATTCACACGTTGCAGCTGAACCACCTCCGCTCCCTGTTTTGATCATGTATGGTCTGGCAATACTAGCTTTTCTTACCCGTTTGTGAGTAATTATGGCTGGACATTCACACCTACTTGCAGTCGAACAGCTCTGCTCCCACTTTTGATTTTGTTTGGTTGGATATTCGACGCTTTTCTTAACTGCTTTTTACAAACTTTGGTCGGACGTTCAAACCTTCTTGCAACCGAACACCTCCGCTTCCGCTTTTGATGGTATATATTCGGGAATTCGAACCTTTTCTTACCCGCTTTTTACAAACCATGGTCGGACTTTCACACCTTCTTGTAGCCGAACAACTCCACTCACGCTATTGATTGTGTACAGTCGGGTAGTTTAACCTTTTCTTACCCGCTTTTTACCAACTATGGTTGGACATTCACACCGTCTTACAGCAGAACACCTCCGCTTCCGCTTTTGATGGTGTATAGTCGGGCATTCGAACCTTTTCTTACCCGCTTTTTACAAACTATGGTCGGACATTCAATCCTTCTTGTAGCCGAAAAGCTCCGCTCCCTCTTTTGATCATACATTGTCGGGCATTTGCAACTTTTCTTACCCGCTTTTTACAAACCATGGTCGGACTGTCACACCTTCTTGTAGCTGAACACATCCGCTCCCACTATTGATTGTGTACAGTCAGGTTTTTTAATGTTTTCTTACCCGCTTCTTACCAACTCTGGTCGGACATTCACACCTTCTTAAAGCGGAACACGTCCGCTCCCTCTTTTGATGGTGTATGTTTGGGCATTCGAACCTTTTCTTACCCGCTTTTTACAAACTATGCTCGGACATTCAAACCTTCTTGTAGCCGAACACATCCACTCCTGCTTTTGATGATGTGTGGTTGGGCATTCGAACCTACTTCTTGCCCGCTTTTCATTAATTATGGGTGGACATTCACACCTTGTCGCAGCCAAACACCTCCGCTCCCTGTTTTGATCATGTATGGTTGGACATTCGCACCTTTTCTCAACCGCTTTTTGCAAACTATGGTCAGCAATTCACAGCTTCCTCTCCACCATACTTGTATGGTGGAAGATTCACACCCACTTGCATCCGAAGACCTCCGCCCCCACTTTTGTTGATATTTAGTCGGTCATTCGCACCTTACCCGCTTTTGGCAAACTATGGCCTTCTTGCAGCCAAACACCTCTGATCTCGCTTTTGATGATGTAAGGTTGGGCATTCAGACCTTGCTTCCCCTGCTTTTCACCAAATATAGTCGGACATTCACACCTTCTTGCAGCCGAACACTTCCGCTCCACCTTTTAGTGTTCTATAACACCTTTTTTTCACCGCATTTTATAGATTATGGTTGGAAATTCTCAACCATTGTCATCCGAAGACCTCTCCTCCCGCTTTTGTTAATATATTTGAACTTTAGTCGGACATTCACACCTTCTTGCAGCTGAACCACCTCCGCTCCCTGTTTTGATCATGTATGGTCTGGCAATACTACCTTTTCTTACCCGTTTGTGAGTAATTATGGCTGGACATTCACACCTACTTTCAGCAGAACACCACCTCTCTCGCTTTTGATGATGTATGGACCGGCATTCTTACCTTTTCTAACACATTTTTCAGCAATTATGGTCGGACATTCCCACCTACTCAGAGCCGAACACCTCCGCTCCCGCATTTGATGGTGTATAGTCGGGCATTCTCACTCTTTCTCATCAGCTTTTTGCAAATTATGATCTGATATTCACAGCTGCTTTTGATAATGTATGGTTGGGCATTCGCACCTTTTTTTACCCATTTTTCAGGAATTATGGGTGGACATTCACACCGTCTTGCAGCTGAAAACATCCTCTCCCGCTTATGATCATGTGCGGTTTGATATTCGAAAATTTTCTTTCATGTTTTAAAGAAATTATTGATGGACATTCAGACCTTCTTGCAGCTGAACCCCTCTGCTCGCGCTTTTGATGGTGTATAGTAGGGCTTTCGAGCCTTTTCTTCCCGGTTTTTACAAATTATGGTTGGACATTCAGACCTTCTTGCAACCTAACACCTCCGCTCCCTCTTTTGATCATACATTGTCTGGCATTCGCACCTTGTCTTACGCGCTTTTTACAAACTTTAGTCGGACATTCAGACCTTCTTGCAGCTGAACCACCTCCGCTCCCTGTTTTGATCATGTATGGTCTGGCAATACTACCTTTTCTTACCCGTTTGTGAGTAATTTTGGCTGGACATTCACACCTACTCAAAGCCGAACAACTCCGCTACCGCATTTGATGGTGTATAGTCGGGCATTCTCACCCTTTCTCATCAGCTTTTTGCAAATTATGATCTGACATTCACACCTACTTGCAGTCGAACAGCTCTGCTCCCGCTTTTGATTATGTTTGGTTGGATATTCGAACCTTTTCTTCACTGCTTTTTACAAACTTTGTTCGGAGGTACACGTCTTCTTGAAGCCGAACACCTCCGCTTCCGCTTTTGATGGTGTATAGTCGGGCTTTCGAGCCTTTTCTTACCTGGTTTTTAGAAATTATGGTTGGACATTCAGACCTCGCAGCCGAACACCTCCGCTCCCTCTTTTGATTATACATTGTCGGTTATTCGCACCTTGTCTTACCCGCTTTTTACAAACTATAGTCAGACATTCACACGTTGCAGCTGAACCACCTCTGCTCCCTGTTTTGATTATGTATGGTCTGGCAATACTACCTTTTCTTACCCGGTTGTGAGTAATTATGGCTGGACATTCACACCTACTTGCAGTCGAACAGCTCTGCTCCCGCTTTTGATTTTGTTTGGTTGGATATTCGAACCTTTTCTTAACTGCTTTTTACAAACTTTGGTCGGACGTTCACACCTTCTTGCAGCCGAACAACTCCACTCCCGCTATTTATTGTGTACAGTCGGGTAGTTTAACCTTTTCTTACCCGCTTTTTACCAACTATGGTCGGACATTCACACCGTCTTACAGCGGAACACCTCCGCTTCCGCTTTTGATGGTGTATAGTCGGGCATTCGAACCTTTTCTTACCCGCTTTTTACAAACTATGGTCGGACATTCAAACCTTCTTGTAGCCGAAAGCCTCCGCTGCCTCTTTTGATCATACATTGTCGGGCATTCGCACCCTTTCTTACCCGCTTTTTATAAAACCATGGTCGGACTGTCACAACTTCTTGTAGCCGAACACATCTGCTCCCGCTATCGATTGTGTACAGTTGGGTTTTTTAACCTTTTCTTACCCGCTTTTTACCAGCTCTGGTCGGACATTCACACCTTCTTACAGCGGAACACGTCCGCTCCCTCTTTTGATGGTGTATTTTCGGGCATTCAAACCTTTTCTTACCCGCTTTTTACAAACTATGCTCGGACATTCAGACCTTCTTGCAGCTGAATCACCTCCGCTCCCTGTTTTGATTATGTATGGTCTGGCAATACTACCTTTTCTTACCCGTTTGTGAGTAATTATGGCTGGACATTCACACCTACTTTCAGCAGAACACCACCTCTCTCGCTTTTGATGATGTATGGACCGGCATTCTTACCTTTTCTAACACATTTTTCAGCAATTATGGTCGGACATTCCCACCTACTCAGAGCCGAACACCTCCGTTCCCGCATTTGATGGTGTATAGTCGGGCATTCTCACTCTTTCTCATCAGCTTTTTGCAAATTATGATCTGATATTCACAGCTGCTTTTGATAATGTATGGTTGGGCATTCGCACCTTTTTTTACCCATTTTTCAGGAATTATGGGTGGACATTCACACCGTCTTGCAGCTGAAAACATCCTCTCCCGCTTATGATCAGGTGCGGTTTGATATTCGAAAATTTTCTTTCATGTTTTAAAGAAATTATTGATGGACATTCAGACCTTCTTGCAGCTGAACCCCTCTGCTCGCGCTTTTGATGGTGTATAGTAGGGCTTTCGAGCCTTTTCTTCCCGGTTTTTACAAATTATGGTTGGACATTCAGACCTTCTTGCAACCTAACACCTCCGCTCCCTCTTTTGATCATACATTGTCTGGCAATCGCACCTTGTCTTACCCGCTTTTTACAAACTTTAGTCGGACATTCAGACCTTCTTGCAGCTGAACCACCTCCGCTCCCTGTTTTGATCATGTATGGTCTGGCAATACTACCTTTTCTTACCCGTTTGTGAGTAATTTTGGCTGGACATTCACACCTACTCAAAGCCGAACAACTCCGCTACCGCATTTGATGGTGTATAGTCGGGCATTCTCACCCTTTCTCATCAGCTTTTTGCAAATTATGATCTGACATTCACACCTACTTGCAGTCGAACAGCTCTGCTCCCGCTTTTGATTATGTTTGGTTGGATATTCGAACCTTTTCTTAACTGCTTTTTACAAACTTTGTTCGCAGGTACACATCTTCTTGAAGCCGAACACCTCCGCTTCCGCTTTTGATGGTGTATAGTCGGGCTTTCGAGCCTTTTCTTACCTGGTTTTTAGAAATTATGGTTGGACATTCAGACCTTGCAGCCGAACACCTCCGCTCCCTCTTTTGATCATACATTGTCGGTTATTCGCACCTTGTCTTACCCGCTTTTTGCAAACTATAGTCAGACATTCACACGTTGCAGCTGAACCACCTCTGCTCCCTGTTTTGATTATGTATGGTCTGGCAATACTACCTTTTCTTACCCAGTTGTGAGTAATTATGGCTGGACATTCACACCTACTTGCAGTCGAACAGCTCTGCTCCCGCTTTTGATTTTGTTTGGTTGGATATTCGAACCTTTTCTTAACTGCTTTTTACAAACTTTGGTCGGACGTTCACACCTTCTTGCAGCCGAACACCTCCGCTTCCGCTTTTGATAGTATATATTCGGGCATTCGAACCTTTTGTTAACCGCTTTTTACAAACCATGGGTGGACTTTCACACCTTCTTGTACCCGAACAACCCTGCTCCCGCTATTGGTGGTGTACAGTCGGGTATTTTAACCTTTTCTTACCCGCTTTTCACAAACTATGGTCGGACATTCACACCTTCTTACAGCGGAACACGTCTGCTCCACCTTTTAGTGTTCTATCACACCTTTTTTTCACCGCATTTTATGGATTATGGTTGGAAATTCTCAACCACTCTCATTCGAAGACCTCTCCTCCCGCTTTTGTGAATATATTTGAACTTTAGTCGGACATTCACACCTTCTTGCAGCTGAACCACCTCCGCTCCCTGTTTTGATCATGTATGATCTGGCAATACTACATTTTCTTACCTGTTTGTGAGTAATTATGGCTGGACATTCACACCTACTTTCAGCAGAACACCACCTCTCTCGCTTTTGATGATGTATGGACCGGCATTCTTACCTTTTCTAACACATTTTTCAGCAATTATGGTCGGAGATTCACACCTACTAACAGACGAACAACTCCGCTCCCGCATTTGATGGTGTATAGTTGTTGTTTTGCAAATTATGATCTGACATTCACACTTACTTGCAGTCGAACAGTTCTGCTCCCGCTTTTGATTATGTTTGGTTGGATATTCGAAACTTTTCTTAACTGCTTTTTACAAACTTTGGTTGGACGTTCAAACCTTCTTGTAGCCGAACACATCCACAGCTGCTTTTGATGATGTATGGTTGGGTATTCGCACCTTTTTTTTACCCATTTTTCAGTAATTATGGGTGGACATTCACACCTTCTTGCAGCTGAACACCTCCTCTCCCACTTATGATCATGTGCGGTTTGATTTTCAAAATTTTTACTTTAATTTTTTCTAGCAATTATTGATGGACATTCAGACCTTCTTGCAGCTGAACAACTCCGCTCCCTCTTTTGATCATAAATTGTCGGGCATTCGAACCTTTTCTTACCCGCTTTTTACAAAACTTGGTCGGACTTTCACACCTTTTAGTAGCCGAACAACTCCGCTCCCGCTATTGATTGTGTACAGTCGGGTATTTTAACCTTTTCTTACCCGCTTTTTACCAACTATGGTCGGACATTCATAACTTCTTACAACGGAACACCTCCGCTCCTTATTTTGATGATGTATGGTTGGGCATTCAAACCTACTTGTTGCCCGCTTTTCATTAATTATGGGTGGACATTCACACCTTGTCGCAGCCAAACACCTCCGCTCCCTGTTTTGATGGTGTATAATGGTGGACATTCGCACCTTTTCTCACCCGCTTTTTACTATGGTCGGCCATTCACAGCTTCCTCTCCACCATACTTGTATGGTGGGATATTCACACCCACTTGCATCCGAAGACCTCCGCCCCCACTTTTTTTGATATTTAGTCGGTCATTCGCACCTTACCCGCTTTTGGCAAACTATGGCCTTCTTGCAGCCAAACACCTGATCTCGCTTTTGATGATGATGGGCATTCAGACCTTGCTTCACCTACTTTTCACCAAATATAGTCGGACATTCACACCTTCTTGCAGCCGAACACTTCCGCTCCACTTTTGAGTGTTCTATGTAGCATTCACACCTTTTTCTTCACCGCATTTTATAGATTATGGTTGGAAATTCTCACCCACTCTCATCTGAAGACCTCTCCTCCCGCTTTTGTTAATGTATAGTCGGGCATGAGAACCTTTTCTTACCCGCTTTTTACAAATTATGGTTGGACATTCACACCTACTTGCAGCCGAATACTGATACTGATCCTCCCGTAATAAAATGGTCGGATCTTATCAAACACACTTTGTTTCTTGTGACAATCAAGTCAGCGAAACAGCGTATACACGTCAAGACACTGAATCAAGTTTGCCACAAGAACTCATAAGTTTGGCAGTATTGCTCTGCCGTCAGCAATCATACACCCATTTTATTTTCGTGAGACATGTGCAGGCACCTGTTCATCTACTGTTCTATCACTATGAATTAGTTTATCTATTATCAATAAGGATACTTCTACAACTACTATCAAAGTATGTCCGGACTTCTTATGTTGTCAGTTGCTATATATGAATAAGTGGGTAGCTACTGACAAGCATTAAGCATGTCACACAGCCCAAACATATAACATTTCAGGACACACCACACAGTTAACAACCACAGTGAAGCGTGTCAAAGCCCAAACATGTAACATTCAACGGGACACTTACACAACACATTCAAATCAAACAGTCAGACAACATACAAGAACATATACCCCAGCCGGCATTGCTCCCTGCCTATTTTCCTACAGCTCACTATGTGTGCGCACACCTTTATTCACAAACTCTTCAACTTATACTCTTTTACCGAAGCTGCTACAGCTCGATTGGCCGAATACCCTTAGATCCTATTTCGGTGAATTTGACATCTGCCTTACATGTAACAGATTAGCGATTTAGTTTGAGTGAAGGAATTCATTTTATAGCAAAATCCCAAATCGTGAAGAACTCATGAAAGTAAGCTTATTCTCGGATTCATGAAACTTTAGATTTGCTCTGTCTTTTACTGCAAAGTACAACGTTGTTTTTTTTGTTTAAATCTTTCTAGACATGGTAAATATGAAGGACAAAGCAGTTTTAACATAGTTTGAGTGAAGGAATTCATTTTATAGATAAAATCCCAAGAGTCTGCTGAGAAACAAGAATGAATGCGAAGTAGACTTTAACACGGCTCTAGGAGCGAGCCGAGTGTGGGCTAACCGGGAGAATTGCTTGAAAGAAACGCGACACCGAATGAGCGGTCAGAACAAAGCCTCAATACGGTTTTCCCGTGGTGTTTTTGTTGCTGCCTTGTCTTTTGCACAGAGTAAAAGACAAGGCAGCCATCGAATAGGGCCCGATTTTTCCTACTTGGTCAGCCGAGGATCATGGAGGGGGAGCAAGCGTCTCAACCAAGCAAAGCTCACCATGGGGAAGGTGGCTATGCCAACTAGCCTGATGCCCTGCTCCCGCAGTGACGGATAATCGTACTCTGGTTTCTCTTCATAACGTACAAGTCTTTCGCCTTTTACTAAAGACTTCCGTGGAAAGCAGCACTAATGAGTTGTTTCTATTTTTGGCAGGCTTTACCTTTGCGGGTGAAGCCCTTTCCGTCTGTGCAAAAGAAATCTTGTTACTGTGCAGAGTGACTTCTCTGAGTAGAGTCGCCTTACTTGTTGCGACTGTGCCGATGTTGCTTGGATGGTGCTTGCTGGAGCGTGCGGGAGTGCAAAGTTATACCATTTAAAAGGGCTGAAGAGTGCTCAGTGCAGCGGGTGGGCGGAGGTGCAAAGTGACACTCTGGCCACCTATGGCCATAAAAAGAACACCGCTACAAGTGTGCATTGTGCCAGGAAGGGCCCTCGGACGTGAACCAGTGGACAGTTATTGCTTCTCGGCCTTTTGGCTAAGATCAAGTGTAGTACCTGTTCTTATCAGTTTAATATCTGATATGGCCTTTGTACGAGGACTACATATTAAATGGATTTTTAGCAATAGGAGTTGAAAAAGGAGCTTGCTCCGTTCACTCCAAGCATCGACCCGGTACTGCAGTGCCGCTGGGAACGGTGCGCTCTTCTCTGCTCTTGTGAAAAAGCAAACAGTGGTGCAGGATGGAAGTTTCAGGGAGCCCAAGATGAAACTTTCTTTTAGTCTGCTGAGAAAAGAGAGTGAATGCGAAGTAGACTTTAACACAGCTCTGGGGGCGAGCCGAGTGCGGGCTAACCGGGAGAATTGCTTGAAAGAAACGCGACACTGAATGAGCGGTCAGAACAAAGCCTCAATACGGTGTTCCCGTGGTGTTTGTGGCTGCCTTGTCTTTTGCACAGAGTAAAAGACAAGGCAGCCATCGAATAGGGCCCGATTTTTCCTACTTGGTCAGCCGAGGAGCAAGGAGGGGGAGCAAGCGTCTCAACCAAGCAAAGCTCACCATGGGGAAGGTGGCTATGCCAACTAGCCTGATGCCCTGCTCCCGCAGTGACAGATAATCGTACTCTGGTTTCTCTTCATAATGTACAAGTCTTTCGCCTTTTACTAAAGACTTCCGTGGAGAGCAGCACTAATGAGTTGTTGCTATTTTTGGCAGGCTTTACCTTTGCGGGTGAAGCCCTTTCTGTCTGTGCAAAAGAAATCTTGTTACTGTGCAGAGTGACTTCTCTGAGTAGAGTTGCCTTACTTGTTGCGACTGTGCCGATGTTTGAAGCTGGAGTGCAAAGTTGTTGCTTGAATGGTGCTCGCTGGAGCGTGCGGGAGTGCAAAGTTATACCATTTAAAAGGGCTGAAGAGTGCTCAGTGCAGCGGGTGGGCGGAGATGCAAAGTGACACTCTGGCCACCTCGAAAACCGAGGTTACATCCAGTACCAGGGGCAGCCCAAGCTCTGCCGCAAGTGTGGTGAGCATGGGCACCTGGTTGAGGCTTGTACCAAGGTGATATGTGGGAATTGCAGAGAAATTGGGGACACTTTTGGAGAGTGTCCAAATGGCAGGAAATGTAATCTCTGTGGAGAATTAAATCACCTCTTCTGAGATTGCCCTAAATCTTTTGCCAACAAATTAAAGACGGTAAAGCCACAGTCAAGCCAACAAAGAGAAGGACCAGAGGTGGCAGTTGGTGAACAAAGTGAAGAGGTTGACCCAATAAATTCAAACTTCCCGCTAAAAGCTTGGATTGGAAGTGAGGAGCAAAAAGGAGAGGGGCCTGTAGAGGCCTCACCACTCAGTGCTGAAGTCTGTGAGAATTCACAGGCAGAGGGTGGAGCTAAGCTAAATGAGGAGGAAGAGCAGACAGGTGAGTCTAGTGAAGGTACTCACCTCCCCGAAGGTCAACAGCCGAGGAGGACGGCATCTGAGTTGTCCTCTGATTCCCTTTAGCTCTGCAATCAACCCCCAGGGACTCAAAGTTAAATGCAACATTGCATCAGAGGCCAACACGAGAGTCCGAAAAGGAGAGCTAGTTTCCCAAGAAATAACCTGAGTGTGTAATTTGTTTTGATAACTTAGAAAAACGAAAATGACATACCTACTTTCCTTTATCCTTTTAATGGTTCTCACCTTCTCAACACTAAATGTGAGAAGTGTGAAATCAAAGACAAGAGCCCAGAGTATTATATCCTTCTTAGACTCCATAAAATCAGATGTGTTTTTAATACAAGAATGTGGACTACCTTTTTAGAAAAACCATAGACAATGGGAGGAAATGTGGCCCAATTTATCGATATGGAGTGGCTCAAATCAAATTAAAAATGATGGTGTGGCCATTCTAATTAAAAATCCGCATGTTCTGGTGCGAGACGGACGGGCACTTTTAGCACACTTGAATTTTATGGGGCAAGACTTTAACCTCTTAAATATTTATGGTTTCAATGGAAAAAATGACAGGTATGACCTTTTAGAAGATTACTCACAAACGGGTAAGAAATGGTAGTATTGCCAGACAATACATGATCAAAACAGGGAGCGGAGGTGGTTCAGCTGCAAGGTGTGAATTTCTGACTAAAGTTTGTAAAAAGCGCGTAAGACAAGGTGCGAATGCCCAACAATGTATGATCAAAAGAGGGAGCGGAGGTTTTCGGCTGCAAGGTCTGAATGTCCAACCATAATTTGTAAAAACCGGGGAAGAAAAGGCTCGAAAGCCCGACTATACACCATCAAAAGCGGGAGCGGAGGTGTTCAGCTGCAAGAAGGTGTGAATGTCCGACCATAGTTGGTAAAAAGCGGGTAAGAAAAGGTTAAAATGCCCGACTGTACACCATCAAAAGCGGAAGCGGAGGTGTTCGGCTTCAAGAAGACGTGAACCTCCGAACAAAGTTTGTAAAAAGCAGTTAAGAAAAGGTTCGAATATCCAACCAAACATAATCAAAAGCGGGAGCAGAGCTTTTCGACTGCAAGTAGGTGTGAATGTCAGATCATGATTTGCAAAAAGCTGATGAGAAAGGGTGAGAATGCCCGACTATACACCATCAAATGCGGGAGCGGAGTTGTTTGTCTGTGAGTAGGTGTGAATCTGCGACCATAATTGCTGAAAAATGTGTTAGAAAAGGTAAGAATGCCGGTCCATACATCATCAAAAGCGAGAGAGGTGGTGTTCTGCTGAAAGTAGGTGTGAATGTCCAGCCATAATTACTCACAAACGGGTAAGAAAAGGTAGTATTGCCAGACCATACATGATCAAAACAGGGAGCGGAGGTGGTTCAGCTGCAAGAAGGTGTGAATGTCTGACTAAAGTTCAAATATATTAACAAAAGCGGGAGGAGAGGTCTTCGGATAGATTGGTTGAGAATTTCCAACCATAATCTATAAAATGCGGTGAAAAAAAGGTGTGATAGAACACTAAAAGGTGGAGCGGAAGTGTTCGGCTGCAAGAAGGTGTGAATGTCCGACTATATTTGGTGAAAAGCAGGTGAAGCAAGGTCTGAATGCCCAACCTTACATCATCAAAAGTGAGATCAGAGGTGTTTGGCTGCAAGAAGGCCATAGTTTGCCAAAAGCGGGTAAGGTGCGAATGACCGACTAAATATCAACAAAAGTGGGGGCGGAGGTCTTCGGATGCAAGTGGGTGTGAATATCCCACCATACAAGTATGGTGGAGAGGAAGCTGTGAATTGCTGACCATAGTTTGCAAAAAGCGGGTGAGAAAAGGTGCGAATGTCCAACCATACACCATCAAAACAGGGAGCGGAGGTGTTTGGCTGCAAGAAGGTGTGAATGTTCGACTAAAGTTTGTAAAAATCTGGTAAGACAAGGTATGAATGTCCGACAATGTATGATCAAAAGCGGGAGCGGAGGTGTTCATCTGCAAGCAGGTCTGAATGTCCATCAATAATTGCTAGAAAACATGAAAGTAAAAATTTCTAAAATCAAACCACACATGATCATAAGTGGGAGAGGAGGTGTTCAGCTGCAAGAAGGTGTGAATATCCACCAATAATTCCTGAAAAATGGGTAAAAAAAAGGTGCGAATGCCCAACCATACATCATCAAAAGCAGCTGTGGATGTGTTCGGCTACAAGAAGGTGTGAACGTCCAACCAAAGTTTGTAAAAAGCAGTTAAGAAAAGGTTCGAATATCCAACCAAACATAATCAAAAGCGGGAGCAGAACTCTTCGACTGCAAGTAGGTGTGGATGTCAGATCATAATTTGCAAAAAGCTGATGAGAAAGGGTGAGAATGCCCGACTATACACCATCAAATGCGGGAGCGGAGTTGTTTGTCTGTGAGTAGGTGTGAATCTGCGACCATAATTGCTGAAAAATGTGTTAGAAAAGGTAAGAATGCCGGTCCATACATCATCAAAAGCGAGAGAGGTGGTGTTCTGCTGAAAGTAGGTGTGAATGTCCAGCCATAATTACTCACAAACGGGTAAGAAAAGGTAGTATTGCCAGACCATACATGATCAAAACAGGGAGCGGAGGTGGTTCAGCTGCAACGTGTGAATGTCTGACTATAGTTTGTAAAAAGCGGGTAAGACAAGGTGCGAATGCCCGACAATGTATAATCAAAAGAGGGAGCGGAGGTGTTCAGCTGCAAGAAGGTGTGAATGTTCGACTAAAGTTTGTAAAAATCTGGTAAGACAAGGTGCGAATGCCCGACAATGTATGATCAAAAGCGGGAGCGGAGGTGTTCAGCTGCAAGAAGGTCTGAATGTCCATCAATAATTGCTAGAAAAAAATAAAGTAAAAATTTCGAAAATCAAACCGCACATGATCATAAGTGGGAGAGGAGGTGTCCAGCTGCAAGAAGGTGTGAATGTCCACCCATAATTGCTGAAAAATGGGTAAAAAAAAGGTGCGAATACCCAACCATACATCATCAAAAGCAGGTGTTAATGTCAGATCATAATTTGCAAAAAGCTGATGAGAAAGGGTGAGAATGCCCGACTATACACCATCAAATGCGGGAGCGGAGTTGTTTGTCTGTGAGTAGGTGTGAATCTCCGACCATAATTGCTGAAAAATGTGTTAGAAAAGGTAAGAATGCCGGTCCATACATCATCAAAAGCGAGAGAGGTGGTGTTCTGCTGAAAGTAGGTGTGAATGTCCAGCCATAATTACTCACAAACGGGTAAGAAAAAGTAGTATTGCCAGACCATACATGATCAAAACAGGGAGCGGAGGTGGTTCAGCTGCAAGAAGGTGTGAATGTCCGACTAAAGTTCAAATATATTAACAAAAGCGGGAGGAGAGGTCTTCGGATGAGAGTGGTTGAGAATTTCCAACCATAATCTATAAAATGCGGTGAAAAAAAGGTGTGATAGAACACTAAAAGGTGGAGCGGAAGTGTTCGGCTGCAAGAAGGTGTGAATGTCCGACTATATTTGGTGAAAAGCAGGGGAAGCAAGGTCTGAATGCCCAACCTTACATCATCAAAAGCGAGATCAGAGGTGTTTGGCTGCAAGAAGGCCATAGTTTGCCAAAAGCGGGTAAGGTGCGAATGACCGACTAAATATCAACAAAAGTGGGGGCGGAGGTCTTCGGATGCAAGTGGGTGTGAATATCCCACCATACAAGTATGGTGGAGAGGAAGCTGTGAATTGCTGACCATAGTTTGCAAAAAGCGGGTGAGAAAAGGTGCGAATGTCCAACCATACGTGATCAAAACAGGGAGCGGAGGTGTTTGGCTGCGACAAGGTGTGAATGTCCACCCATAATTAATGAAAAGCGGGCAAGAAGTGGGTTCGAATGCCCAACCACACATCATCAAAAGCAGGAGTGGATGTGTTCGGCTATAAGAAGGTTTGAATGTCCGAGCATAGTTTGTAAAAAGCGGGTAAGAAAAGGTTCGAATGCCCGAACATACACCATCAAAAGAGGGAGCGGAGGTGTTCCGCTGTAAGAAGGTGTGAATGTCCGACCAGAGTTGGTAAAAAGCGGGTAAGAAAAGGTTAAAAAAACCCGACTGTACACAATCAATAGCGGGAGCAGATGTGTTCGGCTACAAGAAGGTGTGAGAGTCCGACCATGGTTTGTAAAAAGCGGGTAAGAAAAGGTGCAAATGCCCGACAATGTATGATCAAAAGAGGGAGCGGAGCTTTTCGGCTACAAGAAGGTTTGAATGTCCGACCATAGTTTGTAAAAAGCGGGTAAGAAAAGGTTCGAATGCCCGACTATACACCATCAAAAGCGGAAGCGGAGGTGTTCCGCTGTAGATGGTGTGAATGTCCGACCATAGTTGGTAAAAAGCGGGTAAGAAAAGGTTAAACTACACGACTGTACACAATCAATAGCGGGAGTGGAGTTGTTCGGCTACAAGAAGGTGTGAAAGTCCGACCATGGTTTGTAAAAAACGGGTAAGATAATGTTCGAATTCCCGAATATATACCATCAAAAGCGGAAGCGGAGGTGTTCGGTTGCAAGAAGGTGTGAACGTCCGACCAAAGTTTGTAAAAAGTAGTTAAGAAAAGGTTCGAATATCCAACCAAACAAAATCAAAAGCAGGAGCAGAGCTGTTCGACTGCAAGTAGGTGTGAATGTCCAGCCATAATTACTCACAAATGGGTAAGAAAAGGTAGTATTGCCACTCCATACATGATCAAAACAGGGAGCGGAGGTGGTTCAGCTGCAACGTGTGAATGTCTGACTATAGTTTGTAAAAAGCGGGTAAGACAAGGTGCGAATGCCCGACAATGTATGATCAAAAGAGGGAGCGGAGGTGTTCGGCTGCAAGGTCTGAATATCCAACCATAATTTCTAAAAACCGGGTAAGAAAAGGCTCGAAAGCCCGACTTTACACCATCAAAAGCGGGAGCGGAGGTGTTCAGCTGCAAGAAGGTGTGAATGTTCGACTAAAGTTTGTAAAAATCTGGTAAGACAAGTTATGAATGCCCGACAATGTATGATCAAAAGCGGGAGCGGAGGTGTTCAGCTGCAAAGAAGGTCTGAATGTCCATCAATAATTGCTAGAAAACATGAAAGTAAAAATTTCTAATATCAAACCGCGCATGATCATAAGTGGGAGAGGAGGTGTTCAGCTGCAAGAAGGTGTGAATGTCCATCAATAATTGCTAGAAAACATGAAAGTAAAAATTTCTAAAATCAAACCGCACATGATCATAAGTGGGAGAGGAGGTGTTCAGCTGCAAGAAGGTGTGAATATCCACCCATAATTCCTGAAAAATGGGTAAAAAAAAGGTGCGAATGCCCAACCATACATCATCAAAAGCAGCTGTGGATGTGTTCGGCTACAAGAAGGTGTGAACGTCCAACCAAAGTTTGTAAAAAGCAGTTAAGAAAAGGTTCGAATATCCAACCAAACATAATCAAAAGCGGGAGCAGAACTGTTCGACTGCAAGTAGGTGTGGATGTCAGATCATAATTTGCAAAAAGCTGATGAGAAAGGGTGAGAATGCCCGACTATACACCATCAAATGCGGGAGCGGAGTTGTTCGTCTGTGAGTAGGTGTGAATCTCCGAACATAATTGCTGAAAAATGTGTTAGAAAAGGTAAGAATGCCGGTCCATACATCATCAAAAGCGAGAGAGGTGGTGTTCTGCTGAAAGTAGGTGTGAATGTCCAGCCATAATTACTCACAAACGGGTAAGAAAAGGTAGTATTGCCAGACCATACATGATCAAAACAGTAAGCGGAGGTGGTTCAGCTGCAAGAAGGTGTGGATGTCTGACTATAGTTTGTAAAAAGCGGGTAAGACAAGGTGCGAATGCCCGACAATGTAAGGCAAGGCAAGACAAGGCAAGTATATTTGTATAGCACAATTCAACAACAAGGTGATTCAAAGTGCTTCACAGAGACATTAAAACAGAAGAAATAAAAAGCATGATTTAAAATTTAAACAAAAGAAGGAAATAAGAACAATAGATAAAATCAGAAAAAATTATATATATGAAAGATAAAATCAATAGTTAAAACATGATTCCGTTTTGAAACTCAAGCTTATTCAAATGCAGCTGAAAATAGATCTGTCTTCAACCTGGACTTAAATACACTGAGTGTTTCAGCTGATCTGAGGCTTTCTGGGACTTTGTTCCAGACATGTGGAGCATAGAAGCTGAATGCAGCTTCTCCATGTCTGGTTTTGACTCTGGGAACTGATAAAATACCGGATCCAGATGACCTGAGGGGTCTGGAAGGTTCATAGTGCGTCAGGAGGTCACTGATGTATTTTGGTCCTTGACCATTCAGAGCTTTATAGACCAGCATCAGAACTTTAAAGTCTATCCTCTGATGGACAGGCAGCCAGTGTAAAGACTTGAGAGCTGGACTGTGATGTGCTCCACTTTTTTGGTCTTAGTGAGGACTCGAGCAGCTGAGTTCTGGATGAGCTGCAGTTGTCTAACTGACTTTTTAGGCAGACCTGTAAAGATGCTATTACAATAATCAAGCCTACTAAAGATGAATGCATGGACTAGTTTTTCCAGGTCCTGCTGAGACATCAGATCTTTTAGCCTTGATATATTCTTAAGGTGATAGTAGGCTGACTTTGTTAATGCCTTAATGTGTTTGTCCAAATTTAGGTCTGAGTCCATCACTACACCCAGATTTCTGGCCTGGTTGGTCGTTTTTAGATTTATAGATTGAAGCTCTGTGGTGACTTTCAATCGTTTATCTTTGGCTCCAAAGACAATTACCTCAGTTTTGTTTTTGTTTAGCTGGAGGAAGTTGTGGCACATCCAGTCATTAATCTCCTCAATGCATTTTCCAAGGGCCTGTACAGGCCCTCTGTCTCCTGGTGACATTGTTATATACATCTGTGTGTCATCTGCATAGCTATGGTAGTTTATTTGGTTGTTTTTTATAATCTGTGCCAGTGGGAGCATGTAGATGTTAAACAGAAGAGGTCCCAGGATGGAACCTTGGGGAACTTGTGATTCTTGTCTGCTCAGATGTAAAGTTACCTATTGACACAAAGTACTTCCTGTTCTCTAAGTATGTTTTGAACCAGTTTAGTACAGTTCCGGAAAGACCAGCCCAGTTCTCCAGTTGTTTGAGTAATATATTGTGGTCAACTGTATCAAAGGCAGCACTGAGATCCAGTAAAACTAAGACTGACATTTTTCCACTGTCTGTATTCAGACATATGTCATTAAACACTTTGGTCAGAGCAGTCTCAGTGCTGTGGTGCTGTCTAAAGCCTGACTGGAAGGTATCATAGCAGTTATTTTGTGTTAAAAAGTAATTAAGCTGTTGAAAAACCGCTTTTTCAATGATCTTACTTAAAAATGGGAGATTTGAGATGGGCCTGTAGTTGTTCATTTGCGTCTTATCAAGATTGTCCTTTTTCAGCAGAGGTTTAATTACAGCTGTTTTTAGTGGCTCTGGAAACACACCTGACGTTAAGGACAGGTTCACAATCAGTAACAGGTCTGACTCCAAAGTCTTTGAGACCCCTTTGAAAAAACCTGTTGGTAGGATGTCTAAACAGCAAGAGGAGGACTTCAGGTGACGTAAGATGTCCTCCAGGTCTTTACTGTTAATGGGTTGAAATAGTGTCATGGTGTTTAAACCGGTTTTCGGTGGACACAGTACATATGCTGAACCTGCTGCTGATGTACCAACTGCTTGTCTAATATTTTGGACTTTGTCTATGAAGAATTTGGCAAAGTCATTGCAGGCCATGGTGGAATGGAGTTCATTTGCCACTGACACAGGAGGGTTTGTTAGCCTGTCAACTGTAGCAAATAAGGCCCGAGCATTATGACTGGTTTTGGTGATGATGTCAGGGAAGTAGGATTTCCTTGCATTCCTCAGTTGTAAATTATAAGAGTGAAGTTTCTCTTTATAGATGTCATAATGAACCTGGAGATTTGTTTTTCTCCATCTGCGCTCAGCTTTCCGACACTCTCTTTTCCCATTTTTCACCAGTGTGGAATTTCGCCATGGAGACTTCTTCCTTCCAGAGATAACCTTCACCTTAATGGGAGCAATAGTATCCATAACATTTAACATTTTAGTATTAAAGCTACTGACGAGCTCACTGACTGAACCCCCGGACAGGGCAGGTGTTAAGGAGAAAACCTGGTTAAAGATCTTACTACTGTTTTCAGTTTTGAGATCACTGCTGTTGAGACATTTGTGTGCACTGAAATCGTACTCTCAAAGAAAACACAGGAATGGTCAGACAGGCCCACATCAGACACAGTAATCTTTGAAATGCTTAGACCCTTGGAGATCACTAAGTCTAGAGTGTGCCCCCTATTGTGCGTGGGCTCTGTTATATGCTGAGTCAGCCCAAAGTTGTCCAGAGTGTTACTCAGGTCTTTAGTCCCTCTGTCCTGAGGATTGTCCATATGGATGTTAAAATCACCAACAATAATTATACAGTCAAAATCAACACAGATCATAGACAGCAGTTCACTGAGGTCTTCAGAAAAATCTGAACAGTATTTAGGGGGCCTGTAAATATTCAGAAACAGGACACTGGGTGAGGCCTTCACCTGTATAGCCATATATTCAAAGGACTGAAAACTTCCAGGAGATAACTGCTTACATTGAAAGGATTCATTGAATAAGACTGCGACCCCTCCTCCTGTCCTGCTCACTCTGGCCTCGCTGATAAAACTGTAACCAGGAGGGGTTGACTCAATAAGAACAGCAGCACTGTTATTTTGTTCCAACCAAGTTTCAGTTAAAAACATAAAATCCAGGGGGTGCTCAGTGATAAAATCATCAATTAAGAATGTTTTCCCAGCTAAAGACCTAACATTTAATAAAGCCAACTTAAGTGTTTTAGAGGTATTATTTGCCCCCTCGTGTTTGGGTGCAGTCTGTGGCACACAAGGTATGTTTACTTTATTTAAAGATCTTTTTGAGTGCAACTCTCTGTGTTTTGACTGGGTCACATTTCTCCTTCTGTCACCTAAAAGTACAGAAATTTTAAGATCTTCTAATAAACAGGGTCCCAGCTTGTCCTGGGAAAAGTCACGACTGTCAGAATTCACACAGCCTGGACCCCTCACACATCACACATCAGACTGCGGAGACAGTACATGGTGGCAGCGTGAAGGGACAGAAGGGGGTGGGGCTGGGCTCCGTCGCTTCGGCTGCTCTAGTAGGGGCGGGGCTCGGCGGGGAACCTTTGGCCGCTTTGGTGGGGGGTTTATGGGGGATAAAAAGGGATTGGGCTGGGGGGTAGATCTAAGCCCAGCATTGACCCGTTCCATCATCTCCTCAGTGAATTTCATGTGAGGGGAGGAGGAGGGAGAAAGGGAGGGTGAGGAGCACAATGACCTGTCAGGGGTTTGGGGGGCTGGGGAAGGTCCTGGTCCTGGTCCCTGGTCCTGGTCATTAGTGCTGTTGAGAGGGTTTGGGGCAAATAAAGACCTCTCTTCTTGCCTCTGATGTCTCTCCTTTCCAAAGTTCCTCTTGGGTGGGGGCAGATGGAGTTCCTCCTCAAGGTTTCTGCTGGGATTTGTTTGTTCCTCTCTATGAGATAACTCCTTGTTTATCTCAGCCTTGGCCCCGAGCACAGATGGATGACGTAGGAAATAAAATATGTTGGAGGTGAACAGTTTCACCCCTGACTTGTTAAAATTAAATCCATTTGCCATGTATGATCAAAAGAGGGAGCGGAGGTGTTCGGCTGCAAGGTCTGAATGTCCAACCATAATTTCTAAAAACCGGGTAAGAAAAGGCTCGAAAGCCCGACTTTACACCATCAAAAGCGGGAGCGGAGGTGTTCAGCTGCAAGAAGGTGTGAATGTTCGACTAAAGTTTGTAAAAATCTGGTAAGACGAGGTGCGAATGCCCGACAATGTATGATCAAAAGCGGGAGCGGAGGTGTTCAGCTGCAAGAAGGTCTGAATGTCCATCAATAATTGCTAGAAAACATGAAAGTAAAAATTTCGAAAATCAAACCGCACATGATCATAAGTGGGAGAGGAGGTGTTCAGCTGCAAGAAGGTGTGAATATCCACCCATAATTCCTGAAAAAAGGGGAAAAAAATGGTGCGAATGCCCAACCATACATCATCAAAAGCAGCTGTAGATGTGTTCGGCTACAAGAAGGTGTGAACGTCCAACCAAAGTTTGTAAAAAGCAGTTAAGAAAAGGTTCGAATATCCAACCAAACATAATCAAAAGCGGGAGCAGAACTGTTCGACTGCAAGTAGGTGTGGATGTCAGATCATAATTTGCAAAAAGCTGATGAGAAAGGGTGAGAATGCCCAACTATACACCATCAAATGCGGGAGCGGAGTTTTTCGTCTGTGAGTAGGTGTGAATCTCCGACCATAATTGCTGAAAAATGTGTTAGAAAAGGTAAGAATGCCGGTCCATACATCATCAAAAGCGAGAGAAGTGGTGTTCTGCTGAAAGTAGGTGTGAATGTCCAGCCATAATTACTCTCAAACGGGTAAGAAAAGGTAGTATTGCCAGACCATACATGATCAAAACAGGGAGCGGAGGTGGTTCAGCTGCAAGAAGGTGTGAATGTCCGACTAAAGTTCAAATATATTAACAAAAGCGAGAGGAGAAGTCTTCGGATGAGAGTGTTTGAGAATTTCCAACCATAATCTATAAAATGCGGTGAAAAAAAGGTGTTATAGAACACTAAAAGGTGGAGCGGAAGTGTTCGGCTGCAAGAAGCTGTGAATGTCCGACTATATTTGGTGAAAAGCAGGTGAAGCAAGGTCTGAATGCCCAACCTTACATCATCAAAAGTGAGATCAGAGGTGTTTGGCTGCAAGAAGGCCATAGTTTGCCAAAAGCGGGTAAGGTACGAATGACCGACTAAATATCAACAAAAGTGGGGGCGGAGGTATTCGGATGCAAGTGGCTGTGAATATCCCACCATACAAGTATGGTGGAGAGGAAGCTGTGAATTATTGACCATAGTTTGCAAAAAGCGGGTGAGAAAAGGTGCGAATGTCCAACCATACATGATCAAAACAGGGAGCGGAGGTGTTTGGCTGCGACAAGGTGTGAATGTCCACCCATAATTAATGAAAGGCGGGCAAGAAGTAGGTTCGAATGCCCAACCACACATCATCAAAAGCAGGAGTGGATGTGTTCGGCTACAAGAAGGTTTGAATGTCCGAGCATAGTTTGTAAAAAGCGGGTAAGAAAAGGTTAGAATGCCCGACCATACACCATCAAAAGAGGGAGCGGAGGTGTTCCGCTGTAAGAAGGTGTGAATGTCCGACCAGAGTTGGTAAAAAGCGGGTAAGACAAGGTTAAAAAACCAGACTCTACACAATCAATAGCGGGAGCGGATGTGTTCGGCTACAAGAAGGTGTGACAGTCCGACCATGGTTTGTAAAAAGCGGGTAAGAAAAGGTGCGAATGCCCGACAATGTATGATCAAAAGCGGAAGCGGAGGTGTTCGGCTGCAAGAAGGTGTGAACGTCCGACCAAAGTTTGTAAAAAGCAGTTAAGAAAAGGTTCGAATATCCAACCAAACAAAATCAAAAGCGGGAGCAGAGCTGTTCGACTGCAAGTAGGTGTAAATGTCCAGCCATAATTACTCACAAACGGGTAAGAAAAGGTAGAATTGCCAGACCAAACATGATCAAAATAGGGAGCGGAGGTGGTTCAGCTGCAACGTGTGAATGTCTGACTATAGTTTGTGAAAAGCGGGTAAGACAAGGTGCGAATGCCCGACAATGTATGATCAAAAGAGGGAACGGAGGTGTTCGGCTGCAAGGTCTGAATGTCCAACCATAATTTCTAAAAACCGGGTAAGAAAAGGCTCGAAAGCCCGTCTATACACCATCAAAAGCGGGAGCGGAGGTGTTCAGCTGCAAGAAGGTGTGAATGTCCATCAATAATTGCTAGAAAACATGAATGTAAAAATTTCGAAAATCAAACCGCACATGATAATAAGTGGGAGAGGAGGTGTTCAGCTGCAAGAAGGTGTGAATGTCCACCCATAATTACTGAAAAATGGGTAAAAAAAAATGTGCGAATGCCCATCCATACATCATCAAAAGCAGCTGTGGATGAGCAAACCAAAGTTTGTAAAAAGCAGTTAAAAAAGGTTCGAATATCCAACCAAACATAATCAAAAGCGGGAGCAGAACTGTTCGACTGCAAATAGGTGTGAATGTCAGATCATAATTTGCAAAAAGCTGATGAGAAAGGGTGAGAATGCCCGACTATACACCATCAAATGCGGGAGCGGAGTTGTTCGGCTGTGAGTAGGTGTGAATCTCCGACCATAATTGCTGAAAAATGTGTTAGAAAAGGTAAGAATGCCGGTCCATACATCATCAAAAGCGAGAGAGGTGGTGTTCTGCTGAAAGTAGGTGTGAATGTCCAGCCATAATTACTCACAAACGGGTAAGAAAAGGTAGTATTGCAAGACCATACATGATCAAAACAGGGAGCGGAGGTGGTTCAGCTGCAAGAAGGTGTGAATGTCCGACTAAAGTTCAAATATATTAACAAAAGCGGGAGGAGAGGTCTTCGGATGAGAGTGGTTGAAAATTTCCAACCATAATCTATAAAATGCGGTGAAAAAAAGTTGTTATAGAACACTAAAAGGTGGAGCGGAAGTGTGAAGAAGGTGTGAATGTCCGACTATATTTGGTGAAAAGCAGGTGAAGCAAGGTCTGAATGCTCAACCTTACATCATCAAAAGCGAGATCAGAGGTGTTTGGCTGCAAGAAGGCCATAGTTTGCCAAAAGCGGGTAAGGTGCAAATGACCAACTCAATATCAACAAAAGTGGGGGCGGAGGTCTTCGGATGCAAGTGGGTGTGAATATCCCACCATACAAGTATGGTGGAGAGGAAGCTATGAATTGCTGAACATTGTTTGCAAAAAGCGGGTGAGAAAAGGTGCGAATGTCCAACCATACATGATCAAAACAGGGAGCGGACGTGTTTGGCTGCGACAAGGTTTTAATGTCCACCCATAATTAATGAATAGCGGGCAACAAGTAGGTTCCAATGCCCAACCATACACCATCAAAAGCGGGAGCGGAGGTGTTCAGCTGCAAGAAGGTGTGAATGTCCATCAATAATTGCTAGAAAACATGAATGTAAAAATTTCGAAAATCAAACCGCACATGATAAGTGGGAGAGGAGGTGTTCAGCTGCAAGAAGGTGTGAATGTCCACCCATAATTACTGAAAAATGGGTAAAAAAAATGTGCGAATGCCCATCCATACATCATCAAAAGCAGCTGTGGATGAGCAAACCAAAGTTTGTAAAAAGCAGTTAAAAAAGGTTCGAATATCCAACCAAACATAATCAAAAGCGGGAGCAGAACTGTTCGACTGCAAATAGGTGTGAATGTCAGATCATAATTTGCAAAAAGCTGATGAGAAAGGGTGAGAATGCCCGACTATACACCATCAAATGCGGGAGCGGAGTTGTTCGGCTGTGAGTAGGTGTGAATCTCCGACCATAATTGCTGAAAAATGTGTTAGAAAAGGTAAGAATGCCGGTCCATACATCATCAAAAGCGAGAGAGGTGGTGTTCTGCTGAAAGTAGGTGTGAATGTCCAGCCATAATTACTCACAAACGGGTAAGAAAAGGTAGTATTGCAAGACCATACATGATCAAAACAGGGAGCGGAGGTGGTTCAGCTGCAAGAAGGTGTGAATGTCCGACTAAAGTTCAAATATATTAACAAAAGCGGGAGGAGAGGTCTTCGGATGAGAGTGGTTGAAAATTTCCAACCATAATCTATAAAATGCGGTGAAAAAAAGGTGTTATAGAACACTAAAAGGTGGAGCGGAAGTGTGAAGAAGGTGTGAATGTCCGAATATATTTGGTGAAAAGCAGGTGAAGCAAGGTCTGAATGCTCAACCTTACATCATCAAAAGCGAGATCAGAGGTGTTTGGCTGCAAGAAGGCCATAGTTTGCCAAAAGCGGGTAAGGTGCAAATGACCAACTCAATATCAACAAAAGTGGGGGCGGAGGTCTTCGGATGCAAGTGGGTGTGAATATCCCACCATACAAGTATGGTGGAGAGGAAGCTATGAATTGCTGAACATTGTTTGCAAAAAGCGGGTGAGAAAAGGTGCGAATGTCCAACCATACATGATCAAAACAGGGAGCGGACGTGTTTGGCTGCGACAAGGTTTTAATGTCCACCCATAATTAATGAATAGCGGGCAACAAGTAGGTTCCAATGCCCAACCATACATCATCAAAAGCAGGAGTGGATGTGTTCGGCTACAAGAAGGTTTGAATGTCCGAGCATAGTTTGTAAAAAGCGGGTAAGAAAAGCTTCGAATGCCCGAACATACACCATCAAAAGACAGAGCGGACGTGTTCCGCTGTAAGTAGGTGTGAATGCCCGACCATAGTTGGTAAAAAGAAGGTAGAAAAGGTTCAAATATCCGACTGTACACAATCAATAGCGGGAACGGATGTGTTCGGCTACAAGAAGGTGTGAAAGTATCACCATGGTTTGTAAAAAGCGGGTAAGAAAAGGTGCGAATGCCCGACAATGTATGATCAAAAGAGGGAGCGGAGGTTTTCGGCTGGTATTTATAAATGTCTAGATAGATTTGAACAAAAAACAACGTAGTATTTTGCAGTAAAAGAAAGAAAGGTTCAGAAATCCGAGAAAAAGCTTTTCATGAGTTCTGCATGATTTGGGATTTTGCTTATAAAATGCATTCCTTCAATCAAACTATGGTAAAACGGCTTTTACCTTCATATTTATCAATGTCTAGATCGACTTCAACAAAGAATAACATTAGATTTTGCAGTAGAAGAAAGAGAGACACTGAAGGATCAGGAATCCGAGAATAAGCTTATTTTCATACGTTCTGCATGATTTGGGATTTTGCTATAAAATGAATTCCTTCACTCAAACTATGTTAAAACTGCTTTTACCTTCATATTTATCAATGTCTAGATCGACTTCAACAAAGAACAACATTGTATATTGCAGTAGAAGAAAGAGCAACACTGAAGGAACAGGAATCCGAGAATAAGCTTATTTTTATACGTTCTGCATGATTTGGGATGTTGCTATAAAATGAATTCCTTCACTCAAACCAAGTGAAAACTTCTTTGTCCTTCATATTTATCAATGTCTAGATCGACTTCAACAAAGAACAACATTGTATATTGCAGTAGAAGAAAGAAGAGACACTGAAGGATCAGGAATCCGAGAATAAGCTTCTTTTCATGAGTTCTGCATGATTTGGGATTTTGCTTATAAAATGCATTCCTTCAATCAAACTATGGTAAAACGGCTTTTACCTTCATATTTATCAATGTCTAGATCGACTTCAACAAAGAACAACATTAGATTTTGCAGTAGAAGAAAGAGAGACACTGAAGGATCAGGAATCCGAGAATAAGCTTCTTTTCATGAGTTCTGCATGATTTGGGATTTTGCTATAAAATGAATTCCTTCACTCAAACTATGTTAGAACTGCTTTTAACTTCATATTTATCTATATCTAGATCGACTTCAACAAAGAACAACATTGGATTTTGCAGTAGAAGAAAGAGCAACACTGAAGGATCAAGAATCCGAGAATAAGCTTACTTTCATACGTTCTGCATGATTTGGGATTTTATGTATAAAATGAATTCCTTCACTCAAACCAAGTGAAAACTTCTTTGTCCTTCATATTTATCAATGTCTAGATCGACTTCAACAAAGAACAACATTGTATATTGCAGTAGAAGAAAGAGAGACACTGAAGGATCAGGAATCCGAGAATAAGCTTCTTTTCATACGTTCTGCATGATTTGGGATTTTGCTATAAAATGAATTCCTTCACTCAAACTATGTTAAAACTGCTTTTAACTTCATATTTATCAATGTCTAGATCGACTTCAACAAAGAACAACATTGTATATTGCAGTAGAAGAAAGAGCAACACTGAAGGCACAGGAATCCGAGAATAAGCTTATTTTCATACGTTCTGCATGATTTCGGATTTTCCTATAAAATGAATTGCTTTGCTCAAACCAAGTTAAAATTGCTTTGTCTTCATATTTATCAATGTCAAAGCAGTTTTAACATAGTTTGAGTGAAGGAATTCATTTTAAAACAAAATCTCAAAACATGCACAACACATGAAAAGCTTATTCTCGGATTCCTGATCCTTCAGTGTTGCTATTTGTTATATTGCAAAGTACAACGTGTTTTCTTTGTTTTGTTTAAATCTATCTCGACATTGATAAATATGGAAGGACAAAGCAGGTTTAACTTGGTTTGAGCAAAGCAATTCATTTTGTAGCAAAATCCGAAATCGTGAAGAACTCATGAAAGCAAGCTTATACTCGGATTCCTGAAACTTTTAGATCTTAGATTTGCTCTTTCTTTTACTGCAAAGTACGTTGGGTTTTTTTTTTGTTTAAATCTTTCTAGACAAAGTAAATATGAAGGACAAATCAGTTTTAACATAGTTTGAGTGAAGGAATGCATTTTATAAGCAAAATCCCAAATCATGCAAAACTAACGAAAAGCTTTTTCTCGCTTTTCACTGCTTTTTACAAACTGGTCGGACGTTCACACCTTCTTGCAGCCGAACAATTCCGCTTCCACTTTTGATGGTGTATATTCGGGCATTCAAACCTTTTCTTACCCGCTTTTTACAAACCATGGTCGGACTTTCACACCTTCTTGCAGCCGAACACCACCTCTCCCGCTTTTGATGATGTATGGTCCAGCATTCTTACCTTTTCTAACACATTTTTCAGCAATTATGGTCGGACATTCACACCTACTCACAGCCAAACACTTCCGCTCCCGCATTTGATGGTGTTTAGTCAGGCATTCTCACCCTTTCTCATCAACTTTTTGCATATGATCTGATATTCACACCTACTTGCAGTCGAACACCACCACTTCCGCTTTTGATGGTATATATTTGGGCATTCGAACCTTTTGTTACCCGCTTTTTACATACCATGGGTGGACTTTCACACCTTCTTGTAGCCGAACAACTCTGCTCCCGCTATTGATTGTGTACAGTCGGGTATTTTAACCTTTTCTTACCCGCTTTTTACAAACTATGGTCGGACATTCACACCTTCTTACAGCGGAACACGTCCGCTCCCTCTTTTGATGGTGTATGTTCGGGCATTCGAACCTTTTCTTACCCGCTTTTTACAAACCATGGTCGGACTTTCACACTTTCTTGTAGCCGAACACCTCCGCTCCCTCTTTTGATCATACATTGTCGGGCATTCGCACCTTGTCTTACCCGCTTTTTACAAACTATAGTCAGACATTCACACGTTGCAGCTGAACCACCTCCGCTCCCTGTTTTGATCATGTATGGAGTGGCAATACTACCTTTTCTTACCCATTTGTGAGTAATTATGTCTGGACATTCACACCTACTTGCAGTCTAACAGCTCTGCTCCCGCTTTTGATTTTGTTTGGTTGGATATTTGACGCTTTTCTTAACTGCTTTTTACAAACTTTGGTCGGACGTTCACACCTTCTTGCAACCGAACACCTCCGCTTCCGCTTTTGATGGTATATATTCGGGAATTCGAACCTTTTCTTACCCGCTTTTTACAAAACATGGTCGGACTTTCACACCTTCTTGTAGCCGAACAACTCCACTCACGCTATTGATTGTGTACAGTCGGGTAGTTTAACCTTTTCTTACCCGCTTTTTACCAACTATGGTTGGACATTCACACCGTCTTACAGCGGAACACCTCCGCTTCCGCTTTTGATGGTGTATAGTCGGGCATTCGAACCTTTTCTTACCCGCTTTTTACAAACTATGGTCGGACATTCAATCCTTCTTGTAGCCGAAAAGCTCCGCTCCCTCTTTTGATCATACATTGTCGGGCATTTGCACCTTCTCTTACCCGCTTTTTACAAACCATGGTCGGACTGTCACACCTTCTTGTAGCTGAACACATCCGCTCCTGCTTTTGATGATGTGTGGTTGGGCATTCGAACCTACTTCTTGCCCGCTTTTCATTAATTATGGGTGGACATTCACACCTTGTCGCAGCCAAACACGTCCGCTCCCTGTTTTGATCATGTATGGCTGGACATTCGCACCTTTTCTCAACCGCTTTTTGCAAACTATGGTCAGCAATTCACAGCTTCCTCTCCACCATACTTGTATGGTGGAAGATTCACACCCACTTGCATCCGAAGACCTCCGCCCCCACTTTTGTTGATATTTAGTCGGTCATTCGCACCTTACCCGCTTTTGGCAAACTATGGCCTTCTTGCAGCCAAACACCACTGATCTCGTTTTTGATGATGTAAGGTTGGACAATCAGACCTTGCTTCACCTGCTTTTCACCAAATATAGTCGGACATTCACATCTTCTTGCAGCCGAATACTTCCGCTCCACCTTTTAGTTTTCTATCACACCTTTTTTTCACCGCATTTTATAGATTATGGTTGGAAATTCTCAACCATTGTCATCCGAAGACCTCTCCTCCCGCTTTTGTTAATATATTTGAACTTTAGTCGGACATTGTTCGGAGGTTCACGTCTTCTTACAGCGGAACACCTCCGCTCCCTCTTTTGATGGTGTATGTTCGGGTATTCGAACCTTTTCTTACCCGCCTTTTAAAAACCATGGTCGGACATTCAAACCTTCTTGTAGCCGAACACATCCACTCCTGCTTTTGATGGTGTATGGTTGGCTATTCGTGCCTTTTCTTAACCATTTTTCAGTAATTATTGGTGGACATTCAGACCTTCTTGCAGCTGAACACCTCCGCTCCCGCTTTTGATGGTGTATAGTCGGGCTTTCGAGCCTTTTCTTCCCCCGTTTTTACTAATTATGGTTGGACATTCAGACCTTGCAGCCGAAAACCTCCGCTCCCTCTTTTTATCATACAATGTCGGGCATTCGCACCTTTTCGCTTTTGATGATGTATGGTCCGGCATTCTTACCTTTTCTAACACATTTTCAGCAATTATGGTCGGATATTCACACCTACTCACAGCCGAATACTTCCGCTCCCGCATTTGACGTTCACGTCTTCTTGAAGCCGAACACCTCCGCTTCCGCTTTTGATGGTGTATATTCGGGCATACGAACCTTTTCTTACCCGCTTTTTACCAACCATGGTTGGACATTCAAACCTTCTTGTAGCCGAACACCTCCGCTCCCTCTTTTGATGATGTATATTTGGGCATTCGCACATTTTCTTACCCGCCTTTTAAAAACTATGGTCGGACATTCAAACCTACTTGCAGTCGAACAGCTCTGCTCCCGCTTTTGATTATGTTTGATTGGATATTCGAACCTTTTCTTAACTGCTTTTTACAAACTTTGTTCGGAGGTTCACGTCATCTTGAAGCCGAACACCTCCGCATCCGCTTTTGATGGTGTACAGTCGGGCATTTTAACCTTTTCTTACCCGCTTTTTACCAACTATGGTCGGACATTCACACCTTCTTACAGCGGAACACCTCCGCTCCCTCTTTTGATGTTGTATGATCGGGCATTCGAACCTTTTCTTACCCGCCTTTTAAAAACTATGGTCGGACATTCAAACCTTCTTGTAGCCGAACACATCCACTCCTGCTTTTGATGATGTATGGTTGGGCATTCGCGCCTTTTCTTAACCATTATTCAGTAATTATTGGTGGACATTCAGACCTTCTTGCAGCTGAACACCTCCGCTCCCGCTTTTGATGGTGTATAGTCGGGCTTTCGAGCCTTTTCTTCCCGGTTTTTACAAATTATGGTTGGACATTCAGACCTTCTTGCAACCTAACAGCTCTTTTGATCATACATTGTCGGGCATTCGCACCTTGTCTCACCCGCTTTTTACAAACTTTAGTCGGACATTCAGACCTTCTTGCAGCTGAACCACCTCCGCTCCCTGTTTTGATCATGTATGGTCTGGCAATACTACCTTTTCTTACCCGTTTGTGAGTAATTTTGGCTGGACATTCACACCTACTCACAGCCGAACAACTCCGCTACCGCATTTGATGGTGTATAGTCGGGCATTCTCACCCTTCCTCATCAGCTTTTTGCAAATTATGATCTGACATTCACACCTACTTGCAGTCGAACAGCTCTGCTCCCGCTTTTGATTATGTTTGGTTGGATATTCGAACCTTTTCTTAACTGCTTTTTACTTACTTTGGTCGGACGTTCACACCTTCTTGCAGCCGAACACCTCCGCTTCCGCTTTTGATAGTATATATTCGGGCATTCGAACCTTTTCTTACCCGCTTTTTACAAACCATGGGTGGACTTTCACACCTTCTTGTACCCGAACAACCCTGCTCCCGCTATTGGTGGTGTACAGTCGGGTATTTTAACCTTTTCTTACACGCTTTTTACAAACTATGGTCGGACATTCACACCTTCTTACAGCGGAACACGTCTGCTCCACCTTTTAGTGTTCTATCACACCTTTTTTTCACCGCATTTTATGGATTATGGTTGGAAATTCTCAACCACTCTCATCCGAAGACCTCTCCTCCCGCTTTTGTGAATATATTTGAACTTTAGTCGGACATTCACACCTTCTTGCAGCTGAACCACCTCCGCTCCCTGTTTTGATCATGTATGGTCTGGCAATACTACCTTTTCTTACCCATTTGTGAGTAATTATGGCTGGACATTCACACCTACTTTAAGCAGAACACCACCTCTCTCGCTTTTGATGATGTATGGACCGGCATTCTTACCTTTTCTAACACATTTTTCAGCAATTATGGTCGGAGATTCACACCTACTAACAGACGAACAACTCCGCTCCCGCATTTGATGGTGTATAGTCGGGCATTCTCACCCTTTCTCATCAGCTTTTTGCAAATTATGATCTGACATTCACACTTACTTGCAGTCGAACAGTTCTGCTCCCGCTTTTGATTATGTTTGGTTGGATATTCGAAACTTTTCTTAACTGCTTTTTACAAACTTTGGTTGGACGTTCAAACCTTCTTGTAGCCGAACACATCCACAGCTGCTTTTGATGATGTATGGTTGGGTATTCGCACCTTTTTTTTACCCATTTTTCAGTAATTATGGGTGGACATTCACACCTTGTTGCAGCCGAACACCTCCTCTCATGTGCGGTTTGATTTTCAAAATTTTTACTTTAATTTTTTCTAGCAATTATTGATGGACATTCAGACCTTCTTGCAGCTGAACAACTCCGCTCCCTCTTTTGATCATAAATTGTCGGGCATTCGCACCTTTTCTTACCCGCTTTTTACAAAACTTGGTCGGACTTTCACACCTTTTAGTAGCCGAACAACTCCGCTCCCGCTATTGATTGTGTACAGTCGGGTATTTTAACCTTTTCTTACCCGCTTTTTACCAACTATGGTCGGACATTCATAACTTCTTACAACGGAACACCTCCGCTCCTTATTTTGATGATGTATGGTTGGGCATTCAAACCTACTTGTTGCCCGCTTTTCATTAATTATGGGTGGACATTCACACCTTGTCGCAGCCAAACACCTCCGCTCCCTGTTTTGATGGTGTATAATGGTGGACATTCGCACCTTTTCTCACCCGCTTTTTACTATGGTCGGCCATTCACAGCTTCCTCTCCACCATACTTGTATGGTGGGATATTCACACCCACTTGCATCCGAAGACCTCCACCCCCACTTTTGTTGATATTTAGTCGGTCATTCGCACCTTTTGGCAAACTATGGCCTTCTTGCAGCCAAACACCTGATCTCGCTTTTGATGATGTAAGGTTGGGCATTCAGACCTTGCTTCACCTACTTTTCACCAAATATAGTCGGACATTCACACCTTCTTGCAGCCGAACACTTCCGCTCCACTTTTGAGTGTTCTATGTAGCATTCACACCTTTTTCTTCACCGCATTTTATAGGTTATGGTTGGAAATTCTTACCCACTCTCATCCGAAGACCTCTCCTCCCGCTTTTGTTAATGTATAGTCGGGCATGAGAACCTTTTCTTACCCGCTTTTTACAAATTAAGGTTGGACATTCACACCTACTTGCAGCCGAATACTGATACTGATCCTCCCGTAATAAAATGGTCGGATCTTATCAAACACACTTTGTTTCTTGTGACAATCAAGTCAGCGAAACAGCGTATACACGTCAAGACACTGAATCAAGTTTGCCACAAGAACTCATAAGTTTGGCAGTATTGCTCTGCCGTCAGCAATCATACACCCATTTTATTTTCGTGAGACATGTGCAGGCACCTGTTCATCTACTGTTCTATCACTATGAATTAGTTTATCTATTATCAATAAGGATACTTCTACAACTACTATCAAAGTATGTCCGGACTTCTTATGTTGTCAGTTGCTATATATGAATAAGTGGGTAGCTACTGACAAGCATTAAGCATGTCACACAGCCCAAACATATAACATTTCAGGACACACCACACAGTTAACAACCACAGTGAAGCGTGTCAAAGCCCAAACATGTAACATTCAACAGGACACTTACACAACACATTCAAATCAAACAGTCAGACAACATACAAGAACATATACCCCAGCCGGCATTGCTCCCTGCCTATTTTCCTACAGCTCACTATGTGTGCGCACACCTTTATTCACAAACTCTTCAACTTATACTCTTTTACCGAAGCTGCTACAGCTCGATTGGCCGAATACCCTTAGATCCTATTTCGGTGAATTTGACATCTGCCTTACATGTAACAGATTAGCGGTTTAGCAGTTTTAATTTAGTTTGAGTGAAGGAATTCATTTTATAGCAAAATCCCAAATCGTGAAGAACTCATGAAAGTAAGCTTATTCTCGGATTCATGAAACTTTAGATTTGCTCTGTCTTTTACTGCAAAGTACAACGTTGTTTTTTTTGTTTAAATCTTTCTAGACATGGTAAATATGAAGGACAAAGCAGTTTTAACATAGTTTGAGTGAAGGAATTCATTTTATAGATAAAATCCCAAGAGTCTGCTGAGAAACAAGAATGAATGCGAAGTAGACTTTAACACGGCTCTAGGAGCGAGCCGAGTGTGGGCTAACCGGGAGAATTGCTTGAAAGAAACGCGACACCGAATGAGCGGTCAGAACAAAGCCTCAATACGGTTTTCCCGTGGTGTTTTTGTTGCTGCCTTGTCTTTTGCACAGAGTAAAAGACAAGGCAGCCATCGAATAGGGCCCGATTGTTCCTACTTGGTCAGCCGAGGAGCAAGGGGGGGAGCAAGCGTCTCAACCAAGCAAAGCTCACCATGGGGAAGGTGGCTATGCCAACTAGCCTGATGCCCTGCTCCCGCAGTGACGGATAATCGTACTCTGGTTTCTTTTCATAACGTACAAGTCTTTCGCCTTTTACTAAAGACTTCCGTGGAAAGCAGCACTAATGAGTTGTTTCTATTTTTGGCAGGCTTTACCTTTGCGGGTGAAGCCCTTTCCGTCTGTGCAAAAGAAATCTTGTTACTGTGCAGAGTGACTTCTCTGAGTAGAGTCGCCTTACTTGTTGCGACTGTGCCGATGTTTGAAGCTGGAGTGCAACGTTGTTGCTTGAATGGTGCTTGCTGGAGCGTGCGGGAGTGCAAAGTTATACCATTTAAAAGGGCTGAAGAGTGCTCAGTGCAGCGGGTGGGCGGAGGTGCAAAGTGACACTCTGGCCACCTCTGGCCATAAAAAGAACACCGCTACAAGTGCGCATTGTGCCAGGAAGGGCCCTCGGACGTGAACCAGTGGACAGTTATCGCTTCTCGGCCTTTTGGCTAAGATCAAGTGTAGTACCTGTTCTTATCAGTTTAATATCTGATATGGCCTTTGTACGAGGACTACATATTAAATGGATTTTTAGCAATAGGAGTTGAAAAAGGAGCTTGCTCCGTTCACTCCAAGCATCGACCCGGTACTGCAGTGCCGCTGGGAACGGTGCGCTCTTCTCTGCTCTTGTGAAAAAGCAAACAGTGGTGCAGGATGGAAGTTTCAGGGAGCCCAAGATGAAACTTTCTTTTAGTCTGCTGAGAAAAGAGAGTGAATGCGAAGTAGACTTTAACACAGCTCTGGGGGTGAGCCGAGTGCGGGCTAACCGGGAGAATTGCTTGAAAGAAACGCGACACTGAATGAGCGGTCAGAACAAAGCCTCAATACGGTTTTCCCGTGGTGTTTTTGTTGCTGCCTTGTCTTTTGCACAGAGTAAAAGACAAGGCAGCCATCGAATAGGGCCCGATTGTTCCTACTTGGTCAGCCGAGGAGCAAGGGGGGGAGCAAGCGTCTCAACCAAGCAAAGCTCACCATGGGGAAGGTGGCTATGCCAACTAGCCTGATGCCCTGCTCCCGCAGTGACGGATAATCGTACTCTGGTTTCTCTTCATAACGTACAAGTCTTTCGCCTTTTACTAAAGACTTCCGTGGAAAGCAGCACTAATGAGTTGTTTCTATTTTTGGCAGGCATTACCTTTGCGGGTGAAGCCCTTTCCGTCTGTGCAAAAGAAATCTTGTTACTGTGCAGAGTGACTTCTCTGAGTAGAGTCGCCTTACTTGTTGCAACTGTGCCGATGTTTGAAGCTGGAGTGCAACGTTGTTGCTTGGATGGTGCTTGCTGGAGCGTGCGGGAGTGCAAAGTTATACCATTTAAAAGGGCTGAAGAGTGCTCAGTGCAGCGGGTGGGCGGAGGTGCAAAGTGACACTCTGGCCACCTATGGCCATAAAAAGAACACCGCTACAAGTGCGCATTGTGCCAGGAAGGGCCCTCGGACGTGAACCAGTGGACAGTTATCGCTTCTCGGCCTTTTGGCTAAGATCAAGTGTAGTACCTGTTCTTATCAGTTTAATATCTGATATGGCCTTTGTACGAGGACTACATATTAAATGGATTTTTAGCAATAGGAGTTGAAAAAGGAGCTTGCTCCGTTCACTCCAAGCATCGACCCGGTACTGCAGTGCCGCTGGGAACGGTGCGCTCTTCTCTGCTCTTGTGAAAAAGCAAACAGTGGTGCAGGATGGAAGTTTCAGGGAGCCCAAGATGAAACTTTCTTTTAGTCTGCTGAGAAAAGAGAGTGAATGCGAAGTAGACTTTAACACAGCTCTGGGGGCGAGCCGAGTGCGGGCTAACCGGGAGAATTACTTGAAAGAAACGCGACACTGAATGAGCGGTCAGAACAAAGCCTCAATACGGTGTTCCCGTGGTGTTTGTGGCTGCCTTGTCTTTTGCACAGAGTAAAAGACAAGGCAGCCATCGAATAGGGCCCGATTTTTCCTACTTGGTCAGCCGAGGAGCAAGGAGGGGGAGCAAGCGTCTCAACCAAGCAAAGCTCACCATGGGGAAGGTGGCTATGCCAACTAGCCTGATGCCCTGCTCCCGCAGTGACGGATAATCGTACTCTGGTTTCTCTTCATAACGTACAAGTCTTTCGCCTTTTACTAAAGACTTCCGTGGAAAGCAGCACTAATGAGTTGTTTCTATTTTTGGCAGGCTTTACCTTTGCGGGTGAAGCCCTTTCCGTCTGTGCAAAAGAAATCTTGTTACTGTGCAGAGTGACTTCTCTGAGTAGAGTCGCCTTACTTGTTGCGACTGTGCCGATGTTGCTTGAATGGTGCTTGCTCCACGTGCGGGAGTGCAAAGTTATACCATTTAAAAGGGCTGAAGAGTGCTCAGTGCAGCGGGTGGGCGGAGGTGCAAAGTGACACTCTGGCCACCTCTGGCCATAAAAAGAACACCGCTACAAGTGCGCATTGTGCCAGGAAGGGCCCTCGGACGTGAACCAGTGGACAGTTATCGCTTCTCGGCCTTTTGGCTAAGATCAAGTGTAGTACCTGTTCTTATCAGTTTAATATCTGATATGGCCTTTGTACGAGGACTACATATTAAATGGATTTTTAGCAATAGGAGTTGAAAAAGGAGCTTGCTCCGTTCACTCCAAGCATCGACCCAGTACTGCAGTGCCGCTGGGAACGGTGCGCTCTTCTCTGCTCTTGTGAAAAAGCAAACAGTGGTGCAGGATGGAAGTTTCAGGGAGCCCAAGATGAAACTTTCTTTTAGTCTGCTGAGAAAAGAGAGTGAATGCGAAGTAGACTTTAACACAGCTCTGGGGGCGAGCCGAGTGCGGGCTAACCGGGAGAATTGCTTGAAAGAAACGCGACACTGAATGAGCGGTCAGAACAAAGCCTCAATACGGTGTTCCCGTGGTGTTTGTGGCTGCCTTGTCTTTTGCACAGAGTAAAAGACAAGGCAGCCATCGAATAGGGCCCGATTTTTCCTACTTGGTCAGCCGAGGAGCAAGGAGGGGGAGCAAGCGTCTCAACCAAGCAAAGCTCACCATGGGGAAGGTGGCTATGCCAACTAGCCTGATGCCCTGCTCCCGCAGTGACAGATAATCGTACTCTGGTTTCTCTTCATAATGTACAAGTCTTTCGCCTTTTACTAAAGACTTCCGTGGAAAGCAGCACTAATGAGTTGTTTCTATTTTTGGCAGGCATTACCTTTGCGGGTGAAGCCCTTTCCGTCTGTGCAAAAGAAATCTTGTTACTGTGCAGAGTGACTTCTCTGAGTAGAGTCGCCTTACTTGTTGCAACTGTGCCGATGTTTGAAGCTGGAGTGCAACGTTGTTGCTTGGATGGTGCTTGCTGGAGCGTGCGGGAGTGCAAAGTTATACCATTTAAAAGGGCTGAAGAGTGCTCAGTGCAGCGGGTGGGCGGAGGTGCAAAGTGACACTCTGGCCACCTATGGCCATAAAAAGAACACCGCTACAAGTGCGCATTGTGCCAGGAAGGGCCCTCGGACGTGAACCAGTGGACAGTTATCGCTTCTCGGCCTTTTGGCTAAGATCAAGTGTAGTACCTGTTCTTATCAGTTTAATATCTGATATGGCCTTTGTACGAGGACTACATATTAAATGGATTTTTAGCAATAGGAGTTGAAAAAGGAGCTTGCTCCGTTCACTCCAAGCATCGACCCGGTACTGCAGTGCCGCTGGGAACGGTGCGCTCTTCTCTGCTCTTGTGAAAAAGCAAACAGTGGTGCAGGATGAAACTTTCTTTTAGTCTGCTGAGAAAAGAGAGTGAATGCGAAGTAGACTTTAACACAGCTCTGGGGGTGAGCCGAGTGCGGGCTAACCGGGAGAATTGCTTGAAAGAAACGCGACACTGAATGAGCGGTCAGAACAAAGCCTCAATACGGTTTTCCCGTGGTGTTTTTGTTGCTGCCTTGTCTTTTGCACAGAGTAAAAGACAAGGCAGCCATCGAATAGGGCCCGATTGTTCCTACTTGGTCAGCCGAGGAGCAAGGGGGGGAGCAAGCGTCTCAACCAAGCAAAGCTCACCATGGGGAAGGTGGCTATGCCAACTAGCCTGATGCCCTGCTCCCGCAGTGACGGATAATCGTACTCTGGTTTCTCTTCATAACGTACAAGTCTTTCGCCTTTTACTAAAGACTTCCGTGGAAAGCAGCACTAATGAGTTGTTTCTATTTTTGGCAGGCATTACCTTTGCGGGTGAAGCCCTTTCCGTCTGTGCAAAAGAAATCTTGTTACTGTGCAGAGTGACTTCTCTGAGTAGAGTCGCCTTACTTGTTGCAACTGTGCCGATGTTTGAAGCTGGAGTGCAACGTTGTTGCTTGGATGGTGCTTGCTGGAGCGTGCGGGAGTGCAAAGTTATACCATTTAAAAGGGCTGAAGAGTGCTCAGTGCAGCGGGTGGGCGGAGGTGCAAAGTGACACTCTGGCCACCTATGGCCATAAAAAGAACACCGCTACAAGTGCGCATTGTGCCAGGAAGGGCCCTCGGACGTGAACCAGTGGACAGTTATCGCTTCTCGGCCTTTTGGCTAAGATCAAGTGTAGTACCTGTTCTTATCAGTTTAATATCTGATATGGCCTTTGTACGAGGACTACATATTAAATGGATTTTTAGCAATAGGAGTTGAAAAAGGAGCTTGCTCCGTTCACTCCAAGCATCGACCCGGTACTGCAGTGCCGCTGGGAACGGTGCGCTCTTCTCTGCTCTTGTGAAAAAGCAAACAGTGGTGCAGGATGGAAGTTTCAGGGAGCCCAAGATGAAACTTTCTTTTAGTCTGCTGAGAAAAGAGAGTGAATGCGAAGTAGACTTTAACACAGCTCTGGGGGCGAGCCGAGTGCGGGCTAACCGGGAGAATTACTTGAAAGAAACGCGACACTGAATGAGCGGTCAGAACAAAGCCTCAATACGGTGTTCCCGTGGTGTTTGTGGCTGCCTTGTCTTTTGCACAGAGTAAAAGACAAGGCAGCCATCGAATAGGGCCCGATTTTTCCTACTTGGTCAGCCGAGGAGCAAGGAGGGGGAGCAAGCGTCTCAACCAAGCAAAGCTCACCATGGGGAAGGTGGCTATGCCAACTAGCCTGATGCCCTGCTCCCGCAGTGACGGATAATCGTACTCTGGTTTCTCTTCATAACGTACAAGTCTTTCGCCTTTTACTAAAGACTTCCGTGGAAAGCAGCACTAATGAGTTGTTTCTATTTTTGGCAGGCTTTACCTTTGCGGGTGAAGCCCTTTCCGTCTGTGCAAAAGAAATCTTGTTACTGTGCAGAGTGACTTCTCTGAGTAGAGTCGCCTTACTTGTTGCGACTGTGCCGATGTTGCTTGAATGGTGCTTGCTGGAGCGTGCGGGAGTGCAAAGTTATACCATTTAAAAGGGCTGAAGAGTGCTCAGTGCAGCGGGTGGGCGGAGGTGCAAAGTGACACTCTGGCCACCTCTGGCCATAAAAAGAACACCGCTACAAGTGCGCATTGTGCCAGGAAGGGCCCTCGGACGTGAACCAGTGGACAGTTATCGCTTCTCGGCCTTTTGGCTAAGATCAAGTGTAGTACCTGTTCTTATCAGTTTAATATCTGATATGGCCTTTGTACGAGGACTACATATTAAATGGATTTTTAGCAATAGGAGTTGAAAAAGGAGCTTGCTCCGTTCACTCCAAGCATCGACCCAGTACTGCAGTGCCGCTGGGAACGGTGCGCTCTTCTCTGCTCTTGTGAAAAAGCAAACAGTGGTGCAGGATGGAAGTTTCAGGGAGCCCAAGATGAAACTTTCTTTTAGTCTGCTGAGAAAAGAGAGTGAATGCGAAGTAGACTTTAACACAGCTCTGGGGGCGAGCCGAGTGCGGGCTAACCGGGAGAATTGCTTGAAAGAAACGCGACACTGAATGAGCGGTCAGAACAAAGCCTCAATACGGTGTTCCCGTGGTGTTTGTGGCTGCCTTGTCTTTTGCACAGAGTAAAAGACAAGGCAGCCATCGAATAGGGCCCGATTTTTCCTACTTGGTCAGCCGAGGAGCAAGGAGGGGGAGCAAGCGTCTCAATCAAGCAAAGCTCACCATGGGGAAGGTGGCTATGCCAACTAGCCTGATGCCCTGCTCCCGCAGTGACAGATAATCGTACTCTGGTTTCTCTTCATAATGTACAAGTCTTTCGCCTTTTACTAAAGACTTCCGTGGAGAGCAGCACTAATGAGTTGTTGCTATTTTTGGCAGGCTTTACCTTTGCGGGTGAAGCCCTTTCTGTCTGTGCAAAAGAAATCTTGTTACTGTGCAGAGTGACTTCTCTGAGTAGAGTTGCCTTACTTGTTGCGACTGTGCCGATGTTTGAAGCTGGAGTGCAAAGTTGTTGCTTGAATGGTGCTCGCTGGAGCGTGCGGGAGTGCAATGTTATACCATTTAAAAGGGCTGAAGAGTGCTCAGTGCAGCGGGTGGGCGGAGATGCAAAGTGACACTCTGGCCACCTCGAAAACCGAGGTTACATCCAGTACCAGGGGCAGCCCAAGCTCTGCCGCAAGTGTGGTGAGCATGGGCACCTGGTTGAGGCTTGTACCAAGGTGATATGTGGGAAATGCAGAGAAATTGGGGACACTTTTGGAGAGTGTCCAAATGGCAGGAAATGTAATCTCTGTGGAGAATTAAATCACCTCTTCTGAGATTGCCCTAAATCTTTTGCCAACAAATTAAAGACGGTAAAGCCACAGTCAAGCCAACAAAGAGAAGGACCAGAGGTGGCAGTTGGTGAACAAAGTGAAGAGGTTGACCCAATAAATTCAAACTTCCCGCTAAAAGCTTGGATTGGAAGTGAGGAGCAAAAAGGAGAGGGGCCTGTAGAGGCCTCACCACTCAGTGCTGAAGTCTGTGAGAATTCACAGGCAGAGGGTGGAGCTACGCTAAATGAGGAGGAAGAGCAGACAGGTGAGTCTAGTGAAGGTACTCACCTCCCCGAAGGTCAACAGCCGAGGAGGACCTTTTAGAAGATTACTCACAAACGGGTAAGAAATGGTAGTATTGCCAGACAATACATGATCAAAACAGGGAGCTGAGGTGGTTCAGCTGCAAGGTGTGAATTTCTGACTAAAGTTTGTAAAAAGCGCGTAAGACTAGGTGCGAATGCCCAACAATGTATGATCAAAAGAGGGAGCGGAGGTTTTCGGCTGCAAGGTCTGAATGTCCAACCATAATTTCTAAAAACCGGGGAAGAAAAGGCTCGAAAGCCCGACTATACACCATCAAAAGCGGGAGCGGAGGTGTTCAGCTGCAAGAAGGTCTGAATGTCCACCAATAATTACTGAAAAATGGTTAAGAAAAGGTGCGAATGCCCAACCATACATCATCAAAAGCAGGAGTGGATGTGTTCGGCTACAAGAAGGTTTGAATGTCCGACCATAGTTTTTAAAAGGCGGGTAAGAAAAGGTTCGAATGCCCGAACATACACCATCAAAAGAGGGAGCGGAGGTGTTCCGCTGTAAGAAGGTGTGAATGTCCAACCATAGTTGGTAAAAAGCGGGTAAGAAAAGGTTAAAATGCCCGACTGTACACCATCAAAAGCGGAAGCGGAGGTGTTCGGCTTCAAGAAGACGTGAACCTCCGAACAAAGTTTGTAAAAAGCAGTTAAGAAAAGGTTCGAATATCCAACCAAACATAATCAAAAGCGGGAGCAGAGCTTTTCGACTGCAAGTAGGTGTGAATGTCAGATCATAATTTGCAAAAAGCTGATGAGAAAGGGTGAGAATGCCCGACTATACACCATCAAATGCGGTAGCGGAGTTGTTCGGTTGTGAGTAGGTGTGAATGTCCAGCCAAAATTACTCACAAACGGGTAAGAAAAGGTAGTATTGCCAGACCATACATGATCAAAACAGGGAGCGGAGGTGGTTCAGCTGCAAGAAGGTCTGAATGTCCGACTAAAGTTTGTAAAAAGCGGGTAAGACAAGGTGCGAATGCCCGACTATACACCATCAAAAGCGCGAGCAGAGGGGTTCAGCTGCAAGAAGGTCTGAATGTCCATCAATAATTTCTTTAAAACATGAAAGAAAATTTTCGAATATCAAACCGCACATGATCATAAGCGGGAGAGGAGGTGTTCAGCTGCAAGACGGTGTGAATGTCCACCCATAATTCCTGAAAAATGGGTAAAAAAAGGTGCCAATGCCCAACCATACATTATCAAAAGCAGGTCTGAATGTCAGATCATAATTTGCAAAAAGCTGATGAGAAAGGGTGACAATGCCCGACTCTACACCATCAAATGCGGGAGCGGAGGTGTTCGGCTCTGAGTAGGTGTGAATGTCCGACCATAAGTGCTGAAAAATGTATTAGAAAAGGTAAGAATGCCGGTCCATACATCATCAAAAGCGAGAGAGGTGGTGTTCTGCTGAAAGTAGGTGTGAATGTCCAGCCATAATTACTCACAAACGGGTAAGAAAAGGTAGTATTGCCAGACCATACATGATCAAAACAGGGAGCGGAGGTGGTTCAGCTGCAACGTGTGAATGTCTGACTATAGTTTGTAAAAAGCGGGTAAGACAAGGTGCGAATGCCCGACAATGTATAATCAAAAGAGGGAGCGGAGGTGCTCGGCTGCAAGGTCTGAATGTCCAACCATAATTTCTAAAAAACGGGTAAGAAAAGGCTCGAAAGCCCGACTTTACACCATCAAAAGCGGGAGCGGAGGTGTTCAGCTGCAAGAAGGTGTGAATGTTCGACTAAAGTTTGTAAAAATCTGGTAAGACAAGGTGCGAATGCCCGACAATGTATGATCAAAAGCGGGAGCGGAGGTGTTCAGCTGCAAGAAGGTCTGAATGTCCATCAATAATTGCTAGAAAAAATTAAAGTAAAAATTTCGAAAATCAAACCGCACATGATCATAAGTGGGAGAGGAGGTGTTCAGCTGCAAGAAGGTGTGAATGTCCACCCATAATTCCTGAAAAATGGGTAAAAAAAAGGTGCGAATACCCAACCATACATCATCAAAAGCAGGTGTTAATGTCAGATCATAATTTGCAAAAAGCTGATGAGAAAGGGTGAGAATGCCCGACTATACACCATCAAATGCGGGAGCGGAGTTGTTTGTCTGTGAGTAGGTGTGAATCTCCGACCATAATTGCTGAAAAATGTGTTAGAAAAGGTAAGAATGCCGGTCCATACATCATCAAAAGCGAGAGAGGTGGTGTTCTGCTGAAAGTAGGTGTGAATGTCCAGCCATAATTACTCACAAACGGGTAAGAAAAAGTAGTATTGCCAGACCATACATGATCAAAACAGGGAGCGGAGGTGGTTCAGCTGCAAGAAGGTGTGAATGTCTGACTAAAGTTCAAATATATTAACAAAAGCGGGAGGAGAGGTCTTCGGATAGAGTGGTTGAGAATTTCCAACCATAATCTATAAAATGCGGTGAAAAAAAGGTGTGATAGAACACTAAAAGGTGGAGCGGAAGTGTTCGGCTGCAAGAAGGTGTGAATGTCCGACTATATTTGGTGAAAAGCAGGTGAAGCAAGGTCTGAATGCCCAACCTTACATCATCAAAAGCGAGATCAGAGGTGTTTGGCTGCAAGAAGGCCATAGTTTGCCAAAAGCGGGTAAGGTGCGAATGACCGACTAAATATCAACAAAAGTGGGGGCGGAGGTCTTCGGATGCAAGTGGGTGTGAATATCCCACCATACAAGTATGGTGGAGAGGAAGCTGTGAATTGCTGACCATAGTTTGCAAAAAGCGGGTGAGAAAAGGTGCGAATGTCCAACCATACACCATCAAAACAGGGAGCGGAGGTGTTTGGCTGCGACAAGGTGTGAATGTCCACCCATAATTAATGAAAAGCGGGCAAGAAGTAGGTTCGAATGCCCAACCACTCATCATCAAAAGCAGGAGTGGATGTGTTCGGCTATAAGAAGGTTTGAATGTCCGAGCATAATTTGTAAAAAGCGGGTAAGAAAAGGTTCGAATGCCTGAACATACACCATCAAAAGAGGGAGCGGAGGTGTTCCGCTGTAAGAAGGTGTGAATGTCCGACCAGAGTTGGTAAAAAGCGGGTAAGAAAAGGTTAAAAAACCCGACTGTACACAATCAATAGCGGGAGCAGATGTGTTTGGCTACAAGAAGGTGTGACAGTCCGACCATGGTTTGTAAAAAGCGGGTAAGAAAAGGTGCAAATGCCCGACAATGTATGATCAAAAGAGGGAGCGGAGCTTTTCGGCTACAAGAAGGTTTGAATGTCCGACCATAGTTTGTAAAAAGCGGGTAAGAAAAGGTTCGAATGCCCGACTATACACCATCAAAAGCGGAAGCGGAGGTGTTCCGCTGTAGACGGTGTGAATGTCCGACCATAGTTGTTAAAAAGCGGGTAAGAAAAGGTTAAACTACACGACTGTACACAATCAATAGCGGGAGTGGAGTTGTTCGGCTACAAGAAGGTGTGAAAGTCCGACCATGGTTTGTAAAAAACGGGTAAGATAATGTTCGAATTCCCGAATATATACCATCAAAAGCGGAAGCGGAGGTGTTTGGTTGCAAGAAGGTGTGAACGTCCGACCAAAGTTTGTAAAAAGCAGTTAAGAAAAGGTTCGAATATCCAACCAAACAAAATCAAAAGCAGGAGCAGAGCTGTTCGACTGCAAGTAGGTGTGAATGTCCAGCCATAATTACTCACAAATGGGTAAGAAAAGGTAGTATTGCCACTCCATACATGATCAAAACAGGGAGCGGAGGTGGTTCAGCTGCAACGTGTGAATGTCTGACTATAGTTTGTAAAAAGCGGGTAAGACAAGGTGCGAATGCCCGACAATGTATGATCAAAAGAGGGAGCGGAGGTGTTCGGCTGCAAGGTCTGAATATCCAACCATAATTTCTAAAAACCGGGTAAGAAAAGGCTCGAAAGCCCGACTTTACACCATCAAAAGCGGGAGCGGAGGTGTTCAGCTGCAAGAAGGTGTGAATGTTCGACTAAAGTTTGTAAAAATCTGGTAAGACAAGGTATGAATGCCCGACAATGTATGATCAAAAGCGGGAGCGGAGGTGTTCAGCTGCAAAGAAGGTCTGAATGTCCATCAATAATTGCTAGAAAACATGAAAGTAAAAATTTCTAAAATCAAACCGCACATGATCATAAGTGGGAGAGGAGGTGTTCAGCTGCAAGAAGGTATGAATATCCACCCATAATTCCTGAAAAATGGGTAAAAAAAAGGTGCGAATGCCCAACCATACATCATCAAAAGCAGCTGTGGATGTGTTCGGCTACAAGAAGGTGTGAACGTCCAACCAAAGTTTGTAAAAAGCAGTTAAGAAAAGGTTCGAATATCCAACCAAACATAATCAAAAGCGGGAGCAGAACTGTTCGACTGCAAGTAGGTGTGGATGTCAGATCATAATTTGCAAAAAGCTGATGAGAAAGGGTGAGAATGCCCGACTATACACCATCAAATGCGGGAGCGGAGTTGTTCGTCTGTGAGTAGGTGTGAATCTCCGAACATAATTGCTGAAAAATGTGTTAGAAAAGGTAAGAATGCCGGTCCATACATCATCAAAAGCGAGAGAGGTGGTGTTCTGCTGAAAGTAGGTGTGAATGTCCAGCCATAATTACTCACAAACGGGTAAGAAAAGGTAGTATTGCCAGACCATACATGATCAAAACAGTAAGCGGAGGTGGTTCAGCTGCAAGAAGGTGTGGATGTCTGACTATAGTTTGTAAAAAGCGGGTAAGACAAGGTGCGAATGCCCGACAATGTAAGGCAAGGCAAGACAAGGCAAGTATATTTGTATAGCACAATTCAACAACAAGGTGATTCAAAGTGCTTCACAGAGACATTAAAACAGAAGAAATAAAAAGCATGATTTAAAATTTAAACAAAAGAAGGAAATAAGAACAATAGATAAAATCAGAAAAAATTATATATATGAAAGATAAAATCAATAGTTAAAACATGATTCCGTTTTGAAACTCAAGCTTATTCAAATGCAGCTGAAAATAGATGTGTCTTCAACCTGGACTTAAATACACTGAGTGTTTCAGCTGATCTGAGGCTTTCTGGGACTTTGTTCCAGACATGTGGAGCATAGAAGCTGAATGCAGCTTCTCCATGTCTGGTTTTGACTCTGGGAACTGATAAAATACCGGATCCAGATGACCTGAGGGGTCTGGAAGGTTCATAGTGGGTCAGGAGGTCACTGATGTATTTTGGTCCTTGACCATTCAGAGCTTTATAGACCAGCATCAGAACTTTAAAGTCTATCCTCTGATGGACAGGCAGCCAGTGTAAAGACTTGAGAGCTGGACTGTGATGTGCTCCACTTTTTTGGTCTTAGTGAGGACTCGAGCAGCTGAGTTCTGGATGAGCTGCAGTTGTCTAACTGACTTTTTAGGCAGACCTGTAAAGATGCTATTACAATAATCAAGCCTACTAAAGATGAATGCATGGACTAGTTTTTCCAGGTCCTGCTGAGACATCAGATCTTTTAGCCTTGATATATTCTTAAGGTGATAGTAGGCTGACTTTGTTAATGCCTTAATGTGTTTGTCCAAATTTAGGTCTGAGTCCATCACTACACCCAGATTTCTGGCCTGGTTGGTCGTTTTTAGATTTATAGATTGAAGCTCTGTGGTGACTTTCAATCGTTTATCTTTGGCTCCAAAGACAATTACCTCAGTTTTGTTTTTGTTTAGCTGGAGGAAGTTGTGGCACATCCAGTCATTAATCTCCTCAATGCATTTTCCAAGGGCCTGTACAGGCCCTCTGTCTCCTGGTGACATTGTTATATACATCTGTGTGTCATCTGCATAGCTATGGTAGTTTATTTGGTTGTTTTTTATAATCTGTGCCAGTGGGAGCATGTAGATGTTAAACAGAAGAGGTCCCAGGATGGAACCTTGGGGAACTTGTGATTCTTGTCTGCTCAGATGTAAAGTTACCTATTGACACAAAGTACTTCCTGTTCTCTAAGTATGTTTTGAACCAGTTTAGTACAGTTCCGGAAAGACCAGCCCAGTTCTCCAGTTGTTTGAGTAATATATTGTGGTCAACTGTATCAAAGGCAGCACTGAGATCCAGTAAAACTAAGACTGACATTTTTCCACTGTCTGTGTTCAGACATATGTCATTAAACACTTTGGTCAGAGCAGTCTCAGTGCTGTGGTGCTGTCTAAAGCCTGACTGGAAGGTATCATAGCAGTTATTTTGTGTTAAAAAGTAATTAAGCTGTTGAAAAACCGCTTTTTCAATGATCTTACTTAAAAATGGGAGATTTGAGATGGGCCTGTAGTTGTTCATTTGCGTCTTATCAAGATTGTCCTTTTTCAGCAGAGGTTTAATTACAGCTGTTTTTAGTGGCTCTGGAAACACACCTGACGTTAAGGACAGGTTCACAATCAGTAACAGGTCTGACTCCAAAGTCTTTGAGACCCCTTTGAAAAAACCTGTTGGTAGGATGTCTAAACAGCAAGAGGAGGACTTCAGGTGACGTAAGATGTCCTCCAGGTCTTTACTGTTAATGGGTTGAAATAGTGTCATGGTGTTTAAACCGGTTTTCGGTGGACACAGTACATATGCTGAACCTGCTGCTGATGTACCAACTGCTTGTCTAATATTTTGGACTTTGTCTATGAAGAATTTGGCAAAGTCATTGCAGGCCATGGTGGAATGGAGTTCATTTGCCACTGACACAGGAGGGTTTGTTAGCCTGTCAACTGTAGCAAATAAGGCCCGAGCATTATGACTGTTTTTGGTGATGATGTCAGGGAAGTAGGATTTCCTTGCATTCCTCAGTTGTAAATTATAAGAGTGAAGTTTCTCTTTATAGATGTCATAATGAACCTGGAGATTTGTTTTTCTCCATCTGCGCTCAGCTTTCCGACACACTCTTTTCCCATTTTTCACCAGTGTGGAATTTCGCCATGGAGACTTCTTCCTTCCAGAGATAACCTTCACCTTAATGGGAGCAATAGTATCCATAACATTTAACATTTTAGTATTAAAGCTACTGACGAGCTCACTGACTGAACCCCCGGACAGGGCAGGTGCTAAGGAGAAAACCTGGTTAAAGATCTTACTACTGTTTTCAGTTTTGAGATCACTGCTGTTGAGACATTTGTGTGCACTGAAATCGTACTCTCAAAGAAAACACAGGAATGGTCAGACAGGCCCACATCAGACACAGTAATCTTTGAAATGCTTAGACCCTTGGAGATCACTAAGTCTAGAGTGTGCCCCCTATTGTGCGTAGGCTCTGTTATATGCTGAGTCAGCCCAAAGTTGTCCAGAGTGTTACTCAGGTCTTTAGTCCCTCTGTCCTGAGGATTGTCCATATGGATGTTAAAATCACCAACAATAATTATACAGTCAAAATCAACACAGATCATAGACAGCAGTTCACTGAGGTCTTCAGAAAAATCTGAACAGTATTTAGGGGGCCTGTAAATATTCAGAAACAGGACACTGGGTGAGGCCTTCACCTGTATAGCCATATATTCAAAGGACTGAAAACTTCCAGGAGATAACTGCTTACATTGAAAGGATTCATTGAATAAGACTGCGACCCCTCCTCCTCTCCTGCTCACTCTGGCCTCGCTGATAAAACTGTAACCAGGAGGGGTTGACTCAATAAGAACAGCAGCACTGTTATTTTGTTCCAACCAAGTTTCAGTTAAAAACATAAAATCCAGGGTGTGCTCAGTGATAAAATCATCAATTAAGAATGTTTTCCCAGCTAAAGACCTAACATTTAATAAAGCCAACTTAAGTGTTTTAGAGGTATTATTTGCCCCCTCGTGTTTGGGTGCAGTCTGTGGCACACAAGGTATGTTTACTTTATTTAAAGATCTTTTTGAGTGCAACTCTCTGTGTTTTGACTGGGTCACATTTCTCCTTCTGTCACCTAAAAGTACAGAAATTTTAAGATCTTCTAATAAACAGGGTCCCAGCTTGTCCTGGGAAAAGTCACGACTGTCAGAATTCACACAGCCTGGACCCCTCACACATCACACATCAGACTGCGGAGACAGTACATGGTGGCAGCGTGAAGGGACAGAAGGGGGTGGGGCTGGGCTCCGTCGCTTCGGCTGCTCTAGTAGGGGCGGGGCTCGGCGGGGAACCTTTGGCCGCTTTGGTGGGGGGTTTATGGGGGATAAAAAGGGATTGGGCTGGGGGGTAGATCTAAGCCCAGCATTGACCCGTTCCATCATCTCCTCAGTGAATTTCAGGTGAGGGGAGGAGGAGGGAGAAAGGGAGGGTGAGGAGCACAATGACCTGTCAGGGGTTTGGGGGGCTGGGGAAGGTCCTGGTCCTGGTCCCTGGTCCTGGTCATTAGTGCTGTTGAGAGGGTTTGGGGCAAATAAAGACCTCTCTTCTTGCCTCTGATGTCTCTCCTTTCCAAAGTTCCTCTTGGGTGGGGGCAGATGGAGTTCCTCCTCAAGGTTTCTGCTGGGATTTGTTTGTTCCTCTCTATGAGATAACTCCTTGTTTATCTCAGCCTTGGCCCCGAGCACAGATGGATGACGTAGGAAATAAAATATGTTGGAGGTGAACAGTTTCACCCCTGACTTGTTAAAATTAAATCCATTTGCCATGTATGATCAAAAGAGGGAGCGGAGGTGTTTGGCTGCAAGGTCTGAATGTCCAGCCATAATTTCTAAAAACCGGGTAAGAAAAGGCTCGAAAGCCCGACTTTACACCATCAAAAGCGGGAGCGGAGGTGTTCAGCTGCAAGAAGGTGTGAATGTTCGACTAAAGTTTGTAAAAATCTGGTAAGACAAGGTGCGAATGCCCAACAATGTATGATCAAAAGCGGGAGCGGAGGTGTTCAGCTGCAAGAAGGTCTGAATGTCCATCAATAATTGCTAGAAAACATGAAAGTAAAAATTTCGAAAATCAAACCGCACATGATCATAAGTGGGAGAGGAGGTGTTCCGCTGCAAGAAGATGTGAATATCCACCCATAATTCCTGAAAAAAGGGGGAAAAAATGGTGCGAATGCCCAACCATACATCATAAAAAGCAGCTGTAGATGTGTTCGGCTACAAGAAGGTGTGAACGTCCAACCAAAGTTTGTAAAAAGCAGTTAAGAAAAGGTTCGAATATCCAACCAAACATAATCAAAAGCAGGAAACTCAGGACGGACCTCATCCACCCCCGGGGCCTTGCCACCGAGGAGCTTTTTGACCACCTCGGCAACCTCAGCCCCAGAAATGGGAGGCCCCGTCTCCGAGCTCTCCGACTCTGCCTCTTCCGAGCACGTGTTGGTAGGATTGAGGAGTTCCTCGAAGTACTCCCCCCACCGACTCACAACATCCCTAGTTGAGGTCAGCAAAGCCCCGTCCCCACTGTAAACAGTGTTGACTGTGAGCCGCTTCCCCCCCCTGAGACGCCGGATGGTGGACCAGAATCTCTTCGAGGCCGTCCGGAAATCGTTCTCCATGGTCTCACCGAACTCCTCCCAGGCCCGAGTTTTTTTCTCAGCAACCGCCGAAGCCGCAGCCCGTCTGGCCTGTCGGTACCTATCAGCTGCTTCCAGGGTCCCACTGGCCAAAAAGGCCCGATAGGACTCCTTCTTCAGCTTGACGGCTTCCCTCACCACTGGTGTCCACCAGCAGGTTCGAGGGTTGCCGCCACGACAGGCACCGACCACCTTACGGCCACAACTCCGATCAGCTGCCTCGGCAATGGAGTCACGGAACATGGCCCATTCGGACTCAATGTCCCCCACCTCCCCCGGGATATGGTTGAAGCTCTGCCGGAGGTGGGAGTTAAAGCTCCTTCTGACGGGGGATTCTGACAAACGCTCCCAGCAGACCCTCACAATACGTTTGGGCCTGCCAGGTCTGATCGGCATCCTCCCCCACCAGCGGAGCCAACTCACCACCAGGTGGTGATCAGTTGACAGCTCCGCCCCTCTCTTCACCCGAGTGTCCAGGACATACGGCCGCAAGTCCGATGATACAACCACAAAGTCGATCATCGAACTGCGGCCAAGGGTGTCCTGGTGCCAAGTGCACATATGGACACCCTTATGTCTGAACATGGTGTTCGTTATGGACAGTCCATGACCAGCAAAGAAGTCCAACAACATAACACCACTCTGGTTCAGATCGGGGGGGCCGTTCCTCCCAATCACACCCCTCCAGGTCTCACTGTCATTGCCCACGTGAGCATTGAAGTCCCCCAGCAGAACGAGGGAGTCTCCGGTAGGAGCATTCTCCAGTGCCTCCCCCAGAGACTCCAAAAAGGGTGGGTACTCTGAACTGCTGTTTGGCGCATAGGCACAAACAACAGTCAGGACTCGTCCCCCCACCCGAAGGCGGAGGGAGGCTACCCTCTCGTTCACTGGGGTAAACCCCAATGTACTGGCACACAGCCGGGGGGCAATAAGTATGCCCACACCTGCTCTGCGCCTCTCACCACGGGCAACTCCAGAGTGGAAGAGAGTCCAACCCCTCTCAAGAGGACTGGTTCCAGAGCCCAAGCCGTGCGTCGAGGTGAGTCCGACTATATCTAGCCGGAACCGCTCAGCCTCGCGCACCAGCTCCGGCTCCTTCCCCAACAGAGAGGTGACATTCCACGTCCCAAGAGCTAGCTTCAGTAGCCGAGGATCAGACCGCCAAGGCCTCTGCCTTCGGCCGCTACCCAGCTCACATCGCACCCGACCCCCTTGGCCCCTCCCACGGGTGGTGAGCCCGTCGGAAGGGGGACCCACGTCATCATTTCGGGCTATGCCCGACCGAGCCCCATGGGCACAGACCCGGCCACCAGGCGCCCGCTGCCGGGCCCCACCCCCGGGCCTGCCTCCGGGGGAGGCCCCGGTGTCCCATATCCGGGCAAGGGATCACGAGGTCCAAATTTTTTGTTCATCGTCTTTTGAGCTGTTCTTTGTCTGGTCCCTCATCTAGGATCTGCTTGCCTTGGGTGACCCTACCAGGGGCTTAAAGCCCCGAGCAACATAGCTCCCGGACTCATTGGGGCACGCAAACTCCCCCACCACGATAAGGTGACAGCTCAGGAGGGAGGGATGTCAGATCATAATTTGCAAAAAGCTGATGAGAAAGGGTGAGAATGCCCAACTATACACCATCAAATGCGGGAGCGGAGTTGTTCGTCTGTGAGTAGGTGTGAATCTCCGACCATAATTGCTGAAAAATGTGTTAGAAAAGGTAAGAATGCCGGTCCATACATCATCAAAAGCGAGAGAAGTGGTGTTCTGCTGAAAGTAGGTGTGAATGTCCAGCCATAATTACTCACAAACGGGTAAGAAAAGGTAGTATTGCCAGACCATACATCATCAAAAGCAGGAGTGGATGTGTTCGGCTACAAGAAGGTTTGAATGTCCGAGCATAGTTTGTAAAAAGCGGGTAAGAAAAGCTTCGAATGCCCGAACATACACCATCAAAAGACAGACCGGACGTGTTCCGCTGTAAGTAGGTGTGAATACCCAACCATAGTTGGTAAAAAGAAGGTAAGAAAAGGTTCAAATATCCGACTGTACACAATCAATAGCGGGAGCGGATGTGTTCGGCTACAAGAAGGTGTGAAAGTCTCACCATGGTTTGTAAAAAGCGGGTAAGAAAAGGTGCAAATGCCCGACAATGTATGATCAAAAGAGGGAGCGGAGGTTTTCGGCTACAAGAAGGTCTGAATGTCCGACCAAAGTTTGTAAAAAGCGGGTAAGAAAGGTTTGAATGCCCGACTATACACCATCAAAAGCGGGAGCGGAGGTGTTGCACTGTAAGACGGTGTGAATGTCTGACCATAGTTTGTAAAAAGCAGTAGGTGTGAATGTCAGATCATAATTTGCAAAAAGCTGATGAGAAAGGGTGAGAATGCCCTATTATACACCATCAAATGCGAGAGCGGAGGTGTTTGTCTGTGAGTAGGTGTGAATGTCCCACCCTAGTTGCTGAAAAATGTGTTAGAAAAGGTAAGAATGCCAGCCCATACATCATCAAAAGCGGGAGAGGTGGTGTTCGGCTGCAAGAAGGTGTGAATATCCAGCCATAATTACTCACAAACGGGTAAGAAAAGGTAAGAATACCAAACCATAAATTATCAAAAGCGGCAGCAGAGATGTTCGGCTGGTATTTATAAATGTCTAGATAGATTTGAACAAAAAACAACGTAGTATTTTGCAGTAAAAGAAAGACAGGTTCAGAAATCCGAGAAAAAGCTTTTCATGAGTTCTGCATGATTTGGGATTTTGCTTATAAAATGCATTCCTTCAATCAAACTATGGTAAAACGGCTTTTACCTTCATATTTATCAATGTCTAGATCGACTTCAACAAAGAACAACATTAGATTTTGCAGTAGAAGAAAGAGAGACACTGAAGGATCAGGAATCCGAGAATAAGCTTATTTTCATACGTTCTGCATGATTTGGGATTTTGCTATAAAATGAATTCCTTCACTCAAACTATGTTAAAACTGCTTTTACCTTCATATTTATCAATGTCTAGATCGACTTCAACAAAGAACAACATTGTATATTGCAGTAGTAGAAAGAGCAACACTGAAGGAACAGGAATCCGAGAATAAGCTTACTTTCATACGTTCTGCATGATTTGGGATTTTATGTATAAAATGAATTCCTTCACTCAAACCAAGTGAAAACTTCTTTGTCCTTCATATTTATCAATGTCTAGATCGACTTCAACAAAGAACAACATTGTATATTGCAGTAGAAGAAAGAGAGACACTGAAGGAACAGGAATCCGAGAATAAGCTTCTTTTCATACGTTCTGCATGATTTGGGATTTTGCTATAAAATGAATTCCTTCACTCAAACTATGTTAAAACTGCTTTTAACTTCATATTTATCAATGTCTAGATCGACTTCAACAAAGAACAACATTGTATATTGCAGTAGAAGAAAGAGCAACACTGAAGGAACAGGAATCCGAGAATAAGCTTATTTTCATACGTTCTGCATGATTTCGGATTTTCCTATAAAATGAATTGCTTTGCTCAAACCAAGTTAAAATTGCTTTGTCTTCATATTTATCAATGTCAAAGCAGTTTTAACATAATTTGAGTGAAGGAATTCATTTTAAAACAAAATCTCAAAACATGCACAACACATGAAAAGCTTATTCTCGGATTCCTGATCCTTCAGTGTTGCTATTTGTTATATTGCAAAGTACAACGTGTTTTCTTTGTTTTGTTTAAATCTATCTCGACATTGATAAATATGGAAGGACAAAGCAGGTTTAACTTGGTTTGAGCAAAGCAATTCATTTTGTAGCAAAATCCGAAATCGTGAAGAACTCATGAAAGCAAGCTTATACTCGGATTCCTGAAACTTTTAGATCTTAGATTTGCTCTTTCTTTTACTGCAAAGTACGTTGGGGGTTTTTTTTTGTTTAAATCTTTCTAGACAAGGTAAATATGAAGGACAAATCAGTTTTAACATAGTTTGAGTGAAGGAATGCATTTTATAAGCAAAATCCCAAATCATGCAAAACTAACGAAAAGCTTTTTCTCGCTTTTCACTGCTTTTTACAAACTGGTCGGACGTTCACACCTTCTTGCAGCCGAACAATTCCGCTTCCACTTTTGATGGTGTATATTCGGGCATTCAAACATTTTCTTACCCGCTTTTTACAAACCATGGTCGGACTTTCACACCTTCTTGCAGCCGAACACCACCTCTCCCGCTTTTGATGATGTATGGTCCAGCATTCTTACCTTTTCTAACACATTTTTCAGCAATTATGGTCGGACATTCACACCTACTCACAGCCAAACACTTCCGCTCCCGCATTTGATGGTGTTTAGTCAGGCATTCTCACCCTTTCTCATCAACTTTTTGCATATGATCTGATATTCACACCTACTTGCAGTCGAACACCTCTGCTTCCGCTTTTGATGGTACATATTTGGGCATTCGAACCTTTTCTTACCCGCTTTTTACATACCATGGGTGGATATTCACACCTTCTTGTAGCCGAACAACTCTGCTCCCGCTATTGATTGTGTACAGTCGGGTATTTTAACCTTTTCTTACCCGCTTTTTACCAACTATGGTCGGACATTCACACCTTCTTACAGCGGAACACGTCCGCTCCCTCTTTTGATGGTGTATGTTCGGGCATTCGAACCTTTTCTTACCTGCTTTTTACAAACCATGGTCGGACTTTCACACCTTCTTGTAGCCGAACACCTCCGCTCCCTCTTTTGATCATACATTGTTGGGCATTCGCACCTTGTCTTACCCGCTTGTTACAAACTATAGTCAGACATTCACACGTTGCAGCTGAACCACCTCCGCTCCCTGTTTTGATCATGTATGGTTGGACATTCGCACCTTTTCTCAACCGCTTTTTGCAAACTATGGTCAGCGATTCACAGCTTCCTCTCCACCATACTTGTATGGTGGAAGATTCACACCCACTTGCATCCGAAGACCTCCGCCCCCACTTTTGTTGATATTTAGTCGGTCATTCGCACCTTACCCGCTTTTGGCAAACTATGGCCTTCTTGCAGCCAAACACCACTGATCTCGTTTTTGATGATGTAAGGTTGGACAATCAGACCTTGCTTCACCTGCTTTTCACCAAATATAGTCGGACATTCACACCTTCTTGCAGCCGAACACTTCCGCTCCACCTTTTAGTGTTCTATCACACCTTTTTTTCACCGCATTTTATAGATTATGGTTGGAAATTCTCAACCATTGTCATCCGAAGACCTCTCCTCCCGCTTTTGTTAATATATTTGAACTTTAGTCGAGTCGGACATTCACACCTTCTTGCAGCTGAACCACCTCCGCTCCCTGTTTTGATCATGTATGGTCTGGCAATACTACCTTTTCTTACCCGTTTGTGAGTAATTATGGCTGGACATTCACACCTACCTTCAGCAGAACACCACCTCTCTCGCTTTTGATGATGTATGGACCGGCATTCTTACCTTTTCTAACACATTTTTCAGCAATTATGGTCGGACATTCCCACCTACTCAGAGCCGAACACCTCCGCTCCCGCATTTGATGGTGTATAGTCGGGCATTCTCACTCTTTCTCATCAGCTTTTTGCAAATTATGATCTGATATTCACAGCTGCTTTTGATAATGTATGGTTGGGCATTCGCACCTTTTTTTACCCATTTTTCAGGAATTATGGGTGGACATTCACACCGTCTTGCAGCTGAAAACATCCTCTCCCGCTTATGATCATGTGCGGTTTGATATTCGAAAATTTTCTTTCATGTTTTAAAGAAATTATTGATGGACATTCAGACCTTCTTGCAGCTGAACCCCTCTGCTCGCGCTTTTGATGGTGTATAGTAGGGCTTTCGAGCCTTTTCTTCCCGGTTTTTACAAATTATGGTTGGACATTCAGACCTTCTTGCAACCTAACACCTCCGCTCCCTCTTTTGATCATACATTGTCTGGCATTCGCACCTTGTCTTACGCGCTTTTTACAAACTTTAGTCGGACATTCAGACCTTCTTGCAGCTGAACCACCTCCGCTCCCTGTTTTGATCATGTATGGTCTGGCAATACTACCTTTTCTTACCCGTTTGTGAGTAATTTTGGCTGGACATTCACACCTACTCAAAGCCGAACAACTCTGCTACCGCATTTGATGGTGTATAGTCGGGCATTCTCACCCTTTCTCATCAGCTTTTTGCAAATTATGATCTGACATTCACACCTACTTGCAGTCGAACAGCTCTGCTCCCGCTTTTGATTATGTTTGGTTGGATATTCGAACCTTTTCTTAACTGCTTTTTACAAACTTTGTTCGGAGGTACACGTCTTCTTGAAGCCGAACACCTCCGCTTCCGCTTTTGATGGTGTATAGTCGGGCTTTCGAGCCTTTTCTTACCTGGTTTTTAGAAATTATGGTTGGACATTCAGACCTTGCAGCCGAACACCTCCGCTCCCTCTTTTGATCATACATTGTCGGTTATTCGCACCTTGTCTTACCCGCTTTTTGCAAACTATAGTCAGACATTCACACGTTGCAGCTGAACCACCTCTGCTCCCTGTTTTGATTATGTATGGTCTGGCAATACTACCTTTTCTTACCCGGTTGTGAGTAATTATGGCTGGACATTCACACCTACTTGCAGTCGAACAGCTCTGCTCCCGCTTTTGATTTTGTTTGGTTGGATATTCGAACCTTTTCTTAACTGCTTTTTACAAACTTTGGTCGGACGTTCACACCTTCTTGCAGCCGAACACCTCCGCTTCCGCTTTTGATAGTATATATTCGGGCATTCGAACCTTTTGTTACCCGCTTTTTACAAACCATGGGTGGACTTTCACACCTTCTTGTACCCGAACAACCCTGCTCCCGCTATTGGTGGTGTACAGTCGGGTATTTTAACCTTTTCTTACCCGCTTTTTACAAACTATGGTCGGACATTCACACCTTCTTACAGCGGAACACGTCTGCTCCACCTTTTAGTGTTCTATCACACCTTTTTTTCACCGCATTTTATGGATTATGGTTGGAAATTCTCAACCACTCTCATCCGAAGACCTCTCCTCCCGCTTTTGTGAATATATTTGAACTTTAGTCGGACATTCACACCTTCTTGCAGCTGAACCACCTCCGCTCCCTGTTTTGATCATGTATGATCTGGCAATACTACATTTTCTTACCTGTTTGTGAGTAATTATGGCTGGACATTCACACCTACTTTCAGCAGAACACCACCTCTCTCGCTTTTGATGATGTATGGACCGGCATTCTTACCTTTTCTAACACATTTTTCAGCAATTATGGTCGGAGATTCACACCTACTAACAGACAAACAACTCCGCTCCCGCATTTGATGGTGTATAGTTGTTGTTTTGCAAATTATGATCTGACATTCACACTTACTTGCAGTCGAACAGTTCTGCTCCCGCTTTTGATTATGTTTGGTTGGATATTCGAAACTTTTCTTAACTGCTTTTTACAAACTTTGGTTGGACGTTCAAACCCTCTTGTAGCCGAACACATCCACAGCTGCTTTTGATGATGTATGGTTGGGTATTCGCACCTTTTTTTTACCCATTTTTCAGTAATTATGGGTGGACATTCACACCTTCTTGCAGCTGAACACCTCCTCTCCCACTTATGATCATGTGCGGTTTGATTTTCAAAATTTTTACTTTAATTTTTTCTAGCAATTATTGATGGACATTCAGACCTTCTTGCAGCTGAACAACTCCGCTCCCTCTTTTGATCATAAATTGTCGGGCATTCGAACCTTTTCTTACCCGCTTTTTACAAAACTTGGTCGGACTTTCACACCTTTTAGTAGCCGAACAACTCCGCTCCCGCTATTGATTGTGTACAGTCGGGTATTTTAACCTTTTCTTACCCGCTTTTTACCAACTATGGTCGGACATTCATAACTTCTTACAACGGAACACCTCCGCTCCTTATTTTGATGATGTATGGTTGGGCATTCAAACCTACTTGTTGCCCGCTTTTCATTAATTATGGGTGGACATTCACACCTTGTCGCAGCCAAACACCTCCGCTCCCTGTTTTGATGGTGTATAATGGTGGACATTCGCACCTTTTCTCACCCGCTTTTTACTATGGTCGGCCATTCACAGCTTCCTCTCCACCATACTTGTATGGTGGGATATTCACACCCACTTGCATCCGAAGACCTCCGCCCCCACTTTTGTTGATATTTAGTCGGTCATTCGCACCTTACCCGCTTTTGGCAAACTATGGCCTTCTTGCAGCCAAACACCTGATCTCGCTTTTGATGATGTAAGGTTGGGCATTCAGACCTTGCTTCACCTACTTTTCACCAAATATAGTCGGACATTCACACCTTCTTGCAGCCGAACACTTCCGCTCCACTTTTGAGTGTTCTATGTAGCATTCACACCTTTTTCTTCACCGCACTTTATAGATTGTGGTTGGAAATTCTCACCCACTCTCATCCGAAGACCTCTCCTCCCGCTTTTGTTAATGTATAGTCGGGCATGAGAACCTTTTCTTACCCGCTTTTTACAAATTATGGTTGGACATTCACACCTACTTGCAGCCGAATACTGATACTGATCCTCCCGTAATAAAATGGTCGGATCTTATCAAACACACTTTGTTTCTTGTGACAATCAAGTCAGCGAAACAGCGTATACACGTCAAGACACTGAATCAAGTTTGCCACAAGAACTCATAAGTTTGGCAGTATTGCTCTGCCGTCAGCAATCATACACCCATTTTATTTTCGTGAGACATGTGCAGGCACCTGTTCATCTACTGTTCTATCACTATGAATTAGTTTATCTATTATCAATAAGGATACTTCTACAACTACTATCAAAGTATGTCCGGACTTCTTATGTTGTCAGTTGCTATATATGAATAAGTGGGTAGCTACTGACAAGCATTAAGCATGTCACACAGCCCAAACATATAACATTTCAGGACACACCACACAGTTAACAACCACAGTGAAGCGTGTCAAAGCCCAAACATGTAACATTCAACGGGACACTTACACAACACATTCAAATCAAACAGTCAGACAACATACAAGAACATATACCCCAGCCGGCATTGCTCCCTGCCTATTTTCCTACAGCTCACTATGTGTGCGCACACCTTTATTCACAAACTCTTCAACTTATACTCTTTTACCGAAGCTGCTACAGCTCGATTGGCCGAATACCCTTAGATCCTATTTCGGTGAATTTGACATCTGCCTTACATGTAACAGATTAGCGATTTAGTTTGAGTGAAGGAATTCATTTTATAGCAAAATCCCAAATCGTGAAGAACTCATGAAAGTAAGCTTATTCTCGGATTCATGAAACTTTAGATTTGCTCTGTCTTTTACTGCAAAGTACAACGTTGTTTTTTTTTGTTTAAATCTTTCTAGACATGGTAAATATGAAGGACAAAGCAGTTTTAACATAGTTTGAGTGAAGGAATTCATTTTATAGATAAAATCCCAAGAGTCTGCTGAGAAACAAGAATGAATGAGAAGTAGACTTTAACACGGCTCTAGGAGCGAGCCGAGTGTGGGCTAACCGGGAGAATTGCTTGAAAGAAACGCGACACCGAATGAGCGGTCAGAACAAAGCCTCAATACGGTTTTCCCGTGGTGTTTTTGTTGCTGCCTTGTCTTTTGCACAGAGTAAAAGACAAGGCAGCCATCGAATAGGGCCCAATTGTTCCTACTTGGTCAGCCGAGGAGCAAGGGGGGGAGCAAGCGTCTCAACCAAGCAAAGCTCACCATGGGGAAGGTGGCTATGCCAACTAGCCTGATGCCCTGCTCCCGCAGTGATGGATAATCGTACTCTGGTTTCTCTTCATAACGTACAAGTCTTTCGCCTTTTACTAAAGACTTCCGTGGAAAGCAGCACTAATGAGTTGTTTCTATTTTTGGCAGGCTTTACCTTTGCGGGTGAAGCCCTTTCCGTCTGTGCAAAAGAAATCTTGTTACTGTGCAGAGTGACTTCTCTGAGTAGAGTCGCCTTACTTGTTGCAACTGTGCCGATGTTGCTTGGATGGTGCTTGCTGGAGCGTGCGGGAGTGCAAAGTTATACCATTTAAAAGGGCTGAAGAGTGCTCAGTGCAGCGGGTGGGCGGAGGTGCAAAGTGACACTCTGGCCACCTATGGCCATAAAAAGAACACCGCTACAAGTGCGCATTGTGCCAGGAAGGGCCCTTGGACGTGAACCAGTGGACAGATATCACTTCTCGGCCTTTTGGCTAAGATCAAGTGTAGTACCTGTTCTTATCAGTTTAATATCTGATATGGCCTTTGTACGAGGACTACATATTAAATTGATTTTTAGCAATAGGAGTTGAAAAAGGAGCTTGCTCCGTTCACTCCAAGCATCGACCCGGTACTGCAGTGCCGCTGGGAACGGTGCGCTCTTCTCTGCTCTTGTGAAAAAGCAAACAGTGGTGCAGGATGGAAGTTTCAGGGAGCCCAAGATGAAACTTTCTTTTAGTCTGCTGAGAAAAGAGAGTGAATGCGAAGTATACTTTAACACAGCTCTGGGGGCAAGCCGAGTGCGGGCTAACCGGGAGAATTACTTGAAAGAAACGCGACACTGAATGAGCGGTCAGAACAAAGCCTCAATACAGTGTTCCCGTGGTGTTTGTGGCTGCCTTGTCTTTTGCACAGAGTAAAAGACAAGGCAGCCATCGAATAGGGCCCGATTTTTCCTACTTGGTCAGTCGAGGATCATGGAGGGGGAGCAAGCGTCTCAACCAAGCAAAGCTCACCATGGGGAAGGTGGCTATGCCAACTAGCCTGATGCCCTGCTCCCGCAGTGACGGATAATCGTACTCTGGTTTCTCTTCATAACGTACAAGTCTTTCGCCTTTTACTAAAGACTTCCGTGGAAAGCAGCACTAATGAGTTGTTTCTATTTTTGGCAGGCTTTGCCTTTGCGGGTGAAGCCCTTTCCGTCTGTGCAAAAGAAATCTTGTTACTGTGCAGAGTGACTTCTCTGAGTAGAGTCGCCTTACTTGTTGCGACTGTGCCGATGTTTGAAGCTGGAGTGCAACGTTGTTGCTTGGATGGTGCTTGCTGGAGCGTGCGGGAGTGCAAAGTTATACCATTTAAAAGGGCTGAAGAGTGCTCAGTGCAGCGGGTGGGCGGAGGTGCAAAGTGACACTCTGGCCACCTCGAAAACCGAGGTTACATCCAGTACCAGGGGCAGCCCAAGCTCTGCCGCAAGTGTGGTGAGCATGGGCACCTGGTTGAGGCTTGTACCAAGGTGATATGTGGGAAGTGCAGAGAAATTGGGGACACTTTTGGAGAGTGTCCAAATGGCAGGAAATGTAATCTCTGTGGAGAATTAAATCACCTCTTCTGAGATTGCCCTAAATCTTTTGCCAACAAATTAAAGACGGTAAAGCCACAGTCAAGCCAACAAAGAGAAGGACCAGAGGTGGCAGTTGGTGAACAAGGTGAAGAGGTTGACCCAATAAATTCAAACTTCCCGCTAAAAGCTTGGATTGGAAGTGAGGAGCAAAAAGGAGAGGGGCCTGTAGAGGCCTCACCACTCAGTGCTGAAGTCTGTGAGAATTCACAGGCAGAGGGTGGAGCTAAGCTAAATGAGGAGGAAGAGCAGACAGGTGAGTCTAGTGAAGGTACTCACCTCCCCGAAGGTCAACAGCCGAGGAGGACGGCATCTGAGTTGTCCTCTGATTCCCTTTAGCTCTGCAATCAACCCCCAGGGACTCAAAGTTAAATGCAACATTGCATCAGAGGCCAACACGAGAGTCCGAAAAGGAGAGCTAGTTTCCCAAGAAATAACCTGAGTGTGTAATTTGTTTTGATAACTTAGAAAAACGAAAATGACATACCTACTTTCCTTTATCCTTTTAATGGTTCTCACCTTCTCAACACTAAATGTGAGAAGTGTGAAATCAAAGACAAGAGCCCAGAGTATTATATCCTTCTTAGACTCCATAAAATCAGATGTGTTTTTAATACAAGAATGTGGACTACCTTTTTTGAAAAACCATAGACAATGGGAGGAAATGTGGCCCAATTTATCGATATGGAGTGGCTCAAATCAAATTAAAAATGATGGTGTGGCCATTCTAATTAAAAATCCGCATGTTCTGGTGCGAGACGGACGGGCACTTTTAGCACACTTGAATTTTATGGGGCAAGACTTTAACCTCTTAAATATTTATGGTTTCAATGGAAAAAATGACAGGTATGACCTTTTAGAAGATTACTCACAAACGGGTAAGAAATGGTAGTATTGCCAGACAATACATGATCAAAACAGGGAGCGGAGGTGGTTCAGCTGCAAGGTGTGAATTTCTGACTAAAGTTTGTAAAAAGCGCGTAAGACAAGGTGCGAATGCCCAACAATGTATGATCAAAAGAGGGAGCGGAGGTTTTCGGCTGCAAGGTCTGAATGTCCAACCATAATTTGTAAAAACCGGGGAAGAAAAGGCTCGAAAGCCCGACTATACACCATCAAAAGCGGGAGCGGAGGTGTTCAGCTGCAAGAAGGTGTGAATGTCCGACCATAGTTGGTAAAAAGCGGGTAAGAAAAGGTTAAAATGCCCGACTGTACACCATCAAAAGCGGAAGCGGAGGTGTTCGGCTTCAAGAAGACGTGAACCTCCGAACAAAGTTTGTAAAAAGCAGTTAAGAAAAGGTTCGAATATCCAACCAAACATAATCAAAAGCGGGAGCAGAGCTTTTCGACTGCAAGTAGGTGTGAATGTCAGATCATGATTTGCAAAAAGCTGATGAGAAAGGGTGAGAATGCCCGACTATACACCATCAAATGCGGTAGCGGAGTTGTTTGTCTGTGAGTAGGTGTGAATCTGCGACCATAATTGCTGAAAAATGTGTTAGAAAAGGTAAGAATGCCGGTCCATACATCATCAAAAGCGAGAGAGGTGGTGTTCTGCTGAAAGTAGGTGTGAATGTCCAGCCATAATTACTCACAAACGGGTAAGAAAAGGTAGTATTGCCAGACCATACATGATCAAAACAGGGAGCGGAGGTGGTTCAGCTGCAACGTGTGAATGTCTGACTATAGTTTGTAAAAAGCGGGTAAGACAAGGTGCGAATGCCCGACAATGTATAATCAAAAGAGGGAGCGGAGGTTTTCGGCTGCAAGGTCTGAATGTCCAACCATAATTTCTAAAAACCGGGTAAGAAAAGGCTCAAAAGCCCGACTTTACACCATCAAAAGCGGGAGCGGAGGTGTTCAGCTGCAACGTGTGAATGTCTGACTATAGTTTGTAAAAAGCGGGTAAGACAAGGTGCGAATGCCCGACAATGTATAATCAAAAGAGGGAGCGGAGGTGTTCGGCTGCAAGGTCTGAATGTCCAACCATAATTTCTAAAAACCGGGTAAGAAAAGGCTCAAAAGCCCGACTTTACACCATCAAAAGCGGGAGCGGAGGTGTTCAGCTGCAAGAAGGTGTGAATGTTCGACTAAAGTTTGTAAAAATCTGGTAAGACAAGGTATGAATGTCCGACAATGTATGATCAAAAGCGGGAGCGGAGATGTTCAGCTGCAAGAAGGTCTGAATGTCCATCAATAATTGCTAGAAAAAATTAAAGTAAAAATTTCGAAAATCAAACCGCACATGATCATAAGTGGGAGAGGAGGTGTTCAGCTGCAAGAAGGTGTGAATGTCCACCCATAATTCCTTAAAAATGGGTAAAAAAAAGGTGCGAATACCCAACCATACATCATCAAAAGCAGGTGTTAATGTCAGATCATAATTTGCAAAAAGCTGATGAGAAAGGGTGAGAATGCCCGACTATACACCATCAAATGCGGGAGCGGAGTTGTTTGTCTGTGAGTAGGTGTGAATCTCCGACCATAATTGCTGAAAAATGTGTTAGAAAAGGTAAGAATGCCGGTCCATACATCATCAAAAGCGAGAGAGGTGGTGTTCTGCTGAAAGTAGGTGTGAATGTCCAGCCATAATTACTCACAAACGGGTAAAAAAAAGTAGTATTGCCAGACCATACATGATCAAAACAGGGAGCGGAGGTGGTTCAGCTGCAAGAAGGTGTGAATGTCTGACTAAAGTTCAAATATATTAACAAAAGCGGGAGGAGAGGTCTTCGGATAGATTGGTTGAGAATTTCCAACCATAATCTATAAAATGCGGTGAAAAAAAGGTGTGATAGAACACTAAAAGGTGGAGCGGAAGTGTTCGGCTGCAAGAAGGTGTGAATGTCCGACTATATTTGGTGAAAAGCAGGTGAAGCAAGGTCTGAATGCCCAACCTTACATCATCAAAAGTGAGATCAGAGGTGTTTGGCTGCAAGAAGGCCATAGTTTGCCAAAAGCGGGTAAGGTGCGAATGACCGACTAAATATCAACAAAAGTGGGGGCGGAGGTCTTCGGATGCAAGTGGGTGTGAATATCCCACCATACAAGTATGGTGGAGAGGAAGCTGTGAATTGCTGACCATAGTTTGCAAAAAGCGGGTGAGAAAAGGTGCGAATGTCCAACCATACACCATCAAAACAGGGAGCGGAGGTGTTTGGCTGCGACAAGGTGTGAATGTCCACCCATAATTAATGAAAAGCGGGCAAGAAGTAGGTTCGAATGCCCAACCACTCATCATCAAAAGCAGGAGTGGATGTGTTCGGCTATAAAAAGGTTTGAATGTCCGAGCATAATTTGTAAAAAGCGGGTAAGAAAAGGTTCGAATGCCCGAACATACACCATCAAAAGAGGGAGCGGAGGTGTTCCGCTGTAAGAAGGTGTGAATGTCCGACCAGAGTTGGTAAAAAGCGGGTAAGAAAAGGTTAAAAAACCCGACTGTACACAATCAATAGCGGGAGCAGATGTGTTCGGCTACAAGAAGGTGTGACAGTCCGACCATGGTTTGTAAAAAGCGGGTAAGAAAAGGTGCAAATGCCCGACAATGTATGATCAAAAGAGGGAGCGGAGCTTTTCGGCTACAAGAAGGTTTGAATGTCCGACCATAGTTTGTAAAAAGCGGGTAAGAAAAGGTTCGAATGCCCGACTATACACCATCAAAAGCGGAAGCGGAGGTGTTCCGCTGTAGACGGTGTGAATGTCCGACCATAGTTGTTAAAAAGCGGGTAAGAAAAGGTTAAACTACACGACTGTACACAATCAATAGCGGGAGTGGAGTTGTTCGGCTACAAGAAGGTGTGAAAGTCCGACCATGGTTTGTAAAAAACGGGTAAGAAAAGGTTCGAATTCCCGAATATATACCATCAAAAGCGGAAGCGGAGGTGTTCGGTTGCAAGAAGGTGTGAACGTCCGACCAAAGTTTGTAAAAAGCAGTTAAGAAAAGGTTCGAATATCCAACCAAACAAAATCAAAAGCAGGAGCAGAGCTGTTCGACTGCAAGTAGGTGTGAATGTCCAGCCATAATTACTCACAAACGGGGAAGAAAAGGTAGTATTGCCACTCCATACATGATCAAAACAGGGAGCGGAGGTGGTTCAGCTGCAACGTGTGAATGTCTGACTATAGTTTGTAAAAAGCGGGTAAGACAAGGTGCGAATGCCCGACAATGTATGATCAAAAGTGGGAGCGGAGGTGTTCGGCTGCAAGGTCTGAATATCCAACCATAATTTCTAAAAACCGGGTAAGAAAAGGCTCGAAAGCCCGACTTTACACCATCAAAAGCGGGAGCGGAGGTGTTCAGCTGCAAGAAGGTGTGAATGTTCGACTAAAGTTTGTAAAAATCTGGTAAGACAAGGTATGAATGTCCGACAATGTATGATCAAAAGCGGGAGCGGAGGTGTTCAGCTGCAAGAAGGTATGAATATCCACCCATAATTCCTGAAAAATGGGTAAAAAAAAGGTGCGAATGCCCAACCATACATCATCAAAAGCAGCTGTGGATGTGTTCGGCTACAAGAAGGTGTGAACGTCCAACCAAAGTTTGTAAAAAGCAGTTAAGAAAAGGTTCGAATATCCAACCAAACATAATCAAAAGCGGGAGCAGAACTCTTCGACTGCAAGTAGGTGTGGATGTCAGATCATAATTTGCAAAAAGCTGATGAGAAAGGGTGAGAATGCCCGACTATACACCATCAAATGCGGGAGCGGAGTTGTTTGTCTGTGAGTAGGTGTGAATCTGCGACCATAATTGCTGAAAAATGTGTTTGAAAAGGTAAGAATGCCGGTCCATACATCATCAAAAGCGAGAGAGGTGGTGTTCTGCTGAAAGTAGGTGTGAATGTCCAGCCATAATTACTCACAAACGGGTAAGAAAAGGTAGTATTGCCAGACCATACATGATCAAAACAGGGAGCGGAGGTGGTTCAGCTGCAACGTGTGAATGTCTGACTATAGTTTGTAAAAAGCGGGTAAGACAAGGTGCGAATGCCCGACAATGTATAATCAAAAGAGGGAGCGGAGGTGTTCAGCTGCAAGAAGGTGTGAATGTTCGACTAAAGTTTGTAAAAATCTGGTAAGACAAGGTGCGAATGCCCGACAATGTATGATCAAAAGCGGGAGCGGAGGTGTTCAGCTGCAAGAAGGTCTGAATGTCCATCAATAATTGCTAGAAAAAAATAAAGTAAAAATTTCGAAAATCAAACCGCACATGATCATAAGTGGGAGAGGAGGTGTTCAGCTGCAAGAAGGTGTGAATGTCCACCCATAATTGCTGAAAAATGGGAAAAAAAAGGTGCGAATACCCAACCATACATCATCAAAAGCAGGTGTTAATGTCAGATCATAATTTGCAAAAAGCTGATGAGAAAGGGTGAGAATGCCCGACTATACACCATCAAATGCGGGAGCGGAGTTGTTTGTCTTTGAGTAGGTGTGAATCTCCGACCATAATTGCTGAAAAATGTGTTAGAAAAGGTAAGAATGCCGGTCCATACATCATCAAAAGCGAGAGAGGTGGTGTTCTGCTGAAAGTAGGTGTGAATGTCCAGCCATAATTACTCACAAACGGGTAAGAAAAAGTAGTATTGCCAGACCATACATGATCAAAACAGGGAGCGGAGGTGGTTCAGCTGCAAGAAGGTGTGAATGTCCGACTAAAGTTCAAATATATTAACAAAAGCGGGAGGAGAGGTCTTCGGATGAGAGTGGTTGAGAATTTCCAACCATAATCTATAAAATGCGGTGAAAAAAAGGTGTGATAGAACACTAAAAGGTGGAGCGGAAGTGTTCGGCTGCAAGAAGGTGTGAATGTCCGACTATATTTGGTGAAAAGCAGGGGAAGCAAGGTCTGAATGCCCAACCTTACATCATCAAAAGCGAGATCAGAGGTGTTTGGCTGCAAGAAGGCCATAGTTTGCCAAAAGCGGGTAAGGTGCGAATGACCGACTAAATATCAACAAAAGTGGGGGCGGAGGTCTTCGGATGCAAGTGGGTGTGAATATCCCACCATACAAGTATGGTGGAGAGGAAGCTGTGAATTGCTGACCATAGTTTGCAAAAAGCGGATGAGAAAAGGTGCGAATGTCCAACCATACGTGATCAAAACAGGGAGCGGAGGTGTTTGGCTGCGACAAGGTGTGAATGTCCACCCATAATTAATGAAAAGCGGGCAAGAAGTGGGTTCGAATGCCCAACCACACATCATCAAAAGCAGGAGTGGATGTGTTCGGCTATAAGAAGGTTTGAATGTGTGAGCATAGTTTGTAAAAAGCGGGTAAGAAAAGTTTCGAATGCCCGAACATACACCATCAAAAGAGGGAGCGGAGGTGTTCCGCTGTAAGAAGGTGTGAATGTCCGACCAGAGTTGGTAAAAAGCGGGTAAGAAAAGGTTAAAAAAACCCGACTGTACACAATCAATAGCGGGAGCAGATGTGTTCGGCTACAAGAAGGTGTGACAGTCCGACCATGGTTTGTAAAAAGCGGGTAAGAAAAGGTGCAAATGCCCGACAATGTATGATCAAAAGAGGGAGCGGAGCTTTTCGGCTACAAGAAGGTTTGAATGTCCGACCATAGTTTGTAAAAAGCGGGTAAGAAAAGGTTCGAATGCCCGACTATACACCATCAAAAGCGGAAGCGGAGGTGTTCCGCTGTAGACGGTGTGAATGTCCGACCATAGTTGGTAAAAAGCGGGTAAGAAAAGGTTAAACTACACGACTGTATACAATCAATAGCGGGAGTGGAGTTGTTCGGCTACAAGAAGGTGTGAAAGTCCGACCATGGTTTGTAAAAAACGGGTAAGATAATGTTCGAATTCCCGAATATATACCATCAAAAGCGGAAGCGGAGGTGTTCGGTTGCAAGAAGGTGTGAACGTCCGACCAAAGTTTGTAAAAAGCAGTTAAGAAAAGGTTCGAATATCCAACCAAACAAAATCAAAAGCAGGAGCAGAGCTGTTCGACTGCAAGTAGGTGTGAATGTCCAGCCATAATTACTCACAAATGGGTAAGAAAAGGTAGTATTGCCACTCCATACATGATCAAAACAGGGAGCGGAGGTGGTTCAGCTGCAACGTGTGAATGTCTGACTATAGTTTGTAAAAAGCGGGTAAGACAAGGTGCGAATGCCCGACAATGTATGATCAAAAGAGGGAGCGGAGGTGTTCGGCTGCAAGGTCTGAATATCCAACCATAATTTCTAAAAACCGGGTAAGAAAAGGCTCGAAAGCCCGACTTTACACCATCAAAAGCGGGAGCGGAGGTGTTCAGCTGCAAGAAGGTGTGAATGTTCGACTAAAGTTTGTAAAAATCTGGTAAGACAAGTTATGAATGCCCGACAATGTATGATCAAAAGCGGTAGCGGAGGTGTTCAGCTGCAAAGAAGGTCTGAATGTCCATCAATAATTGCTAGAAAACATGAAAGTAAAAATTTCTAATATCAAACCGCGCATGATCATAAGTGGGAGAGGAGGTGTTCAGCTGCAAGAAGGTGTGAATGTCCATCAATAATTGCTAGAAAACATGAAAGTAAAAATTTCTAAAATCAAACCGCACATGATCATAAGTGGGAGAGGAGGTGTTCAGCTGCAAGAAGGTGTGAATATCCATCCATAATTCCTGAAAAATGGGTAAAAAAAAGGTGCGAATGCCCAACCATACATCATCAAAAGCAGCTGTGGATGTGTTCGGCTACAAGAAGGTGTGAACGTCCAACCAAAGTTTGTAAAAAGCAGTTAAGAAAAGGTTCGAATATCCAACCAAACATAATCAAAAGCGGGAGCAGAACTGTTCGACTGCAAGTAGGTGTGGATGTCAGATCATAATTTGCAAAAAGCTGATGAGAAAGGGTGAGAATGCCCGACTATACACCATCAAATGCGGGAGCGGAGTTGTTCGTCTGTGAGTAGGTGTGAATCTCCGAACATAATTGCTGAAAAATGTGTTAGAAAAGGTAAGAATGCCGGTCCATACATCATCAAAAGCGAGAGAGGTGGTGTTCTGCTGAAAGTAGGTGTGAATGTCCAGCCATAATTACTCACAAACGGTTAAGAAAAGGTAGTATTGCCAGACCATACATGATCAAAACAGTAAGCGGAGGTGGTTCAGCTGCAAGAAGGTGTGGATGTCTGACTATAGTTTGTAAAAAGCGGGTAAGACAAGGTGCGAATGCCCGACAATGTAAGGCAAGGCAAGACAAGGCAAGTATATTTGTATAGCACAATTCAACAACAAGGTGATTCAAAGTGCTTCACAGAGACATTAAAACAGAAGAAATAAAAAGCATGATTTAAAATTTAAACAAAAGAAGGAAATAAGAACAATAGATAAAATCAGAAAAAATTATATATATGAAAGATAAAATCAATAGTTAAAACATGATTCCGTTTTGAAACTCAAGCTTATTCAAATGCAGCTGAAAATAGATGTGTCTTCAACCTGGACTTAAATACACTGAGTGTTTCAGCTGATCTGAGGCTTTCTGGGACTTTGTTCCAGACATGTGGAGCATAGAAGCTGAATGCAGCTTCTCCATGTCTGGTTTTGACTCTGGGAACTGATAAAATACCGGATCCACATGACCTGAGGGGTCTGGAAGGTTCATAGTGGGTCAGGAGGTCACTGATGTATTTTGGTCCTTGACCATTCAGAGCTTTATAGACCAGCATCAGAACTTTAAAGTCTATCCTCTGATGGACAGGCAGCCAGTGTAAAGACTTGAGAGCTGGACTGTGATGTGCTCCACTTTTTTGGTCTTAGTGAGGACTCGAGCAGCTGAGTTCTGGATGAGCTGCAGTTGTCTAACTGACTTTTTAGGCAGACCTGTAAAGATGCTATTACAATAATCAAGCCTACTAAAGATGAATGCATGGACTAGTTTTTCCAGGTCCTGCTGAGACATCAGATCTTTTAGCCTTGATATATTCTTAAGGTGATAGTAGGCTGACTTTGTTAATGCCTTAATGTGTTTGTCCAAATTTAGGTCTGAGTCCATCACTACACCCAGATTTCTGGCCTGGTTGGTCGTTTTTAGATTTATAGATTGAAGCTCTGTGGTGACTTTCAATCGTTTATCTTTGGCTCCAAAGACAATTACCTCAGTTTTGTTTTTGTTTAGCTGGAGGAAGTTGTGGCACATCCAGTCATTAATCTCCTCAATGCATTTTCCAAGGGCCTGTACAGGCCCTCTGTCTCCTGGTGACATTGTTATATACATATGTGTGTCATCTGCATAGCTATGGTAGTTTATTTGGTTGTTTTTTATAATCTGTGCCAGTGGGAGCATGTAGATGTTAAACAGAAGAGGTCCCAGGATGGAACCTTGGGGAACTTGTGATTCTTGTCTGCTCAGATGTAAAGTTACCTATTGACACAAAGTACTTCCTGTTCTCTAAGTATGTTTTGAACCAGTTTAGTACAGTTCCGGAAAGACCAGCCCAGTTCTCCAGTTGTTTGAGTAATATATTGTGGTCAACTGTATCAAAGGCAGCACTGAGATCCAGTAAAACTAAGACTGACATTTTTCCACTGTCTGTATTCAGACATATGTCATTAAACACTTTGGTCAGAGCAGTCTCAGTGCTGTGGTGCTGTCTAAAGCCTGACTGGAAGGTATCATAGCAGTTATTTTGTGTTAAAAAGTAATTAAGCTGTTGAAAAACCGCTTTTTCAATGATCTTACTTAAAAATGGGAGATTTGAGATGGGCCTGTAGTTGTTCATTTGCGTCTTATCAAGATTGTCCTTTTTCAGCAGAGGTTTAATTACAGCTGTTTTTAGTGGCTCTGGAAACACACCTGACGTTAAGGACAGGTTCACAATCAGTAACAGGTCTGACTCCAAAGTCTTTGAGACCCCTTTGAAAAAACCTGTTGGTAGGATGTCTAAACAGCAAGAGGAGGACTTCAGGTGACGTAAGATGTCCTCCAGGTCTTTACTGTTAATGGGTTGAAATAGTGTCATGGTGTTTAAACCGGTTTTCGGTGGACACAGTACATATGCTGAACCTGCTGCTGATGTACCAACTGCTTGTCTAATATTTTGGACTTTGTCTATGAAGAATTTGGCAAAGTCATTGCAGGCCATGGTGGAATGGAGTTCATTTGCCACTGACACAGGAGGGTTTGTTAGCCTGTCAACTGTAGCAAATAAGGCCCGAGCATTATGACTGTTTTTGGTGATGATGTCAGGGAAGTAGGATTTCCTTGCATTCCTCAGTTGTAAATTATAAGAGTGAAGTTTCTCTTTATAGATGTCATAATGAACCTGGAGATTTGTTTTTCTCCATCTGCGCTCAGCTTTCCGACACACTCTTTTCCCATTTTTCACCAGTGTGGAATTTCGCCATGGAGACTTCTTCCTTCCAGAGATAACCTTCACCTTAATGGGAGCAATAGTATCCATAACATTTAACATTTTAGTATTAAAGCTACTGACGAGCTCACTGACTGAACCCCCGGACAGGGCAGGTGCTAAGGAGAAAACCTGGTTAAAGATCTTACTACTGTTTTCAGTTTTGAGATCACTGCTGTTGAGACATTTGTGTGCACTGAAATCGTACTCTCAAAGAAAACACAGGAATGGTCAGACAGGCCCACATCAGACACAGTAATCTTTGAAATGCTTAGACCCTTGGAGATCACTAAGTCTAGAGTGTGCCCCCTATTGTGCGTAGGCTCTGTTATATGCTGAGTCAGCCCAAAGTTGTCCAGAGTGTTACTCAGGTCTTTAGTCCCTCTGTCCTGAGGATTGTCCATATGGATGTTAAAATCACCAACAATAATTATACAGTCAAAATCAACACAGATCATAGACAGCAGTTCACTGAGGTCTTCAGAAAAATCTGAACAGTATTTAGGGGGCCTGTAAATATTCAGAAACAGGACACTGGGTGAGGCCTTCACCTGTATAGCCATATATTCAAAGGACTGAAAACTTCCAGGAGATAACTGCTTACATTGAAAGGATTCATTGAATAAGACTGCGACCCCTCCTCCTCTCCTGCTCACTCTGGCCTCGCTGATAAAACTGTAACCAGGAGGGGTTGACTCAATAAGAACAGCAGCACTGTTATTTTGTTCCAACCAAGTTTCATTTAAAAACATAAAATCCAGGGTGTGCTCAGTGATAAAATCATCAATTAAGAATGTTTTCCCAGCTAAAGACCTAACATTTAATAAAGCCAACTTAAGTGTTTTAGAGGTATTATTTGCCCCCTCGTGTTTGGGTGCAGTCTGTGGCACACAAGGTATGTTTACTTTATTTAAAGATCTTTTTGAGTGCAACTCTCTGTGTTTTGACTGGGTCACATTTCTCCTTCTGTCACCTAAAAGTACAGAAATTTTAAGATCTTCTAATAAACAGGGTCCCAGCTTGTCCTGGGAAAAGTCACGACTGTCAGAATTCACACAGCCTGGACCCCTCACACATCACACATCAGACTGCGGAGACAGTACATGGTGGCAGCGTGAAGGGACAGAAGGGGGTGGGGCTGGGCTCCGTCGCTTCGGCTGCTCTAGTAGGGGCGGGGCTCGGCGGGGAACCTTTGGCCGCTTTGGTGGGGGGTTTATGGGGGATAAAAAGGGATTGGGCTGGGGGGTAGATCTAAGCCCAGCATTGACCCGTTCCATCATCTCCTCAGTGAATTTCAGGTGAGGGGAGGAGGAGGGAGAAAGGGAGGGTGAGGAGCACAATGACCTGTCAGGGGTTTGGGGGGCTGGGGAAGGTCCTGGTCCTGGTCCCTGGTCCTGGTCATTAGTGCTGTTGAGAGGGTTTGGGGCAAATAAAGACCTCTCTTCTTGCCTCTGATGTCTCTCCTTTCCAAAGTTCCTCTTGGGTGGGGGCAGATGGAGTTCCTCCTCAAGGTTTCTGCTGGGATTTGTTTGTTCCTCTCTATGAGATAACTCCTTGTTTATCTCAGCCTTGGCCCCGAGCACAGATGGATGACGTAGGAAATAAAATATGTTGGAGGTGAACAGTTTCACCCCTGACTTGTTAAAATTAAATCCATTTGCCATGTATGATCAAAAGAGGGAGCGGAGGTGTTTGGCTGCAAGGTCTGAATGTCCAGCCATAATTTCTAAAAACCGGGTAAGAAAAGGCTCGAAAGCCCGACTTTACACCATCAAAAGCGGGAGCGGAGGTGTTCAGCTGCAAGAAGGTGTGAATGTTCGACTAAAGTTTGTAAAAATCTGGTAAGACAAGGTGCGAATGCCCAACAATGTATGATCAAAAGCGGGAGCGGAGGTGTTCAGCTGCAAGAAGGTCTGAATGTCCATCAATAATTGCTAGAAAACATGAAAGTAAAAATTTCGAAAATCAAACCGCACATGATCATAAGTGGGAGAGGAGGTGTTCCGCTGCAAGAAGATGTGAATATCCACCCATAATTCCTGAAAAAAGGGGAAAAAAATGGTGCGAATGCCCAACCATACATCATCAAAAGCAGCTGTAGATGTGTTCGGCTACAAGAAGGTGTGAACGTCCAACCAAAGTTTGTAAAAAGCAGTTAAGAAAAGGTTCGAATATCCAACCAAACATAATCAAAAGCGGGAGCAGAACTGTTCGACTGCAAGTAGGTGTGGATGTCAGATCCATCCATCCATCCATCATCTGCCGCTTATCCGGGGGTCGGGTCGCGGGGGCAGCAGCTTGAGCAGAGAAACCCAGACGTCTCTGTCCCCGGCCACTTCCTCCAGCTCTTCCGGGGGGACCCCGAGGCGTTCCCAGGCCAGCCGAGAGACATAGTCTCTCCAGCGTGTCCTGGGTCTTCCCCGGGGTCTCCTCCCAGTGGGACGTGCCCGGAACACCTCCCCAGGGAGGCGCCCAGGGGGTATCCTAACCAGATGCCCGAGCCACCTCATCTGACTCCTCTCAATGCGGAGGAGCAGCGGTTCTACTCCGAGCCCCTCCCGGATGACTGAGCTTCTCACCCTATCTCTAAGGGAGAGCCCAGACACCCTGCGGAGGAAACCCATTTCGGCCGCTTGTATTCGCGATCTTGTTCTTTCGGTCACTACCCACAACTCGTGACCATAGGTGAGGATGGGAACGTAGATTGACCAGTAAGTAGAGAGCTTCGCCTTCTGGCTCAGCTCCCTCTTCACAACGACGGGTCGGTGCAGAGCCCGCAACACTGCAGACGCCGCACCGATCCGCCCGTCAATCTCCCGCTCCATTCGTCCCTCACTCGTGAACAAGACCCCGAGATACTTGAACTCCTCCACTTGGGGAAGGATCTCATTCCCGACCCGGAGAGAGCATTCCACCCTTTTCCGGCTGAGAACCATAGTCTCGGATTTGGAGGTGCTGATTCTCATCCCAGCCGCTTCACACTCGGCTGCGAATCGCTCCAGTGAGAGCTGAAGGTCACGGCCTGACGACGCTAACAGAACCACATCATCTGCAAAAAGCAGAGACCCGATTCTGAGGTCGCCAAATCGGACACCCTCAACGCCCTGGCTGCGCCTAGAAATTCTGTCCATAAAAGTTAGGAACAGAATCGGTGACAAAGGGCAGCCCTGACGGAGTCCAACTCTCACCGGAAACGTATCCGACTTACTGCCGGCAATGCGGACCAAACTCTGGCCCCTTGCCACCGAGGAGCTTTTTGACCACCTCGGCAACCTCAGCCCCAGAAATGGGAGGCCCCGTCTCCGAGCTCTCCGACTCTGCCTCTTCCGAGCACGTGTTGGTAGGATTGAGGAGTTCCTCGAAGTACTCCCCCCACCGACTCACAACATCCCTAGTTGAGGTCAGCAAAGCTCCCCACTGTAAACAGTGTTGACTGTGAGCCGCTTCCCCCCCCTGAGACGCCGGATGGTGGACCAGAATCTCTTCGAGGCCGTCCGGAAATCGTTCTCCATGGTCTCACCGAACTCCTCCCAGGCCCGAGTTTTTTTCTCAGCAACCGCCGAAGCCGCAGCCCGTCTGGCCTGTCGGTACCTATCAGCTGCTTCCAGGGTCCCACTGGCCAAAAAGGCCCGATAGGACTCCTTCTTCAGCTTGACGGCTTCCCTCACCACTGGTGTCCACCAGCAGGTTCGAGGGTTGCCGCCACGACAGGCACCGACCACCTTACGGCCACAACTCCGATCAACTGCCTCGGCAATGGAGTCACGGAACATGGCCCATTCGGACTCAATGTCCCCCACCTCCCCCGGGATATGGTTGAAGCTCTGCCGGAGGTGGGAGTTAAAGCTCCTTCTGACGGGGGATTCTGACAAACGCTCCCAGCAGACCCTCACAATACGTTTGGGCCTGCCAGGTCTGATCGGCATCCTCCCCCACCAGCGGAGCCAACTCACCACCAGGTGGTGATCAGTTGACAGCTCCGCCCCTCTCTTCACCCGAGTGTCCAGGACATACGGCCGCAAGTCCGATGATACAACCACAAAGTCGATCATCGAACTGCGGCCAAGGGTGTCCTGGTGCCAAGTGCACATATGGACACCCTTATGTCTGAACATGGTGTTCGTTATGGACAGTCCATGACCAGCACAGAAGTCCAACAACATAACACCACTCTGGTTCAGATCGGGGGGGCCGTTCCTCCCAATCACACCCCTCCAGGTCTCACTGTCATTGCCCACGTGAGCATTGAAGTCCCCCAGCAGAACGAGGGAGTCTCCGGTAGGAGCATTCTCCAGTGCCTCCCCCAGAGACTCCAAAAAGGGTGGGTACTCTGAACTGCTGTTTGGCGCATAGGCACAAACAACAGTCAGGACTCGTCCCCCCACCCGAAGGCGGAGGGAGGCTACCCTCTCGTTCACTGGGGTAAACCCCAATGTACTGGCACACAGCCGGGGGGCAATAAGTATGCCCACACCTGCTCTGCGCCTCTCACCACGGGCAACTCCAGAGTGGAAGAGAGTCCAACCCCTCTCAAGAGGACTGGTTCCAGAGCCCAAGCCGTGCGTCGAGGTGAGTCCGACTATATCTAGCCGGAACCGCTCAGCCTCGCGCACCAGCTCCGGCTCCTTCCCCAACAGAGAGGTGACATTCCACGTCCCAAGAGCTAGCTTCAGTAGCCGAGGATCAGACCGCCAAGGCCTCTGCCTTCGGCCGCTACCCAGCTCACATCGCACCCGACCCCCTTGGCCCCTCCCACGGGTGGTGAGCCCGTCGGAAGGGGGACCCACGTCATCATTCCTGGCTCCGGGGGGAGGCCCCGGTGTCCCATATCCGGGCAAGGGATCACGAGGTCCAAATTTTTAGTTCATCATAAGGGGTCTTTTGAGCTGTTCTTTGTCTGGTCCCTCATCTAGGATCTGCTTGCCTTGGGTGACCCTACCAGGGGCTTAAAGCCCCGAGCAACATAGCTCCCGGACTCATTGGGGCACGCAAACTCCCCCACCACGATAAGGTGACAGCTCAGGAGGGAGGGATGTCAGATCATAATTTGCAAAAAGCTGATGAGAAAGGGTGAGAATGCCCAACTATACACCATCAAATGCGGGAGCGGAGTTGTTCGTCTGTGAGTAGGTGTGAATCTCCGACCATAATTGCTGAAAAATGTGTTAGAAAAGGTAAGAATGCCGGTCCATACATCATCAAAAGCGAGAGAAGTGGTGTTCTGCTGAAAGTAGGTGTGAATGTCCAGCCATAATTACTCACAAACGGGTAAGAAAAGGTAGTATTGCCAGACCATACATGATCAAAACAGGGAGCGGAGGTGGTTCAGCTGCAAGAAGGTGTGAATGTCCGACTAAAGTTCAAATATATTAACAAAAGCGAGAGGAGAAGTCTTCGGATGAGAGTGTTTGAGAATTTCCAACCATAATCTATAAAATGCGGTGAAAAAAAGGTGTTATAGAACACTAAAAGGTGGAGCGGAAGTGTTCGGCTGCAAGAAGGTGTGAATGTCCGACTATATTTGGTGAAAAGCATGTGAAGCAAGGTCTGAATGCCCAATCTTACATCATCAAAAGCGAGATCAGAGGTGTTTGGCTGCAAGAAGGCCATAGATTGCCAAAAGCGGGTAAGGTGCGAATGACCGACTAAATATCAACAAAAGTGGGGGCGGAGGTCTTCGGATGCAAGTGGGTGTGAATATTCCACCATACAAGTATGGTGGAGAGGAAGCTATAAATTGCTGACCATTGTTTGCAAAAAGCGGGTGAGAAAAGGTGCGAATGTCCAACCATACATGATCAAAACAGGGAGCGGACGTGTTTGGCTGCGACAAGGTTTTAATGTCCACCCATAATTAATGAATAGCGGGCAACAAGTAGGTTCCAATGCCCAACCATACATCATCAAAAGCAGGAGTGGATGTGTTCGGCTACAAGAAGGTTTGAATGTCCGAGCATAGTTTGTAAAAAGCGGGTAAGAAAAGCTTCGAATGCCCGAACATACACCATCAAAAGACAGACCGGACGTGTTCCGCTGTAAGTAGGTGTGAATGCCCAACCATAGTTGGTAAAAAGAAGGTAAGAAAAGGTTCAAATATCCGACTGTACACAATCAATAGCGGGAGCGGATGTGTTCGGCTACAAGAAGGTGTGAAAGTCTCACCATGGTTTGTAAAAAGCGGGTAAGAAAAGTTGCGAATGCCCGACAATGTATGATCAAAAGAGGGAGCGGAGGTTTTCGGCTACAAGAAGGTCTGAATGTCCGACCAAAGTTTGTAAAAAGCGGGTAAGAAAGGTTTGAATGCCCGACTATACACCATCAAAAGCGGGAGCGGAGGTGTTGCACTGTAAGACGGTGTGAATGTCTGACCATAGTTTGTAAAAAGCAGTAGGTGTGAATGTCAGATCATAATTTGCAAAAAGCTGATGAGAAAGGGTGAGAATGCCCTACTATACACCATCAAATGCGAGAGCGGAGGTGTTTGTCTGTGAGTAGGTGTGAATGTCCCACCCTAGTTGCTGAAAAATGTGTTAGAAAAGGTAAGAATGCCAGCCCATACATCATCAGAAGCGGGAGAGGTGGTGTTCGGCTGCAAGAAGGTGTGAATATCCAGCCATAATTACTCACAAACGGGTAAGAAAAGGTAAGAATACCAAACCATAAATTATCAAAAGCGGCAGCAGAGATGTTCGGCTGGTATTTATAAATGTCTAGATAGATTTGAACAAAAAACAACGTAGTATTTTGCAGTAAAAGAAAGACAGGTTCAGAAATCCGAGAAAAAGCTTTTCATGAGTTCTGCATGATTTGGGATTTTGCTTATAAAATGCATTCCTTCAATCAAACTATGGTAAAACGGCTTTTACCTTCATATTTATCAATGTCTAGATCGACTTCAACAAAGAACAACATTAGATTTTGCAGTAGAAGAAAGAGAGACACTGAAGGATCAGGAATCCGAGAATAAGCTTATTTTCATACGTTCTGCATGATTTGGGATTTTGCTATAAAATGAATTCCTTCACTCAAACTATGTTGAAACTGCTTTTACCTTCATATTTATCAATGTCTAGATCGACTTCAACAAAGAACAACATTGTATATTGCAGTAGAAGAAAGAGCAACACTGAAGGAACAGGAATCCGAGAATAAGCTTACTTTCATACGTTCTGCATGATTTGGGATTTTATGTATAAAATGAATTCCTTCACTCAAACCAAGTGAAAACTTCTTTGTCCTTCATATTTATCAATGTCTAGATCGACTTCAACAAAGAACAACATTGTATATTGCAGTAGAAGAAAGAGAGACACTGAAGGAACAGGAATCCGAGAATAAGCTTCTTTTCATACGTTCTGCATGATTTGGGATTTTGCTATAAAATTAATTCCTTCACTCAAACTATAATAAAACTGCTTTTAACTTCATATTTATCAATGTCTAGATCGACTTCAACAAAGAACAACATTGTATATTGCAGTAGAAGAAAGAGCAACACTGAAGGAACAGGAATCCGAGAATAAGCTTATTTTCATACGTTCTGCATGATTTCGGATTTTCCTATAAAATGAATTGCTTTGCTCAAACCAAGTTAAAATTGCTTTGTCTTCATATTTATCAATGTCAAAGCAGTTTTAACATAGTTTGAGTGAAGGAATTCATTTTAAAACAAAATCTCAAAACATGCACAACACATGAAAAGCTTATTCTCGGATTCCTGATCCTTCAGTGTTGCTATTTGTTATATTGCAAAGTACAACGTGTTTTCTTTGTTTTGTTTAAATCTATCTCGACATTGATAAATATGGAAGGACAAAGCAGGTTTAACTTGGTTTGAGCAAAGCAATTCATTTTGTAGCAAAATCCGAAATCGTGAAGAACTCATGAAAGCAAGCTTATACTCGGATTCCTGAAACTTTTAGATCTTAGATTTGCTCTTTCTTTTACTGCAAAGTACGTTGGGGGTTTTTTTTTGTTTAAATCTTTCTAGACAAGGTAAATATGAAGGACAAATCAGTTTTAACATAGTTTGAGTGAAGGAATGCATTTTATAAGCAAAATCCCAAATCATGCAAAACTAACGAAAAGCTTTTTCTCGCTTTTCACTGCTTTTTACAAACTGGTCGGACGTTCACACCTTCTTGCAGCCGAACAATTCCGCTTCCACTTTTGATGGTGTATATTCGGGCATTCAAACTTTTTCTTACCCGCTTTTTACAAACCATGGTCGGACTTTCACACCTTCTTGCAGCCGAACACCACCTCTCCCGCTTTTGATGATGTATGGTCCAGCATTCTTACCTTTTCTAACACATTTTTAAGCAATTATGGTCGGACATTCACACCTACTCACAGCCAAACACTTCCGCTCCCGCATTTGATGGTGTTTAGTCAGGCATTCTCACCCTTTCTCATCAACTTTTTGCATATGATCTGATATTCACACCTACTTGCAGTCGAACACCTCTGCTTCCGCTTTTGATGGTACATATTTGGGCATTCGAACCTTTTGTTACCCGCTTTTTACATACCATGGGTGGACTTTCACACCTTCTTGTAGCCGAACAACTCTGCTCCCGCTATTGATTGTGTACAGTCGGGTATTTTAACCTTTTCTTACCCGCTTTTTATCAACTATGGTCGGACATTCACACCTTCTTACAGCGGAACACGTCCGCTCCCTCTTTTGATGGTGTATGTTCGGGCATTCGAACCTTTTCTTACCTGCTTTTTACAAACCATGGTCGGACTTTCACACCTTCTTGTAGCCGAACACCTCTGCTCCCTCTTTTGATCATACATTGTTGGGCATTCGCACCTTGTCTTACCCGCTTTTTACAAACTATAGTCAGAAATTCACACGTTGCAGCTGAACCACCTCCGCTCCCTGTTTTGATCATGTATGGTCTGGCAATACTAGCTTTTCTTACCCGTTTGTGAGTAATTATGGCTGGACATTCACACCTACTTGCAGTCGAACAGCTCTGCTCCCGCTTTTGATTTTGTTTGGTTGGATATTCTACGCTTTTCTTAACTGCTTTTTACAAACTTTGGTCGGACGTTCAAACCTTCTTGCAACCGAACACCTCCGCTTCCGCTTTTGATGGTATATATTCGGGAATTCGAACCTTTTCTTACCCGCTTTTTACAAACCATGGTCGGACTTTCACACCTTCTTGTAGCCGAACAACTCCACTCACGCTATTGATTGTGTACAGTCGGGTAGTTTAACCTTTTCTTACCCGCTTTTTACCAACTATGGTTGGACATTCACACCGTCTTACAGCGGAACACCTCCGCTTCCGCTTTTGATGGTGTATAGTCGGGCATTCGAACCTTTTCTTACCCGCTTTTTACAAACTATGGTCGGACATTCAATCCTTCTTGTAGCCGAAAAGCTCCGCTCCCTCTTTTGATCATACATTGTCGGGCATTTGCAACTTTTCTTACCCGCTTTTTTACAAACCATGGTCGGACTGTCACACCTTCTTGTAGCTGAACACATCCGCTCCCACTATTGATTGTGTACAGTCAGGTTTTTTAACGTTTTCTTACCCGCTTCTTACCAACTCTGGTCGGACATTCACACCTTCTTAAAGCGGAACACGTCCGCTCCCTCTTTTGATGGTGTATGTTTGGGCATTCGAACCTTTTCTTACCCGCTTTTTACAAACTATGCTCGGACATTCAAACCTTCTTGTAGCCGAACACATCCACTCCTGCTTTTGATGATGTGTGGTTGGGCATTCGAACCTACTTCTTTCCCGCTTTTCATTAATTATGGGTGGACATTCACACCTTGTCGCAGCCAAACACCTCCGCTCCCTGTTTTGATCATGTATGGTTGGACATTCGCACCTTTTCTCAACCGCTTTTTGCAAACTATGGTCAGCAATTCACAGCTTCCTCTCCACCATACTTGTATGGTGGAAGATTCACACCCACTTGCATCCGAAGACCTCCGCCCCCACTTTTGTTGATATTTAGTCGGTCATTCGCACCTTACCCGCTTTTGGCAAACTATGGCCTTCTTGCAGCCAAACACCTCTGATCTCGCTTTTGATGATGTAAGGTTGGGCATTCAGACCTTGCTTCCCCTGCTTTTCACCAAATATAGTCGGACATTCACACCTTCTTGCAGCCGAACACTTCCGCTCCACCTTTTAGTGTTCTATAACACCTTTTTTTCACCGCATTTTATAGATTATGGTTGGAAATTCTCAACCATTGTCATCCGAAGACCTCTCCTCCCGCTTTTGTTAATATATTTGAACTTTAGTCGGACATTCACACCTTCTTGCAGCTGAACCACCTCCGCTCCCTGTTTTGATCATGTATGGTCTGGCAATACTACCTTTTCTTACCCGTTTGTGAGTAATTATGGCTGGACATTCACACCTACTTTCAGCAGAACACCACCTCTCTCGCTTTTGATGATGTATGGACCGGCATTCTTACCTTTTCTAACACATTTTTCAGCAATTATGGTCGGACATTCCCACCTACTCAGAGCCGAACACCTCCGCTCCCGCATTTGATGGTGTATAGTCGGGCATTCTCACTCTTTCTCATCAGCTTTTTGCAAATTATGATCTGATATTCACAGCTGCTTTTGATAATGTATGGTTGGGCATTCACACCTTTTTTTACCCATTTTTCAGGAATTATGGGTGGACATTCACACCGTCTTGCAGCTGAAAACATCCTCTCCCGCTAATGATCATGTGCGGTTTGATATTCGAAAATTTTCTTTCATGTTTTAAAGAAATTATTGATGGACATTCAGACCTTCTTGCAGCTGAACCCCTCTGCTCGCGCTTTTGATGGTGTATAGTAGGGCTTTCGAGCCTTTTCTTCCCGGTTTTTACAAATTATGGTTGGACATTCAGACCTTCTTGCAACCTAACACCTCCGCTCCCTCTTTTGATCATACATTGTCTGGCATTCGCACCTTGTCTTACGCGCTTTTTACAAACTTTAGTCGGACATTCAGACCTTCTTGCAGCTGAACCACCTCCGCTCCCTGTTTTGATCATGTATGGTCTGGCAATACTACCTTTTCTTACCCGTTTGTGAGTAATTTTGGCTGGACATTCACACCTACTCAAAGCCGAACAACTCCGCTACCGCATTTGATGGTGTATAGTCGGGCATTCTCACCCTTTCTCATCAGCTTTTTGCAAATTATGATCTGACATTCACACCTACTTGCAGTCGAACAGCTCTGCTCCCGCTTTTGATTATGTTTGGTTGGATATTCGAACCTTTTCTTCACTGCTTTTTACAAACTTTGTTCGGAGGTACACGTCTTCTTGAAGCCGAACACCTCCGCTTCCGCTTTTGATGGTGTATAGTCGGGCTTTCGAGCCTTTTCTTACCTGGTTTTTAGAAATTATGGTTGGACATTCAGACCTCGCAGCCGAACACCTCCGCTCCCTCTTTTGATCATACATTTTCGGTTATTCGCACCTTGTCTTACCCGCTTTTTACAAACTATAGTCAGACATTCACACGTTGCAGCTGAACCACCTCTGCTCCCTGTTTTGATTATGTATGGTCTGGCAATACTACCTTTTCTTACCCGGTTGTGAGTAATTATGGCTGGACATTCACACCTACTTGCAGTCGAACAGCTCTGCTCCCGCTTTTGATTTTGTTTGGTTGGATATTCGAACCTTTTCTTAACTGCTTTTTACAAACTTTGGTCGGACGTTCACACCTTCTTGCAGCCGAACAACTCCACTCCCGCTATTTATTGTGTACAGTCGGGTAGTTTAACCTTTTCTTACCCGCTTTTTACCAACTATGGTCGGACATTCACACCGTCTTACAGCGGAACACCTCCGCTTCCGCTTTTGATGGTGTATAGTCGGGCATTCGAACCTTTTCTTACCCGCTTTTTACAAACTATGGTCGGACATTCAAACCTTCTTGTAGCCGAAAGCCTCCGCTGCCTCTTTTGATCATACATTGTCGGGCATTCGCACCCTTTCTTACCCGCTTTTTATAAAACCATGGTCGGACTGTCACAACTTCTTGTAGCCGAACACATCTGCTCCCGCTATCGATTGTGTACAGTTGGGTTTTTTAACCTTTTCTTACCCGCTTTTTACCAGCTCTGGTCGGACATTCACACCTTCTTACAGCGGAACACGTCCGCTCCCTCTTTTGATGGTGTATTTTCGGGCATTCAAACCTTTTCTTACCCGCTTTTTACAAACTATGCTCGGACATTCAGACCTTCTTGCAGCTGAATCACCTCCGCTCCCTGTTTTGATTATGTATGGTCTGGCAATACTACCTTTTCTTACCCGTTTGTGAGTAATTATGGCTCGACATTCACACCTACTTTCAGCAGAACACCACCTCTCTCGCTTTTGATGATGTATGGACCGGCATTCTTACCTTTTCTAACACATTTTTCAGCAATTATGGTCGGACATTCCCACCTACTCAGAGCCGAACACCTCCGTTCCCGCATTTGATGGTGTATAGTCGGGCATTCTCACTCTTTCTCATCAGCTTTTTGCAAATTATGATCTGATATTCACAGCTGCTTTTGATAATGTATGGTTGGGCATTCGCACCTTTTTTTACCCATTTTTCAGGAATTATGGGTGGACATTCACACCGTCTTGCAGCTGAAAACATCCTCTCCCGCTTATGATCATGTGCGGTTTGATATTCGAAAATTTTCTTTCATGTTTTAAAGAAATTATTGATGGACATTCCGACCTTCTTGCAGCTGAACCCCTCTGCTCGCGCTTTTGATGGTGTATAGTAGGGCTTTCGAGCCTTTTCTTCCCGGTTTTTACAAATTATGGTTGGACATTCAGACCTTCTTGCAACCTAACACCTCCGCTCCCTCTTTTGATCATACATTGTCTGGCAATCGCACCTTGTCTTACGCGCTTTTTACAAACTTTAGTCGGACATTCAGACCTTCTTGCAGCTGAACCACCTCCGCTCCCTGTTTTGATCATGTATGGTCTGGCAATACTACCTTTTCTTACCCGTTTGTGAGTAATTTTGGCTGGACATTCACACCTACTCAAAGCCGAACAACTCCGCTACCGCATTTGATGGTGTATAGTCGGGCATTCTCACCCTTTCTCATAAGCTTTTTGCAAATTATGATCTGACATTCACACCTACTTGCAGTCGAACAGCTCTGCTCCCGCTTTTGATTATGTTTGGTTGGATATTCGAACCTTTTCTTAACTGCTTTTTACAAACTTTGTTCGGAGGTACACATCTTCTTGAAGCCGAACACCTCCGCTTCCGCTTTTGATGGTGTATAGTCGGGCTTTCGAGCCTTTTCTTACCTGGTTTTTAGAAATTATGGTTGGACATTCAGACCTTGCAGCCGAACACCTCCGCTCCCTCTTTTGATCATACATTGTCGGTTATTCGCACCTTGTCTTACCCGCTTTTTGCAAACTATAGTCAGACATTCACACGTTGCAGCTGAACCACCTCTGCTCCCTGTTTTGATTATGTATGGTCTGGCAATACTACCTTTTCTTACCCGGTTGTGAGTAATTATGGCTGGACATTCACACCTACTTGCAGTCGAACAGCTCTGCTCCCGCTTTTGATTTTGTTTGGTTGGATATTCGAACCTTTTCTTAACTGCTTTTTACAAACTTTGGTCGGACGTTCACACCTTCTTGCAGCCGAACACCTCCGCTTCCGCTTTTGATAGTATATATTCGGGCATTCGAACCTTTTGTTACCCGCTTTTTACAAACCATGGGTGGACTTTCACACCTTCTTGTACCCGAACAACCCTGCTCCCGCTATTGGTGGTGTACAGTCGGGTATTTTAACCTTTTCTTACCCGCTTTTTACAAACTATGGTCGGACATTCACACCTTCTTACAGCGGAACACGTCTGCTCCACCTTTTAGTGTTCTATCACACCTTTTTTTCACCGCATTTTATGGATTATGGTTGGAAATTCTCAACCACTCTCATTCGAAGACCTCTCCTCCCGCTTTTGTGAATATATTTGAACTTTAGTCGGACATTCACACCTTCTTGCAGCTGAACCACCTCCGCTCCCTGTTTTGATCATGTATGATCTGGCAATACTACATTTTCTTACCTTTTTGTGAGTAATTATGGCTGGACATTCACACCTACTTTCAGCAGAACACCACCTCTCTCGCTTTTGATGATGTATGGACCGGCATTCTTACCTTTTCTAACACATTTTTCAGCAATTATGGTCGGAGATTCACACCTACTCAGAGCCGAACACCTCCGTTCCTCACTTCCTAACTTTTCTTAACTGCTTTTTACAAACTTTGGTTGGACGTTCAAACCTTCTTGTAGCCGAACACATCCACAGCTGCTTTTGATGATGTATGGTTGGGTATTCGCACCTTTTTTTTACCCATTTTTCAGTAATTATGGGTGGACATTCACACCTTCTTGCAGCTGAACACCTCCTCTCCCACTTATGATCATGTGCGGTTTGATTTTCAAAATTTTTACTTTAATTTTTTCTAGCAATTATTGATGGACATTCAGACCTTCTTGCAGCTGAACAACTCCGCTCCCGCTATTGATTGTGTACAGTCGGGTATTTTAACCTTTTCTTACCCGCTTTTTACCAACTATGGTCGGACATTCATAACTTCTTACAACGGAACACCTCCGCTCCTTATTTTGATGATGTATGGTTGGGCATTCAAACCTACTTGTTGCCCGCTTTTCATTAATTATGGGTGGACATTCACACCTTGTCGCAGCCAAACACCTCCGCTCCCTGTTTTGATGGTGTATAATGGTGGACATTCGCACCTTTTCTCACCCGCTTTTTACTATGGTCGGCCATTCACAGCTTCCTCTCCACCATACTTGTATGGTGGGATATTCACACCCACTTGCATCCGAAGACCTCCGCCCCCACTTTTGTTGATATTTAGTCGGTCATTCGCACCTTACCCGCTTTTGGCAAACTATGGCCTTCTTGCAGCCAAACACCTGATCTCGCTTTTGATGATGTAAGGTTGGGCATTCAGACCTTGCTTCACCTACTTTTCACCAAATATAGTCGGACATTCACACATTCTTGCAGCCGAACACTTCCGCTCCACTTTTGAGTGTTCTATGTAGCATTCACACCTTTTTCTTCACCGCATTTTATAGATAATGGTTGGAAATTCTCACCCACTCTCATCTGAAGACCTCTCCTCCCGCTTTTGTTAATGTATAGTCGGGCATGAGAACCTTTTCTTACCCGCTTTTTACAAATTATGGTTGGACATTCACACCTACTTGCAGCCGAATACTGATACTGATCCTCCCGTAATAAAATGGTCGGATCTTATCAAACACACTTTGTTTCTTGTGACAATCAAGTCAGCGAAACAGCGTATACACGTCAAGACACTGAATCAAGTTTGCCACAAGAACTCATAAGTTTGGCAGTATTGCTCTGCCGTCAGCAATCATACACCCATTTTATTTTCGTGAGACATGTGCAGGCACCTGTTCATCTACTGTTCTATCACTATGAATTAGTTTATCTATTATCAATAAGGATACTTCTACAACTACTATCAAAGTATGTCCGGACTTCTTATGTTGTCAGTTGCTATATATGAATAAGTGGGTAGCTACTGACAAGCATTAAGCATGTCACACAGCCCAAACATATAACATTTCAGGACACACCACACAGTTAACAACCACAGTGAAGCGTGTCAAAGCCCAAACATGTAACATTCAACGGGACACTTACACAACACATTCAAATCAAACAGTCAGACAACATACAAGAACATATACCCCAGCCGGCATTGCTCCCTGCCTATTTTCCTACAGCTCACTATGTGTGCGCACACCTTTATTCACAAACTCTTCAACTTATACTCTTTTACCAAAGCTGCTACAGCTCGTTTGGCCGAATACCCTTAGATCCTATTTCGGTGAATTTGACATCTGCCTTACATGTAACAGATTAGCGATTTAGTTTGAGTGAAGGAATTCATTTTATAGCAAAATCCCAAATCGTGAAGAACTCATGAAAGTAAGCTTATTCTCGGATTCATGAAACTTTAGATTTGCTCTGTCTTTTACTGCAAAGTACAACGTTGTTTTTTTTGTTTAAATCTTTCTAGACATGGTAAATATGAAGGACAAAGCAGTTTTAACATAGTTTGAGTGAAGGAATTCATTTTATAGATAAAATCCCAAGAGTCTGCTGAGAATCAAGAATGAATGCGAAGTAGACTTTAACACGGCTCTAGGAGCGAGCCGAGTGTGGGCTAACCGGGAGAATTGCTTGAAAGAAACGCGACACCGAATGAGCGGTCAGAACAAAGCCTCAATACGGTTTTCCCGTGGTGTTTTTGTTGCTGCCTTGTCTTTTGCACAGAGTAAAAGACAAGGCAGCCATCGAATAGGGCCCGATTGTTCCTACTTGGTCAGCCGAGGAGCAAGGGGGGGAGCAAGCGTCTCAACCAAGCAAAGCTCACCATGGGGAAGGTGGCTATGCCAACTAGCCTGATGCCCTGCTCCCGCAGTGATGGATAATCGTACTCTGGTTTCTCTTCATAACGTACAAGTCTTTCGCCTTTTACTAAAGACTTCCGTGGAAAGCAGCACTAATGAGTTGTTTCTATTTTTGGCAGGCTTTACCTTTGCGGGTGAAGCCCTTTCCGTCTGTGCAAAAGAAATCTTGTTACTGTGCAGAGTGACTTCTCTGAGTAGAGTCGCCTTACTTGTTGCAACTGTGCCGATGTTGCTTGGATGGTGCTTGCTGGAGCGTGCGGGAGTGCAAAGTTATACCATTTAAAAGGGCTGAAGAGTGCTCAGTGCAGCGGGTGGGCGGAGGTGCAAAGTGACACTCTGGCCACCTATGGCCATAAAAAGAACACCGCTACAAGTGCGCATTGTGCCAGGAAGGGCCCTTGGACGTGAACCAGTGGACAGATATCACTTCTCGGCCTTTTGGCTAAGATCAAGTGTAGTACCTGTTCTTATCAGTTTAATATCTGATATGGCCTTTGTACGAGGACTACATATTAAATTGATTTTTAGCAATAGGAGTTGAAAAAGGAGCTTGCTCCGTTCACTCCAAGCATCGACCCGGTACTGCAGTGCCGCTGGGAACGGTGCGCTCTTCTCTGCTCTTGTGAAAAAGCAAACAGTGCTGCAGGATGGAAGTTTCAGGGAGCCCAAGATGAAACTTTCTTTTAGTCTGCTGAGAAAAGAGAGTGAATGCGAAGTAGACTTTAACACAGCTCTGGGGGCAAGCCGAGTGCGGGCTAACCGGGAGAATTACTTGAAAGAAACGCGACACTGAATGAGCGGTCAGAACAAAGCCTCAATACAGTGTTCCCGTGGTGTTTGTGGCTGCCTTGTCTTTTGCACAGAGTAAAAGACAAGGCAGCCATCGAATAGGGCCCGATTTTTCCTACTTGGTCAGCCGAGGATCATGGAGGGGGAGCAAGCGTCTCAACCAAGCAAAGCTCACCATGGGGAAGGTGGCTATGCCAACTAGCCTGATGCCCTGCTCCCGCAGTGACGGATAATCGTACTCTGGTTTCTCTTCATAACGTACAAGTCTTTCGCCTTTTACTAAAGACTTCCGTGGAAAGCAGCACTAATGAGTTGTTTCTATTTTTGGCAGGCTTTACCTTTGCGGGTGAAGCCCTTTCCGTCTGTGCAAAAGAAATCTTGTTACTGTGCAGAGTGACTTCTCTGAGTAGAGTTGCCTTACTTGTTGCGACTGTGCCGATGTTTGAAGCTGGAGTGCAACGTTGTTGCTTGGATGGTGCTTGCTGGAGCGTGCGGGAGTGCAAAGTTATACCATTTAAAAGGGCTGAAGAGTGCTCAGTGCAGCGGGTGGGCGGAGGTGCAAAGTGACACTCTGGCCACCTATGGCCATAAAAAGAACACAGCTACAAGTGTGCATTGTGCCAGGAAGGGCCCTCGGACGTGAACCAGTGGACAGTTATCGCTTCTCGGCCTTTTGGCTAAGATCAAGTGTAGTACCTGTTCTTATCAGTTTAATATCTGATATGGCCTTTGTACGAGGACTACATATTAAATGGATTTTTAGCAATAGGAGTTGAAAAAGGAGCTTGCTCCGTTCACTCCAAGCATCGACCCGGTACTGCAGTGCCGCTGGGAACGGTGCGCTCTTCTCTGCTCTTGTGAAAAAGCAAACAGTGGTGCAGGATGGAAGTTTCAGGGAGCCCAAGATGAAACTTTCTTTTAGTCTGCTGAGAAAAGAGAGTGAATGCGAAGTAGACTTTAACACAGCTCTGGGGGCGAGCCGAGTGCGGGCTAACCGGGAGAATTGCTTGAAAGAAACGCGACACTGAATGAGCGGTCAGAACAAAGCCTCAATACGGTGTTCCCGTGGTGTTTGTGGCTGCCTTGTCTTTTGCACAGAGTAAAAGACAAGGCAGCCATCGAATAGGGCCCGATTTTTCCTACTTGGTCAGCCGAGGAGCAAGGAGGGGGAGCAAGCGTCTCAACCAAGCAAAGCTCACCATGGAGAAGGTGGCTATGCCAACTAGCCTGATGCCCTGCTCCCGCAGTGACAGATAATCGTACTCTGGTTTCTCTTCATAATGTACAAGTCTTTCGCCTTTTACTAAAGACTTCCGTGGAGAGCAGCACTAATGAGTTGTTGCTATTTTTGGCAGGCTTTACCTTTGCGGGTGAAGCCCTTTCTGTCTGTGCAAAAGAAATCTTGTTACTGTGCAGAGTGACTTCTCTGAGTAGAGTTGCCTTACTTGTTGCGACTGTGCCGATGTTTGAAGCTGGAGTGCAAAGTTGTTGCTTGAATGGTGCTCGCTGGAGCGTGCGGGAGTGCAAAGTTATACCATTTAAAAGGGCTGAAGAGTGCTCAGTGCAGCGGGTGGGCGGAGATGCAAAGTGACACTCTGGCCACCTCGAAAACCGAGGTTACATCCAGTACCAGGGGCAGCCCAAGCTCTGCCGCAAGTGTGGTGAGCATGGGCACCTGGTTGAGGCTTGTACCAAGGTGATATGTGGGAAGTGCAGAGAAATTGGGGACACTTTTGGAGAGTGTCCAAATGGCAGGAAATGTAATCTCTGTGGAGAATTAAATCACCTCTTCTGAGATTGCCCTAAATCTTTTGCCAACAAATTAAAGACGGTAAAGCCACAGTCAAGCCAACAAAGAGAAGGACCAGAGGTGGCAGTTGGTGAACAAAGTGAAGAGGTTGACCCAATAAATTCAAACTTCCCGCTAAAAGCTTGGATTGGAAGTGAGGAGCAAAAAGGAGAGGGGCCTGTAGAGGCCTCACCACTCAGTGCTGAAGTCTGTGAGAATTCACAGGCAGAGGGTGGAGCTAAGCTAAATGAGGAGGAAGAGCAGACAGGTGAGTCTAGTGAAGGTACTCACCTCCCCGAAGGTCAACAGCCGAGGAGGACGGCATCTGAGTTGTCCTCTGATTCCCTTTAGCTCTGCAATCAACCCCCAGGGACTCAAAGTTAAATGCAACATTGCATCAGAGGCCAACACGAGAGTCCGAAAAGGAGAGCTATTTTCCCAAGAAATAACCTGAGTGTGTAATTTGTTTTGATAACTTAGAAAAACGAAAATGACATACCTACTTTCCTTTATCCTTTTAATGGTTCTCACCTTCTCAACACTAAATGTGAGAAGTGTGAAATCAAAGACAAGAGCCCAGAGTATTATATCCTTCTTAGACTCCATAAAATCAGATGTGTTTTTAATACAAGAATGTGGACTACCTTTTTTGAAAAACCATAGACAATGGGAGGAAATGTGGCCCAATTTATCGATATGGAGTGGCTCAAATCAAATTAAAAATGATGGTGTGGCCATTCTAATTAAAAATCCGCATGTTCTGGTGCGAGACGGACGGGCACTTTTAGCACACTTGAATTTTATGGGGCAAGACTTTAACCTCTTAAATATTTATGGTTTCAATGGAAAAAATGACAGGTATGACCTTTTAGAAGATTACTCACAAACGGGTAAGAAATGGTAGTATTGCCAGACAATACATGATCAAAACAGGGAGCGGAGGTGGTTCAGCTGCAAGGTGTGAATTTCTGACTAAAGTTTGTAAAAAGCGCGTAAGACAAGGTGCGAATGCCCAACAATGTATGATCAAAAGAGGGAGCGGAGGTTTTCGGCTGCAAGGTCTGAATGTCCAACCATAATTTGTAAAAACCGGGGAAGAAAAGGCTCGAAAGCCCGACTATACACCATCAAAAGCGGGAGCGGAGGTGTTCAGCTGCAAGAAGGTGTGAATGTCCGACCATAGTTGGTAAAAAGCGGGTAAGAAAAGGTTAAAATGCCCGACTGTACACCATCAAAAGCGGAAGCGGAGGTGTTCGGCTTCAAGAAGACGTGAACCTCCGAACAAAGTTTGTAAAAAGCAGTTAAGAAAAGGTTCGAATATCCAACCAAACATAATCAAAAGCGGGAGCAGAGCTTTTCGACTGCAAGTAGGTGTGAATGTCAGATCATGATTTGCAAAAAGCTGATGAGAAAGGGTGAGAATGCCCGACTATACACCATCAAATGCGGTAGCGGAGTTGTTTGTCTGTGAGTAGGTGTGAATCTGCGACCATAATTGCTGAAAAATGTGTTAGAAAAGGTAAGAATGCCGGTCCATACATCATCAAAAGCGAGAGAGGTGGTGTTCTGCTGAAAGTAGGTGTGAATGTCCAGCCATAATTACTCACAAACGGGTAAGAAAAGGTAGTATTGCCAGACCATACATGATCAAAACAGGGAGCGGAGGTGGTTCAGCTGCAACGTGTGAATGTCTGACTATAGTTTGTAAAAAGCGGGTAAGACAAGGTGCGAATGCCCGACAATGTATAATCAAAAGAGGGAGCGGAGGTGTTCGGCTGCAAGGTCTGAATGTCCAACCATAATTTCTAAAAACCAGGTAAGAAAAGGCTCAAAAGCCCGACTTTACACCATCAAAAGCGGGAGCGGAGGTGTTCAGCTGCAACGTGTGAATGTCTGACTATAGTTTGTAAAAAGCGGGTAAGACAAGGTGCGAATGCCCGACAATGTATAATCAAAAGAGGGAGCGGAGGTGTTCGGCTGCAAGGTCTGAATGTCCAACCATAATTTCTAAAAACCGGGTAAGAAAAGGCTCAAAAGCCCGACTTTACACCATCAAAAGCGGGAGCGGAGGTGTTCAGCTGCAAGAAGGTGTGAATGTTCGACTAAAGTTTGTAAAAATCTGGTAAGACAAGGTATGAATGTCCGACAATGTATGATCAAAAGCGGGAGCGGAGATGTTCAGCTGCAAGAAGGTCTGAATGTCCATCAATAATTGCTAGAAAAAATTAAAGTAAAAATTTCGAAAATCAAACCGCACATGATCATAAGTGGGAGAGGAGGTGTTCAGCTGCAAGAAGGTGTGAATGTCCACCCATAATTCCTTAAAAATGGGTAAAAAAAAGGTGCGAATACCCAACCATACATCATCAAAAGCAGGTGTTAATGTCAGATCATAATTTGCAAAAAGCTGATGAGGGTGAGAATGCCCGACTATACACCATCAAATGCGGGAGCGGAGTTGTTTGTCTGTGAGTAGGTGTGAATCTCCGACCATAATTGCTGAAAAATGTGTTAGAAAAGGTAAGAATGCCGGTCCATACATCATCAAAAGCGAGAGAGGTGGTGTTCTGCTGAAAGTAGGTGTGAATGTCCAGCCATAATTACTCACAAACGGGTAAAAAAAAGTAGTATTGCCAGACCATACATGATCAAAACAGGGAGCGGAGGTGGTTCAGCTGCAAGAAGGTGTGAATGTCTGACTAAAGTTCAAATATATTAACAAAAGCGGGAGGAGAGGTCTTCGGATAGATTGGTTGAGAATTTCCAACCATAATCTATAAAATGCGGTGAAAAAAAGGTGTGATAGAACCCTAAAAGGTGGAGCGGAAGTGTTCGGCTGCAAGAAGGTGTGAATGTCCGACTATATTTGGTGAAAAGCAGGTGAAGCAAGGTCTGAATGCCCAACCTTACATCATCAAAAGTGAGATCAGAGGTGTTTGGCTGCAAGAAGGCCATAGTTTGCCAAAAGCGGGTAAGGTGCGAATGACCGACTAAATATCAACAAAAGTGGGGGCGGAGGTCTTCGGATGCAAGTGGGTGTGAATATCCCACCATACAAGTATGGTGGAGAGGAAGCTGTGAATTGCTGACCATAGTTTGCAAAAAGCGGGTGAGAAAAGGTGCGAATGTCCAACCATACACCATCAAAACAGGGAGCGGAGGTGTTTGGCTGCGACAAGGTGTGAATGTCCACCCATAATTAATGAAAAGCGGGCAAGAAGTAGGTTCGAATGCCCAACCACTCATCATCAAAAGCAGGAGTGGATGTGTTCGGCTATAAAAAGGTTTGAATGTCCGAGCATAATTTGTAAAAAGCGGGTAAGAAAAGGTTCGAATGCCCGAACATACACCATCAAAAGAGGGAGCGGAGGTGTTCCGCTGTAAGAAGGTGTGAATGTCCGACCAGAGTTGGTAAAAAGCGGGTAAGAAAAGGTTAAAAAACCCGACTGTACACAATCAATAGCGGGAGCAGATGTGTTCGGCTACAAGAAGGTGTGACAGTCCGACCATGGTTTGTAAAAAGCGGGTAAGAAAAGGTGCAAATGCCCGACAATGTATGATCAAAAGAGGGAGCGGAGCTTTTCGGCTACAAGAAGGTTTGAATGTCCGACCATAGTTTGTAAAAAGCGGGTAAGAAAAGGTTCGAATGCCCGACTATACACCATCAAAAGCGGAAGCGGAGGTGTTCCGCTGTAGACGGTGTGAATGTCCGACCATAGTTGGTAAAAAGCGGGTAAGAAAAGGTTAAACTACACGACTGTACACAATCAATAGCGGGAGTGGAGTTGTTCGGCTACAAGAAGGTGTGAAAGTCCGACCATGGTTTGTAAAAAACGGGTAAGAAAAGGTTCGAATTCCCGAATATATACCATCAAAAGCGGAAGCGGAGGTGTTCGGTTGCAAGAAGGTGTGAACGTCCGACCAAAGTTTGTAAAAAGCAGTTAAGAAAAGGTTCGAATATCCAACCAAACAAAATCAAAAGCAGGAGCAGAGCTGTTCGACTGCAAGTAGGTGTGAATGTCCAGCCATAATTACTCACAAACGGGTAAGAAAAGGTAGTATTGCCACTCCATACATGATCAAAACAGGGAGCGGAGGTGGTTCAGCTGCAACATGTGAATGTCTGACTATAGTTTGTAAAAAGCGGGTAAGACAAGGTGCGAATGCCCGACAATGTATGATCAAAAGTGGGAGCGGAGGTGTTCGGCTGCAAGGTCTGAATATCCAACCATAATTTCTAAAAACCGGGTAAGAAAAGGCTCGAAAGCCCGACTTTACACCATCAAAAGCGGGAGCGGAGGTGTTCAGCTGCAAGAAGGTGTGAATGTTCGACTAAAGTTTGTAAAAATCTGGTAAGACAAGGTATGAATGTCCGACAATGTATGATCAAAAGCGGGAGCGGAGGTGTTCATCTGCAAGCAGGTCTGAATGTCCATCAATAATTGCTAGAAAACATGAAAGTAAAAATTTCTAAAATCAAACCACACATGATCATAAGTGGGAGAGGAGGTGTTCAGCTGCAAGAAGGTGTGAATATCCACCCATAATTCCTGAAAAATGGGTAAAAAAAAGGTGCGAATGCCCAACCATACATCATCAAAAGCAGCTGTGGATGTGTTCGGCTACAAGAAGGTGTGAACGTCCAACCAAAGTTTGTAAAAAGCAGTTAAGAAAAGGTTCGAATATCCAACCAAACATAATCAAAAGCGGGAGCAGAACTCTTCGACTGCAAGTAGGTGTGGATGTCAGATCATAATTTGCAAAAAGCTGATGAGAAAGGGTGAGAATGCCCGACTATACACCATCAAATGCGGGAGCGGAGTTGTTTGTCTGTGAGTAGGTGTGAATCTGCGACCATAATTGCTGAAAAATGTGTTAGAAAAGGTAAGAATGCCGGTCCATACATCATCAAAAGCGAGAGAGGTGGTGTTCTGCTGAAAGTAGGTGTGAATGTCCAGCCATAATTACTCACAAACGGGTAAGAAAAGGTAGTATTGCCAGACCATACATGATCAAAACAGGGAGCGGAGGTGGTTCAGCTGCAACGTGTGAATGTCTGACTATAGTTTGTAAAAAGCGGGTAAGACAAGGTGCGAATGCCCGACAATGTATAATCAAAAGAGGGAGCGGAGGTGTTCAGCTGCAAGAAGGTGTGAATGTTCGACTAAAGTTTGTAAAAATCTGGTAAGACAAGGTGCGAATGCCCGACAATGTATGATCAAAAGCGGGAGCGGAGGTGTTCAGCTGCAAGAAGGTCTGAATGTCCATCAATAATTGCTAGAAAAAAATAAAGTAAAAATTTCGAAAATCAAACCGCACATGATCATAAGTGGGAGAGGAGGTGTTCAGCTGCAAGAAGGTGTGAATGTCCACCCATAATTGCTGAAAAATGGGTAAAAAAAAGGTGCGAATACCCAACCATACATCATCAAAAGCAGGTGTTAATGTCAGATCATAATTTGCAAAAAGCTGATGAGAAAGGGTGAGAATGCCCGACTATACACCATCAAATGCGGGAGCGGAGTTGTTTGTCTGTGAGTAGGTGTGAATCTCCGACCATAATTGCTGAAAAATGTGTTAGAAAAGGTAAGAATGCCGGTCCATACATCATCAAAAGCGAGAGAGGTGGTGTTCTGCTGAAAGTAGGTGTGAATGTCCAGCCATAATTACTCACAAACGGGTAAAAAAAAGTAGTATTGCCAGACCATACATGATCAAAACAGGGAGCGGAGGTGGTTCAGCTGCAAGAAGGTGTGAATGTCCGACTAAAGTTCAAATATATTAACAAAAGCGGGAGGAGAGGTCTTCGGATGAGAGTGGTTGAGAATTTCCAACCATAATCTATAAAATGCGGTGAAAAAAAGGTGTGATAGAACACTAAAAGGTGGAGCGGAAGTGTTCGGCTGCAAGAAGGTGTGAATGTCCGACTATATTTGGTGAAAAGCAGGGGAAGCAAGGTCTGAATGCCCAACCTTACATCATCAAAAGCGAGATCAGAGGTGTTTGGCTGCAAGAAGGCCATAGTTTGCCAAAAGCGGGTAAGGTGCGAATGACCGACTAAATATCAACAAAAGTGGGGGCGGAGGTCTTCGGATGCAAGTGGGTGTGAATATCCCACCATACAAGTATGGTGGAGAGGAAGCTGTGAATTGCTGACCATAGTTTGCAAAAAGCGGGTGAGAAAAGGTGCGAATGTCCAACCATACGTGATCAAAACAGGGAGCGGAGGTGTTTGGCTGCGACAAGGTGTGAATGTCCACCCATAATTAATGAAAAGCGGGCAAGAAGTGGGTTCGAATGCCCAACCACACATCATCAAAAGCAGGAGTGGATGTGTTCGGCTATAAGAAGGTTTGAATGTCCGAGCATAGTTTGTAAAAAGCGGGTAAGAAAAGGTTCGAATGCCCGAACATACACCATCAAAAGAGGGAGCGGAGGTGTTCCGCTGTAAGAAGGTGTGAATGTCCGACCAGAGTTGGTAAAAAGCGGGTAAGAAAAGGTTAAAAAAACCCGACTGTACACAATCAATAGCGGGAGCAGATGTGTTCGGCTACAAGAAGGTGTGACAGTCCGACCATGGTTTGTAAAAAGCGGGTAAGAAAAGGTGCAAATGCCCGACAATGTATGATCAAAAGAGGGAGCGGAGCTTTTCGGCTACAAGAAGGTTTGAATGTCCGACCATAGTTTGTAAAAAGCGGGTAAGAAAAGGTTCGAATGCCCGACTATACACCATCAAAAGAGGGAGCGGAGGTGTTCCGCTGTAAGAAGGTGTGAATGTCCGACCAGAGTTGGTAAAAAGCGGGTAAGAAAAGGTTAAAAAAACCCGACTGTACACAATCAATAGCGGGAGCAGATGTGTTCGGCTACAAGAAGGTGTGACAGTCCGACCATGGTTTGTAAAAAGCGGGTAAGAAAAGGTGCAAATGCCCGACAATGTATGATCAAAAGAGGGAGCGGAGCTTTTCGGCTACAAGAAGGTTTGAATGTCCGACCATAGTTTGTAAAAAGCGGGTAAGAAAAGGTTCGAATGCCCGACTATACACCATCAAAAGCGGAAGCGGAGGTGTTCCGCTGTAGACGGTGTGAATGTCCGACCATAGTTGGTAAAAAGCGGGTAAGAAAAGGTTAAACTACACGACTGTACACAATCAATAGCGGGAGTGGAGTTGTTCGGCTACAAGAAGGTGTGAAAGTCCGACCATGGTTTGTAAAAAACGGGTAAGATAATGTTCGAATTCCCGAATATATACCATCAAAAGCGGAAGCGGAGGTGTTCGGTTGCAAGAAGGTGTGAACGTCCGACCAAAGTTTGTAAAAAGCAGTTAAGAAAAGGTTCGAATATCCAACCAAACAAAATCAAAAGCAGGAGCAGAGCTGTTCGACTGCAAGTAGGTGTGAATGTCCAGCCATAATTACTCACAAATGGGTAAGAAAAGGTAGTATTGCCACTCCATACATGATCAAAACAGGGAGCGGAGGTGGTTCAGCTGCAACGTGTGAATGTCTGACTATAGTTTGTAAAAAGCGGGTAAGACAAGGTGCGAATGCCCGACAATGTATGATCAAAAGAGGGAGCGGAGGTGTTCGGCTGCAAGGTCTGAATATCCAACCATAATTTCTAAAAACCGGGTAAGAAAAGGCTCGAAAGCCCGACTTTACACCATCAAAAGCGGGAGCGGAGGTGTTCAGCTGCAAGAAGGTGTGAATGTTCGACTAAAGTTTGTAAAAATCTGGTAAGACAAGTTATGAATGCCCGACAATGTATGATCAAAAGCGGGAGCGGAGGTGTTCAGCTGCAAAGAAGGTCTGAATGTCCATCAATAATTGCTAGAAAACATGAAAGTAAAAATTTCTAATATCAAACCGCGCATGATCATAAGTGGGAGAGGAGGTGTTCAGCTGCAAGAAGGTGTGAATGTCCATCAATAATTGCTAGAAAACATGAAAGTAAAAATTTCTAAAATCAAACCGCACATGATCATAAGTGGGAGAGGAGGTGTTCAGCTGCAAGAAGGTGTGAATGTCCACCCATAATTCCTGAAAAATGGGTAAAAAAAAGGTGCGAATGCCCAACCATACATCATCAAAAGCAGCTGTGGATGTGTTCGGCTACAAGAAGGTGTGAACGTCCAACCAAAGTTTGTAAAAAGCAGTTAAGAAAAGGTTCGAATATCCAACCAAACATAATCAAAAGCGGGAGCAGAACTGTTCGACTGCAAGTAGGTGTGGATGTCAGATCATAATTTGCAAAAAGCTGATGAGAAAGGGTGAGAATGCCCAACTATACACCATCAAATGCGGGAGCGGAGTTGTTCGTCTGTGAGTAGGTGTGAATCTCCGAACATAATTGCTGAAAAATGTGTTAGAAAAGGTAAGAATGCCGGTCCATACATCATCAAAAGCGAGAGAGGTGGTGTTCTGCTGAAAGTAGGTGTGAATGTCCAGCCATAATTACTCACAAACGGGTAAGAAAAGGTAGTATTGCCAGACCATACATGATCAAAACAGTAAGCGGAGGTGGTTCAGCTGCAAGAAGGTGTGGATGTCTGACTATAGTTTGTAAAAAGCGGGTAAGACAAGGTGCGAATGCCCGACAATGTAAGGCAAGGCAAGACAAGGCAAGTATATTTGTATAGCACAATTCAACAACAAGGTGATTCAAAGTGCTTCACAGAGACATTAAAACAGAAGAAATAAAAAGCATGATTTAAAATTTAAACAAAAGAAGGAAATAAGAACAATAGATAAAATCAGAAAAAATTATATATATGAAAGATAAAATCAATAGTTAAAACATGATTCCGTTTTGAAACTCAAGCTTATTCAAATGCAGCTGAAAATAGATGTGTCTTCAACCTGGACTTAAATACACTGAGTGTTTCAGCTGATCTGAGGCTTTCTGGGACTTTGTTCCAGACATGTGGAGCATAGAAGCTGAATGCAGCTTCTCCATGTCTGGTTTTGACTCTGGGAACTGATAAAATACCGGATCCAGATGACCTGAGGGGTCTGGAAGGTTCATAGTGGGTCAGGAGGTCACTGATGTATTTTGGTCCTTGACCATTCAGAGCTTTATAGACCAGCATCAGAACTTTAAAGTCTATCCTCTGATGGACAGGCAGCCAGTGTAAAGACTTGAGAGCTGGACTGTGATGTGCTCCACTTTTTTGGTCTTAGTGAGGACTCGAGCAGCTGAGTTCTGGATGAGCTGCAGTTGTCTAACTGACTTTTTAGGCAGACCTGTAAAGATGCTATTACAATAATCAAGCCTACTAAAGATGAATGCATGGACTAGTTTTTCCAGGTCCTGCTGAGACATCAGATCTTTTAGCCTTGATATATTCTTAAGGTGATAGTAGGCTGACTTTGTTAATGCCTTAATGTGTTTGTCCAAATTTAGGTCTGAGTCCATCACTACACCCAGATTTCTGGCCTGGTTGGTCGTTTTTAGATTTATAGATTGAAGCTCTGTGGTGACTTTCAATCGTTTATCTTTGGCTCCAAAGACATTTACCTCAGTTTTGTTTTTGTTTAGCTGGAGGAAGTTGTGGCACATCCAGTCATTAATCTCCTCAATGCATTTTCCAAGGGCCTGTACAGGCCCTCTGTCTCCTGGTGATATTGTTATATACATCTGTGTGTCATCTGCATAGCTATGGTAGTTTATTTGGTTGTTTTTTATAATCTGTGCCATTGGGAGCATGTAGATGTTAAACAGAAGAGGTCCCAGGATGGAACCTTGGAGAACTTGTGATTCTTGTCTGCTCAGATGTAAAGTTACCTATTGACACAAAGTACTTCCTGTTCTCTAAGTATGTTTTGAACCAGTTTAGTACAGTTCCGGAAAGACCAGCCCAGTTCTCCAGTTGTTTGAGTAATATATTGTGGTCAACTGTATCAAAGGCAGCACTGAGATCCAGTAAAACTAAGACTGACATTTTTCCACTGTCTGTATTCAGACATATGTCATTAAACACTTTGGTCAGAGCAGTCTCAGTGCTGTGGTGCTGTCTAAAGCCTGACTGGAAGGTATCATAGCAGTTATTTTGTGTTAAAAAGTAATTAAGCTGTTGAAAAACCGCTTTTTCAATGATCTTACTTAAAAATGGGAGATTTGAGATGGGCCTGTAGTTGTTCATTTGCGTCTTATCAAGATTGTCCTTTTTCAGCAGAGGTTTAATTACAGCTGTTTTTAGTGGCTCTGGAAACACACCTGACGTTAAGGACAGGTTCACAATCAGTAACAGATCTGACTCCAAAGTCTTTGAGACCCCTTTGAAAAAACCTGTTGGTAGGATGTCTAAACAGCAAGAGGAGGACTTCAGGTGACGTAAGATGTCCTCCAGGTCTTTACTGTTAATGGGTTGAAATAGTGTCATGGTGTTTAAACCGGTTTTCGGTGGACACAGTACATATGCTGAACCTGCTGCTGATGTACCAACTGCTTGTCTAATATTTTGGACTTTGTCTATGAAGAATTTGGCAAAGTCATTGCAGGCCATGGTGGAATGGAGTTCATTTGCCACTGACACAGGAGGGTTTGTTAGCCTGTCAACTGTAGCAAATAAGGCCCGAGCATTATGACTGTTTTTGGTGATGATGTCAGGGAAGTAGGATTTCCTTGCATTCCTCAGTTGTAAATTATAAGAGTGAAGTTTCTCTTTATAGATGTCATAATGAACCTGGAGATTTGTTTTTCTCCATCGGCGCTCAGCTTTCCGACACACTCTTTTCCCATTTTTCACCAGTGTGGAATTTCGCCATGGAGACTTCTTCCTTCCAGAGATAACCTTCACCTTAATGGGAGCAATAGTATCCATAACATTTAACATTTTAGTATTAAAGCTACTGACGAGCTCACTGACTGAACCCCCGGACAGGGCAGGTGCTAAGGAGAAAACCTGGTTAAAGATCTTACTACTGTTTTCAGTTTTGAGATCACTGCTGTTGAGACATTTGTGTGCACTGAAATCGTACTCTCAAAGAAAACACAGGAATGGTCAGACAGGCCCACATCAGACACAGTAATCTTTGAAATGCTTAGACCCTTGGAGATCACTAAGTCTAGAGTGTGCCCCCTATTGTGCGTAGGCTCTGTTATATGCTGAGTCAGCCCAAAGTTGTCCAGAGTGTTACTCAGGTCTTTAGTCCCTCTGTCCTGAGGATTGTCCATATGGATGTTAAAATCACCAACAATAATTATACAGTCAAAATCAACACAGATCATAGACAGCAGTTCACTGAGGTCTTCAGAAAAATCTGAACAGTATTTAGGGGGCCTGTAAATATTCAGAAACAGGACACTGGGTGAGGCCTTCACCTGTATAGCCATATATTCAAAGGACTGAAAACTTCCAGGAGATAACTGCTTACATTGAAAGGATTCATTGAATAAGACTGCGACCCCTCCTCCTCTCCTGCTCACTCTGGCCTCGCTGATAAAACTGTAACCAGGAGGGGTTGACTCAATAAGAACAGCAGCACTGTTATTTTGTTCCAACCAAGTTTCAGTTAAAAACATAAAATCCAGGGTGTGCTCAGTGATAAAATCATCAATTAAGAATGTTTTCCCAGCTAAAGACCTAACATTTAATAAAGCCAACTTAAGTGTTTTAGAGGTATTATTTGCCCCCTCGTGTTTGGGTGCAGTCTGTGGCACACAAGGTATGTTTACTTTATTTAAAGATCTTTTTGAGTGCAACTCTCTGTGTTTTGACTGGGTCACATTTCTCCTTCTGTCACCTAAAAGTACAGAAATTTTAAGATCTTCTAATAAACAGGGTCCCAGCTTGTCCTGGGAAAAGTCACGACTGTCAGAATTCACACAGCCTGGACCCCTCACACATCACACATCAGACTGCGGAGACAGTACATGGTGGCAGCGTGAAGGGACAGAAGGGGGTGGGGCTGGGCTCCGTCGCTTCGGCTGCTCTAGTAGGGGCGGGGCTCGGCGGGGAACCTTTGGCCGCTTTGGTGGGGGGTTTATGGGGGATAAAAAGGGATTGGGCTGGGGGGTAGATCTAAGCCCAGCATTGACCCGTTCCATCATCTCCTCAGTGAATTTCAGGTGAGGGGAGGAGGAGGGAGAAAGGGAGGGTGAGGAGCACAATGACCTGTCAGGGGTTTGGGGGGCTGGGGAAGGTCCTGGTCCTGGTCCCTGGTCCTGGTCATTAGTGCTGTTGAGAGGGTTTGGGGCAAATAAAGACCTCTCTTCTTGCCTCTGATGTCTCTCCTTTCCAAAGTTCCTCTTGGGTGGGGGCAGATGGAGTTCCTCCTCAAGGTTTCTGCTGGGATTTGTTTGTTCCTCTCTATGAGATAACTCCTTGTTTATCTCAGCCTTGGCCCCGAGCACAGATGGATGACGTAGGAAATAAAATATGTTGGAGGTGAACAGTTTCACCCCTGACTTGTTAAAATTAAATCCATTTGCCATGTATGATCAAAAGAGGGAGCGGAGGTGTTTGGCTGCAAGGTCTGAATGTCCAGCCATAATTTCTAAAAACCGGGTAAGAAAAGGCTCGAAAGCCCGACTTTACACCATCAAAAGCGGGAGCGGAGGTGTTCAGCTGCAAGAAGGTGTGAATGTTCGACTAAAGTTTGTAAAAATCTGGTAAGACAAGGTGCGAATGCCCAACAATGTATGATCAAAAGCGGGAGCGGAGGTGTTCAGCTGCAAGAAGGTCTGAATGTCCATCAATAATTGCTAGAAAACATGAAAGTAAAAATTTCGAAAATCAAACCGCACATGATCATAAGTGGGAGAGGAGGTGTTCCGCTGCAAGAAGATGTGAATATCCACCCATAATTCCTGAAAAAAGGGGAAAAAAATGGTGCGAATGCCCAACCATACATCATCAAAAGCAGCTGTAGATGTGTTCGGCTACAAGAAGGTGTGAACGTCCAACCAAAGTTTGTAAAAAGCAGTTAAGAAAAGGTTCGAATATCCAACCAAACATAATCAAAAGCGGGAGCAGAACTGTTCGACTGCAAGTAGGTGTGGATGTCAGATCCATCCATCCATCCATCATCTGCCGCTTATCCGGGGGTCGGGTCGCGGGGGCAGCAGCTTGAGCAGAGAAACCCAGACGTCTCTGTCCCCGGCCACTTCCTCCAGCTCTTCCGGGGGGACCCCGAGGCGTTCCCAGGCCAGCCGAGAGACATAGTCTCTCCAGCGTGTCCTGGGTCTTCCCCGGGGTCTCCTCCCAGTGGGACGTGCCCGGAACACCTCCCCAGGGAGGCGCCCAGGGGGCATCCTAACCAGATGCCCGAGCCACCTCATCTGACTCCTCTCAATGCGGAGGAGCAGCGGTTCTACTCCGAGCCCCTCCCGGATGACTGAGCTTCTCACCCTATCTCTAAGGGAGAGCCCAGACACCCTGCGGAGGAAACCCATTTCGGCCGCTTGTATTCGCGATCTTGTTCTTTCGGTCACTACCCACAACTCGTGACCATAGGTGAGGATGGGAACGTAGATTGACCAGTAAGTAGAGAGCTTCGCCTTCTGGCTCAGCTCCCTCTTCACAACGACGGGTCGGTGCAGAGCCCGCAACACTGCAGACGCCGCACCGATCCGCCCGTCAATCTCCCGCTCCATTCGTCCCTCACTCGTGAACAAGACCCCGAGATACTTGAACTCCTCCACTTGGGGAAGGATCTCATTCCCGACCCGGAGAGAGCATTCCACCCTTTTCCGGCTGAGAACCATAGTCTCGGATTTGGAGGTGCTGATTCTCATCCCAGCCGCTTCACACTCGGCTGCGAATCGCTCCAGTGAGAGCTGAAGGTCACGGCCTGACGACGCTAACAGAACCACATCATCTGCAAAAAGCAGAGACCCGATTCTGAGGTCGCCAAATCGGACACCCTCAACGCCCTGGCTGCGCCTAGAAATTCTGTCCATAAAAGTTAGGAACAGAATCGGTGACAAAGGGCAGCCCTGACGGAGTCCAACTCTCACCGGAAACGTATCCGACTTACTGCCGGCAATGCGGACCAAACTCTGGCACCGGTCATACAGAGACCGAACGGACCCTATCAAGGGGTCCGGCACTCCATATTCCCGGAGCACCCCCCACAGGACTCCACGAGGGACACGGTCGAACGCTTTCTCCAAGTCCACAAAACACATGTAGACTGGTTGGGCGAACTCCCATGCACCCTCCAGGATCCTGCCGAGGGTATAGAGCTGGTCCACTGTTCCACGGCCAGGACGAAAGCCACACTGCATCTCCTGAATCCGAGGCTCGATTATCCGACGGATCCTCCTCTCCAATACCCCCGAATAGACCTTACCAGGGAGGCTGAGGAGTGTGATACCCCTATAGTTGGAACACACCCTCCGGTCCCCCTTTTTAAAGAGGGGGACCACCACCCCAATCTGCCAGTCCAGAGGCACTGTCCCCGATGTCCACGCGATGCTGCAGAGGCGTGTCAGCCAAGACAGCCCTACAACATCCAGAGCCTTGAGAAACTCAGGACGGACCTCATCCACCCCCGGGGCCTTGCCACCGAGGAGCTTTTTGACCACCTCGGCAACCTCAGCCCCAGAAATGGGAGGCCCCGTCTCCGAGCTCTCCGACTCTGCCTCTTCCGAGCACGTGTTGGTAGGATTGAGGAGTTCCTCGAAGTACTCCCCCCACCGACTCACAACATCCCTAGTTGAGGTCAGCAAAGCCCCGTCCCCACTGTAAACAGTGTTGACTGTGAGCCGCTTCCCCCCCCTGAGACGCCGGATGGTGGACCAGAATCTCTTCGAGGCCGTCCGGAAATCGTTCTCCATGGTCTCACCGAACTCCTCCCAGGCCCGAGTTTTTTTCTCAGCAACCGCCGAAGCCGCAGCCCGTCTGGCCTGTCGGTACCTATCAGCTGCTTCCAGGGTCCCACTGGCCAAAAAGGCCCGATAGGACTCCTTCTTCAGCTTGACGGCTTCCCTCACCACTGGTGTCCACCAGCAGGTTCGAGGGTTGCCGCCACGACAGGCACCGACCACCTTACGGCCACAACTCCGATCAGCTGCCTCGGCAATGGAGTCACGGAACATGGCCCATTCGGACTCAATGTCCCCCACCTCCCCCGGGATATGGTTGAAGCTCTGCCGGAGGTGGGAGTTAAAGCTCCTTCTGACGGGGGATTCTGACAAACGCTCCCAGCAGACCCTCACAATACGTTTGGGCCTGCCAGGTCTGATCGGCATCCTCCCCCACCAGCGGAGCCAACTCACCACCAGGTGGTGATCAGTTGACAGCTCCGCCCCTCTCTTCACCCGAGTGTCCAGGACATACGGCCGCAAGTCCGATGATACAACCACAAAGTCGATCATCGAACTGCGGCCAAGGATGTCCTGGTGCCAAGTGCACATATGGACACCCTTATGTCTGAACATGGTGTTCGTTATGGACAGTCCATGACCAGCACAGAAGTCCAACAACATAACACCACTCTGGTTCAGATCGGGGGGGCCGTTCCTCCCAATCACACCCCTCCAGGTCTCACTGTCATTGCCCACGTGAGCATTGAAGTCCCCCAGCAGAACGAGGGAGTCTCCGGTAGGAGCATTCTCCAGTGCCTCCCCCAGAGACTCCAAAAAGGGTGGGTACTCTGAACTGCTGTTTGGCGCATAGGCACAAACAACAGTCAGGACTCGTCCCCCCACCCGAAGGCGGAGGGAGGCTACCCTCTCGTTCACTGGGGTAAACCCCAATGTACTGGCACACAGCCGGGGGGCAATAAGTATGCCCACACCTGCTCTGCGCCTCTCACCACGGGCAACTCCAGAGTGGAAGAGAGTCCAACCCCTCTCAAGAGGACTGGTTCCAGAGCCCAAGCCGTGCGTCGAGGTGAGTCCGACTATATCTAGCCGGAACCGCTCAGCCTCGCGCACCAGCTCCGGCTCCTTCCCCAACAGAGAGGTGACATTCCACGTCCCAAGAGCTAGCTTCAGTAGCCGAGGATCAGACCGCCAAGGCCTCTGCCTTCGGCCGCTACCCAGCTCACATCGCACCCGACCCCCTTGGCCCCTCCCACGGGTGGTGAGCCCGTCGGAAGGGGGACCCACGTCATCATTTCGGGCTATGCCCGACCGAGCCCCATGGGCACAGACCCGGCCACCAGGCGCCCGCTGCCGGGCCCCACCCCCGGGCCTGGCTCCGGGGGGAGGCCCCGGTGTCCCATATCCGGGCAAGGGATCACGAGGTCCAAATTTTTTGTTCATCATAAGGGGTCTTTTGAGCTGTTCTTTGTCTGGTCCCTCATCTAGGATCTGCTTGCCTTGGGTGACCCTACCAGGGGCTTAAAGCCCCGAGCAACATAGCTCCCGGACTCATTGGGGCACGCAAACTCACCCACCACGATAAGGTGACAGCTCAGGAGGGAGGGATGTCAGATCATAATTTGCAAAAAGCTGATGAGAAAGGGTGAGAATGCCCAACTATACACCATCAAATGCGGGAGCGGAGTTGTTCGTCTGTGAGTAGGTGTGAATCTCCGACCATAATTGCTGAAAAATGTGTTAGGAAAGGTAAGAATGCCGGTCCATACATCATCAAAAGCGAGAGAAGTGGTGTTCTGCTGAAAGTAGGTGTGAATGTCCAGCCATAATTACTCACAAACGGGTAAGAAAAGGTAGTATTGCCAGACCATACATGATCAAAACAGGGAGCGGAGGTGGTTCAGCTGCAAGAAGGTGTGAATGTCCGACTAAAGTTCAAATATATTAACAAAAGCGAGAGGAGAAGTCTTCGGATGAGAGTGTTTGAGAATTTCCAACCATAATCTATAAAATGCGGTGAAAAAAAGGTGTTATAGAACACTAAAAGGTGGAGCGGAAGTGTTCGGCTGCAAGAAGGTGTGAATGTCCGACTATATTTGGTGAAAAGCATGTGAAGCAAGGTCTGAATGCCCAACCTTACATCATCAAAAGCGAGATCAGAGGTGTTTGGCTGCAAGAAGGCCATAGTTTGCCAAAAGCGGGTAAGGTGCGAATGACCGACTAAATATCAACAAAAGTGGGGGCGGAGGTCTTCGGATGCAAGTGGGTGTGAATATTCCACCATACAAGTATGGTGGAGAGGAAGCTATGAATTGCTGACCATTGTTTGCAAAAAGCGGGTGAGAAAAGGTGCGAATGTCCAACCATACATGATCAAAACAGGGAGCGGACGTGTTTGGCTGCGACAAGGTTTTAATGTCCACCCATAATTAATGAATAGCGGGCAACAAGTAGGTTCCAATGCCCAACCATACATCATCAAAAGCAGGAGTGGATGTGTTCGGCTACAAGAAGGTTTGAATGTCCGAGCATAGTTTGTAAAAAGCGGGTAAGAAAAGCTTCGAATGCCCGAACATACACCATCAAAAGACAGACCGGACGTGTTCCGCTGTAAGTAGGTGTGAATGCCCAACCATAGTTGGTAAAAAGAAGGTAAGAAAAGGTTCAAATATCCGACTGTACACAATCAATAGCGGGAGCGGATGTGTTCGGCTACAAGAAGGTGTGAAAGTCTCACCATGGTTTGTAAAAAGCGGGTAAGAAAAGGTGCGAATGCCCGACAATGTATGATCAAAAGAGGGAGCGGAGGTTTTCGGCTACAAGAAGGTCTGAATGTCCGACCAAAGTTTGTAAAAAGCGGGTAAGAAAGGTTTGAATGCCCGACTATACACCATCAAAAGCGGGAGCGGAGGTGTTGCACTGTAAGACGGTGTGAATGTCTGACCATAGTTTGTAAAAAGCAGTAGGTGTGAATGTCAGATCATAATTTGCAAAAAGCTGATGAGAAAGGGTGAGAATGCCCTACTATACACCATCAAATGCGAGAGCGGAGGTGTTTGTCTGTGAGTAGGTGTGAATGTCCCACCCTAGTTGCTGAAAAATGTGTTAGAAAAGGTAAGAATGCCAGCCCATACATCATCAAAAGCGGGAGAGGTGGTGTTCGGCTGCAAGAAGGTGTGAATATCCAGCCATAATTACTCACAAACGGGTAAGAAAAGGTAAGAATACCAAACCATAAATTATCAAAAGCGGCAGCAGAGATGTTCGGCTGGTATTTATAAATGTCTAGATAGATTTGAACAAAAAACAACGTAGTATTTTGCAGTAAAAGAAAGAAAGGTTCAGAAATCCGAGAAAAAGCTTTTCATGAGTTCTGCATGATTTGGGATTTTGCTTATAAAATGCATTCCTTCAATCAAACTATGGTAAAACGGCTTTTACCTTCATATTTATCAATGTCTAGATCGACTTCAACAAAGAACAACATTAGATTTTGCAGTAGAAGAAAGAGAGACACTGAAGGATCAGGAATCCGAGAATAAGCTTATTTTCATACGTTCTGCATGATTTGGGATTTTGCTATAAAATGAATTCCTTCACTCAAACTATGTTAAAACTGCTTTTACCTTCATATTTATCAATGTCTAGATCGACTTCAACAAAGAACAACATTGTATATTGCAGTAGAAGAAAGAGCAACACTGAAGGAACAGGAATCCGAGAATAAGCTTACTTTCATACGTTCTGCATGATTTGGGATTTTATGTATAAAATGAATTCCTTCACTCAAACCAAGTGAAAACTTCTTTGTCCTTCATATTTATCAATGTCTAGATCGACTTCAACAAAGAACAACATTGTATATTGCAGTAGAAGAAAGAGAGACACTGAAGGAACAGGAATCCGAGAATAAGCTTCTTTTCATACGTTCTGCATGATTTGGGATTTTGCTATAAAATGAATTCCTTCACTCAAACTATGTTAAAACTGCTTTTAACTTCATATTTATCAATGTCTAGATCGACTTCAACAAAGAACAACATTGTATATTGCAGTAGAAGAAAGAGCAACACTGAAGGAACAGGAATCCGAGAATAAGCTTATTTTCATACGTTCTGCATGATTTCGGATTTTCCTATAAAATGAATTGCTTTGCTCAAACCAAGTTAAAATTGCTTTGTCTTCATATTTATCAATGTCAAAGCAGTTTTAACATAGTTTGAGTGAAGGAATTCATTTTAAAACAAAATCTCAAAACATGCACAACACATGAAAAGCTTATTCTCGGATTCCTGATCCTTCAGTGTTGCTATTTGTTATATTGCAAAGTACAACGTGTTTTCTTTGTTTTGTTTAAATCTATCTCGACATTGATAAATATGGAAGGACAAAGCAGGTTTAACTTGGTTTGAGCAAAGCAATTCATTTTGTAGCAAAATCCGAAATCGTGAAGAACTCATGAAAGCAAGCTTATACTCGGATTCCTGAAACTTTTAGATCTTAGATTTGCTCTTTCTTTTACTGCAAAGTACGTTGGGGTTTTTTTTTGTTTAAATCTTTCTAGACAAGGTAAATATGAAGGACAAATCAGTTTTAACATAGTTTGAGTGAAGGAATGCATTTTATAAGCAAAATCCCAAATCATGCAAAACTAACGAAAAGCTTTTTCTCGCTTTTCACTGCTTTTTACAAACTGGTCGGACGTTCACACCTTCTTGCAGCCGAACAATTCCGCTTCCACTTTTGATGGTGTATATTCGGGCATTCAAACCTTTTCTTACCCGCTTTTTACAAACCATGGTCGGACTTTCACACCTTCTTGCAGCCGAACACCACCTCTCCCGCTTTTGATGATGTATGGTCCAGCATTCTTACCTTTTCTAACACATTTTTAAGCAATTATGGTCGGACATTCACACCTACTCACAGCCAAACACTTCCGCTCCCGCATTTGATGGTGTTTAGTAAGGCATTCTCACCCTTTCTCATCAACTTTTTGCATATGATCTGATATTCACACCTACTTGCAGTCGAACACCTCTGCTTCCGCTTTTGATGGTACATATTTGGGCATTCGAGCCTTTTGTTACCCGCTTTTTACATACCATGGGTGGACTTTCACACCTTCTTGTAGCCGAACAACTCTGCTCCCGCTATTGATTGTGTACAGTCGGGTATTTTAACCTTTTCTTACCCGCTTTTTACCAACTATGGTCGGACATTCACACCTTCTTACAGCGGAACACGTCCGCTCCCTCTTTTGATGGTGTATGTTCGGGCATTCGAACCTTTTCTTACCTGCTTTTTACAAACCATGGTCGGACTTTCACACCTTCTTGTAGCCGAACACCTCCGCTCCCTCTTTTGATCATACATTGTTGGGCATTCGCACCTTGTCTTACCCGCTTTTTACAAACTATAGTCAGACATTCACACGTTGCAGCTGAACCACCTCCGCTCCCTGTTTTGATCATGTATGGTCTGGCAATACTAGCTTTTCTTACCCGTTTGTGAGTAATTATGGCTGGACATTCACACCTACTTGCAGTCGAACAGCTCTGCTCCCGCTTTTGATTTTGTTTGGTTGGATATTCGACGCTTTTCTTAACTGCTTTTTACAAACTTTGGTCGGACGTTCAAACCTTCTTGCAACCGAACACCTCCGCTTCCGCTTTTGATGGTATATATTCGGGAATTCGAACCTTTTCTTACCCGCTTTTTACAAACCATGGTCGGACTTTCACACCTTCTTGTAGCCGAACAACTCCACTCACGCTATTGATTGTGTACAGTCGGGTAGTTTAACCTTTTCTTACCCGCTTTTTACCAACTATGGTTGGACATTCACACCGTCTTACAGCGGAACACCTCCGCTTCCGCTTTTGATGGTGTATAGTCGGGCATTCGAACCTTTTCTTACCCGCTTTTTACAAACTATGGTCGGACATTCAATCCTTCTTGTAGCCGAAAAGCTCCGCTCCCTCTTTTGATCATACATTGTCGGGCATTTGCAACTTTTCTTACCCGCTTTTTACAAACCATGGTCGGACTGTCACACCTTCTTGTAGCTGAACACATCCGCTCCCACTATTGATTGTGTACAGTCAGGTTTTTTAACGTTTTCTTACCCGCTTCTTACCAACTCTGGTCGGACATTCACACCTTCTTAAAGCGGAACACGTCCGCTCCCTCTTTTGATGGTGTATGTTTGGGCATTCGAACCTTTTCATACCCGCTTTTTACAAACTATGCTCGGACATTCAAACCTTCTTGTAGCCGAACACATCCACTCCTGCTTTTGATGATGTGTGGTTGGGCATTCGAACCTACTTCTTGCCCGCTTTTCATTAATTATGGGTGGACATTCACACCTTGTCGCAGCCAAACACCTCCGCTCCCTGTTTTGATCATGTATGGTTGGACATTCGCACCTTTTCTCAACCGCTTTTTGCAAACTATGGTCAGCAATTCACAGCTTCCTCTCCACCATACTTGTATGGTGGAAGATTCACACCCACTTGCATCCGAAGACCTCCGCCCCCACTTTTGTTGATATTTAGTCGGTCATTCGCACCTTACCCGCTTTTGGCAAACTATGGCCTTCTTGCAGCCAAACACCTCTGATCTCGCTTTTGATGATGTAAGGTTGGGCATTCAGACCTTGCTTCCCCTGCTTTTCACCAAATATAGTCGGACATTCACACCTTCTTGCAGCCGAACACTTCCGCTCCACCTTTTAGTGTTCTATAACACCTTTTTTTCACCGCATTTTATAGATTATGGTTGGAAATTCTCAACCATTGTCATCCGAAGACCTCTCCTCCCGCTTTTGTTAATATATTTGAACTTTAGTCGGACATTCACACCTTCTTGCAGCTGAACCACCTCCGCTCCCTGTTTTGATCATGTATGGTCTGGCAATACTACCTTTTCTTACCCGTTTGTGAGTAATTATGGCTGGACATTCACACCTACTTTCAGCAGAACACCACCTCTCTCGCTTTTGATGATGTATGGACCGGCATTCTTACCTTTTCTAACACATTTTTCAGCAATTATGGTCGGACATTCCCACCTACTCAGAGCCGAACACCTCCGCTCCCGCATTTGATGGTGTATAGTCGGGCATTCTCACTCTTTCTCATCAGCTTTTTGCAAATTATGATCTGATATTCACAGCTGCTTTTGATAATGTATGGTTGGGCATTCGCACCTTTTTTTACCCATTTTTCAGGAATTATGGGTGGACATTCACACCGTCTTTCAGCTGAAAACATCCTCTCCCGCTTATGATCATGTGCGGTTTGATATTCGAAAATTTTCTTTCATGTTTTAAAGAAATTATTGATGGACATTCAGACCTTCTTGCAGCTGAACCCCTCTGCTCGCGCTTTTGATGGTGTATAGTAGGGCTTTCGAGCCTTTTCTTCCCGGTTTTTACAAATTATGGTTGGACATTCAGACCTTCTTGCAACCTAACACCTCCGCTCCCTCTTTTGATCATACATTGTCTGGCATTCGCACCTTGTCTTACGCGCTTTTTACAAACTTTAGTCGGACATTCAGACCTTCTTGCAGCTGAACCACCTCCGCTCCCTGTTTTGATCATGTATGGTCTGGCAATACTACCTTTTCTTACCCGTTTGTGAGTAATTTTGGCTGGACATTCACACCTACTCAAAGCCGAACAACTCCGCTACCGCATTTGATGGTGTATAGTCGGGCATTCTCACCCTTTCTCATCAGCTTTTTGCAAATTATGATCTGACATTCACACCTACTTGCAGTCGAACAGCTCTGCTCCCGCTTTTGATTATGTTTGGTTGGATATTCGAACCTTTTCTTCACTGCTTTTTACAAACTTTGTTCGGAGGTACACGTCTTCTTGAAGCCGAACACCTCCGCTTCCGCTTTTGATGGTGTATAGTCGGGCTTTCGAGCCTTTTCTTACCTGGTTTTTAGAAATTATGGTTGGACATTCAGACCTCGCAGCCGAACACCTCCGCTCCCTCTTTTGATCATACATTGTCGGTTATTCGCACCTTGTCTTACCCGCTTTTTACAAACTATAGTCAGACATTCACACGTTGCAGCTGAACCACCTCTGCTCCCTGTTTTGATTATGTATGGTCTGGCAATACTACCTTTTCTTACCCGGTTGTGAGTAATTATGGCTGGACATTCACACCTACTTGCAGTCGAACAGCTCTGCTCCCGCTTTTGATTTTGTTTGGTTGGATATTCGAACCTTTTCTTAACTGCTTTTTACAAACTTTGGTCGGACGTTCACACCTTCTTGCAGCCGAACAACTCCACTCCCGCTATTTATTGTGTACAGTCGGGTAGTTTAACCTTTTCTTACCCGCTTTTTACCAACTATGGTCGGACATTCACACCGTCTTACAGCGGAACACCTCCGCTTCCGCTTTTGATGGTGTATAGTCGGGCATGCGAACCTTTTCTTACCCGCTTTTTACAAACTATGGTCGGACATTCAAACCTTCTTGTAGCCGAAAGCCTCCGCTGCCTCTTTTGATCATACATTGTCGGGCATTCGCACCCTTTCTTACCCGCTTTTTATAAAACCATGGTCGGACTGTCACAACTTCTTGTAGCCGAACACATCTGCTCCCGCTATCGATTGTGTACAGTTGGGTTTTTTAACCTTTTCTTACCCGCTTTTTACCAGCTCTGGTCGGACATTCACACCTTCTTACAGCGGAACACGTCCGCTCCCTCTTTTGATGGTGTATTTTCGGGCATTCAAACCTTTTCTTACCCGCTTTTTACAAACTATGCTCGGACATTCAGACCTTCTTGCAGCTGAATCACCTCCGCTCCCTGTTTTGATTATGTATGGTCTGGCAATACTACCTTTTCTTACCCGTTTGTGAGTAATTATGGCTGGACATTCACACCTACTTTCAGCAGAACACCACCTCTCTCGCTTTTGATGATGTATGGACCGGCATTCTTACCTTTTCTAACACATTTTTCAGCAATTATGGTCGGACATTCCCACCTACTCAGAGCCGAACACCTCCGTTCCCGCATTTGATGGTGTATAGTCGGGCATTCTCACTCTTTCTCATCAGCTTTTTGCAAATTATGATCTGATATTCACAGCTGCTTTTGATAATGTATGGTTGGGCATTCGCACCTTTTTTTACCCATTTTTCAGGAATTATGGGTGGACATTCACACCGTCTTGCAGCTGAAAACATCCTCTCCCGCTTATGATCATGTGCGGTTTGATATTCGAAAATTTTCTTTCATGTTTTAAAGAAATTATTGATGGACATTCAGACCTTCTTGCAGCTGAACCCCTCTGCTCGCGCTTTTGATGGTGTATAGTAGGGCTTTCGAGCCTTTTCTTCCCGGTTTTTACAAATTATGGTTGGACATTCAGACCTTCTTGCAACCTAACACCTCCGCTCCCTCTTTTGATCATACATTGTCTGGCATTCGCACCTTGTCTTACGCGCTTTTTACAAACTTTAGTCGGATATTCAGACCTTCTTGCAGCTGAACCACCTCCGCTCCCTGTTTTGATCATGTATGGTCTGGCAATACTACCTTTTCTTACCCGTTTGTGAGTAATTTTGGCTGGACATTCACACCTACTCAAAGCCGAACAACTCCGCTACCGCATTTGATGGTGTATAGTCGGGCATTCTCACCCTTTCTCATCAGCTTTTTGCAAATTATGATCTGACATTCACACCTACTTGCAGTCGAACAGCTCTGCTCCCGCTTTTGATTATGTTTGGTTGGATATTCGAACCTTTTCTTAACTGCTTTTTACAAACTTTGTTCGGAGGTACACGTCTTCTTGAAGCCGAACACCTCCGCTTCCGCTTTTGATGGTGTATAGTCGGGCTTTCGAGCCTTTTCTTACCTGGTTTTTAGAAATTATGGTTGGACATTCAGACCTTGCAGCCGAACACCTCCGCTCCCTCTTTTGATCATACATTGTCGGTTATTCGCACCTTGTCTTACCCGCTTTTTGCAAACTATAGTCAGACATTCACACGTTGCAGCTGAACCACCTCTGCTCCCTGTTTTGATTATGTATGGTCTGGCAATACTACCTTTTCTTACCCGGTTGTGAGTAATTATGGCTGGACATTCACACCTACTTGCAGTCGAACAGCTCTGCTCCCGCTTTTGATTTTGTTTGGTTGGATATTCGAACCTTTTCTTAACTGCTTTTTACAAACTTTGGTCGGACGTTCACACCTTCTTGCAGCCGAACACCTCCGCTTCCGCTTTTGATAGTATATATTCGGGCATTCGAACCTTTTGTTACCCGCTTTTTACAAACCATGGGTGGACTTTCACACCTTCTTGTACCCGAACAACCCTGCTCCCGCTATTGGTGGTGTACAGTCGGGTATTTTAACCTTTTCTTACCCGCTTTTTACAAACTATGGTCGGACATTCACACCTTCTTACAGCGGAACACGTCTGCTCCACCTTTTAGTGTTCTATCACACCTTTTTTTCACCGCATTTTATGGATTATGGTTGGAAATTCTCAACCACTCTCATCCGAAGACCTCTCCTCCCGCTTTTGTGAATATATTTGAACTTTAGTCGGACATTCACACCTTCTTGCAGCTGAACCACCTCCGCTCCCTGTTTTGATCATGTATGATCTGGCAATACTACATTTTCTTACCTGTTTGTGAGTAATTATGGCTGGACATTCACACCTACTTTCAGCAGAACACCACCTCTCTCGCTTTTGATGATGTATGGACCGGCATTCTTACCTTTTCTAACACATTTTTCAGCAATTATGGTCGGAGATTCACACCTACTAACAGACGAACAACTCCGCTCCCGCATTTGATGGTGTATAGTTGTTGTTTTGCAAATTATGATCTGACATTCACACTTACTTGCAGTCGAACAGTTCTGCTCCCGCTTTTGATTATGTTTGGTTGGATATTCGAAACTTTTCTTAACTGCTTTTTACAAACTTTGGTTGGACGTTCAAACCCTCTTGTAGCCGAACACATCCACAGCTGCTTTTGATGATGTATGGTTGGGTATTCGCACCTTTTTTTTACCCATTTTTCAGTAATTATGGGTGGACATTCACACCTTCTTGCAGCTGAACACCTCCTCTCCCACTTATGATCATGTGCGGTTTGATTTTCAAAATTTTTACTTTAATTTTTTCTAGCAATTATTGACGGACATTCAGACCTTCTTGCAGCTGAACAACTCCGCTCCCTCTTTTGATCATAAATTGTCGGGCATTCGAACCTTTTCTTACCCGCTTTTTACAAAACTTGGTCGGACTTTCACACCTTTTAGTAGCCGAACAACTCCGCTCCCGCTATTGATTGTGTACAGTCGGGTATTTTAACCTTTTCTTACCCGCTTTTTACCAACTATGGTCGGACATTCATAACTTCTTACAACGGAACACCTCCGCTCCTTATTTTGATGATGTATGGTTGGGCATTCAAACCTACTTGTTGCCCGCTTTTCATTAATTATGGGTGGACATTCACACCTTGTCGCAGCCAAACACCTCCGCTCCCTGTTTTGATGGTGTATAATGGTGGACATTCGCACCTTTTCTCACCCGCTTTTTACTATGGTCGGCCATTCACAGCTTCCTCTCCACCATACTTGTATGGTGGGATATTCACACCCACTTGCATCCGAAGACCTCCGCCCCCACTTTTGTTGATATTTAGTCGGTCATTTGCACCTTACCCGCTTTTGGCAAACTATGGCCTTCTTGCAGCCAAACACCTGATCTCGCTTTTGATGATGTAAGGTTGGGCATTCAGACCTTGCTTCACCTACTTTTCACCAAATATAGTTGGACATTCACACCTTCTTGCAGCCGAACACTTCCGCTCCACTTTTGAGTGTTCTATGTAGCATTCACACCTTTTTCTTCACCGCATTTTATAGATTATGGTTGGAAATTCTCACCCACTCTCATCCGAAGACCTCTCCTCCCGCTTTTGTTAATGTATAGTCGGGCATGAGAACCTTTTCTTACCCGCTTTTTACAAATTATGGTTGGACATTCACACCTACTTGCAGCCGAATACTGATACTGATCCTCCAGTAATAAAATGGTCGGATCTTATCAAACACACTTTGTTTCTTGTGACAATCAAGTCAGCGAAACAGCGTATACACGTCAAGACACTGAATCAAGTTTGCCACAAGAACTCATAAGTTTGGCAGTATTGCTCTGCCGTCAGCAATCATACACCCATTTTATTTTCGTGAGACATGTGCAGGCACCTGTTCATCTACTGTTCTATCACTATGAATTAGTTTATCTATTATCAATAAGGATACTTCTACAACTACTATCAAAGTATGTCCGGACTTCTTATGTTGTCAGTTGCTATATATGAATAAGTGGGTAGGTACTGACAAGCATTAAGCATGTCACACAGCCCAAACATATAACATTTCAGGACACACCACACAGTTAACAACCACAGTGAAGCGTGTCAAAGCCCAAACATGTAACATTCAACGGGACACTTACACAACACATTCAAATCAAACAGTCAGACAACATACAAGAACATATACCCCAGCCGGCATTGCTCCCTGCCTATTTTCCTACAGCTCACTATGTGTGCGCACACCTTTATTCACAAACTCTTCAACTTATACTCTTTTACCGAAGCTGCTACAGCTCGATTGGCCGAATACCCTTAGATCCTATTTCGGTGAATTTGACATCTGCCTTACATGTAACAGATTAGCGATTTAGTTTGAGTGAAGGAATTCATTTTATAGCAAAATCCCAAATCGTGAAGAACTCATGAAAGTAAGCTTATTCTCGGATTCATGAAACTTTAGATTTGCTCTGTCTTTTACTGCAAAGTACAACGTTGTTTTTTTTGTTTAAATCTTTCTAGACATGGTAAATATGAAGGACAAAGCAGTTTTAACATAGTTTGAGTGAAGGAATTCATTTTATAGATAAAATCCCAAGAGTCTGCTGAGAAACAAGAATGAATGCGAAGTAGACTTTAACACGGCTCTAGGAGCGAGCCGAGTGTGGGCTAACCGGGAGAATTGCTTGAAAGAAACGCGACACCGAATGAGCGGTCAGAACAAAGCCTCAATACGGTTTTCCCGTGGTGTTTTTGTTGCTGCCTTGTCTTTTGCACAGAGTAAAAGACAAGGCAGCCATCGAATAGGGCCCGATTGTTCCTACTTGGTCAGCCGAGGAGCAAGGGGGGGAGCAAGCGTCTCAACCAAGCAAAGCTCACCATGGGGAAGGTGGCTATGCCAACTAGCCTGATGCCCTGCTCCCGCAGTGACGGATAATCGTACTCTGGTTTCTCTTCATAACGTACAAGTCTTTCGCCTTTTACTAAAGACTTCCGTGGAAAGCAGCACTAATGAGTTGTTTCTATTTTTGGCAGGCTTTACCTTTGCGGGTGAAGACCTTTCCGTCTGTGCAAAAGAAATCTTGTTACTGTGCAGAGTGACTTCTCTGAGTAGAGTCGCCTTACTTGTTGCGACTGTGCCGATGTTGCTTGGATGGTGCTTGCTGGAGCGTGCGGGAGTGCAAAGTTATACCATTTAAAAGGGCTGAAGAGTGCTCAGTGCAGCGGGTGGGCGGAGGTGCAAAGTGACACTCTGGCCACCTATGGCCATAAAAAGAACACCGCTACAAGTGTGCATTGTGCCAGGAAGGGCCCTCGGACGTGAACCAGTGGACAGTTATCGCTTCTCGGCCTTTTGGCTAAGATCAAGTGTAGTACCTGTTCTTATCAGTTTAATATCTGATATGGCCTTTGTACGAGGACTACATATTAAATGGATTTTTAGCAATAGGAGTTGAAAAAGGAGCTTGCTCCGTTCACTCCAAGCATCGACCCGGTACTGCAGTGCCGCTGGGAACGGTGCGCTCTTCTCTGCTCTTGTGAAAAAGCAAACAGTGGTGCAGGATGGAAGTTTCAGGGAGCCCAAGATGAAACTTTCTTTTAGTCTGCTGAGAAAAGAGAGTGAATGCGAAGTAGACTTTAACACAGCTCTGGGGGCGAGCCGAGTGCGGGCTAACCGGGAGAATTGCTTGAAAGAAACGCGACACTGAATGAGCGGTCAGAAAAAAGCCTCAATACGGTGTTCCCGTGGTGTTTGTGGCTGCCTTGTCTTTTGCACAGAGTAAAAGACAAGGCAGCCATCGAATAGGGCCCGATTTTTCCTACTTGGTCAGCCGAGGAGCAAGGAGGGGGAGCAAGCGTCTCAACCAAGCAAAGCTCACCATGGGGAAGGTGGCTATGCCAACTAGCCTGATGCCCTGCTCCCGCAGTGACAGATAATCGTACTCTGGTTTCTCTTCATAATGTACAAGTCTTTCGCCTTTTACTAAAGACTTCCGTGGAGAGCAGCACTAATGAGTTGTTGCTATTTTTGGCAGGCTTTACCTTTGCGGGTGAAGCCCTTTCTGTCTGTGCAAAAGAAATCTTGTTACTGTGCAGAGTGACTTCTCTGAGTAGAGTTGCCTTACTTGTTGCGACTGTGCCGATGTTTGAAGCTGGAGTGCAAAGTTGTTGCTTGAATGGTGCTCGCTGGAGCGTGCGGGAGTGCAAAGTTATACCATTTAAAAGGGCTGAAGAGTGCTCAGTGCAGCGGGTGGGCGGAGATGCAAAGTGACACTCTGGCCACCTCGAAAACCGAGGTTACATCCAGTACCAGGGGCAGCCCAAGCTCTGCCGCAAGTGTGGTGAGCATGGGCACCTGGTTGAGGCTTGTACCAAGGTGATATGTGGGAAGTGCAGAGAAATTGGGGACACTTTTGGAGAGTGTCCAAATGGCAGGAAATGTAATCTCTGTGGAGAATTAAATCACCTCTTCTGAGATTGCCCTAAATCTTTTGCCAACAAATTAAAGACGGTAAAGCCACAGTCAAGCCAACAAAGAGAAGGACCAGAGGTGGCAGTTGGTGAACAAAGTGAAGAGGTTGACCCAATAAATTCAAACTTCCCGCTAAAAGCTTGGATTGGAAGTGAGGAGCAAAAAGGAGAGGGGCCTGTAGAGGCCTCACCACTCAGTGCTGAAGTCTGTGAGAATTCACAGGCAGAGGGTGGAGCTAAGCTAAATGAGGAGGAAGAGCAGACAGGTGAGTCTAGTGAAGGTACTCACCTCCCCGAAGGTCAACAGCCGAGGAGGACGGCATCTGAGTTGTCCTCTGATTCCCTTTAGCTCTGCAATCAACCCCCAGGGACTCAAAGTTAAATGCAACATTGCATCAGAGGCCAACACGAGAGTCCGAAAAGGAGAACTAGTTTCCCAAGAAATAACCTGAGTGTGTAATTTGTTTTGATAACTTAGAAAAACGAAAATGACATACCTACTTTCCTTTATCCTTTTAATGGTTCTCACCTTCTCAACACTAAATGTGAGAAGTGTGAAATCAAAGACAAGAGCCCAGAGTATTATATCCTTCTTAGACTCCATAAAATCAGATGTGTTTTTAATACAAGAATGTGGACTACCTTTTTAGAAAAACCATAGACAATGGGAGGAAATGTGGCCCAATTTATCGATATGGAGTGGCTCAAATCAAATTAAAAATGATGGTGTGGCCATTCTAATTAAAAATCCGCATGTTCTGGTGCGAGACGGACGGGCACTTTTAGCACACTTGAATTTTATGGGGCAAGACTTTAACCTCTTAAATATTTATGGTTTCAATGGAAAAAATGACAGGTATGACCTTTTAGAAGATTACTCACAAACGGGTAAGAAATGGTAGTATTGCCAGACAATACATGATCAAAACAGGGAGCGGAGGTGGTTCAGCTGCAAGGTGTGAATTTCTGACTAAAGTTTGTAAAAAGCGCGTAAGACAAGGTGCGAATGCCCAACAATGTATGATCAAAAGAGGGAGCGGAGGTTTTCGGCTGCAAGGTCTGAATGTCCAACCATAATTTGTAAAAACCGGGGAAGAAAAGGCTCGAAAGCCCGACTATACACCATCAAAAGCGGGAGCGGAGGTGTTCAGCTGCAAGAAGGTGTGAATGTCCGACCATAGTTGGTAAAAAGCGGGTAAGAAAAGGTTAAAATGCCCGACTGTACACCATCAAAAGCGGAAGCGGAGGTGTTCGGCTTCAAGAAGACGTGAACCTCCGAACAAAGTTTGTAAAAAGCAGTTAAGAAAAGGTTCGAATATCCAACCAAACATAATCAAAAGCGGGAGCAGAGCTTTTCGACTGCAAGTAGGTGTGAATGTCAGATCATGATTTGCAAAAAGCTGATGAGAAAGGGTGAGAATGCCCGACTATACACCATCAAATGCGGTAGCGGAGTTGTTTGTCTGTGAGTAGGTGTGAATCTGCGACCATAATTGCTGAAAAATGTGTTAGAAAAGGTAAGAATGCCGGTCCATACATCATCAAAAGCGAGAGAGGTGGTGTTCTGCTGAAAGTAGGTGTGAATGTCCAGCCATAATTACTCACAAACGGGTAAGAAAAGGTAGTATTGCCAGACCATACATGATCAAAACAGGGAGCGGAGGTGGTTCAGCTGCAACGTGTGAATGTCTGACTATAGTTTGTAAAAAGCGGGTAAGACAAGGTGCGAATGCCCGACAATGTATAATCAAAAGAGGGAGCGGAGGTGTCCGGCTGCAAGGTCTGAATGTCCAACCATAATTTCTAAAAACCGGGTAAGAAAAGGCTCAAAAGCCCGACTTTACACCATCAAAAGCGGGAGCGGAGGTGTTCAGCTGCAACGTGTGAATGTCTGACTATAGTTTGTAAAAAGCGGGTAAGACAAGGTGCGAATGCCCGACAATGTATAATCAAAAGAGGGAGCGGAGGTGTTCGGCTGCAAGGTCTGAATGTCCAACCATAATTTCTAAAAACCGGGTAAGAAAAGGCTCAAAAGCCCGACTTTACACCATCAAAAGCGGGAGCGGAGGTGTTCAGCTGCAAGAAGGTGTGAATGTTCGACTAAAGTTTGTAAAAATCTGGTAAGACAAGGTATGAATGTCCGACAATGTATGATCAAAAGCGGGAGCGGAGATGTTCAGCTGCAAGAAGGTCTGAATGTCCATCAATAATTGCTAGAAAAAATTAAAGTAAAAATTTCGAAAATCAAACCGCACATGATCATAAGTGGGAGAGGAGGTGTTCAGCTGCAAGAAGGTGTGAATGTCCACCCATAATTCCTTAAAAATGGGTAAAAAAAAGGTGCGAATACCCAACCATACATCATCAAAAGCAGGTGTTAATGTCAGATCATAATTTGCAAAAAGCTGATGAGAAAGGGTGAGAATGCCCGACTATACACCATCAAATGCGGGAGCGGAGTTGTTTGTCTGTGAGTAGGTGTGAATCTCCGACCATAATTGCTGAAAAATGTGTTAGAAAAGGTAAGAATGCCGGTCCATACATCATCAAAAGCGAGAGAGGTGGTGTTCTGCTGAAAGTAGGTGTGAATGTCCAGCCATAATTACTCACAAACGGGTAAAAAAAAGTAGTATTGCCAGACCATACATGATCAAAACAGGGAGCGGAGGTGGTTCAGCTGCAAGAAGGTGTGAATGTCCGACTAAAGTTCAAATATATTAACAAAAGCGGGAGGAGAGGTCTTCGGATAGATTGGTTGAGAATTTCCAACCATAATCTATAAAATGCGGTGAAAAAAAGGTGTGATAGAACACTAAAAGGTGGAGCGGAAGTGTTCGGCTGCAAGAAGGTGTGAATGTCCGACTATATTTGGTGAAAAGCAGGTGAAGCAAGGTCTGAATGCCCAACCTTACATCATCAAAAGTGAGATCAGAGGTGTTTGGCTGCAAGAAGGCCATAGTTTGCCAAAAGCGGGTAAGGTGCGAATGACCGACTAAATATCAACAAAAGTGGGGGCGGAGGTCTTCGGATGCAAGTGGGTGTGAATATCCCACCATACAAGTATGGTGGAGAGGAAGCTGTGAATTGCTGACCATAGTTTGCAAAAAGCGGGTGAGAAAAGGTGCGAATGTCCAACCATACACCATCAAAACAGGGAGCGGAGGTGTTTGGCTGCGACAAGGTGTGAATGTCCACCCATAATTAATGAAAAGCGGGCAAGAAGTAGGTTCGAATGCCCAACCACTCATCATCAAAAGCAGGAGTGGATGTGTTCGGCTATAAAAAGGTTTGAATGTCCGAGCATAATTTGTAAAAAGCGGGTAAGAAAAGGTTCGAATGCCCGAACATACACCATCAAAAGAGGGAGCGGAGGTGTTCCGCTGTAAGAAGGTGTGAATGTCCGACCAGAGTTGGTAAAAAGCGGGTAAGAAAAGGTTAAAAAACCCGACTGTACACAATCAATAGCGGGAGCAGATGTGTTCGGCTACAAGAAGGTGTGACAGTCCGACCATGGTTTGTAAAAAGCGGGTAAGAAAAGGTGCAAATGCCCGACAATGTATGATCAAAAGAGGGAGCGGAGCTTTTCGGCTACAAGAAGGTTTGAATGTCCGACCATAGTTTGTAAAAAGCGGGTAAGAAAAGGTTCGAATGCCCGACTATACACCATCAAAAGCGGAAGCGGAGGTGTTCCGCTGTAGACGGTGTGAATGTCCGACCATAGTTGTTAAAAAGCGGGTAAGAAAAGGTTAAACTACACGACTGTACACAATCAATAGCGGGAGTGGAGTTGTTCGGCTACAAGAAGGTGTGAAAGTCCGACCATGGTTTGTAAAAAACGGGTAAGAAAAGGTTCGAATTCCCGAATATATACCATCAAAAGCGGAAGCGGAGGTGTTCGGTTGCAAGAAGGTGTGAACGTCCGACCAAAGTTTGTAAAAAGCAGTTAAGAAAAGTTTCGAATATCCAACCAAACAAAATCAAAAGCAGGAGCAGAGCTGTTCGACTGCAAGTAGGTGTGAATGTCCAGCCATAATTACTCACAAACGGGTAAGAAAAGGTAGTATTGCCACTCCATACATGATCAAAACAGGGAGCGGAGGTGGTTCAGCTGCAACGTGTGAATGTCTGACTATAGTTTGTAAAAAGCGGGTAAGACAAGGTGCGAATGCCCGACAATGTATGATCAAAAGTGGGAGCGGAGGTGTTCGGCTGCAAGGTCTGAATATCCAACCATAATTTCTAAAAACCGGGTAAGAAAAGGCTCGAAAGCCCGACTTTACACCATCAAAAGCGGGAGCGGAGGTGTTCAGCTGCAAGAAGGTGTGAATGTTCGACTAAAGTTTGTAAAAATCTGGTAAGACAAGGTATGAATGTCCGACAATGTATGATCAAAAGCGGGAGCGGAGGTGTTCATCTGCAAGCAGGTCTGAATGTCCATCAATAATTGCTAGAAAACATGAAAGTAAAAATTTCTAAAATCAAACCACACATGATCATAAGTGGGAGAGGAGGTGTTCAGCTGCAAGAAGGTGTGAATATCCACCCATAATTCCTGAAAAATGGGTAAAAAAAAGGTGCGAATGCCCAACCATACATCATCAAAAGCAGCTGTGGATGTGTTCGGCTACAAGAAGTTGTGAACGTCCAACCAAAGTTTGTAAAAAGCAGTTAAGAAAAGGTTCGAATATCCAACCAAACATAATCAAAAGCGGGAGCAGAACTCTTCGACTGCAAGTAGGTGTGAATGTCAGATCATAATTTGCAAAAAGCTGATGAGAAAGGGTGAGAATGCCCGACTATACACCATCAAATGCGGGAGCGGAGTTGTTTGTCTGTGAGTAGGTGTGAATCTGCGACCATAATTGCTGAAAAATGTGTTAGAAAAGGTAAGAATGCCGGTCCATACATCATCAAAAGCGAGAGAAGTGGTGTTCTGCTGAAAGTAGGTGTGAATGTCCAGCCATAATTACTCACAAACGGGTAAGAAAAGGTAGTATTGCCAGACCATACATTATCAAAACAGGGAGCGGAGGTGGTTCAGCTGCAACGTGTGAATGTCTGACTATAGTTTGTAAAAAGCGGGTAAGACAAGGTGCGAATGCCCGACAATGTATAATCAAAAGAGGGAGCGGAGGTGTTCAGCTGCAAGAAGGTGTGAATGTTCGACTAAAGTTTGTAAAAATCTGGTAAGACAAGGTGCGAATGCCCGACAATGTATGATCAAAAGCGGGAGCGGAGGTGTTCAGCTGCAAGAAGGTCTGAATGTCCATCAATAATTGCTAGAAAAAAATAAAGTAAAAATTTCGAAAATCAAACCGCACATGATCATAAGGGGGAGAGGAGGTGTTCAGCTGCAAGAAGGTGTGAATGTCCACCCATAATTGCTGAAAAATGGGTAAAAAAAAGGTGCGAATACCCAACCATACATCATCAAAAGCAGGTGTTAATGTCAGATCATAATTTGCAAAAAGCTGATGAGAAAGGGTGAGAATGCCCGACTATACACCATCAAATGCGGGAGCGGAGTTGTTTGTCTGTGAGTAGGTGTGAATCTCCGACCATAATTGCTGAAAAATGTGTTAGAAAAGGTAAGAATGCCGGTCCATACATCATCAAAAGCGAGAGAGGTGGTGTTCTGCTGAAAGTAGGTGTGAATGTCCAGCCATAATTACTCACAAACGGGTAAGAAAAAGTAGTATTGCCAGACCATACATGATCAAAACAGGGAGCGGAGGTGGTTCAGCTGCAAGAAGGTGTGAATGTCCGACTAAAGTTCAAATATATTAACAAAAGCGAGAGGAGAAGTCTTCGGATGAGAGTGTTTGAGAATTTCCAACCATAATCTATAAAATGCGGTGAAAAAAAGGTGTTATAGAACACTAAAAGGTGGAGCGGAAGTGTTCGGCTGCAAGAAGGTGTGAATGTCCGACTATATTTGGTGAAAAGCATGTGAAGCAAGGTCTGAATGCCCAACCTTACATCATCAAAAGCGAGATCAGAGGTGTTTGGCTGCAAGAAGGCCATAGTTTGCCAAAAGCGGGTAAGGTGCGAATGACCGACTAAATATCAACAAAAGTGGGGGCGGAGGTCTTCGGATGCAAGTGGGTGTGAATATTCCACCATACAAGTATGGTGGAGAGGAAGCTATGAATTGCTGACCATTGTTTGCAAAAAGCGGGTGAGAAAAGGTGCGAATGTCCAACCATACATGATCAAAACAGGGAGCGGACGTGTTTGGCTGCGACAAGGTTTTAATGTCCACCCATAATTAATGAATAGCGGGCAACAAGTAGGTTCCAATGCCCAACCATACATCATCAAAAGCAGGAGTGGATGTGTTCGGCTACAAGAAGGTTTGAATGTCCGAGCATAGTTTGTAAAAAGCGGGTAAGAAAAGCTTCGAATGCCCGAACATACACCATCAAAAGACAGACCGGACGTGTTCCGCTGTAAGTAGGTGTGAATGCCCAACCATAGTTGGTAAAAAGAAGGTAAGAAAAGGTTCAAATATCCGACTGTACACAATCAATAGCGGGAGCGGATGTGTTCGGCTACAAGAAGGTGTGAAAGTCTCACCATGGTTTGTAAAAAGCGGGTAAGAAAAGGTGCGAATGTATGATCAAAAGAGGGAGCGGAGGTTTTCGGCTACAAGAAGGTCTGAATGTCCGACTAAAGTTCAAATATATTAACAAAAGCGAGAGGAGAAGTCTTCGGATGAGAGTGTTTGAGAATTTCCAACCATAATCTATAAAATGCGGTGAAAAAAAGGTTTTATAGAACACTAAAAGGTGGAGCGGAAGTGTTCGGCTGCAAGAAGGTGTGAATGTCCGACTATATTTGGTGAAAAGCATGTGAAGCAAGGTCTGAATGCCCAACCTTACATCATCAAAAGCGAGATCAGAGGTGTTTGGCTGCAAGAAGGCCATAGTTTGCCAAAAGCGGGTAAGGTGCGAATGACCGACTAAATATCAACAAAAGTGGGGGCGGAGGTCTTCGGATGCAAGTGGGTGTGAATATTCCACCATACAAGTATGGTGGAGAGGAAGCTATGAATTGCTGACCATTGTTTGCAAAAAGCGGGTGAGAAAAGGTGCGAATGTCCAACCATACATGATCAAAACAGGGAGCGGACGTGTTTGGCTGCGACAAGGTTTTAATGTCCACCCATAATTAATGAATAGCGGGCAACAAGTAGGTTCCAATGCCCAACCATACATCATCAAAAGCAGGAGTGGATGTGTTCGGCTACAAGAAGGTTTGAATGTCCGAGCATAGTTTGTAAAAAGCGGGTAAGAAAAGCTTCGAATGCCCGAACATACACCATCAAAAGGCAGACCGGACGTGTTCCGCTGTAAGTAGGTGTGAATGCCCAACCATAGTTGGTAAAAAGAAGGTAAGAAAAGGTTCAAATATCCGACTGTACACAATCAATAGCGGGAGCGGATGTGTTCGGCTACAAGAAGGTGTGAAAGTCTCACCATGGTTTGTAAAAAGCGGGTAAGAAAAGGTGCGAATGTATGATCAAAAGAGGGAGCGGAGGTTTTCGGCTACAAGAAGGTCTGAATGTCCGACCAAAGTTTGTAAAAAGCGGGTAAGAAAGGTTTGAATGCCCGACTATACACCATCAAAAGCGGGAGCGGAGGTGTTGCACTGTAAGACGGTGTGAATGTCTGACCATAGTTTGTAAAAAGCAGTAGGTGTGAATGTCAGATCATAATTTGCAAAAAGCTGATGAGAAAGGGTGAGAATGCCCTACTATACACCATCAAATGCGAGAGCGGAGGTGTTTGTCTGTGAGTAGGTGTGAATGTCCCACCCTAGTTGCTGAAAAATGTGTTAGAAAAGGTAAGAATGCCAGCCCATACATCATCAAAAGCGGGAGAGGTGGTGTTCGGCTGCAAGAAGGTGTGAATATCCAGCCATAATTACTCACAAACGGGTAAGAAAAGGTAAGAATACCAAACCATAAATTATCAAAAGCGGCAGCAGAGATGTTCGGCTGGTATTTATAAATGTCTAGATAGATTTGAACAAAAAACAACGTAGTATTTTGCAGTAAAAGAAAGAAAGGTTCAGAAATCCGAGAAAAAGCTTTTCATGAGTTCTGCATGATTTGGGATTTTGCTTATAAAATGCATTCCTTCAATCAAACTATGGTAAAACGGCTTTTACCTTCATATTTATCAATGTCTAGATCGACTTCAACAAAGAACAACATTAGATTTTGCAGTAGAAGAAAGAGAGACACTGAAGGATCAGGAATCCGAGAATAAGCTTATTTTCATACGTTCTGCATGATTTGGGATTTTGCTATAAAATGAATTCCTTCACTCAAACTATGTTAAAACTGCTTTTACCTTCATATTTATCAATGTCTAGATCGACTTCAACAAAGAACAACATTGTATATTGCAGTAGAAGAAAGAGCAACACTGAAGGAACAGGAATCCGAGAATAAGCTTACTTTCATACGTTCTGCATGATTTGGGATTTTATGTATAAAATGAATTCCTTCACTCAAACCAAGTGAAAACTTCTTTGTCCTTCATATTTATCAATGTCTAGATCGACTTCAACAAAGAACAACATTGTATATTGCAGTAGAAGAAAGAGAGACACTGAAGGAACAGGAATCCGAGAATAAGCTTCTTTTCATACGTTCTGCATGATTTGGGATTTTGCTATAAAATGAATTCCTTCACTCAAACTATGTTAAAACTGCTTTTAACTTCATATTTATCAATGTCTAGATCGACTTCAACAAAGAACAACATTGTATATTGCAGTAGAAGAAAGAGCAACACTGAAGGAACAGGAATCCGAGAATAAGCTTATTTTCATACGTTCTGCATGATTTCGGATTTTCCTATAAAATGAATTGCTTTGCTCAAACCAAGTTAAAATTGCTTTGTCTTCATATTTATCAATGTCAAAGCAGTTTTAACATAGTTTGAGTGAAGGAATTCATTTTAAAACAAAATCTCAAAACATGCACAACACATGAAAAGCTTATTCTCGGATTCCTGATCCTTCAGTGTTGCTATTTGTTATATTGCAAAGTACAACGTGTTTTCTTTGTTTTGTTTAAATCTATCTCGACATTGATAAATATGGAAGGACAAAGCAGGTTTAACTTGGTTTGAGCAAAGCAATTCATTTTGTAGCAAAATCCGAAATCGTGAAGAACTCATGAAAGCAAGCTTATACTCGGATTCCTGAAACTTTTAGATCTTAGATTTGCTCTTTCTTTTACTGCAAAGTACGTTGGGGTTTTTTTTTGTTTAAATCTTTCTAGACAAGGTAAATATGAAGGACAAATCAGTTTTAACATAGTTTGAGTGAAGGAATGCATTTTATAAGCAAAATCCCAAATCATGCAAAACTAACGAAAAGCTTTTTCTCGCTTTTCACTGCTTTTTACAAACTGGTCGGACGTTCACACCTTCTTGCAGCCGAACAATTCCGCTTCCACTTTTGATGGTGTATATTCGGGCATTCAAACCTTTTCTTACCCGCTTTTTACAAACCATGGTCGGACTTTCACACCTTCTTGCAGCCGAACACCACCTCTCCCGCTTTTGATGATGTATGGTCCAGCATTCTTACCTTTTCTAACACATTTTTCAGCAATTATGGTCGGACATTCACACCTACTCACAGCCAAACACTTCCGCTCCCGCATTTGATGGTGTTTAGTCAGGCATTCTCACCCTTTCTCATCAACTTTTTGCATATGATCTGATATTCACACCTACTTGCAGTCGAACACCTCTGCTTCCGCTTTTGATGGTACATATTTGGGCATTCGAACCTTTTGTTACCCGCTTTTTACATACCATGGGTGGACTTTCACACCTTCTTGTAGCCGAACAACTCTGCTCCCGCTATTGATTGTGTACAGTCGGGTATTTTAACCTTTTCTTACCCGCTTTTTACCAACTATGGTCGGACATTCACACCTTCTTACAGCGGAACACGTCCGCTCCCTCTTTTGATGGTGTATGTTCGGGCATTCGAACCTTTTCTTACCTGCTTTTTACAAACCATGGTCGGACTTTCACACCTTCTTGTAGCCGAACACCTCCGCTCCCTCTTTTGATCATACATTGTTGGGCATTCGCACCTTGTCTTACCCGCTTTTTACAAACTATAGTCAGACATTCACACGTTGCAGCTGAACCACCTCCGCTCCCTGTTTTGATCATGTATGGTCTGGCAATACTAGCTTTTCTTACCCGTTTGTGAGTAATTATGGCTGGACATTCACACCTACTTGCAGTCGAACAGCTCTGCTCCCGCTTTTGATTTTCTTTGGTTGGATATTCGACGCTTTTCTTAACTGCTTTTTACAAACTTTGGTCGGACGTTCAAACCTTCTTGCAGCCGAACACCTCCGCTTCCGCTTTTGATGGTATATATTCGGGAATTCGAACCTTTTCTTACCCGCTTTTTACAAACCATGGTCGGACTTTCACACCTTCTTGTAGCCGAACAACTCCACTCACGCTGTTGATTGTGTACAGTCGGGTAGTTTAACCTTTTCTTACCCGCTTTTTACCAACTATGGTTGGACATTCACACCGTCTTACAGCGGAACACCTCCGCTTCCGCTTTTGATGGTGTATAGTCGGGCATTCGAACCTTTTCTTACCCGCTTTTTACAAACTATGGTCGGACATTCAATCCTTCTTGTAGCCGAAAAGCTCCGCTCCCTCTTTTGATCATACATTGTCGGGCATTTGCAACTTTTCTTACCCGCTTTTTACAAACCATGGTCGGACTGTCACACCTTCTTGTAGCTGAACACATCCGCTCCCACTATTGATTGTGTACAGTCAGGTTTTTTAACGTTTTCTTACCCGCTTCTTACCAACTCTGGTCGGACATTCACACCTTCTTAAAGCGGAACACGTCCGCTCCCTCTTTTGATGGTGTATGTTTGGGCATTCGAACCTTTTCTTACCCGCTTTTTACAAACTATGCTCGGACATTCAAACCTTCTTGTAGCCGAACACATCCACTCCTGCTTTTGATGATGTGTGGTTGGGCATTCGAACCTACTTCTTGCCCGCTTTTCATTAATTATGGGTGGACATTCACACCTTGTCGCAGCCAAACACCTCCGCTCCCTGTTTTGATCATGTATGGTTGGACATTCGCACCTTTTCTCAACCGCTTTTTGCAAACTTATGGTCAGCAATTCACAGCTTCCTCTCCACCATACTTGTATGGTGGAAGATTCACACCCACTTGCATCCGAAGACCTCCGCCCCCACTTTTGTTGATATTTAGTTGGTCATTCGCACCTTACCCGCTTTTGGCAAACTATGGCCTTCTTGCAGCCAAACACCTCTGATCTCGCTTTTGATGATGTAAGGTTGGGCATTCAGACCTTGCTTCCCCTGCTTTTCACCAAATATAGTCGGACATTCACACCTTCTTGCAGCCGAACACTTCCGCTCCACCTTTTAGTGTTCTATAACACCTTTTTTTCACCGCATTTTATAGATTATGGTTGGAAATTCTCAACCATTGTCATCCGAAGACCTCTCCTCCCGCTTTTGTTAATATATTTGAACTTTAGTCGGACATTCACACCTTCTTGCAGCTGAACCACCTCCGCTCCCTGTTTTGATCATGTATGGTCTGGCAATACTACCTTTTCTTACCCGTTTGTGAGTAATTATGGCTGGACATTCACACCTACTTTCAGCAGAACACCACCTCTCTCGCTTTTGATGATGTATGGACCGGCATTCTTACCTTTTCTAACACATTTTTCAGCAATTATGGTCGGACATTCCCACCTACTCAGAGCCGAACACCTCCGCTCCCGCATTTGATGGTGTATAGTCGGGCATTCTCACTCTTTCTCATCAGCTTTTTGCAAATTATGATCTGATATTCACAGCTGCTTTTGATAATGTATGGTTGGGCATTCGCACCTTTTTTTACCCATTTTTCAGGAATTATGGGTGGACATTCACACCGTCTTTCAGCTGAAAACATCCTCTCCCGCTTATGATCATGTGCGGTTTGATATTCGAAAATTTTCTTTCATGTTTTAAAGAAATTATTGATGGACATTCAGACCTTCTTGCAGCTGAACCCCTCTGCTCGCGCTTTTGATGGTGTATAGTAGGGCTTTCGAGCCTTTTCTTCCCGGTTTTTACAAATTATGGTTGGACATTCAGACCTTCTTGCAACCTAACACCTCCGCTCCCTCTTTTGATCATACATTGTCTGGCATTCGCACCTTGTCTTACGCGCTTTTTACAAACTTTAGTCGGACATTCAAACCTTCTTGCAGCTGAACCACCTCCGCTCCCTGTTTTGATCATGTATGGTCTGGCAATACTACCTTTTCTTACCCGTTTGTGAGTAATTTTGGCTGGACATTCACACCTACTCAAAGCCGAACAACTCCGCTACCGCATTTGATGGTGTATAGTCGGGCATTCTCACCCTTTCTCATCAGCTTTTTGCAAATTATGATCTGACATTCACACCTACTTGCAGTCGAACAGCTCTGCTCCCGCTTTTGATTATGTTTGGTTGGATATTCGAACCTTTTCTTCACTGCTTTTTACAAACTTTGTACGGAGGTACACGTCTTCTTGAAGCCGAACACCTCCGCTTCCGCTTTTGATGGTGTATAGTCGGGCTTTCGAGCCTTTTCTTACCTGGTTTTTAGAAATTATGGTTGGACATTCAGACCTCGCAGCCGAACACCTCCGCTCCCTCTTTTGATCATACATTGTCGGTTATTCGCACCTTGTCTTACCCGCTTTTTACAAACTATAGTCAGACATTCACACGTTGCAGCTGAACCACCTCTGCTCCCTGTTTTGATTATGTATGGTCTGGCAATACTACCTTTTCTTACCCGGTTGTGAGTAATTATGGCTGGACATTCACACCTACTTGCAGTCGAACAGCTCTGCTCCCGCTTTTGATTTTGTTTGGTTGGATATTCGAACCTTTTCTTAACTGCTTTTTACAAACTTTGGTCGGACGTTCACACCTTCTTGCAGCCGAACAACTCCACTCCCGCTATTTATTGTGTACAGTCGGGTAGTTTAACCTTTTCTTACCCGCTTTTTACCAACTATGGTCGGACATTCACACCGTCTTACAGCGGAACACCTCCGCTTCCGCTTTTGATGGTGTATAGTCGGGCATGCGAACCTTTTCTTACCCGCTTTTTACAAACTATGGTCGGACATTCAAACCTTCTTGTAGCCGAAAGCCTCCGCTGCCTCTTTTGATCATACATTGTCGGGCATTCGCACCCTTTCTTACCCGCTTTTTATAAAACCATGGTCGGACTGTCACAACTTCTTGTAGCCGAACACATCTGCTCCCGCTATCGATTGTGTACAGTTGGGTTTTTTAACCTTTTCTTACCCGCTTTTTACCAGCTCTGGTCGGACATTCACACCTTCTTACAGCGGAACACGTCCGCTCCCTCTTTTGATGGTGTATTTTCGGGCATTCAAACCTTTTCTTACCCGCTTTTTACAAACTATGCTCGGACATTCAGACCTTCTTGCAGCTGAATCACCTCCGCTCCCTGTTTTGATTATGTATGGTCTGGCAATACTACCTTTTCTTACCCGTTTGTGAGTAATTATGGCTGGACATTCACACCTACTTTCAGCAGAACACCACCTCTCTCGCTTTTGATGATGTATGGACCGGCATTCTTACCTTTTCTAACACATTTTTCAGCAATTATGGTCGGACATTCCCACCTACTCAGAGCCGAACACCTCCGTTCCCGCATTTGATGGTGTATAGTCGGGCATTCTCACTCTTTCTCATCAGCTTTTTGCAAATTATGATCTGACATTCACACCTACTTGCAGTCGAACAGCTCTGCTCCCGCTTTTGATTATGTTTGGTTGGATATTCGAACCTTTTCTTAACTGCTTTTTACAAACTTTGTTCGGAGGTACACGTCTTCTTGAAGCCGAACACCTCCGCTTCCGCTTTTGATGGTGTATAGTCGGGCTTTTGAGCCTTTTCTTACCTGGTTTTTAGAAATTATGGTTGGACATTCAGACCTTGCAGCCGAACACCTCCGCTCCCTCTTTTGATCATACATTGTCGGTTATTCGCACCTTGTCTTACCCGCTTTTTGCAAACTATAGTCAGACATTCACACGTTGCAGCTGAACCACCTCTGCTCCCTGTTTTGATTATGTATGGTCTGGCAATACTACCTTTTCTTACCCGGTTGTGAGTAATTATGGCTGGACATTCACACCTACTTGCGGTCGAACAGCTCTGCTCCCGCTTTTGATTTTGTTTGGTTGGATATTCGAACCTTTTCTTAACTGCTTTTTACAAACTTTGGTCGGACGTTCACACCTTCTTGCAGCCGAACACCTCCGCTTCCGCTTTTGATAGTATATATTCGGGCATTCGAACCTTTTGTTACCCGCTTTTTACAAACCATGGGTGGACTTTCACACCTTCTTGTACCCGAACAACCCTGCTCCCGCTATTGGTGGTGTACAGTCGGGTATTTTAACCTTTTCTTACCCGCTTTTTACAAACTATGGTCGGACATTCACACCTTCTTACAGCGGAACACGTCTGCTCCACCTTTTAGTGTTCTATCACACCTTTTTTTCACCGCATTTTATGGATTATGGTTGGAAATTCTCAACCACTCTCATCCGAAGACCTCTCCTCCCGCTTTTGTGAATATATTTGAACTTTAGTCGGACATTCACACCTTTTTGCAGCTGAACCACCTCCGCTCCCTGTTTTGATCATGTATGATCTGGCAATACTACATTTTCTTACCTGTTTGTGAGTAATTATGGCTGGACATTCACACCTACTTTCAGCAGAACACCACCTCTCTCGCTTTTGATGATGTATGGACCGGCATTCTTACCTTTTCTAACACATTTTTCAGCAATTATGGTCGGAGATTCACACCTACTAACAGACGAACAACTCCGCTCCCGCATTTGATGGTGTATAGTTGTTGTTTTGCAAATTATGATGTGACATTCACACTTACTTGCAGTCGAACAGTTCTGCTCCCGCTTTTGATTATGTTTGGTTGGATATTCGAAACTTTTCTTAACTGCTTTTTACAAACTTTGGTTGGACGTTCAAACCCTCTTGTAGCAGAACACATCCACAGCTGCTTTTGATGATGTATGGTTGGGTATTCGCACCTTTTTTTTACCCATTTTTCAGTAATTATGGGTGGACATTCACACCTTCTTGCAGCTGAACACCTCCTCTCCCACTTATGATCATGTGCGGTTTGATTTTCAAAATTTTTACTTTAATTTTTTCTAGCAATTATTGATGGACATTCAGACCTTCTTGCAGCTGAACAACTCCGCTCCCTCTTTTGATCATAAATTGTCGGGCATTCGAACCTTTTCTTACCCGCTTTTTACAAAACTTGGTCGGACTTTCACACTTTTTAGAAGCCGAACAACTCCGCTCCCGCTATTGATTGTGTACAGTCGGGTATTTTAACCTTTTCTTACCCGCTTTTTACCAACTATGGTCGGACATTCATAACTTCTTACAACGGAACACCTCCGCTCCTTATTTTGATGATGTATGGTTGGGCATTCAAACCTACTTGTTGCCCGCTTTTCATTAATTATGGGTGGACATTCACACCTTGTCGCAGCCAAACACCTCCGCTCCCTGTTTTGATGGTGTATAATGGTGGACATTCGCACCTTTTCTCACCTGCTTTTTACTATGGTCGGCCATTCACAGCTTCCTCTCCACCATACTTGTATGGTGGGATATTCACACCCACTTGCATCCGAAGACCTCCGCCCCCACTTTTGTTGATATTTAGTCGGTCATTCGCACCTTACCCGCTTTTGGCAAACTATGGCCTTCTTGCAGCCAAACACCTGATCTCGCTTTTGATGATGTAAGGTTGGGCATTCAGACCTTGCTTCACCTACTTTTCACCAAATATAGTCGGACATTCACACCTTCTTGCAGCCGAACACTTCCGCTCCACTTTTGAGTGTTCTATGTAGCATTCACACCTTTTTCTTCACCGCATTTTATAGATTATGGTTGGAAATTCTCACCCACTCTCATCCGAAGACCTCTCCTCCCGCTTTTGTTAATGTATAGTCGGGCATGAGAACCTTTTCTTACCCGCTTTTTACAAATTATGGTTGGACATTCACACCTACTTGCAGCCGAATACTGATACTGATCCTCCCGTAATAAAATGGTCGGATCTTATCAAACACACTTTGTTTCTTGTGACAATCAAGTCAGCGAAACAGCGTATACACGTCAAGACACTGAATCAAGTTTGCCACAAGAACTCATAAGTTTGGCAGTATTGCTCTGCCGTCAGCAATCATACACCCATTTTATTTTCGTGAGACATGTGCAGGCACCTGTTCATCTACTGTTCTATCACTATGAATTAGTTTATCTATTATCAATAAGGATACTTCTACAACTACTATCAAAGTATGTCCGGACTTCTTATGTTGTCAGTTGCTATATATGAATAAGTGGGTAGCTACTGACAAGCATTAAGCATGTCACACAGCCCAAACATATAACATTTCAGGACACACCACACAGTTAACAACCACAGTGAAGCGTGTCAAAGCCCAAACATGTAACATTCAACGGGACACTTACACAACACATTCAAATCAAACAGTCAGACAACATACAAGAACATATACCCCAGCCGGCATTGCTCCCTGCCTATTTTCCTACAGCTCACTATGTGTGCGCACACCTTTATTCACAAACTCTTCAACTTATACTCTTTTACCGAAGCTGCTACAGCTCGATTGGCCGAATACCCTTAGATCCTATTTCGGTGAATTTGACATCTGCCTTACATGTAACAGATTAGCGATTTAGTTTGAGTGAAGGAATTCATTTTATAGCAAAATCCCAAATCGTGAAGAACTCATGAAAGTAAGCTTATTCTCGGATTCATGAAACTTTAGATTTGCTCTGTCTTTTACTGCAAAGTACAACGTTGTTTTTTTTGTTTAAATCTTTCTAGACATGGTAAATATGAAGGACAAAGCAGTTTTAACATAGTTTGAGTGAAGGAATTCATTTTATAGATAAAATCCCAAGAGTCTGCTGAGAAACAAGAATGAATGCGAAGTAGACTTTAACACGGCTCTAGGAGCGAGCCGAGTGTGGGCTAACCGGGAGAATTGCTTGAAAGAAACGCGACACCGAATGAGCGGTCAGAACAAAGCCTCAATACGGTTTTCCCGTGGTGTTTTTGTTGCTGCCTTGTCTTTTGCACAGAGTAAAAGACAAGGCAGCCATCGAATAGGGCCCGATTGTTCCTACTTGGTCAGCCGAGGAGCAAGGGGGGGAGCAAGCGTCTCAACCAAGCAAAGCTCACCATGGGGAAGGTGGCTATGCCAACTAGCCTGATGCCCTGCTCCCGCAGTGATGGATAATCGTACTCTGGTTTCTCTTCATAACGTACAAGTCTTTCGCCTTTTACTAAAGACTTCCGTGGAAAGCAGCACTAATGAGTTGTTTCTATTTTTGGCAGGCTTTACCTTTACCTTTGCGGGTGAAGCCCTTTCCGTCTGTGCAAAAGAAATCTTGTTACTGTGCAGAGTGACTTCTCTGAGTAGAGTCGCCTTACTTGTTGCAACTGTGCCGATGTTGCTTGGATGGTGCTTGCTGGAGCGTGCGGGAGTGCAAAGTTATACCATTTAAAAGGGCTGAAGAGTGCTCAGTGCAGCGGGTGGGCGGAGGTGCAAAGTGACACTCTGGCCACCTATGGCCATAAAAAGAACACCGCTACAAGTACGCATTGTGCCAGGAAGGGCCCTTGGACGTGAACCAGTGGACAGATATCACTTCTCGGCCTTTTGGCTAAGATCAAGTGTAGTAACTGTTCTTATCAGTTTAATATCTGATATGGCCTTTGTACGAGGACTACATATTAAATTGATTTTTAGCAATAGGAGTTGAAAAAGGAGCTTGCTCCGTTCACTCCAAGCATCGACCCGGTACTGCAGTGCCGCTGGGAACGGTGCGCTCTTCTCTGCTCTTGTGAAAAAGCAAACAGTGGTGCAGGATGGAAGTTTCAGGGAGCCCAAGATGAAACTTTCTTTTAGTCTGCTGAGAAAAGAGAGTGAATGCGAAGTAGACTTTAACACAGCTCTGGGGGCAAGCCGAGTGCGGGCTAACCGGGAGAATTACTTGAAAGAAACGCGACACTGAATGAGCGGTCAGAACAAAGCCTCAATACAGTGTTCCCGTGGTGTTTGTGGCTGCCTTGTCTTTTGCACAGAGTAAAAGACAAGGCAGCCATCGAATAGGGCCCGATTTTTCCTACTTGGTCAGCCGAGGATCATGGAGGGGGAGCAAGCGTCTCAACCAAGCAAAGCTCACCATGGGGAAGGTGGCTATGCCAACTAGCCTGATGCCCTGCTCCCGCAGTGACGGATAATCGTACTCTGGTTTCTCTTCATAACGTACAAGTCTTTCGCCTTTTACTAAAGACTTCCGTGGAAAGCAGCACTAATGAGTTGTTTCTATTTTTGGCAGGCTTTACCTTTGCGGGTGAAGCCCTTTCCGTCTGTGCAAAAGAAATCTTGTTACTGTGCAGAGTGACTTCTCTGAGTAGAGTCGCCTTACTTGTTGCGACTGTGCCGATGTTTGAAGCTGGAGTGCAACGTTGTTGCTTGGATGGTGCTTGCTGGAGCGTGCGGGAGTGCAAAGTTATACCATTTAAAAGGGCTGAAGAGTGCTCAGTGCAGCGGGTGGGCGGAGGTGCAAAGTGACACTCTGGCCACCTATGGCCATAAAAAGAACACCGCTACAAGTGTGCATTGTGCCAGGAAGGGCCCTCGGACGTGAACCAGTGGACAGTTATCGCTTCTCGGCCTTTTGGCTAAGATCAAGTGTAGTACCTGTTCTTATCAGTTTAATATCTGATATGGCCTTTGTACGAGGACTACATATTAAATGGATTTTTAGCAATAGGAGTTGAAAAAGGAGCTTGCTCCGTTCACTCCAAGCATCGACCCGGTACTGCAGTGCCGCTGGGAACGGTGCGCTCTTCTCTGCTCTTGTGAAAAAGCAAACAGTGGTGCAGGATGGAAGTTTCAGGGAGCCCAAGATGAAACTTTCTTTTAGTCTGCTGAAAAAAGAGAGTGAATGCGAAGTAGACTTTAACACAGCTCTGGGGGCGAGCCGAGTGCGGGCTAACCGGGAGAATTGCTTGAAAGAAACGCGACACTGAATGAGCGGTCAGAACAAAGCCTCAATACGGTGTTCCCGTGGTGTTTGTGGCTGCCTTGTCTTTTGCACAGAGTAAAAGACAAGGCAGCCATCGAATAGGGCCCGATTTTTCCTACTTGGTCAGCCGAGGAGCAAGGAGGGGGAGCAAGCGTCTCAACCAAGCAAAGCTCACCATGGGGAAGGTGGCTATGCCAACTAGCCTGATGCCCTGCTCCCGCAGTGACAGATAATCGTACTCTGGTTTCTCTTCATAATGTACAAGTCTTTCGCCTTTTACTAAAGACTTCCGTGGAGAGCAGCACTAATGAGTTGTTGCTATTTTTGGCAGGCTTTACCTTTGCGGGTGAAGCCCTTTCTGTCTGTGCAAAAGAAATCTTGTTACTGTGCAGAGTGACTTCTCTGAGTAGAGTTGCCTTACTTGTTGCGACTGTGCCGATGTTTGAAGCTGGAGTGCAAAGTTGTTGCTTGAATGGTGCTCGCTGGAGCGTGCGGGAGTGCAAAGTTATACCATTTAAAAGGGCTGAAGAGTGCTCAGTGCAGCGGGTGGGCGGAGATGCAAAGTGACACTCTGGCCACCTCGAAAACCGAGGTTACATCCAGTACCAGGGGCAGCCCAAGCTCTGCCGCAAGTGTGGTGAGCATGGGCACCTGGTTGAGGCTTGTACCAAGGTGATATGTGGGAAGTGCAGAGAAATTGGGGACACTTTTGGAGAGTGTCCAAATGGCAGGAAATGTAATCTCTGTGGAGAATTAAATCACCTCTTCTGAGATTGCCCTAAATCTTTTGCCAACAAATTAAAGACGGTAAAGCCACAGTCAAGCCAACAAAGAGAAGGACCAGAGGTGGCAGTTGGTGAACAAAGTGAAGAGGTTGACCCAATAAATTCAAACTTCCCGCTAAAAGCTTGGATTGGAAGTGAGGAGCAAAAAGGAGAGGGGCCTGTAGAGGCCTCACCACTCAGTGCTGAAGTCTGTGAGAATTCACAGGCAGAGGGTGGAGCTAAGCTAAATGAGGAGGAAGAGCAGACAGGTGAGTCTAGTGAAGGTACTCACCTCCCCGAAGGTCAACAGCCGAGGAGGACGGCATCTGAGTTGTCCTCTGATTCCCTTTAGCTCTGCAATCAACCCCCAGGGACTCAAAGTTAAATGCAACATTGCATCAGAGGCCAACACGAGAGTCCGAAAAGGAGAACTAGTTTCCCAAGAAATAACCTGAGTGTGTAATTTGTTTTGATAACTTAGAAAAACGAAAATGACATACCTACTTTCCTTTATCCTTTTAATGGTTCTCACCTTCTCAACACTAAATGTGAGAAGTGTGAAATCAAAGACAAGAGCCCAGAGTATTATATCTTTCTTAGACTCCATAAAATCAGATGTGTTTTTAATACAAGAATGTGGACTACCTTTTTAGAAAAACCATAGACAATGGGAGGAAATGTGGCCCAATTTATCGATATGGAGTGGCTCAAATCAAATTAAAAATGATGGTGTGGCCATTCTAATTAAAAATCCGCATGTTCTGGTGCGAGACGGACGGGCACTTTTAGCACACTTGAATTTTATGGGGCAAGACTTTAACCTCTTAAATATTTATGGTTTCAATGGAAAAAATGACAGGTATGACCTTTTAGAAGATTACTCACAAACGGGTAAGAAATGGTAGTATTGCCAGACAATACATGATCAAAACAGGGAGCGGAGGTGGTTCAGCTGCAAGGTGTGAATTTCTGACTAAAGTTTGTAAAAAGCGCGTAAGACAAGGTGCGAATGCCCAACAATGTATGATCAAAAGAGGGAGCGGAGGTTTTCGGCTGCAAGGTCTGAATGTCCAACCATAATTTGTAAAAACCGGGGAAGAAAAGGCTCGAAAGCCCGACTATACACCATCAAAAGCGGGAGCGGAGGTGTTCAGCTGCAAGAAGGTGTGAATGTCCGACCATAGTTGGTAAAAAGCGGGTAAGAAAAGGTTAAAATGCCCGACTGTACACCATCAAAAGCGGAAGCGGAGGTGTTCGGCTTCAAGAAGACGTGAACCTCCGAACAAAGTTTGTAAAAAGCAGTTAAGAAAAGGTTCGAATATCCAACCAAACATAATCAAAAGCGGGAGCAGAGCTTTTCGACTGCAAGTAGGTGTGAATGTCAGATCATGATTTGCAAAAAGCTGATGAGAAAGGGTGAGAATGCCCGACTATACACCATCAAATGCGGTAGCGGAGTTGTTTGTCTGTGAGTAGGTGTGAATCTGCGACCATAATTGCTGAAAAATGTGTTAGAAAAGGTAAGAATGCCGGTCCATACATCATCAAAAGCGAGAGAGGTGGTGTTCTGCTGAAAGTAGGTGTGAATGTCCAGCCATAATTACTCACAAACGGGTAAGAAAAGGTAGTATTGCCAGACCATACATGATCAAAACAGGGAGCGGAGGTGGTTCAGCTGCAACGTGTGAATGTCTGACTATAGTTTGTAAAAAGCGGGTAAGACAAGGTGCGAATGCCCGACAATGTATAATCAAAAGAGGGAGCGGAGGTGTTCGGCTGCAAGGTCTGAATGTCCAACCATAATTTCTAAAAACCGGGTAAGAAAAGGCTCAAAAGCCCGACTTTACACCATCAAAAGCGGGAGCGGAGGTGTTCAGCTGCAACGTGTGAATGTCTGACTATAGTTTGTAAAAAGCGGGTAAGACAAGGTGCGAATGCCCGACAATGTATAATCAAAAGAGGGAGCGGAGGTGTTCGGCTGCAAGGTCTGAATGTCCAACCATAATTTCTAAAAACCGGGTAAGAAAAGGCTCAAAAGCCCGACTTTACACCATCAAAAGCGGGAGCGGAGGTGTTCAGCTGCAAGAAGGTGTGAATGTTCGACTAAAGTTTGTAAAAATCTGGTAAGACAAGGTATGAATGTCCGACAATGTATGATCAAAAGCGGGAGCGGAGATGTTCAGCTGCAAGAAGGTCTGAATGTCCATCAATAATTGCTAGAAAAAATTAAAGTAAAAATTTCGAAAATCAAACCGCACATGATCATAAGTGGGAGAGGAGGTGTTCAGCTGCAAGAAGGTGTGAATGTCCACCCATAATTCCTTAAAAATGGGTAAAAAAAAGGTGCGAATACCCAACCATACATCATAAAAAGCAGGTGTTAATGTCAGATCATAATTTGCAAAAAGCTGATGAGAAAGGGTGAGAATGCCCGACTATACACCATCAAATGCGGGAGCGGAGTTGTTTGTCTGTGAGTAGGTGTGAATCTCCGACCATAATTGCTGAAAAATGTGTTAGAAAAGGTAAGAATGCCGGTCCATACATCATCAAAAGCGAGAGAGGTGGTGTTCTGCTGAAAGTAGGTGTGAATGTCCAGCCATAATTACTCACAAACGGGTAAAAAAAAGTAGTATTGCCAGACCATACATGATCAAAACAGGGAGCGGAGGTGGTTCAGCTGCAAGAAGGTGTGAATGTCTGACTAAAGTTCAAATATATTAACAAAAGCGGGAGGAGAGGTCTTCGGATAGATTGGTTGAGAATTTCCAACCATAATCTATAAAATGCGGTGAAAAAAAGGTGTGATAGAACACTAAAAGGTGGAGCGGAAGTGTTCGGCTGCAAGAAGGTGTGAATGTCCGACTATATTTGGTGAAAAGCAGGTGAAGCAAGGTCTGAATGCCCAACCTTACATCATCAAAAGTGAGATCAGAGGTGTTTGGCTGCAAGAAGGCCATAGTTTGCCAAAAGCGGGTAAGGTGCGAATGACCGACTAAATATCAACAAAAGTGGGGGCGGAGGTCTTCGGATGCAAGTGGGTGTGAATATCCCACCATACAAGTATGGTGGAGAGGAAGCTGTGAATTGCTGACCATAGTTTGCAAAAAGCGGGTGAGAAAAGGTGCGAATGTCCAACCATACACCATCAAAACAGGGAGCGGAGGTGTTTGGCTGCGACAAGGTGTGAATGTCCACCCATAATTAATGAAAAGCGGGCAAGAAGTAGGTTCGAATGCCCAACCACTCATCATCAAAAGCAGGAGTGGATGTGTTCGGCTATAAAAAGGTTTGAATGTCCGAGCATAATTTGTAAAAAGCGGGTAAGAAAAGGTTCGAATGCCCGAACATACACCATCAAAAGAGGGAGCGGAGGTGTTCCGCTGTAAGAAGGTGTGAATGTCCGACCAGAGTTGGTAAAAAGCGGGTAAGAAAAGGTTAAAAAACCCGACTGTACACAATCAATAGCGGGAGCAGATGTGTTCGGCTACAAGAAGGTGTGACAGTCCGACCATGGTTTGTAAAAAGCGGGTAAGAAAAGGTGCAAATGCCCGACAATGTATGATCAAAAGAGGGAGCGGAGCTTTTCGGCTACAAGAAGGTTTGAATGTCCGACCATAGTTTGTAAAAAGCGGGTAAGAAAAGGTTCGAATGCCCGACTATACACCATCAAAAGCGGAAGCGGAGGTGTTCCGCTGTAGACGGTGTGAATGTCCGACCATAGTTGTTAAAAAGCGGGTAAGAAAAGGTTAAACTACACGACTGTACACAATCAATAGCGGGAGTGGAGTTGTTCGGCTACAAGAAGGTGTGAAAGTCCGACCATGGTTTGTAAAAAACGGGTAAGAAAAGGTTCGAATTCCCGAATATATACCATCAAAAGCGGAAGCGGAGGTGTTCGGTTGCAAGAAGGTGTGAACGTCCGACCAAAGTTTGTAAAAAGCAGTTAAGAAAAGTTTCGAATATCCAACCAAACAAAATCAAAAGCAGGAGCAGAGCTGTTCGACTGCAAGTAGGTGTGAATGTCCAGCCATAATTACTCACAAACGGGTAAGAAAAGGTAGTATTGCCACTCCATACATGATCAAAACAGGGAGCGGAGGTGGTTCAGCTGCAACGTGTGAATGTCTGACTATAGTTTGTAAAAAGCGGGTAAGACAAGGTGCGAATGCCCGACAATGTATGATCAAAAGTGGGAGCGGAGGTGTTCGGCTGCAAGGTCTGAATATCCAACCATAATTTCTAAAAACCGGGTAAGAAAAGGCTTGAAAGCCCGACTTTACACCATCAAAAGCGGGAGCGGAGGTGTTCAGCTGCAAGAAGGTGTGAATGTTCGACTAAAGTTTGTAAAAATCTGGTAAGACAAGGTATGAATGTCCGACAATGTATGATCAAAAGCGGGAGCGGAGGTGTTCATCTGCAAGCAGGTCTGAATGTCCATCAATAATTGCTAGAAAACATGAAAGTAAAAATTTCTAAAATCAAACCACACATGATCATAAGTGGGAGAGGAGGTGTTCAGCTGCAAGAAGGTGTGAATATCCACCCATAATTCCTGAAAAATGGGTAAAAAAAAGGTGCGAATGCCCAACCATACATCATCAAAAGCAGCTGTGGATGTGTTCGGCTACAAGAAGTTGTGAACGTCCAACCAAAGTTTGTAAAAAGCAGTTAAGAAAAGGTTCGAATATCCAACCAAACATAATCAAAAGCGGGAGCAGAACTCTTCGACTGCAAGTAGGTGTGGATGTCAGATCATAATTTGCAAAAAGCTGATGAGAAAGGGTGAGAATGCCCGACTATACACCATCAAATGCGGGAGCGGAGTTGTTTGTCTGTGAGTAGGTGTGAATCTGCGACCATATTGCTGAAAAATGTGTTAGAAAAGGTAAGAATGCCGGTCCATACATCATCAAAAGCGAGAGAAGTGGTGTTCTGCTGAAAGTAGGTGTGAATGTCCAGCCATAATTACTCACAAACGGGTAAGAAAAGGTAGTATTGCCAGACCATACATTATCAAAACAGGGAGCGGAGGTGGTTCAGCTGCAACGTGTGAATGTCTGACTATAGTTTGTAAAAAGCGGGTAAGAGAAGGTGCGAATGCCCGACAATGTATAATCAAAAGAGGGAGCGGAGGTGTTCAGCTGCAAGAAGGTGTGAATGTTCGACTAAAGTTTGTAAAAATCTGGTAAGACAAGGTGCGAATGCCCGACAATGTATGATCAAAAGCGGGAGCGGAGGTGTTCAGCTGCAAGAAGGTCTGAATGTCCATCAATAATTGCTAGAAAAAAATAAAGTAAAAATTTCGAAAATCAAACCGCACATGATCATAAGGGGGAGAGGAGGTGTTCAGCTGCAAGAAGGTGTGAATGTCCACCCATAATTGCTGAAAAATGGGTAAAAAAAAGGTGCGAATACCCAACCATACATCATCAAAAGCAGGTGTTAATGTCAGATCATAATTTGCAAAAAGCTGATGAGAAAGGGTGAGAATGCCCGACTATACACCATCAAATGCGGGAGCGGAGTTGTTTGTCTGTGAGTAGGTGTGAATCTCCGACCATAATTGCTGAAAAATGTGTTAGAAAAGGTAAGAATGCCGGTCCATACATCATCAAAAGCGAGAGAGGTGGTGTTCTGCTGAAAGTAGGTGTGAATGTCCAGCCATAATTACTCAGAAACGGGTAAGAAAAAGTAGTATTGCCAGACCATACATGATCAAAACAGGGAGCGGAGGTGGTTCAGCTGCAAGAAGGTGTGAATGTCCGACTAAAGTTCAAATATATTAACAAAAGCGGAAGGAGAGGTCTTCGGATGAGAGTGGTTGAGAATTTCCAACCATAATCTATAAAATGCGGTGAAAAAAAGGTGTGATAGAACACTAAAAGGTGGAGCGGAAGTGTTCGGCTGCAAGAAGGTGTGAATGTCCGACTATATTTGGTGAAAAGCAGGGGAAGCAAGGTCTGAATGCCCAACCTTACATCATCAAAAGCGAGATCAGAGGTGTTTGGCTGCAAGAAGGCCATAGTTTGCCAAAAGCGGGTAAGGTGCGAATGACCGACTAAATATCAACAAAAGTGGGGGCGGAGGTCTTCGGATGCAAGTGGGTGTGAATATCCCACCATACAAGTATGGTGGAGAGGAAGCTGTGAATTGCTGACCATAGTTTGCAAAAAGCGGGTGAGAAAAGGTGCGAATGTCCAACCATACGTGATCAAAACAGGGAGCGGAGGTGTTTGGCTGCGACAAGGTGTGAATGTCCACCCATAATTAATGAAAAGCGGGCAAGAAGTGGGTTCGAATGCCCAACCACACATCATCAAAAGCAGGAGTGGATGTGTTCGGCTATAAGAAGGTTTGAATGTCCGAGCATAGTTTGTAAAAAGCGGGTAAGAAAAGGTTCGAATGCCCGAACATACACCATCAAAAGAGGGAGCGGAGGTGTTCCGCTGTAAGAAGGTGTGAATGTCCGACCAGAGTTGGTAAAAAGCGGGTAAGAAAAGGTTAAAAAAACCCGACTGTACACAATCAATAGCGGGAGCAGATGTGTTCGGCTACAAGAAGGTGTGACAGTCCGACCATGGTTTGTAAAAAGCGGGTAAGAAAAGGTGCAAATGCCCGACAATGTATGATCAAAAGAGGGAGCGGAGCTTTTCGGCTACAAGAAGGTTTGAATGTCCGACCATAGTTTGTAAAAAGCGGGTAAGAAAAGGTTCGAATGCCCGACTATAGACCATCAAAAGCGGAAGCGGAGGTGTTCCGCTGTAGACGGTGTGAATGTCCGACCATAGTTGGTAAAAAGCGGGTAAGAAAAGGTTAAACTACACGACTGTACACAATCAATAGCGGGAGTGGAGTTGTTCGGCTACAAGAAGGTGTGAAAGTCCGACCATGGTTTGTAAAAAACGGGTAAGATAATGTTCGAATTCCCGAATATATACCATCAAAAGCGGAAGCGGAGGTGTTCGGTTGCAAGAAGGTGTGAACGTCCGACCAAAGTTTGTAAAAAGCAGTTAAGAAAAGGTTCGAATATCCAACCAAACAAAATCAAAAGCAGGAGCAGAGCTGTTCGACTGCAAGTAGGTGTGAATGTCCAGCCATAATTACTCACAAATGGGTAAGAAAAGGTAGTATTGCCACTCCATACATGATCAAAACAGGGAGCGGAGGTGGTTCAGCTGCAACGTGTGAATGTCTGACTATAGTTTGTAAAAAGCGGGTAAGACAAGGTGCGAATGCCCGACAATGTATGATCAAAAGAGGGAGCGGAGGTGTTCGGCTGCAAGGTCTGAATATCCAACCATAATTTCTAAAAACCGGGTAAGAAAAGGCTCGAAAGCCCGACTTTACACCATCAAAAGCGGGAGCGGAGGTGTTCAGCTGCAAGAAGGTGTGAATGTTCGACTAAAGTTTGTAAAAATCTGGTAAGACAAGTTATGAATGCCCGACAATGTATGATCAAAAGCGGGAGCGGAGGTGTTCAGCTGCAAAGAAGGTCTGAATGTCCATCAATAATTGCTAGAAAACATGAAAGTAAAAATTTCTAATATCAAACCGCGCATGATCATAAGTGGGAGAGGAGGTGTTCAGCTGCAAGAAGGTGTGAATGTCCATCAATAATTGCTAGAAAACATGAAAGTAAAAATTTCTAAAATCAAACCGCACATGATCATAAGTGGGAGAGGAGGTGTTCAGCTGCAAGAAGGTGTGAATATCCACCCATAATTCCTGAAAAATGGGTAAAAAAAAGGTGCGAATGCCCAACCATACATCATCAAAAGCAGCTGTGGATGTGTTCGGCTACAAGAAGGTGTGAACGTCCAACCAAAGTTTGTAAAAAGCAGTTAAGAAAAGGTTCGAATATCCAACCAAACATAATCAAAAGCGGGAGCAGAACTGTTCGACTGCAAATAGGTGTGAATGTCAGATCATAATTTGCAAAAAGCTGATGAGAAAGGGTGAGAATGCCCGACTATACACCATCAAATGCGGGAGCGGAGTTGTTCGGCTGTGAGTAGGTGTGAATCTCCGACCATAATTGCTGAAAAATGTGTTAGAAAAGGTAAGAATGCCGGTCCATACATCATCAAAAGCGAGAGAGGTGGTGTTCTGCTGAAAGTAGGTGTGAATGTCCAGCCATAATTACTCACAAACGGGTAAGAAAAGGTAGTATTGCAAGACCATACATGATCAAAACAGGGAGCGGAGGTGGTTCAGCTGCAAGAAGGTGTGAATGTCCGACTAAAGTTCAAATATATTAACAAAAGCGGGAGGAGAGGTCTTCGGATGAGAGTGGTTGAAAATTTCCAACCATAATCTATAAAATGCGGTGAAAAAAAGTTGTTATAGAACACTAAAAGGTGGAGCGGAAGTGTGAAGAAGGTGTGAATGTCCGACTATATTTGGTGAAAAGCAGGTGAAGCAAGGTCTGAATGCTCAACCTTACATCATCAAAAGCGAGATCAGAGGTGTTTGGCTGCAAGAAGGCCATAGTTTGCCAAAAGCGGGTAAGGTGCAAATGACCAACTCAATATCAACAAAAGTGGGGGCGGAGGTCTTCGGATGCAAGTGGGTGTGAATATCCCACCATACAAGTATGGTGGAGAGGAAGCTATGAATTGCTGAACATTGTTTGCAAAAAGCGGGTGAGAAAAGGTGCGAATGTCCAACCATACATGATCAAAACAGGGAGCGGACGTGTTTGGCTGCGACAAGGTTTTAATGTCCACCCATAATTAATGAATAGCGGGCAACAAGTAGGTTCCAATGCCCAACCATACATCATCAAAAGCAGGAGTGGATGTGTTCGGCTACAAGAAGGTTTGAATGTCCGAGCATAGTTTGTAAAAAGCGGGTAAGAAAAGCTTCGAATGCCCGAACATACACCATCAAAAGACAGAGCGGACGTGTTCCGCTGTAAGTAGGTGTGAATGCCCGACCATAGTTGGTAAAAATAAGGTAGAAAAGGTTCAAATATCCGACTGTACACAATCAATAGCGGGAACGGATGTGTTCGGCTACAAGAAGGTGTGAAAGTATCACCATGGTTTGTAAAAAGCGGGTAAGAAAAGGTGCGAATGCCCGACAATGTATGATCAAAAGAGGGAGCGGAGGTTTTCGGCTACATGCGGAGGTTTTCGGCTTTGGTCTGAATGTCCGACCAAAGTTTGTAAAAAGCGGGTAAGAAAGGTTTGAATGCCCGACTATACACCATCAAAAGCGGGAGCGGAGGTGTTGCACTGTAAGACGGTGTGAATGTCCGACCATAGTTTGTAAAAAGCAGTAGGTGTGAATGTCAGATCATAATTTGCAAAAAGCTGATGAGAAAGGGTGAGAATGCCCTACTATACACCATCAAATGCGAGAGCGGAGGTGTTTGTCTGTGAGTAGGCGTGAATATCCCACCCTAGTTGCTGAAAAATGTGTTAGAAAAGGTAAGAATGCCGGCCCATACATCATCAAAAGCGGGAGAGGTGGTGTTCGGCTGCAAGAAGGTGTGAATATCCAGCCATAATTACTCACAAACGGGTAAGAAAAGGTAAGAATGCCAAACCATAAATTATCAAAAGCGGCAGCAGAGATGTTCGGCTGGTATTTATAAATGTCTAGATAGATTTGAACAAAAAACAACGTAGTATTTTGCAGTAAAAGAAAGAAAGGTTCAGAAATCCGAGAAAAAGCTTTTCATGAGTTCTGCATGATTTGGGATTTTGCTTATAAAATGCATTCCTTCAATCAAACTATGGTAAAACGGCTTTTACCTTCATATTTATCAATGTCTAGATCGACTTCAACAAAGAATAACATTAGATTTTGCAGTAGAAGAAAGAGAGACACTGAAGGATCAGGAATCCGAGAATAAGCTTATTTTCATACGTTCTGCATGATTTGGGATTTTGCTATAAAATGAATTCCTTCACTCAAACTATGTTAAAACTGCTTTTACCTTCATATTTATCAATGTCTAGATCGACTTCAACAAAGAACAACATTGTATATTGCAGTAGAAGAAAGAGCAACACTGAAGGAACAGGAATCCGAGAATAAGCTTATTTTTATACGTTCTGCATGATTTGGGATGTTGCTATAAAATGAATTCCTTCACTCAAACCAAGTGAAAACTTCTTTGTCCTTCATATTTATCAATGTCTAGATCGACTTCAACAAAGAACAACATTGTATATTGCAGTAGAAGAAAGAAGAGACACTGAAGGATCAGGAATCCGAGAATAAGCTTCTTTTCATGAGTTCTGCATGATTTGGGATTTTGCTTATAAAATGCATTCCTTCAATCAAACTATGGTAAAACGGCTTTTACCTTCATATTTATCAATGTCTAGATCGACTTCAACAAAGAACAACATTAGATTTTGCAGTAGAAGAAAGAGAGACACTGAAGGATCAGGAATCCGAGAATAAGCTTCTTTTCATGAGTTCTGCATGATTTGGGATTTTGCTATAAAATGAATTCCTTCACTCAAACTATGTTAGAACTGCTTTTAACTTCATATTTATCTATATCTAGATCGACTTCAACAAAGAACAACATTGGATTTTGCAGTAGAAGAAAGAGCAACACTGAAGGATCAAGAATCCGAGAATAAGCTTACTTTCATACGTTCTGCATGATTTGGGATTTTATGTATAAAATGAATTCCTTCACTCAAACCAAGTGAAAACTTCTTTGTCCTTCATATTTATCAATGTCTAGATCGACTTCAACAAAGAACAACATTGTATATTGCAGTAGAAGAAAGAGAGACACTGAAGGATCAGGAATCCGAGAATAAGCTTCTTTTCATACGTTCTGCATGATTTGGGATTTTGCTATAAAATGAATTCCTTCACTCAAACTATGTTAAAACTGCTTTTAACTTCATATTTATCAATGTCTAGATCGACTTCAACAAAGAACAACATTGTATATTGCAGTAGAAGAAAGAGCAACACTGAAGGCACAGGAATCCGAGAATAAGCTTATTTTCATACGTTCTGCATGATTTCGGATTTTCCTATAAAATGCTCAAACCAAGTTAAAATTGCTTTGTCTTCATATTTATCAATGTCAAAGCAGTTTTAACATAGTTTGAGTGAAGGAATTCATTTTAAAACAAAATCTCAAAACATGCACAACACATGAAAAGCTTATTCTCGGATTCCTGATCCTTCAGTGTTGCTATTTGTTATATTGCAAAGTACAACGTGTTTTCTTTGTTTTGTTTAAATCTATCTCGACATTGATAAATATGGAAGGACAAAGCAGGTTTAACTTGGTTTGAGCAAAGCAATTCATTTTGTAGCAAAATCCGAAATCGTGAAGAACTCATGAAAGCAAGCTTATACTCGGATTCCTGAAACTTTTAGATCTTAGATTTGCTCTTTCTTTTACTGCAAAGTACGTTGGGTTTTTTTTTTGTTTAAATCTTTCTAGACAAGGTAAATATGAAGGACAAATCAGTTTTAACATAGTTTGAGTGAAGGAATGCATTTTATAAGCAAAATCCCAAATCATGCAAAACTAACGAAAAGCTTTTTCTCGCTTTTCACTGCTTTTTACAAACTGGTCGGACGTTCACACCTTCTTGCAGCCGAACAATTCCGCTTCCACTTTTGATGGTGTATATTCGGGCATTCAAACCTTTTCTTACCCGCTTTTTACAAACCATGGTCGGACTTTCACACCTTCTTGCAGCCGAACACCACCTCTCCCGCTTTTGATGATGTATGGTCCAGCATTCTTACCTTTTCTAACACATTTTTCAGCAATTATGGTCGGACATTCACACCTACTCACAGCCAAACACTTCCGCTCCCGCATTTGATGGTGTTTAGTCAGGCATTCTCACCCTTTCTCATCAACTTTTTGCATATGATCTGATATTCACACCTACTTGCAGTCGAACACCACCACTTCCGCTTTTGATGGTATATATTTGGGCATTCGAACCTTTTGTTACCCGCTTTTTACATACCATGGGTGGACTTTCACACCTTCTTGTAGCCGAACAACTCTGCTCCCGCTATTGATTGTGTACAGTCGGGTATTTTAACCTTTTCTTACCCGCTTTTTACAAACTATGGTCGGACATTCACACCTTCTTACAGCGGAACACGTCCGCTCCCTCTTTTGATGGTGTATGTTCGGGCATTCGAACCTTTTCTTACCCGCTTTTTACAAACCATGGTCGGACTTTCACACTTTCTTGTAGCCGAACACCTCCGCTCCCTCTTTTGATCATACATTGTCGGGCATTCGCACCTTGTCTTACCCGCTTTTTACAAACTATAGTCAGACATTCACACGTTGCAGCTGAACCACCTCCGCTCCCTGTTTTGATCATGTATGGAGTGGCAATACTACCTTTTCTTACCCATTTGTGAGTAATTATGTCTGGACATTCACACCTACTTGCAGTCTAACAGCTCTGCTCCCGCTTTTGATTTTGTTTGGTTGGATATTTGACGCTTTTCTTAACTGCTTTTTACAAACTTTGGTCGGACGTTCACACCTTCTTGCAACCGAACACCTCCGCTTCCGCTTTTGATGGTATATATTCGGGAATTCGAACCTTTTCTTACCCGCTTTTTACAAAACATGGTCGGACTTTCACACCTTCTTGTAGCCGAACAACTCCACTCACGCTATTGATTGTGTACAGTCGGGTAGTTTAACCTTTTCTTACCCGCTTTTTACCAACTATGGTTGGACATTCACACCGTCTTACAGCGGAACACCTCCGCTTCCGCTTTTGATGGTGTATAGTCGGGCATTCGAACCTTTTCTTACCCGCTTTTTACAAACTATGGTCGGACATTCAATCCTTCTTGTAGCCGAAAAGCTCCGCTCCCTCTTTTGATCATACATTGTCGGGCATTTGCACCTTCTCTTACCCGCTTTTTACAAACCATGGTCGGACTGTCACACCTTCTTGTAGCTGAACACATCCGCTCCTGCTTTTGATGATGTGTGGTTGGGCATTCGAACCTACTTCTTGCCCGCTTTTCATTAATTATGGGTGGACATTCACACCTTGTCGCAGCCAAACACGTCCGCTCCCTGTTTTGATCATGTATGGTTGGACATTCGCACCTTTTCTCAACCGCTTTTTGCAAACTATGGTCAGCAATTCACAGCTTCCTCTCCACCATACTTGTATGGTGGAAGATTCACACCCACTTGCATCCGAAGACCTCCGCCCCCACTTTTGTTGATATTTAGTCGGTCATTCGCACCTTACCCGCTTTTGGCAAACTATGGCCTTCTTGCAGCCAAACACCACTGATCTCGTTTTTGATGATGTAAGGTTGGACAATCAGACCTTGCTTCACCTGCTTTTCACCAAATATAGTCGGACATTCACACCTTCTTGCAGCCGAATACTTCCGCTCCACCTTTTAGTTTTCTATCACACCTTTTTTTCACCGCATTTTATAGATTATGGTTGGAAATTCTCAACCATTGTCATCCGAAGACCTCTCCTCCTGCTTTTGTTAATATATTTGAACTTTAGTCGGACATTCACACCTTCTTGCAGCTGAACCACCTCCGCTCCCTGTTTTGATCATGTATGGTCTGGCAATACTACCTTTTCTTACCCGTTTGTGAGTAATTATGGCTGGACATTCACACCTACTTTCAGCAGAACACCACCTCTCTCGCTTTTGATGATGTATGGACCGGCATTCTTACCTTTTCTAACACATTTTTCAGCAATTATGGTCGGACATTCACACCTACTCAGAGCCGAACACCTCCGCTCCCGCATTTGATGGTGTATAGTCGGGCATTCTCACCCTTTCTCATCAGCTTTTTGCAAATTATGATCTGATATTCACAGCTGCTTTTGATAATGTATGGTTGGGCATTCGCACCTTTTTTTACCCATTTTTCAGGAATTATGGGTGGACATTCACACCGTCTTGCAGCTGAAAACATCCTCTCCCGCTTATGATCATGTGCGGTTTGATATTCGAAAATTTTCTTTCATGTTTTAAAGAAATTATTGATGGACATTCAGACCTTCTTGCAGCTGAACCCCTCTGCTCGCGCTTTTGATGGTGTATAGTAGGGCTTTCGAGCCTTTTCTTCACGGTTTTTACAAATTATGGTTGGACATTCAGACCTTCTTGCAACCTAACACCTCCGCTCCCTCTTTTGATCATACATTGTCTGGCATTCGCACCTTGTCTTACGCGCTTTTTACAAACTTTAGTCGGACATTCAGACCTTCTTGCAGCTGAACCACCTTCGCTCCCTGTTTTGATCATGTATGGTCTGGCAATACTACCTTTTCTTACCCGTTTGTGAGTAATTTTGGCTGGACATTCACACCTACTCAAAGCCGAACAACTCCGCTACCGCATTTGATGGTGTATAGTCGGGCATTCTCACCCTTTCTCATCAGCTTTTTGCAAATTATGATCTGACATTCACACCTACTTGCAGTCGAACAGCTCTGCTCCCGCTTTTGATTATGTTTGGTTGGATATTCGAACCTTTTCTTAACTGCTTTTTACAAATTTTGTTCGGAAGTACACGTCTTCTTGAAGCCGAACACCTCCGCTTCCGCTTTTGATGGTGTATAGTCGGGCTTTCGAGCCTTTTCTTACCTGGTTTTTAGAAATTATGGTTGGACATTCAGACCTTGCAGCCGAACACCTCCGCTCCCTCTTTTGATCATACATTGTCGGGCATTCGCACCTTGTCTTACCCGCATTTTACAAACTATAGTCAGACATTCACACGTTGCAGCTGAACCACCTCTGCTCCCTGTTTTGATTATGTATGGTCTGGCAATACTACCTTTTCTTACCCGGTTGTGAGTAATTATGGCTGGACATTCACACCTACTTGCAGTCGAACAGCTCTGCTCCCGCTTTTGATTTTGTTTGGTTGGATATTCGAACCTTTTCTTAACTGCTTTTTACAAACTTTGTTCGGAGGTTCACGTCTTCTTACAGCGGAACACCTCCGCTCCCTCTTTTGATGGTGTATGTTCGGGTATTCGAACCTTTTCTTACCCGCCTTTTAAAAACCATGGTCGGACATTCAAACCTTCTTGTAGCCGAACACATCCACTCCTGCTTTTGATGGTGTATGGTTGGCTATTCGTGCCTTTTCTTAACCATTTTTCAGTAATTATTGGTGGACATTCAGACCTTCTTGCAGCTGAACACCTCCGCTCCCGCTTTTGATGGTGTATAGTCGGGCTTTCGAGCCTTTTCTTCCCCCGTTTTTACTAATTATGGTTGGACATTCAGACCTTGCAGCCGAAAACCTCCGCTCCCTCTTTTTATCATACAATGTCGGGCATTCGCACCTTTTCGCTTTTGATGATGTATGGTCCGGCATTCTTACCTTTTCTAACACATTTTCAGCAATTATGGTCGGATATTCACACCTACTCACAGCCGAATACTTCCGCTCCCGCATTTGACGTTCACGTCTTCTTGAAGCCGAACACCTCCGCTTCCGCTTTTGATGGTGTATATTCGGGCATACGAACCTTTTCTTACCCGCTTTTTACCAACCATGGTTGGACATTCAAACCTTCTTGTAGCCGAACACCTCCGCTCCCTCTTTTGATGATGTATATTTGGGCATTCGCACATTTTCTTACCCGCCTTTTAAAAACTATGGTCGGACATTCAAACCTACTTGCAGTCGAACAGCTCTGCTCCCGCTTTTGATTATGTTTGATTGGATATTCGAACCTTTTCTTAACTGCTTTTTACAAACTTTGTTCGGAGGTTCACGTCATCTTGAAGCCGAACACCTCCGCATCCGCTTTTGATGGTGTACAGTCGGGCATTTTAACCTTTTCTTACCCGCTTTTTACCAACTATGGTCGGACATTCACACCTTCTTACAGCGGAACACCTCCGCTCCCTCTTTTGATGTTGTATGATCGGGCATTCGAACCTTTTCTTACCCGCCTTTTAAAAACTATGGTCGGACATTCAAACCTTCTTGTAGCCGAACACATCCACTCCTGCTTTTGATGATGTATGGTTGGGCATTCGCGCCTTTTCTTAACCATTATTCAGTAATTATTGGTGGACATTCAGACCTTCTTGCAGCTGAACACCTCCGCTCCCGCTTTTGATGGTGTATAGTCGGGCTTTCGAGCCTTTTCTTCCCGGTTTTTACAAATTATGGTTGGACATTCAGACCTTCTTGCAACCTAACAGCTCCGCTCCCTCTTTTGATCATACATTGTCGGGCATTCGCACCTTGTCTCACCCGCTTTTTACAAACTTTAGTCGGACATTCAGACCTTCTTGCAGCTGAACCACCTCCGCTCCCTGTTTTGATCATGTATGGTCTGGCAATACTACCTTTTCTTACCCGTTTGTGAGTAATTTTGGCTGGACATTCACACCTACTCACAGCCGAACAACTCCGCTACCGCATTTGATGGTGTATAGTCGGGCATTCTCACCCTTCCTCATCAGCTTTTTGCAAATTATGATCTGACATTCACACCTACTTGCAGTCGAACAGCTCTGCTCCCGCTTTTGATTATGTTTGGTTGGATATTCGAACCTTTTCTTAACTGCTTTTTACTTACTTTGGTCGGACGTTCACACCTTCTTGCAGCCGAACACCTCCGCTTCCGCTTTTGATAGTATATATTCGGGCATTCGAACCTTTTCTTACCCGCTTTTTACAAACCATGGGTGGACTTTCACACCTTCTTGTACCCGAACAACCCTGCTCCCGCTATTGGTGGTGTACAGTCGGGTATTAGAACCTTTTCTTACCCGCTTTTTACAAACTATGGTCGGACATTCACACCTTCTTACAGCGGAACACGTCTGCTCCACCTTTTAGTGTTCTATCACACCTTTTTTTCACCGCATTTTATGGATTATGGTTGGAAATTCTCAACCACTCTCATCCGAAGACCTCTCCTCCCGCTTTTGTGAATATATTTGAACTTTAGTCGGACATTCACACCTTCTTGCAGCTGAACCACCTCCGCTCCCTGTTTTGATCATGTATGGTCTGGCAATACTACCTTTTCTTACCCATTTGTGAGTAATTATGGCTGGACATTCACACCTACTTTAAGCAGAACACCACCTCTCTCGCTTTTGATGATGTATGGACCGGCATTCTTACCTTTTCTAACACATTTTTCAGCAATTATGGTCGGAGATTCACACCTACTAACAGACGAACAACTCCGCTCCCGCATTTGATGGTGTATAGTCGGGCATTCTCACCCTTTCTCATCAGCTTTTTGCAAATTATGATCTGACATTCACACTTACTTGCAGTCGAACAGTTCTGCTCCCGCTTTTGATTATGTTTGGTTGGATATTCGAAACTTTTCTTAACTGCTTTTTACAAACTTTGGTTGGACGTTCAAACCTTCTTGTAGCCGAACACATCCACAGCTGCTTTTGATGATGTATGGTTGGGTATTCGCACCTTTTTTTTACCCATTTTTCAGTAATTATGGGTGGACATTCACACCTTGTTGCAGCCGAACACCTCCTCTCATGTGCGGTTTGATTTTCAAAATTTTTACTTTAATTTTTTCTAGCAATTATTGATGGACATTCAGACCTTCTTGCAGCTGAACAACTCCGCTCCCTCTTTTGATCATAAATTGTCGGGCATTCGCACCTTTTCTTACCCGCTTTTTACAAAACTTGGTCGGACTTTCACACCTTTTAGTAGCCGAACAACTCCGCTCCCGCTATTGATTGTGTACAGTCGGGTATTTTAACCTTTTCTTACCCGCTTTTTACCAACTATGGTCGGACATTCATAACTTCTTACAACGGAACACCTCCGCTCCTTATTTTGATGATGTATGGTTGGGCATTCAAACCTACTTGTTGCCCGCTTTTCATTAATTATGGGTGGACATTCACACCTTGTCGCAGCCAAACACCTCCGCTCCCTGTTTTGATGGTGTATAATGGTGGACATTCGCACCTTTTCTCACCCGCTTTTTACTATGGTCGGCCATTCACAGCTTCCTCTCCACCATACTTGTATGGTGGGATATTCACACCCACTTGCATCCGAAGACCTCCACCCCCACTTTTGTTGATATTTAGTCGGTCATTCGCACCTTTTGGCAAACTATGGCCTTCTTGCAGCCAAACACCTGATCTCGCTTTTGATGATGTAAGGTTGGGCATTCAGACCTTGCTTCACCTACTTTTCACCAAATATAGTCGGACATTCACACCTTCTTGCAGCCGAACACTTCCGCTCCACTTTTGAGTGTTCTATGTAGCATTCACACCTTTTTCTTCACCGCATTTTATAGATTATGGTTGGAAATTCTTACCCACTCTCATCCGAAGACCTCTCCTCCCGCTTTTGTTAATGTATAGTCGGGCATGAGAACCTTTTCTTACCCGCTTTTTACAAATTAAGGTTGGACATTCACACCTACTTGCAGCCGAATACTGATACTGATCCTCCCGTAATAAAATGGTCGGATCTTATCAAACACACTTTGTTTCTTGTGACAATCAAGTCAGCGAAACAGCGTATACACGTCAAGACACTGAATCAAGTTTGCCACAAGAACTCATAAGTTTGGCAGTATTGCTCTGCCGTCAGCAATCATACACCCATTTTATTTTCGTGAGACATGTGCAGGCACCTGTTCATCTACTGTTCTATCACTATGAATTAGTTTATCTATTATCAATAAGGATACTTCTACAACTACTATCAAAGTATGTCCGGACTTCTTATGTTGTCAGTTGCTATATATGAATAAGTGGGTAGCTACTGACAAGCATTAAGCATGTCACACAGCCCAAACATATAACATTTCAGGACACACCACACAGTTAACAACCACAGTGAAGCGTGTCAAAGCCCAAACATGTAACATTCAACAGGACACTTACACAACACATTCAAATCAAACAGTCAGACAACATACAAGAACATATACCCCAGCCGGCATTGCTCCCTGCCTATTTTCCTACAGCTCACTATGTGTGCGCACACCTTTATTCACAAACTCTTCAACTTATACTCTTTTACCGAAGCTGCTACAGCTCGATTGGCCGAATACCCTTAGATCCTATTTCGGTGAATTTGACATCTGCCTTACATGTAACAGATTAGCGGTTTAGCAGTTTTAATTTAGTTTGAGTGAAGGAATTCATTTTATAGCAAAATCCCAAATCGTGAAGAACTCATGAAAGTAAGCTTATTCTCGGATTCATGAAACTTTAGATTTGCTCTGTCTTTTACTGCAAAGTACAACGTTGTTTTTTTTGTTTAAATCTTTCTAGACATGGTAAATATGAAGGACAAAGCAGTTTTAACATAGTTTGAGTGAAGGAATTCATTTTATAGATAAAATCCCAAGAGTCTGCTGAGAAACAAGAATGAATGCGAAGTAGACTTTAACACGGCTCTAGGAGCGAGCCGAGTGTGGGCTAACCGGGAGAATTGCTTGAAAGAAACGCGACACCGAATGAGCGGTCAGAACAAAGCCTCAATACGGTTTTCCCGTGGTGTTTTTGTTGCTGCCTTGTCTTTTGCACAGAGTAAAAGACAAGGCAGCCATCGAATAGGGCCCGATTGTTCCTACTTGGTCAGCCGAGGAGCAAGGGGGGGAGCAAGCGTCTCAACCAAGCAAAGCTCACCATGGGGAAGGTGGCTATGCCAACTAGCCTGATGCCCTGCTCCCGCAGTGACGGATAATCGTACTCTGGTTTCTCTTCATAACGTACAAGTCTTTCGCCTTTTACTAAAGACTTCCGTGGAAAGCAGCACTAATGAGTTGTTTCTATTTTTGGCAGGCTTTACCTTTGCGGGTGAAGCCCTTTCCGTCTGTGCAAAAGAAATCTTGTTACTGTGCAGAGTGACTTCTCTGAGTAGAGTCGCCTTACTTGTTGCGACTGTGCCGATGTTTGAAGCTGGAGTGCAACGTTGTTGCTTGAATGGTGCTTGCTGGAGCGTGCGGGAGTGCAAAGTTATACCATTTAAAAGGGCTGAAGAGTGCTCAGTGCAGCGGGTGGGCGGAGGTGCAAAGTGACACTCTGGCCACCTCTGGCCATAAAAAGAACACCGCTACAAGTGCGCATTGTGCCAGGAAGGGCCCTCGGACGCGAACCAGTGGACAGTTATCGCTTCTCGGCCTTTTGGCTAAGATCAAGTGTAGTACCTGTTCTTATCAGTTTAATATCTGATATGGCCTTTGTACGAGGACTACATATTAAATGGATTTTTAGCAATAGGAGTTGAAAAAGGAGCTTGCTCCGTTCACTCCAAGCATCGACCCGGTACTGCAGTGCCGCTGGGAACGGTGCGCTCTTCTCTGCTCTTGTGAAAAAGCAAACAGTGGTGCAGGATGGAAGTTTCAGGGAGCCCAAGATGAAACTTTCTTTTAGTCTGCTGAGAAAAGAGAGTGAATGCGAAGTAGACTTTAACACAGCTCTGGGGGTGAGCCGAGTGCGGGCTAACCGGGAGAATTGCTTGAAAGAAACGCGACACTGAATGAGCGGTCAGAACAAAGCCTCAATACGGTTTTCCCGTGGTGTTTTTGTTGCTGCCTTGTCTTTTGCACAGAGTAAAAGACAAGGCAGCCATCGAATAGGGCCCGATTGTTCCTACTTGGTCAGCCGAGGAGCAAGGGGGGGAGCAAGCGTCTCAACCAAGCAAAGCTCACCATGGGGAAGGTGGCTATGCCAACTAGCCTGATGCCCTGCTCCCGCAGTGACGGATAATCGTACTCTGGTTTCTCTTCATAACGTACAAGTCTTTCGCCTTTTACTAAAGACTTCCGTGGAAAGCAGCACTAATGAGTTGTTTCTATTTTTGGCAGGCATTACCTTTGCGGGTGAAGCCCTTTCCGTCTGTGCAAAAGAAATCTTGTTACTGTGCAGAGTGACTTCTCTGAGTAGAGTCGCCTTACTTGTTGCAACTGTGCCGATGTTTGAACCTGGAGTGCAACGTTGTTGCTTGGATGGTGCTTGCTGGAGCGTGCGGGAGTGCAAAGTTATACCATTTAAAAGGGCTGAAGAGTGCTCAGTGCAGCGGGTGGGCGGAGGTGCAAAGTGACACTCTGGCCACCTATGGCCATAAAAAGAACACCGCTACAAGTGCGCATTGTGCCAGGAAGGGCCCTCGGACGTGAACCAGTGGACAGTTATCGCTTCTCGGCCTTTTGGCTAAGATCAAGTGTAGTACCTGTTCTTATCAGTTTAATATCTGATATGGCCTTTGTACGAGGACTACATATTAAATGGATTTTTAGCAATAGGAGTTGAAAAAGGAGCTTGCTCCGTTCACTCCAAGCATCGACCCGGTACTGCAGTGCCGCTGGGAACGGTGCGCTCTTCTCTGCTCTTGTGAAAAAGCAAACAGTGGTGCAGGATGGAAGTTTCAGGGAGCCCAAGATGAAACTTTCTTTTAGTCTGCTGAGAAAAGAGAGTGAATGCGAAGTAGACTTTAACACAGCTCTGGGGGCGAGCCGAGTGCGGGCTAACCGGGAGAATTACTTGAAAGAAACGCGACACTGAATGAGCGGTCAGAACAAAGCCTCAATACGGTGTTCCCGTGGTGTTTGTGGCTGCCTTGTCTTTTGCACAGAGTAAAAGACAAGGCAGCCATCGAATAGGGCCCGATTTTTCCTACTTGGTCAGCCGAGGAGCAAGGAGGGGGAGCAAGCGTCTCAACCAAGCAAAGCTCACCATGGGGAAGGTGGCTATGCCAACTAGCCTGATGCCCTGCTCCCGCAGTGACGGATAATCGTACTCTGGTTTCTCTTCATAACGTACAAGTCTTTCGCCTTTTACTAAAGACTTCCGTGGAAAGCAGCACTAATGAGTTGTTTCTATTTTTGGCAGGCTTTACCTTTGCGGGTGAAGCCCTTTCCGTCTGTGCAAAAGAAATCTTGTTACTGTGCAGAGTGACTTCTCTGAGTAGAGTCGCCTTACTTGTTGCGACTGTGCCGATGTTGCTTGAATGGTGCTTGCTGGAGCGTGCGGGAGTGCAAAGTTATACCATTTAAAAGGGCTGAAGAGTGCTCAGTGCAGCGGGTGGGCGGAGGTGCAAAGTGACACTCTGGCCACCTCTGGCCATAAAAAGAACACCGCTACAAGTGCGCATTGTGCCAGGAAGGGCCCTCGGACGTGAACCAGTGGACAGTTATCGCTTCTCGGCCTTTTGGCTAAGATCAAGTGTAAGTACCTGTTCTTATCAGTTTAATATCTGATATGGCCTTTGTACGAGGACTACATATTAAATGGATTTTTAGCAATAGGAGTTGAAAAAGGAGCTTGCTCCGTTCACTCCAAGCATCGACCCAGTACTGCAGTGCCGCTGGGAACGGTGCGCTCTTCTCTGCTCTTGTGAAAAAGCAAACAGTGGTGCAGGATGGAAGTTTCAGGGAGCCCAAGATGAAACTTTCTTTTAGTCTGCTGAGAAAAGAGAGTGAATGCGAAGTAGACTTTAACACAGCTCTGGGGGCGAGCCGAGTGCGGGCTAACCGGGAGAATTGCTTGAAAGAAACGCGACACTGAATGAGCGGTCAGAACAAAGCCTCAATACGGTGTTCCCGTGGTGTTTGTGGCTGCCTTGTCTTTTGCACAGAGTAAAAGACAAGGCAGCCATCGAATAGGACCCGATTTTTCCTACTTGGTCAGCCGAGGAGCAAGGAGGGGGAGCAAGCGTCTCAACCAAGCAAAGCTCACCATGGGGAAGGTGGCTATGCCAACTAGCCTGATGCCCTGCTCCCGCAGTGACAGATAATCGTACTCTGGTTTCTCTTCATAATGTACAAGTCTTTCGCCTTTTACTAAAGACTTCCGTGGAGAGCAGCACTAATGAGTTGTTGCTATTTTTGGCAGGCTTTACCTTTGCGGGTGAAGCCCTTTCTGTCTGTGCAAAAGAAATCTTGTTACTGTGCAGAGTGACTTCTCTGAGTAGAGTTGCCTTACTTGTTGCGACTGTGCCGATGTTTGAAGCTGGAGTGCAAAGTTGTTGCTTGAATGGTGCTCGCTGGAGCGTGCGGGAGTGCAATGTTATACCATTTAAAAGGGCTGAAGAGTGCTCAGTGCAGCGGGTGGGCGGAGATGCAAAGTGACACTCTGGCCACCTCGAAAACCGAGGTTACATCCAGTACCAGGGGCAGCCCAAGCTCTGCCGCAAGTGTGGTGAGCATGGGCACCTGGTTGAGGCTTGTACCAAGGTGATATGTGGGAAGTGCAGAGAAATTGGGGACACTTTTGGAGAGTGTCCAAATGGCAGGAAATGTAATCTCTGTGGAGAATTAAATCACCTCTTCTGAGATTGCCCTAAATCTTTTGCCAACAAATTAAAGACGGTAAAGCCACAGTCAAGCCAACAAAGAGAAGGACCAGAGGTGGCAGTTGGTGAACAAAGTGAAGAGGTTGACCCAATAAATTCAAACTTCCCGCTAAAAGCTTGGATTGGAAGTGAGGAGCAAAAAGGAGAGGGGCCTGTAGAGGCCTCACCACTCAGTGCTGAAGTCTGTGAGAATTCACAGGCAGAGGGTGGAGCTACGCTAAATGAGGAGGAAGAGCAGACAGGTGAGTCTAGTGAAGGTACTCACCTCCCCGAAGGTCAACAGCCGAGGAGGACCTTTTAGAAGATTACTCACAAACGGGTAAGAAATGGTAGTATTGCCAGACAATACATGATCAAAACAGGGAGCGGAGGTGGTTCAGCTGCAAGGTGTGAATTTCTGACTAAAGTTTGTAAAAAGCGCGTAAGACTAGGTGCGAATGCCCAACAATGTATGATCAAAAGAGGGAGCGGAGGTTTTCGGCTGCAAGGTCTGAATGTCCAACCATAATTTCTAAAAACCGGGGAAGAAAAGGCTCGAAAGCCCGACTATACACCATCAAAAGCGGGAGCGGAGGTGTTCAGCTGCAAGAAGGTCTGAATGTCCACCAATAATTACTGAAAAATGGTTAAGAAAAGGTGCGAATGCCCAACCATACATCATCAAAAGCAGGAGTGGATGTGTTCGGCTACAAGAAGGTTTGAATGTCCGACCATAGTTTTTAAAAGGCGGGTAAGAAAAGGTTCGAATGCCCGAACATACACCATCAAAAGAGGGAGCGGAGGTGTTCCGCTGTAAGAAGGTGTGAATGTCCGACCATAGTTGGTAAAAAGCGGGTAAGAAAAGGTTAAAATGCCCGACTGTACACCATCAAAAGCGGAAGCGGAGGTGTTCGGCTTCAAGAAGACGTGAACCTCCGAACAAAGTTTGTAAAAAGCAGTTAAGAAAAGGTTCGAATATCCAACCAAACATAATCAAAAGCGGGAGCAGAGCTTTTCGACTGCAAGTAGGTGTGAATGTCAGATCATAATTTGCAAAAAGCTGATGAGAAAGGGTGAGAATGCCCGACTATACACCATCAAATGCGGTAGCGGAGTTGTTCGGTTGTGAGTAGGTGTGAATGTCCAACCAAAATTACTCACAAACGGGTAAGAAAAGGTAGTATTGCCAGACCATACATGATCAAAACAGGGAGCGGAGGTGGTTCAGCTGCAAGAAGGTCTGAATGTCCGACTAAAGTTTGTAAAAAGCGGGTAAGACAAGGTGCGAATGCCCGACTATACACCATCAAAAGCGCGAGCAGAGGGGTTCAGCTGCAAGAAGGTCTGAATGTCCATCAATAATTTCTTTAAAACATGAAAGAAAATTTTCGAATATCAAACCGCACATGATCATAAGCGGGAGAGGAGGTGTTCAGCTGCAAGACGGTGTGAATGTCCACCCATAATTCCTGAAAAATGGGTAAAAAAAGGTGCCAATGCCCAACCATACATTATCAAAAGCAGGTCTGAATGTCAGATCATAATTTGCAAAAAGCTGATGAGAAAGGGTGACAATGCCCGACTCTACACCATCAAATGCGGGAGCGGAGGTGTTCGGCTCTGAGTAGGTGTGAATGTCCGACCATAAGTGCTGAAAAATGTATTAGAAAAGGTAAGAATGCCGGACCATACATCATCAAAAGCGAAAAGGTAAGAATGCCCGACAATGTATGATCAAAAGAGGGAGCGGAGGTGTTCGGCTGCAAGGTCTGAATGTCCAACCATAATTTCTAAAAACCGGGTAAGAAAAGGCTCGAAAGCCCGACTATACACCATCAAAAGCGGGAGCGGAGGTGTTCAGCTGCAAGAAGGTGTGAATGTTCGACTAAAGTTTGTAAAAAGCTGGTAAGACAAGGTGCGAATGCCCGACAATGTATGATCAAAAGCGGGAGCGGAGGTGTTCAGCTGCAAGAAGGTCTGAATGTCCATCAATAATTGCTAGAAAAAATTAAAGTAAAAATTTCGAAAATCATTCCGCACATGATCATAAGTGGGAGAGGAGGTGTTCAGCTGCAAGAAGGTGTGAATGTCCACCCATAATTCCTGAAAAATGGATAAAAAAAAGATGCGAATGCCCAACCATACATCATCAAAAGCAGCTGTGGATGTGTTCGGCTACAAGAAGGTGTGAACGTCCAACCAAAGTTTGTAAAAAGCAGTTAAGAAAAGGTTCGAATATCCAACCAAACATAATCAAAAGCGGGAGCAGAACTCTTCGACTGCAAGTAGGTGTGGATGTCAGATCATAATTTGCAAAAAGCTGATGAGAAAGGGTGAGAATGCCCGACTATACACCATCAAATGCGGGAGCGGAGTTGTTTGTCTGTGAGTAGGTGTGAATCTGCGACCATAATTGCTGAAAAATGTGTTAGAAAAGGTAAGAATGCCGGTCCATACATCATCAAAAGCGAGAGAGGTGGTGTTCTGCTGAAAGTAGGTGTGAATGTCCAGCCATAATTACTCACAAACGGGTAAGAAAAGGTAGTATTGCCAGACCATACATGATCAAAACAGGGAGCGGAGGTGGTTCAGCTGCAACGTGTGAATGTCTGACTATAGTTTGTAAAAAGCGGGTAAGACAAGGTGCGAATGCCCGACAATGTATAATCAAAAGAGGGAGCGGAGGTGCTCGGCTGCAAGGTCTGAATGTCCAACCATAATTTCTAAAAAACGGGTAAGAAAAGGCTCGAAAGCCCGACTTTACACCATCAAAAGCGGGAGCGGAGGTGTTCAGCTGCAAGAAGGTGTGAATGTTCGACTAAAGTTTGTAAAAATCTGGTAAGACAAGGTGCGAATGCCCGACAATGTATGATCAAAAGCGGGAGCGGAGGTGTTCAGCTGCAAGAAGGTCTGAATGTCCATCAATAATTGCTAGAAAAAATTAAAGTAAAAATTTCGAAAATCAAACCGCACATGATCATAAGTGGGAGAGGAGGTGTTCAGCTGCAAGAAGGTGTGAATGTCCACCCATAATTCCTGAAAAATGGGTAAAAAAAAGGTGCGAATACCCAACCATACATCATCAAAAGCAGGTGTTAATGTCAGATCATAATTTGCAAAAAGCTGATGAGAAAGGGTGAGAATGCCCGACTATACACCATCAAATGCGGGAGCGGAGTTGTTTGTCTGTGAGTAGGTGTGAATCTCCGACCATAATTGCTGAAAAATGTGTTAGAAAAGGTAAGAATGCCGGTCCATACATCATCAAAAGCGAGAGAGGTGGTGTTCTGCTGAAAGTAGGTGTGAATGTCCAGCCATAATTACTCACAAACGGGTAAGAAAAAGTAGTATTGCCAGACCATACATGATCAAAACAGGGAGCGGAGGTGGTTCAGCTGCAAGAAGGTGTGAATGTCTGACTAAAGTTCAAATATATTAACAAAAGCGGGAGGAGAGGTCTTCGGATAGAGTGGTTGAGAATTTCCAACCATAATCTATAAAATGCGGTGAAAAAAAGGTGTGATAGAACACTAAAAGGTGGAGCGGAAGTGTTCGGCTGCAAGAAGGTGTGAATGTCCGACTATATTTGGTGAAAAGCAGGTGAAGCAAGGTCTGAATGCCCAACCTTACATCATCAAAAGCGAGATCAGAGGTGTTTGGCTGCAAGAAGGCCATAGTTTGCCAAAAGCGGGTAAGGTGCGAATGACCGACTAAATATCAACAAAAGTGGGGGCGGAGGTCTTCGGATGCAAGTGGGTGTGAATATCCCACCATACAAGTATGGTGGAGAGGAAGCTGTGAATTGCTGACCATAGTTTGCAAAAAGCGGGTGAGAAAAGGTGCGAATGTCCAACCATACACCATCAAAACAGGGAGCGGAGGTGTTTGGCTGCGACAAGGTGTGAATGTCCACCCATAATTAATGAAAAGCGGGCAAGAAGTAGGTTCGAATGCCCAACCACTCATCATCAAAAGCAGGAGTGGATGTGTTCGGCTATAAGAAGCTTTGAATGTCCGAGCATAATTTGTAAAAAGCGGGTAAGAAAAGGTTCGAATGCCTGAACATACACCATCAAAAGAGGGAGCGGAGGTGTTCCGCTGTAAGAAGGTGTGAATGTCCGACCAGAGTTGGTAAAAAGCGGGTAAGAAAAGGTTAAAAAACCCGACTGTACACAATCAATAGCGGGAGCAGATGTGTTTGGCTACAAGAAGGTGTGACAGTCCGACCATGGTTTGTAAAAAGCGGGTAAGAAAAGGTGCAAATGCCCGACAATGTATGATCAAAAGAGGGAGCGGAGCTTTTCGGCTACAAGAAGGTTTGAATGTCCGACCATAGTTTGTAAAAAGCGGGTAAGAAAAGGTTCGAATGCCCGACTATACACCATCAAAAGCGGAAGCGGAGGTGTTCCGCTGTAGACGGTGTGAATGTCCGACCATAGTTGTTAAAAAGCAGGTAAGAAAAGGTTAAACTACCCTACTGTACACAATCAATAGCGGAAGTGGAGTTGTTTGGCTACAAGAAGGTGTGAAAGTCCGACCATGGTTTGTAAAAAACGGGTAAGAAAAGGTTCGAATTCCCGAATATATACCATCAAAAGCGGAAGCGGAGGTGTTCGGTTGCAAGAAGGTGTGAACGTCCGACCAAAGTTTGTAAAAAGCAGTTAAGAAAAGGTTCGAATATCCAACCAAACAAAATCAAAAGCAGGAGCAGAGCTGTTCGACTGCAAGTAGGTGTGAATGTCCAGCCATAATTACTCACAAACGGGTAAGAAAAGGTAGTATTGCCACTCCATACATAATCAAAACAGGGAGCGGAGGTGGTTCTGCTGCAACGTGTGAATGTCTGACTATAGTTTGTAAAAAGCGGGTAAGACAAGGTGCGAATGCCCGACAATGTATGATCAAAAGAGGGAGCGGAGGTGTTCGGCTGCAAGGTCTGAATATCCAACCATAATTTCTAAAAACCGGGTAAGAAAAGGCTCGAAAGCCCGACTTTACACCATCAAAAGCGGGAGCGGAGGTGTTCAGCTGCAAGAAGGTGTGAATGTTCGACTAAAGTTTGTAAAAATCTGGTAAGACAAGGTATGAATGTCCGACAATGTATGATCAAAAGCGGGAGCGGAGGTGTTCAGCTGCAAGCAGGTCTGAATGTCCATCAATAATTGCTAGAAAACATGAAAGTAAAAATTTCTAAAATCAAACCACACATGATCATAAGTGGGAGAGGAGGTGTTCAGCTGCAAGAAGGTGTGAATGTCCACCCATAATTCCTGAAAAATGGGTAAAAAAAAGGTGCGAATGCCCAACTATACATCATCAAAAGCAGCTGTGGATGTGTTCGGCTACAAGAAGGTGTGAACGTCCAACCAAAGTTTGTAAAAAGCAGTTAAGAAAAGGTTCGAATATCCAACCAAACATAATCAAAAGCGGGAGCAGAACTCTTCGACTGCAAGTAGGTGTGGATGTCAGATCATAATTTGCAAAAAGCTGATGGGAAAGGGTGAGAATGCCCGACTATACACCATCAAATGCGGGAGCGGAGTTGTTTGTCTGTGAGTAGGTGTGAATCTGCGACCATAATTGCTGAAAAATGTGTTAGAAAAGGTAAGAATGCCGGTCCATACATCATCAAAAGCGAGAGAGGTGGTGTTCTGCTGAAAGTAGGTGTGAATGTCCAGCCATAATTACTCACAAACGGGTAAGTAAAGGTAGTATTGCCAGACCATACATGATCAAAACAGGGAGCGGAGGTGGTTCAGCTGCAACGTGTGAATGTCTGACTATAGTTTGTAAAAAGCGGGTAAGACAAGGTGCGAATGCCAGACAATGTATAATCAAAAGAGGGAGCGGAGGTGTTCAGCTGCAAGGTCTGAATGTCCAACCATAATTTCTAAAAACCGGGTAAGAAAAGGCTCGAAAGCCCGACTTTACACCATCAAAAGCGGGAGCGGAGGTGTTCAGCTGCAAGAAGGTGTGAATGTTCGACTAAAGTTTGTAAAAATCTGGTAAGACAAGGTGCGAATGCCCGACAATGTATGATCAAAAGCGGGAGCGGAGGTGTTCAGCTGCAAGAAGGTCTGAATGTCCATCAATAATTGCTAGAAAAAAATAAAGTAAAAATTTCGAAAATCAAACCGCACATGATCATAAGTGGGAGAGGAGGTGTTCAGCTGTAAGAAGGTGTGAATGTCCACCCATAATTGCTGAAAAATGGGTAAAAAAAAGGTGCGAATACCCAACCATACATCATCAAAAGCAGGTGTTAATGTCAGATCATAATTTGCAAAAAGCTGATGAGAAAGGGTGAGAATGCCCGACTATACACCATCAAATGCGGGAGCGGAGTTATTTGTCTGTGAGTAGGTGTGAATCTCCGACCATAATTGCTGAAAAATGTGTTAGAAAAGGTAAGAATGCCGGTCCATACATCATCAAAAGCGAGAGAGGTGGTGTTCTGCTGAAAGTAGGTGTGAATGTCCAGCCATAATTACTCACAAACGGGTAAGAAAAAGTAGTATTGCCAGACCATACATGATCAAAACAGGGAGCGGAGGTGGTTCAGCTGCAAGAAGGTGTGAATGTCTGACTAAAGTTCAAATATATTAACAAAAGCGGGAGGAGAGGTCTTCCGATGAGAGTGGTTGAGAATTTCCAACCATAATCTATAAAATGCGGTGAAAAAAAGGTGTGATAGAACACTAAAAGGTGGAGCGGAAGTGTTCGGCTGCAAGAAGGTGTGAATGTCCGACTATATTTGGTGAAAAGCAGGTGAAGCAAGGTCTGAATGCCCAACCTTACATCATCAAAAGCGAGATCAGAGGTGTTTGGCTGCAAGAAGGCCATAGTTTGCCAAAAGCGGGTAAGGTGCGAATGACCGACTAAATATCAACAAAAGTGGGGGCGGAGGTCTTCGGATGCAAGTGGGTGTGAATATCCCACCATACAAGTATGGTGGAGAGGAAGCTGTGAATTGCTGACCATAGTTTGCAAAAAGCGGGTGAGAAAAGGTGCGAATGTCCAACCATACACCATCAAAACAGGGAGCGGAGGTGTTTGGCTGCGACAAGGTGTGAATGTCCACCCATAATTAATGAAAAGCGGGCAAGAAGTGGGTTCGAATGCCCAACCACACATCATCAAAAGCAGGAGTGGATGTGTTCGGCTATAAGAAGGTTTGAATGTCCGAGCATAGTTTGTAAAAAGCGGGTAAGAAAAGGTTCGAATGCCCGAACATACACCATCAAAAGAGGGAGCGGAGGTGTTCCGCTGTAAGAAGGTGTGAATGTCCGACCAGAGTTGGTAAAAAGCGGGTAAGAAAAGGTTAAAAAACCCGACTGTACACAATCAATAGCGGGAGCAGATGTGTTCGGCTACAAGAAGGTGTGACAGTCCGACCATGGTTTGTAAAAAGCGGGTAAGAAAAGGTGCAAATGCCCGACAATGTATGATCAAAAGAGGGAGCGGAGCTTTTCGGCTACAAGAAGGTTTGAATGTCCGACCATAGTTTGTAAAAAGCGGGTAAGAAAAGGTTCGAATGCCCGACTATACACCATCAAAAGCGGAAGCGGAGGTGTTCCGCTGTAGACGGTGTGAATGTCCGACCATAGTTGGTAAAAAGCGGGTAAGAAAAGGTTAAACTACACGACTGTACACAATCAATAGCGGGAGTGGAGTTGTTCGGCTACAAGAAGGTGTGAAAGTCCGACCATGGTTTGTAAAAAACGGGTAAGATAATGTTCGAATTCCCGAATATATACCATCAAAAGCGGAAGCGGAGGTGTTTGGTTGCAAGAAGGTGTGAACGTCCGACCAAAGTTTGTAAAAAGCAGTTAAGAAAAGGTTCGAATATCCAACCAAACAAAATCAAAAGCAGGAGCAGAGCTGTTCGACTGCAAGTAGGTGTGAATGTCCAGCCATAATTACTCACAAATGGGTAAGAAAAGGTAGTATTGCCACTCCATACATGATCAAAACAGGGAGCGGAGGTGGTTCAGCTGCAACGTGTGAATGTCTGACTATAGTTTGTAAAAAGCGGGTAAGACAAGGTGCGAATGCCCGACAATGTATGATCAAAAGAGGGAGCGGAGGTGTTCGGCTGCAAGGTCTGAATATCCAACCATAATTTCTAAAAACCGGGTAAGAAAAGGCTCGAAAGCCCAACTTTACACCATCAAAAGCGGGAGCGGAGGTGTTCAGCTGCAAGAAGGTGTGAATGTTCGACTAAAGTTTGTAAAAATCTGGTAAGACAAGGTATGAATGCCCGACAATGTATGATCAAAAGCGGGAGCGGAGGTGTTCAGCTGCAAAGAAGGTCTGAATGTCCATCAATAATTGCTAGAAAACATGAAAGTAAAAATTTCTAAAATCAAACCGCACATGATCATAAGTGGGAGAGGAGGTGTTCAGCTGCAAGAAGGTATGAATATCCACCCATAATTCCTGAAAAATGGGTAAAAAAAAGGTGCGAATGCCCAACCATACATCATCAAAAGCAGCTGTGGATGTGTTCGGCTACAAGAAGGTGTGAACGTCCAACCAAAGTTTGTAAAAAGCAGTTAAGAAAAGGTTCGAATATCCAACCAAACATAATCAAAAGCGGGAGCAGAACTGTTCGACTGCAAGTAGGTGTGGATGTCAGATCATAATTTGCAAAAAGCTGATGAGAAAGGGTGAGAATGCCCGACTATACACCATCAAATGCGGGAGCGGAGTTGTTCGTCTGTGAGTAGGTGTGAATCTCCGAACATAATTGCTGAAAAATGTGTTAGAAAAGGTAAGAATGCCGGTCCATACATCATCAAAAGCGAGAGAGGTGGTGTTCTGCTGAAAGTAGGTGTGAATGTCCAGCCATAATTACTCACAAACGGGTAAGAAAAGGTAGTATTGCCAGACCATACATGATCAAAACAGTAAGCGGAGGTGGTTCAGCTGCAAGAAGGTGTGGATGTCTGACTATAGTTTGTAAAAAGCGGGTAAGACAAGGTGCGAATGCCCGACAATGTAAGGCAAGGCAAGACAAGGCAAGTATATTTGTATAGCACAATTCAACAACAAGGTGATTCAAAGTGCTTCACAGAGACATTAAAACAGAAGAAATAAAAAGCATGATTTAAAATTTAAACAAAAGAAGGAAATAAGAACAATAGATAAAATCAGAAAAAATTATATATATGAAAGATAAAATCAATAGTTAAAACATGATTCCGTTTTGAAACTCAAGCTTATTCAAATGCAGCTGAAAATAGATGTGTCTTCAACCTGGACTTAAATACACTGAGTGTTTCAGCTGATCTGAGGCTTTCTGGGACTTTGTTCCAGACATGTGGAGCATAGAAGCTGAATGCAGCTTCTCCATGTCTGGTTTTGACTCTGGGAACTGATAAAATACCGGATCCAGATGACCTGAGGGGTCTGGAAGGTTCATAGTGGGTCAGGAGGTCACTGATGTATTTTGGTCCTTGACCATTCAGAGCTTTATAGACCAGCATCAGAACTTTAAAGTCTATCCTCTGATGGACAGGCAGCCAGTGTAAAGACTTGAGAGCTGGACTGTGATGTGCTCCACTTTTTTGGTCTTAGTGAGGACTCGAGCAGCTGAGTTCTGGATGAGCTGCAGTTGTCTAACTGACTTTTTAGGCAGACCTGTAAAGATGCTATTACAATAATCAAGCCTACTAAAGATGAATGCATGGACTAGTTTTTCCAGGTCCTGCTGAGACATCAGATCTTTTAGCCTTGATATATTCTTAAGGTGATAGTAGGCTGACTTTGTTAATGCCTTAATGTGTTTGTCCAAATTTAGGTCTGAGTCCATCACTACACCCAGATTTCTGGCCTGGTTGGTCGTTTTTAGATTTATAGATTGAAGCTCTGTGGTGACTTTCAATCGTTTATCTTTGGCTCCAAAGACAATTACCTCAGTTTTGTTTTTGTTTAGCTGGAGGAAGTTGTGGCACATCCAGTCATTAATCTCCTCAATGCATTTTCCAAGGGCCTGTACAGGCCCTCTGTCTCCTGGTGACATTGTTATATACATCTGTGTGTCATCTGCATAGCTATGGTAGTTTATTTGGTTGTTTTTTATAATCTGTGCCAGTGGGAGCATGTAGATGTTAAACAGAAGAGGTCCCAGGATGGAACCTTGGGGAACTTGTGATTCTTGTCTGCTCAGATGTAAAGTTACCTATTGACACAAAGTACTTCCTGTTCTCTAAGTATGTTTTGAACCAGTTTAGTACAGTTCCGGAAAGACCAGCCCAGTTCTCCAGTTGTTTGAGTAATATATTGTGGTCAACTGTATCAAAGGCAGCACTGAGATCCAGTAAAACTAAGACTGACATTTTTCCACTGTCTGTGTTCAGACATATGTCATTAAACACTTTGGTCAGAGCAGTCTCAGTGCTGTGGTGCTGTCTAAAGCCTGACTGGAAGGTATCATAGCAGTTATTTTGTGTTAAAAAGTAATTAAGCTGTTGAAAAACCGCTTTTTCAATGATCTTACTTAAAAATGGGAGATTTGAGATGGGCCTGTAGTTGTTCATTTGCGTCTTATCAAGATTGTCCTTTTTCAGCAGAGGTTTAATTACAGCTGTTTTTAGTGGCTCTGGAAACACACCTGACGTTAAGGACAGGTTCACAATCAGTAACAGGTCTGACTCCAAAGTCTTTGAGACCCCTTTGAAAAAACCTGTTGGTAGGATGTCTAAACAGCAAGAGGAGGACTTCAGGTGACGTAAGATGTCCTCCAGGTCTTTACTGTTAATGGGTTGAAATAGTGTCATGGTGTTTAAACCGGTTTTCGGTGGACACAGTACATATGCTGAACCTGCTGCTGATGTACCAACTGCTTGTCTAATATTTTGGACTTTGTCTATGAAGAATTTGGCAAAGTCATTGCAGGCCATGGTGGAATGGAGTTCATTTGCCACTGACACAGGAGGGTTTGTTAGCCTGTCAACTGTAGCAAATAAGGCCCGAGCATTATGACTGTTTTTGGTGATGATGTCAGGGAAGTAGGATTTCCTTGCATTCCTCAGTTGTAAATTATAAGAGTGAAGTTTCTCTTTATAGATGTCATAATGAACCTGGAGATTTGTTTTTCTCCATCTGCGCTCAGCTTTCCGACACACTCTTTTCCCATTTTTCACCAGTGTGGAATTTCGCCATGGAGACTTCTTCCTTCCAGAGATAACCTTCACCTTAATGGGAGCAATAGTATCCATAACATTTAACATTTTAGTATTAAAGCTACTGACGAGCTCACTGACTGAACCCCCGGACAGGGCAGGTGCTAAGGAGAAAACCTGGTTAAAGATCTTACTACTGTTTTCAGTTTTGAGATCACTGCTGTTGAGACATTTGTGTGCACTGAAATCGTACTCTCAAAGAAAACACAGGAATGGTCAGACAGGCCCACATCAGACACAGTAATCTTTGAAATGCTTAGACCCTTGGAGATCACTAAGTCTAGAGTGTGCCCCCTATTGTGCGTAGGCTCTGTTATATGCTGAGTCAGCCCAAAGTTGTCCAGAGTGTTACTCAGGTCTTTAGTCCCTCTGTCCTGAGGATTGTCCATATGGATGTTAAAATCACCAACAATAATTATACAGTCAAAATCAACACAGATCATAGACAGCAGTTCACTGAGGTCTTCAGAAAAATCTGAACAGTATTTAGGGGGCCTGTAAATATTCAGAAACAGGACACTGGGTGAGGCCTTCACCTGTATAGCCATATATTCAAAGGACTGAAAACTTCCAGGAGATAACTGCTTACATTGAAAGGATTCATTGAATAAGACTGCGACCCCTCCTCCTCTCCTGCTCACTCTGGCCTCGCTGATAAAACTGTAACCAGGAGGGGTTGACTCAATAAGAACAGCAGCACTGTTATTTTGTTCCAACCAAGTTTCAGTTAAAAACATAAAATCCAGGGTGTGCTCAGTGATAAAATCATCAATTAAGAATGTTTTCCCAGCTAAAGACCTAACATTTAATAAAGCCAACTTAAGTGTTTTAGAGGTATTATTTGCCCCCTCGTGTTTGGGTGCAGTCTGTGGCACACAAGGTATGTTTACTTTATTTAAAGATCTTTTTGAGTGCAACTCTCTGTGTTTTGACTGGGTCACATTTCTCCTTCTGTCACCTAAAAGTACAGAAATTTTAAGATCTTCTAATAAACAGGGTCCCAGCTTGTCCTGGGAAAAGTCACGACTGTCAGAATTCACACAGCCTGGACCCCTCACACATCACACATCAGACTGCGGAGACAGTACATGGTGGCAGCGTGAAGGGACAGAAGGGGGTGGGGCTGGGCTCCGTCGCTTCGGCTGCTCTAGTAGGGGCGGGGCTCGGCGGGGAACCTTTGGCCGCTTTGGTGGGGGGTTTATGGGGGATAAAAAGGGATTGGGCTGGGGGGTAGATCTAAGCCCAGCATTGACCCGTTCCATCATCTCCTCAGTGAATTTCAGGTGAGGGGAGGAGGAGGGAGAAAGGGAGGGTGAGGAGCACAATGACCTGTCAGGGGTTTGGGGGGCTGGGGAAGGTCCTGGTCCTGGTCCCTGGTCCTGGTCATTAGTGCTGTTGAGAGGGTTTGGGGCAAATAAAGACCTCTCTTCTTGCCTCTGATGTCTCTCCTTTCCAAAGTTCCTCTTGGGTGGGGGCAGATGGAGTTCCTCCTCAAGGTTTCTGCTGGGATTTGTTTGTTCCTCTCTATGAGATAACTCCTTGTTTATCTCAGCCTTGGCCCCGAGCACAGATGGATGACGTAGGAAATAAAATATGTTGGAGGTGAACAGTTTCACCCCTGACTTGTTAAAATTAAATCCATTTGCCATGTATGATCAAAAGAGGGAGCGGAGGTGTTTGGCTGCAAGGTCTGAATGTCCAGCCATAATTTCTAAAAACCGGGTAAGAAAAGGCTCGAAAGCCCGACTTTACACCATCAAAAGCGGGAGCGGAGGTGTTCAGCTGCAAGAAGGTGTGAATGTTCGACTAAAGTTTGTAAAAATCTGGTAAGACAAGGTGCGAATGCCCAACAATGTATGATCAAAAGCGGGAGCGGAGGTGTTCAGCTGCAAGAAGGTCTGAATGTCCATCAATAATTGCTAGAAAACATGAAAGTAAAAATTTCGAAAATCAAACCGCACATGATCATAAGTGGGAGAGGAGGTGTTCCGCTGCAAGAAGATGTGAATATCCACCCATAATTCCTGAAAAAAGGGGGAAAAAATGGTGCGAATGCCCAACCATACATCATAAAAAGCAGCTGTAGATGTGTTCGGCTACAAGAAGGTGTGAACGTCCAACCAAAGTTTGTAAAAAGCAGTTAAGAAAAGGTTCGAATATCCAACCAAACATAATCAAAAGCAGGAAACTCAGGACGGACCTCATCCACCCCCGGGGCCTTGCCACCGAGGAGCTTTTTGACCACCTCGGCAACCTCAGCCCCAGAAATGGGAGGCCCCGTCTCCGAGCTCTCCGACTCTGCCTCTTCCGAGCACGTGTTGGTAGGATTGAGGAGTTCCTCGAAGTACTCCCCCCACCGACTCACAACATCCCTAGTTGAGGTCAGCAAAGCCCCGTCCCCACTGTAAACAGTGTTGACTGTGAGCCGCTTCCCCCCCCTGAGACGCCGGATGGTGGACCAGAATCTCTTCGAGGCCGTCCGGAAATCGTTCTCCATGGTCTCACCGAACTCCTCCCAGGCCCGAGTTTTTTTCTCAGCAACCGCCGAAGCCGCAGCCCGTCTGGCCTGTCGGTACCTATCAGCTGCTTCCAGGGTCCCACTGGCCAAAAAGGCCCGATAGGACTCCTTCTTCAGCTTGACGGCTTCCCTCACCACTGGTGTCCACCAGCAGGTTCGAGGGTTGCCGCCACGACAGGCACCGACCACCTTACGGCCACAACTCCGATCAGCTGCCTCGGCAATGGAGTCACGGAACATGGCCCATTCGGACTCAATGTCCCCCACCTCCCCCGGGATATGGTTGAAGCTCTGCCGGAGGTGGGAGTTAAAGCTCCTTCTGACGGGGGATTCTGACAAACGCTCCCAGCAGACCCTCACAATACGTTTGGGCCTGCCAGGTCTGATCGGCATCCTCCCCCACCAGCGGAGCCAACTCACCACCAGGTGGTGATCAGTTGACAGCTCCGCCCCTCTCTTCACCCGAGTGTCCAGGACATACGGCCGCAAGTCCGATGATACAACCACAAAGTCGATCATCGAACTGCGGCCAAGGGTGTCCTGGTGCCAAGTGCACATATGGACACCCTTATGTCTGAACATGGTGTTCGTTATGGACAGTCCATGACCAGCAAAGAAGTCCAACAACATAACACCACTCTGGTTCAGATCGGGGGGGCCGTTCCTCCCAATCACACCCCTCCAGGTCTCACTGTCATTGCCCACGTGAGCATTGAAGTCCCCCAGCAGAACGAGGGAGTCTCCGGTAGGAGCATTCTCCAGTGCCTCCCCCAGAGACTCCAAAAAGGGTGGGTACTCTGAACTGCTGTTTGGCGCATAGGCACAAACAACAGTCAGGACTCGTCCCCCCACCCGAAGGCGGAGGGAGGCTACCCTCTCGTTCACTGGGGTAAACCCCAATGTACTGGCACACAGCCGGGGGGCAATAAGTATGCCCACACCTGCTCTGCGCCTCTCACCACGGGCAACTCCAGAGTGGAAGAGAGTCCAACCCCTCTCAAGAGGACTGGTTCCAGAGCCCAAGCCGTGCGTCGAGGTGAGTCCGACTATATCTAGCCGGAACCGCTCAGCCTCGCGCACCAGCTCCGGCTCCTTCCCCAACAGAGAGGTGACATTCCACGTCCCAAGAGCTAGCTTCAGTAGCCGAGGATCAGACCGCCAAGGCCTCTGCCTTCGGCCGCTACCCAGCTCACATCGCACCCGACCCCCTTGGCCCCTCCCACGGGTGGTGAGCCCGTCGGAAGGGGGACCCACGTCATCATTTCGGGCTATGCCCGACCGAGCCCCATGGGCACAGACCCGGCCACCAGGCGCCCGCTGCCGGGCCCCACCCCCGGGCCTGCCTCCGGGGGAGGCCCCGGTGTCCCATATCCGGGCAAGGGATCACGAGGTCCAAATTTTTTGTTCATCGTCTTTTGAGCTGTTCTTTGTCTGGTCCCTCATCTAGGATCTGCTTGCCTTGGGTGACCCTACCAGGGGCTTAAAGCCCCGAGCAACATAGCTCCCGGACTCATTGGGGCACGCAAACTCCCCCACCACGATAAGGTGACAGCTCAGGAGGGAGGGATGTCAGATCATAATTTGCAAAAAGCTGATGAGAAAGGGTGAGAATGCCCAACTATACACCATCAAATGCGGGAGCGGAGTTGTTCGTCTGTGAGTAGGTGTGAATCTCCGACCATAATTGCTGAAAAATGTGTTAGAAAAGGTAAGAATGCCGGTCCATACATCATCAAAAGCGAGAGAAGTGGTGTTCTGCTGAAAGTAGGTGTGAATGTCCAGCCATAATTACTCACAAACGGGTAAGAAAAGGTAGTATTGCCAGACCATACATCATCAAAAGCAGGAGTGGATGTGTTCGGCTACAAGAAGGTTTGAATGTCCGAGCATAGTTTGTAAAAAGCGGGTAAGAAAAGCTTCGAATGCCCGAACATACACCATCAAAAGACAGACCGGACGTGTTCCGCTGTAAGTAGGTGTGAATGCCCAACCATAGTTGGTAAAAAGAAGGTAAGAAAAGGTTCAAATATCCGACTGTACACAATCAATAGCGGGAGCGGATGTGTTCGGCTACAAGAAGCTGTGAAAGTCTCACCATGGTTTGTAAAAAGCGGGTAAGAAAAGGTGCGAATGCCCGACAATGTATGATCAAAAGAGGGAGCGGAGGTTTTCGGCTACAAGAAGGTCTGAATGTCCGACCAAAGTTTGTAAAAAGCGGGTAAGAAAGGTTTGAATGCCCGACTATACACCATCAAAAGCGGGAGCGGAGGTGTTGCACTGTAAGACGGTGTGAATGTCTGACCATAGTTTGTAAAAAGCAGTAGGTGTGAATGTCAGATCATAATTTGCAAAAAGCTGATGAGAAAGGGTGAGAATGCCCTATTATACACCATCAAATGCGAGAGCGGAGGTGTTTGTCTGTGAGTAGGTGTGAATGTCCCACCCTAGTTGCTGAAAAATGTGTTAGAAAAGGTAAGAATGCCAGCCCATACATCATCAAAAGCGGGAGAGGTGGTGTTCGGCTGCAAGAAGGTGTGAATATCCAGCCATAATTACTCACAAACGGGTAAGAAGAGGTAAGAATACCAAACCATAAATTATCAAAAGCGGCAGCAGAAATGTTCGGCTGGTATTTATAAATGTCTAGATAGATTTGAACAAAAAACAACGTAGTATTTTGCAGTAAAAGAAAGACAGGTTCAGAAATCCGAGAAAAAGCTTTTCATGAGTTCTGCATGATTTGGGATTTTGCTTATAAAATGCATTCCTTCAATCAAACTATGGTAAAACGGCTTTTACCTTCATATTTATCAATGTCTAGATCGACTTCAACAAAGAACAACATTAGATTTTGCAGTAGAAGAAAGAGAGACACTGAAGGATCAGGAATCCGAGAATAAGCTTATTTTCATACGTTCTGCATGATTTGGGATTTTGCTATAAAATGAATTCCTTCACTCAAACTATGTTAAAACTGCTTTTACCTTCATATTTATCAATGTCTAGATCGACTTCAACAAAGAACAACATTGTATATTGCAGTAGAAGAAAGAGAGACACTGAAGGAACAGGAATCCGAGAATAAGCTTCTTTTCATACGTTCTGCATGATTTGGGATTTTGCTATAAAATGAATTCCTTCACTCAAACTATGTTAAAACTGCTTTTAACTTCATATTTATCAATGTCTAGATCGACTTCAACAAAGAACAACATTGTATATTGCAGTAGAAGAAAGAGCAACACTGAAGGAACAGGAATCCGAGAATAAGCTTATTTTCATACGTTCTGCATGATTTCGGATTTTCCTATAAAATGAATTGCTTTGCTCAAACCAAGTTAAAATTGCTTTGTCTTCATATTTATCAATGTCAAAGCAGTTTTAACATAGTTTGAGTGAAGGAATTCATTTTAAAACAAAATCTCAAAACATGCACAACACATGAAAAGCTTATTCTCGGATTCCTGATCCTTCAGTGTTGCTATTTGTTATATTGCAAAGTACAACGTGTTTTCTTTGTTTTGTTTAAATCTATCTCGACATTGATAAATATGGAAGGACAAAGCAGGTTTAACTTGGTTTGAGCAAAGCAATTCATTTTGTAGCAAAATCCGAAATCGTGAAGAACTCATGAAAGCAAGCTTATACTCGGATTCCTGAAACTTTTAGATCTTAGATTTGCTCTTTCTTTTACTGCAAAGTACGTTGGGGTTTTTTTTTTGTTTAAATCTTTCTAGACAAGGTAAATATGAAGGACAAATCAGTTTTAACATAGTTTGAGTGAAGGAATGCATTTTATAAGCAAAATCCCAAATCATGCAAAACTAACGAAAAGCTTTTTCTCGCTTTTCACTGCTTTTTACAAACTGGTCGGACGTTCACACCTTCTTGCAGCCGAACAATTCCGCTTCCACTTTTGATGGTGTATATTCGGGCATTCAAACATTTTCTTACCCGCTTTTTACAAACCATGGTCGGACTTTCACACCTTCTTGCAGCCGAACACCACCTCTCCCGCTTTTGATGATGTATGGTCCAGCATTCTTACCTTTTCTAACACATTTTTCAGCAATTATGGTCGGACATTCACACCTACTCACAGCCAAACACTTCCGCTCCCGCATTTGATGGTGTTTAGTCAGGCATTCTCACCCTTTCTCATCAACTTTTTGCATATGATCTGATATTCACACCTACTTGCAGTCGAACACCTCTGCTTCCGCTTTTGATGGTACATATTTGGGCATTCGAACCTTTTCTTACCCGCTTTTTACATACCATGGGTGGATATTCACACCTTCTTGTAGCCGAACAACTCTGCTCCCGCTATTGATTGTGTACAGTCGGGTATTTTAACCTTTTCTTACCCGCTTTTTACCAACTATGGTCGGACATTCACACCTTCTTACAGCGGAACACGTCCGCTCCCTCTTTTGATGGTGTATGTTCGGGCATTCGAACCTTTTCTTACCTGCTTTTTACAAACCATGGTCGGACTTTCACACCTTCTTGTAGCCGAACACCTCCGCTCCCTCTTTTGATCATACATTGTTGGGCATTCGCACCTTGTCTTACCCGCTTGTTACAAACTATAGTCAGACATTCACACGTTGCAGCTGAACCACCTCCGCTCCCTGTTTTGATCATGTATGGTCTGGCAATACTAGCTTTTCTTACCCGTTTGTGAGTAATTATGGCTGGACATTCACACCTACTTGCAGTCGAACAGCTCTGCTCCCGCTTTTGATTTTGTTTGGTTGGATATTCGACGCTTTTCTTAACTGCTTTTTACAAACTTTGGTCGGACGTTCAAACCTTCTTGCAACCGAACACCTCCGCTTCCGCTTTTGATGGTATATATTCGGGAATTCGAACCTTTTCTTACCCGCTTTTTACAAACCATGGTCGAACTTTCACACCTTCTTGTAGCCGAACAACTCCACTCACGCTATTGATTGTGTACAGTCGGGTAGTTTAACCTTTTCTTACCCGCTTTTTACCAACTATGGTTGGACATTCACACCGTCTTACAGCGGAACACCTCCGCTTCCGCTTTTGATGGTGTATAGTCGGGCATTCGAACATTTTCTTACCCGCTTTTTACAAACTATGGTCGGACATTCAATCCTTCTTGTAGCCGAAAAGCTCCGCTCCCTCTTTTGATCATACATTGTCGGGCATTTGCAACTTTTCTTACCCGCTTTTTACAAACCATGGTCGGACTGTCACACCTTCTTGTAGCTGAACACATCCGCTCCCACTATTGATTGTGTACAGTCAGGTTTTTTAACGTTTTCTTACCCGCTTCTTACCAACTCTGGTCGGACATTCACACCTTCTTAAAGCGGAACACGTCCGCTCCCTCTTTTGATGGTGTATGTTTGGGCATTCGAACCTTTTCTTACCCGCTTTTTACAAACTATGCTGGGACATTCAAACCTTCTTGTAGCCGAACACATCCACTCCTGCTTTTGATGATGTGTGGTTGGGCATTCGAACCTACTTCTTGCCCGCTTTTCATTAATTATGGGTGGACATTCACACCTTGTCGCAGCCAAACACCTCCGCTCCCTGTTTTGATCATGTATGGTTGGACATTCGCACCTTTTCTCAACCGCTTTTTGCAAACTATGGTCAGCGATTCACAGCTTCCTCTCCACCATACTTGTATGGTGGAAGATTCACACCCACTTGCATCCGAAGACCTCCGCCCCCACTTTTGTTGATATTTAGTCGGTCATTCGCACCTTACCCGCTTTTGGCAAACTATGGCCTTCTTGCAGCCAAACACCACTGATCTCGTTTTTGATGATGTAAGGTTGGACAATCAGACCTTGCTTCACCTGCTTTTCACCAAATATAGTCGGACATTCACACCTTCTTGCAGCCGAACACTTCCGCTCCACCTTTTAGTGTTCTATCACACCTTTTTTTCACCGCATTTTATAGATTATGGTTGGAAATTCTCAACCATTGTCATCCGAAGACCTCTCCTCCCGCTTTTGTTAATATATTTGAACTTTAGTCGGACATTCACACCTTCTTGCAGCTGAACCACCTCCGCTCCCTGTTTTGATCATGTATGGTCTGGCAATACTACCTTTTCTTACCCGTTTGTGAGTAATTATGGCTGGACATTCACACCTACTTTCAGCAGAACACCACCTCTCTCGCTTTTGATGATGTATGGACCGGCATTCTTACCTTTTCTAACACATTTTTCAGCAATTATGGTCGGACATTCCCACCTACTCAGAGCCGAACACCTCCGCTCCCGCATTTGATGGTGTATAGTCGGGCATTCTCACTCTTTCTCATCAGCTTTTTGCAAATTATGATCTGATATTCACAGCTGCTTTTGATAATGTATGGTTGGGCATTCGCACCTTTTTTTACCCATTTTTCAGGAATTATGGGTGGACATTCACACCGTCTTGCAGCTGAAAACATCCTCTCCCGCTTATGATCATGTGCGGTTTGATATTCGAAAATTTTCTTTCATGTTTTAAAGAAATTATTGATGGACATTCAGACCTTCTTGCAGCTGAACCCCTCTGCTCGCGCTTTTGATGGTGTATAGTAGGGCTTTCGAGCCTTTTCTTCCCGGTTTTTACAAATTATGGTTGGACATTCAGACCTTCTTGCAACCTAACACCTCCGCTCCCTCTTTTGATCATACATTGTCTGGCATTCGCACCTTGTCTTACGCGCTTTTTACAAACTTTAGTCGGACATTCAGACCTTCTTGCAGCTGAACCACCTCCGCTCCCTGTTTTGATCATGTATGGTCTGGCAATACTACCTTTTCTTACCCGTTTGTGAGTAATTTTGGCTGGACATTCACACCTACTCAAAGCCGAACAACTCCGCTACCGCATTTGATGGTGTATAGTCGGGCATTCTCACCCTTTCTCATCAGCTTTTTGCAAATTATGATCTGACATTCACACCTACTTGCAGTCGAACAGCTCTGCTCCCGCTTTTGATTATGTTTGGTTGGATATTCGAACCTTTTCTTCACTGCTTTTTACAAACTTTGTTCGGAGGTACACGTCTTCTTGAAGCCGAACACCTCCGCTTCCGCTTTTGATGGTGTATAGTCGGGCTTTCGAGCCTTTTCTTACCTGGTTTTTAGAAATTATGGTTGGACATTCAGACCTCGCAGCCGAACACCTCCGCTCCCTCTTTTGATCATACATTGTCGGTTATTCGCACCTTGTCTTACCCGCTTTTTACAAACTATAGTCAGACATTCACACGTTGCAGCTGAACCACCTCTGCTCCCTGTTTTGATTATGTATGGTCTGGCAATACTACCTTTTCTTACCCGGTTGTGAGTAATTATGGCTGGACATTCACACCTACTTGCAGTCGAACAGCTCTGCTCCCGCTTTTGATTTTGTTTGGTTGGATATTCGAACCTTTTCTTAACTGCTTTTTACAAACTTTGGTCGGACGTTCACACCTTCTTGCAGCCGAACAACTCCACTCCCGCTATTTATTGTGTACAGTCGGGTAGTTTAACCTTTTCTTACCCGCTTTTTACCAACTATGGTCGGACATTCACACCGTCTTACAGCGGAACACCTCCGCTTCCGCTTTTGATGGTGTATAGTCGGGCATGCGAACCTTTTCTTACCCGCTTTTTACAAACTATGGTCGGACATTCAAACCTTCTTGTAGCCGAAAGCCTCCGCTGCCTCTTTTGATCATACATTGTCGGGCATTCGCACCCTTTCTTACCCGCTTTTTATAAAACCATGGTCGGACTGTCACAACTTCTTGTAGCCGAACACATCTGCTCCCGCTATCGATTGTGTACAGTTGGGTTTTTTAACCTTTTCTTACCCGCTTTTTACCAGCTCTGGTCGGACATTCACACCTTCTTACAGCGGAACACGTCCGCTCCCTCTTTTGATGGTTTATTTTCGGGCATTCAAACCTTTTCTTACCCGCTTTTTACAAACTATGCTCGGACATTCAGACCTTCTTGCAGCTGAATCACCTCCGCTCCCTGTTTTGATTATGTATGGTCTGGCAATACTACCTTTTCTTACCCGTTTGTGAGTAATTATGGCTGGACATTCACACCTACTTTCAGCAGAACACCACCTCTCTCGCTTTTGATGATGTATGGACCGGCATTCTTACCTTTTCTAACACATTTTTCAGCAATTATGGTCGGACATTCCCACCTACTCAGAGCCGAACACCTCCGTTCCCGCATTTGATGGTGTATAGTCGGGCATTCTCACTCATTCTCATCAGCTTTTTGCAAATTATGATCTGATATTCACAGCTGCTTTTGATAATGTATGGTTGGGCATTCGCACCTTTTTTTACCCATTTTTCAGGAATTATGGGTGGACATTCACACCGTCTTGCAGCTGAAAACATCCTCTCCCGCTTATGATCATGTGCGGTTTGATATTCGAAAATTTTCTTTCATGTTTTAAAGAAATTATTGATGGACATTCAGACCTTCTTGCAGCTGAACCCCTCTGCTCGCGCTTTTGATGGTGTATAGTAGGGCTTTCGAGCCTTTTCTTCCCGGTTTTTACAAATTATGGTTGGACATTCAGACCTTCTTGCAACCTAACACCTCCGCTCCCTCTTTTGATCATACATTGTCTGGCATTCGCACCTTGTCTTACGCGCTTTTTACAAACTTTAGTCGGACATTCAGACCTTCTTGCAGCTGAACCACCTCCGCTCCCTGTTTTGATCATGTATGGTCTGGCAATACTACCTTTTCTTACCCGTTTGTGAGTAATTTTGGCTGGACATTCACACCTACTCAAAGCCGAACAACTCCGCTACCGCATTTGATGGTGTATAGTCGGGCATTCTCACCCTTTCTCATCAGCTTTTTGCAAATTATGATCTGACATTCACACCTATTTGCAGTCGAACAGCTCTGCTCCCGCTTTTGATTATGTTTGGTTGGATATTCGAACCTTTTCTTAACTGCTTTTTACAAACTTTGTTCGGAGGTACACGTCTTCTTGAAGCCGAACACCTCCGCTTCCGCTTTTGATGGTGTATAGTCGGGCTTTCGAGCCTTTTCTTACCTGGTTTTTAGAAATTATGGTTGGACATTCAGACCTTGCAGCCGAACACCTCCGCTCCCTCTTTTGATCATACATTGTCGGTTATTCGCACCTTGTCTTACCCGCTTTTTGCAAACTATAGTCAGACATTCACACGTTGCAGCTGAACCACCTCTGCTCCCTGTTTTGATTATGTATGGTCTGGCAATACTACCTTTTCTTACCCGGTTGTGAGTAATTATGGCTGGACATTCACACCTACTTGCAGTCGAACAGCTCTGCTCCCGCTTTTGATTTTGTTTGGTTGGATATTCGAACCTTTTCTTAACTGCTTTTTACAAACTTTGGTCGGACGTTCACACCTTCTTGCAGCCGAACACCTCCGCTTCCGCTTTTGATAGTATATATTCGGGCATTCGAACCTTTTGTTACCCGCTTTTTACAAACCATGGGTGGACTTTCACACCTTCTTGTACCCGAACAACCCTGCTCCCGCTATTGGTGGTGTACAGTCGGGTATTTTAACCTTTTCTTACCCGCTTTTTACAAACTATGGTCGGACATTCACACCTTCTTACAGCGGAACACGTCTGCTCCACCTTTTAGTGTTCTATCACACCTTTTTTTCACCGCATTTTATGGATTATGGTTGGAAATTCTCAACCACTCTCATCCGAAGACCTCTCCTCCCGCTTTTGTTAATATATTTGAACTTTAGTCGGACATTCACACCTTCTTGCAGCTGAACCACCTCCGCTCCCTGTTTTGATCATGTATGATCTGGCAATACTACATTTTCTTACCTGTTTGTGAGTAATTATGGCTGGACATTCACACCTACTTTCAGCAGAACACCACCTCTCTCGCTTTTGATGATGTATGGACCGGCATTCTTACCTTTTCTAACACATTTTTCAGCAATTATGGTCGGAGATTCACACCTACTAACAGACAAACAACTCCGCTCCCGCATTTGATGGTGTATAGTTGTTGTTTTGCAAATTATGATCTGACATTCACACTTACTTGCAGTCGAACAGTTCTGCTCCCGCTTTTGATTATGTTTGGTTGGATATTCGAAACTTTTCTTAACTGCTTTTTACAAACTTTGGTTGGACGTTCAAACCCTCTTGTAGCCGAACACATCCACAGCTGCTTTTGATGATGTATGGTTGGGTATTCGCACCTTTTTTTTACCCATTTTTCAGTAATTATGGGTGGACATTCACACCTTCTTGCAGCTGAACACCTCCTCTCCCACTTATGATCATGTGCGGTTTGATTTTCAAAATTTTTACTTTAATTTTTTCTAGCAATTATTGATGGACATTCAGACCTTCTTGCAGCTGAACAACTCCGCTCCCTCTTTTGATCATAAATTGTCGGGCATTCGAACCTTTTCTTACCCGCTTTTTACAAAACTTGGTCGGACTTTCACACCTTTTAGTAGCCGAACAACTCCGCTCCCGCTATTGATTGTGTACAGTCGGGTATTTTAACCTTTTCTTACCCGCTTTTTACCAACTATGGTCGGACATTCATAACTTCTTACAACGGAACACCTCCGCTCCTTATTTTGATGATGTATGGTTGGGCATTCAAACCTACTTGTTGCCCGCTTTTCATTAATTATGGGTGGACATTCACACCTTGTCGCAGCCAAACACCTCCGCTCCCTGTTTTGATGGTGTATAATGGTGGACATTCGCACCTTTTCTCACCCGCTTTTTACTATGGTCGGCCATTCACAGCTTCCTCTCCACCATACTTGTATGGTGGGATATTCACACCCACTTGCATCCGAAGACCTCCGCCCCCACTTTTGTTGATATTTAGTCGGTCATTCGCACCTTACCCGCTTTTGGCAAACTATGGCCTTCTTGCAGCCAAACACCTGATCTCGCTTTTGATGATGTAAGGTTGGGCATTCAGACCTTGCTTCACCTACTTTTCACCAAATATAGTCGGACATTCACACCTTCTTGCAGCCGAACACTTCCGCTCCACTTTTGAGTGTTCTATGTAAAATTCACACCTTTTTCTTCACCGCACTTTATAGATTATGGTTGGAAATTCTCACCCACTCTCATCCGAAGACCTCTCCTCCCGCTTTTGTTAATGTATAGTCGGGCATGAGAACCTTTTCTTACCCGCTTTTTACAAATTATGGTTGGACATTCACACCTACTTGCAGCCGAATACTGATACTGATCCTCCCGTAATAAAATGGTCGGATCTTATCAAACACACTTTGTTTCTTGTGACAATCAAGTCAGCGAAACAGCGTATACACGTCAAGACACTGAATCAAGTTTGCCACAAGAACTCATAAGTTTGGCAGTATTGCTCTGCCGTCAGCAATCATACACCCATTTTATTTTCGTGAGACATGTGCAGGCACCTGTTCATCTACTGTTCTATCACTATGAATTAGTTTATCTATTATCAATAAGGATACTTCTACAACTACTATCAAAGTATGTCCGGACTTCTTATGTTGTCAGTTGCTATATATGAATAAGTGGGTAGCTACTGACAAGCATTAAGCATGTCACACAGCCCAAACATATAACATTTCAGGACACACCACACAGTTAACAACCACAGTGAAGCGTGTCAAAGCCCAAACATGTAACATTCAACGGGACACTTACACAACACATTCAAATCAAACAGTCAGACAACATACAAGAACATATACCCCAGCCGGCATTGCTCCCTGCCTATTTTCCTACAGCTCACTATGTGTGCGCACACCTTTATTCACAAACTCTTCAACTTATACTCTTTTACCGAAGCTGCTACAGCTCGATTGGCCGAATACCCTTAGATCCTATTTCGGTGAATTTGACATCTGCCTTACATGTAACAGATTAGCGATTTAGTTTGAGTGAAGGAATTCATTTTATAGCAAAATCCCAAATCGTGAAGAACTCATGAAAGTAAGCTTATTCTCGGATTCATGAAACTTTAGATTTGCTCTGTCTTTTACTGCAAAGTACAACGTTGTTTTTTTTGTTTAAATCTTTCTAGACATGGTAAATATGAAGGACAAAGCAGTTTTAACATAGTTTGAGTGAAGGAATTCATTTTATAGATAAAATCCCAAGAGTCTGCTGAGAAACAAGAATGAATGAGAAGTAGACTTTAACACGGCTCTAGGAGCGAGCCGAGTGTGGGCTAACCGGGAGAATTGCTTGAAAGAAACGCGACACCGAATGAGCGGTCAGAACAAAGCCTCAATACGGTTTTCCCGTGGTGTTTTTGTTGCTGCCTTGTCTTTTGCACAGAGTAAAAGACAAGGCAGCCATCGAATAGGGCCCAATTGTTCCTACTTGGTCAGCCGAGGAGCAAGGGGGGGAGCAAGCGTCTCAACCAAGCAAAGCTCACCATGGGGAAGGTGGCTATGCCAACTAGCCTGATGCCCTGCTCCCGCAGTGATGGATAATCGTACTCTGGTTTCTCTTCATAACGTACAAGTCTTTCGCCTTTTACTAAAGACTTCCGTGGAAAGCAGCACTAATGAGTTGTTTCTATTTTTGGCAGGCTTTACCTTTGCGGGTGAAGCCCTTTCCGTCTGTGCAAAAGAAATCTTGTTACTGTGCAGAGTGATTTCTCTGAGTAGAGTCGCCTTACTTGTTGCAACTGTGCCGATGTTGCTTGGATGGTGCTTGCTGGAGCGTGCGGGAGTGCAAAGTTATACCATTTAAAAGGGCTGAAGAGTGCTCAGTGCAGCGGGTGGGCGGAGGTGCAAAGTGACACTCTGGCCACCTATGGCCATAAAAAGAACACCGCTACAAGTGCGCATTGTGCCAGGAAGGGCCCTTGGACGTGAACCAGTGGACAGATATCACTTCTCGGCCTTTTGGCTAAGATCAAGTGTAGTACCTGTTCTTATCAGTTTAATATCTGATATGGCCTTTGTACGAGGACTACATATTAAATTGATTTTTAGCAATAGGAGTTGAAAAAGGAGCTTGCTCCGTTCACTCCAAGCATCGACCCGGTACTGCAGTGCCGCTGGGAACGGTGCGCTCTTCTCTGCTCTTGTGAAAAAGCAAACAGTGGTGCAGGATGGAAGTTTCAGGGAGCCCAAGATGAAACTTTCTTTTAGTCTGCTGAGAAAAGAGAGTGAATGCGAAGTATACTTTAACACAGCTCTGGGGGCAAGCCGAGTGCGGGCTAACCGGGAGAATTACTTGAAAGAAACGCGACACTGAATGAGCGGTCAGAACAAAGCCTCAATACAGTGTTCCCGTGGTGTTTGTGGCTGCCTTGTCTTTTGCACAGAGTAAAAGACAAGGCAGCCATCGAATAGGGCCCGATTTTTCCTACTTGGTCAGTCGAGGATCATGGAGGGGGAGCAAGCGTCTCAACCAAGCAAAGCTCACCATGGGGAAGGTGGCTATGCCAACTAGCCTGATGCCCTGCTCCCGCAGTGACGGATAATCGTACTCTGGTTTCTCTTCATAACGTACAAGTCTTTCGCCTTTTACTAAAGACTTCCGTGGAAAGCAGCACTAATGAGTTGTTTCTATTTTTGGCAGGCTTTGCCTTTGCGGGTGAAGCCCTTTCCGTCTGTGCAAAAGAAATCTTGTTACTGTGCAGAGTGACTTCTCTGAGTAGAGTCGCCTTACTTGTTGCGACTGTGCCGATGTTTGAAGCTGGAGTGCAACGTTGTTGCTTGGATGGTGCTTGCTGGAGCGTGCGGGAGTGCAAAGTTATACCATTTAAAAGGGCTGAAGAGTGCTCAGTGCAGCGGGTGGGCGGAGGTGCAAAGTGACACTCTGGCCACCTATGGCCATAAAAAGAACACCGCTACAAGTGTGCATTGTGCCAGGAAGGGCCCTCGGACGTGAACCAGTGGACAGTTATCGCTTCTCGGCCTTTTGGCTAAGATCAAGTGTAGTACCTGTTCTTATCAGTTTAATATCTGATATGGCCTTTGTACGAGGACTACATATTAAATGGATTTTTAGCAATAGGAGTTGAAAAAGGAGCTTGCTCCGTTCACTCCAAGCATCGACCCGGTACTGCAGTGCCGCTGGGAACGGTGCGCTCTTCTCTGCTCTTGTGAAAAAGCAAACAGTGGTGCAGGATGGAAGTTTCAGGGAGCCCAAGATGAAACTTTCTTTTAGTCTGCTGAGAAAAGAGAGTGAATGCGAAGTAGACTTTAACACAGCTCTGGGGGCGAGCCGAGTGCGGGCTAACCGGGAGAATTGCTTGAAAGAAACGCGACACTGAATGAGCGGTCAGAACAAAGCCTCAATACGGTGTTCCCGTGGTATTTGTGGCTGCCTTGTCTTTTGCACAGAGTAAAAGACAAGGCAGCCATCGAATAGGGCCCGATTTTTCCTACTTGGTCAGCCGAGGAGCAAGGAGGGGGAGCAAGCGTCTCAACCAAGCAAAGCTCACCATGGGGAAGGTGGCTATGCCAACTAGCCTGATGCCCTGCTCCCGCAGTGACAGATAATCGTACTCTGGTTTCTCTTCATAATGTACAAGTCTTTCGCCTTTTACTAAAGACTTCCGTGGAGAGCAGCACTAATGAGTTGTTGCTATTTTTGGCAGGCTTTACCTTTGCGGGTGAAGCCCTTTCTGTCTGTGCAAAAGAAATCTTGTTACTGTGCAGAGTGACTTCTCTGAGTAGAGTTGCCTTACTTGTTGCGACTGTGCCGATGTTTGAAGCTGGAGTGCAAAGTTGTTGCTTGAATGGTGCTCGCTGGAGCGTGCGGGAGTGCAAAGTTATACCATTTAAAAGGGCTGAAGAGTGCTCAGTGCAGCGGGTGGGCGGAGATGCAAAGTGACACTCTGGCCACCTCGAAAACCGAGGTTACATCCAGTACCAGGGGCAGCCCAAGCTCTGCCGCAAGTGTGGTGAGCATGGGCACCTGGTTGAGGCTTGTACCAAGGTGATATGTGGGAAGTGCAGAGAAATTGGGGACACTTTTGGAGAGTGTCCAAATGGCAGGAAATGTAATCTCTGTGGAGAATTAAATCACCTCTTCTGAGATTGCCCTAAATCTTTTGCCAACAAATTAAAGACGGTAAAGCCACAGTCAAGCCAACAAAGAGAAGGACCAGAGGTGGCAGTTGGTGAACAAGGTGAAGAGGTTGACCCAATGAATTCAAACTTCCCGCTAAAAGCTTGGATTGGAAGTGAGGAGCAAAAAGGAGAGGGGCCTGTAGAGGCCTCACCACTCAGTGCTGAAGTCTGTGAGAATTCACAGGCAGAGGGTGGAGCTAAGCTAAATGAGGAGGAAGAGCAGACAGGTGAGTCTAGTGAAGGTACTCACCTCCCCGAAGGTCAACAGCCGAGGAGGACGGCATCTGAGTTGTCCTCTGATTCCCTTTAGCTCTGCAATCAACCCCCAGGGACTCAAAGTTAAATGCAACATTGCATCAGAGGCCAACACGAGAGTCCGAAAAGGAGAGCTAGTTTCCCAAGAAATAACCTGAGTGTGTAATTTGTTTTGATAACTTAGAAAAACGAAAATGACATACCTACTTTCCTTTATCCTTTTAATGGTTCTCACCTTCTCAACACTAAATGTGAGAAGTGTGAAATCAAAGACAAGAGCCCAGAGTATTATATCCTTCTTAGACTCCATAAAATCAGATGTGTTTTTAATACAAGAATGTGGACTACCTTTTTTGAAAAACCATAGACAATGGGAGGAAATGTGGCCCAATTTATCGATATGGAGTGGCTCAAATCAAATTAAAAATGATGGTGTGGCCATTCTAATTAAAAATCCGCATGTTCTGGTGCGAGACGGACGGGCACTTTTAGCACACTTGAATTTTATGGGGCAAGACTTTAACCTCTTAAATATTTATGGTTTCAATGGAAAAAATGACAGGTATGACCTTTTAGAAGATTACTCACAAACGGGTAAGAAATGGTAGTATTGCCAGACAATACATGATCAAAACAGGGAGCGGAGGTGGTTCAGCTGCAAGGTGTGAATTTCTGACTAAAGTTTGTAAAAAGCGCGTAAGACAAGGTGCGAATGCCCAACAATGTATGATCAAAAGAGGGAGCGGAGGTTTTCGGCTGCAAGGTCTGAATGTCCAACCATAATTTGTAAAAACCGGGGAAGAAAAGGCTCGAAAGCCCGACTATACACCATCAAAAGCGGGAGCGGAGGTGTTCAGCTGCAAGAAGGTGTGAATGTCCGACCATAGTTGGTAAAAAGCGGGTAAGAAAAGGTTAAAATGCCCGACTGTACACCATCAAAAGCGGAAGCGGAGGTGTTCGGCTTCAAGAAGACGTGAACCTCCGAACAAAGTTTGTAAAAAGCAGTTAAGAAAAGGTTCGAATATCCAACCAAACATAATCAAAAGCGGGAGCAGAGCTTTTCGACTGCTAGTAGGTGTGAATGTCAGATCATGATTTGCAAAAAGCTGATGAGAAAGGGTGAGAATGCCCGACTATACACCATCAAATGCGGTAGCGGAGTTGTTTGTCTGTGAGTAGGTGTGAATCTGCGACCATAATTGCTGAAAAATGTGTTAGAAAAGGTAAGAATGCCGGTCCATACATCATCAAAAGCGAGAGAGGTGGTGTTCTGCTGAAAGTAGGTGTGAATGTCCAGCCATAATTACTCACAAACGGGTAAGAAAAGGTAGTATTGCCAGACCATACATGATCAAAACAGGGAGCGGAGGTGGTTCAGCTGCAACGTGTGAATGTCTGACTATAGTTTGTAAAAAGCGGGTAAGACAAGGTGCGAATGCCCGACAATGTATAATCAAAAGAGGGAGCGGAGGTGTTCGGCTGCAAGGTCTGAATGTCCAACCATAATTTCTAAAAACCGGGTAAGAAAAGGCTCAAAAGCCCGACTTTACACCATCAAAAGCGGGAGCGGAGGTGTTCAGCTGCAACGTGTGAATGTCTGACTATAGTTTGTAAAAAGCGGGTAAGACAAGGTGCGAATGCCCGACAATGTATAATCAAAAGAGGGAGCGGAGGTGTTCGGCTGCAAGGTCTGAATGTCCAACCATAATTTCTAAAAACCGGGTAAGAAAAGGCTCAAAAGCCCGACTTTACACCATCAAAAGCGGGAGCGGAGGTGTTCAGCTGCAAGAAGGTGTGAATGTTCGACTAAAGTTTGTAAAAATCTGGTAAGACAAGGTATGAATGTCCGACAATGTATGATCAAAAGCGGGAGCGGAGATGTTCAGCTGCAAGAAGGTCTGAATGTCCATCAATAATTGCTAGAAAAAATTAAAGTAAAAATTTCGAAAATCAAACCGCACATGATCATAAGTGGGAGAGGAGGTGTTCAGCTGCAAGAAGGTGTGAATGTCCACCCATAATTCCTTAAAAATGGGTAAAAAAAAGGTGCGAATACCCAACCATACATCATCAAAAGCAGGTGTTAATGTCAGATCATAATTTGCAAAAAGCTGATGAGAAAGGGTGAGAATGCCCGACTATACACCATCAAATGCGGGAGCGGAGTTGTTTGTCTGTGAGTAGGTGTGAATCTCCGACCATAATTGCTGAAAAATGTGTTAGAAAAGGTAAGAATGCCGGTCCATACATCATCAAAAGCGAGAGAGGTGGTGTTCTGCTGAAAGTAGGTGTGAATGTCCAGCCATAATTACTCACAAACGGGTAAAAAAAAGTAGTATTGCCAGACCATACATGATCAAAACAGGGAGCGGAGGTGGTTCAGCTGCAAGAAGGTGTGAATGTCTGACTAAAGTTCAAATATATTAACAAAAGCGGGAGGAGAGGTCTTCGGATAGATTGGTTGAGAATTTCCAACCATAATCTATAAAATGCGGTGAAAAAAAGGTGTGATAGAACACTAAAAGGTGGAGCGGAAGTGTTCGGCTGCAAGAAGGTGTGAATGTCCGACTATATTTGGTGAAAAGCAGGTGAAGCAAGGTCTGAATGCCCAACCTTACATCATCAAAAGTGAGATCAGAGGTGTTTGGCTGCAAGAAGGCCATAGTTTGCCAAAAGCGGGTAAGGTGCGAATGACCGACTAAATATCAACAAAAGTGGGGGCGGAGGTCTTCGGATGCAAGTGGGTGTGAATATCCCACCATACAAGTATGGTGGAGAGGAAGCTGTGAATTGCTGACCATAGTTTGCAAAAAGCGGGTGAGAAAAGGTGCGAATGTCCAACCATACACCATCAAAACAGGGAGCGGAGGTGTTTGGCTGCGACAAGGTGTGAATGTCCACCCATAATTAATGAAAAGCGGGCAAGAAGTAGGTTCGAATGCCCAACCACTCATCATCAAAAGCAGGAGTGGATGTGTTCGGCTATAAAAAGGTTTGAATGTCCGAGCATAATTTGTAAAAAGCGGGTAAGAAAAGGTTCGAATGCCCGAACATACACCATCAAAAGAGGGAGCGGAGGTGTTCCGCTGTAAGAAGGTGTGAATGTCCGACCAGAGTTGGTAAAAAGCGGGTAAGAAAAGGTTAAAAAACCCGACTGTACACAATCAATAGCGGGAGCAGATGTGTTCGGCTACAAGAAGGTGTGACAGTCCGACCATGGTTTGTAAAAAGCGGGTAAGAAAAGGTGCAAATGCCCGACAATGTATGATCAAAAGAGGGAGCGGAGCTTTTCGGCTACAAGAAGGTTTGAATGTCCGACCATAGTTTGTAAAAAGCGGGTAAGAAAAGGTTCGAATGCCCGACTATACACCATCAAAAGCGGAAGCGGAGGTGTTCCGCTGTAGACGGTGTGAATGTCCGACCATAGTTGTTAAAAAGCGGGTAAGAAAAGGTTAAACTACACGACTGTACACAATCAATAGCGGGAGTGGAGTTGTTCGGCTACAAGAAGGTGTGAAAGTCCGACCATGGTTTGTAAAAAACGGGTAAGAAAAGGTTCGAATTCCCGAATATATACCATCAAAAGCGGAAGCGGAGGTGTTCGGTTGCAAGAAGGTGTGAACGTCCGACCAAAGTTTGTAAAAAGCAGTTAAGAAAAGTTTCGAATATCCAACCAAACAAAATCAAAAGCAGGAGCAGAGCTGTTCGACTGCAAGTAGGTGTGAATGTCCAGCCATAATTACTCACAAACGGGTAAGAAAAGGTAGTATTGCCACTCCATACATGATCAAAACAGGGAGCGGAGGTGGTTCAGCTGCAACGTGTGAATGTCTGACTATAGTTTGTAAAAAGCGGGTAAGACAAGGTGCGAATGCCCGACAATGTATGATCAAAAGTGGGAGCGGAGGTGTTCGGCTGCAAGGTCTGAATATCCAACCATAATTTCTAAAAACCGGGTAAGAAAAGGCTCGAAAGCCCGACTTTACACCATCAAAAGCGGGAGCGGAGGTGTTCAGCTGCAAGAAGGTGTGAATGTTCGACTAAAGTTTGTAAAAATCTGATAAGACAAGGTATGAATGTCCGACAATGTATGATCAAAAGCGGGAGCGGAGGTGTTCATCTGCAAGCAGGTCTGAATGTCCATCAATAATTGCTAGAAAACATGAAAGTAAAAATTTCTAAAATCAAACCGCGCATGATCATAAGTGGGAGAGGAGGTGTTCAGCTGCAAGAAGGTGTGAATGTCCATCAATAATTGCTAGAAAACATGAAAGTAAAAATTTCTAAAATCAAACCGCACATGATCATAAGTGGGAGAGGAGGTGTTCAGCTGCAAGAAGGTGTGAATATCCACCCATAATTCCTGAAAAATGGGTAAAAAAAAGGTGCGAATGCCCAACCATACATCATCAAAAGCAGCTGTGGATGTGTTCGGCTACAAGAAGGTGTGAACGTCCAACCAAAGTTTGTAAAAAGCAGTTAAGAAAAGGTTCGAATATCCAACCAAACATAATCAAAAGCGGGAGCAGAACTGTTCGACTGCAAGTAGGTGTGGATGTCAGATCATAATTTGCAAAAAGCTGATGAGAAAGGGTGAGAATGCCCAACTATACACCATCAAATGCGGGAGCGGAGTTGTTCGTCTGTGAGTAGGTGTGAATCTCCGAACATAATTGCTGAAAAATGTGTTAGAAAAGGTAAGAATGCCGGTCCATACATCATCAAAAGCGAGAGAGGTGGTGTTCTGCTGAAAGTAGGTGTGAATGTCCAGCCATAATTACTCACAAACGGGTAAGAAAAGGTAGTATTGCCAGACCATACATGATCAAAACAGTAAGCGGAGGTGGTTCAGCTGCAAGAAGGTGTGGATGTCTGACTATAGTTTGTAAAAAGCGGGTAAGACAAGGTGCGAATGCCCGACAATGTAAGGCAAGGCAAGACAAGGCAAGTATATTTGTATAGCACAATTCAACAACAAGGTGATTCAAAGTGCTTCACAGAGACATTAAAACAGAAGAAATAAAAAGCATGATTTAAAATTTAAACAAAAGAAGGAAATAAGAACAATAGATAAAATCAGAAAAAATTATATATATGAAAGATAAAATCAATAGTTAAAACATGATTCCGTTTTGAAACTCAAGCTTATTCAAATGCAGCTGAAAATAGATGTGTCTTCAACCTGGACTTAAATACACTGAGTGTTTCAGCTGATCTGAGGCTTTCTGGGACTTTGTTCCAGACATGTGGAGCATAGAAGCTGAATGCAGCTTCTCCATGTCTGGTTTTGACTCTGGGAACTGATAAAATACCGGATCCAGATGACCTGAGGGGTCTGGAAGGTTCATAGTGGGTCAGGAGGTCACTGATGTATTTTGGTCCTTGACCATTCAGAGCTTTATAGACCAGCATCAGAACTTTAAAGTCTATCCTCTGATGGACAGGCAGCCAGTGTAAAGACTTGAGAGCTGGACTGTGATGTGCTCCACTTGTTTGGTCTTAGTGAGGACTCGAGCAGCTGAGTTCTGGATGAGCTGCAGTTGTCTAACTGACTTTTTAGGCAGACCTGTAAAGATGCTATTACAATAATCAAGCCTACTAAAGATGAATGCATGGACTAGTTTTTCCAGGTCCTGCTGAGACATCAGATCTTTTAGCCTTGATATATTCTTAAGGTGATAGTAGGCTGACTTTGTTAATGCCTTAATGTGTTTGTCCAAATTTAGGTCTGAGTCCATCACTACACCCAGATTTCTGGCCTGATTGGTCGTTTTTAGATTTATAGATTGAAGCTCTGTGGTGACTTTCAATCGTTTATCTTTGGCTCCAAAGACAATTACCTCAGTTTTGTTTTTGTTTAGCTGGAGGAAGTTGTGGCACATCCAGTCATTAATCTCCTCAATGCATTTTCCAAGGGCCTGTACAGGCCCTCTGTCTCCTGGTGACATTGTTATATACATCTGTGTGTCATCTGCATAGCTATGGTAGTTTATTTGGTTGTTTTTTATAATCTGTGCCAGTGGGAGCATGTAGATGTTAAACAGAAGAGGTCCCAGGATGGAACCTTGGGGAACTTGGGATTCTTGTCTGCTCAGATGTAAAGTTACCTATTGACACAAAGTACTTCCTGTTCTCTAAGTATGTTTTGAACCAGTTTAGTACAGTTCCGGAAAGACCAGCCCAGTTCTCCAGTTGTTTGAGTAATATATTGTGGTCAACTGTATCAAAGGCAGCACTGAGATCCAGTAAAACTAAGACTGACATTTTTCCACTGTCTGTATTCAGACATATGTCATTAAACACTTTGGTCAGAGCAGTCTCAGTGCTGTGGTGCTGTCTAAAGCCTGACTGGAAGGTATCATAGCAGTTATTTTGTGTTAAAAAGTAATTAAGCTGTTGAAAAACCGCTTTTTCAATGATCTTACTTAAAAATGGGAGATTTGAGATGGGCCTGTAGTTGTTCATTTGCGTCTTATCAAGATTGTCCTTTTTCAGCAGAGGTTTAATTACAGCTGTTTTTAGTGGCTCTGGAAACACACCTGGCGTTAAGGACAGGTTCACAATCAGTAACAGGTCTGACTCCAAAGTCTTTGAGACCCCTTTGAAAAAACCTGTTGGTAGGATGTCTAAACAGCAAGAGGAGGACTTCAGGTGACGTAAGATGTCCTCCAGGTCTTTACTGTTAATGGGTTGAAATAGTGTCATGGTGTTTAAACCGGTTTTCGGTGGACACAGTACATATGCTGAACCTGCTGCTGATGTACCAACTGCTTGTCTAATATTTTGGACTTTGTCTATGAAGAATTTGGCAAAGTCATTGCAGGCCATGGTGGAATGGAGTTCATTTGCCACTGACACAGGAGGGTTTGTTAGCCTGTCAACTGTAGCAAATAAGGCCCGAGCATTATGACTGTTTTTGGTGATGATGTCAGGGAAGTAGGATCTCCTTGCATTCCTCAGTTGTAAATTATAAGAGTGAAGTTTCTCTTTATAGATGTCATAATGAACCTGGAGATTTGTTTTTCTCCATCTGCGCTCAGCTTTCCGACACTCTCTTTTCCCATTTTTCACCAGTGTGGAATTTCGCCATGGAGACTTCTTCCTTCCAGAGATAACCTTCACCTTAATGGGAGCAATAGTATCCATAACATTTAACATTTTAGTATTAAAGCTACTGACGAGCTCACTGACTGAACCCCCGGACAGGGCAGGTGTTAAGGAGAAAACCTGGTTAAAGATCTTACTACTGTTTTCAGTTTTGAGATCACTGCTGTTGAGACATTTGTGTGCACTGAAATCGTACTCTCAAAGAAAACACAGGAATGGTCAGACAGGCCCACATCAGACACAGTAATCTTTGAAATGCTTAGACCCTTGGAGATCACTAAGTCTAGAGTGTGCCCCCTATTGTGCGTGGGCTCTGTTATATGCTGAGTCAGCCCAAAGTTGTCCAGAGTGTTACTCAGGTCTTTAGTCCCTCTGTCCTGAGGATTGTCCATATGGATGTTAAAATCACCAACAATAATTATACAGTCAAAATCAACACAGATCATAGACAGCAGTTCACTGAGGTCTTCAGAAAAATCTGAACAGTATTTAGGGGGCCTGTAAATATTCAGAAACAGGACACTGGGTGAGGCCTTCACCTGTATAGCCATATATTCAAAGTACTGAAAACTTCCAAGAGATAACTGCTTACATTGAAAGGATTCATTGAATAAGACTGCGACCCCTCCTCCTGTCCTGCTCACTCTGGCCTCGTTGATAAAACTATAACCAGGAGGGGTTGACTCAATAAGAACAGCAGCACTGTTATTTTGTTCCAACCAAGTTTCAGTTAAAAACATAAAATCCAGGGGGTGCTCAGTGATAAAATCATCAATTAAGAATGTTTTCCCAGCTAAAGACCTAACATTTAATAAAGCCAACTTAAGTGTTTTAGAGGTATTATTTGCCCCCTCGTGTTTGGGTGCAGTCTGTGGCACACAAGGTATGTTTACTTTATTTAAAGATCTTTTTGAGTGCAACTCTCTGTGTTTTGACTGGGTCACATTTCTCCTTCTGTCACCTAAAAGTACAGAAATTTTAAGATCTTCTAATAAACAGGGTCCCAGCTTGTCCTGGGAAAAGTCACGACTGTCAGAATTCACACAGCCTGGACCCCTCACACATCACACATCAGACTGCGGAGACAGTACATGGTGGCAGCGTGAAGGGACAGAAGGGGGTGGGGCTGGGCTCCGTCGCTTCGGCTGCTCTAGTAGGGGCGGGGCTCGGCGGGGAACCTTTGGCCGCTTTGGTGAGGGGTTTATGGGGGATAAAAAGGGATTGGGCTGGGGGGTAGATCAAAGCCCAGCATTGACCCGTTCCATCATCTCCTCAGTGAATTTCAGGTGAGGGGAGGAGGAGGGAGAAAGGGAGGGTGAGGAGCACAATGACCTGTCAGGGGTTTGGGGGGCTGGGGAAGGTCCTGGTCCTGGTCCCTGGTCCTGGTCATTAGTGCTGTTGAGAGGGTTTGGGGCAAATAAAGACCTCTCTTCTTGCCTCTGATGTCTCTCCTTTCCAAAGTTCCTCTTGGGTGGGGGCAGATGGAGTTCCTCCTCAAGGTTTCTGCTGGGATTTGTTTGTTCCTCTCTATGAGATAACTCCTTGTTTATCTCAGCCTTGGCCCCGAGCACAGATGGATGACGTAGGAAATAAAATATGTTGGAGGTGAACAGTTTCACCCCTGACTTGTTAAAATTAAATCCATTTGCCATGTATGATCAAAAGAGGGAGCGGAGGTGTTCGGCTGCAAGGTCTGAATGTCCAACCATAATTTCTAAAAACCGGGTAAGAAAAGGCTCGAAAGCCCGACTTTACACCATCAAAAGCGGGAGCGGAGGTGTTCAGCTGCAAGAAGGTGTGAATGTTCGACTAAAGTTTGTAAAAATCTGGTAAGACAAGGTGCGAATGCCCGACAATGTATGATCAAAAGCGGGAGCGGAGGTGTTCAGCTGCAAGAAGGTCTGAATGTCCATCAATAATTGCTAGAAAACATGAAAGTAAAAATTTCGAAAATCAAACCGCACATGATCATAAGTGGGAGAGGAGGTGTTCAGCTTGCAAGAAGGTGTGAATATCCACCCATAATTCCTGAAAAAAGGGGAAAAAAATGGTGCGAATGCCCAACCATACATCATCAAAAGCAGCTGTAGATGTGTTCGGCTACAAGAAGGTGTGAACGTCCAACCAAAGTTTGTAAAAAGCAGTTAAGAAAAGGTTCGAATATCCAACCAAACATAATCAAAAGCGGGAGCAGAGCTGTTCGACTGCAAGTAGGTGTGAATGTCAGATCATAATTTGCAAAAAGCTGATGAGAAAGGGTGAGAATGCCCGACTATACACCATCAAATGCGGTAGCGGAGTTGTTCGGCTTTGAGTAGGTGTGAATGTCCAGCCAAAATTACTCACAAACGGGTAAGAAAAGGTAGTATTGCCAGACCATACATGATCAAAACAGGGAGCGGAGGTGGTTCAGCTGCAAGAAGGTCTGAATGTCCATCAATAATTTCTTTAAAACATGAAAGAAAATTTTCGAATATCAAACCGCACATGATCATAAGCGGGAGAGGATGTTTTCATTGTAAGACGGTGTGAATGTCCACCCATAATTCCTGAAAAATGGGTAAAAAAAGGTGCGAATGCCCAACCATACATTATCAAAAGCAGCTGTGAATATCAGATCATAATTTGCAAAAAGCTGATGAGAAAGAGTGAGAATGCCCGACTATACACCATCAAATGCGGGAGCGGAGGTGTTCGGCTCTGAGTAGGTGGGAATGTCCGACCATAATTGCTGAAAAATGTGTTAGAAAAGGTAAGAATGCCGGTCCATACATCATCAAAAGCGGGAGCAGAGCTGTTCGACTGCAAGTAGGTGTGAATGTCCAGCCATAATTACTCACAAACGGGTAAGAAAAGCTAGTATTGCCAGACCATACATGATCAAAACAGGGAGCGGAGGTGGTTCAGCTGCAACGTGTGAATGTCTGACTATAGTTTGTAAAAAGCGGGTAAGACAAGGTGCGAATGCCCAACAATGTATGATCAAAAGAGGGAGCGGAGGTGTTCGGCTACAAGAAGGTGTGAAAGTCCGACCATGGTTTGTAAAAAGCAGGTAAGAAAAGGTTCGAATGCCCGAACATACACCATCAAAAGAGGGATTGGACGTGTTCCGCTGTAAGAAGGTGTGAATGTCCGACCATAGTTGGTAAAAAGCGGGTAAGAAAAGGTTAAAATACCCGACTGTACACAATCAATAGCGGGAGCAGAGTTGTTCGGCTACAAGAAGGTGTGAAAGTCCACCCATGGTATGTAAAAAGCGGGTAACAAAAGGTTCGAATGCCCAAATATGTACCATCAAAAGTGGAAGCGGAGGTGTTCGACTGCAAGTAGGTGTGAATATCAGATCATATGCAAAAAGTTGATGAGAAAGGGTGAGAATGCCTGACTAAACACCATCAAATGCGGGAGCGGAAGTGTTTGGCTGTGAGTAGGTGTGAATGTCCGACCATAATTGCTGAAAAATGTGTTAGAAAAGGTAAGAATGCTGGACCATACATCATCAAAAGCGGGAGAGGTGGTGTTCGGCTGCAAGAAGGTGTGAAAGTCCGACCATGGTTTGTAAAAAGCGGGTAAGAAAAGGTTTGAATGCCCGAATATACACCATCAAAAGTGGAAGCGGAATTGTTCGGCTGCAAGAAGGTGTGAACGTCCGACCAGTTTGTAAAAAGCAGTGAAAAGCGAGAAAAAGCTTTTCGTTAGTTTTGCATGATTTGGGATTTTGCTTATAAAATGCATTCCTTCACTCAAACTATGTTAAAACTGATTTGTCCTTCATATTTACCTTGTCTAGAAAGATTTAAACAAAAAAAAAACCCAATGTACTTTGCAGTAAAAGAAAGAGCAAATCTAAGATCTAAAAGTTTCAGGAATCCGAGTATAAGCTTGCTTTCATGAGTTCTTCACGATTTCGGATTATGCTACAAAATGAATTGCTTTGCTCAAACCAAGTTAAACCTGCTTTGTCCTTCCATATTTATCAATGTCGAGATAGATTTAAACAAAACAAAAAAAACACGTTGTACTTTGCAATATAACAAATAGCAACACTGAAGGATCAGGAATCCGAGAATAAGCTTTTCATGTGTTGTGCATGTTTTGAGATTTTGTTTTAAAATGAATTCCTTCACTCAAACTATGTTAAAACTGCTTTGACATTGATAAATATGAAGACAAAGCAATTTTAACTTGGTTTGAGCAAAGCAATTCATTTTATAGGAAAATCCGAAATCATGCAGAACGTATGAAAATAAGCTTATTCTCGGATTCCTGTTCCTTCAGTGTTGCTCTTTCTTCTACTGCAATATACAATGTTGTTCTTTGTTAAAGTCGATCTAGACATTGATAAATATGAAGTTAAAAGCAGTTTTAACATAGTTTGAGTGAAGGAATTCATTTTATAGCAAAATCCCAAATCATGCAGAACGTATGAAAAGAAGCTTATTCTCGGATTCCTGATCCTTCAGTGTCTCTCTTTCTTCTACTGCAATATACAATGTTGTTCTTTGTTGAAGTCGATCTAGACATTGATAAATATGAAGGACAAAGAATTTTTCACTTGGTTTGAGTGAAGGAATTCATTTTATATATAAAATCCCAAATCATGCAGAACGTATGAAAGTAAGCTTATTCTCGGATTCCTGTTCCTTCAGTGTTGCTCTTTCTTCTACTGCAATATACAATGTTGTTCTTTGTTGAAGTCGATCTAGACATTGATAAATATGAAGGTAAAAGCAGTTTTAACATAGTTTGAGTGAAGGAATTCATTTTATAGCAAAATCCCAAATCATGCAGAACGTATGAAAATAAGCTTATTCTCGGATTCCTGATCCTTCAGTGTCTCTCTTTCTTCTACTGCAAAATCTAATGTTGTTCTTTGTTGAAGTCGATCTAGACATTGATAAATATGAAGGTAAAAGCCGTTTTACCATAGTTTGATTGAAGGAATGCATTTTATAAGCAAAATCCCAAATCATGCAGAACTCATGAAAAGCTTTTTCTCGGATTTCTGAACCTTTCTTTCTTTTACTGCAAAATACTACGTTGTTTTTTGTTCAAATCTATCTAGACATTTATAAATACCAGCCGAACATCTCTGCTGCCGCTTTTGATAATTTATGGTTTGGCATTCTTACCTTTTCTTACCCGTTTGTGAGTAATTATGGCTGGATATTCACACCTTCTTGCAGCCGAACAGCTCTGCTCCTGCTTTTGATTTTGTTTGGTTGGATATTCGAACCTTTTCTTAACTGCTTTTTACAAACTTTGGTCGGACGTTCACACCTTCTTGCAACCGAACACCTCCGCTTCCGCTTTTGATGGTATATATTCGGGAATTCGAACCTTTTCTTACCCGTTTTTTACAAACCATGGTCGGACTTTCACACCTTCTTGTAGCCGAACAACTCCACTCCCGCTATTCATTGTGTACAGTAGGGTAGTTTAACCTTTTCTTACCCGCTTTTTACCAACTATGGTCGGACATTCACACCGTCTACAGCGGAACACCTCCGCTTCCGCTTTTGATGGTGTATAGTCGGGCATTCGAACCTTTTCTTACCCGCTTTTTACAAACTATGGTCGGACATTCAAACCTTCTTGTAGCCGAAAAGCTCAGCTCCCTCTTTTGATCATACATTGTCGGGCATTTGCACCTTTTCTTACCCGCTTTTTACAAACCATGGTCGGACTGTCACACCTTCTTGTAGCCGAACACATCTGCTCCCGCTATTGATTGTGTACAGTCGGGTTTTTTAACCTTTTCTTACCCGCTTTTTACCAACTCTGGTCGGACATTCACACCTTCTTACAGCGGAACACCTCCGCTCCCTCTTTTGATGGTGTATGTTCGGGCATTCGAACCTTTTCTTACCCGCTTTTTACAAATTATGCTCGGACATTCAAACCTTCTTATAGCCGAACACATCCACTCCTGCTTTTGATGATGTGTGGTTGGGCATTCGAACGTACTTCTTGCCCGCTTTTCATTCATTATGGGTGGACATTCACACCTTGTCGCAGCCAAACACCTCCGCTCCCTGTTTTGATGGTGTATGGTTGGACATTCGCACCTTTTCTCACCCGCTTTTTGCAAACTATGGTCAGCAATTCACAGCTTCCTCTCCACCATACTTGTATGGTGGGATATTCACACCCACTTGCATCCGAAGACCTCCGCCCCCACTTTTGTTGATATTTAGTCGGTCATTTGCACCTTACCCGCTTTTGGCAAACTATGGCCTTCTTGCAGCCAAACACCACTGATCTCGCTTTTGATGATGTAAGGTTGGGCATTCAGACCTTGCTTCACCTGCTTTTCACCAAATATAGTCGGACATTCACACCTTCTTGCAGCCGAACACTTCCGCTCCACCTTTTAGTGTTCTATCACACCTTTTTTTCACCGCATTTTATAGATTATGGTTGGAAATTCTCAACCACTCTCATCCGAAGACCTCTCCTCCCGCTTTTGTTAATATATTTGAACTTTAGTCAGACATTCACACCTTCTTGCAGCTGAACCACCTCCGCTCCCTGTTTTGATCATGTATGATCTGGCAATACTACTTTTTCTTACCCGTTTGTGAGTAATTATGGCTGGACATTCACACCTACTTTCAGCAGAACACCACCTCTCTCGCTTTTGATGATGTATGGACCGGCATTCTTACCTTTTCTAACACATTTTTCAGAAATTATGGTCGGAGATTCACACCTACTCACAGACAAACAACTCCGCTCCCGCATTTGATGGTGTATAGTCGGGCATTCTCACCCTTTCTCATCAGCTTTTTGCAAATTATGATCTGACATTAACACCTGCTTTTGATGATGTATGGTTGGGTATTCGCACCTTTTTTTTACCCATTTTTCAGCAATTATGGGTGGACATTCACACCTTCTTGCAGCTGAACATCTCCGCTCCCGCTTTTGATCATACATTGTCGGGCATTCGCACCTTGTCTTACCAGATTTTTACAAACTTTAGTCGAACATTCACACCTTCTTGCAGCTGAACACCTCCGCTCCCGCTTTTGATGGTGTAAAGTCGGGCTTTCGAGCCTTTTCTTACCCGGTTTTTAGAAATTATGGTTGGACATTCAGACCTTGCAGCTGAACACCTCCGCTCCCTCTTTTGATTATACATTGTCGGGCATTCGCACCTTGTCTTACCCGCTTTTTACAAACTATAGTCAGACATTCACACGTTGCAGCTGAACCACCTCCGCTCCCTGTTTTGATCATGTATGGTCTGGCAATACTACCTTTTCTTACCCGTTTGTGAGTAATTATGGCTGGACATTCACACCTACTTTCAGCAGAACACCACCTGTCTCGCTTTTGATGATGTATGGACCGGCATTCTTACCTTTTCTAACACATTTTTCAGCAATTATGGTCGGAGATTCACACCTACTCACAGACAAACAACTCCGCTCCCGCATTTGATGGTGTATAGTCGGGCATTCTCACCCTTTCTCATCAGCTTTTTGCAAATTATGATCTGACATCCACACCTACTTGCAGTCGAAAAGTTCTGCTCCCGCTTTTGATTATGTTTGGTTGGATATTCGAACCTTTTCTTAACTGCTTTTTACAAACTTTGGTTGGACGTTCACACCTTCTTGTAGCCGAACACATCCAGAGCTGCTTTTGATGATGTATGGTTGGGCATTCGCATCTTTTTTTTATCCATTTTTCAGGAATTATGGGTGGACATTCACACCTTCTTGCAGCTGAACACCTCCTCTCCCACTTATGATCATGTGCGGAATGATTTTCGAAATTTTTACTTTAATTTTTTCTAGCAATTATTGATGGACATTCAGACCTTCTTGCAGCTGAACACCTCCGCTCCCGCTTTTGATCATACATTGTCGGGCATTCGCACCTTGTCTTACCAGCTTTTTACAAACTTTAGTCGAACATTCACACCTTCTTGCAGCTGAACACCTCCGCTCCCGCTTTTGATGGTGTATAGTCGGGCTGTCGAGCCTTTTCTTACCTGGTTTTTAGAAATTATGGTTGGACATTCAGACCTTGCAGCCGAACACCTCCGCTCCCTCTTTTGATCATACATTGTCGGCCATTCTTACCTTTTCGCTTTTGATGATGTATGGTCCGGCATTCTTACCTTTTCTAATACATTTTTCAGCACTTATGGTCGGACATTCACACCTACTCAGAGCCGAACACCTCCGCTCCCGCATTTGATGGTGTATAGTCGGGCATTTTCACCCTTTCTCATCAGCTTTTTGCAAATTATGATCTGACATTCAGACCTGCTTTTGATAATGTATGGTTGGGCATTGGCACCTTTTTTTACCCATTTTTCAGGAATTATGGGTGGACATTCACACCGTCTTGCAGCTGAACACCTCCTCTCCCGCTTATGATCATGTGCGGTTTGATATTCGAAAATTTTCTTTCATGTTTTAAAGAAATTATTGATGGACATTCAGACCTTCTTGCAGCTGAACCCCTCTGCTCGCGCTTTTGATGGTGTATAGTCGGGCATTCGCACCTTGTCTTACCCGCTTTTTACAAACTTTAGTCGGACATTCAGACCTTCTTGCAGCTGAACCACCTCCGCTCCCTGTTTTGATCATGTATGGTCTGGCAATACTACCTTTTCTTACCCGTTTGTGAGTAATTTTGGCTGGACATTCACACCTACTCACAGCCGAACAACTCCGCTACCGCATTTGATGGTGTATAGTCGGGCATTCTCACCCTTTCTCATCAGCTTTTTGCAAATTATGATCTGACATTCACACCTACTTGCAGTCGAAAAGCTCTGCTCCCGCTTTTGATTATGTTTGGTTGGATATTCGAACCTTTTCTTAACTGCTTTTTACAAACTTTGTTCGGAGGTTCACGTCTTCTTGAAGCCGAACACCTCCGCTTCCGCTTTTGATGGTGTACAGTCGGGCATTTTAACCTTTTCTTACCCGCTTTTTACCAACTATGGTCGGACATTCACACCTTCTTGTAGCCGAACACATCCACTCCTGCTTTTGATGATGTATGGTTGGGCATTCGCACCTTTTCTTAACCATTTTTCAGTAATTATTGGTGGACATTCAGACCTTCTTGCAGCTGAACACCTCCGCTCCCGCTTTTGATGGTGTATAGTCGTGCTTTCGAGCCTTTTCTTCCCCGGTTTTTACAAATTATGGTTGGACATTCAGACCTTGCAGCCGAAAACCTCCGCTCCCTCTTTTGATCATACATTGTTGGGCATTCGCACCTTGTCTTACGCGCTTTTTACAAACTTTAGTCAGAAATTCACACCTTGCAGCTGAACCACCTCCGCTCCCTGTTTTGATCATGTATTGTCTGGCAATACTACCATTTCTTACCCGTTTGTGAGTAATCTTCTAAAAGGTCATACCTGTCATTTTTTCCATTGAAACCATAAATATTTAAGAGGTTAAAGTCTTGCCCCATAAAATTCAAGTGTGCTAAAAGTGCCCGTCCGTCTCGCACCAGAACATGCGGATTTTTAATTAGAATGGCCACACCATCATTTTTAATTTGATTTGAGCCACTCCATATCGATAAATGGGGCCACATTTCCTCCCATTGTCTATGGTTTTTCAAAAAAGGTAGTCCACATTCTTGTATTAAAAACACATCTGATTTTATGGAGTCTAAGAAGGATATAATACTCTGGGCTCTTGTCTTTGATTTCACACTTCTCACATTTAGTGTTGAGAAGGTGAGAACCATTAAAAGGATAAAGGAAAGAAGGTATGTCATTTTCGTTTTTCTAAGTTATCAAAACAAATTACACACTCAGGTTATTTCTTGGGAAACTAGCTCTCCTTTTCGGACTCTCGTGTTGGCCTCTGATGCAATGTTGCATTTAACTTTGAGTCCCTGGGGGTTGATTGCAGAGCTAAAGGGAATCAGAGGACAACTCAGATGCCGTCCTCCTCGGCTGTTGACCTTCGGGGAGGTGAGTACCTTCACTAGACTCACCTGTCTGCTCTTCCTCCTCATTTAGCGTAGCTCCACCCTCTGCCTGTGAATTCTCACAGACTTCAGCACTGAGTGGTGAGGCCTCTACAGGCCCCTCTCCTTTTTGCTCCTCACTTCCAATCCAAGCTTTTAGCGGGAAGTTTGAATTTATTGGGTCAACCTCTTCACTTTGTTCACCAACTGCCACCTCTGGTCCTTCTCTTTGTTGGCTTGACTGTGGCTTTACCGTCTTTAATTTGTTGGCAAAAGATTTAGGGCAATCTCAGAAGAGGTGATTTAATTCTCCACAGAGATTACATTTCCTGCCATTTGGACACTCTCCAAAAGTGTCCCCAATTTCTCTGCACTTCCCACATATCACCTTGGTACAAGCCTCAACCAGGTGCCCATGCTCACCACACTTGCGGCAGAGCTTGGGCTGCCCCTGGTACTGGATGTAACCTCGGTTTTCGAGGTGGCCAGAGTGTCACTTTGCATCTCCGCCCACCCGCTGCACTGAGCACTCTTCAGCCCTTTTAAATGGTATAACTTTGCACTCCCGCACGCTCCAGCGAGCACCATTCAAGCAACAACTTTGCACTCCAGCTTCAAACATCGGCACAGTCGCAACAAGTAAGGCAACTCTACTCAGAGAAGTCACTCTGCACAGTAACAAGATTTCTTTTGCACAGACGGAAAGGGCTTCACCCGCAAAGGTAAAGCCTGCCAAAAATAGCAACAACTCATTAGTGCTGCTCTCCACGGAAGTCTTTAGTAAAAGGCGAAAGACTTGTACATTATGAAGAGAAACCAGAGTACGATTATCTGTCACTGCGGGAGCAGGGCATCAGGCTAGTTGGCATAGCCACCTTCCCCATGGTGAGCTTTGCTTGGTTGAGACGCTTGCTCCCCCTCCTTGCTCCTCGGCTGACCAAGTAGGAAAAATCGGGCCCTATTCGATGGCTGCCTTGTCTTTTACTCTGTGCAAAAGACAAGGCAGCCACAAACACCACGGGAACACCGTATTGAGGCTTTGTTCTGACCGCTCATTCAGTGTCGCGTTTCTTTCAAGCAATTCTCCCGGTTAGCCCACACTCGGCTCGCCCCCAGAGCTGTGTTAAAGTCTACTTCGCATTCACTCTCTTTTCTCAGCAGACTAAAAGAAAGTTTCATCTTGGGCTCCCTGAAACTTCCATCCTGCACCACTGTTTGCTTTTTCACAAGAGCAGAGAAGAGCGCACCGTTCCCAGCGGCACTGCAGTACCGGGTCGATGCTTGGAGTGAACGGAGCAAGCTCCTTTTTCAACTCCTATTGCTAAAAATCCATTTAATATGTAGTCCTCGTACAAAGGCCATATCAGATATTAAACTAATAAGAACAGGTACTACACTTGATCTTAGCCAAAAGGCCGAGAAGTGATAACTGTCCACTGGTTCACGTCCGAGGGCCCTTCCTGGCACAATGCGCACTTGTAGCGGTGTTCTTTTTATGGCCATAGGTGGCCAGAGTGTCACTTTGCACCTCCGCCCACCCGCTGCACTGAGCACTCTTCAGCCCTTTTAAATGGTATAACTTTGCACTCCCGCACGCTCCAGCAAGCACCATCCAAGCAACAACGTTGCACTCCAGCTTCAAACATCGGCACAGTCGCAACAAGTAAGGCGACTCTACTCAGAGAAGTTACTCTGCACAGTAACAAGATTTCTTTTGCACAGACGCAAAGGGCTTCACCAGCAAAGGTAAAGCCTGCCAAAAATAGAAACAACTCATTAGTGCTGCTTTCCACGGAAGTCATTAGTAAAAGGCGAAAGACTTGTACGTTATGAAGAGAAACCAGAGTACGATTATCCGTCACTGCGGGAGCAGGGCATCAGGCTAGTTGGCATAGCCACCTTCCCCATGGTGAGCTTTGCTTGGTTGAGACGCTTGCTCCCCCTCCTTGCTCCTCGGCTGACCAAGTAGGAAAAATCGGGCCCTATTCGATGGCTGCCTTGTCTTTTACTCTGTGCAAAAGACAAGGCAGCCACAAACACCACGGGAACACCGTATTGAGGCTTTGTTCTGACCGCTCATTCAGTGTCGCGTTTCTTTCAAGTAATTCTCCCGGTTAGCCTGCACTTGGCTCGCCCCCAGAGCTGTGTTAAAGTCTACTTCGCATTCACTCTCTTTTCTCAGCAGACTAAAAGAAAGTTTCATCTTGGGCTCCCTGAAACTTCCATCCTGCACCACTGTTTGCTTTTTCACAAGAGCAGAGAAGAGCGCACCGTTCCCAGCGGCACTGCAGTACCGGGTCGATGCTTGGAGTGAACGGAGCAAGCTCCTTTTTCAACTCCTATTGCTAAAAATCCATTTAATATGTAGTCCTCGTACAAAGGCCATATCAGATATTAAACTGATAAGAACAGGTACTACACTTGATCTTAGCCAAAAGGCCGAGAAGCGATAACTGTCCACTGGTTCACGTCCGAGGGCCCTTCCTGGCACAATGCGCACTTGTAGCGGTGTTCTTTTTATGGCCATAGGTGGCCAGAGTCTCACTTTGCACCTCCGCCCACCCGCTGCACTGAGCACTCTTCAGCCCTTTTAAATGGTATAACTTTGCACTCCCGCACGCTCCAGCAAGCACCATCCAAGCAACAACGTTGCACTCCAGCTTCAAACATCAGCACCAGTTGCAACAAGTAAGGCGACTCTACTCAGAGAAGTCACTCTGCACAGTAACAAGATTTCTTTTGCACAGACGGAAAGGGCTTCACCCGCAAAGGTAATGCCTGCCAAAAATAGAAACAACTCATTAGTGCTGCTTTCCACGGAAATCTTTAGTAAAAGGCGAAAGACTTGTACGTTATGAAGAGAAACCAGAGTACGATTATCCGTCACTGCGGGAGCAGGGCATCAGGCTAGTTGGCATAGCCACCTTCCCCATGGTGAGCTTTGCTTGGTTGAGACGCTTGCTCCCCCCCTTGCTCCTCAGCTGACCAAGTAGGAACAATCGGGCCCTATTCGATGGCTGCCTTGTCTTTTACTCTGTGCAAAAGACAAGGCAGCAACAAAAACACCACGGGAAAACCGTATTGAGGCTTTGTTCTGACCGCTCATTCGGTGTCGCGTTTCTTTCAAGCAATTCTCCCGGTTAGCCCACACTCGGCTCGCTCCTAGAGCCGTGTTAAAGTCTACTTCGCATTCATTCTTGTTTCTCAGCAGACTCTTGGGATTTTATCTATAAAATGAATTCCTTCACTCAAACTATGTTAAAACTGCTTTGTCCTTCATATTTACCATGTCTAGAAAGATTTAAACAAAAAAAACAACGTTGTACTTTGCAGTAAAAGACAGAGCAAATCTAAAGTTTCATGAATCCGAGAATAAGCTTACTTTCATGAGTTCTTCACGATTTGGGATTTTGCTATAAAATGAATTCCTTCACTCAAACTAAATTAAAACTGCTAAACCGCTAATCTGTTACATGTAAGGCAGATGTCAAATTCACCGAAATAGGATCTAAGGGTATTCGGCCAATCGAGCTGTAGCAGCTTCGGTAAAAGAGTATAAGTTGAAGAGTTTGTGAATAAAGGTGTGCGCACACATAGTGAGCTGTAGGAAAATAGGCAGGGAGCAATGCCGGCTGGGGTATATGTTCTTGTATGTTGTCTGACTGTTTGATTTGAATGTGTTGTGTAAGTGTCCTGTTGAATGTTACATGTTTGGGCTTTGACACGCTTCACTGTGGTTGTTAACTGTGTGGTGTGTCCTGAAATGTTATATGTTTGGGCTGTGTGACATGCTTAATGCTTGTCAGTAGCTACCCACTTATTCATATATAGCAACTGACAACATAAGAAGTCCGGACATACTTTGATAGTAGTTGTAGAAGTATCCTTATTGATAATAGATAAACTAATTCATAGTGATAGAACAGTAGATGAACAGGTGCCTGCACATGTCTCACGAAAATAAAATGGGTGTATGATTGCTGACGGCAGAGCAATACTGCCAAACTTATGAGTTCTTGTGGCAAACTTGATTCAGTGTCTTGACGTGTATACGCTGTTTCGCTGACTTGATTGTCACAAGAAACAAAGTGTGTTTGATAAGATCCGACCATTTTATTACGGGAGGATCAGTATCAGTATTCGGCTGCAAGTAGGTGTGAATGTCCAACCATAATTTGTAAAAAGCGGGTAAGAAAAGGTTCTCATGCCCGACTATACATTAACAAAAGCGGGAGGAGAGGTCTTCGGATGAGAGTGGGTGAGAATTTCCAACCATAATCTATAAAATGCGGTGAAGAAAAAGGTGTGAATGCTACATAGAACACTAAAAGGTGGAGCGGAAGTGTTCGGCTGCAAGAAGGTGTGAATGTCCGACTATATTTGGTGAAAAGTAGGTGAAGCAAGGTCTGAATGCCCAACCTTACATCATCAAAAGCGAGATCAGGTGTTTGGCTGCAAGAAGGCCATAGTTTGCCAAAAGGTGCGAATGACCGACTAAATATCAACAAAAGTGGGGGTGGAGGTCTTCGGATGCAAGTGGGTGTGAATATCCCACCATACAAGTATGGTGGAGAGGAAGCTGTGAATGGCCGACCATAGTAAAAAGCGGGTGAGAAAAGGTGCGAATGTCCACCATTATACACCATCAAAACAGGGAGCGGAGGTGTTTGGCTGCGACAAGGTGTGAATGTCCACCCATAATTAATGAAAAGCAGGCAACAAGTAGGTTTGAATGCCCAACCATACATCATCAAAATAAGGAGCGGAGGTGTTCCGTTGTAAGAAGTTATGAATGTCCGACCATAGTTGGTAAAAAGCGGGTAAGAAAAGGTTAAAATACCCGACTGTACACAATCAATAGCGGGAGCGGAGTTGTTCGGCTACTAAAAGGTGTGAAAGTCCGACCAAGTTTTGTAAAAAGCGGGTAAGAAAAGGTGCGAATGCCCGACAATTTATGATCAAAAGAGGGAGCGGAGTTGTTCAGCTGCAAGAAGGTCTGAATGTCCATCAATAATTAATAGAAAAAATTAAAGTAAAAATTTTGAAAATCAAACCGCACATGATCATAAGTGGGAGAGGAGGTGTTCAGCTGCAAGAAGGTGTGAATGTCCACCCATAATTACTGAAAAATGGGTAAAAAAAAGGTGCGAATACCCAACCATACATCATCAAAAGCAGCTGTGGATGTGTTCGGCTACAAGAAGGTTTGAACGTCCAACCAAAGTTTGTAAAAAGCAGTTAAGAAAAGTTTAGAATATCCAACCAAACATAATCAAAAGCGGGAGCAGAACTGTTCGACTGCAAGTAAGTGTGAATGTCAGATCATAATTTGCAAAAAGCTGATGAGAAAGGGTGAGAATGCCCGACTATACACCATCAAATGCGGGAGCGGAGTTGTTCGTCTGTTAGTAGGTGTGAATCTCCGACCATAATTGCTGAAAAATGTGTTAGAAAAGGTAAGAATGCCGGTCCATACATCATCAAAAGCGAGAGAGGTGGTGTTCTGCTGAAAGTAGGTGTGAATGTCCAGCCATAATTACTCACAAACGGGTAAGAAAAGGTAGTATTGCCAGACCATACATGATCAAAACAGGGAGCGGAGGTGGTTCAGCTGCAAGAAGGTGTGAATGTCCGACTAAAGTTCAAATATATTCACAAAAGCGGGAGGAGAGGTCTTCGGATGAGAGTGGTTGAGAATTTCCAACCATAATCCATAAAATGCGGTGAAAAAAAGGTGTGATAGAACACTAAAAGGTGGAGCAGACGTGTTCCGCTGTAAGAAGGTGTGAATGTCCGACCATAGTTTGTAAAAAGCGGGTAAGAAAAGGTTAAAATACCCGACTGTACACCACCAATAGCGGGAGCAGGGTTGTTCGGGTACAAGAAGGTGTGAAAGTCCACCCATGGTTTGTAAAAAGCGGGTAAAAAAAGGTTCGAATGCCCGAATATATACTATCAAAAGCGGAAGCGGAGGTGTTCGGCTGCAAGAAGGTGTGAACGTCCGACCAAAGTTCGTAAAAAGCAGTTAAGAAAAGGTTCGAATATCCAACCAAACATAATCAAAAGCGGGAGCAGAGCTGTTCGACTGCAAGTAGGTGTGAATGTCAGATCATAATATGCGAAAAGCTGATGAGAAAGGGTGAGAATACCAGACTATACACCATCAAATGCGGGAGCGGAAGTGTTTGGCTGTGAGTAGGTGTGAATGTCCGACCATAATTGCTGAAACATGTGTTAGAAAAGGTAAGAATGCTGGACCATACATCATCAAAAGCGGGAGAGGTGGTGTTCGGCTGCAAGAAGGTGTGAAAGTCCGACCATGGTTTGTAAAAAGCGGGTAAGAAACCAAAAGAAACCAAAGTTTGTAAAAAGTAGTGAAAAGGTAGAAAAAGCTTTTCGTGAGTTTTGCATGATTTGGGATTTTGCTTATAAAATGCATTCCTTCACTCAAACTATGTTAAAACCGATTTGTCCTTCATATTTACCATGTCTAGAAAGATTTAAACAAAAAAAACAATGTTTACTTTGCAGTAAAAGAAAGAGCAAATCTAAAGTTTTAGGAATCCGAGTATAAGCTTGCTTTCATGAGTTCTGCACGATTTCGGATTTTGCTATAAAATGACTTGCTTTGCTCAAACCAATTCCAAACCACCCGACTTTATCCTTTTAATGGTTCTCACCTTCTCAACACTAAATGTGAGAAGTGTGAAATCAAAGACAATAGCCCAGAGTATTATATCCTTCTTAGAACTCCATAAAATCAGATGTGTTTTTAATACAAGAATGTGGACTACCTTTTTTGAAAAACCATAGACAATGGGAAGAAATGTGGCCCCATTTATCGATATGGAGTGGCTCAAATAAAAATAAAAATGATGGTGTGGCCATTCTAATTAAAAATCTGCATGTTCTGGTGAAAGGTAGCACAGTGGTGAGAGACGGACGGGCACTTTTAGCACACTTGAATTTTATGGGGCAAGACTTTAACCTCTTAAATATTTATGGTTTCAATGGAAAAAATGACAGGTATGACCTTTTAGAAGATTACTCACAAACGGGTAAGAAATGGTAGTATTGCCAGACAATACATGATCAAAACAGGGAGCGGAGGTGGTTCAGCTGCAAGGTGTGAATTTCTGACTAAAGTTTGTAAAAAGCGCGTAAGACAAGGTGCGAATGCCCAACAATGTATGATCAAAAGAGGGAGCGGAGGTTTTCGGCTGCAAGGTCTGAATGTCCAACCATAATTTGTAAAAACCGGGGAAGAAAAGGCTCGAAAGCCCGACTATACACCATCAAAAGCGGGAGCGGAGGTGTTCAGCTGCAAGAAGGTCTGAATGTCTACCAATAATTACTGAAAAATGGTTAAGAAAAGGTGCGAATGCCCAACCATACATCATCAAAAGCAGGAGTGGATGTGTTCGGCTACAAGAAGGTTTGAATGTCCGACCATAGTTTTTAAAAGGCGGGTAAGAAAAGGTTCGAATGCCCGAACATACACCATCAAAAGAGGGAGCAGAGGTGTTCCGCTGTAAGAAGGTGTGAATGTCCGACGATAGTTGGTAAAAAGCGGGTAAGAAAAGGTTAAAATGCCCGACTGTACACCATCAAAAGCGGAGGTGTTCGGCTTCAAGAAGACGTGAACCTCCGAACAAAGTATGTAAAAAGCAGTTAAGAAAAGGTTCGAATATCCAACCAAACATAATCAAAAGCGGGAGCAGAGCTGTTCGACTGCAAGTAGGTGTGAATGTCAGATCATAATTTGCAAAAAGCTGATGAGGAAGGGTGAGAATGCCCGACTATACACCATCAAATGCGGTAGCGGAGTTGTTCGGCTGTGAGTAGGTGTGAATGTCCAGCCAAAATTACTCACAAACGGGTAAGAAAAGGTAGTATTACCAGACCATACATGATCAAAACAGGGAGCGGAGGTGGTTCAGCTGCAAGAAGGTCTGAATGTCCGACTAAAGTTTGTAAAAAGCGGGTGAGACAAGGTGCGAATGCCCGACAATGTATGATCAAAAGAGGGAGCGGAGGTGTTAGGTTGCAAGAAGGTCTGAATGTCCAACCATAATTTGTAAAAACCGGGAAGAAAAGGCTCGAAAGCCCGACTATACACCATCAAAAGCGGGAGCGGAGGTGTTCAGCTGCAAGAAGGTCTGAATGTCCACCAATAATTACTGAATAATGGTTAAGAAAAGGCGCGAATGCCCAACCATACATCATCAAAAGCAGGAGTGGATGTGTTCGGCTACAAGAAGGTTTGAATGTCCGACCATAGTTTTTAAAAGGCGGGTAAGAAAAGGTTCGAATGCCCGATCATACAACATCAAAAGAGGGAGCGGAGGTGTTCCGCTGTAAGAAGATGTGAATGTCCGACCATAGTTGGTAAAAAGCGGGTAAGAAAAGGTTAAAATGCCCGACTGTACACCATCAAAAGCGGATGCGGACGTGTTCGGCTTCAAGATGACGTGAACCTCCGAACAAAGTTTGTAAAAAGCAGTTAAGAAAAGTTTCGAATATCCAATCAAACATAATCAAAAGCGGGAGCAGAGCTGTTCGACTGCAAGTAGGTGTGAATGTCAGATCATAATTTGCAAAAAGCTGATGAGAAAGGGTGAGAATGCCCGACTATACACCATCAAATGCGGTAGCAGAGCTGTTCGACTGCACGTAGGTGTGAATGTCCAGCCATAATTACTCAAAAAGGGGTAAGAAAAGGTAGTATTGCAAGACCATACATGATCTAAACAGGGAGCGGAGGTGGTTCAGCTGCAACGTGTGAATGTCTGACTATAGTTTGTAAAAAGCGGGTAAGACAAGGTGCGAATGCCCGACAATGTATGATCAAAAGAGGGAGCGGAGGTTTTCGGCTGCAAGAATGTCTGAATGTTCAACTACAATTTGTAAAAACCGGGGAAGAAAAGGCTCGAAAGCCTGACTATACACCATCAAAAGCGGGAGCGGAGGTGTTCAGCTGCAAGAAGGTCTGAATGTCCGTCAATAATTGCTGGAAAACATGAAAGAAAATTTTCGAATATCAAACCGCACATGATCATAAGCGGGAGAGGTGGTGTTTAGCTGCAAGAAGGTGTGAAAGTCCGACCATGGTTTGTAAAAAGCGGGTAAGAAAAGGTTTGAATGCCTAAAAATACACCATCAAAAGAGGGAGCGGACGTGTTCCGCTGTAAGAAGGTGTGAATGTCCGACCAGAGTTGGTAAAAAGCGGGTAAGAAAAGGTTAAAAAACCCAACTGTACACAATCAATAGCGGGAGTGGATGTGTTCGGCTACAAGAAGTTGTGACAGTCCGACCATGGTTTTTTAAAAAGCGGGTAAGAAAAGGTGCAAATGCCCGACAATGTATGATCAAAAGAGGGAGCGGAGCTTTTCGGCTACAAGAAGGTTTGAATGTCCGACCATAGTTTGTAAAAAGCGGGTAAGAAAAGGTTCGAATGCCCGACTATACACCATCAAAAGCGGAAGCGGAGGTGTTCCGCTGTAAGACGGTGTGAATGTCCAACCATAGTTGGTAAAAAGCGGGTAAGAAAAGGTTAAACTACCCGACTGTACACAATCAATAGCGTGAGTGGAGTTGTTCGGCTGCAAGAAGGTGTGAAAGTCCGACCATGGTTTGTAAAAAGCGGGTAAGAAAAGGTTTGAATGCCCGAATATACACCATCAAAAGTGGACGCGGAATTGTTCGGCTGCAAGAAGGTGTGAACGTCCGACCAGTTTGTAAAAAGCAGTGAAAAGCGAGAAAAAGCTTTTCGTTAGTTTTGCATGATTTGGGATTTTGCTTATAAAATGCATTCCTTCACTCAAACTATGTTAAAACTGATTTGTCCTTCATATTTACCTTGTCTAGAAAGATTTAAACAAAAAAAAACCAACGTACTTTGCAGTAAAAGAAAGAGCAAATCTAAGATCTAAAAGTTTCAGGAATCCGAGTATAAGCTTGCTTTCATGAGTTCTTCACGATTTCGGATTTTGCTACAAAATGAATTGCTTTGCTCAAACCAAGTTAAACCTGCTTTGTCCTTCCATATTTATCAATGTCGAGATAGATTTAAACAAAACAAAAAAAACACGTTGTACTTTGCAATATAACAAATAGCAACACTGAAGGATCAGGAATCCGAGAATAAGCTTTTCATGTGTTGTGCATGTTTTGAGATTTTGTTTTAAAATTAATTCCTTCACTCAAACTATGTTAAAACTGCTTTGACATTGATAAATATGAAGACAAAGCCATTTTAACTTGGTTTGAGCAAAGCAATTCATTTTATAGGAAAATCCGAAATCATGCAGAACGTATGAAAATAAGCTTATTCTCGGATTCCTGTTCCTTCAGTGTTGCTCTTTCTTCTACTGCAATATACAATGTTGTTCTTTGTTGAAGTCGATCTAGACATTGATAAATATGAAGTTAAAAGCAGTTTTAACATAGTTTGAGTGAAGGAATTCATTTTATAGCAAAATCCCAAATCATGCAGAACGTATGAAAAGAAGCTTATTCTCGGATTCCTGATCCTTCAGTGTCTCTCTTTCTTCTACTGCAAAATCTAATGTTGTTCTTTGTTGAAGTCGATCTAGACATTGATAAATATGAAGGTAAAAGCCGTTTTACCATAGTTTGATTGAAGGAATGCATTTTATAAGCAAAATCCCAAATCATGCAGAACTCATGAAAAGCTTTTTCTCGAATTTCTGAACCTTTCTTTCTTTTACTGCAAAATACTACGTTGTTTTTTGTTCAAATCTATCTAGACATTTATAAATACCAGCCGAACATCTCTGCTGCCGCTTTTGATAATTTATGGTTTGGCATTCTTACCTTTTCTTACCCGTTTGTGAGTAATTATGGCTGGATATTCACACCTTCTTGCAGCCGAACACCACCTCTCCCACTTTTGATGATGTATGGGCCGGCATTCTTTACCTTTTCTAACACATTTTTCAGCAATTAGGGTGGGACATTCACACCTACTCACAGACAAACACCTCCGCTCTCGCATTTGATGGTGTATAGTAGGGCATTCTCACCCTTTCTCATCAGCTTTTTGCAAATTATGATCTGACATTCACACCTACTGCTTTTTACAAACTATGGTCGGACATTCACACCGTCTTACAGTGCAACACCTCCGCTCCCGCTTTTGATGGTGTATAGTCGGGCATTCAAACCTTTCTTACCCGCTTTTTACAAACTTTGGTCGGACATTCAGACCTTCTTGTAGCCGAAAACCTCCGCTCCCTCTTTTGATCATACATTGTCGGGCATTCGCACCTTTTCTTACCCGCTTTTTACAAACCATGGTGAGACTTTCACACCTTCTTGTAGCCGAACACATCCGCTCCCGCTATTGATTGTGTACAGTCGGATATTTGAACCTTTTCTTACCTTCTTTTTACCAACTATGGTCGGGCATTCACACCTACTTACAGCGGAACACGTCCGCTCTGTCTTTTGATGGTGTATGTTCGGGCATTCGAAGCTTTTCTTACCCGCTTTTTACAAACTATGCTCGGACATTCAAACCTTCTTATAGCCGAACACATCCACTCCTGCTTTTGATGATGTATGGTTGGGCATTGGAACCTACTTGTTGCCCGCTATTCATTAATTATGGGTGGACATTAAAACCTTGTCGCAGCCAAACACGTCCGCTCCCTGTTTTGATCATGTATGGTTGGACATTCGCACCTTTTCTCACCCGCTTTTTGCAAACAATGGTCAGCAATTCATAGCTTCCTCTCCACCATACTTGTATGGTGGGATATTCACACCCACTTGCATCCGACGACCTCCGCCCCCACTTTTGTTGATATTGAGTTGGTCATTTGCACCTTACCCGCTTTTGGCAAACTATGGCCTTCTTGCAGCCAAACACCTCTGATCTCGCTTTTGATGATGTAAGGTTGAGCATTCAGACCTTGCTTCACCTGCTTTTCACCAAATATAGTCGGACATTCACACCTTCTTCACACTTCCGCTCCACCTTTTAGTGTTCTATAACACCTTTTTTTCACCGCATTTTATAGATTATGGTTGGAAATTTTCAACCACTCTCATCCGAAGACCTCTCCTCCCGCTTTTGTTAATATATTTGAACTTTAGTCGGACATTCACACCTTCTTGCAGCTGAACCACCTCCGCTCCCTGTTTTGATCATGTATGGTCTGGCAATACTACCTTTTCTTACCCGTTTGTGAGTAATTATGGCTGGACATTCACACCTACTCACAGCCGAACAACTCCGCTACCGCATTTGATGGTGTATAGTCGGGCATTCTCACCCTTTCTCATCAGCTTTTTGCAAATTATGATCTGACATTCACACCTATTTGCAGTCAAACAGTTCTGCTCCCGCTTTTGATTATGTTTGGTTGGATATTCGAACCTTTTTTAACTGCTTTTTACAAACTTTGGTTTGCTCATCCACATCTGCTTTTGATGATGTATGGTTGGGCATTCGCACATTTTTTTTTACCCATTTTTCAGTAATTATGGGTGGACATTCACACCTTCTTGCAGCTGAACACCTCCTCTCCCACTTATTATCATGTGCGGTGTGATTTTCGAAATTTTTACCTTCATGTTTTCTAGCAATTATTGATGGACATTCAGACCTTCTTGCAGCTGAACACCTCCGCTCCCTCTTTTGATCATACATTGTCGGGCATTCGCAGCTTTTCTTACCCGCTTTTTACAAACCATGGTCGGACTGTCACACCTTCTTGTAGCCGAACACATCCGCTCCCGCTATTGATTGTGTACAGTCGGGTTTTTTAACCTTTTCTTACCCGCTTTTTACCAACTCTGGTCGGACATTCACACCTTCTTACAGCGGAACACCTCCGCTCCCTCCTTTGATGGTGTATGGTCGGGCATTCTAACCTTTTCTTACCCGCTTTTTACAAACTATGCTCGGACATTCAAACCTTCTTGTAGCCGAACACATCCACTCTTGCTTTTGATGATGTGTAGTTGGGGATTCGAACCTTCTTCTTGCCCGCTTTTCATTAATTATGGGTGGACATTCACACCTTGTCGCAGCCAAACACCTCCGCTCCCTGTTTTGATCATGTATGGTTGGACATTCGCACCTTTTCTCACCCGCTTTTTGCAAACTATGGTCAATAATTCACAGCTTCCTCTCCACCATACTTGTATGGTGGGATATTCACTGCCACTTGCATCCGAATACCTCCGCCCCCACTTTTGTTGATATTTAGTCGGTCATTCGTACCTTACCCGCTTTTGGCAAACTATGGCCTTCTTGCAGCCAAACACCTCTGATCTCGCTTTTGATGATGTAAGGTTGGGCATTCAGACCTTGCTTCACCTGCTTTTCACCAAATATAGTCGGACATTCACAGCTTCTTGCAGCCGAACACTTCCGCTCCTCCTTTTAGTGTTCTATAACACCTTTTTTTCACCGCATTTTATAGATTATGGTTGGAAATTCTCAAACACTCTCATCCGAAGACTTCTCCTCTCGCTTTTGTTAATATAATTGAACTTTAGTCGGACATTCACACCTTCTTGCAGCTGAACCACCTCCGCTCCCTGTTTTGATCTTGTATGGTCTGGCAATACTACCTTTTCTTACCCGTTTGTGAGTAATTATGGCTGGACATTCACACCTACTTTCAGCAGAACACCACCTCTCTCGCTTTTGATGATGTATGGACTGGCATTCTTACCTTTTCTAACACATTTTTCAGCAATTATGGTCGGAGATTCACACCTACTCACAGACGAACAACTCCGCTCCCGCATTTGATGGTGTATAGTCTGGCATTCTCACCATTTCTCATCAGCTTTTTGCAAATTATGATCTGACATCCACACCTACTTGCAGTCGAACACCTCCGCTTCCGCTTTTGATGGTATATATATTCGGGCATTCGAACCTTTTGTTACCCGCTTTTTACAAACCATGGTCGGACTTTCACACCTTCTTGTAGCCGAACAACTCCGCTACCGCTATTGATTGTGTACAGTCGGGTATTTTAACCTTTTCTTACCCGCTTTTTACCAACTATGGTCGGACATTCACACCTTCTTACAGCGGAACACGTCCGCTCCCTCTTTTGATGGTGTATGTTCGGGCATTCGAACCTTTTCTTACCCGCTTTTTACAAACCATGGTCGGACTTTCACACCTTCTTGTAGGCGAACAACTCCGCTACCACTATTGATTGTGTACAGTCGGGTATTTTAACCTTTTCTTACCCGCTTTTCACCAACTCTGGTCGGACATTCACACCTTCTTACAGCGGAACATCTCCGCTCCCTCTTTTGATGGTGTATGTTCAGGCATTCGAACCTTTTCTTACCCGCTTTTTACAAACCATGGTCGGACTTTCACACCTTCTTGTAGCCGAACAACTCCACTCCCGCTATTGATTTTGTACAATCGGGTAGTTTAACCTTTTCTTACCCGCCTTTTACCAACTATGGTTGGACATTCACACCTTCTTACAGTGGAACACATTCGCACCTTACCCGCTTTTGGCAAACTATGGCCTTCTTGCAGCCAAACACCTCTGATCTCGCTTTTGATGATGTGTGGTTGGGCATTCAGACCTTGCTTCACCTGCTTTTCACCAAATATAGTCGGACATTCACACCTTCTTGCAGCCGAACACTTCCGCTCCCCCTTTTAGTGTTCTATCACACCTTTTTTTCACCGCATTTCATAGATTATGTTTGGGAATTCTCAACCACTCTCATCCGAAGACCTCTCCTCCCGCTTTTGTTAATATATTTGAACTTTAGTCGGACATTCACACCTTCTTGAAGCTGAACCACCTCCGCTCCCTGTTTTGATCATGTATGGTCTGGTAATACTACCTTTTCTTACCCGTTTGTGAGTAATTATGGCTGGATATTCACACCTACTTGCAGCCGAAAACCACTTCTCTCGCTTTTGATGATGTATGGACCGGCATTCTTACCTTTTCTAACACATTTTTCAGCAATTATGGTCGGAAATTCACACCTACTCACAGACGAACAACTCCGCTCCCGCATTTGATGGTGTATAGTCGGGCATTCTCACCCTTTCTCATGAGCTTTTTGCAAATTATGATCTGACATTCACACCTACTTGCAGTCGAACAGCTCTGCTCCCGCTTTTGATTATGTTTGGTTGGATATTCGAACCTTTTCTTAACTGCTTTTTACAAACTTTGGTTGGACGTTCACACCTTCTTGTAGCCGAACACATCCACTCCTGCTTTTGATGATGTATGGTTGGGCATTCGCACCTTTTTTTTACTACCTTTTCTTACCCGTTTGTGAGTAATTATGGCTGGACATTCACACCTATTTGCAGTCGAATAGCTCTGCTCCCGCTTTTGATTTTTTTTGGTTGGATATTCGAACCTTTTCTTAACTGCTTTTTACAAACTTTGGTCAGACGTTCACACCTTCTTGCAACCGAACACCTCCGCTTCCGCTTTTGGTTGTATAAATTCGGGAATTCGAACCTTTTCTTACCCGCTTTTTACAAACCATGGTCGGACTTTCACAGCGTCTTGTAGCCGAACAACTCCACTCCCGCTATTGATTGTGTACAGTTGGGTAGTTTAACCTTTTCTTACCCGCTTTTTACCAACTATGTTCGGACATTCACACCGTCTTACAGCGGAACACCTCCGCTCCCTCTTTTGATCATACATCGTCGGGCATTCGCACCTTGTCTTACCCGCTTTTTACAAACTTTAGTCGGACATTCAGACCTTCTTGCAGCTGAACCACCTCCGCTCCCTGTTTTGATCATGTATGGTCTGGCAATACTAGCTTTTCTTACCCGTTTGTGAGTAATTTTGGCTGGACATTCACACGTACTCACAGCCGAACAACTCCGCTACCGCATTTGATGGTGTATAGTCGGGCATTCTCACCCTTTCTCATCAGCTTTTTGCAAATTATGATCTGACATTGACACCTACTTGCAGTCGAACAGCTCTGCTCCCGCTTTTGATTATGTTTGGTTGGATATTCGAACCTTTTCTTAACTGCTTTTTACAAACTTTGTTCGGAGTTACACGTCTTCGTGAAGCCGAACACCTCCGCTTCCGCTTTTTGATGGTGTATAGTCGGGATTTCGAACCTTTTCTTACCCGGTTTTTAGAAATTATGGTTGGACATTCAGACCTTGCAGCTGAACCACCTCCGCTCCCTGTTTTGATCATGCATTGTCTGGCAATACTACCATTTCTTACCCGTTTGTGAGTAATCTTCTAAAAGGTCATACCTGTCATTTTTTCCATTGAAACCATAAATATTTAAGAGGTTAAAGTCTTGCCCCATAAAATTCAAGTGTGCTAAAAGTGCCCGTCCATCTCTCACCACTGTGCTACCTTTCACCAGAACATGCAGATTTTTAATTAGAATGGCCACACCATCATTTTTAATTTGATTTGAGCCACTCCATATCGATAAATGGGGCCACATTTCCTCCCATTGTCTATGGTTTTTAAAAAAAGGTAGTCCACATTCTTGTATTAAAAACACATCTGATTTTATGGAGTCTAAGAAGGATATAATACTCTTGGCTCTTGTCTTTGATTTCACACTTCTCACATTTAGTGTTGAGAAGGTGAGAACCATTAAAAGGATAAAGGAAAGTAGGTATGTCATTTTCGTTTTTCTAAGTTATCAAAACAAATTACACACTCAGGTTATTTCTTGGGAAACTAGCTCTCCTTTTCGGATTCTCGGTGTTGGCCTCTGATGCAATGTTGCATTTAACTTTGAGTCCCTGGGGGTTGATTGCAGAGCTAAAGGGAATCAGAGGACAACTCAGATGCCGTCCTCTTCGGCTGTTGACCTTCGGGGAGGTGAGTACCTTCACTAGACTCACCTGTCTGCTCTTCCTCCTCATTTAGCGTAGCTCCACCCTCTGCCTGTGAATTCTCACAGACTTCAGCACTGAGTGGTGAGGCCTCTACAGGCCCCTCTCCTTTTTGCTCCTCACTTCCAATCCAAGCTTTTGGCGAGAAGTTTGAATTTATTGGGTCAACCTCTTCACTTTGTTCACCAACTGCCACCTCTGGTCCTTCTCTTTGTTGGCTTGACTGTGGCTTTGCCGTCTTTAATTTGTTGGCAAAAGATTTAGGGCAATCTCAGAAGAGGTGTTAATTCTCCACAGAGATTACATTTCCTGCCATTTGGACACTCTCCAAAAGTGTGCCCAATTTCTCTGCACTTCTCACATATCACCTTGGTACAAGCCTCAACCAGGTGCCCATGCTCACCGCACTTGCGGCAGAGCTTGGGCTGCCCCTGGTACTGGATGCAACCTCGGTTTTCGAGGTGGCCAGAGTGTCACTTTGCATCTCCGCCCACCCGCTGCACTGAGCACTCTTCAGCCCTTTTAAATGGTATAACTTTGCACTCCCGCACGCTCCAGCGAGCACCATTCAAGCAACAACTTTGCACTCCAGCTTCAAACATCGGCACAGTCGCAACAAGTAAGGCAACTCTACTCAGAGAAGTCACTCTGCACAGTAACAAGATTTCTTTTGCACAGACGGAAAGGGCTTCACCCGCAAAGGTAAAGCCTGCCAAAAATAGAAACAACTCATTAGTGCTGCTCTCCACGGAAGTCTTTAGTAAAAGGCGAAAGACTTGTTCATTATGAAGAGAAACCAGAGTACGATTATCTGCCACTGCGGGAGCAGGGCATCAGGCTAGTTGGTATAGCCACCTTCCCCATGGTGAGCTTTGCTTGGTTGAGACGCTTGCTCCCCCTCCTTGCTCCTCGGCTGACCAAGTAGGAAAAATCGGGCCCTATTCGATGGCTGCCTTGTCTTTTACTCTGTGCAAAAGACAAGGCAGCCACAAACACCACGGGAACACCGTATTGAGGCTTTGTTCTGACCGCTCATTCAGTGTTGCGTTTCTTTCAAGTAATTCTCCCGGTTAGCCCGCACTCGGCTTGCTCCCAGAGCTGTGTTAAAGTCTACTTCGCATTCACTCTCTTTTCTCAGCAGACAAAAAGAAAGTTTCATCTTGGGCTCCCTGAAACTTCCATCCTGCACCACTGTTTGCTTTTTCACAAGAGCAGAGAAGAGCGCACCGTTCCCAGCGGCACTGCAGTACCGGGTCGATGCTTGGAGTGAACGGAGCAAGCTCCTTTTTCAACTCCTATTGCTAAAAATCCATTTAATATGTAGTCCTCGTACAAAGGCCATATCAGATATTAGACTGATAAGAACAGGTACTACACTTGATCTTAGCCAAAAGGCCGAGAAGCGATAACTGTCCACTGGTTCACGTCCGAGGGCCCTTCCTGGCACAATGCGCACTTGTAGCGGTGTTCTTTTTATGGCCATAGGTGGCCAGAGTGTCACTTTGCACCTCCGCCCACCAGCTGCACTGAGCACTCTTCAGCCCTTTTAAATGGTATAACTTTGCACTCCCGCACGCTCCAGCTAGCACCATCCAAGCAACATCGGCACAGTCGCAACAAGTAAGGCGACTCTACTCAGAGAAGTCACTCTGCACAGTAGCAAGATTTCTTTTGCACAGACTGAAAGGGCTTCACCCGCAAAGGTAAAGCCTGCCAAAAATAGAAACAACTCATTAGTGCTGCTTTCCACGGAAGTCTTTAGTAAAAGGCGAAAGACTTGTACGTTATGAAGAGAAACCAGAGTACGATTATCCGTCACTGCGGGAGCAGGGCATCAGGCTAGTTGGCATAGCCACCTTCCCCATGGTGAGCTTTGCTTGGTTGAGACGCTTGCTCCCCCCCTTGCTCCTCGGCTGACCAAGTAGGAACAATCGGGCCCTATTCGATGGCTGCCTTGTCTTTTACTCTGTGCAAAAGACAAGGCAGCAACAAAAACACCACGGGAAAACCATATTGAGGCTTTGTTCTGACCGCTCATTCGGTGTCGCGTTTCTTTCAAGCAATTCTCCCAGTTAGCCCACACTCGGCTCGCTCCCAGAGCCGTGTTAAAGTCTACTTCGCATTCATTCTTGTTTCTCAGCAGACTCTTGGGATCTATAAAATGAATTCCTTCACTCAAACTATGTTAAAACTGCTTTGTCCTTCATATTTACCATGTCTTGAAAGATTTAAACAAAAAAAACAACGTTGTACTTTGCAGTAAAAGACAGAGCAAATCTAAAGTCTCAGGAATCCGAGAATAAGCTTACTTTCATGAGTTCTTCACGATTTGGGATTTTGCTATAAAATGAATTCCTTCACTCAAACTAAATTAAAACTGCTAAACCGCTAATCTGTTACATGTAAGGCAGATGTCAAATTCACCGAAATAGGATCTAAGGGTATTCGGCCAATCGAGCTTTAGCAGCTTCGGTAAAAGAGTATAAGTTGAAGAGTTTGTGAATAAAGGTGTGCGCACACTTAGTGAGCTGTAGGAAAATAGGCAGGGAGCAATGCCGGCTGGGGTATATGTTCGTGTATGTTGTCTGACTGTTTGATTTGAATGTGTTGTGTAAGTGTCCTGTTGAATGTTACATGTTTGGGCTTTGACACGCTTCACTGTGGTTGTTAACTGTGTGGTGTGTCCTGAAATGTTATATGTTTGGGCTGTGTGACATGCTTAATGCTTGTCAGTAGCTACCCACTTATTCATATATAGCAACTGACAACATAAGAAGTCCGGACATACTTTGATAGTAGTTGTAGAAGTATCCTTATTGATAATAGATAAACTAATTCATAGTGATAGAACAGTAGATGAACAGGTGCCTGCACATGTCTCAAGAAAATAAAATGGGTGGATGATTGCTGACGGCAGAGCAATACTGCCAAACTTATGAGTTCTTGTGGCAAACTTGATTCAGTGTCTTGACGTGTATACGCTGTTTCGCTGACTTGATTGTCACAAGAAACAAAGTGTGTTTGATAAGATCCGACCATTTTATTACGGGAGGATCAATATGTATGGATTCTGATGTGACTGATAAACCCATTCGTATCTTAAGCATAATCTAATACGTGAGACAACGCCCTGGCACAGAATCAAAAAAAAAAAAAGAGAGAGCAGTTTTGTGTCCCCACAGTCCATAATGTAGAAAAGAGAGAAAAAAGCCTTTCTGATTTGGTGTGTGTGCTCACAGTGCAGAGTGTAGAGAAAAGAGAGAAAAGAAAGCCGTTTTGGTGTCACGGGTGTTGTGACTTACACACACACATTTCTGAATTGAGAAAGGAAATTATTTTAGAGGAAGCACTAGAGTTTAGATCCCACATTTGTTGATAGGCATTCATTTATTTCTTCACTTCTGATGAAGTTTCAACAATAAACAACAAACTTTGTATTATGAGAAAGAACCAGACTCATTCTTCAGGAATCCAAAAATAAGCTCTATTTTACGAGTTATGCACGAATTCGGATTCTCCTATAAAACGAATTCCTTAACTCAAACCAGGTTAAGACTGCTTTGTCCTTCATATTTATTCATGTCTAATCAAGTTTCAACAATAAACAACGTTGTACTTTGTAGAATGAGAAAGAACTTCTCGACATATGACGAAGTACAGATTTTGCTATAAAATTAATTCCTTCTATCAGCCTGACTTAAAACTGTTTGTCCTCCTTATTTATCCACTTCAAATCAAGTTTCAATAATTAAAAAAATGTTATAGTTTGAGAAATAACCACTTCATCTTCAGCAATCAGTATAAAAAGAGGGTAAGAAAAGGTGCAAATGCCAACCATACATCACTAAAAGGTGGAGCAGAAGTATTCGGCTGCAAGTAGGTGTGAATGTCCGACCATAATTTGTAAAAAGCGGGTAAGAAAAGGTTCGAAGGCCCGACTATACATTAACAAAAGCGGGAGGAGAGGTCTTCGGATGAGAGTGGGTGAGAATTTCCAACCATAATCTATAAAATGCGGTGAAGAAAAAGGTGTGAATGCTACGTAGAACACTCAAAGGTGGAGCGGAAGTGTTCGGCTGCAAGAAGGTGTGAATGTCCGACTATATTTGGTGAAAAGCAGGTGAAGCAAGGTCTGAATGCCCAACCTTACATCATCAAAAGCGAGATCAGAGGTGTTTGGCTGCAAGAAGGCCATAGTTTGCCAAAAGCGGTTGAGGTGCGAATGACCGACTAAATATCAACAAAAGTGGGGGCGGAGGTCTTCGGATGCAAGTGGGTGTGAATATCCCACCATACAAATATGGTGGAGAGGAAGCTGTGAATGGCCGACCATAGTAAAAAGCGGGTGAGAAAAGGTGCGAATGTCCAACCATACACCATCAAAACAGGGAGCGGAGGTGTTTGGCTGCGACAAGGTGTGAATGTCCACCCATAATTAATGAAAAGCGGGCAACAAGTAGGTTCAGATGCCCAACCATACATCATCAAAAGCAGGAGCGGAGGTGTTCCGTTGTAAGAAGTTATGAATGTCCGACCATAGTTGGTAAAAAGCGGGTAAGAAAAGGTTAAAATACCCGACTGTACACAATCAATAGCGGGAACGGAGTTGTTCGGCTACAAGAAGGTGTGAAAGTCCGACCATGGTTTGTAAAAAGCGGGTAAAAAAATGTTTGAATATCCGAATATATACCATCAAAAGCGGAAGCGGAGGTGTTCGGCTGCAAGAAGGTGTGAACGTCCGACCAAAGTTTGTAAAAAGCAGTTATGAAAAGGTTAGATTATCCAACCAAAGATAATCAAAAGCGGGAGCAGAGCTGTTCGACTGCAAGTAGATGTGAATGTCAGATCATAATTTGCAAAAAGCTTATGAGAAAGGGTGAGAATGCCCGACTATACACCATCAAATGCGGGAGTGGAGTTGTTCAGCTTCGAGTAGGTGTGAATCTCCAACGATAATTGCTGAAAAATGTGTTAGAAAAGGTAAGAATCCATACATCATCAAAAGTGGGAGAGGTGGTGTTCGGCTACAAGTAGGTGTGAATGTCCAGCCATAATTACTCACAATTGGGTAAGAAAAGGTAGTATTGCCAGACCATACATGATCAAAACTGGGAGCGGAGGTTGTTCAGCTGCAAGAAGGTGTGAATGTCCGACTAAAGTTTGTAAAAAGCGGGTAAGACAAGGTGCGAATGCCCGACAATGTATGATCAAAAGAGGGAGCGGAGGTTTTCGGCTGCAAGAAGGTCTGAATGTCCACCCACAATTCCTGAAAAATGGGTAAAAAAAGGGTGCAAATGCCCAACCATACATCATCAAAAGCAGGAGTGGATGAGTTCGGCTACAAGAAGGTTTGAATGTCCATCAATAATTGCTTTAAAACATGAAAGAAAATTTTCGAATATCAAACCGCACATTATCATAAGCGGGAGAGGAGGTGTTCAGCTGCAAGAAGGTGTGAATGTCCCACCAAAGTTTGTAAAAAGCAGTTAAGAAAAGGTTCGAATATCCAACCAAACATAATCAAAAGCGGGAGCAGAGCTGTTCGACTGCAAGTAGGTGTGAATGTCAGATCATAATTTGCAAAAAGCTGATGAGAAAGGGTGAGAATGCCAGACTATACACCATCTAATGCGGGAGCGGAGGTGTTCGGCTCTGAGTAGGTGTGAATATACGACCATAATTGCTGAAAAATTTGTTAGAAAAGGTAAGAATGCCGGACCATACATCATCAAAAGCGGGAGAGGTGGTGTTCGGCTGCAACAAGGTGTGAATGTTCGACTAAAGTTTGTAAAAAGCGGGTAAGAGAAGGTGCGAATGCCCGACAATGTATGATCAAAAGCAGGAGCGGAGGTGTTCAGCTGCAAGAAAGTCTAAATATCCATCAATAATTTCTACAAAACATGAAAGAAAACTTTCGAAAATCAAACCGTACATGATCATAAGTGGGAGAGGAGGTGTTCAGCTGCAAGAAGGTGTGAATGTCCACCCATAATTCCTGAAAAATGGGTAAAAAAAAGGTTTGAATGCCCAACCATACATCATCAAAAGCAGGAGTGGATGTGTTCGGGTACAAGAAGGTGTGAACGTCCAACCAAAGTTTGTAAAAAGCAGTTAAGAAAAGGTTCGAATATCCAACCAAACATAATCAAAAGCGGGAGCAGAGCTGTTCGACTGCAAGTAGGTGTGAATGTCAGATCATAATTTGCAAAAAGCTGATGAGAAAGGGTGAGAATGCCCGACTATACACCATCAAATGCGGTAGCGGAGTTGTTTGGCTGTGAGTAGGTGTGAATGTCCAGCCAAAATTACTCACAAACGGGTAAGAAAAGGTAGTATTGCCAGACCATACATGATCAAAACAGGGAGCGGAGGTGGTTCAGCTGCAAGAAGGTCTGAATGTCAGACTTAAGTTTGTAAAAAGCGGGTAAGACAAGCTGCGAATGCCCGACAATGTATGATCAAAAGAGGGAGCGGAGGTGTTAGGTTGCAAGAAGGTCTGAATGTCCAACCATAATTTGTAAAAACCGAGAATAAAAGGCTAGAAAATGTCAGAAAAATTCTCTGCAAAATTAGGCTCAGAGTCGCTGGATACGATTAATTAACACAAAACATTTATTTCTTGCAAGAAAGAGACAAGTCTGCACAAATCCACACAACCTGTCGGGAAGACCGCTCAGAGTTGTCTCCTGACAAAATGGTGCTCCAGCTATTTATGTTGCTTATGCTTGCTGATCACACAATGTTATGAGAAAAGGCGCTTTTCTCACCATTCATTATTATGGGTAGGAATATTCAATGTTATGGGGAAAGGTGCTTCTCTCCCCATTCCTTGTTATGGGAAGGAACATAAGAGGTGCTTCTCACCAGTTAATATTATGGGAAAGTCTAGTACCAGAGTCAAAACACTTTTGCTTGAATCATAGAAGGTGAACAGATGGAGTGACTCTTCTGTCATAGTATAACTATATAATTTTTCCAACATTCCCTCCTGTTTATGCTATGAAGTATTAAAACTGTACAATTAACATTGAATGTATTTCTATCGTTCGCAGTGCATAGGAGCGAAAAACCCATTTGCTTTATTTACGGGAAAATTTTCCTATGGCCCCATTCTCTCCTTGGCGACCGACCGCTTAGTCAGTTACTCAGTATCAAAGGTCGCACTCCGAACCGTTAATTTCAATGAATGGTGATGGACCTAGGTGTGACCAGCAAACACAAAACGGATACAACCAAAATACATGGAAATAAGGACATAAATCAATAAAATGGAAATCAATAAAACTATGACTAAATGATTAGAAAATGGACAAAAATCAATAAAACTATGACTAAATGATTAATGAACAAAATTAATACAATGGAATAAACAAAAAATTAATTAAATGAAAATATGATTATATGCAATTAATAAATCATATGAAATTGATATTAAATGGAAAAATTAATAAAATGAAAAAATTGATAAATGAAAATCAAGAATAGTCAAACAATAATAATAATAATACAATGCAGTTTATTCAGTCCACTCTGCAATCGTCTGCTTCTGGCCGAACATCAGTCCGGCTGGGTCTGGAACTGCTAAGCTATCTTGGAAGGAGAGGTTACTAGCACTTCACTTCCCGGAAGAGGTCTTTACCACCTCTTATTCCCTAACTAATCCTCTTTTAGGATTCAGCCATACAGTGGTTGGAGGCTGTAGATTGTTAGACGTTACTTGGTGGAATGAATTCTTCAAATCAGCTTTTCATTCAGTTGGGGTGGAGCGCTTAGCTTTGCCGTCCACCCTGACTTTGAGTCCTGTAGTGGTTCTGCTGCTGATGCAGTTCATCAAACTGTGGACAAATGTTAGCAGGAAGAAGCAACATATCATCTTTACAATGCTCTACATTCAGGAATTGCCTTTTACTAGGTCCAATTCCCATGTTCATTGGTCTTTCATATGAACGCAAAAATAATCATTAAACAAATCATTGAGAATTCACTCGGGGTCATTCAAAGTACTTTAAATGTTATCTGTATCATCGTCTCCATCATCCATGTGTCGCTCGTTGTCATCATCTCCCTCTACCTGTTGATACATTATGCGGGTACGGATGGTTTCAATCAGTCTTTGGGACAGTCCTCTCAAGCATGTGATACAACATCAAGCACAGGTGGCTACTATGGCTGTGACAACAGACAAAGACCAAACCACTTCTCCATCATGTCAGTGAAGGGGTCGTTGCTCCCTGAGTTTTCTATCAGCTCTGCAGAGAGTGATGCGAGTCCCTCTTTGTGATTCTGCCATCTGCGGAAGTATTGTTAGGAATAAAGGAACAGGATAAAGTTCCAAACATTTTAATTGTTCAGCAATGCCTTGTAGATGTAATTTATCCAATAAACATTTTTATTTATTGTTGCCCACCAGAAAAGAAAAGATTCAAAGTCTGTAGTTACTTAATTTCTAGCTTTAAATTCATCTGGGACTCAGAATTCCAATGCTATCCAGGTACACTCTGTTGTCAAATGAACCTCCAGACACAGTTGAACGCTTGAGACGTTGCAGCTTCTCAGCCAAGGCCTTAAAGTCCCCCACAGGGAACAGACGGAAAGGCATCAGTGGTTGGGCTATTGTGCAGCTGCCAGTTAGGCAGAAGGACGGACCTCAGTTTCATCTCCCCACACAGCCACCAGAGGTCTGCTCTCATGGAAGTCTGGTTCCGAAACCAAGATGCTGAGTAGTTACCTGCGTCCCGAGTGACAATAGATGGATTCTTGACAATTATCTGACATGAGTGTACCCACATTCTTACCTGTACCCCTGTGGATGAAACATATATAAATTACCCGTATAAGCCAACGCTGAGGGCAGTTGTCTCTTTTCTTAACTGCTGGGAACAACAAAGAGAGAGTTTTACATTGCTCTGTGTTAGGTACAAAAAATTCATTATGCAATTGTAATGCAATTGTAATGCTTCATTTCTAAATTTATGTTCTGGCTTTAGCACATTCAATACAATTAGATTGGATATTTTGTCATGCTGTATACATTCTAACAAAATTCCAACTGATACACTGGCGATTCTTCAGAAATCTTGTATTAACATACATTTCACATATGTACTTTTCAGAATACACATGGGCTTTTTGGTTGTCTTTACATAAAATAATTGAGCATAAGTCAATGTCAGCCACCCCATCTATTCCTGCAACAAAAAAATAGGTTGACAAGTTATCTGTTGGACCTGAGGGACCTCCTATCTCTGTGGTCAGTCTGGGTCTGTGTGATTCATTGTAGTGCATTATCTTTTAGTTTTTTATTAATCTGTGCTTAATCCCATAGAATTAGGAATACGATAATAAGAATAATGATTAACAATACACAACTGGTTCCTTTTAACCTACAAATCCTGGTAATTTAAATGGATGCCACGGCTGCTGTCTGTCTATCCCTGTCTTATTTTAGCCACACCCTATGTTCTCGTTTTAGCCGTTGTTTTCTTCACTGAGGTTGAGACGAACCCCCTCCTGTTGAGAGAATTCCCCTTTGTAGTCAGACTTATGCCTCAGAGAACGGTGGTGGGTAACTAATCTTTCCCTACTTCTGCAGGTCGTGGCCTTACTGGTTTACAGTGTGATGAGGATCCAGGATATATTAGTTTAGCTGCTGTGGTTTCTGAAAGCAGTACCTGATATGGACCTTCCCACCTTGGGCTGGAGCAGTTATCTTTCTTTATCACTTTGATGAGGATCCAGTCTCCAGGTTTTAGAGATTCCTCCACAGGGTCACCTGGAACAGACACTAGACAGAATAGATCTCTCTACTTGTTAACATTTTAACCATGTATCCTGCTAAGGTTTCTTCTCTTTCTTCATCATGTCTGGTGAATAGTTCTGTGGTAGTAAAAATGGTTTACATTATACATCATCTTAAATAGAGTTAATTCTGTGCTAGGTAGAGTAATATGCATGTTTAGGACTACTAGTGGTAAACAGTAACCCAATTCTTCCCAGTTTCTTCAGTCTTGCACAGTGGTTTCTGAGATCCTTTTTTGTTTTTAAGTTCTTCGCCATCAGGAAGATAATATTTTACAAACATTTCACTGTAGATTTTTTCAGGAATTCCAAATCTAGGTAATATTTAATTCACCAGTGTTGAGGGTACATCTGCCTGTGCATCTGGAAATACTTCACTTCATTTGGTAAAACATCACTAATCACCAGGGAGACATTCACACCTACTTGCAGTCGAACACCTCAACCGCTTATGATCATGTGCAGTTTGATATTCGAAAAATTTCTTTCATGTTTTCTAGCAATTATTGATGGACATTCAGACCGTCTTATAGCGGAGCTCCTCCGCTCCCTCTTTTGATGGTGTATGTCCGGGCATTCGAACCTTTCCTTACCCGCTTTTTACAAACTATAGTCGGACATTCAAACCTTCTTGTAGCCGAACACATCCACTCCTGCTTTTGATGATGTATGGTTGGGCATTCGCACCTTTTCTTACCCATTTTTCAGTATTTATGGGTGGACATTCAGACCTTCTTAAAGCCGAACCACCTCCGCTCCCTGTTTTGATCATGTATGGTCTGGCAATACTACCTTTTCTTACCCGTTTGTGAGTAATTATGGCTGGATATTTACACCTTCTTGCAGCCGAACACCACCTCTCCCGCTTTTGATGATGTATGGTCCGGCATTCTTACCTTTTCTAACACATTTTTCAGCAATTATGGTCGGACATTAACACCTACTCACAGACAAACACCTCCGCTCCCGCATTTGATGGTGTATAGTAGGGCATTCTCACCCTTTCTCATCAGCTTTTTGCAAATTATGATCTGACATTCAGACCTGCTTTTGATAATGTATGGTTGGGCATTGGCACCTTTTTTTACCCATTTTTCAGGAATTATGGGTGGATATTCACACCGTCTTGCAGCTGAACACCTCCTCTTATGATCATGTGCGGTTTGATATTCGAAAATTTTCTTTCATGTTTTAAAGAAATTATTGATGGACATTCAGACCTTCTTGCAGCTGAACCCCTCTGCTCGCGCTTTTGATGGTGTATAGTCGGGCATTCGCACCTTGTCTTACCCGCTTTTTACAAACTTTAGTCGGACATTCAGACCTTCTTGCAGCTGAACCACCTCCGCTCCCTGTTTTGATCATGTATGGTCTGGCAATACTACCTTTTCTTACCCGTTTGTGAGTAATTTTGGCTGGACATTCACACCTACTCACAGCCGAACAACTCCGCTACCGCATTTGATGGTGTATAGTCGGGCATTCTCACCCTTTCTCATCAGCTTTTTGCAAATTATGATCCGACATTCACACCTACTTGCAGTCGAAAAGCTCTGCTCCCGCTTTGGATTATGTTTGGTTGGATATTCGAACCTTTTCTTAACTGCTTTTTACAAACTTTGTTCGGAGGTTCACGTCTTCTTGAAGCCGAACACCTCCGCTTCCGCTTTTGATGGTGTACAGTCGGGTATTTTAACCTTTTCTTACCCGCTTTTTACCAACTATGGTCGGACATTCACACCTTCTTACAGCGGAACACCTCCGCTCCCTCTTTTGATGGTGTATGTTCGGGCATTCGAACCTTTTCTTACCCGCCTTTTAAAAACTATGGTCGGACATTCAAACCTTCTTGTAGCCGAACACATCCACTCCTGCTTTTGATGATGTATGGTTGGGCATTCGCACCTTTTCTTAACCATTTTTCAGTAATTATTGGTGGACATTCAGACCTTCTTGCAGCTGAACACCTCCGCTCCCGCTTTTGATGGTGTATAGTCGTGCTTTCGAGCCTTTTCTTCCCCGGTTTTTACAAATTATGGTTGGACATTCAGACCTTGCAGCCGAAAACCTCCGCTCCCTCTTTTGATCATACATTGTTGGGCATTCGCACCTTGTCTTACGCGCTTTTTACAAACTTTAGTCAGAAATTCACACCTTGCAGCTGAACCACCTCCGCTCCCTGTTTTGATCATGTATTGTCTGGCAATACTACCATTTCTTACCCGTTTGTGAGTAATCTTCTAAAAGGTCATACCTGTCATTTTTTCCATTGAAACCATAAATATTTAAGAGGTTAAAGTCTTGCCCCATAAAATTCAAGTGTGCTAAAAGTGCCCGTCCGTCTCGCACCAGAACATGCGGATTTTTAATTAGAATGGCCACACCATCATTTTTAATTTGATTTGAGCCACTCCATATCGATAAATGGGGCCACATTTCCTCCCATTGTCTATGGTTTTTCAAAAAAGGTAGTCCACATTCTTGTATTAAAAACACATCTGATTTTATGGAGTCTAAGAAGGATATAATACTCTGGGCTCTTGTCTTTGATTTCACACTTCTCACATTTAGTGTTGAGAAGGTGAGAACCATTAAAAGGATAAAGGAAAGAAGGTATGTCATTTTCGTTTTTCTAAGTTATCAAAACAAATTACACACTCAGGTTATTTCTTGGGAAACTAGCTCTCCTTTTCGGACTCTCGTGTTGGCCTCTGATGCAATGTTGCATTTAACTTTGAGTCCCTGGGGGTTGATTGCAGAGCTAAAGGGAATCAGAGGACAACTCAGATGCCGTCCTCCTCGGCTGTTGACCTTCGGGGAGGTGAGTACCTTCACTAGACTCACCTGTCTGCTCTTCCTCCTCATTTAGCGTAGCTCCACCCTCTGCCTGTGAATTCTCACAGACTTCAGCACTGAGTGGTGAGGCCTCTACAGGCCCCTCTCCTTTTTGCTCCTCACTTCCAATCCAAGCTTTTAGCGGGAAGTTTGAATTTATTGGGTCAACCTCTTCACTTTGTTCACCAACTGCCACCTCTGGTCCTTCTCTTTGTTGGCTTGACTGTGGCTTTACCGTCTTTAATTTGTTGGCAAAAGATTTAGGGCAATCTCAGAAGAGGTGATTTAATTCTCCACAGAGATTACATTTCCTGCCATTTGGACACTCTCCAAAAGTGTCCCCAATTTCTCTGCACTTCCCACATATCACCTTGGTACAAGCCTCAACCAGGTGCCCATGCTCACCACACTTGCGGCAGAGCTTGGGCTGCCCCTGGTACTGGATGTAACCTCGGTTTTCGAGGTGGCCAGAGTGTCACTTTGCATCTCCGCCCACCCGCTGCATTGAGCACTCTTCAGCCCTTTTAAATGGTATAACTTTGCACTCCCGCACGCTCCAGCGAGCACCATTCAAGCAACAACTTTGCACTCCAGCTTCAAACATCGGCACAGTCGCAACAAGTAAGGCAACTCTACTCAGAGAAGTCACTCTGCACAGTAACAAGATTTCTTTTGCACAGACAGAAAGGGCTTCACCCGCAAAGGTAAAGCCTGCCAAAAATAGCAACAACTCATTAGTGCTGCTCTCCACGGAAGTCTTTAGTAAAAGGCGAAAGACTTGTACATTATGAAGAGAAACCAGAGTACGATTATCTGTCACTGCGGGAGCAGGGCATCAGGCTAGTTGGCATAGCCACCTTCCCCATGGTGAGCTTTGCTTGGTTGAGACGCTTGCTCCCCCTCCTTGCTCCTCGGCTGACCAAGTAGGAAAAATCGGGCCCTATTCGATGGCTGCCTTGTCTTTTACTCTGTGCAAAAGACAAGGCAGCCACAAACACCACGGGAACACCGTATTGAGGCTTTGTTCTGACTGCTCATTCAGTGTCGCGTTTCTTTCAAGCAATTCTCCCGGTTAGCCCGCACTCGGCTCGCCCCCAGAGCTGTGTTAAAGTCTACTTCGCATTCACTCTCTTTTCTCAGCAGACTAAAAGAAAGTTTCATCTTGGGCTCCCTGAAACTTCCATCCTGCACCACTGTTTGCTTTTTCACAAGAGCAGAGAAGAGCGCACCTTTCCCAGCGGCAATGCAGTACCGGGTCGATGCTTGGAGTGAACGGAGCAAGGTCCTTTTTCAACTCCTATTGCTAAAAAATCCATTTAATATGTAGTCCTCGTACAAAGGCCATATCAGATATTAAACTGATAAGAACAGGTACTACACTTGATCTTAGCCAAAAGGCCGAGAAGCGATAACTGTCCACTGGTTCACGTCCGAGGGCCCTTCCTGGCACAATGCGCACTTGTAGCGGTGTTCTTTTTATGGCCATAGGTGGCCAGAGTGTCACTTTGCACCTCCGCCCACCCGCTGCACTGAGCACTCTTCAGCCCTTTTAAATGGTATAACTTTGCACTCCCGCACGCTCCAGCAAGCACCATCCAAGCAACAACGTTGCACTCCAGCTTCAAACATCGGCACAGTCGCAACAAGTAAGACGACTCTACTCAGAGAAGTCACTCTGCACAGTAACAAGATTTCTTTTGCACAGACGGAAAGGGCTTCACCCGCAAAGGTAAAGCCTGCCAAAAATAGAAACAACTCATTAGTGCTGCTTTCCACGGAAGTCTTTAGTAAAAGGCGAAAGACTTGTACGTTATGAAGAGAAACCAGAGTACGATTATCCGTCACTGCGGGAGCAGGGCATCAGGCTAGTTGGCATAGCCACCTTCCCCATGGTGAGCTTTGCTTGGTTGAGACGCTTGCTCCCCCCCTTGCTCCTCGGCTGACCAAGTAGGAACAATCGGGCCCTATTCGATGGCTGCCTTGTCTTTTACTCTGTGCAAAAGACAAGGCAGCAACAAAAACACCACAGGAAAACCGTATTGAGGCTTTGTTCTGACCGCTCATTCGGTGTCGCGTTTCTTTCAAGCAATTCTCCCGGTTAGCCCACACTCGGCTCGCTCCTAGAGCCGTGTTAAAGTCTACTTCGCATTCATTCTTGTTTCTCAGCAGACTCTTGGGATTTTATCTATAAAATGAATTCCTTCACTCAAACTATGTTAAAACTGCTTTGTCCTTCATATTTACCATGTCTAGAAAGATTTAAACAAAAAAAACAACGTTGTACTTTGCAGTAAAAGACAGAGCAAATCTAAAGTTTCATGAATCCGAGAATAAGCTTACTTTCATGAGTTCTTCACGATTTGGGATTTTGCTATAAAATTAATTCCTTCACTCAAACTAAATTAAAACTGCTAAACCGCTAATCTGTTACATGTAAGGCAGATGTCAAATTCACCGAAATAGGATCTAAGGGTATTCAGCCAATCGAGCTGTAGCAGCTTCGGTAAAAGAGTATAAGTTGAAGAGTTTGTGAATAAAGGTGTGCGCACACATAGTGAGCTGTAGGAAAATAGGCAGGGAGCAATGCCGGCTGGGGTATATGTTCTTGTATGTTGTCTGACTGTTTGATTTGAATGTGTTGTGTAAGTGTCCTGTTGAATGTTACATGTTTGGGCTTTGACACGCTTCACTGTGGTTGTTAACTGTGTGGTGTGTCCTGAAATGTTATATGTTTGGGCTGTGTGACATGCTTAATGCTTGTCAGTAGCTACCCACTTATTCATATATAGCAACTGACAACATAAGAAGTCCGGACATACTTTGATAGTAGTTGTAGAAGTATCCTTATTGATAATAGATAAACTAATTCATAGTGATAGAAAAGTAGATGAACAGGTGCCTGCACATGTCTCACGAAAATAAAATGGGTGTATGATTGCTGACGGCAGAGCAATACTGCCAAACTTATGAGTTCTTGTGGCAAACTTGATTCAGTGTCTTGACGTGTATACGCTGTTTCGCTGACTTGATTGTCACAAGAAACAAAGTGTGTTTGATAAGATCCGACCATTTTATTACGGGAGGATCAGTATCAGTATTCGGCTGCAAGTAGGTGTGAATGTCCAACCATAATTTGTAAAAAGCGGGTAAGAAAAGGTTCTCATGCCCGACTATACATTAACAAAAGTGGGAGGAGAGGTCTTCGGATGAGAGTGGGTGAGAATTTCCAACCATAATCTATAAAATGCGGTGAAGAAAAAGGTGTGAATGCTACATAGAACACTAAAAGGTGGAGCAGAAGTGTTCGGCTGCAAGAAGGTGTGAATGTCCGACTATATTTGGTGAAAAGTAGGTGAAGCAAGGTCTGAATGCCCAACCTTACATCATCAAAAGCGAGATCAGGTGTTTGGCTGCAAGAAGGCCATAGTTTGCCAAAAGGTGCGAATGACCGACTAAATATCAACAAAAGTGGGGGCGGAGGTCTTCGGATGCAAGTGGGTGTGAATATCCCACCATACAAGTATGGTGGAGAGGAAGCTGTGAATGGCCGACCATAGTAAAAAGCGGGTGAGAAAAGGTGCGAATGTCCACCATTATACACCATCAAAACAGGGAGCGGAGGTGTTTGGCTGCGACAAGGTGTGAATGTCCACCCATAATTAATGAAAAGCGGGCAACAAGTAGGTTTGAATGCCCAACCATACATCATCAAAATAAGGAGCGGAGGTGTTCCGTTGTAAGAAGTTATGAATGTCCGACCATAGTTGGTAAAAAGCGGGTAAGAAAAGGTTAAAATACCCGACTGTACACAATCAATAGCGGGAGCGGAGTTGTTCGGCTACTAAAAGGTGTGAAAGTCCGACCAAGTTTTGTAAAAAGCGGGTAAGAAAAGGTGCGAATGCCCGACAATTTATGATCAAAAGAGGGAGCACAGTTGTTCAGCTGCAATGTCCATCAATAATTGCTAGAAAAAATTAAAGTAAAAATTTTGAAAATCAAACCGCACATGATCATAAGTGGGAGAGGAGGTGTTCAGCTGCAAGAAGGTGTGAATGTCCACCCATAATTACTGAAAAATGTGTAAAAAAAAGGTGCGAATACCCAACCATACATCATCAAAAGCAGCTGTGGATGTGTTCGGCTACAAGAAGGTTTGAACGTCCAACCAAAGTTTGTAAAAAGCAGTTAAGAAAAGTTTCGAATATCCAACCAAACATAATCAAAAGCGGGAGCAGAACTGTTCGACTGCAAGTAAGTGTGAATTGCAGATCATAATTTACAAAAAGCTGATGAGAAAGGGTGAGAATGCCCGACTATACACCATCAAATGCGGGAGCGGAGTTGTTCGTCTGTTAGTAGGTGTGAGTCTCCGACCATAATTGCTGAAAAATGTGTTAGAAAAGGTAAGAATGCCGGTCCATACATCATCAAAAGCGAGAGAGGTGGTGTTCTGCTGAAAGTAGGTGTGAATGTCCAGCCATAATTACTCACAAACGGGTAAGAAAATGTAGTATTGCCAGACCATACATGATCAAAACAGGGAGCGGAGGTGGTTCAGCTGCAAGAAGGTGTGAATGTCCGACTAAAGTTCAAATATATTCACAAAAGCGGGAGGAGAGGTCTTCGGATGAGAGTGGTTGAGAATTTCCAACCATAATCCATAAAATGCGGTGAAAAAAAGGTGTGATAGAACACTAAAAGGTGGAGCAGACGTGTTCCGCTGTAAGAAGGTGTGAATGTCCGACCATAGTTTGTAAAAAGCGGGTAAGAAAAGGTTAAAATACCCGACTGTACACCACCAATAGCGGGAGCAGGGTTGTTCGGGTACAAGGAGGTGTGAATGTCCGACCATAGTTGGTAAAAAGCGGGTAAGAAAAGGTTAAAATGCCCGACTGTACACCATCAAAAGCGGATGCGGAGGTGTTCGCCTTCAAGATGACGTGAACCTCCGAACAAAGTTTGTAAAAAGCAGTTAAGAAAAGGTTCGAATATCCAATCAAACATAATCAAAAGCGGGAGCAGAGCTGTTCGACTGCAAGTAGGTGTGAATGTCAGATCATAATTTGCAAAAAGCTGATGAGAAAGGGTGTGAATGCCCGACTATACACCATCAAATGCGGTAGCAGAGCTGTTCGACTGCAAGTAGGTGTGAATGTCCAGCCATAATTACTCAAAAAGGGGTAAGAAAAGGTAGTATTGCAAGACCATACATGATCTAAACAGGGAGCGGAGGTGGTACAGCTGCAACGTGTGAATGTCTGACTATAGTTTGTCAAAAGCGGGTAAGACAAGGTGCGAATGCCCGACAATGTATGATCAAAAGAGGGAGCGGAGGTTTTCGGCTGCAAGAATGTCTGAATGTTCAACTACAATTTGTAAAAACCGGGGAAGAAAAGGCTCGAAAGCCCGACTATACACCATCAAAAGCGGGAGCGGAGGTGTTCAGCTGCAAGAAGGTCTGAATGTCCGTCAATAATTGCTGGAAAACATGAAAGAAAATTTTCGAATATCAAACCGCACATGATCATAAGCGGGAGAGGTGGTGTTTAGCTGCAAGAAGGTGTGAATGTCCACCCATAATTACTGAAAAATGGGTAAGAAAAGGTGCGAATGCCCAAATATACATCATCAAAAGAGGGAGCGGAGGTGTTCGGCTACAAGTAGGTTTGAATGTCCAACCATGGTTGGTAAAAAGCGGGTAAGAAAAGGTTCGTATGCCCGAATATACACCATCAAAAGCGGAAGCGGAGGTGTTCGGCTTCAAGAAGACGTGAACGTCCGACCAAAGTTTGTAAAAAGCAGTTAAGAAAAGTTTCGAATATCCAACCAAACATGATAAAAAGCGGGAGCAGAGCTTTTCGACTGCAAGTAGGTGTGAATGTCAGATCATAATTTGCAAAAAGCTGATGAGAAAAGGGGAGAATGCCCGACTATACACCATCAAATGCGGGAGCGGAAGTATTCGGCTGTGAGTAGGTGTGAATATCCGACCATAATTGCTGAAAATGTGTTAGAAAAGGTAAGAATGCCGGACCATACATCATCAAAAGCGAAAAGGTATGAATGCCCGACAATGTATGATAAAAAGAGGGAGCGGAGGTTTTCGGCTGCAAGGTCTGAATGTCCAACCATAATTAGTAAAAACGGGGGAAGAAAAGGCTCGAAAGCCCGACTATACACCATCAAAAGCGGGAGCGGAGGTGTTCAGCTGCAAGAAGGTCTGAATGTCCACCAATAATTACTGAAAAATGGTTAAGAAAAGGCACGAATGCCCAACCATACACCATCAAAAGCAGGAGTGGATGTGTTCGGCTACAAGAAGGTTTGAATGTCCGACCATAGTTTTTAAAAGGCGGGTAAGAAAAGGTTCGAATACCCGAACATACACCATCAAAAGAGGGAGCGGAGGTGTTCCGCTGTAAGAAGACGTGAACCTCGGAACAAAGTTTGTAAAAAGCAGTTAAGAAAAGGTTCGAATATCCAACCAAACATAATCAAAAGCGGGAGCAGAGCTGTTCGACTGCAAGTAGGTGTCAATGTCAGATCATAATTTGCAAAAAGCTGATGAGAAAGGGTGAGAATGCCCGACTATACACCATCAAATGCGGTAGCGGAGTTGTTCGGCTGTGAGTAGGTGTAAATGTCCAGCCAAAATTACTCACAAACGGGTAAGAAAAGGTAGTATTGCCAGAATATACATAATCAAAACAGGGAGCGGAGGTGATTCAGCTGCAAGAAGGTCTGAATGTCCGAGCATAGTTTGTAAAAAGCGGGTAAGAAAAGGTTTGAATGCCCGAAAATACACCATCAAAAGAGGGAGCGAACGTGTTCCGCTGTAAGAAGGTGTGAATGTCCAACTAGAGTTGGTAAAAAGCGGGTAAGAAAAGGTTAAGAAACCCAACTGTACACAATCAATAGCGGGAGCGGATGTGTTCGGCTACAAGAAGTTGTGACAGTCCGACCATGGTTTTTTAAAAAGCGGGTAAGACAAGGTGCGAATGCCCAACAATATATGATCAAAAGAGGGAGCGGAGGTGTTCGGCTACAAGAAGGTGTGAAAGTCCGACCATGGTTTGTAAAAAGCGGGTAAGAAAAGGTTCGAATGCCCGAACATACACCATCAAAAGAGGGAGCGGACGTGTTCCGCTGTAAGAAGGTGTGAATTTCCGACCATAGTTGGTAAAAAGCGGGTAAGAAAAGGTTAAAATACCCGACTGTACACAATCAATAGCGGGAGCAGAGTTGTTCGGCTACAAGAAGGTGTGAAAGTCCACCCAGGGTATGTAAAAAGCGGGTAACAAAAGGTTCGAATGCCCAAATATATACCATCAAAAGCGGAAGCGGAGGTGTTCGACTGCAAGTAGGTGTGAATATCAGATCATATGCAAAAAGTTGATGAGAAAGGGTGAGAATGCCTGACTAAACACCATCAAATGCGGGAGCGGAATTGTTTGGCTGTGAGTAGGTGTGAATGTCCGACCATAATTGCTGAAAAATGTGTTAGAAAAGGTAAGAATGCTGGACCATACATCATCAAAAGCGGGAGAGGTGGTGTTCGGCTGCAAGAAGGTGTGAAAGTCCGACCATGGTTTGTAAAAAGCGTGTAAGAAAAGGTTTGAATGCCCGAATATACACCATCAAAAGTGGAAGTGGAATTGTTCGGCTGCAAGAAGGTGTGAACGTCCGACCAGTTTGTAAAAAGCAGTGAAAAGCGAGAAAAAGCTTTTCGTTAGTTTTGCATGATTTGGGATTTTGCTTATAAAATGCATTCCTTCACTCAAACTATGTTAAAACTGATTTGTCCTTCATATTTACCTTGTCTAGAAAGATTTAAACAAAAAAAACCCCAACGTACTTTGCAGTAAAAGAAAGAGCAAATCTAAGATCTAAAAGTTTCAGGAATCCGAGTATAAGCTTGCTTTCATGAGTTCTTCACGATTTCGGATTTTGCTACAAAATGAATTGCTTTGCTCAAACCAAGTTAAACCTGCTTTGTCCTTCCATATTTATCAATGTCGAGATAGATTTAAACAAAACAAAAAAAACACGTTGTACTTTGCAATATAACAAATAGCAACACTGAAGGATCAGGAATCCGAGAATAAGCTTTTCATGTGTTGTGCATGTTTGAGATTTTGTTTTAAAATGAATTCCTTCACTCAAACTATGTTAAAACTGCTTTGACATTGATAAAAGCTTATTCTCGGATTCCTGTTCCTTCAGTGTTGCTCTTTCTTCTACTGCAATATACAATGTTGTTCTTTGTTAAAGTCGATCTAGACATTGATAAATATGAAGTTAAAAGCAGTTTTAACATAGTTTGAGTGAAGGAATTCATTTTATAGCAAAATCCCAAATCATGCAGAACGTATGAAAAGAAGCTTATTCTCGGATTCCTGATCCTTCAGTGTCTCTCTTTCTTCTACTGCAATATACAATGTTGTTCTTTGTTTAAGTCGATCTAGATATTGATAAATATGAAGGACAAAGAAGATTTCACTTGGTTTGAGTGAAGGAATTCATTTTATACATAAAATCCCAAATCATGCAGAACGTATGAAAGTAAGCTTATTCTCGGATTCTTGATCCTTCAGTGTTGCTCTTTCTTCTACTGCAAAATCCAATGTTGTTCTTTGTTGAAGTCGATCTAGATATTGATAAATATGAAGTTAAAAGCAGTTCTAACATAGTTTGAGTGTAGGAATTCATTTTATAGCAAAATCCCAAATCATGCAGAACTCATGAAAAGAAGCTTATTCTCGGATTCCTGATCCTTGTGTCTCTCTTTCTTCTACTGCAATATACAATGTTGTTCTTTGTTGAAGTCGATCTAGACATTGATAAATATGAAGGACAAAGAAGTTTTCACTTGGTTTGAGTGAAGGAATTCATTTTATAGCAACATCCCAAATCATGCAGAACGTATAAAAATAAGCTTATTCTCGGATTCCTGTTCCTTCAGTGTTGCTCTTTCTTCTACTGCAATATACAATGTTGTTCTTTGTTGAAGTCGATCTAGACATTGATAAATATGAAGGTAAAAGCAGTTTTAACATAGTTTGAGTGAAGGAATTCATTTTATAGCAAAATCCCAAATCATGCAGAACGTATGAAAATAAGCTTATTCTCGGATTCCTGATCCTTCAGTGTCTCTCTTTCTTCTACTGCAAAATCTAATGTTGTTCTTTGTTGAAGTCGATCTAGACATTGATAAATATGAAGGTAAAAGCCGTTTTACCATAGTTTGATTGAAGGAATGCATTTTATAAGCAAAATCCCAAATCATGCAGAACTCATGAAAAGCTTTTTCTCGGATTTCTGAACCTTTCTTTCTTTTACTGCAAAATACTACGTTGTTTTTTGTTCAAATCTATCTAGACATTTATAAATACCAGCCGAACATCTCTGCTGCCGCTTTTGATAATTTATGGTTGGGCATTCTTACCTTTTCTTACCCGCTTTTTACAAATTATGATCTGACATTCACACCTACTTGCAGTCGAACACCTCTCATGTTCATGTGCAGTTTGATATTCAAAAATTTTCTTTCATGTTTTCTAGCAATTATTGATGGACATTCAGACCGTCTTACAGCGGAGCTCCTCCGCTCCCTCTTTTGATGGTGTATATTCGGGCATTCGAACTCTTCCTTACCCACTTTTTACAAACTATAGTCGGACATTCAAACCTTCTTGTACCCGAACACATCCACTCCTGCTTTTGATGATGTAAGGTTGGGCATTCGCACCTTTTCTTACCCATTTTTCAGTAATTATGGGTGGACATTCATACCTTCTTCAGCTGAACACCTCCTCTCCCGCTTATGATCATAAGCGGGAATTGAGAAAGGAAATTATTTTAGAGGAAGCACTAGAGTTTAGATCCCACATTTGTTGATAGGCATTCATTTATTTCTTCACTTCTGATGAAGTTTCAACAATAAACAACAAACTTTGTATAATGAGAAAGAACCAGACTCATTCTTCAGGAATCCGAAAATAAGCTCTATTTTACGAGTTATGCACGAATTCGGATTCTCCTATAAAACGAATTCCTTAACTCAAACCAAGTTAAGACTGCTTTGTCCTTCATATTTATTCATGTCTAATCAAGTTTCAACGATAAACAACGTTGTACTTTGTAGAATGAGAAAGAACTTCTTAGGCAATAAGCATCTCTCGACATATGACGAATTACAGATTTTGCTATAAAATTAATTCCTTCTATCAGCCTGACTTAAAACTGTTTGTCCTCCTTATTTATCCACTTCAAATCAAGTTTCAACAATTACAAAATTTTTATAGTTTGAGAAAGAACAACTTAATCTTCAGCAATCAGTATAAAAAGAGGGTAAGAAAAGGTGCAAATGCCAACCATACATCACTAAAAGGTAGAGCGGAAGTATTCGGCTGCAAGTAGGTGTGAATGTCCGACCATAATTTTTTTAAAAGCGGGTAAGGTGCGAATGGCCGACTAAATATCAACAAAAGTGGGGGCGGAGGTCTTCAGATGCAAGTGGGTATGAATATGCCACCATACAAGTATGGTGGAGAGGAAGCTGTGAATGGCCCATCATAGTAAAAAGCGTGTGAGAAAAGGTGCGAATGTCAAACCATACATGATCAAAACAGGGAGCGGAGGTGTTTGGCTGCGACAAGGTGTGAATGTCCACCCATAATTAATGAAAAGCGGGCAACAAGTAGGTTCCAATGCCCAATCATACATCATCGGAGGTGTTCCGCTGTAAGAAGTTATGAATGTCCGACCATAGTTGGTAAAAAGCGGGTAAGAAAAGGTTAAAATACCCGAATGTACACAATCAATAGCGGGAGCGGAGTTGTTCGGCTACTGAAAGGTGTGAAAGTCCGACCATGGTTTGTAAAAAGCGGGTAAGAAAAGGTGCGAATGCCCGACAATGTATGATCAAAAGAGGGAGCGGAGGTTTTCGGCTGCAAGGTCTGAATGTCCAACCATAATTTGTAAAAACCGGGGAAGAAAAGGCTCGAAAGCCCGACTATACACCATCAAAAGCGGCAGCGGAGGTGTTCAGCTGCAAGAAGGTCTGAATGTCCATCAATAATTGCTGGAAAACATGAAAGAAAATTTTCGAATATCAAACCGCACATGATCATAAGCGAGAGAGGTGGTGTTCAGCTGCAAGAAGGTGTGAATGTCCACCCATAATTACTGAAAAATGGGTAAGAAAAGGTGCGAATGCCCAACTATACATCATCAAAAGAGGGAGAGGAGGTGTTCGGCTACAAGAAGGTTTGAATGTCCGACCATGGTTGGTAAAAAGCGGATAAGAAAAGGTTAAAATACCCAACTGTACACAATCAAAAGAGGGAGCGGAGTTGTTCAGCTACAAGGAGGTGTGAAAGTCCGACCATGGTTTGTAAAAAGCGGGTAAGAAAAGGTTCGTATGCCCAAATATACACCATCAAAAGCGGAAGCGGAGGTGTTCGGCTTCAAGAAGACGTGAACGTCCAACCAAAGTTTGTAAAAAGCAGTTAAGAAAAGTTTCGAATATCCAACCAAACATAATCAAAAGCGGGAGCAGAGCTGTTCGACTGCAAGTAGGTGTGAATGTCACATCATAATTTGCAAAAAGCTGATGAGAAAAGGTGAGAATGCCCGACTATACACCATCAAATGCGGGAGCGGAAGTGTTCGGCTGTGATTAGGTGTGAATATCCGACCATAATTGCTGAAAAATGTGTTAGAAAAGGTAAGAATGCCGGTCCATACATCATCAAAAGCGAGAGAGGTGGTGTTCTGCTGAAAGTAGGTGTGAATGTCAGATCATAATTTGCAAAAAGCTGATGAAGAAAGGTGAGAATGCCCGACTATACACCATCAAATGCGGGAGCGGAAATGTTCGGCTGTGCGTAGGTGTGACTATCCGACCATAACTGCTGAAAAATGTGTTAGAAAAGGTAAGAATGCCGGACCATACATCATCAAAAGCGAAAAGGTGCGAATGCCCGACAATGTATGATCAAAAGAGGGAGCGGAGGTGTTCGGCTGCAAGGTCTGAATGTCCAACCATAATTTCTAAAAACCAGGTAAGAAAAGGCTCGAAAGCCCGACTATGCACCATCAAAAGCGGGAGCGGAGGTGTTCAGCTGCAAGAAAGTGTGAATGTTCGATTAAAGTTTGTAAAAAGCTGGTAAGACAAGGTGCGAATGCCCGACAATGTATGATCAAAAGCGGGAGCGGAGGTGTTCAGCTGCAAGAAGGTCTGAATGTCCATCAATAATTGCTAGAAAAAATTAAAGTAAAAATTTCGAAAATCAAACCGCACATGATCATAAGTGGGAGAGGAGGTGTTCAGCTGCAAGAAGGTGTGAATGTCCACCCATAATTCCTGAAAAATGGATAAAAAAAAGGTGCGAATACCCAACCATACATCATCAAAAGCAGGTGTTAATGTCAGATCATAATTTGCAAAAAGCTGATGAGAAAGGGTGAGAATGCCCGACTATAAACCATCAAATGCGGGAGCGGAGTTGTTTGTCTGTGAGTAGGTGTGAATCTCCGACCATAATTGCTGAAAAATGTGTTAGAAAAGGTAAGAATGCCGGTCCATACATCATCAAAAGCGAGAGAGGTGGTGTTCTGCTGAAAGTAGGTGTGAATGTCCAGCCATAATTACTCACAAACGGGTAAGAAAAAGTAGTATTGCCAGACCATACATGATCAAAACAGGGAGCGGAGGTGGTTCAGCTGCAAGAAGGTGTGAATGTCTGACTAAAGTTCAAATATATTAACAAAAGCGGGAGGAGAGGTCTTCGGATGAGAGTGGTTGAGAATTTCCAACCATAATCTATAAAATGCGGTGAAAAAAAGGTGTGATAGAACACTAAAAGGTGGAGCGGAAGTGTTCGGCTGCAAGAAGGTGTGAATGTCCGACTATATTTGGTGAAAAGCAGGTGAAGCAAGGTCTGAATGCCCAACCTTACATCATCAAAAGCGAGATCAGAGGTGTTTGGCTGCAAGAAGGCCATAGTTTGCCAAAAGCGGGTAAGGTGCGAATGACCGACTAAATATCAACAAAAGTGGGGGCGGAGGTCTTCGGATGCAAGTGGGTGTGAATATCCCACCATACAAGTATGGTGGAGAGGAAGCTGTGAATTGCTGACCATAGTTTGCAAAAAGCGGGTGAGAAAAGGTGCGAATGTCCAACCATACGTGATCAAAACAGGGAGCGGAGGTGTTTGGCTGCGACAAGGTGTGAATGTCCACCCATAATTAATGAAAAGCGGGCAAGAAGTAGGTTCGAATGCCCAACCACACATCATCAAAAGCAGGAGTGGATGTGTTCGGCTATAAGAAGGTTTGAATGTCCGAGCATAGTTTGTAAAAAGCGGGTAAGAAAAGGTTCGAATGCCCGAACATACACCATCAAAAGAGGGAGCGGAGGTGTTCCGCTGTAAGAAGGTGTGAATGTCCGACCAGAGTTGGTAAAAAGCGGGTAAGAAAAGGTTAAAAAAAACGACTGTACACAATCAATAGCGGGAGCAGATGTGTTCGGCTACAAGAAGGTATGACAGTCTGACCATGGTTTGTAAAAAGCGGGTAAGAAAAGGTGCAAATGCCCGACAATGTATGATCAAAAGAGGGAGTGGAGCTTTTCGGCTACAAGAAGGTTTGAATGTCCGACCATAGTTTGTAAAAAGCGGGTAAGAAAAGGTTCGAATGCCCGACTATACACCATCAAAAGCGGAAGCGGAGGTGTTCCGCTGTAAGACGGTGTGAATGTCCGACCATAGTTGGTAAAAAGCGGGTAAGAAAAGGTTAAACTACCCGACTGTACACAATCAATAGCGGGAGCGGAGGTGGTTCAGCTGCAAGAAGGTGTGGATGTCTGACTATAGTTTGTAAAAAGCGGGTAAGACAAGGTGCGAATGCCCGACAATGTAAGGCAAGGCAAGGCAAGGCAAGTTTATTTGCATAGCACAATTCAACAACAAGGTGATTCAAAGTGCTTCACAGAGACATTAAAACAGAAGAAATAAAAAGCATGATTTAAAATTTAAACAAAAGAAGGAAATAAGAACAATAGATAAAATCAGAAAAAATTATATATATGAAAGATAAAATCAATAGTTAAAACATGATTCCGTTTTGAAACTCAAGCTTATTCAAATGCAGCTGAAAGTAGATGTGTCTTCAACCTGGACTTAAATACACTGCGTGTTTCAGCTGATCTGAGGCTTTCTGGGAGTTTGTTCCAGACATGTGGAGCATAGAAGCTGAATGCAGCTTCTCCATGTCTGGTTTTGACTCTGGGAACTGATAAAAAACCGGATCCAGATGACCTGAGGGGTCTGGAAGGTTCATAGTGGGTCAGAAGGTCACTGATGTATTTTGGTCCTTGACCATTCAGAGCTTTATAGACCAGCATCAGAACTTTAAAGTCTTTCTTCTGATGGACAGGCAGCCAGTGTAAAGACTTGAGAGCTGGACTGATGTGCTCCACTTTTTTGGTCTTAGTGAGGACTCGAGCAGCTGAGTTCTGGATGAGCTGCAGTTGTCTAACTGACTTTTTAGGCAGACCTGTAAAGATGCTATTACAATAATCAAGCCTACTAAAGATGAATGCATGGACTAGTTTTTCCAGGTCCTGCTGAGACATCAGATCTTTTAGCCTTGATATATTCTTAAGGTGATAGTAGGCTGACTTTGTTATTGCCTTAATGTGTTTGTCCAAATTTAGGTCTGAGTCCATCACTACACCCAGATTTCTGGCCTGGTTGGTCGTTTTTAGATTTATAGATTGAAGCTCTGTGGTGACTTTCAATCGTTTATCTTTGGCTCCAAAGACAATTACCTCAGTTTTGTTTTTGTTTAGCTGGAGGAAGTTGTGGCACATCCAGTCATTAATCTCCTCAATGCATTTTCCAAGGGCCTGTACAGGCCCTCTGTCTCCTGGTGACATTGTTATATACATCTGTGTGTCATCTGCATAGCTATGGTAGTTTATTTGGTTGTTTTTTATAATCTGTGCCAGTGGGAGCATGTAGATGTTAAACAGAAGAGGTCCCAGGATGGAACCTTGGGGAACTTGTGATTCTTGTCTGCTCAGATGTAAAGTTACCTATTGACACAAAGTACTTCCTGTTCTCTAAGTATGTTTTGAACCAGTTTAGTACAGTTCCGGAAAGACCAGCCCAGTTCTCCAGTTGTTTGAGTAATACATTGTGGTCAACTGTATCAAAGACAGCACTGAGATCCAGTAAAACTAAGACTGACATTTTTCCACTGTCTGTATTCAGACATATGTCATTAAACACTTTGGTCAGAGCAGTCTCAGTGCTGTGGTGCTGTCTAAAGCCTGACTGGAAGGTATCATAGCAGTTATTTTGTGTTAAAAAGTAATTAAGCTGTTGAAAAACCGCTTTTTCAATGATCTTACTTAAAAATGGGAGATTTGAGATGGGCCTGTAGTTGTTCATTTGCGTCTTATCAAGATTGTCCTTTTTCAGCAGAGGTTTAATTACAGCTGTTTTTAGTGGCTCTGGAAACACACCTGACGTTAAGGACAGGTTCACAATCAGTAACAGGTCTGACTCCAAAGTCTTTGAGACCCCTTTGAAAAAACCTGTTGGTAGGATGTCTAAACAGCAAGAGGAGGACTTCAGGTGACGTAAGATGTCCTCCAGGTCTTTACTATTAATGGGTTGAAATAGTGTCATGGTGTTTAAACCGGTTTTCGGTGGACACAGTACATATGCTGAACCTGCTGCTGATGTACCAACTGCTTGTCTAATATTTTGGACTTTGTCTATGAAGAATTTGGCAAAGTCATTGCAGGCCATGGTGGAATGGAGTTCATTTGCCACTGACACAGGAGGGTTTGTTAGCCTGTCAACTGTAGCAAATAAGGCCCGAGCATTATGACTGTTTTTGGTGATGATGTCAGAGAAGTTGGATTTCCTTGCATTCCTCAGTTGTAAATTATAAGAGTGAAGTTTCTCTTTATAGATGTCATAATGAACCTGGAGATTTGTTTTTCTCCATCTGCGCTCAGCTTTCCCACACTCTCTTTTCCCATTTTTCACCAGTGTGGAATTTCGCCATGGAGACTTCTTCCTTCCAGAGATAACCTTCACCTTAATGGGAGCAAAAGTATCCATAACATTTAACATTTTAGTATTAAAGCTACTGACGAGCTCACTGACTGAACCCCCAGAAAGGGCAGGTGTTAAGGAGAAAACCTGGTTAAAGATCTTACTACTGTTTTCAGTTATACACCGTTTTGAGATCACTGCTGTTGAGACATTTGTGTGCACTGAAATCGTACTCTCAAAGAAAACACAGGAATAGTCAGACAGGCCCACATCAGACACAGTAATCTTTGAAATGCTTAGACCCTTGGAGATCACTAAGTCTAGAGTGTGCCCCCTATTGTGCGTGGGCTCTGTTATATGCTGAGTCAGCCCAAAGTTGTCCAGAGTGTTACTCGGGTCTTTAGTCCCTCTGTCCTGAGGATTGTCCATATGGATGTTAAAATCACCAACAATAATTATACAGTCAAAATCAACACAGATCATAGACAGCAGTTCACTGAGGTCTTCAGAAAAATCTGCACAGTATTTAGGGGGCCTGTAAATATTCAGAAACAGGACTCTGGGTGAGGCCTTCACCTGTATAGCCATATATTCAAAGGACTGAAAACTTCCAGGAGATAACTGCTTACATTGAAAGGATTCATTGAATAAGACTGCGACCCCTCCTCCTCTCCTGCTCACTCTGGCCTCGCTGATAAAACTGTAACCAGGAGGGGTTGACTCAATAAGAACAGCAGCACTGTTATTTTGTTCCAACCAAGTTTCAGTTAAAAACATAAAATCCAGGGTGTGCTCAGTGATAAAATCATTAATTAAGAATGTTTTCCCAGCTAAAGACCTAACATTTAATAAAGCCAACTTAAGTGTTTTAGAGGTATTATTTGCCCCCTCGTGTTTGCGTGCAGTCTGTGGCACACAAGGTATGTTTACTTTATTTAAAGATCTTTTTGAGTGCAACTCTCTGTGTTTTGACTGGGTCACATTTCTCCTTCTGTCACCTAAAAGTACAGAAATTTTAAGATCTTCTAATAAACAGGGTCCCAGCTTGTCCTGGGAAAAGTCACGACTGTCAGAATTCACACAGCCTGGACCCCTCACACATCACACATCAGACTGCGGAGACAGTACATGGTGGCAGCGTGAAGGGACAGAAGGGGGTGGGGCTGGGCTCCGTCGCTTCGGCTGCTCTAGTAGGGGCGGGGCTCGGCGGGGAACCTTTGGCCGCTTTGGTGGGGGGTTTATGGGGGATAAAAAGGGATTGGGCTGGGGGGTAGATCTAAGCCCAGCATTGACCCGTTCCATCATCTCCTCAGTGAATTTCAGGTGAGGGGAGGAGGAGGGAGAAAGGGAGGGTGAGGAGCACAATGACCTGTCAGGGCTTTGGGGGGCTGGGGAAGGTCCTGGTCCTGGTCCCTGGTCCTGGTCATTAGTGCTGTTGAGAGGGTTTGGGGCAAATAAAGACCTCTCTTCTTGCCTCTGATGTCTCTCCTTTCCAAAGTTCCTCTTGGGTGGGGGCAGATGGAGTTCCTCCTCAAGGTTTCTGCTGGGATTTGTTTGTTCCTCTCTATGAGATAACTCCTTGTTTATCTCAGCCTTGGCCCCGAGCACAGATGAATGACGTAGGAAATAAAATATGTTGGAGGTGAACAGTTTCACCCCTGACTTGTTAAAATTAAATCCATTTGCCATGTATGATCAAAAGAGGGAGCGGAGGTGTTCGGCTGCAAGGTCTGAATGTCCAACCATAATTTCTAAAAACCGGGTAAGAAAAGGCTCGAAAGCCCGACTTTACACCATCAAAAGCGGGAGCGGAGGTGTTCAGCTGCAAGAAGGTGTGAATGTTCGACTAAAGTTTGTAAAAATCTGGAAAGACAAGGTGCGAATGCCTGACAATGTATGATCAAAAGCGGGAGCGGAGGTGTTCAGCTGCAAGAAGGTGTGAATATCCACCCATAATTCCTGAAAAAAGGGGAAAAAAATGGTGCGAATGCCCAACCATACATCATCAAAAGCAGCTGTGGATGTGTTCGGCTACAAGAAGGTGTGAACGTCCAACCAAAGTTTGTAAAAAGCAGTTAAGAAAAGGTTCGAATATCCAACCAAACATAATCAAAAGCGGGAGCAGAACTGTTCGACTGCAAGTAGGTGTGGATGTCAGATCATAATTTCCAAAAAGCTGATGAGAAAGGGTGAGAATGCCCGACTATACACCATCAAATGCGGGAGCGGAGTTGTTCGTCTGTGAGTAGGTGTGATCTCCGACCATAATTGCTGAAAAATGTGTTAGAAAAGGTAAGAATGCCGGTCCATACATCATCAAAAGCGAGAGAGGTGGTGTTCTGCTGAAAGTAGGTGTGAATGTCCAGCCATAATTACTCACAAATGGGTAAAAAAAGGTAGTATTGCCAGACCATACATGATCAAAACAGGGAGCGGAGGTGGTTCAGCTGCAAGAAGGTGTGAATGTCCGACTAAAGTTCAAATATATTAACAAAAGCGGGAGGAGAAGTCTTCGGATGAGAGTGTTTGAGAATTTCCAACCATAATCTATAAAATGCGGTGAAAAAAAGGTGTGATAGAACACTAAAAGGTGGAGCGGAAGTGTTCGGCTGCAAGAAGCTGTGAATGTCCGACTATATTTGGTGAAAAGCAGGTGAAGCAAGGTCTGAATGCCCAACCTTACATCATCAAAAGCGAGATCAGAGGTGTTTGGCTGCAAGAAGGCCATAGTTTGCCAAAAGCGGGTAAGGTGCGAATGACCGACTAAATATCAACAAAAGTGGGGGCGGAGGTATTCGGATGCAAGTGGCTGTGAATATCCCACCATACAAGTATGGTGGAGAGGAAGCTGTGAATTATTGACCATAGTTTGCAAAAAGCGGGTGAGAAAAGGTGCGAATGTCCAACCATACATGATCAAAACAGGGAGCGGAGGTGTTTGGCTGCGACAAGGTGTGAATGTCCACCCATAATTAATGAAAAGCGGGCAACAAGTAGGTTCGAATGCCCAACCACACATCATCAAAAGCAGGAGTGGATGTGTTCGGCTACAAGAAGGTTTGAATGTCCGAGCATAGTTTGTAAAAAGCGGGTAAGAAAAGGTTTGAATGCCCGACCATACACCATCAAAAGAGGGAGCGGAGGTGTTCCGCTGTAAGAAGGTGTGAATGTCCGACCAGAGATGGTAAAAAGCGGGTAAGAAAAGGTTAAAAAACCCGACTGTACACAATCAATAGCGGGAGCGGATGTGTTCGGCTACAAGACGGTGTGACAGTCCGACCATGGTTTGTAAAAAGCGGGTAAGAAAAGGTGCGAATGCCCGACAATGTATGATAAAAAGCGGAAGCGGAGGTGTTCGGCTGCAAGAAGGTGTGAACATCCGACCAAAGTTTATAAAAAGCAGTTAAGAAAAGGTTGTAATATCCAACCAAACAAAATCAAAAGCGGGAGCAGAGCTGTTCGACTGCAAGTAGGTGTGAATGTCCAGCCATAATTACTCACAAACGGGTAAGAAAAGGTAAAATTGCCGGACCAAACATGATCAAAACAGGGAGCGGAGGTGGTTCAGCTGCAACGTGTGAATGTCTGACTATAGTTTGTGAAAAGCGGGTAAGACAAGGTGCGAATGCCCGACAATGTATGATCAAAAGAGGGAGCGGAGCTTTTCGGCTACAACAAGGTTTGAATGTCCGACCATAGTTTGTAAAAAGCGGGTAAGAAAAGGTTCGAATGCCCGACTATACACCATCAAAAGCGGAAGCGGAGGTGTTCGGTTGCAAGAAGGTGTGAACGTCCGACCAAAGTTTGTAAAAAGCAGTTAAGAAAAGGTTCGAATATCCAACCAAACAAAATCAAAAGCAGCAGCAGAGCTGTTCAACTGCAAGTAGGTGTGAATGTCCAGTCATAATTACTCACAAAAGGGTAAGAAAAGGTAGTATTGCCACTCCATACATGATCAAAACAGGGAGCGGAGGTGGTTCAGCTGCAACGTGTGAATGTCTGACTATAGTTTGTAAAAAGCGGGTAAGACAAGGTGCGAATGCCCGACAATGTTTGATCAAAAGAGGGAGCGGAGGTGTTCGGCTGCAAGGTCTGAATATCCAACCATAATTTCTAAAAACCGGGTAAGAAAAGGCTCGAAAGCCCGACTTTACACCATCAAAAGCGGGAGCGGAGGTGTTCAGCTGCAAGAAGGTGTGAATGTTCGACTAAAGTTTGTAAAAATCTGGTAAGACAAGGTGCGAATGCCCGACAATGTATGATCAAAAGCGGGAGCGGAGGTGTTCAGCTGCAAGAAGGTCTGAATGTCCATCAATAATTGCTAGAAAACATGAAAGTAAAAATTTCGAAAATCAAACCGCACATGATCATAAGTGGGAGAGGAGGTCTTCGGATGCAAGAAAGTCTGAATATCCACCCATAATTACTCAAAAACGGGTAAGAAAAGGTAGTATTGCCAGACCATACATGATCTAAACAGGGAGCGGAGGTGTTTGGCTGCGACAAGGTGTGAATGTCCACCCATAATTAATGAAAAGCGGGCAAGAAGTAGGTGCGAATGCCCAACCATACATCATCAAAAGCAGGAGTGGATGTGTTCGGCTACTAGAAGGTTTGAATGTCCGACTATAGTTTGTAAAAAGCGGGTAAGGAAAGGTTCGAATGCCCGGACATACACCATCAAAAGAGGGAGCGGAGGAGCTCCGCTGTAAAAAAAGAGAGACACTGAAGGATCAGGAATCCGAGAATAAGCTTCGTTTCATACGTTCTGCATGATTTGGGATTTTGCTATAAAATGAATTCCTTCACTCAAACTATGTTAAAACTGCTTTTAACTTCTTATTTATCAATGTCTACATCGACTTCAACAAAGAACAACATTGTATATTGCAGTAGAAGAAAGAGCAACACTGAAGGAACAGGAATCCGAGAATAAGCTTATTTTTATACGTTCTGCATGATTTGGGATTTTGCTATAAAATGAATTCCTTCACTCAAACTATGTTAAAACTGCTTTTAACTTCATATTTATCAATATCTAGATTGACTTCAACAAAGAACAACATTGGATTTTGCAGTAGAAGAAAGAGCAACAGGATCAGGAATCCGAGAATAAGCTTATTTTCATACGTTCTGCATGATTTCGGATTTTCCTATAAAATGAATTGCTTTGCTCAAACCAAGTTAAAATTGCTTTGTCCTTCATAGTTATCCATGTCTAAAAATGTATCAAGAATAAAGTTCCTCATATTACCCTGAATGAGAAAGAAGCATCCCTTTGGTTGAGCAATACGTTCCTTTTTTAGGAGTTATGCATGATTTCGGATTTTGCTATAAAATTCATTCCTTCACTCAAACCAAGTGGAAACTGCTTTGTCTTCATATTTATCAATGTCAAAGCAGTTTTAACATAGTTTGAGTGAAGGAATTCATTTTAAAACAAAATCCCAAAACATGCACAACACATGAAAAGCTTATTCTCGGATTCCTGATCCTTCAGTGTTGCTATTTGTTATATTGCAAAGTAGAACGTGTTTTCTTGTTTTGTTTAAATCTATCTCGACATTGATAAATATGGAAGGACAAAGCAGTTTTAACTTGGTTTGAGCAATGCAATTCATTTTATAGCAAAATCCGAAATCGTGCAGAACTCATGAAAGCAAGCTTATACTCGGATTCCTGAAACTTTAGATTTGCTCTTTCTTTTACTGCAAAGTACGTTGTTTTTTTTTTGTTTAAATCTTTCTAGACATGGTAAATATGAAGGACAAATCAGTTTTAACATAGTTTGAGTGAAGGAATGCATTTTATAAGCAAAATCCCAAATCATGCAAAACTCACGAAAAGCTTTTTCTCGCTTTTCACTGCTTTTTACAAACTTTGGTCGGACGTTCACACCTTCTTGCAGCCGAACAATTCCGCTTCCACTTTTGATGGTGTATATTCGGGCATTCAAACCTTTTCTTACCCGCTTTTTACAAACCATGGTCGGACTTTCACACCTTCTTGCAGCCGAACACCACCTCTCTCGCTTTTGATGATGTATGGTCCAGCATTCTTACCTTTTCTAACACATTTTTCAGCAATTATGGTCGGACATTCACACCTACTCACAGCCAAACACTTCCGCTCCCGCATTTGATGGTGTATACAGGCATTCTCATCCTTTCTCATCAACTTTTTGCATATTATGATCTGATATTCACACCTACTTGCAGTCGAACACCTCCACTTCCGCTTTTGATGGTATATATTTGGGCATTCGAACCTTTTGTTACCCTCTTTTTACATACCATGGGTGGACTTTCACACCTTCTTGTAACTGAACAACTCCGCTCCCTCTTTTGATTGTGTACAGTTGGGTATTTTAACGTTTTCTTACCCGCTTTTTACCAACCATGGTTGGACGTTCACACCTTCTTGTAGCCGAACACCTCCGCTTCCGCTTTTGATGGTATATATACGGGCATTAGCACCTTTTTTTACCCATTTTTCAGGAATTGTGGGTGGACATTCAGACCTTCTTGCAGCCGAAAACCTCCGCTCCCTGTTTTGATCATACATTGTCGGGCATTCGCACCTTGTCTTACCCGCTTTTTACAAACTATAGTCAGACATTCCCACGTTGCAGCTGAACCACCTCCGCTCCCTGTTTTGATCATGTATGGTCTGGCAATACTACCTTTTTTACCCGTTTTTGAGTAATTATGGCTGGACATTCACACCTACTCACAGTCGAACAGCTCTGCTCGCGCTTTTGATTTTGTTTGGTTGGATATTCGAACCTTTTCTTAACTGCTTTTTACAAACTTTGGTCGGACGTTCACACTTTCTTGCAACCGAACACCTCCGCTTCCGCTTTTGATGGTATATATTCGGGAATTCGAACCTTTTCTTACCCGCTTTTTACAAACCATGGTCGGACTTTCACACCTCCTTGTAGCCGAACAACTCCACTCCCGCTATTGATTGTGTACGGTCGGGTAGTTTAACATTTTCTTACCCGCTTTTTACCAACTATGGTCGGACATTCACACCGTCTTACAGCGGAACACCTCCGCTTCCGCTTTTGATGGTGTATAGTCGGGCATTCGAACCTTTTCTTACCCGCTTTTTACAAACTATGGTCGGACATTCAAACCTTCTTGTAGCCGAAAACCTCCGCTCCCTCTTTTGATCATACATCGTCGGGCATTCGCACCTTTTCTTACCCGCTTTTTACAAACCATGGTCGGACTGTCACACCTTCTTGTAGCCGAACACATCAGCTCCCGCTATTGATTGTGTACAGTCTGGTTTTTTAACCTTTTCTTACCGGCTTTTTACCAACTCTGGTCGGACATTCACACCTTCTTACAGCGGAACACCTCCGCTCCCTCTTTTGATGGTGTATGTTCGGGCATTCGAACCTTTTCTTACCCGCTTTTTACAAACTATGCTCGGACATTCAAACCTTCTTGTAGCCGAACACATCCACTCCTGCTTTTGATGATGTGTGGTTGGGCATTCGAACCTACTTCTTGCCCGCTTTTCAGTAATTATGGGTGGACATTCAGACCTTGTCGCAGCCAAACACCTCCGCTCCCTGTTTTGATCACGTATGGTTGGACATTCGCACCTTTTCTCATCCGCTTTTTGCAAACTATCCATCCATCATCTGCTGCTTATCCGGGGGTCGGGTCGCGGGGGCAGCAGCTTGAGCAGAGAAACCCAGACGTCTCTGTCCCCGGCCACTTCCTCCAGCTCTTCCGGGGGGACCCCGAGGCATTCCCATGCCAGCCGAGAGAAATAGTCTCTCCAGCGTGTCCTGGGTCTTCCCCGGGGTCTCCTCCCAGTGGGACGTGCCCAGAACACCTCCCCAGGGGAGGCGCCCAGGGGGCATCCTAACCAGATGCCCGAGCCACCTCATCTGACTCCTCTCAATGCGGAGGAGCAGCGGTTCTACTCCGAGCCCCTCCCGGATGACTGAGCTTCTCACCCTATCTCTAAGGGAGAGCCCAGACACCCTGCGGAGGAAACCCATTTCGGCCGCTTGTATTTGCGATCTTGTTCTTTCGGTCACTACCCACAACTCGTGACCATAGGTGAGGATGGGAACGTAGATTGACCAGTAAGTAGAGAGCTTCGCCTTCTGGCTCAGCTCCCTCTTCACAACGACGGGTCGGTGCAGAGCCCGCAACACTGCAGACGCCGCACCGATCCGCCCGTCAATCTCCCGCTCCATTCGTCCCTCACTCGTGAACAAGACCCCGAGATACTTGAACTCCTCCACTTGGGGAAGGATCTCATTCCCGACCCAGAGAGAGCATTCCACCCTTTTCCGGCTGAGAACCATAGTCTTTTTGCAAACTATGGTCAGCAATTCACAGCTTCCTCTCCACCATACTTGTATGGTGGGATATTCACGCCCACTTGCATCCGAAGACCTCCGCCCCCACTTTTGTTGATATTTAGTCGGTCATTCGCACCTTACCCGCTTTTGGCAAACTATGGCCTTCTTGCAGCCAAACACCTCTGATCTCGCTTTTGATGACGTAAGGTTGGGCATTCAGACCTTGCTTCACCTGCTTTTCATCAAATATAGTCGGACATTCACACCTTCTTCACACTTCCGCTCCACCTTTTAGTGTTCTATCACACCTTTTTTCACCGCATTTTATAGATTATGGTTGGAAATTCTCAACCACTCTCATCCGAAGACCTCTCCTCCTGCTTTTGTTAATATATTTGAACTTTAGTCGGACATTCACACCTTCTTGCAGCTGAACCACCTCCGTTCCCTGTTTTGATCATGTATGGTCTGGCATTACTACCTTTTCTTACCCATTCGTGAGTAATTATGGCTGGAAATTCACACCTATTTTCAGCAGAACACCACCTCTCTCGCTTTTGATGATGTATGGACCGGCATTTTTACCTTTTCTAACACATTTTTCAGCAATTATGGTCGGAAATTCACACCTACTCACAGACGAACAACTCCGCTCCCGCATTTGATGGTGTATAGTCGGGCATTCTCACCCTTTCTCATCAGCTTTTTGCAAATTATGATATGACATTCACACCTACTTGCAGTCGAACAGTTCTGCTCCCGCTTTTGATTATGTTTGGTTGGATATTCAAACCTTTTCTTAACTGCTTTTTACAAACTTTGGTTGGACGTTCACACCTTTTTGTAGCCGAACACATCCACAGCTGCTATTGATGATGTATGGTTGGGCATTCGCACCTTTTTTTTTACCCATTTTTCAGGAATTATGGGTGGACATTCACACCTTCTTGCAGCTGAACACCTCCTCTCCCACTTATGATCATGTGCGGTTTGATTTTCGAAATTTTTACTTTAATTTTTTCTAGCAATTATTGATGGACATTCACACCTTCTTGCAGCTGAACACCTTCGCTCCCGCTTTTGATGGTGTATAGTCGGGCTTTCGAGCCTTTTCTTACCCGGTTTTTAGAAATTATGGTTGGACATTCAGACCTTGCAGCCGAACACCTCCGCTCCCTCTTTTGATCATACATTGTCGGGCATTCGCACCTTTTCGCTTTTGATGATGTATGGTCCGGCATTCTTACCTTTTCTAACACATTTTTCAGCACTTATGGTCGGACATTCACACCTACTCAGAGCCGAACACCTCCGCTCCTGCATTTGATGGTGTATAGTCGGGCATTCTCACTCTTTCTCATCAGCTTTTTGCAAATTATGATCTGACATTCACACCTGCTTTTGATAATGTATGGTTGGGCATTCGCATCTTTTTTTTACTCATTTTTCAGGAATTATGGGTGGACATTCACACCTTCTTGCAGCTGAACACCTCCTCTCCCACTTATGATCATGTGCGGTTTGATTTTCGAAATTTTTACTTTCATGTTTTCTAGCAATTATTGATGGACATTCAGACCTTCTTGCAGCTGAATACCTCCGCTCCCGCTTTTGATCATACATTGTCGGGCATTCGAAACTTTTCTTACCAGCTTTTTACCAACTTTAGTCGAACATTCACACCTTCTTGCAGCTGAAAACCTCCTCTCACGCTTTTGATGGTGTATAGTCGGGCTTTCGAGCCTTTTCTTCCCCGGTTTTTAGAAATTATGGTTGGACATTCAGACCTTGCAGCCGAACACCTCCGCTCCTTCTTTTGATCATACATTGTCGGGCATTCGCACCTTGTCTTACCCGCTTTTTACAAACTATAGTCAGACATTCACACGTTGCAGCTGAACCACCTCCGCTCCCTGTTTTGATCATGTATGGTCTGGCAATTCTACCTTTTCTTACCCGTTTGTGAGTAATTATGGCTGGACATTCACACCTACTTGCAGTCGAACAGCTCTGCTCCCGCTTTTGATTTTGTTCGGTTGGATATTCAAACCTTTTCTTAACTGCTTTTTACAAACTTTGATCGGACGTTCACACCTTCTTGCAGCCAAACACCTCCGCTTCCGCTTTTGATGGTATATATTCGGGAATTCGAACCTTTTCTTACCCGCTTTTTACAAACTATGCTCGGACATTCAAACCTTCTTGTAGCCGAACACATCCACTCCTGCTTTTGATGATGTGTGGTTGGGCATTCGAACCTACTTCTTGCCCGCTTTTCATTAATTATGGGTGGACATTCACACCTTGTCGCAGCCAAACACCTCCGCTCCCTGTTTTGATCATGTATGGTTGGACATTCGCACCTTTTCTCACCCGCTTTTTGCAAACTATGGTCAGCAATTCACAGCTTCCTCTCCACCATACTTGTATGGTGGGATATTCACACCCACTTGCATCCGAATACCTCCGCCCCCACTTTTGTTGATATTTAGTCGGTCATTCGCACCTTACCCGCTTTTGGCAAACTATGGCCTTCTTGCAGCCAAACACCTCTGATCTCGCTTTTGATGATGTAAGGTTGGGCACTCAGACCATGCTTCACCTGCTTTTCACCAAATATGGTCAGACAATCACACCTTCTTGCAGCCTAACACTTCCGCTCCACCTTTTAGTGTTCTATAACACCTTTTTTTCACCGCATTTTATAGATTATGGTTGGAAATTCTCAAACACTCTCATCCGAAGACTTCTCCTCCCGCTTTTGTTAATATATTTGAACTTTAGTCGGACATTCACACCTTCTTGCAGCTGAACCACCTCCGCTCCCTGTTTTGATCATGTATGGTCTGGCAATACTACCTTTTCTTACCCGTTTGTGAGCAATTATGGCTGGACATTCACACCTACTTTCAGCAGAACACCACCTCTCTCGTTTTTTGATGATGTATGGACCGGCATTCTTACCTTTTCTAACACACTTTTCAGCAAATATGGTCGGAGATTCACACCTACTCACAGCCGAACACTTCCGCTCCCGCATTAAATGGTGTATAGTCGGGCATTCTCACCTTTTCTCATCAGCTTTTTGCAAATTATGATCTGACATTCACACCTACTTGCAGTCGAACAGCTCTGCTCCCGCTTTTTATTATGTTTGGTTGGATATTCTAACCTTTTCTTAACTGCTTTTTACAAACTTTGGTCGGACATTCACGTCTTCTTGAAGCCGAACACCCCCGCTTCCGCTTTTGATGGTGTATATTCGGGTATTTTAACCTTTTCTTACCCGCTTTTTACCAACCATGGTCGGACATTCAAACCTTCTTGTAGCCGAACACCTCTGCTCCCTCTTTTGATGATGTATAGTTGGGCATTCGCACCTTTTCTTACCCATTTTTCAGTAATTATGGGTGGACATTCGCACCTTCTTGCAGCTGAACACCACCTCTCCCGCTTATGATCATGTGCGGTTTGATATTCGAAAATTTTCTCATGTTTTCCAGCAATTATTGATGGACATTCAGACCTTCTTGCAGCTGTACACCTCCGCTGCCGCTTTTTATGGTGTATAGTCGGGCTTTCAAGCCTTCCCCGGTTTTTACAAATTATGGTTGGACATTCAGACCTTCTTGCAGCCGAAAACATCCGCTCCCTCTTTTGATCATACATTGTCGGGCATTCGCACCTTTTCTTACCCGCTTTTTACAAACCATGGTCGGACTTTCACACCTTTCAGTAGCCGAACAACTCCGCTCTCGCTATTGATTGTGTACAGTCGGGTATTTTAACCTTTTCTTACCCGCTTTTTACCAACTATGGTCGGACACTCATAACTTCTTACAGCGGAACACCTCCGCTCCTGCTTTTGATGATGTATGATTGGGCATTCGAACCTACTTGTTGCCCGCTTTTCATTAATTATGGGTGGACATTCACACCTTGTCGCAGCCAAACACCTCCACTCCCTGTTTTGATCATGTATGGTTTGACATTCGCACCTTTTCTCACCCGCTTTTTACTATGGTCGGCCATTCACAGCTTCCTCTCCACCATACTTGTATGGTGGGATATTCACACCCATTTGCATCCGAAGACCTCCTCCCCCACTTTTGTTGATATTTAGTCGGCCATTCGCACCTTACCCGCTTTTTAAAAAATTATGGTCGGACATTCACACCTACTTGCAGCCGAATATTTCCGCTCCACCTTTTAGTGATGTATGGTTGGCATTTGCACCTTTTCTTACCCTCTTTTTATACTGATTGCTGAAGATTAAGTTGTTCTTTCTCAAACTATAAAAAAATTTTAATTGTTGAAACTTGATTTGAAGTGGATAAATAAGGAGGACAAACAGTTTTAAGTCAGGCTGATAGAAGGAATTAATTTTACAGCAAAATCTGTAATTCGTCATATGTCGAGAGATGCTTATTGCCTAAGAAGTTCTTTCTCATTCTACAAAGTACAACGTTGTTTATCGTTGAAACTTGATTAGACATGAATAAATATGAAGGACAAAGCAGTCTTAACTTGGTTTGAGTTAAGGAATTCGTTTTATAGGAGAATCCGAATTCGTGCATAACTCGTAAAATAGAGCTTATTTTCGGATTCCTGAAGAATGAGTCTGGTTCTTTCTCATTATACAAAGTTTGTTGTTTATTGTTGAAACTTCATCAGAAGTGAAGAAATAAATGAATGCCTATCAACAAATGTGGGATCTAAACTCTAGTGCTTCCTCTAAAATAATTTCCTTTCTCAATTCCCGCTTATGATCATAAGCGGGAGAGGAGGTGTTCAGCTGAAGAAGGTATGAATGTCCACCCATAATTACTGAAAAATGGGTAAGAAAAGGTGCGAATGCCCAACCTTACATCATCAAAAGCAGGAGTGGATGTGTTCGGGTACAAGAAGGTTTGAATGTCCGAGCATAGTTTGTAAAAAACGGGTAAGAAAAGGTTCGAATGCCCGAATATATACCATCAAAAGCGGAAGCGGAGGTGTTTGGCTGCAAGAAGGTGTGAACGTCCGACCAAAGTTTGTAAAAAGCAGTTAAGAAATGGTTCGAATATCCAACCAAACATAATCAAAAGCGGGAGCAGAGCTGTTCGATTGCAAGTAGGTGTGAATGTCAGATCATAATTTGCAAAAAGCTGATGAGAAAAGGTGAGAATGCCCGACTATACACTATCAAATGCGGGAGCGGAAGTGTTCGGCTGTGAGTAGGTGTGAATGTCCAACCATAATTGCTGAAAAATGTGTTAGAAAAGACTAGAATGCCGGACCATACATCATCAAAAGCGGGAGAAGTGGTGTTCGGCTGCAAGGTGTGAATTTCTGACTAAAGTTTGTAAAAAGCGGGTAAGACAAGGTGCGATTGCCCGACAATGTATGATCAAAAGAGGGAGCGGAGGATCTCGGCTGCAAGGTCTGAATGTCCAACCATAATTTGTAAAAACCGGGGAAGAAAAGGCTCGAAATCCCGACTATACACCATCAAAAGCGGGAGCAGAGGTGTTCAGCTGTGAGAAGGTCTGAATGTCCATCAATAATTGCTGGAAAATATGAAAGAAAATTTTCGAATATCAAACCGCACATGATCATAAGCGGGAGAGGTGTTCAGCTGCAAGAAGGTGTGAATGTCCACCCATAATTACTGAAAAATGGGTAAGAAAAGGTGCGAATGCCCAACCATACACAATCAAAAGAGGGAGCGGAGTTGTTCAGCTACAAGAAGGTGTGAAAGTCCGACCATGGTTTGTAAAAAGCGGGTAAGAAAAGGTTCGTATGCCCGAATATACACCATCAAAAGCGGAAGCGGAGGTGTTCGGCTTCAAGAAGACGTGAACGTCCGACCAAAGTTTGTAAAAAGCAGTTAAGAAAAGGTTCGAATATAAAACCAAACATGATCAAAAGCGGGAGCAGAGCTGTTCGATTGCAAGAAGGTGTGAATGTCAGATCATAATTTGCAAAAAGCTGATGAGAAAAGGTGAGAATGCCCAACTATACACTATCAAATGCGGGAGCGGAAGTGTTCGGCTGTGAGTAGGTGTGAATGTCCAACCATAATTGCTGAAAAATGTGTTACAAAAGACTAGAATGCCGGACCATAAATCATCAAAAGCGGGAGAAGTGGTGTTCGGCTACAAGTAGGTGTGAATGTCCAGCCATAATTACTCACAAACGGGTAAGAAATGGTAGTATTGCCAGACAATACATAATCAAAAAAGGGAGCGGAGGTGGTTCAGCTGCAAGGTGTGAATTTCTGACTAAAGTTTGTAAAAAGCGGGTAAGACAAGGTGCGATTGCCCGACAATGTATGATCAAAAGAGGGAGCGGAGGTTCTCGGCTGCAAGGTCTGAATGTCCAACCATAATTTGAAAAAACCGGGGAAGAAAAGGCTCGAAAGCCCAACTATACACCATCAAAAGAGGGAGCGGAGGTGTTCAGCTGCAAGAAGGTCTGAATGTCCACCAATAATTACTGAAAAATGGTTAAGAAAAGGCGCGAATGCCCAACCATACATCATCAAAAGCAGGAGTGGATGTGTTCGGCTACAAGAAGGTTTGAATGTCCGACCATAGTTTTTAAAAGGCGGGTAAGAAAAGGTTCGAATGCCCGACTATACAACATGAAAAGCGGAAGCGGAGGTTTTCCGCTGTAAGACGGTGTGAATGTCCGACCATAGTTGGTTAAAAGCGGGTAAGAAAAGGTTAAACTACCCGACTGTACACAATCAATAGTGGGAGTGGAGTTGTTCGGCTACAAGAAGGTGTGAAAGTCCGACCATGGTTTGTAAAAAGCGGGTAAGAAAAGCTTCGAATTCCCGAATATATACCATAAAAAGCGGAATCGGAGGTGTTCGGCTGCAAGAATGTGTGAACGTCCGACCAAAGTTTGTAAAAAGCAGTTAAGAAAAGGTTTGAATATCCAACCAAACAAAATAAAAAGCGGGAGCAGAGCTGTTTGACTGCAAGTAGGTGTGAATGTCCAGCCATAATTACTCACAAACGGGTAAGAAAAGGTAGTATTGCCAGACCATACATGATCAAAACAGGGAGCGGAGGTGGTTCAGCTGCAAGAAGGTGTGAATATCCAATTAAAGTTCAAATATATTAACAAAAGCGGGAGGAGAAGTCTTCGGATGAGAGTGTTTGAGAATTTCCAACCATAATCTATAAAATGCGGTGAAAAAAAGGTGTCATAGAACACTAAAAGATGGAGCGGAAGTGTTTGGCTGCAAGAAGGTGTGAATGTCCGACTATATTTGGTGAAAAGCAGGTGAAGCAAGGTCTGAATGCCCAACCTTACATCATCAAAAGCGAGATCAGAGGTGTTTGGCTGCAAGAAGGCCATAGTTTGCCAAAAGAGGGTAAGGTGCGAATGACCGACTAAATATCAACAAAAGTGGGGGCAGAGGTCTTCGGATGCAAGTGGGTGTGAATATCCCACCATAAAAGTATGGTGGAGAGGAAGCTGTGAATTGCTGACCATAGTTTGCAAAAAGCGGGTTAGAAAAGGTGCGAATGTCCAACCATACATGATCAAAACAGGGAGCGGAGGTGTTTGGCTGCGACAAGGTGTGAATGTCCACCCATAATTAATGAAAAGCGGGCAAGAAGTAGGTTCGAATGCCCAACCACACATCATCAAAAGCAGGAGTGGATGTGTTCGGCTACAAGAAGGTTTGAATGTCCGAGCATAGTTTGTAAAAAGCGGGTAAGAAAAGGTTCGAATGCCCAAACATACACCATCAAAAGAGGGAGCCGAGGTGTTCCGCTGTAAGAACGTGTGAATGTCCGACCATAGTTGGTAAAAAGCGGGTAAGAAAAGGTTAAACTACCCGACTGTACACAATCAATAGCGGGAGTGGAGTTGTTCGGCTACAAGAAGGTGTGAAAGTCCGACCGTGGTTTGTAAAAAGTGGGTAAGAAAAGGTTCGAATTCCCGAATATATACCATCAAAAGCGGAAGCGGAGGTGTTCGGTTGCAAGAAGGTGTGAAAGTCCGACCAAAGTTTGTAAAAAGCAGTTAAGAAAAGGTTTGAATATCCAACCAAACAAAATCAAAAGCGGGAGCAGAGCTGTTCGACTGCAAGTAGGTGTGAATGTCCAGTCATAATTACTTACAAACGGGTAAGAAAAGGTAGTATTGCCAGACCATACATGATCAAAACAGGGAGCGGAGGTGGTTCAGCTGCAACGTGTGAATGTCTGACTATAGTTTGTAAAAAGCGGGTAAGACAAGGTGCGAATGCCCGACAATGTATGATCAAAAGAGGGAGCGGAGGTGTTCGGCTGCAAGGTCTGAATATCCAACCATAATTTCTAAAAACCGGGGAAGAAAAGGCTCGAAAGCCCGACTTTACACCATCAAAATCGGGAGCGGAGGTGTTCAGCTGCAAAAAGGTGTGAATGTTCGACTAAAGTTAGAAAAAATCTGGTAAGACAAGGTGCGAATGCCCGACAATGTATGAACAAAAGCGGGAGAGGAGATGTTCAGCTGCAAGAAGGTCTGAATGTCCATCAATAATTGCTAGAAAACATAAAAGTAAAAATTTCGAAAATCAAACCGCACATGATCATAAGTGGGAGTGGAGGTGTTCAGTTGCAAGAAGGTTTGAATATCCACCCATAATTCCTGAAAAATGGGTAAAAAAAAGGTGCGAATGCCCAACCATACATCATCAAAAGCAGCTGTGGATGTGTTCGGCTACAAGAAGGTGTGAACGTCCAACCAAAGTTTGTAAAAAGCAGTTAAGAAAAGGTTCGAATATCCAACCAAACATAATCAAAAGCGGGAGCAGAACTGTTCGACTGCAAAGTAGGTGTGGATATCAGATCTTAATTTACAAAAAGCTGATGAGAAAGGGTGAGAATGCCCGACTATACACCATCAAATGCGGGAGCGGAGTTGTTCGTCTGTGAGTAGGTGTGAATCTCCGACCATAATTGCTGAAAAATGTGTTAGAAAAGGTAAGAATGCCGGTCCATACATCATCAAAAGCGAGAGAGGTGGTGTTCTGCTGAAAGTAGGTGTGAATGTCCAGCCATAATTACTCACAAACGGGTAAGAAAAGGTAGTATTGCCAGACCATACATGATCAAAACAGGGAGCGGAGGTGGTTCAGCTGCAAGAAGGTGTGAATATCCAACTAAAGTTCAAATATATTAACAAAAGCGGGAGGAGAAGTCTTCGGATGAGAGTGTTTGAGAATTTCCAACCATAATCTATAAAATGCGGTGAAAAAAAGGTGTGATAGAACACTAAAAGATGGAGCGGAAGTGTTTGGCTGCAAGAAGGTGTTAATGTCCGACTATATTTGGTGAAAAGCAGGTGAAGCAAGGTCTGAATGCCCAACCTTACATCATCAAAAGCGAGATCAGAGGTGTTTGGCTGCAAGAAGGCCATAGTTTGCCAAAAGCGGGTAAGGTGCGAATGACCGACTAAATATCATCAAAAGTGGGGGCGGAGGTCTTCGGATGCAAGTGGGTGTGAATATCCCACCATACAAGTATGGTGGAGAGGAAGCTGTGAATATCTGACCATAATTGCTGAAAAATGTGTTAGAAAAGGTAAGAATGCCGGACCATACATCATCAAAACCGAAAAGGTGCGAATGCCCGACAATGTATGATCAAAAGAGGGAGCGGAGGTGTTCGGCTGCAAGGTCTGAATGTCCAACCATAATTTCTAAAAACCGGGTAAGAAAAGGCTCGAAAGCCCGACTATGCACCATCAAAAGCGGGAGCGGAGGTGTTCAGCTGCAAGAAGGTGTGAATGATAGACTAAAGTTTGTAAAAAGCGGGTAAGACAAGGTGCGAATGCCCGACAATGTATGATCAAAAGAGGGAGCGGAGGTGTTAGGTTGCAAGAAGGTCTGAATGTCCAACAATAATTTGTAAAAACCGGGAAGAAAAGGCTCGAAAGCCCGACTATACACCATCAAAAGCGCGAGCAGAGGGGTTCAGCTGCAAGAAGGTCTGAATGTCCATCAATAATTTCTTTAAAACATGAAAGAAAATTTACGAATATCAAACCGCACATGATCATAAGCGGGAGAGGAGGTGTTCAGCTGCAAGACGGTGTGAATGTCCACCCATAATTCCTGAAAAATGGGTAAAAAAAGGTGCGAATGCCCAACCATATATTATCAAAAGCAGGTGTGAATGTCAGATCATAATTTGCAAAAAGCTGATGAGAAAGGGTGAGAATTCCCGACTATACACCATCAAATGTGGGAGCGGAGGTGTTCGGCTCTGAGTAGGTGTGAATGTCAAAACATAAGTGCTGAAAAATGTGTTAGAAAAGGTAAGAATGCCGGACCATACATCATCAAAAGCGAAAAGGTGCGAATGCCCGACAATGTATAATCAAAAGAGGGAGCGGAGGTGTTCGGCTGCAAGGTCTGAATGTCCAACCATAATTTCTAAAAACCGGGTAAGAAAAGGCTCGAAAGCCCGACTATACACCATCAAAAGCGGGAGCGGAGGTGCTCAGCTGCAAGAAGGTGTGAATGTTCGACTAAAGTTTGTAAAAAGCTGGTAAGACAAGGTGCGAATGCCCGACAATGTATGATCAAAAGATCATAGATTGTTCGGCTACAAGAAGGTGTGAATGTCCGACCATAGTTGGTAAAAAGCGGGTAAGAAAAGGTTAAACTACCCGACTGTACACAATCAATAGCGGGAGTGGAGTTGTTCGGCTACAAGAAGGTGTGAAAGTCCGACCGTGGTTTGTAAAAAGTGGGTAAGAAAAGGTTCGAATTCCCGAATATATACCATCAAAAGCGGAAGCGGAGGTGTTCGGTTGCAAGAAGGTGTGAAAGTCCGACCAAAGTTTGTAAAAAGCAGTTAAGAAAAGGTTTGAATATCCAACCAAACAAAATCAAAAGCGGGAGCAGAGCTGTTCGACTGCAAGTAGGTGTGAATGTCCAGTCATAATTACTTACAAACGGGTAAGAAAAGGTAGTATTGCCAGACCATACATGATCAAAACAGGGAGCGGAGGTGGTTCAGCTGCAATGTGTGAATGTCTGACTATAGTTTGTAAAAAGCGGGTAAGACACGGTGCGAATGCCCAACAATGTATGATCAAAAGAGGGAGCGGAGGTGTTCGGCTGCAAGGTCTGAATAGCCAACCATAATTTCTAAAAACCGGGTAAGAAAAGGCTCGAAAGCCCGACTTTACACCATCAAAAGCGGGAGCGGAGGTGTTCAGCTGCAAGAAGGTGTGAATGTTCGACTAAAGTTAGAAAAAATCTGGTAAGACAAGGTGCGAATGCCCGACAATGTATGATCAAAAGCGGGAGAGGAGGTGTTCAGCTGCAAGACGGTGTGAATGTCCACCCATAATTCCTGAAAAATGGGTAAAAAAAGGTGCGAATGCCCAACCATATATTATCAAAAGCAGGTGTGAATGTCAGATCATAATTTGCAAAAAGCTGATGAGAAAGGGTGAGAATTCCTGACTATACACCATCAAAAGCGGGAGAGGTGGTGTTCGGCTGCAAGAAGGTGTGAATGTCCAGCCATAATTACTCACAAACGGGTAAGAAAAGGTAGTATTGCCAGACCATACGTGATCAAAACAGGGAGCGGAGGTGGTTCAGCTGCAAGAAGGTGTGAATGTCCGACTAAAGTTTGTAAAAAGCGGGTAAGACAAGGTGGGAATGCCCGACAATGTCTGATCAATAGAGGGAGCGGAGGTTTTCGGCTGCAAAAAGGTCTGAATGTCCAACCATAATTTGTCAAAACCAGGGAAGAAAAGGCTCGAAATTTCAGCAATTATGGTGGAGATTCACACCTACTCACAGCCGAACACCTCCGCTCCCGCATTTGATTGTGTATAGTTTGGCATTCTCACCCTTTCTCATCATCTTTTTGCAAATTATGATCTGACATTCACACCTACTTGCAGTCGAACAGCTCTGCTCCCGCTTTTGATTATGTTTGGTTGGATATTCGAACCATTTCTTAACTGCTTTTTACAAACTTTGGTCGGACGTTCACACCTTCTTGCAGCCGAACACCTCCCTCTCATGATCATGTTCGGTTTGATATTCGAAAATTTTCTTTTATGTTTTAAAGCAATTATTGATGGACATTCAGACCTTCTTGCAGCTGAACCCCTCTGCTCCCTCTTTTGATGGTGTATTCAAGCCTTTTCTTACCCGCTTTTTACAAACCATGGTCGAACTTTCACACCTTCTTGTAGCCGAACAACTCCGCTCCCGCTATTGATTGTGTACAGTTGGGTATTTTAACCTTTTCGTACCCGCTTTTTACCAACTATGGTCGGACATTCACACCTTCTTACAGCGGAACACCTCCGCTCCCTCTTTTGATGGTGTATGTTCGGGCATTCGAACCTTTTCTTACCCGCCTTTTACAAACTATGGTCGGACATTCAAACCTTCTTGTAGCCGAACACATCCACTCCTGCTTTTGATGATGTATGGTTGGGCATTCTCACCTTTTCATACCCATTTTTCAGTAATTATTGGTGGACATTCAGACCTTCTTGCAGCTGAACACCTCCGCTCCCGCTTTTGATGTCCTTACCTATATCACTTATGGGGAGAGTTACAACCATTAAATTGATGATACTACCAAAAGTTAACTATTTGTTCTCAATGATCCCCATAAAACCATCTGCTACTTGGTTTAAGTCACTAGATTCATGTATCTCCAAATTTCTGTGGAAAAACAAACCACCACGTATTAATTTAAAAACCCTACAGAAGACCAAGGACAGTGGTGGATTAGATTTACCTAATTTTCAGCACTATTCCTTAGCCAATAGTTTACAATATATATCACAATGGTTTAAACCTTGTTGTTGTCACAGTTCCCAGAGACGTTGTAATCGTTGAGGATTCTATATTCACCCCTTCATTAGAGGCACGTGTTGCAGATTGATGACACTGAATCTTCTTCTCTGTTCATTGCTGGCATCATTCCCAGCATCGTAAGTGTTCGTGGCATTGTTAGCCTCTTCTTCTGGATCTTGATATCGAGCATCCTTTTGTATTTCTGGTTTGTCAGTACTCTCTCTTCGTTCACCGGAGTCTTCGTCTCTTTGTCCTTGAGTTTGGTGATTTTTTCTTCTTTTGATGCCTTGACACGGTGTGACAGGTGATACCACGTGGGAGATCCTTTAACTTGGACTGCTGTCCCTGTGCTGCGAAATGGCTGTGCTGCTCAAATGGTCTCTCCTTCATCATATACACAGTTATTTATACATCACCTTCCACCATGAAGCGTTGTCCCTTTTTGTTTCTCTCTTTGTTCTTAAAATGTTGTTATGCATGTCTAAACCAATCCATTAAATTAGATCATTTCGGCAGTAAAGCGATCTACAATGTGTTTGGTCGCAAAGCTGCTCATCTGTGGTAAACAGCTCTTCAGAAAGGCATTCTTCAATTGATTTCACTAATTTTATGTAATAATTTTGTGATTTCCTACAAAACTACACTTCTTCTCCCATCTGTCTGAGTATTTAATATTGTCTGGGTCCCGTTAAAACATGTATTTTTCCCATCGAATTCCTTGTTTGCTTTAAAACAAGTATTCCCCATTTTCTATCCCTTCAGTAGCCAACCAGTTTGTATGGAGTACACTGGAGCAACTTGACTGATCAGTAAAACACTGCTTTTGTTGTCACCGCAAGGCTTCCCCCTTCGGTTGTTTAACTGAGACAATACTGAGTAACTATAACTCAACACAGTTTATACACATAACATTCATATACATACTAACAAACAAACAAACAATTATTTATCGCAATTTTCTCATCTCTGTTTGAAGGTACACCCAGGTAAATATTCCTGTAGTCTTCTCATACCGACTATGGACCCATTCATTGTTTAACTTCACTGTTTTGCAAATCCTAATTGAATATTACACATTGACATATAACTTTACTGGATAAGCAGGTCTTCATTGCATTCAGCAGCCTATATGTGAGCATCTATGTGTAAGCTGTTCTTCTTTGCATTTATCAGCAGCAAGCAATTCTTCATTGCACATGCATATGAAAATAGTAAAACAATTCCAATGCGTTAGCGAAACCTTCTATATCAGGAGTGTCCATCATGATGCTGGGAATAGAACCTCTTTCCCAGAATAGTTCAACCTTCATTACTCAACTGATCATAACTCCGCAATGAGCACATTTCAAAGTATCATTCCTCTACATGTATTATAAAATCTATGTGTAAATGTTTAATATTTCTTATATTTGTTGATGTCATTCTGTGTGCATGTGGCCTAAACCCAATCTCTGTGTGGCAATTTTAATTTAAACAAGTTGAACTCTGCCTCTGATCATTTAAAAAAGGTGTGTACCAATATCAACCTTTCTCAGGTAATTACTGATCCTACAAAACCAAACTTAAGAGATCCTTCAAGGTTGTCCCTGATTGGCTCAATCTTAACAAATCAAAGGTAGAAAATCCGCAGTATCTGAACTCGGTGTTAGTTATCACTGCTCAATAGCCTGTATCAGAATTGCAAAAATGAAAACATTAGGTCCACGCTCCGTATCCAGATCCTGAAACATCTCCATGAACAGGCTTTTTTTTAACTGATCTGTTGAATAGTTATACTCATGACACTGTTAAAATCCCAGATGAAGCACTTGACCATTTTTGTAAATCTTCTAATTCCATTGTTGATAAACACGCCCCTTTTAAAAAGTATAGAACTTAGAACAGGTCTAGTCCCTGGCTTTCGGCAGAACTGTCTTCTTTATTTAAAAAATAAATAAACCTTGGATGCTAGCTGGGCATATGAGGGACCCGGGTTATTGCCTTGCTTTTAGGAAGCTTAGAAATAAATGTACAGCAGAAATAAGAAAGGCCAAGTCTGATCATTATCTAAATTTGATTCCCAGAGCTTACTCAGATTTCACAAAAGTCTGTCCTACTGCTCCTGTTTTTAATTAGACTTCTATGCCTTCGCAGTCGCAGCTTTGTCACTCCTTTTAAGCTTATTGTATGTTCTAAATGTTGTTTTAATCGTGTCTTCAAAAGTTTTTTGTTTTTTCTGTCTCAGCTATTGTATATGAGATTATTTTCTCCATTTATCTCCAAGTTTAAATAAATGTTATTACTAGTGTGGCACTTTCTATGTCAAGGGGACAGTGGTGGTACTCCGTCCTGCATCATCTTTATTTCTGCTAATCCATGCTTCATACCATAAAATTGGGAATACTATAATAAGAGTAATGATTAATAATACACAGCTGGTTCCTCTTAACCCACACAATCCTGGTAATCTAAATGGATGCCACAGCCTTTGTCCATCCATTTTCCCTGTCTTATTTTAGTCACACCCTATGTTCTCATGTTAGCCGTTGTTTTCTTCACTGAGGTTGAGATGAACCCCCTCCTGTTGAGAGAATTCCCCTATGCGGGGACGGAGTAAATCAGTGCCCTCAGCCTTTGGCTTTCAGTGCGCTGTGCATGGTGACCCGTTAAAGGTTACTGGCCCCACTCAAACAGAGGTCAATGAGATAAAGGAGCTTTTAAAACAGCAACAGGAACAGCTTAATCAGCTGTCCCAGAGCATTACCCTCATCCAAACTGCTCAACAGCACACTCACCCTCCACATCAAGACCCCATTATATGCCGTCGGTGCCAACAGCCAGGGCACATTGCAAGGGAGTGTGATGGACCGCGTATTGTTCCCATTCAATCAACCTATATAGAGCGTCAGGGAATCAGCCGCCGGAAAACTAGCGCCCACCGTGCTGCAGAGCAACAGTTTGGGTGGGGCATCCATAGGCTCAACTAAGGTTTTGTCGAGTCCAGTAGATGCACCTAAGTTAATTGTTTCTTGCCCCCAGATTGAGGTGGACATGGCTGGGGTGAAGGTGCCTTGTTTGGTTGATACCGGGTCAATGGTGTCCACCATCACACGGAGCTTCTTCCCTGAATTTTTTCAGCCCTGGGGTGAAGAGCAGTTGAGATCTTGTCATTGGCTACAGCTTCAAGCAGCCAATGGCCTCCCTATTCCAGACATTGGCTATTTAGAAGTATCTCTTGAGCTTTGTGGTAAGTTGATGCCCCACTGTGGAGTGTTGGTCGTAAGTGACCCTCCTGATAGTGGTGTGGCTCAAGTTCCTGGCGTGTTGGGGATGAATGTGATGCGTAGGTGTTATCAAGAGCTCTTTGGACAGTATGGTCATGCTTTGTTTAACACAACCCCCGTAATGGCATCTCCGGTGGTTTTGGTTAAAGCCCTACAAAAGTGTCATGCAGCTGAGATGCAGCCCCCTCCGAAGCAGCCAAGTAAGGTCAGGGTGCGGGTAAAGAGGGCTGGCCGCATCCCAGGAGGTATGATGAAGATTGTGCCTACTACATGCTGTGAGCAGTACTCAGGTGCCACCATTTTGTTCGAACCATCAGAGTCTGGCTTACCGGCTGGTTTGCTGCTCCTTCCTCAGATGGGATTGAGACAGCCGATTTATCTTCATTGTCTGCAGAGGAACAGAGGCAGGTACGGGCACTTTTGGGGAAATATGCTTCTGTGTTCGCTGCACACGATCAGGATTTGGGTTGTACCAACCTGATCAGCCATGGTATCCCGCTTATGGATGACATCCCTATCCGGCAGCGCTATCGTCGGATTCTCCCATCAGAGTATGAGCTTGTCAAAGATTATATTGGTCAGCTTTTGGCGGCAGAGGTCATCAGGGAGAGTTCCAGCCCCTATGCGTCGCCAATTGTGCTGGTTCGTAAAAAGGATGGTAGTATTAGGCTCTTATCGTCAACTGAACATCAAGACAAGAAAGGATGCTTTTCCACTCCCTCATATCGAGGAGTCTCTTGATGCATTGACAGGTGCCTGTTGGTTCTCCACTATGGACTTGGCTAGTGGCTATAACCAGGTTCCTGTCACAGCGAGCGACCGTCATAAAACTGCATTTTGTACACCTTTTGGACTCTTTGAGTGGAATCGCATGCCTTTTGGCCACTGTAATGCCCCCAGTACATTTCAACGTTTGATGCAGCGCATCTTTGGCGACCAGCAATGCCAGTCCCTCCTCTTGTACTTGGATGACATTGTCGTTTTTTCATCCACAGTGTAACAACATCTTGAGAGGCTGGAGGTGGTGCTAGGGCGGCTTCAGAAGGAGGGCCTTAAAGCCAAGCTGAGTAAGTGCAGCTTTTTCCAGCGTGAGGTGCACTCACGAGGTGGTAAAGAATTGGCCTGTACCCACCACGGCCACTGAATTGCGTTCCTTTTTGGGGTTCGCTAGTTACTACCAGAGGTTTGTGGAGGGCTTTGACAAATTGGCTGCACCCTTACATCGTTGGGCAGCTGAACTGACTGGTAAGGGGTCTAAGAAGAAGGCCACTCAGAGAAGTGCTGGAACATGGACCGAGGAGTGCCAACAGAGTTTTGAGGCTCTGAAAGCTAAGCTCACTTCCACCCCGGTCCTTGCATATGCAGATTTTTCTCTCCCTTTCATCTTAGAAGTGGATGCCAGCCATGGTGGTCTGGGGGCGGTGTTGTCCCAAGAACAAGAGGGTAAGGTAAGGCCTGTTGCCTTTGCTAGTCGTGGCTTAAGGTCAACAGAGCGGAACATGTGAAATTACAGCTCAATGAAATTGGAGCCTGTCCCCTGAGCTGTCACCTTATCGTGGTGGGGGAGTTTGCGTGCCCCAATGAGACTGGGAGCTATGTTGCCCGGGGCTTCAAGCCCCTGGTAGGGTCACCCAAGGCAAACAGATCCTAGATGAGGGACCAGACAAAGAACAGCTCAAAAGATTCCTTATGATGAAAAAGAAATCCCTTGCCCGGATATGGGACACCGGGGGTGGGGCCCCGCAGCGAGCGCCTGGTGGCCGGGCCTGTGCCCATGGGGCTCGGTCCGGCATAGCCCAAAATCATGACGTGGGTCCCCCTTCCGACGGGCTCACTACCCGTGGGAGGGGCCAAGGGGGTCGGGTGCCATGTGAGCTGGGTAGCAGCCGAAGGTGGAGGCCTTGGCGGTCTGATCCTCAGCTACTGAAGCTAGCTCTTGGGACGTGGAATGTCACCTCTCTGATGGGGAAGGAGCCGGAGCTGGTGCGCGAGGCTGAGCGGTTCCGGCTAGATATAGTCGGACTCACCTCGACGCATGGCTTGGGCTCTGGAACCAGTCCTCTTGAGAGGGGTTGGACTCTCTTCCATTCTGGAGTTGCCCGTGGTGAGAGGCGCAGAGCAGGTGTGGGCATACTTATTGCCCCCCGGCTGTGTGCCAGTACATTGGGGTTTACCCCAGTGAACGAGAGGGTAGCCTCCCTCCGCCTTCGGGTGGGGGGACGGGTCCTGACTGTTGTTTGTGCCTATGCGCCAAACAGCAGTTCAGAGTACCCACCCTTTTTGGAGTCTCTGGGGGAGGCACTGGAGAATGCTCCTACCGGAGACTCCCTCGTTCTGCTGGGGGACTTCAATGCTCACGTGGGCAATGACAGTGAGACCTGGAGGGGTGTGATTGGGAGGAACGGCCCCCCCGATCTGAATCAGAGTGGTGTTATGTTGTTGGACTTCTGTGCCAGTCATGGATTGTCCATAACGAACACCATGTTCAGGCATAAGGGTGCCCATATGTGCACTTGGCACCAGGACACCCTTGGCCGCAATTCAATGATCGACTTTGTGGTTGTATCATCGGACTTGCGGCCGTATGTCCTGGACACTCGGGTGAAGAGAGGGGCCGAGCTGTCAACTGATCACCACCTGGTGATCAGTTGACCAGCTCCGCTGGTGGAGGAGGATGCCGATCAGACCTGGCAGGCCCAAACGTATTGTGAGGGTCTGCTGGGAGCGTTTGTCATAATCCCCCGTCAGGAGGAGCTTTAACTCCCACCTCCGGCAGAGCTTCAACCATATCCCGGGGGAGGTGGGGGACATTGAGTCCGAATGGGCCATGTTCCGTGACTCCATTGCCGAGGCGGTTGATCGGAGTTGTGGCCGCAAGGTGGTCGGTGCCTGTTGTGGCGGCAACCCTCGAACCTGCTGGTGGACACCAGTGGTGAGGGAAGCCGTCAAGCTGAAGAAGGTGTCCTATCGGGCCTTTTTGGCCAGTGGGACCCTGGAAGCAGCTAATAGGTACCGGCAGGCCAGACGGGCTGCGGCTTCGGTGGTTGCTGAGGCAAAAACTCGGGCCTGGGAGGAGTTCGGTGAGACCATGGAGAACGATTTCCGGATGGCCTCGAAGAGATTCTGGTCCACCATCCGGCGTCTCAGGGGGGGGAAGCGGCTCACAGTCAACACTGTGTACAGTGGGGACGGGGCTTTGCTGACCTCAAATAGGGATGTTGTGAGTCGTGGGGGGGAGTACTTCGAGGAACTCCTCAATCCTACCAACACGTGCTCGGAAGAGGCAGAGTCGGAGAACTCGGAGACGGGGCCTCCTATTTCTGGGGCTGAGGTTGCCGAGGCGGTCAAAAAACTCCTCGGTGGCAAGGCCCCGGGGGTGGATGAGGTCCGTCCTGAGTTTCTCAAGGCTCTGGATGTTATAGGGCTGTCTTGGCTGACACTTCTCTGCAGCATAGCGTGGACATCGGGGACAGTGCCTCTGGACTGGCGGATCGGGGTGGTGGTCCCCCTCTTTAAAAAGGTGTTCCAACTATAGGGGTATCACACTCCTCAGCCTCCCTGGTAAGGTCTATTCGCGGGTACTGGAGAGGAGGATCCGTCAGATAATCGAGCCTCGGATTCAGGAGGTGCAGTGTGGCTTTCGTCCTGGCCGTGGAACAGTGGACCAGCTCTATACCCTCGGCAGGATCCTGGAGGGTGCATGGGATTACGCCCAACCAGTCTACATGTGTTTTGTGGACTTGGAGAAAGCGTTCGACCGTGTCCCTCGTGGAGTCCTGTGGGGGGTGCTCCGGGAATATGGAGTGCCGGACCCCTTGATAGGGGCCGTTCGGTCTCTGTATGACCGGTACCAGAGGTTGGTCCGCATTGCCAGCAATAAGTCGGATACGTTTCCGGTGAGAGTTGGACTCCGTCAGGGCTGCCCTTTGTCCCCGATTCTGTTCCTAACTTTTATGGACAGAATTTCTAGGCGGAGCCAGGGCGCTGAGGGTGTCCGATTTGGCGACCTCAGAATCGGGTCTCTGCTTTTTGCGGATGATGTGGTTCTGTTAGCGTCGTTAGGCCGTGACCTTCAGCTCTCACTGGAGCGATTCGCAGCCGAGTGTGAAGTGGCTGGGATGAGAATCAGCACCTCCAAATCCGAGACTATGGTTCTCAGCCGGAAAAGGGTGGAATGCTCTCTCCGGGTCGGGAATGAGATCCTTCCCCGAGTGGAGGAGTTCAAGTATTTCGGGGTCTTGTTCCCGAGTGAGGGACGACTGGAGCGTGAGATTGACGGGTGGATCGGTGCGGCGTCTGCAGTGTTGCGGGCTCTGCACCGACCCGTCGTTGTGAAGAAGGAACTGAGCCAGAAGGCGAAGCTCTCTATTTACTGGTCAATCTACTTTCCCATCCTCACCTATGGTCACGAGTTGTGGGTAGTGATCGAAAGAACAAGATCGCGAATACAAGCGGCCGAAATGGGTTTCCTCCGCAGGGTGTCTGGGCTCTCCCTTAGAGATAGGGTGAGAAGCTCAGTCATCCGGGAGGGGCTCGGAGTAGAACCGCTGCTCCTCCGCATTGAGAGGAGTCAGATGAGGTGGCTCGGGTATCTGGTTAGGATGCCCCCTGGACGCCTCCCTGGGGAGGTGTTCCAGGCACGTCCCACTGGGAGGAGACCCCGGGGAAGACCCAGGACACGTTGGAGAGACTATGTATCTCGGCTGGCCTGGGAACGCCTCGGGGTCCCCCCGGAAGAGCTGGAGGAAGTGGCCGGGGACAGGGACGTCTGAGTTTCTCTGCTCAAGCTGCTGCCCCCGCGACCCGACCCCCGAATAAGCGGCAGATGATGGATGGATGGATGGATGAAATTGGAGCTGTTGGGCCTAAAATGGGCAATGACAGAGAAATTTAGAGATTATCTTTTGGGTCACAGGTGTATTGTCTATACTGATAATAACCCTTTGAGCCATTTAGATTCTGCTAAACTGGGAGCGGTCGAGCAACGCTGGGCTGCCCAGCTTGCGTCATTTAACTTTGAACTGAAGTACCGACCAGCTAAGACCAATCAAAACGCGGATGCATTGTCTCATTGGCCGTATCCTCCACAGGAAGGGGATTCCTTGGTTCAGGCAACTTCCCTCCCTCAACCCCTGCAGCAAGTGGTGCCGAGTGACCAACTGCGAGCCATTCAGTCCTCTGTGACGGTCTTCCCACATTATGCAACTGGTGACCTCCATGCTCTTCAGCAGGCTGATGCTGTGCTTCAAGAGGTAATGGAGGAAGGCACGACCAGGTCGTGATGAGCGGCATGGGCTTTCTCCAGCTGCCCTCGTGTTGCTCGGCCAGTGGGATCGCCTAGTTGAGCTGGATGGGTTAATGTACCGGCGTGTGTTTCGTCCCGACGGTGGGGGGCCAGTGTACCAACTTCTGTTGCCAAATATTTTAACCAACAATGTTCTCACCCAGGTTCACTAGGAGCATGGGCACCAAGGAGTGGAATGGACTTTTGCTTTGCTGCGTTCCCGCTGCTATTGGCCTGGGATGTCACATGAGGTAGCAAATTGGTGTAAAACCTGTGAGCGATGCCAGATTGCTAAAGATAGCCGGCCACTTGCTCGTGGATTCATGGGCCACTTGCTTGCATCAAGGCCAAATGAAATTGTGGCCATTGACTTTACTTTGCTTGAACCAACTCCGTCCGGCCTAGAAAATGTCTTGGTAATGGCGGATGTTTTTAGCAAGTATACACTGGCTATTCCAACTAGGCACCAGCGCGCTTCTACCGTAGCGCATGTCCTGGTTCCTGAGTGGTTTGCAAAATTTGGTGTACCAGCACGCCTCCACTCGGACCAGGGGCGGAATTTTGAGAGCACTTTGATCCAACAGCTCTGAAGCTTGTATAATATCACGAAGTCATGCACTACGCCTTACCACTCAGCTGGTAATGGACAGTGTGAGCGCTTTAACAGGATACTCCACAACCTGCTAAGAGCTTTGCCCACGTCTCGTAAACGGGACTGGACCACTTGTTTGCCTCAACTGTTGTATGCTTATAACACAACCCCACACCAGTCAACTGGTGAATCACCTTTCTTCCTTTTGTTCGGTCAAGAACCATGGCATCCCAATTGATTTCTTGCTTGGAAGAGTCCATGACCCAGTTGCAGGAACTGTTCACGAGTGGGTTCAGGAACATCAAACCCGCTTGCAAATAGCATTTGAGGAGGCTAAGGAAAGGTTGAAGGTTTCTGCAGGTCACAGGAAGGCTAATCATGATCAGCATGTTCGGGACGCACCTCTTACGGAGGGCCAGCTCGTGTTGATCCGAAACTTGGGCAACAAGGGTCGTCAGAAAATTCAGGACTTGTGGAGTTCAGTGACTCACATAGTCGTCCGGGCTCCGAGAGAAGGTGGTGTGGTTTATTCGGTGGCACCAGTTCAGGAGCAGTCCCGGGTAAGAAGGGTACATCGCTCATTGCTGAAGACCCTGTTTGGTGTTGATATACCCAATCCCACACCTAATGAGGGTGCCATCATTGAGCCTTACTCCATCATAGAGGAGGAGCTTTCTTTGGAGGGTGATTTGTTTCTACAGCCATGTCCTCAGGAGCCAATTCCACCTACTGCACCTGTGGCGGCAGTGCCTAGCCCGGTTCCCGGGACTTCGGGACCTGTGTTGTTTCCCTCTAATGTGACCTTGAACCAGTCGACCTTATTCTCGGTTGTGCCAGCGGCAGAGTCTGTTTCTAGTGAGGTGCCAGTGCGCAAATCAACACGGTCAACTGCTGGCCACCATCGTAACCTCCACCATCTTCCGAGGCCAGCATTGAGATCACCATCAACCTTGCATTCCATCCTCTAGTGCCATGTGTGCTGTTTTTCGGCCTTGGTGTTAAGCAAGTTGGCTCATCCTCGGGACGCCGATGCAATTTGAGGGGGTGAAATGTGGCAGTAGGCCCTGATTGCACTATGTCAGTGCCTGTCTGTTATTGGCCACTGGGCCGGCTGGTGGCATATAAAGCTCCCTCCATCACCTGTGTGGTGATTGCTTGCTGTGTTCAGACTTCCGGGGTTGCCGATTCACCCTGTGCGAATGCCGCTCCTAACAATTCTTTATGGTAAGGAAGCTTCTTTATTATTTTTCTGTATGTTGCTGGCTTGGGCTCAACCTCCATGTTTTAATAGGACGCCAGTCGAAGTGGCCTGACTCTCCGTTATAGGAGCTGCATCGTGGGCTCAAAGTGGTAAGTGTAATGCCTGGGTCTGTTGTGTGCAAGAGCTGAGTTTTAACTGGATTATTCCTCATTCTCACTTATAGACGCTGCTGTTTGTCCTTTCATGATTTCGATTGCCCAACTGTGGTCCTGCGTCGTGGGCTCGGTCTTGTCCTGCATTAGGCGGCTGCCCGTTGAAC